>NC_090448.1:997843260-999093260 GCF_031143425.1 Pleurodeles waltl | reverse complement strand
GGCAATATTTAACATTGGAAATGGAAATTTTGCACGTAGATTTGAATTTCCAAATTCACATGTCTAAGGTTGATCGAGGGTTTATGGTTTTTCTTGGATGGTTCGACCTGGGAAAACTGGTAAATCGCAACCTCACAAGTTTGTGGCCAATTACTAATGACTTGCTGGAGTGTCCACAGGGAAACTCATGAAGATTTATTAGCAGCAAGTACAGGACAAGATGTGTTTTCTGGAGGGAAGTGGAGGGTGGGGGCATGGTAACAGAACATCATCAGATTGGGGTACCTAGTGAAGGGTGTATCCACAAGAAATATATTTTTCACCAAAAAGTTTACTTTCCAAATTTTGCATTAGAATTAAGCATATTGCACAAAGACCTGCTAGTTTCTGATCTTTTGTGACCTCCACCAGACAGGCAGGACCAGAGAATCCTAGCCTGATGCTCCCTTCCCTCTACTCACAAATTTTAAAGGGGTCCAGTCATCCTAAATGAGGCCAAACATTGCATCTGTGGTGATGTGACCCCTCCTCCACCCACAATACAGCTGTACTCTTCCCTTAACCTAGTTGAGCTTTCTGCTGGAATGGCACCCAGGTGAAGGGCAGCCACAGAAACGAGTATCTCCTATGTTGGACCAATCAGCTGCTGCTGCTGCTACTGAAGCAATCCAACTTCCTAATTTCTGTGCCCTACTAAACTCTCTAAGGACTTCGTCACAGTCGATTGTAAACAGGTTTGGATGAAATTTGCAAGGCTCACCTACTTGAATAATATGACCTAGCTGGTCCATGTGGTCTCTTCCACTTCCAAATCCAGCCCTAACATCTCTAGTGCTCCTCGAGACCCAATCCTACCACCAGTCTAAAATAACCCTTATTAGCACTCTCCTCTTCTTTCTAAGGATATTAGTTGCATTGTAGGGGACTGTAATAATTTTGTACCTCTGCTTTCTGTGGTATTGCCCATAAACCCACTACTACCAATAAAAGCAGTATGTTTCAGTCATTTGGTTTTCAGATACTCTTTGGAGAAAATAAGATTTGTAAAAGAATAAAATGTAACTGGAGGAAACGTCATGACCCCGAGATGAAAATGGAGGATCATATGTCTAAATATAAACAACTTATCAAAGCAATTAAAGCTTCCTATTAATCTTTACAGACCCTCACATCTAATAATCCTACTCTCCAATGTTACTCATTTGAGTAAACTGGGGGTGTGCAATTAGTGGGTGCCTTCTTCTCAGATTATTTGCGATAGCATGTCTGTTTTTTTTTTTAGAGCACAAATGGTAAAAATCTATTCCGTTTTCTGGTCTCCTCAGGTGACCGTACACACAACCCTATCCACAGCCTTTTTTAGACCCAATCACGCTGCATGCTGAGTGAGTTTCCTCATTATCTAAGCACATAGTTCCACTCATCTACGTTCATGTGCCTGCTTGACCCTATCCTCCTGATATCCTCAAGATGGTGTCAGAACTCCTTTTCCCATTGCCAGGTGCATGTGTATTCTTTCATTGGAAACAGCAGTGATACATGAGGCTTGGGGGGTGGGGGGGGGGTTCTGTTAAAGAAACCCAAGGCTGGTTCATCATTGTTAACTAACTACAAATCCATTTTCCATCTGCTCAAGCGTTCCAAAATTATTGAAAATTACAGTTATCTAAATAAATAGAAGTAAATGTACTTCAGGCCCCAACTCAGCGAGGCTTGAGACTATCTCAGAGCCTGGAATCTGCATCTCCTATAACAAATGATGGCCTCTGACATATCCTGGACCAAGATGTCTATCTGCTGCCTTTGACATGGTTTCTCACTCAGTACTGATAAATAGTATTTGTAAGAAGTCTCTGGGATTGCTGTGGTGGTTTCTTTTAGACCGTTCTCATTTGGTTGCACTTCATCCTGTTCATTCTGCCATTTTTCCTTAACTAAGGCTCAACCATGAGTCCCCCTCCCTTTTAACATTTACATGGCCTCGTTGGCTTGACTGGTAAGATTCATTCTTCATCAATTTAGTCTCATAAGCTGACAGCACAAAAATGATTGTATTGATACAGAAAACCTGTGACAGTACTAAAGCTAATTTTCAGAATTGTGTGTCAGTCGTACCACATTGGATAAGTCTCAATTGTTTTCAATTGAATGGAGACAGCCGACCATGATGGCCACTCGTATGCCTTCATCCTGATCTCTGATGCCCCAGTGAATTACCCTGCATCGTCCTTCCCTCAGGAGTAATGAAATGCACCCAGTGAGAGCTATATGGACTCCAGAACTTATGTGCCGTACTCTGCTGCCCCTCAATAGGGGTTTGAGAGCCCAACCCTTCTGTTTTACCCCTGACGGACTATGATACCTTTTGGTTGGAAAGGCTGCGCAGTGAAATGGCGTGGCCAGGACTATGGTTGTGCTGTGGCCTGGCGGATGCTCCCCACCCCACCCCCTCCCTGAGCTGTCAGAGTGAGTATGTTGGTGCCCAAACAGGGGGAGCAGGGAGGTCCTCGGCCGCCTCGCCTGTATGCTTAGACACTGGTGCTGAGGCCGGCTAAGGCAGACTGCAGGCACTGTGCAGAGCCAGAGGGCTGGAGTATGACAACTGGGCACATGCCCTGAATTGTGGGTGAGCACCTTGGGTCATCCTGGTGATTTAAGTAGACTAGGCCTGGCATGGGACACTACCCACACTAGAGACATTGTTAACAGCCCTAGACATTGATCAGGGATGAAGAAAGGCATGACCTACCCTGGTACAAGAATGGGGAGCCGCGAAGGCCTATTGGGAGCACTGATCCTGTCTATAAAGTCAGTAAATGGGGAACACCACTGGGAAAGTGAGGAAGGAACTGACAACGCCTCCCCATTGCCAGGCTAACATCTGAATGGAGTCCCGCCAGGCAGTGAGATGGTCATGCTGTGCTAATAGTGCCCGTTTTGGAGAGATGGAGGGGACCCCATTGATTGGGGGAATCTCTGGATGCAGGGAAGCTGGACTTGCCCACCTGCAGACCTGCACTGAGAACTAGAAGTGACTGAAGGCTCCAGCTGGTGGACCGTGCCAATAGGGATCCTGAATACCAGGGAGCTGCAGCCCCGCTAGGAGGGATGAGAGGCAGGGAACAAGATCTGTGGGGTGCTAACTGCACCATAGCCCCTTCCCCCCCCCCCCCCCCCCCCCCCCCTAATGTGGATCATATAGGTGCACTCTATAATTGACATTCCATGATTACTGGTGAATACTGTATGCAGACTCGGACCTGGTGGGGTGGGGCACCCTGGAACCAGCTATGGGGGAAGAATAAAGCACCCAAAGGACAGAAGAGCAACATGATCAGCCAGTATGCCCTTCTGCTGGTTCTGCTGCAGCATAGTACACGCCAGACGGGTGCTGATACGCTGGAATTGGAGGGGAAACCGTAATGGGCATCACTGATGAAGGCAATACAAGGGTCCCGCACCATTCTGGAAGGCAAAATAGACACCGTGGCCATTAAGGTGGGACTTGTGCATGTAGACCTTTGTAAAGTGTCGGAGAGAGTGAGCGTTTATGAGCAAATGATTGGCGACCTGGGGCAGGATGTTGCCAGTCTCAAGGACCAAGTCGCGAGACTGATGGCCATTGCAAAGACTAGTTGGGGTGGTTGAAGGGGAGGACGGAGAGCCACCTCATGGAACACGTCGCAGGGACAATCGACGGTGGGAGGAGACAATGGATCCGGGATTGAAGTACAGGAAGACAGCATGCTTGTAGATGGATGACACAGGTATAAATAACACCCAGAGCAGTGGGGAGGAGGGTGTGGCATCAACCCAATCAGGAACCGCTGAACTACAGACTGGTTGATATGGACAACTGCAGTTTAGGGGGACTAGCTGGCCAGGGTCCTGGTATGTAAGTACTTTAAGGGGGAGAAAAAGGAAAACGTGATGAAGGAACCGTGTGTCACTCGGGACTAAGCGATAACCGAGAGCTCAACATGGACAATGTGTTATGTGTATTTGACAAGTATTATTATTGCATTTTAGCTTCTGCGGGGCTACCCAATTTTTGGGCACTGTTGGACCAGCCAGGGTTAGACCCAAAGTGGAACGCTGCCCTGTGTGGGGTGGGGAAAGCACTGGTATCCCTCATCTCTGCACATGGGTGGTGGGGGCTAGTTTAGTTCACTGTGAAGTAGAGACAGTGCAAACCAGTTTGATCACAGTGGGTGGTGGGGGCGGGGGTGGTGGGGAGGGAGTAATGGTACACTGTGCACGTTGGACACAGGATGGTGGTGATAACTATAAACAAATCATTTGTGATCTTAGGATTGTCTGGTGGGGGTGGAGGGGGTGGAGGGGGTTTAAAAAGTTGTTTTAGTTAAGTTACCTGTCATGCTACGCAATGTTCAATAAGCTTACAGGGATGCAGAGTGGTGGGAGAAGACTGATCGACTTCTAGGGAAGCTCAAGATTGAAAGGTAGTAGGGGAGGGGAATAAAGCCAAATAGACTGGACCCTGGGTACTGCTTATGTTAGCATCATCGTAAATGGTGGTCCATGTAATACAATTGTAATTGTATTTATATAGCGCTTTCTACCCCTGGTGAGGCATTGAAGCGCTTTTCAGCGAGTAGCACACTACTCCGGAACCCAAGAGGAATTAATGGTTGGAAATATAAGTACAGGATTGGTATGAGTTAATTGGAGTGGAGGATATGTGAGTTTGTTAGTTGGATTGACTAGAGTAATGGAGGGTTAGAGGAGGGAAGAATCCAGAAGTGTTAATTGGGAGCTCATAGTAATAGGATGAGGCTTGGGATGAGTAAAGGAGAGATGAAGGAGGGAGGGGTTAGGGAGATCATAGCAGCAGAATGGGTTTTGGATTAGTCAAAGTTGATACGTGAGGGAGAATTTAGTAGGGCTGTTTCGGAGATCATAGTAAACTGAGGTGGGGGGTGAGACAGGAGCGGTAGAGGAGGGAAGATCTTAGGCAGGGTTATTTTGGAGATCACAGTAGTGGAATGGGTTTGGGATGAGTCCGAGTGACGATGGAGGATAGAATGATAGAGACATAGGGTGATAAGGAGACAGAGTAAAGCTTAAAAAGAGTAAATTTTATTTTATTTATTTATTCTTTTATTTTATTTTTTTAAATGTATTTGATTTTATTTGTTTATTATTTGCGCTAGTACAGTATGACTAGAGTAAGAAATAGTTATGTAAATACACAGCAAATATATGTGCAAGCAGTATAATAATGGTTATAATAATAAGAGAAGTTGTATAAACAGACTTTAAAGATTTGTAATATTTGATGTTAATTAATAAGTGTACTTTTCTAACATTTATTTATTTTCCATAAATTTTTCAATAGCGAAATGCTTGCTGTTAAATAGTTGCGATAACATTTTCTCATTGTGATATAAAACAAGAAAACAGGGATTCATAAGTATCTAATATAACAATTTATCTAGGAGCTATGCAATGACCTATGAACATGTTAAGCATAGAATAATATACACATATGTATGTTTATACATACACACATATATTTAACCATGAGTAAATATATATTTGTTAAACAGGCTTAAAGAGTATGTGTATATTTAATTTTTAGGAAATAGTAACTAAACATATTTCCTAAAGAACTATACATATCTAGAATAAACACATAATCCGATGATAAATATTTATCAACAGTCAAATGCAGTCCAATGGCAAAGAGATTAAACTATCCTCGTTATGAGCATAAATCTGGTTCATTCTAGAGAATACCCACTCTGTTTTTTCTGTGCATTATTAAAAAAAAAAAAGGAAAAAAAGTGCATTCCAAGATCCCCATGAATATAAGTGTGTGTGTGTGCGTGCGCGCCCTGGTTGGTGGAGGCGTTGCAGGGGGAGGGGAGGGTTATGCATAGGCCTGCTGTAGGGTTGACTTACAAATATTACATGCAGAGTTTAGGGGGCATGGCACACAGGTTGTGTGCCATGTCGTGTTTTCACTTTTAGGGAGCACCATGTCATGCAGCCTGCAAAGGCCTTTCCTCTCCTCTCATGTCTCTCTCAGCATTACTGCTGCCCGATCACAATGCGATCGGCCACCAGAAATACCCACTAGGCACCATTTTTTTTTTTTTTAAATATATATATTATTGAATGGGGGGCGGGCCAAGTATTTTTAGGATATTTCTGCCCCCTCCCCCCCTCATCCGGGCCCTCGAGGGGGCAGAAAGCCCTAGACAACAGGGATGTCTTTTTTTTTTTTTTTTTTTTTTTTTTAAATATATGGGGAGCGACTCCTTAGGCAAGGGTCTCTCCCCTGGGGGGCAAATTTATATTTAGGCCATTTCTGCCCCCCTTGAGGGCAGATCAGCCTATTTTTATTAGGCCAATCTGTCCTCAAGGGGGACAGAAACCACTAGACACCAGGGATTTTTATTTTTTTTGTGTCAATTTGGCGCCTATTTTTATTAGGCTGCTCTGCCCCCAAAGGGGGCAGCACCATTTGTTTTTTTTGGGCCAATTTCACGCAGGGGGAGCGACCCACTTAAGCAGGGGTAGCTCCCCTCGGGGTGGGGCAAATTTATTTTAGGCCATTTCTGCTCCACTTGGGGGCAGATCGGCCTATTTCAATTATGCCGATCTGCTCAGGGGTGGGGGCAGAAACTACTTAGGCACCAGGGATGTGTGTGTTTTGTTTGGGGGAGGCAGCCCCTTGGGCAAGGGTCACTCCCCATGGGGGCACATTACTGTTGGCCGAATAGTGTGGTGGTGGCTACCAACCAGTATGGGTACGGTTATGCCCCGACCCCAATGGAACAGGGTAACAGTCTTTCAGCTCTCCCCCGCACACTAGAACATCTTATCCCATGGCAAGCAAGAGGGAAATTTGATTATTTTGGGTTTTGGTTTTACATTTGGGCCATGAGAGCTTGGCTAACTCTCAAAATCGTCCCACTTGGAACGGTGAGGGCTGCACTTTTTGGACTTTGGGACGTTGCCATAGACACATCTGAAAACGAAACATCTGGGTGAGTGCAGGGTGGTGTGCTTCACATGCACCCTGCAACATTTTGTTACCCACAATGCCCTGCAAACCTCCGACTTTGCTGAAGATCACACATCTTTTTCCAAATTTTTGTGATGGAACCTTCTGGAAATCTGCAGGAATCCACAAAATTTCTACCACCCAGCATTGTCTCATGTATACTGATAAAAAATTATGCACCACTTGTCAGCCTGAAAACTGCCTTTTGGGACCCGCTTTGACACCCCCCCCCCCCCCCCCCCCCATATCCCCCCCCCCCCACCCTAAATTTCGACATGTTTTTGGCTCTTCCCTGTCACAGGCACTTGGCCCATCTACACAAGTGAGGCATCAGTTTTACCGGGAGACTGAAGGGAATGTTGGGTGGTAGGAAATTTGTCACGTTGCGGTGATCCCACACAGAAATGTGGGAACATTTTCCTTTGTTTTTTTAATTTTATTTTTTTTAGCAAAATTTGAGCTTTGCTGAGGATTCTGGGTAAGAAAAAACTGGGGGATCCACGCAGGTCACACCTCCCTGGACTCCCTCGGGTGTCTAGTTTTCAGAAATGTTTGGGTTTGGTAGATTTCCCTATATGGCTTGGGGGAGTGACCCCTGTGGGCAGATCAGCTTCAGAACAATAGGCAGATCTGCCCCGTGGCCGGGGTGGGGGGGGGGGGAGGAGGGGGTTGGGGTGGGCGCGGGGGTCAGAAGAGGCCTAAAAAATTATTGTTCCCTGGGGAGTCAGTCTTGCCCAAGGGGTCGCTCCCCTTTTGCCAATTTCCATTTGGAAAATTATCCCTGGTGTCTAGTGGGCATTTCTGCAGCCTGATCACTTCACTAGCGAGATATCAAAGGGAAGAAAATGCCTTTCCTTCCCTTTGAAGCCTCTCAGGCCCCCCCTTCACATGATCGGAAGAGAAATGCTTTGACATTTCTCTCCCATGGGGCGGCCTCTGATGAGGTCGCTGGGGTGGTTTTGGGGGGGGAGGAGGGTGGGGGGTGGAAGGGAAAGCGATTCCCCTTCCAGCCCTGCCATGGCGGGTTGGGGGCGCGGCCCTCAGGGGGAGAGCCAGCACTTCCCTGAGGGCCAGTGCTAGGATGTAATGGTTAGGTCCGTGGTGCCTCGCCCATGTACATAACCATTATGTCTATGGCGCTCAAGGGGTTAAAAAGATTGGCAAAGCTGGTAGCGTAGCACTCACTATAAAGGTGAGACCTATTGGCTTTGGCACAGCTTGTTTCAATTTATGTTAAATTTGTTTGAACACATTTTAATGCACTTAACGCAGAAGCTTTGTGCACTGTGTGCATCAAGTAAAAATGTGGACATATGTGCTGAAACCTTTAAAATTATTTTTAAGATTAGTTTGTCAATTGAATAAGGTGTTTTGTTTTATCGACTACAGGGAGTGCAGAATTATTAGGCAAATGAGTATTTTGACCACATCATCCTCTTTATGCATGTTGTCTTATTCCAAGCTGTATAGGCTCGAAAGCCTACTACCAATTAAGCATATTAGGTGATGTGCATCTCTGTAATGAGAAGGGGTGTGGTCTAATGACATCAACACCCTATATCAGGTGTGCATAATTATTAGGCAACTTCCTTTCCTTTGGCAAAATGGGTCAAAAGAAGGACTTGACAGGCTCAGAAAAGTCAAAAATAGTGAGATATCTTGCAGAGGGATGCAGCACTCTTAAAATTGCAAAGCTTCTGAAGCGTGATCATCGAACAATCAAGCGTTTCATTCAAAATAGTCAACAGGGTCGCAAGAAGCGTGTGGAAAAACCAAGGCGCAAAATAACTGCCCATGAACTGAGAAAAGTCAAGCGTGCAGCTGCCACGATGCCACTTGCCACCAGTTTGGCCATATTTCAGAGCTGCAACATCACTGGAGTGCCCAAAAGCACAAGGTGTGCAATACTCAGAGACATGGCCAAGGTAAGAAAGGCTGAAAGACGACCACCACTGAACAAGACACACAAGCTGAAACGTCAAGACTGGGCCAAGAAATATCTCAAGACTGATTTTTCTAAGGTTTTATGGACTGATGAAATGAGAGTGAGTCTTGATGGGCCAGATGGATGGGCCCGTGGCTGGATTGGTAAAGGGCAGAGAGCTCCAGTCCGACTCGGACGCCAGCAAGGTGGAAGTGGAGTACTGGTTTGGGCTGGTATCTTCAAAGATGAGCTTGTTGGGCCTTTTCGGGTTGAGGATGGAGTCAAGCTCAACTCCCAGTCCTACTGCCAGTTCCTGGAAGACACCTTCTTCAAGCAGTGGTACAGGAAGAAGTCTGCATCCTTCAAGAAAAACATGATTTTCATGCAGGACAATGCTCCATCACACGTGTCCAAGTACTCCACAGCGTGGCTGGCAAGAAAGGGTATAAAAGAAGGAAATCTAATGACATGGCCTCCTTGTTCACCTGATCTGAACCCCATTGAGAACCTGTGGTCCATCATCAAATGTGAGATTTACAAGGAGGGAAAACAGTACACCTCTCTGAACAGTGTCTGGGAGGCTGTGGTTGCTGCTGCACGCAATGTTGATGGTGAACAGATCAAAACACTGACAGAATCCATGGATGGCAGGCTTTTGAGTGTCCTTGCAAAGAAAGGTGGCTATATTGGTCACTGATTTGTTTTTGTTTTGTTTTTGAATGTCAGAAATGTATATTTGTGAATATTGAGATGTTATATTGGTTTCACTGGTAATGATAAATAATTGAAATGGGTATATATTTTTTTTTGTTAAGTTGCCTAATAATTATGCACAGTGATAGTCACCTGCACACACAGATATCCCCCTAACATAGCTAAAACTAAAAACAAACTAAAAACTACTTCCAAAAATATTCAGTTTTGATATTAATGAGTTTTTTGGGTTCATTGAGAACATGGTTGTTGTTCAATAATAAAATTAATCCTCAAAAATACAACTTTCCTAATAATTCTGCACTCCCTGTATATTTTCTGTTGGGTGCTTCCTACATTATTTATCATCTGGATTGGGGTAACATTGAGTTTTTTTTGTAGGAGGAGTTGTTTTAAACTGGCCTTGCTGCTAATGGAACGAGTCAGGTCATGGATCAATGAATTAGTCCGGTACTGCCTAAAGTCTACATATCTGTAAATTGCCAGGAAGCCCCATATTAAGTCTGATCTAAAGATCTCAGTTCAATCCACATATGAATTCGAATAACTGATAATAATTAGCTAAGTTCAGCACTAGAGGTGTGAACAGCTCCTTTAGTAGTTTCGAAAAGCACTGCTTTGGTCATGGTGTCTCACGGAATAGCAACTTTAATGATCTGAAAATGTTTTTCTCTTATAACATTTGCAACTGTTTTCGTTGGTGTTGGAAATGGCCTTTCTGCAGGATCACCCCCAAACTTTTTGCTTTCCTCCTCCTCTTTTTCTGACCTCATTTTTGCTGGCTTTAGGACTGCGCACTTTACCACTGCTAATCAGTGTTAAAGTGCTTATGCTCTCTCCTTAAAACATGGTGGCATTGGCTCAGACCCAATTGGTTTATTTAATGTACTTGTAAGTCCCTAGTCAAGTGCACTACATGTGCCCAGGGCCTGTAAATTAAATGCTACTAGTGTGCCGCATCACTGGTTGTGCCACCAACATATGTAGCCCCCTAACCAGGTCACAGGCCTGCCATTGCAGGGCCTGTGTGTGCAGTTTCACTGCTACTTCGACTTGGCATTTAAAAGTAATTGTCAAGCCGTAAACTTCCTGTTTTCTACATATGTCACCCCTAATGTAGGCCCTAGGTACTCAATAGGGCAGGGTGCGATGTAGATAAAAGGCAGGACATGAACATGTGTGTTCTATGTGTCCTGGTAGTGTAAAACTCCTAAATTCGCTTTACACTGCTGTGTGGCCTGCTCCTTTCATAGGATAGCATTAGGGCTACCCTCATACACTGCTTGAGTGGTAGATTTTGATCTAAAAGGAGTTACAGGTAATGATCCCTCTAATTTTTTTCCACTGTGTGCGGCAGTGTGCGGTCTCTGTGCGCTGCAGCCAAGGATACGTGCGCCAGGAAATTGACCATTCACGCGCGCGCAGCGCATAACTAGCCAAGATCTTTGGCATTAGCCTCTCCATACCACTAAAGCAAAAAAGGGATATCATTGCTCCATGCAATAGGGCATTAAGGCAGTTTTGTGTCCTGGTTGCACACCCCAAGGACATGACCTGTTAGGGGAGCACATATATTGCTCTAAAAGGCTTATTTAGGCTTAGAAAGTGATAACGCATATAAACTACCACAAAGTATAGGAATGGTGGAACATTTGATAACAGCACATTTTCTACTGTTCTGAAGCATTTCCTAGCTCATTAACCATTAATTTCCAAGACAAATATCACTTGCTCGCTTGTATGCTAAAGTACGCCAAATTATGTTTAAAACACTCCCCGCGGCATTTAAACGCTGTTTTCATTGACTTCAATCCAGATTCAAATATGAGCATTATCTGCCTTAGGGGAGCACGTATATCGCTCTAAAAGGCTTATTTAGGCTTAGAAAGTGATAACGCATATAAACTACCACAAAGTATAGGAATGATGGAACATTTGATAACAGCACAACGTGCGCGCTTGCCAAAGGGGCCTGTGCGATGGGGGAAGGAAAGGTGTGCGCGCGCGCCTTACAGGGAACATTGGTCACAGGTCATATTTATTGTGGGCAGAATGGTAATAGAAAATCTTGCTTATTGGTGAAGTTGGATTTATTATTGCCATTCTAGAAATGCCACTTTTAGAAAGTGAGCATTTCTCTACACTTAAATCCTCCTGTGCCTTACAATCCAGTCTAGCTAGGTTTAGTTGACACGTCCCTTGTGCATTCACTCAAAACACAGGATGCTCAGTCACACTTGGATACATCTGCATATTGGCCGTACACATCATCCAAAGTTGTAGTTAATGCAGCATTAACATCACTATAGGTGCTAGTAACATGCTTATGTGACAGCCTGGAGCCCATTTGATTCAAAGTGAATTTGTTAAAATCACCAGCAAAAATGTTAACATTAGGACTGCACTGCCTTTTACTGTAATTTGCTTCTAGAACTCCTGCTTGTCATTATTTGGACCACAGACATAAGTTAGGGCCGATTTATTATATACTGAACACTGTTGATTAAATATACGTGCTTCCCAGACTTAGACAATAGACAACCACCTCTCTAGCTTTTGGGTAATTATTTAGGATTTGCACCTATAAAGTATTAGAACATTGGAATGTTGGCAACTCCGTTGAAAACAATGGAGTGCTCCGGGCTTTTACTGGCCGGTAAAAGCCCGCAGCGCCAACATTCCAATCTTCTTTGTTCACAGCAGCAACTGTGAACAAAGCCTCATGGAGCCTGAGGGGATTTTAATCCCCTCCGGTTCCGGGAAGCCTTTGTTTTATTTAGGAGAACATTCTACCCTCTAATGGCAGAATGTTCTAATAGCCTTAGAACCCGCCGTAGTGGGCTCTACCGGCTATTAAAGGTCCTCTCCCTTGTTAAAGGCCCTCGCCTTCGGCTCTGGCCTTTAACGCAGGAGTGGGCCTTTAATAGCCGGTAGAGCCCACTACGGCGGGTTCTAAAGCTATATTAGAATATTGAAATGTTGGAAGCTCCATTGAAGACAATGGAGTGTTCTGTGCTTCTAATGGCTGTTAAAAGCCCAGAGCTTCAAAATTCCAAAGTTTTTAACACAGCAATAGCTATGAACAAAGGCCCCACCAAGCCCAAGGGAGGGATATCCATCTCCTCAGCCTAGTGAGGACTTCGTTTTATTTATTACAGCATTCTGCCCTCTAGTGGCAGAATGTTTTAATAGCCTTATAGCTTTTTGTAGCTGGGCTAGCCCGCTTCGGTGGGCTATATGGCTATGATAATGTAAATACTAAACTAAGTTTCAGAGTCAGTGATGCCACTGCCCTCAACATGCCACAGTTTTCTGTGCATTCTGCTGTTTTTAGAATTAGCAGTAACATTAACTAAATAAATCCCTTCATTATCATAGAACAATATAGTCCGTCCTGCACAGTTAATCCCTGATATGAACCATCACCCCACTGAACTTCCCGAAATAATTGCCGTATTGTTATGCAGGTTATATTGTAAACGCGAGTAGTAATGCAATTAATGGTGTTCGTGGCCAACCTAGTAATTTTGTACAGTAGGTGATGTGTGACTGTTCCACTACAAATTTCTAGGCAAAGGTTGTTTCATACAACAGGTTCTATAAGTAACGTTCATCAGTATTCTCTCCTTATATTTGTGTATTCTCAATGCTCAGTGTACATAAATTGTTTCTTCTGAAGCAACTTTCCAAGTCCACAAATCTAACCTTTAGTTGCAATATTTGGCGTTCGATTTTGCAAACTGCTGTGACAGACAAGTCTTCCTTGTTCTCCATTGAGTACTTTTTCCTGGCTGATGTTTCCGTCATGTTTGGTCCATTTCAGATTGTATTTATTTCACTTTGCGCTGTAGCACATTTACCTTCAGCTAATGCCATCAATACCACGTTTCAATTCAGAGAAAATAGATTGAACATTGCAATTTACATGTCGCTTACGGTCTCCTCACCCCCTCAACTTTACTGGAAGCCTCCTCCGACAACTTCTTGCAGCAACAATTCATTCTGCAGTTTCTTGAAAGACAACTGCACTTGCTGTTTATCTGCTTTCCGTATGCCAATGCCAAGTAGATGTTGCTGTAGCCAATCTGCAAACTGTACCATCTGCCACATATTAAATGTCTAGAAGAGCCTACTAACCCAGCTCTCACTGGTCACTCGTGAGGTTTTCTGTTGAAAGCATTCCAGCTGCTGACAGCGTGACAAGACTTGGAGGGAGGAACGTTGTGTGTACTGTCTACTGAGCTGAACTCAACTGCACCTTTAAGGGATTGATGAGGCAGGCCGGGCCCCTTACCTAAACTGACAACATAGCTGCCGGATAGCTGTAGCCTCCATCACAGGCACATCCACTAAACTAACACCTGCCTCTCGCTGCCAACACCTGGTCTGTAGTCACTCGAGCACATAGCTTTTAGTGAGTTTCCACGTTGTGTGTCTATTCAATGAGGTACTCGTCTGCCCCTGCATTCTGTATTGCGCCCGATTGTGGAATCCTGACCCTCTGTTAAAGGACCATGTTGAGCCCAAACTGAAGTAATCTGTTGCTTGGTTGGACACTGAGCTGGTCATGGGGTATACCCCTTGACATGAGCCTTCTCTGTCTCCCCTCCTGCTTCCCTCTCCCAAGCCGGGTGATCACACTCTTGCTCCTGCCTCTTGTTGCTGACCCTCTCCACTGCCGCACAGTGGCCCCAGCTCTTCATTCCCTGCTAAATAGCAAAGAATGTGACCATCGGGCTGCAGCTCCACCAGCACTATCCAGGAAGCTTCAAAAATCAGGCCAGTGACACTCGGATTGATAATTTTTGCTCTTTCCCTAAAGAATTCTACAAATGGGTTTTTCATTTTATTATGTGTAGGCCAGAACTCCTGAATAACCAACCACTTTGGCTTGTGACTCCTTGATGCCCTTCTCCAAATAACGATTTACATTTTATTCTATTTAATTATATTTTGACTAGATCATAAGATGAGCTTAACCATAAAAGTATATATAGCATCTCTCTCCATCTTCCACAAATTAAAATCCTGTGGTATGAGATGTAATTTTAAAATCTTACTCTAGGGACTAGAATTATGATCCCCATAATCCGTTACATATCTCAGGTTCATGTTTTAACGTTCCCCCAACAATAGATCTGCCTCTCAGTGTGAAACACATGTAATTTAATTAGAATAGCTATTTAGCTGGCCGCTGTACCACACTCACTTTAAGTTAGCATGTAATTTGTGGAATGTGAAATGGCTTCAGCAGGACTTTCCTGGAACTCTTATCCTTCTCCCAATTTATGTCAGTACCTCAACTTCTGCTGTAGTCTATTTTATCAAGTCTACAATGCACATCCACAGCAGTGGCTGCCGGGCTTTCCCCACCCCCATTACACCTCAGACTAGAGCTGTGTACAAAATATTGGAGCCTTCCGTAGATGGGTAATGTGAGTCTCAACAAAGCAATAAAATCCTACATCTGCCTTAGATCAGTCTGAGTAACTCCTTATAGATTTCCTTGAACAGGGTAGTCTTTATAAGGCGAAATGTAATTTGGCAAATAAAAGATTTTTTTGGGGAATGACTAAAGTCTTTGAGTGCTGTCTACCATGTGACCAAAGGTGATGGCCGCAATTAAGTCAATCAAACTGGCAGAGATTGCAGTTACTGTAGGAAAGTACCATCTTGCCTGGCATGTTACCCCCATATTTCACTGTATATATGTTGTTTTAGTTGTATGTGTCACTGGGACCCTGCCAGCCAGGGCCCCAGTGCTCATAAGTGTGCCCTGTATGTGTTACCTGTGTTATGACTAACTGTCTCACTGAGGCTTTGCTATCCAGAACCTCAGTGGTTATGCTCTCTCATTTCTTTCCAAATTGTCACTAACAGGCTAGTGACCAATTTCACCAATTTACATTGGCATACTGGAACACCCTTATAATTCCCTAGTATATGGTACTGAGGTACCCAGGGTATTGGGGTTCCAGGAGATCCCTATGGGCTGCAGCATTTCTTTTGCCACCCATAGGGAGCTCTGACAATTCTTACACAGGCCTGCCCTTGCAGCCTGAGTGAAATAACGTCCACGTTATTTCACAGCCATTTACCACTGCACTTAAGTTACTTATAAGTCACCTATATGTCTAACCTTTACCTGGTAAAGGTTGGGTGCTAAGTTACTTAGTGTGTGGGCACCCTGGCACTAGCCAAGGTGCTCCCACATTGTTCAGGGCAAATTCCCCGGACTTTGTGAGTGCGGGGACACCATTACACGCGTGCACTATACATATGTCACGACATATGTATAGCGTCACAATGGTAACTCCGAACATGGCCATGTAACATGTCTAAGATCATGGAATTGTCACCCCAATGCCATTGTGGCATTGGGGGTGACAATTCCATGATCCCCAGAGTCTCTAGCTCAGACCCGGGTACTGCCAAACTACCTTTACCGGGGTTTCACTGCAGCTGCTGCTGCTGCCAACCCCTCAGACAGGTTTCTGCCCTCCTGGGGTCCAGCCAGGCTTGGCCCAGGAAGGCAGAACAAAGGACTTCCTCAGAGAGAGGGTGTTATACCCTCTCCCTTTGGAAAAAGGTGTTAAGGCTAGGGAGGAGTAGCCTCCCCCAGCCTCTGGAAATGCTTTGATGGGCACAGATGGTGCCCATCTCTGCATAAGCCAGTCTACACCGGTTCAGGGATCCCCCAGCCCTGCTCTGGCGCGAAACTGGACAAAGGAAAGAGGAGTGCCCACTCCCCTGACCTGCACCTCCCCTGGGAGGTGCCCAGAGCTCCTCCAGTGTGCTCCAGACCTCTGCCATCTTGGAAACAGAGGTGCTGCTGGCACACTGGACTGCTCTGAGTGGCCAGTGCCAGCAGGTGACGTCAGAGACTCCTTCTGATAGGCTCCTCCAGGTGTTGCTAGCCTATCCTCTCTCCTAAGTAGCCATTTAAGTGGCTATTTAGGGTCTCTGCTTTGGGGAATTCTTTAGATAATGAATGCAAGAGCTCATCAGAGTTCCTCTGCAACTCTCTCTTCACCTTCTGCCAAGGAATCGACTGCTGACCGCGCTGGAAGCCTGCAAAACTGCAACAAAGTAGGCAAGAAGACTACTGCGACCTTGTAACGCTGATCCTGCCGCCTTCTCAACTGTTTTCCTGGTGGTGCATGCTGTGGGGGTAGTCTACCTCCTCTCTGCACTAGAAGCTCCGAAAAAATCTCCCGTGGGTCGACGGAATCTTCCCCCTGCAACCGCAGGCACCAAAGAACGGCATCACCGGTCCTCTGGGTCTCCTCTCAGCACGACGAGCGAGGTCCCTTGAACTCAGCAACTCTGTCCAAGTGACTCCTACAGTCCAGTGACTCTTCAGTCCAAGTTTGGTGGAGGTAAGTCCTTGCCTCCCCACGCTAGACTGCATTGCTGTGAACCGTGTGTTTTGCAGCTACTCCGGCTCCTGTGCACTCTTCCAGGATTTCCTTTGTGCACAGCCAAGCCTGGGTCCCCGGCACTGTAACCTGCAGTGCACGACCTCCTGAGTTGTCCTCCGGCGTCGTGGGACCCTCCTTTGTGACTTCGGGTGAGCTCCGGTTCACTCCACTTCGTAGTGCCTGTTCCGGCACTTCTGCAGGTGCTGCTTGCTTCTGAGTGGGCTCTTTGTCTTGCTGGACGCCCCCTCTGTCTCCTCACGCAATTGGCGACATCCTGGTCCCTCCTGGGCCACAGCTGCATCCAAAAACCCTAACCGCGACCCTTGCAGCTAGCAAGGCTTGTTTGCGGTCTTTCTGCACGGAAACACCTCTGCACGACTCTTCACGACGTGGGACATCCATCCTCCAAAGGGGAAGTTTCTAGCCCTTGTCGTTCTTGCAGAATCCACAGCTTCTACCATCCGGTGGCAGCTTCTTTGCACCCACAGCTGGCATTTCCTGGGCATCTGCCCACTCCCGACTTGATCGTGACTCTTGGACTTGGTCCCCTTGTTCCACAGGTACTCTCGTCAGGAAATCCATCGTTGTTGCATTGCTGGTGTTGGTCTTCCTTGCAGAATTCCCCTATCACGACTTCTGTGCTCTTTGGGGAACTTAGGTGCACTTTGCACCCACTTTTCAGGGTCTTGGGGTGGGCTATCTTTCTAACCCTCACTGTTCTCTTACAGTCCCAGCAACCCTCTACAAGGTCAGATAGGTTTGGGGTCCATTCGTGGTTCACATTCCACTTCTAGAGTATATGGTTTGTGTTGCCCCTATCCCTATGTGTCCCCATTGCATTTTATTGTGACTATACATTGTTTGCACTGTTTTCTATTGCTATTACTGCATATTTTGGTATTGTGTACATATATCTTGTGTATATTTGCTATCCTCATACTGAGGGTACTCACTGAGATACTTTGGCATATTGTCATAAAAATAAAGTACCTTTATTTTTAGTATATCTGTGTATTGTGTTTTCTCATGATATTGTGCATATGACACTAGTGGTACTGTAGGAGCTTCACTCGTCTCCTAGTTCAGCCTAAGCTGCTCTGCTAAGCTACCTTTTCTATCAGCCTCTGCTGCTAGACACCCCTCTACACTAATAAGGGATACCTGGGCCTGGTGCAAGGTGAAAGTACCTCTTGGTACTCACTACAAGCCAGTCCAGCCTCCTACAGTTACAACAAAACTTCAGTAACAAAAGCTATGATCAATTAAATGCATATTAGAATTTTCTGCATTATCTAAACATGGTATGGCACCCCTGTAAAGGGAAGCGCCACACCATCCTTATTTACAGTCCAGTCAAGCCTCTCTCTAACAGACAGGTTAATATTTTGGGAATTAGAATATGCGATACCCAGATCTGAATGTACTGGTACTTCTCCATCTTTCTTTGACAGTTAGCTTGGAGGCTGTTCACACTGCTCTATGCTTTAAGACCTCTTCAAATGGCTGGTTTCATTTGTAAATTCAATGCCACAGGTATTTAGCAGTTTGTGTATTGAGTGATGAATGGCTGAGCCATTTCTGAATTAAACAATTGAGGGAAGAATTAAAGTTCCACCTTCAAATGGCAATGTAAGGAAACAAGCATTTGCAGTGCAATGGGCCTAACTGGACTTTTCTTGCCACATAAATTGAAAAGTAAGACAGTTGGCATAAGCGTGCCAATTAACAGCGCCCCATCCGCCAGGAGCATGAGCATGAAGGAGAGACACAAAAGAAAAAACTTTTGCTCGCAGTCAAACGTATCGGCAAACGTGCAGTTATCCATGTAACGGGGTCGATGGCCAAGGCGGTAACAAAACTGCCCCAAAGAGGGACAAATGTAAAGCGTTTAGCAATGATACATTTTTTTTGAAAGGCAAGCCCATGAACAAGTGATAGTGATAGGCGTGGTTAAAAGCTCACAGATAGATGACAACAGGCCAGAGTGCTTGCAAACATAACCTAATAAGACTGCTTTCGGTGTACATGTGCATACTGTCTACTATTTATAAACTGCTTGATAAACAAATTTTTCACAGATGAGCCGCCATATCAATCAACCAACTAAGTCAATTTGAAAATTGATAAAAACCAAATTCAAATGTATTGCTTCAAAGGATTTTAGAGGGGCGCAAAAAGTTAATTGGACAATATTGTCACTCCACAACCACTCTAAATATTGAACCTGAAAGTAGGTGTACTTTCTGGCAGAAGCTGCAGGTACTGATTTAGCAAATGTGACACGTTTGTATATGCCTGTAGCAGTGGCAATGTGTGATAAATGGGCAAACTGTTTTTATAGAGTAGATGGCCATTGTAATTTCCAGGCATGGTTTAGATAATTGTTTCTGTCTTTTAGGATTCCGTCCGAGAGAAGCGGCGGAAGAACACTCGTCGTGTCAGCTTTGCTGAGCCTATAAAGTGAGTGCGTGCGTGCATGTCTTAAAAGTTCAGCAATTCCAATCGTGGCAATGTCTTTAGATAAGCTGCTACTTTTTATTGATTGCCATGTAAACCCAGTAATCTAACACTGGAAAATCAAGTTGATTTGATTTACTTGCTCATCTGCTGGTTGCCCTTTGCAAATTTGCAAAACTGATGGGTTCCGCTACCACTTTGAATCCCTCTGAAAATCTACTCTTCAGCAGCAGTCGTCAGTTGTAGTGTTCTTATTGTCCTGATGGGTGAGTATTTCAACCTTTGCTTACATATGTTCCTCAGAGCCACACATGTTAATACTTTCCAACATTTTGTCCTTGAAAACTCTCCCTTCTTTCATACCAGAAGTGATTTCAAATTCCTATAAAAATCAGATTATGCCTCTACTTTTATTTTCTGTTTAATTCTTACTCTACAACAGAGGTTTCTTCACATCATTGATAAGAGAGCCCTACAGTTCTGCCTTAGGTAAAAAAGAAAGGTAAAGACAGTCAGAAGCCCTGCCACAATATTGATCACTGTTAATCTATCTGTAAAGTTTTGGCTACTTCCAAACAATCCATAGTCATTTTGACATGCTTTCAAAAGGCTAACAAACTCCTGACGGGCAGACATACATGTTGTATTAGTGGAAAAGGAGCCACCCCAGTTCAAGGACAGGACCAGTTTTTAAAATTTGTAGGTTGAGAAGTTCAATATTTACCACACATTATTACTGGATCCCAACTCCAGGGCAGACACTCAAGCATGTCAAATCTTTCTTTTTGGAAATCGTTTGATCATTTTTCTTGCTCATTTGTTTTTCTATTTTTTCTCGGCTTATCCCCAACCTCCTATGAGGGGCGCACTTGCAATTATATTCTGGGACTGGCACTTACGATGGAGAAAATAAAGTTACTTTTCTGTAGTCCTAGTTCTACATTTGTAATCCTAGCTGAATTCCTCAATGGCCCCTCACCATCAGAAAATGGAAAGTGAAATTAGTGTTTTCAGATGAATTCAAGCTAGCCCTTCAGATGTCCTATGAGGAAATCTGTAAAATGGAAGGTCTGGTGGAGCTAAGCCCAAGATGAGCAATATGTTCTGATGTCCAAAGTCAGAAATGCTCATTGAAGACAATTGGTAGCTGCAGACTTGTGCATAAGGAAATGTTGTACGGCATAAAAAACACACATAGGGCAAGTAGGCCTCATGGAATTCAGCAAAGGTTCAATATTATACACAGCCGTAGGAAAATGGGGTATTATGCAGTGAGCCTGCTTAGACTTTACTGTGCAGTCCCTTCACGCTACCCGAAATAGGATCGGTGGATTCACACTGATAAACCTCTAGCTCAGTCCTGATAGTGTGGCACCACAGAGCAGTCTGGCTTCACTAGATGAATATGTGCTCAGCATTTCAGAGTAATTGCCACAACTCTAAAGAAATCTAATGGCAATTTATATTTAAAAAAAAAAAAAAGAATTCTATAATTTTTAAGCACCAAAACTAAGACAATCGGGTGAGTATAACCAGAATTATGGATTTTTAAAGGAAAAATAAGTCTTTGCATTTCACCCTTGCAAAACTTTGATATTGCGGTCAATGGGGAAATGTACTAGTGACATTTGGTCACTTGCAGGTCGAGTTCAGTGGAAACCACTGGGCGGTAAGTCGAGGTGGGTCCTAGGACCAGGCTCAAGACAGCCCTCTGTTTTTTTCCTGGCTCATAGGACTCGGGTGCAGAGTAATCCTAACTGTACTCCGGCAACTCAGGTGCTGGTTTTACCGCTTGGATGGTTCTGTTGAGATAGGGGATGCTATATGTTGACTACTGGGGCCACTTAGGCGGTGAGTTGAAGATGCTGCAGGATTCCCTTGTGGCACAGTGTTGAACAAAGGTAGTGGTAACCCGGCTGCCCACCAACAATCCTTGGTAGCAGAGGCTCAACCTTTGGTCACTTCTACATCCTGGAGTCCAGGGGGAAGCAGAAACCACCTGAAACTTGCTGGAGGTGAGGGCCAAGTTTCCCACAATGCAGTAGACCATTTACTTTTGGGAGAACACTTGGCAGCCCGATGGCCAGTGACTCTTTGGTTCCGGGAGTTTGATTCTTGCTTGCTGCTGCAGGTGACTGGTACCTCTAGTCCTAGGGCGTTCTAGAGTTGCCTTTGCTTGCATAGGTCTTCCTCTTTCCTTTGGAAATGGTCTCTGGTCTTGGATGAGTCGCAGTTATGCATGTGCAGGGTAGTTGCTGCAGGTGCAGTATTTGGCGCCTTTTCCTTTGAGCAGCCCTTGTGGTCGCAGTCAATCGGATATGAGATTCTGGTGCCAGGACAGCCCCATAAATTCTAGATTAGGAGTTGCTAGGGGTGTAAGTGCTAGTAGCCAATGGATTACTAGGCCCAGCTGCTAATCCCGCTCCTGTGGTGACTACTTCCGGAGGAGCGGGGCACTTTTTGTACTAAGAAGCCTCTATTCTGCCACTTTTAAAAACAGTGGAACCCATCTGCGACTCTACAGACAAAGTAGACCACCTTTGGGGTGGGCTAATTCGGGGAGTGTGCCTCCTGAATACCTACATATTTTTCTGTCTGTCTCTACCCTGTGCTGATGGCAAAGGGGATAGGGATTTGAGAGCAGGCACATAAGAGACATTGTTTTTAAGCTGCAAAGCTTTCCTCGTTGAGTGGAGTTTCTCTTGTTTTTTATTTTTTTGTAGCCCCTCCTGTACGAACTCTGTGTTTTTACATTAAATAGAACACAACTTCTCCTACGACTACTTAAAATATAGGTTTTGTTTTTCATTTACATAGTTTACACATAAATGGTAACTTTCTACAGAAAATGAGACATACACATACAATTTACTCTGATAACAGAGCACTTTGAAGAACATTCAGCATAGTACAAGAACTTTTATCCTGTTAGAGACAAAAGCATCGTCATGACTATAGCAGTTGTTACATGTTCCACAGCTTGACTCCATTGGTAAATAAAGGTTGACTTAGGATATGCATATAACCTTGCATAGGCCCAAGTTACATTTGTTACAGCAAAACTTCCAGGGTGTGACGGAATCCCAGTACATAGGTGTAGCGGACAGTGCAGAGGACCAAGTGCAGTCCCAGAATCCAAACAAGTAATATTTAACTCCCACAAACTGTTGCTAGCCTGAGGCCTCAGAAGACAGCTATGGGAGAGGGCAAATAATTCCAAGGCTGCACTGAAAGTCTTTAAGGTGGAACAGCAGAGGGAATTTCGATAAGCGCAAACAGAAACCATCTGGGAAGATGTACTTGACATCTGATTTGTGGATATTCTTGATAGAAGAACCAAGAGCACAGGTGAAAAGCTTAGGTCGGGCAGAGGAACGCAGGTGAAGAGCAGCAGAGGCTTACTATTATCAACAAGGAGGAAAGCTGAGCACCTGTCATTGCCCTGTGTTTGCCTTCTAGACTGTGGGAACCTTTTACCCTGCAGTAGATCATTTAATCCCCGGACCTTTGAATCCTGTGAGAGCTTTTAATCATGGGATCCTCGAATCCTGCAGAAAAACTTTGAATCCTGCTGTAGCCTGCTGCTTAGATGGAGTATAGGGTCATGGCTTTTGGGATGCTCGCGTGGGAACAGGGTTGACTGTGCTGCCACTTGATGGCAGTTGGCATCATGTAGGCAGCACAGGTGACCACCACAATTCTGAGTTCCATGTTTCCTGTCCTGCAGTACAGATGACCCACTAAATGATGATAATCCTCCGAGCCAGAAGTGGAACAGGTGGCCAGTAATGCCCAGGATCACAGGTGGATGGGAGAGGAGATGAGAATGTGTGACAAGCCATGGCATCCCTCTCAACGTCTACCCAAAGCTTCCCAACAGGCTGAGCTTTGGGTGACGAGTGAAATAGGCATACCGGATGCAGAACATGAACCTGCTCAACTGGCTTTTAAGGCCTATCCTTGGGCCATATAGTCTCCAGTCTACTAGGTAAAGCAATAGTCCTCCCATGCAGCTGGAGTCCAAAATGGCTTTCGCCTCATTCCTTATGACCATCCACATGTAGTAGAGGAGACCATGTATCTGGCTTATTGTGTCCGTTATAGGGCTTTAGCAATGAAATATGAAAAAGGATGTACAGTGACATCATCAGGGGCTGTTCCTGAGCTAATCATACGCTCTGTGCCAAAGAGTCCTAAAATGCCTATCAGTATCTTGTTTGGTCCCTGTAGCCCAGGTGGTTAGTTGCTAACCAAACATGATTTCCATGTTGGTATTGAGGGGCATTTTTAGTGTTTATTTGACTGCTTTTAGTAAGTGAATATGGCTTCTTAAAAATATTTCTTCACTTAGTCCAAAACGTTCTGGAGCTGCTAATGGTGTTCTAGGTACCTGATTCTCCCTTGCCCTTGCCCTTGCAATAGAATGGATTTTGGACAGCACCCAGACAGGAAATTAAAGAATGAAATCCCTATAGCCAAATGAGTTTCATCACTGTAAGCACATTCAACAAAGCTTTCAGTTTGTGTCACTGGTGGTCCACAAGCAAGACCAGAACTGTCCATCACTTGGTTTACACGTTCGGTTTTTCTGTTTGTCCACCACTTTGCAACTGGTTGGTCGATGACAAATTAACATCAGTGTCTAAAGATGCGCATAAGAAGCTCCACAACTTTGCATGAACTGGGGCCATCGGTTAGGCAGCAGGGGCCCCATATATTCATTCAGTGTGTTGAATGTGCGCCGCCAATTCCTTGACACTGGGTATCTTTTGGAGGGTAACAACGTGCTATTTTGGTTAATAGATCCACTAATGCCAAGATGGAGTTCTGGCCATAAGCTGGGGGCAAATCAGTTACTTAGTACATACATAAAGTATGCCAAGGGGACGGCAGCACAAGTAAAGGCTGCAACAGTGCATGCTTTTATTAAGATCAGACCATCTCAGATGATTTTTTTGGATTCTTGTGCCACTCAAAGGGATCTATGTAGACAGAAGGGACAGGAAGTGGAGGGAGGAAATAGATGCAAAACTGTTCCAAATACTAAGTAAATACTCCAAATTGTTTGCAACAGAAGCACTAGGTGGTGCTCTGAAAATGAACTTTTTAAAGGGTACTTGCTTCCTCGAAATTGTGCAGCCAGAATCCATGCCGAAGGCCTCTAAGCACACCACTACTCCATCATAGCACTGTGCACTCGGTGTCATGCATGCTGACATGCCTAGTGTGAGCATACCCTGTTCCCCCTTGATGGTTCACCAGTTATCTTGGCCTTTGCCTTTTTTAGACTGTTTGGAACAGTCTACACCCCCCTTTTTGTTTTTTCTTTTTTTATTTTGTACTTCAGTTATCTTCTTTTGAGACAGAGTAGCTTAAGTTGCAGCATCCACTTTTAATACATAAAGGTGGTGCCACTAACCGTTAGTCTACATATCTCTGGCTTGTGAAATAGTCTTCCACCATTGGTACAGTGTTCCTTGGTGATAGTGCAGCATTGCAGAGGTTCGAGTCACCTTACCCTACAAAAAACATTGAATTTCATCATTAAGAAGAGAAGTCCACACAGCTGTTGGGAACTGTGTACCATTGTGAGATTTGTTTGCTGCTCTGAGGTAGCAAGAGTCATTTGGGGGGCCTTTCTTCTCCCACATAGAGGTGTACTCCCTTCAAACACAAACCTTTTTAGGCAGTTTGCATAGCTTTATTCTTAAAGTATACTACTAATTGCAGCCTCGGTGGAGTGGGTACTCAAATGGAGCATTTTGTATCAAATGCTGTGCAATATCCACCTATGAAAATCTGCTTAGCCTGTCTCTGTTTTTCAAAAATACTAATAATGCATGCACGAGGGAATAATGTAATTTGCGATGATCTTCATTCCGGTCTAAATTTTTTCTTCTGTATTTACAGTGACGTTTTACTTTAGACATGTGCACAATGTGGTGCCCACAGCACAAAAGTTGTTTTTTGTGGAACATAGCACTCTATAAAAATCAGTCAATAATGCATAGTACTTTTCCTTTATTTTAGGGCTGTTGCACCCGAACTACAGACCAATGTTGATGGACAAATTGATGGGTCTGGTACGTATAGTTTTCTTTTATTTTTACAAGGGTGTAACACATTGAAGATGTGGAAAATCTTTCTTGCCCGTGCTGGAATGTAAAAGCAGTTGATTTTCTATTGGTCTCAAGGGAACCTTTTAATGCACTGCCTGCATAAGGTATGTTATCTCTATTCTCAGTAATGATCCAGTGAGCTGCCCGATTTTGGAAGCCCTGTGGCCATGGTAATGCCATTAATTAAGGATTCCATTCTTCTTGCATTTGATCTAATCCCCTACATCAGGGGTGACCTTCAACCATTCTGTAAAACATGTATAATCTGGTTCATTGAGCACCAGATTTCTGTAAGGACAGCCCCCCTAGCCCTTTACTGACTTTGAAGTTGACTTCTGTCCTACACTATGCATTTGAAATCACCTACACCACTTTCAGTACTGTTTGTCTAGTTGTGGGGTCCTAAATTAGTCTCATATGAGCATACCATCGCTTGGCACTGTGGACATCTATTCCAGGTGCATGCAGGATACCAGTATATTGCTGTGGCACCTGAAATGCCATTTAGGTTTGTTCTTTAAATATGTTAAATTAACTTTTCATGTTCACCTTCTATGTTTTGTATTTATATTGTGAAGCCAAGCAGTGTAACCTATGATATACCTAACTGAAGATAACTTTGATTTTCACACAGTGTGGCCTTTCACCCTAAGTTTGTTTTGGCTATTTTAAAGAGTGGATTCACTAAAGTTTAGAACGAACACTGAGAGATGGCTTTTATATGGTGGGATTTCAATTACAAGCTATACAACTTCTGGTTTGCTACTCCAAGCATAGGTGAGGGTACCAGTAGTTCATCCCACGATGTAACAAGGAAGAATCTGAAGGTTATAGTCCTCCACCCCCCGCACAGTTAACCACTGAATGGTTCACTTTCTCAATTTCATTCCAAGACAGCCTGCTCTCGATGCATTGTGGACCCAATGGCAAAGATGCTATTTTTACCATGCTTAGGGCCAGATGTACGTAGCATTTTTCTTGTCTGCGAATCGGGTCGTTGGCGACAGGGAAAAACATTTTGATATGTACAAAATAGGTTTTTGAGTCGCAATTAGGAAGGGGCGTTCTCTTCCTAATTGCAAGTCGCAATGCGTTGTTGGATTGTTTGTTTTGTGACCTTGAATGCGGTCACAAAACAATTGCGGTTAGCACCAGTTTCAAATTGGTGCTAACCCATTCGCAAACGGGAGGGGGCCCCAGGAGACACCCTCCCCTTTGTGAATGGTGCTGCCTGCTCTGGATAAAAATTAAAAGAAACTTCATTTTTGTTTTTGAAATGCATCCCGTTTTCCTTTAAGGAAAATGGGCTGCATTTAAAAAAAAAAAAAAAAAAAACTAACAAAAACATAAAAAAACCTTCCTTATTTACAAGCAGTTACAGACATGGTGGTCCGCTGTCCCCAGCACTAATCCAAGGGCATATACTATGGATCCACCTTTGACTGTATTTTATTAATTGGGCATCTAATTAGGTCTGGTGTTAACCAAGATCTTTTGTTTTTATTAAAAGTGTATTTCTTTATCTATTGTCTGGCTTCACTGTGACAACGTTCTGCTCTCACAAGGAGCATATCGGCAAACATAGTTTTGTTCAATCCCGGAACTACTGTTGCAATGTGTGCTTTTTGAAACCAAAACATTTTTGCTTTTGGCCAATGTTTGGTATAATGGCGGGGGCCCGGCAACTCCCACAGCAATAAAGTTTTACAAAAACTGTGTCGAAACAAAACACACATTGACAAAAACAAAAGGCTGACCACCAATGTCCAACCTCTTTGCTTTGCCAATGCTTGTTTTTTTGTTTTGTTTCCCATAAACTGGTTACACTGGTTTTCCATTATTTAATAATTTTGGGAAATTCTAGCATGTATCAACACATTTTTCTAATAGATGTTTCAAAGAATTTCACAGTAATTTGGCAAAACGTTTTTTTCCTAGTCACATTTGTTTGTGAACATTTTATTTTAAAAGCAAATAATCGCAATCTTGTTTTCCAGTTTCAGCAAATATTTGCATCTAATCAGAACGCATTCTGGGAGTATTCTACGTTGTCTCACATTGCTACACTTTGCAAATGTGTGCGCATATTTTTATACTGTGGCTACTGTCAGTAGTGCAGTCTGAGCTTACAACATTCCCTTAGAGCGCTCACCGTACTAAAGGCTTTGCATTAATGAACCATAAATACCAGTTTCAACAAAATTAACATATGAACACAAGTATTAGCTTAACAGCAGACATTATGTGTTACTGTAAACTGTCTGCCAAAGGGTTTGTGTTGCAGGTGTTTGGGCCTACTTGTCCCAATGACAAAATAAACATATAAACCTGTTGTCCTTGTCCCCTGGTCGTTATGTCTTGGGTGTTGGGCTATAGGAATTCCATTTGCCTTCCTGCCTCCTATAAATATCCTATATGTGGTGATCTTGTGGTGACCTGAAAACCCAGATTGCAAAGATCCTTATTTTCTTAATAATTCCATAGACCTTGATTTGCTTTTGATGATTAAGCTAAGATCAAAGAAAGAATGACAAAACACAATACAGGGGAATCTTAATAAACCAATCTTGCGGATATTTTTTTTATTATTCTAAAAGAACTCAAGACATCTTTCCAAGAAAATGTATGGTCTTGCCAATAGTGTGCACTTATGGGGATGTGGATAATTTACAAATTGATGTATTGATTGTATCAGTAAGGTCTTCTACAAGTACATAGTTCATCATATAAGGAATTGTACTCCAAGCAAAATACCTTCTTGTGAAGGAATTTGTGCCCCCTCAGCCCAAATGCAAAAATGAAAGCTGTTGAGTAATTCTGGTGCTTCATCGTATACAGTGACTGACCCAGAACCCTAGGAATTTGTTTAACTTAGGTGCTGCCCAAGAAATTGCCAATTTTGTTATTTGAAAACATTGACCGTAACAATGACATACGACAGGACTTTCATGGCTCAGATGCTTATCATAGCTACTTGGGTGGAAGAGCTTCTGCACATTTAAAATGATCAGAGATCAAAACTGAATTGTTGTGACCAGCAGCTTAGATAAGCATAAACCATAAATTGTTAAATCCATTTGTGAATTAACAAAGTGCTTAGATTTTTGTTTTGATTGCAAAAGCATGTACCTTGGAGATCCTTCATAGGGATTTTTCCCTTACTTCAGGAATTGCATCCGCCAGAAGATTATTTCACTTTTAGCCTCAACGTATTATCTTGCACTTTAGTTTGTGCTACAATGAATTGGCTCTCCAACCTTCTGTTTTTTGCCCAAGGTTCTATCAGATTCTCCATGCTATACAAAACCACTGATTTAACTTTATAGTCTTCTATCAGATCGTTAAGGTAGCGGTCCCAAATGCTGAACTGCTATCAAAAGGAATGGCAATCAGATGAACTTGAAAACTGCATTTTCGAGTGAAAAAAATTGTAGTCTTCTAATGGTGCTTTGTTGATGCTGTAAGTATTTGTCATTAGCATTGCGTACAAGCTGGTTGGTGTTGCTTGTTATTTGGTGAGGATTCTCAGTTTCTGAAGATGTCGAGGCTCATTCTGCTAGTAGCAGGACCACAAAAATTGAATGCTTCAAAAACATATACATCACATCTTGTAAAGAATGACAAACTACAGCCTGATGAAATTAAAGTAAGGCTTTGTTTGAACTTTTGGATCAGGTAGTTTATGCACAGCGTAGCTCTGTTTTGATGCCTCATAGATGTTCTGTATGATTAATTAGCCCAGTACTTCTCCACTAATTGTTCAATGTTAATATACTATTATATCTAATTTACAGGACATTTACAGATTGCCTTGCATGTGGAAAAACTCATGTAATCATTCTCACAATGAATTGCCTGCCCTATTTACTCGCATGCCCACCCCTTTTTCCTTTTGACCAGTGGTTTCCTACCTGTGGTCTGGGGACGCCTGGGGGGGTTTATGAAGCCTCCTCAGAGGGTCCATGACTGCTTAGAAAATTAAACATTAACAGATTAATAAAGTGTATATAAAGTGGCTAAATGTACAGCTGAACATTTTAAAACTTACTGTAAATATCAAGGAATTTGAAATTGGAGACTAAAAATTAAATTAATATCCTCACATTTATTCGTTGGAGCAGTGCAGGTGCATGAAAACAGAATATAGTATGGACGATGTGTGACTTCAACTGAATTTAAAAAAGCTCCAAACTTCCTATTAAAATTATTTTTGTTAATGTTTATATTTGTTTGCAAATTAAATAAAATGTGTTATCTGTGTATGTATTTGAATTATTGTTTCTCAATTTTTTGTGTGATTGTTTTGCATTTCATATCATCAACAATGTTTATTCTGAGGTCCCGGGCTTCCAGCAGTTTCTCAGTGGGGGGGGGGGGGGGTCCCCGAATTCTAATAATTCAGAGGAGGTACCCGGGCTCCAGTAATGATAGTGGGGGTTCACAGAAGTCCACATGTTGGGAACCACTGCTTTAGACTGAAGCTTAAGTAGTATAACATTGTGGGCAGGAAAAAACTTGATAGAGGGTGTGAGCAATACTTAAACATTAAATGTGTTTGAAGGGTACAGCCGATGGAGACCAGTTAGTTTAGTGTGCAAATCCAAATAGGCATCTCCAAGCAAGCCAACATTTGTTATAGAGTAACTTGTTCATCTGGTTTATTAATAGGTAAAGGGATTCTATCAAACAAAGCAACGCAATTTGAGTAAGTGTAATCCATTTGTTTCCTAAAAATGTATTAGCACAATATTGACATAATACTGCATGATTGGAAAGACAGTATGTAGTGATCCTATAAAGACCTGAAGATACTTTACTTTACTTTAAATAGGTGTGAGAACTTGTCGTAGTGTATTTGTCAATTGTAAAACAAAATATTAAAAAAAAAAAAGTAATTGTAGAGACTTGTCTGTTTCTGTAGAAACGTGATTATACATCCTAATTTGCATTGTTTTATATTATTGTTCATAAAACCTTTAAAAAAAATTGATAGGTCTGGGGTGAAAAAACTGTTTATATGAGAGTACAGTACAATATGTTCAGCTCCTGCTTACCGCGCTAGACAGGTTTTCTTAAATTGTCATGTACCAAACGTCAATCCTACACTTGTAATGCTAAGCGTCTGGCTTCAAGTCATCCTTTAAAAAAAGATGCATCACATGTAAGGAACATCTTATGTTAAACTTACAGATATAAGACTAGTGAAAACAAAGACTGTTATCAACTTAAAGAGGCTTGTACAGTTCATTAGAACATCAACTGTGGCAGCGCTTATCTAACCAGCAAGGATGATGGTGATGAAGGAGATGGAGGGGGGTGGGGTTGACTGGCTTGACTGCATTCTTGTTGATCAATTGGTTAATTAAATTGCCTGAAGTTCTGTCAGGTGCTGCCTACAATGAGTAATACATCAATAAAGAGCAATTCTTTTCAACTGTCAATTACTGATGTCTGAAATCGCTATTTAATCTACTCCTTTCTGCTCTTTGGATGGAATGAGCACTACAGCTTTGAGGTAAACAAGTCTCATCTCTGTCAGATGATAAGAAATAACAGCATCAATATGAAACAGGGGCTAATCACCCTTATATGCATAATATTAGGTTACACATTTTATGGATCAAATCTGTTTGTTTTCAACTTATCAACATAGCTAGTACAGTTCTTCACAATATGACAACCACAATGCAGCACCAATAGCCCAGAAGCATTGAAGCGACCCATAGAGATCATCTCCTGCATAGCCATATCAGAGGGGACCTCCTCCTCGTCTCCTCCTTGCACTCCCGTGCATAGGTGGGTCACCCGCCAGCGTTTGCTGCACTGTGAAGCAAACTCCATATATAATAATACACAACATAAAAATTATTAATAAAACACCAACATTGCTTCCCTTGATAGGTCCCGTCGTCCACCAGTCTCTCCGTTCCCCTGCCCTACCCCCTGCACATCCCCAGTTCTCCCAAAGATCTCTCCAACAAGCATACTCCCAGAGGCTCAGGTAAGCCGTGCATGTCAACTCAGTGGATAAAATCTGCAAGAATGGTCTCCATAAGTCCTTCAGATCACCCAACCGCTGCTGAGGCCAGAGTAAGGTTCTCCATAGCCAGAATAAGCCACGACTTTTGCAGCCATGATACATATGTCGGTATCCTGTCTGTACCCCACAACGCTAATATCAGCTGCAGCGCCGCATTGAGGGCCAGGGCCATTTGCCGCCCTTTTAATGATCTCCGGGGGAAGGTGAGCGGAGTGGGCAGACCCAGCAAGATATACGATGGGAATCTGGGGTTCTTAGTACTAAACGCTGTATCAGTAGCATCTATAACGCTCTCCCAATATCTATGGAGCTTGGGGCAATGCCAGAGTAAGTGCACAAGTGTACCCCTGCCCCCACACCCCCTCCAACAGAGGCTTGACTTAGTGGGATCCCAAGTGTGTATCCTTGCCGGTGTTTAGTACCAATAAGAGGCCACCTTATATGCTGTCTCTGTGCCTGCCGCATTATAGGTCGTGTGATGTATCCTATAAAAGATACTATCCCAGTCTTCATCAGAAAGTTCCCTTTCCAACTCCCTCTCCCATCGCAACTGTCCCTTAGACTTAGGCGGGCGCCCCTCCCCCTGCAATATCCTGTAAAGCTCCGAGATCACACGTTTATCATCCTTCTTCAGCAGGAGCCATTTCTCAAACGGTGTTAGCGGCCTAAACATTAATGCTCTATTAGCCGGCAACCGGGCCCATTGCCGTATTTGATAGTACATCATCCTGTCCGCCTCTGTCAAGCCATATGTCTCCCTTATCTGGTCAAAGGAGATCACTCCTTGCTCAGCAAAAAGGCTCCCCACCCCTTTACAGCACCCTTCAAACCAACGGCGCAACGCTTCCACTTGTAGCCCCGGTTCAAAGTCAGGATTCGCACCTATAGGGGTCATCGGGGACGGGAACGATGTCAGCCCCAATCGACTGGCCACCGCATCCCATACACGCAACGTTGCTCCCGTGATCGGGGAGGAGTAAAGGCCGCCCGCCCTGTGCCGACATCAGAGCCAGGGCTCCTTCCATATATGGGAGCCTGCCACCGCCTGGTCCATGAAGCACCAATGTTTCTCAGTAGACGGGCGACTCCACTCTAAAATAAAACGCAACTACACTGCCTAAAAATATCGCAGGTGGCAGGGAACTGCTAACTCTCTCCCCCCCCCCCCCCCCGGGGCGATACAGAACCCGTCACGGAAGACGCGTTGCTCGACCGTCCCAGACAAATCTCAGAACCGCCGCTTGAAGGGTTGCATTCGTCCGGGGCGGAGGCGTCGGGGGAAGCGCCTGGAACACATACAGTACACGCCGCAAGATTGTCATCTTCACCGCCGCTACTCTGCCCAACCAGGACAGCTTGAATCTCCCCCAGGTCTCTAGATCTCGCTGCACCTCATGAACCAACTTCGTGTAGTTCAAACTTGCCGTTCTAGCAGCGGAAGGCGCCAGGTCAATCCCTAAATAGGAAAGCAGTGAGGACGACCATATAAAAGGGTACCGGGCCCTCCGGTCCCCTTCATCCTCCGTGCTAATAAACCGACTCAGGCCTGTGACTTCTGCATATTCACCCGGAATCCCGAGACCCAGCCAAACTCATCAAGTATCCCCATAAGCGCAGGCAGCGAGGATCACGTCATCTGCATACAAGGAAATTAGGTGATTATCGCCCCCGAATTTCACGCCGGTGATCTGTGGGCTATCACACAGACTCTGCGCCAGGGGCTCCATGTGAAGCGCAAACAGGAGAGGAGAGAGCGGCACCCCTGCCGGGTCCCTCGTCTGATTGGGAACGGCAATGATAGCGTACCGTTAACCCGGACCACAGTGCAAGGAGACTGGTAGATACAACGGATCCACGCTATGAATCCCGGGCCCAGTCCGAAGCGCTCAAGCACCCTAAAAAGATATGGCCAATGAACTCTATCGAACGCCTTCTCCGCGTCAATAGAGAGGAAGAGCGCCTCCCGGCCGGAACGATCCGTTTTGTCTAGCAAATGAAGCAACCGCTTCATGTTATCGGTGCACTGCCTGTGCGGTATAAAACCTGCTTGATCAGGATCCACAAGACCCGGCATGTAGTAATTAAGACGATGGGCAAGTAGTCCTGTAAATAGTTTGGCATCTATATTCAAGAGCGAAATCGGCCTATAGGAAGCGCACTCTTCTGGATCTTTCCCCGGCTTGTGTATAACTGCAATAGTGGCATCCAGCATACTGGCCGTTAGTTCTCCTGACGTCCGGAAGGAATTGAAAAGCCGCACCAATATCTGCACAAGTTCCACACAAAAGGTCTTATAAAAAAAGTGCTGTAAAACCGTCTGGGCCAGGGGACTTCCCCACCTGCAGGCCTGAGATTGCTGATATGACCTCTTCCGCCCTTACAGGTTGGTCCAATGAAGTTGCCTCCCTCTCGCCCAGGGGAGTAATTGCAATACCCTCTAAAAATGTATCAGGAGCCACATTGCCCCGATCATCCGCCTCATACAACCCCCGATAGAACTCTGCAAACGCTTCCGCAATTTGATCGCTCGTTCGGGCTTCCGCTCCCGAAGGGGAACGAACCACCTTTATCGTCGACGCTGCGCTCGTAACCGGTGTGCCAGAAGCTTCCCACATCTGTTGCTCCCGATGTAATACTTGTGCTTAAGACGCGCGACCGCGTACTCCGCCCTGTCCCAATCTAGCCGTTTCAGCTGTTGCCTCACCTTCTCCAGCTCCCACCAGATTCTGGGGGCACCCGTATATTTGTGGGAACGCTCCAATACCGCCACCCTCTGTTCCAGCTCTTCCCTCATCACCCTCCTTGCTTTATTATCCCTAGCGGACAGCGACATCACCTCCCCTCTCACCACTGCCTTCAAGGCCTCCCACAGCGTCCCCAAACAGGTGTTCCCGTCGTCATCAAAACTAAGGTAATCTTTGATTGCACGTCGGATCGACTCCACCGTTGCGCCATTCTGAAGCAATGAATCCCTAATGCGCCAGCCCGACGCCCCCACCCATCCCATAGCAACCTCTACAGTGATAGGAGCATGGTGCGACAGGGCCCGAGGCTCAATCGTGGTCTCCCTAACTCGGGAGAGGAGCTCCTGCGATGCCAGAAAAAGGTCGAGCCGAGCGTACGTCTTGGTCGCCGCTGAGTAAAGAAAATAATCCCTAAGCGTAGGATTCGCCCTCCTCCACACGTCCTCCAGACCACACTCCGCCAGCCACTGGCGACCTGCCGCTGTCAACGCCCCCGTCTGCCCATGGCGGTGACCAGAGCGGTCCAGATCATTATCCATCACCAGGTTAAAATCGCCCCCCACCAAAATGGCGCCATCCGGCGAGTGCAGCATCAGGGAAACAGCCTGTCTCACGAAGACTTCCTGCTGAGTATTAGGAGCATATAGGGAAGCAATAGTAAGGGAAAAGGCCCCCAACCTCATCCTCATGGCCAAAAACCTTCCTTGCACCTCATGTAATTTTGCCACTACTTCCCCAGGGAAGGACCGCGAAAGTAATATCGCAACCCCAGCATGTTTTGTGGAAGCTGAAGACCAGAATTGCCTAGGGAACCACTTAGAGCGCATGCGGTAGGTGTCCTTCTGCACTAGGTGTGTCTCCTGCAACAGGCAGATATGACTCCCAAACCTATCAAGGGCCGACAGGATCGCCAACCTCTTAGTTGGACTGTTAAGCCCCCGGACATTCAAGCTTATACATTTAATAGTCATGCATCAAGAGGAGAAAAGCAGTCAAGAAGGGAGGAGCTTTGCGGGGAAAACTACACCCTAGTACAGACCGTCAACCACTCCGAACACCAGGGCCAGACCACCACTCCACTCGATAACCAGTATCTCATGGAAGCACACCAACATATAACCAATAAGCACAACAGGTGCTCACAACCGTAGAGTCCTCGCACACACATCTTCACCGAGGTAAAGTCTCAACAGGGCTGTAGAACCACTCAAGTTCGTCGAGCCAGGTCCATCGACCCCGCCACCCTGACCCCTCTTGAGCACCCACAAGGCCGAAAACAATGCGACCCACAGCAGTCAGGCTCTCCTCGGCCACCACTCCCTTAAGCATTAGTCCCAGCGACCACGCTGCTCAAGACCGACTCCCGCTCCGACCTCCGCTCCGAAACAGTAGGGCGCTGCATCTTCCTCCTTCTCTCCTTCCGCCGCCAACGCGGGCGATCCCCGCCAGCCAAGCCCACCTTAGCGCCCAGGTCCTGGCTATCACTCTCCAAGCGTAAAATCCGGTTTGCCTCAGATATGGACCTCACCTGCCGGAGCTGATCCTCCCAACGGAAGACGAGGCGGAACGGGTGACCCCAAGAGTAAGTCACACCATGTGCACGCAGATGCTCCGTAATGGGCCTGAACTCTCGCCGCCTCTGGAGGGTCCTCGCCGAGAGGTCCTGGAATAATTGGAGCGCATTCCCCCTGAAATGAACCTGCGGAAGATTGCGGGCCAGCCGCAAAATGCTCATTTTAAGCCCATAGTTGTGAACACAGGCTAGAATATCTGGTGGTCGGTCTCCAGCCCCACCGGCGCGGCCCACTCGATGAACTCTGTCTAAGGTAATCTCCCGGGTCTCTTCCAGGCCAAGTAATGAGCGAAACAGACCCACCACGAAGGCCCCAATGTCCTCCTTCTCAGCCCCCACCGGGACCCCTCTGATGCGAATATTATGCCTCCTCGAGCGATTCTCCAAGTCCTCCACCGCTATCTGTAGGAGGTCCTGCTGCTCCCGCAGGCGGACGACCTCCTGTTGCAGGCCCGCCACTTCCTCACCGCGGGAGATCTCGCCATCTTCCATCTCGCTCGCCGAGGGCCGTGACCTCCCCTTGTAGCTCTCACCTCTTGAGAAATGTCTCTTCGGAGTGCCTGTATATCACTCCGGAGCGAGTCAAACAAGGAGGTAAGGAAGCCCTTCGCGACCAGGGAGCCCTCTTCCAACTCCGTCTCCGCCCGCATCTCTGGAGACTTTGTCGCTGGCGGCTCCTCAGCTGCGCCACCCAGCACTGGGCGGGCTCCAGTCAACATTTCTCAGACTGATCGCTCCCGCTTAGACTTGGAAGCAGCCATCACTCCTATGTGCTGTCCCAGTCGTGCAAACTCCCCTCCAGGGCCCCTTCAGTGTCTCCCTGGGGCCAGACCACCCCAGGCCCGGTATTCCAGCCACAGCTACTGGCCTTGCGCTCTTGTGCTCCCTCTTGCCACTCGTCGCCTTACTGTGTCGCCAGGTCCGCCGCTCAGAGGCCTAGCCCCGTCTCTCCACCTTGTGCCTTCCTAATTCAGAGACTAGGCGTCCAGATTCACCCCGCTCCACTGCCGCCACTTCCAGGTAGCCTGGCCGTCAGGGGGAGTCCAGCAATGTGGGCGCTTCCGCCTCCTGGGGCCGCCGGCGCTGCTCACCTCCTCGGACCTCCGGCACAGTCCTCACCGCATCACGGCCTTGGCGCTCATCTCCTGGCCCGCTGCCGCTGTGACTCCCACGACCAAGGGAGCACCAGGTCCGGGGCCCACCACGCAGCTCGATCTGCCGCGCACGTTGGCTGCAAGCGCGGGCCTAAGCCGGGCAGCTCCTCGCCCCCGTTTCTCGGCGTCGCGGGCTTCCACGGTCTCCTCTGGGCGCCCTCTGATCCACGGCCCCAGTCACTGCCCCTGAGCACGGTCAGCAGCTTAGGTGCTACGTAGGTCATTTGACATGTTCTTTGCCTTGGATGTAATGTGAGTGCATTTACTGAGTAGTGGGTGGTGTTGACAAGCTACAATGTCTGCTTACTGTCCTTTCAGAACTAACAGTTGTATGATAGGACTTTTGTTTAATATTCTCTTTTTTGAATGAGGCTATAGATTTGTTAACGAGTTGTGGAAAGTGGTAGTTGCCTGTGTCCTATATATGATGTCTGTCATGGAATGAGATCGGATATAAGGACGATATGGTAATAGCATTGAAATGAACAAAATGCACTCATTGTTATAGTTTGATATCTGACCAGTTTATCCCACATTTTTTTACAGAAATGAAGACACCGACAATATTAGCTGTCCAATTACTGGTATGAATTGTCTGATCTATTTATTTACGTTACCCAACAGAAATTGGTACCACTAATGTAGGTAATAAAGCAGCATTTGCAGTGCTGTGCAAAGGCAAAATTGTGATAGCAAGTGTAACATATAAACAAGTTATCTGTTAGTTGATGGACATTTGCTGAACATTGCAGGTACTCTTTAGTGCCACATGCACTTCTTCTCAACTGTTTGGGAATTGCCTGTGCGGTGCCAGCCGGAAAGCTGAGTTCCTGTAGAAGAATGCTATCACTTTGTATGGCATGCTTTCTGCGAAACTACCTCTGCGTAATCCACGCTCCCTCATGTCCCACTCTAATAATAGGTCAACCTCATTATTTCCTATCAGTCTGTGTTGGACATGGCTCTCTTACAGGAATTTTCCTGAAACGTTTTGCATTTTTCTCCCAATCATTACTGACTCTCTTTGTGTGACATTAGGACACTGGGCACTTCCCCACTGTCTGGCAGTGGGAAAGTGGGCGCGCCTGTCCAAACTCTGGTGGGAAAGGGCTGGTCGAGACATGGTTGAGATGCTGTACCCAGGAGGGCCCTATGAAACGAGTATACAAGACTGCTGGACCAGTTGGCAACTGTCGGCCCAAGCCTTCTGGCTTTCTAGCAGCAGCACACCCAAACAGTGAAGGTGATTTCTGGCATCCTAGCGCATGGACTCTGAATTCCTCAAGAAAATCACTGTGCAACAAGTCTTATCTGTTTCTTTCGTTAGAAGTAAGTCTCTTACACACTCACAGAAGCAAGAAAGAAGATGCAGGACAGTTTTCAATTATTATTTTTTTTCTTTTCCAAATACTGCAATTTATGATGAAATCCTTGAGCTGCAGTCGTCAATGATGAGTCAGAATCAACATTGTGAAAATAAACAATGTGAATATAAAGCAATCCATATATGAATATGCAAATTCCTCTCCAAAGCGTATTGTTTTACCCTAAAGAGAGCAAGGCATGATAAACCATATCTGCCCAAGCCATGTCCACAAGACGCGCCCCAGCCCCGTTACCTTAGCACAAGGTCGGCCTCCAGTCAGGCTTCGTAGAGACATGAAGGCTGAGATCTGCTGCGGAGTGATGTGCAGTAGATAGAATATCCTGCGTGGAACCCCCTCTAATGAACTTGGTCTCAGAGTGTTTTATAACGCTCATGTTATTGTTCGTGCACACATCCTGATGTGGATATGTACCTAAGCTTTAGATTGTGTGCGCAAACTTGTACTGGCAATATCATAACAAAATGCCTAACATGTTCATGTTCTGTTCTCGTCTAACCTGAAGCAAAGGGACATGATGACAATCCAATACATACATTACTGATAATGATGCTTTTACGGAATGGCAACTGATTATAAAATAAAAAAAAATCTTATCAAATGCAAGAATTGCAAGTACTGCTAAAATGAATAAAAATGAATAATAAAGCAGAGCATATTTATCTAGGTAAAAGGGCACAGGCCTGCAAGCCGAAGGTAAGCTAAACTCCTATACCCAAGCAAACTAAAATGGAACCACGACAATAATGGGACAATGAGCCATTTATTATATTGTACTATTTATATAGACTTTCATACTCGTCAGAAGGCCACCAGCTGTTCCTTTTTTTTTTATCTGTATATCTACATGGAGCTCATGCTCTATCATGTGATGCTATGGAGGATTTTCGTCGTCTTACTCCTTGTGAGACTGACAAGGTATTTTTTTTCAAAGGCGTACTCTTCCTGCACTGTCAGGCCTTTGCTGAACATGGACTGTTCTCTACACATTCCTTGTACATTTGATAAACCCCATACTGATCCCTATGTTTTCAAAGCATTGTAGGTCATTTGCATCTGCCTCCTGTTCTGATTAGTCAGTGAAAGGAAAGGAATCACAAAGGTCTTACCATATTATGGCCGGTCAATGTGCCATCAGCTGCATCATCTTACAGCTTGGAAATCGGGATATTTTAGGCACAGCAGTAGACTTTTGCACCATATGTAGCAAAGGAATGGGTTTCCTATCTGTCAACCTACAACAAATCTTGGCTTCAGTTTTAAATGTTGAAAAAAGAGCAGATTGTTAGTTCTGTGTGCATTAGCATATATTCTTGTTTGTCTTGAATGTCACGAGGCTTCAGGAAAATACAGTCATAAATCTGATGGTAAAACTTGTTTCATTCTGCTAAGGTTGTATTTTGTTTTTCTTTTGAAGTATGGGTCTGGTGTTGTGGTAATTGTGTTAAGGAATTTTACAGCAGTCTTGCTCTTCTCCAATACCTCATTTCTAGCTGGATGAAACGAGGTTTACTATCAAACGGAAAATCCATGTATGTGTTGAACGTGAACTAGCCTTGTCTTAAGCTGTGGTGACCCCAAACAGGGTTGCTACTAGACTTTAGTGACTTAAGACAGTAAGCAAAAGGAGAATATACTGCTGCAGGTAAAATGCACAGATTGTGTAATACACCTAAATCGATCACCTCCTTTATTATAGTGTGCCACAAGGCTGAAATGTCAACCTAACCTCCATGCTAGGGTGCTGAAGGTTCCAGAAATCATTATATAGCTAGCCTGCCCTGTAAGTGTGAGTCGTCTTCAATCTTCCCTTCACTTGACCTAGTGTTATTGGTCACACTCCTCAAAACGTTCCTGTTCCTCCACACCCTATCTAACCACTCCATCTACACATATATCCCTCTTGATGCAGTAAAGCCCTCACTCCGCTCCTTTCAACCTGATCTCCCTTCATCAGCTGAGCACATAATTGTCCCTTGGTTTTAATTGTAAATATCCCACCATCTAAGCCATTTTACTTTGCCTATCAAATACCCCATCTGCCACTATGCACAATAGAGGTCTTTACTCTACCACTTTTCTCTTGACATCCCAGCAATCACTGAATGCCAGATTGACATTATACATCAATATCGATCAGTTTCTCCATTGGCCCTTCCAAACCAAATCTTTTGAAGTATGTCTCTTGTTGAACAAGTGTTGCACTACTACTATATCTGCTTTGCCTTTTCACCTTCTCCCAACTCAGTTAAAGGTTAATGTCACGGTCCTAGCATGGTTTGAAAAATATTACATTTTTTGGGTTGTATTTTCCCTGAGGGGTCAATGGATTGATGTTTGGTTATCACAATGTAGTCCTAGACTTACTGCCTATAATCCTCACAAAATTCTTTGTTATTTAAATCTGAACCTGATGTATTGACAGTAGAAGTGCGGCTCCAATCTTCATATAGCCCATTCCCTCTCAAACATATGCTTTGTCATCACTCACTCGAAGGTTAACGATCTGGACCTTCTGTGTAGCACTGGCTCTGTGACTCACCCTATGTGGGCTAAACCCAAACCATCCACCTATCCCACTGAGAGAGATGCTTATCTATATAACCGTTAACACAACCTCCTTTTCCCTCTGACCACCCAGCCCCACCAAATAAACCTCTTACATAAATGAAAGTACGTTTACCAGTTTCTGTTCTTGATTGCCCAGCTCAGTCAATCATTGTCCGGCTTCACCTTTTTGATTCATTTTGTGATACTGTGCTCGGGCCTCGGCTATAACTACCGTCTCCACAATTTCATTTTAGCTGCCTCTCATCCCAGTCCTCCACCCCCTACCATTCCTTGCCCAACACCATAAATGTGGATTTTGCTCCTCGAATTGAGGCATTGCAAACCGCTAAATACCTCATGGACTATTGATGTCTATTTGCCTTCAAGTCTGCATTCAGTGCTGTAAAATCTTCCTACTTCACAGTACTCCAACAAAGACTGTAACCTAACATTGCTGCTCTCCCTTGCAGTTCTACAACAAAGTGTAGCATTCCTGCTATTTAGTTTACCTAATGCCCCTCATCCACACTCCACCCATTAAGGAACGCACTAATGCTCGTTTTCTCTCTTCTTCCCTTATATACCCTTGCCATCAGCTCAGTTTGCCATCTTGCCCCAACTGTGACAGCAGAACTCATCCCTATTATCACGAGAGCCCATATTTCATATGCTCCCTCTAACCTATTCAGTGCCCTGACCATCAGTCCATCTATTTCTATTCTCTTCCATCAATCCTTGTGTTTGTTCTCTGTCCTGTCTGGCTCCTATCCACAATATTTGAAATAGGTTGTAGAGTTTCTGCTGCTCAAGAAAGGTACAATAGACTTCTTATCCTCTGATGCTCTCGATCCCAGCCCCTTTTCTTTTCTGTAACGTTCGGATGGCTTGTGTTTTGTTGTCTTCCTTATTCTGTTTTTCTCAGTCTATTGAAGATTTTCCAATATAGACTTTATAGATTTTTTCCATGGAGACCCCCACACACACCCCTACACATGTATTGAATTTCATGACCTCTGTAGCATTCAATGTAGCAATCCCTCTATGATGCTCACCCTTTTCTCCATGAGCACCACCAGTATTACCACCCCCTTGAAGTGCTGTAGGTCACCTCCTCCTCTTCTCCCCACCTTCAGAAAAGGTGTGTTGTGCAACCATTCATCACTAGATGGTCATTTGCTGACTAAAGCTAATGTCCTCTAAAACTGAAATTGCCTGCTTACCTCCTACTTTCACTCCAACCACCCCATCTGCTTGCATCTCCCTTGCCCCTTTGGATGAGAAACCTGGTCTGTTTAATTCACTTATGTGGTTGGATTTAATTATCTCCATCAGTGCCATATTACCTGGTATTGTGGTCTGGATTGTCTGTTAGATCTGCTCCCGCCTCACTTTTTACTGAGGCAAATCCACATCAAGTTTAGTAATGGGCAAACTTGATTTTTGCAGTGCACAACTAATTTGCCACCCAAATTACAACTACACCCCATTGAACCCAGTCAAGTGAGAGTTGAGTTATGCCTTTCCTCTTGATTAGTCCTTGCAACCACGGGGTTCTGATCAGAGATTGTCTCATATATAGTTCACAAGTTGGAATTTGAGATGTATGAAGTCTTCGTGGCGCCCATGAATTCTGTTGGCTTCACTTAGTTTATCTTTTCCCTGACTGCACTGGATTCTCCCAAAATTACGCATTGCCCTGGGTACATGCATTTATTAAGCTGCAATTTGCTTGTCCTGTTTTCTCTTGATACTGCACAAATGAAATACTGTGTTAAATCTGAAAGTTGTGTGATTAGATGCATGTATTTCTTCAAAGGTTTGGACACTATTGCACAACATATGTTTTGTCAATGTTGCCACGGAGTATAGACATTTCTGTAATGTACTTATTTATTTTTTTTGTATTTTATTTTTTATTTCCCATTTTCGTTCTTTTTTTTTTTTTTTTTTAACCTTCATTTTTCATTTTCAAATAAACCAACTTAGCAGCATTTACAACAATAACCACAGTGTACAGCACATAAGTGAGGTTATGATACTAAACAGCACTAAATGAGGTCCCTTTTCTCACCCAGGCTGATGACCTCAGACGTATGTCTGGGCTGACCGGACACAATAACCACCCCTTATCCAGAGAGCCTACTGATAAAGAACTAATCATCTGAAACATCACTATCACCACTGTTTAGCGCAAGGTCCAGGGCCGTGAACCTGTTTCCCCGCCCCAACCCCCCCCAACCCCCCGACACCCCACCCCACCCCCTTACCACTACTGGTCCCTACAAGCAAGGAAATCTTCCCCTACCTTCTCATTCTTTCTTCTGAGTTTCATAGGAATCTCTTCTGCCAGCATCCATTTTGCCACATCTCTCTGCCAGTTTTCTATCGCCAGGGTGTCTTATGCAACTGACGGCCACCCTACTTTTAGCAAGAACCAGTGCCAGCTGCAAAAATGTGTGCACCATCTTGCGTTCTTCATGCCACCTTAAATACCCCAGTAAAAAGAACTGTGGCGTGATCGTAGCCGGCAGTGAAGTGGTGTGTGTGAGTTCACCCGACCCAAAATTCTTGTACTTTGTGGCACCCCCTCCCAGGTGAAGGAAGTCAATTCCCTGGGACCAACATCTGGGGGCACTCGTCAAACCAGGACCGTGTGATCCGTCATGGGGGGGTGGGTGGGAGGGGGGCAGGTAAGTGCAATGCAAAAAGTTGTAATGAACCAGCTTAAAGCAGGCGTTACACAAGACAGTCTTTGTGAGGGCGCAGACAGGGACCGCTATTGGCACCCCAAAGTCTTCCTCCCAGACCACCTGGACCCGCAACGGGCCCCCAGCCATGTCCTCTGTTGGTGCTTTGTAAATCGAGGATATTAGATGTCTTACCACCCCACAGGACAATAGGGTCCCCAGAGTGTCCGTCACTGGAAGGGTGGTCCAGGTCTGCCTAGCTTATTCTGCCAGGCCAACAACGTGCCGAAAATGCCCAGATCCACCGCAGAACCCACCTGCGCGTCCTTGAACAGGATAGTGCTTATTAGGGTATAAGTCCCCCAACAGCTTACAGTCCCCATCCTTCCTCAGGCGAACTAGAACCCCCTACTATGGGTGTGGGGAAGGGAAGGGCATTAATGACGCCCCACGCTGTCCCGAGGCCAGGCAGCAGCATCTCCGACACCTCACGTGTGTCAGTGTGGCCCTAGCTATTCTCCTCATGTACAGGCCACCGGGTCTCCTTCAGTCACGTAGCCCCGCAATGGGCCTGCCAGCCTCAGGCTGCAGGTGCATCAATGGCAGGAGTTGGCCCAGGCGCCGCTCCGCTCCTCTGCAAGCACCTCCCATTCCAGCCTTCCCTGCAACAGTGACGCCGGTCCCACAGCTGTCCCAGGCTGCAGTACTAACAAGCATTTTCAATGCGAAGGGTCTCGCATTTGCTCGAGTTAAGGCTATTAGCGTTATAAAGGAAAAAAACGTAGCGCACTATGTAAAATGCAGCGCGATCACGTTGCATGGAAAATAAACAGATAAAGTAGTCCAGACACCATGCCGAAAACATGGAGCCTCGTATGTTTTTAGTAGTTTACCGGTGCTGTGTAGGTGGGCTAAACACCAGAAAAGGGATGATGTATGCATGCTTATCACAAATGAAAACAAGCGGATAAGCGCAAAGAGGTTACAGAATGGGACGGAGCACTTTGCGCACGCCCATAAAAACAGGGCTCCGCAGACTTTTCGGCAGCCCCTGAACGGCACCTCCTGTGCCCCATGTCTGTTGCCGCTCCCCGGGGGTCTGTTCAGCCACGTCACTGTATTTAGGATGGCAGGATGAGGTAGGGTCTATGCAGTCAGGCCGGGAGCTCAGAGGCATCCTGTCGGCAGTGTTACTTGGCCACGCCCCCAAATTTCACATCTCTTAAACGAAATACTACTTCCCTACCATTGACCAGCACAATATTATATATTTAAGTTTACATAAGGCCTGAACTCCCATGTAGAATTCATGCACAGTTCAGTTTTTCAGATTTGCCGCAGTCCAAAGTATGCACAGATTGTTTTTCCTGTTTGTAATTAATAGAAATCATATTGTCAAAGAATTTTGAACTGTTTGGTTTTGTCACTGTACAGTACTGTAGTCTTACTTTTTGCAATTTGTCAAGTTGACCATTTAGCTGTATACTTGTACCAAGTTTTTTTTTTTTTTTTCTACATGTGTAGGAATGGATACATTATTACATGCTCCGATCCAGATTCCTCTGCAACAGTTACAGGTATATCCATTTTTTTTTTGTTTGCTATAATTTTTTTACTTTTTGTTTACTTTGGCACAGGTAGAACACACACTTTGCAGGGGACCCCCAGGAGACACACAGAATAGTCCCCATGTCTATATAATCCCTTCCTCCCCATGTCAACTTGTTTCTCCCTGTCTAGTTTGTGATAAGCCCACCATTTCCCCCAGAGTGTAGAGTGTTTTTCTGGAGTCTCTAGATTGTCCAGAGTATCGAGCTGGGCAATTTTGGGAGTGGCCTCAGTCGTTTGATCCAGCACCTCCAAAATTTTGCATATGTTGAGTCCGTAGCGCTGGATAATGGAGCAGCCCCGGACCATGTGGAAAGAATCGCCCATATTATCCGGGCATCAGGTGCATGTGAGCTCTGGGATTTTCTGAGCTTTCCACAGTCATCATGGTATAAAGTATATGCAGTGTAGGTAGATGAGTTGAAAGAGGCGTAAACTGGTATGAGTCATTGTGCATACCTTTAAACATTCCTACCTCCTCCAGGGGCCCAGTCACTTCTCCCACTGCTTTTTCAGGTGTAATAATGTACAGGTGGAGTGAATAACTATGGTCCGTTATATGTAGGAGTTGCCTCCCTTGTCCAATGGGCCCCTAAGTAGTCTTGTCTCCAATAGGTTGTATTCCGGTGGTGTAGCAAGTGTAGTTTGGCACCCCACTATGGCATGTCTAAGCTGGAGATAGTGATAAATTTGAGATTTATGTAAGGAGAATTGTGTTTGAAAGGTGGAAAAGGCTCTTACCAAATGTCTCCCAGCCTCTGCACTCCTTTCCAGTACCATCACATCAAGTACAGCCACATTCCGGTTCAGAGGAGGGGGTCTCCAGTGTCTCTCAGTGGTGTCACCCTGTACATAGCCATGCTGATCTCCAGGCCTGGAATACTATCCTGGCAATCCACAGGAGTGCTTGGGGAATAGGTGTCTCGTATAGTAGGCCTACAATACTGTCCAGACCGATTGAGACCTCTGCCCTAAAGGGGGCACGCATGTGTGGCATGCCAGTAGTAAAGGAGTGGGATATACACCATGTCCAGGCTTCCCTCAAATGTGGATCTAGCACATTTATCGAAGGAGATTGTGAGGTCACCTTAGAGGTGATGATGTGAAACAGTGATACAGGGCAGGGGAAATTCTGGAAGACATACAACATGCGCAGAAGAATCCTCATCTTGTATAGGGCCACCCTCCCCAGCAAATTGAGGGGCAGTTTGCTCAATTTTCCATATCATCCTAAATTGTCGGATGTTAAGGCCCCAGGCCAGTTCCTTCTCCCAGGTCATATGGATACCCAGGTACTAGAAACTAAAACGTTCGATGGGGAAGGCAGAGTGCTGTGTTTTGTCTACTTGATTGCCTCTTAAGGGGACCAAGAGAGACTTAGACCAATTCACTGTCAGTCAGGAAGCAGACCCACAGGTGTTCAAGATATGGATAAGGCGAGGACCAGTTCTGTTTGGTGCGGCCATAAAAATGAGTGTTGTCAGCATAGCGGCCAGTCGGCCAACGTTTCCATCGCCAGGGCAAAGAGAATGTGGGGCAGAGGCCATGCCTGTCTTGTGCCGAGTCAGAACAGGAATCTAGAAGATGTTTCCCCATTCACTGGCATACAGTATGTGAACAAAGGATTGAAAATGTGCGCTGAGACACTTTGTGCAGCACTTCCTGTAAAAACATCCAATTCAAAGAATCAAAGGCTGTCACAAAGTCAAGAAACCTAAGTCCTGTGACACATTGCAAAGTCTAGAAACTGGTCGGGGTCCTATGATCTCTTTGGATACAATGTCTTGTGTTGCGATGGAGGGAATAAAGCCACATTAGTCTGGGTTGACCAAGTGGCTCAGCACATGGGTGAGGCCTGTCGCCGGAACCTTGCTGAACAGTTCAACCTTTGTGTTTGAGGGAGATAGGCCAGTAGAAGGCACATCACTCTAATGGCTTATTGGGTTTTGGAAGCACCACTGGTGTGTCTTGGTCTATTTCTGCAGGTAAATGGGCTTGGGTGATGGCTTCAAGGTACATATTTAGGATAGGGGGCTGGATGGTTTGACACAGCCTACAGTAGTATTCAGTTGGGAATTCATCGGGTCTGGGAGTCCTGTCCGGATTGATCCTCATTAATCTCCTCCATGTGCAGTGGCTGGAGTAGATCATCCCGTTCCATGGAAGTCCGTCTGGTCAGTAGCATGTCTGTGAATAAGATCTGTTTTAGGTCCACAGCAGGGGCCCTCCTTGGTCGTCTGTGTCCCCCAGTGATTGTTTTTAATGTCCAAGGAGGCAGGGTATCTGACCTGCCTGCCATGCAGCACTCCAGCTTTGGGCAGCACGAGCAGCTGGGTACGCTTGGTTTTGGGGGATGTCCTAGGCAAACAAGGGTTATCAGTCCCTAGAGAGCAAACCCTCCCCCCCCCAACATGTGGGCTGGAGGTGAGGGGCAGGTTAGAGTGGGGGAGGTGCAAGGCCTTGGGACATTTGCCATTGTGTGACGTGGTGGCCCATGTCTGGAGTCGCCTGCCCCCAACACCTCTGCTCTAATTCAATGGCCCGCCCTGGGCCTCTGTGCATCAGGTCTAGAAAGTCATTGGTACCTCCGTGGTTTTCTCGCTGCTGGGCCAGCTATTTGGGCTTATTGCCATTTTGGGGGGCTTCCTCCGGGGAGGCGGGCTTCATTCTATCAGTCTTGCAATCACAGAGCCCCCCCCACCCCCCACCTGTTTGTTGTGGCAGGTACTCCGGGTCTACCACATCCTCTGGGGGTAGGGGGGCTTCAAAGGTGTTAACTGTTTGGTAGACTGCCTGGGACTCAATGCGGACACTGTGCTGGGCCCCCAGTTCTGAATGTGGAGGGGGCTTCCAGGTGAGGGATCAATCCTAGCCCCTGGAGTCACGGCGGCACGGTCTGCACCTTCAACACCCGTGTGGCTGGAAATCAGCACTCAGTCGGCATCTTAATGGAAGCCCTGAGGCCCTGGTCCTCGTGGCGTGCTTGCTAATCTGGTCCAGAGTCCTCTCTGGGTTTTGCTAAGAGTGTCTGTGCAGGTGTTGTGGGAGCTCGAAGATAAGTGCTGATGTAATGGAAGGTCAATATGTGTGTAATTGTCGTACGATGGAAGTGCCGTCAACTGTCTGTACCGCTTTTGGTAAAAATTAAAGTTGTTAGTCAATTTTTTTTGTTTTCTTTCTTTTTTTTACCACTTAATTTAGTACCTTTTTGGCTAGAGCGACACACACCTAGAGGAGCCAAATCACAAAAGGAGTAGGGTGCACGCTGCCTGGCAGACCAGCACGCAATTAGCTCAGATGCATTGTGGTAAATATAGTGCATGATAACGCTCGCTGGCATACCAGCACACTTGTTACTCTCTTCTGAAGAAGGACAAATATCCTGAAACGTTTTTAGAGATACCTAGCACTGGATGCACTAATAATGGTAAATAAATACTAAAGACTTTCCACTAAATTGAGTGTTATTATGCACTGCATTGACCACAGTATATCTGGGTGACTGATGTGCTGGTTTACTAGGCACTGTGCTCCTTCCCTGCTTTTCTAAATGTTATAGTGTGGATGAGGCTTAGGCTAGCTCTACGCACTATCCCAATCATAAGGAAATGAAAGTTCCAATCAGAAAGAGCCCCAGCGCCAGCAGATATCTAATTATTTTAAAATAGTGTGTAGTTTATTTGCTGCTCTTCTATTAAATCTACCTGTTCTTGGAACCATGCAGCATGCTGCAGGTGTCTGCCTTACTCCCAAAACGATACGTTTGTGTTCAAAAGAATATAATGAAGACAGAGAGAACTTTCTCTTCTTGCTACTACTTGCCAAAATAGTGAGGGCTGTGCTGATGACAGCTTAAAATGCCCAGCAGAGGTTTTAGCACTGTGCAGGCAGATCCAATGATACCTAGTGAGAGCAGCATCTGCTACCCAGAAGGCTCCTGGGGCTCACAGTAGTGCCTATATTAAACTGCTTGCTTCAATGGAGTTTCCTGAATTTTGGTGCATCACGTTCTCTGAAACACTGCTGGCCTTTTTGCATGTTTCTTATGAAACAACAAAAGCCTCCTCTGTATTTATTGACCTGTACAGGTATCACCTGTAGATTATAGGCATGATGAGCCTTGTCCTTTAACAGACACAGGCAGCAGCCTGTAGATGAGCAAACAGCTGTAGTCCTGCTCCTGATCTCTATTCATCCAGCCCAAGTCTTAAACTTATGTTTCACTTCCTTGATTATTAGGCTGTGACGCTTCAGCTTGTATACCATTTTTATGTTTAAGTACTTTGGTGATAGTGCTATATATACATAGAGAAAACCATCACCTTGACGTCTCACCCTTACAAGGAGGAAGAAGTGCTCCACAGTGTGGAATCTTAAAAGGCTCAACGTTTCTATGTATATCTGACCAGAAATTACTGGCTAAATGGCCAACTTTGTCTCTTTCTCTGGAGGCAAAAAGGCAAAGTGATGTAGAAGAGAGCAGTCTCTTGATGGATTGGGTTACTCATTAAAATCTGCTATGTACTGGCCAAGAAGCAACCCCTAGAAGGTTTATATGCTCATTCCACTGTAGCAAAAGCTAATATCCCTGTGCTAGTGTGTGGTGTGACTGATATGGACATTTGCCAGGCTGCTAAGTGGGTGTCCTTCCATATGTTCACAAAGCACTATTGTCTGGACAGTCTGGTCTGGGAGGATGCGCACTTTGTCTGATTTGTCATGCAGTATTTCCTGGTCTGAGCCATTCCTCAGACCCACCACCTGGGGAAGTACTGATTTGGTATCTATTCATAAGGTGAGGAATCTGTGGTTAAAAATCTCTAGCAGAAGAACAAGTTACTTAAAGATATTTTTATTTTAGTTTTTTTTTCCTTGTTACTTACCACAAAGAAACATTTGGAAAACTTACAGCCAGCCCCCATTCAAGAGACATGTAGTATTAATAATTTATCACAGTTCTCAAGCCACTTCTCCCCGCTAGTGCATGTAGGTGGCATAATCCCCAGGGCAGTAAATACTAATTCCTCACAACCAGACGTCTCTTCTAGCGTACCCCTCTCTTACCTCCCTCAAACGTGGTAATGCCTGGCAGATCTTCTGCCACTTTGTCAAGTCACCTACATTTGCAAACGAAGAACAAGTTACTTACTTTCGACAATGCCTTTTCTGGTAGAGACTCTTACCTAACTGTAGATTCCCCATGAAACCACCCACCTCCCCCTTCTGTGAAATGAACTGTTAGTCTGTTAATAAGATCCCAAGTATCAAATCTCCACAGTGCTATTGTGATTTATTTTGCCTCCGCATCTAATGGCCGACGATCAGACAAAAACTGAGAGCACAACGTGCGGAGGTGGTGCAGCTATAGGTACCCCGACGTCACATCTGGAGCCGAATGGATCTGACGTGGAGCAGCACAGTACCACCTACCAGTGCGCAGGGAAATTGCTTCAAACATTTCTGGATCCAGTCTTCCAATCTGGAAATTCACAAGGTGAGGAATGTGCACTTAGATACAGTCTCTACTAGGAAAGGCATTACAGAAAATAACTAACTTGTTCTTCTCAAATTACTGGATAGATTTACACCAAACCCGCAAAAACACACACTTGATTAACGTTCTAACTTGGTGCCAAATTTAGTGTATTTGTTCTCAGTTATTTTTTCTCTATCAAATAGTTAAAAATGTAATCTGAATTAAAATAAGAATGTGTTCTTTTGGGGACCCCCTTCCCACCATTTCTTCTTGGCCCCTATTCAATGCATCTGCATGAAATGTGCCATGAAACCCAAAGTGAATGTACTTTGACTTATCTACAGACACCGTTCCAAGAAACAAACTGCACCAAAGTTATTAAGAAGACAAGAATGACTTTCTTATGGAAACTCATATCTACACTGATAGCTAGCAAATTAAGCAGAGTGTAAGTCCAGGCAGACCTTGCGACCAAATCACAGAAGCCATATAAAACATCCACAGTGGGGGACTAGGGGATATAGGACCTTGAGCATGAACTGGCCTCCAAACAAAACCTGATCCACACTAAAAAGCCACCCAAGTGATTTTATTACCAATTTATAATCTATTACATTTTGTTAATGTTCATACTTTCCAGCCTACTCCTAGACACACACACAGTGTGACAGATTGTCCTCACCCAACGCCAGGTGTTATGCTTCATCATATGGCACCCCTACTGAGGAAGCTGGGTTCTTTTTGCAGTACCCCCACTTTTTGTCTGGATTTTGATGCAACTTTGACTGAAGTGCCCTGGGTTCCTGCTAAATAGGTCCCCAGTGCCAGTGTTTCTTCCACAGAACAAGACCCTTGGTCACTTGATCCTCAAGTGCCCAGGACCATTAGCACCTCTAGAAGTCCCTAGTAAATGGTACCTCTGGTACCTAGGGCCTAGATACATAAGAGGGTCCTTAAGAGCTTAAACATAACTTGTGGCACTCTAAAGGACCCAGCCCCAACCTCATACAGACTGCCATTCCGTTTGTTTGACAAGGTGCTCCCAAAAGTGAAAACATGACATGGCACACAGCCGGTGTGCCCTGTCCCTGAAACACTGCATGCAATATTTGTAAGTCACCTCTACAGCACCCCTTCCAGCCCTATGGCAACGTGATTTATATTACGTGTGGATATTTCTGCAAGAGCAGATATACCCCTGCTATGTCTTTTTATCAATTCTTAGACACAGTAAGTGAACGGGGAAGCCATTTTAAATGCATGTTCTGGACACTGGTCAAACATCTCCTATTAATAAACCCTTGCTGATTCCAGTGTTGGATTTATTAATACATGCACCCACAGGGTACCTTAGAGGAGCCCCCTGAACACTTACCAACTGCTGATGAGCTACCTGATTAGTTCTAGCCAGCCTACCACCATCAGACAAGATTCTCACCTCCAAGGGTGAGAGCCTTTGCTCTCTGGAGGTCTGTTCTGACAGAGGTGTTACACATCCCTTCCAACAGGATGACCTGAAAATCTGTGTTTCAAGGGAGGAGGCTTCAACGAAGCCCACTGCCTTTGGAATGCAGGTCTGGTCTTCCTCGGAGGGAGATGCTGGCTCCCCTGCCCCGGGGTCTATTTGGCACCTGTCCAGGTGGGAAAATTAGCTATGCAGAAGGTGTTGCATTACCAGACTGGACACACCTATAAGGTGACCAGCCTGAAGTGAACACAACCTTAGGGATTTCGCCATCTTGTGTATAATGGAATTAGGAGTTCTGGGACTGAGTGAGACCCACTCCCCCAAGGAAGAGGTTATCTACAGATGCGTAGTGACCCCAAGGGTAAGTAGACCACTGGCTGCTACCCTTTACTCTCATCCATGCCCCCTAAATTGAGTATTTAGTCCCTAATACCAGGAAAACAGATCTTCATTGTACACAAAAGGAGTGTGGACAAAAAGCCTGCTGACCCATAGACCAAGGAACACAACAGATTTGGCACCAACCCTGCCTGCTGCACCCGACCCTTGAGGAGCAACTGACCTGTCCTGCCACTAAAGCATCCAAAAAACCAGGAGAGCTGCCAGTGCTTTGCAAATGGTCAAGAAGCACTCCCTTGGAGAACAGGAGCTGCTTACCTGCATCTGCAGGCAACCCAGGAGGGAACTGTTAGGACTGCACCCACCAAAAACCGGCACCGGACATCACCACTGCACCCGAGCTGAAGAGGCCAGCGGTGTCAACGTGGTTCCCAGACCCTCCATTGATGAATCCCACCTTTTGGTTCACCCATTGTGGACTTCCGACTGCGTCTGCAGCCTCTTTCTGCAGACGCCCCTTATCCATGACCGCCTCCAGTGACTGAGAACGGGCGGTCCACTGCACCTCTTCAGCCGGACGCTCCAGACCGAGGAGAAGAGTACTACTGGTGTACCTGCATCCCCTAGGCTCGTGAGACCTGAGCCCACTTGTTGGTTCAGTTGCACTGGATCCCTAGTCCATGCCTGCAGTCTGTTTCTGTGGGTCCCCTCTACCGCCACTGCCACCGGTGACGGTAAAACAGGCAGACCAGACCACCACTGCACCCGAATGCCCTGGACCCAGGAGAACATAACCACTGGTGTCCCTACGTCCCTGACCATTGCAAGAACTGATCCCTCTTGGTCGTTCACTCGGACTGGACTCCCAGTACACTCCTGCAGCATCTTTGTGACTGGACTGATTCCCCCATAGTCTTACAGAGGGCACCCAATGCTGCACTGCACCCAGCGGCCACAACGTTGCCCGAGGTGTCCTGTTGGTGTGGCCTAGGACCCTGCCCCGTACTCACCTTAAGTCCAGAAGATTGGTCCTGTGAGTTTCTGTGAAGCACCTCTGTGCCGTGTATGTTTTCTTTCCCATAGAATAAAATTGCAGCTACAGACAAATGCTGACTTTTGAAAACTGAACATTCCTATCTCAAAGTACTCCCCTGATTCCAGTGATCTTGATATCTAAATTTATATAAAAGTACGTGTTACTTTTATAAATTGATATTGGATTTCTATGAGCATATGTCTCACTTTGCTGCTCGTGTGTGCCTTACATGCTTAGCACTACCCTCTGATAGGTCTAACTGCACCCCACACCACCACAAAAGAGAGCATTTTGGATGTCATTTGTGCCTTTTTGATATCTTTGGGGTTTGTCTGGACTCTTTGCACAGTGTACCTATTTTTGATCCACTGAATAAAGAGCCAGCTTCCTACACCCACGCTCTCCAAAAACCCAGTTTATTGGAGAGCAGGCCTACACTCTAAAATCGGGGAGGCACTTACTAATAGCTCAGGATCTGCGAATAATAGGTAAAAAACCAATGCGGTGATCCAGTCTGGCTTTTTACTATATAGGGTACCACTTAACATTAAAAACTAGTGGAGCTAGGGTACTAATTCCCCTATTCCCCCATTCCCCCACACCTAAACTGTCAACATGTTTCTGCCTAGCGGCTCAGCCGAGTCCATGGCATTCGTCAGGATGGACATCAGATTGTGTGAAAGCATGTACCCAATGTGTATGCTAATATGTTGGGGGAGGTCTTCCCCTTTTTGCCATTCTGTGAACCTAGGTCCCTTAGGTACCTCAAAAAAATTAATGACGTGTGTGTGTGTGTTACTAAAAGGCAATATTGGCTGATGATTCAGGACCATGTGTCCTTCAGTTCCATGTAGGTAACAATTGCATGTGGTGTAAGTGTGACACTGTACTTGTGTATCACACCCATACATAGTGTCATTCTATGAGACTAGCTCACACACAGTTACCCTAATTAGGGGCTATATGGGCCCCATGGAGGAAGATCTAAGGAACCCCTGTAGTCACACACTATAAGGAAGAGGAAATGATTGTCAACCCTGCTAGTTACGTTTAAAAATGACACCAGAAAGTATTATTCCCACTACTACCCACTTACTACACCAAGGTGTGTCCCTCGTTGTCCACCTACTCGTACTGGCTCCTTCCTTCTTATGATTGTGGGAATTACGTTTTTGGTGCTAAAGCCAACTCTCCCCTGAACACTTAATGATGGATTTGGCCATGGCCTGATAATTGGGACTGGCTTCTCTTGCACATAATTTCACCAGAAGTTCTACCACTTCAGGGAGTACTAATGAGGTCTGTCTTTTCAAGGGCACCAGTCCTCACATTCCCTGTCTTCATCCCCCTCCCTCCCCTACGAAACTGCTTAATTCTGTCCCTGAGGGAGTATTTGTGACCTGTGAGGGAGGATGTTTAATCACAGGATATGCTGGCAGTCCATTACAGTGGACAGTTTGCTCCTGCAAATTGTTGGGCAAGGTTACACCTATCCCTTCCAGTACTTGCCCACTCCCATGCCCCAATTCATTCAGTCACCTTGTTCAACCAGACACGTGTTGTGTAGTAGAAGGTCCTGGTTGTTCTGAGCAAGGGGCAGTGACGCTTGTTCTAGAGAACAGGACAATGGGATGCTATTAATATTGGTTTCTTGTTCCTCAAAAAAACAGATGCCTCCCCCATTCTGGACCTTCATGTTGTGATCACATTCTTTTGCAAGGAGAAATCAGTAATGTTCCTCTGAATTCTCTTTCCTCTGGAGCTGGAAGATTGGATGGTGTCCCTCAATTTGCAGACTGTGCACTTTCATATACCCACTATTAGTTTGCTGTTCCCACCATTTGAGTTAACATCAGCACTTCAATTTCTTTTTGCAAAAGAGATGTTGGTGGTTGTGGCGCATCTTCATAGGCTGATGAGCTCTGTATTCATACCTCAATGATTGACTGCTGAAGGAATGCTCACCAGAGGTACTACTGGACCACTTGAAGGCCACAATCCCTGTACTTTTTTATGTGGATTTTTCCAGCCTCTTTCCAGAGTCGCACGATTAGGTCTCCCAGCAACTCTTCAATGGCACGGAACTGGACACTTTCTGAATGCCTTCCCACGTCTCCAGCAGATTGTCCTGCTTATCAAGATCAGTTATTTGCTCACTAGGAAGGTGCCTCCTGATGGCATCAGAATGCATTTCACTCAAAGGCCCCCTCTTCAGCAATGTCCGAGGGCATCCCCATGCTGATCCTTCTGCAAGTTGGTCTTCCGTCCACAATTTTACCAGACTCAGAAGTCCGTAGAGATGGCCATTTATCAGATGTGTGTTGCAGGGCTCATTGGTTTGACCATTTTCTCTGACCACAGCCTTGCAGCTATTGGTTCAAGGGATCAGGAAGTAGTTTTTTAAATATCTTTCTTGTGTATACTGTCTACCTGTAGATAACTCACTAATCCTGCCCTCTTCCACATTCTGATGACCGGCCATTCACTTTTGGTAGCGTCCCAGGTTAGTGTTGGTACTCTGCAACTTTTGTTAATCTACCCTGCCTCATTCCTGCCTCCAAGAGTGAGGAAGAAGAATAAGAAATTTACATCACTGCGCTGGGGCAACACCTTGTATGATTCTGTGATGTCATTTCTAGGTTGGATCCTTAAGCCGAAACAGAGCAGAGATGCTTTTCCCACTCCCGCCATCATGATCCCAGCATCCTCTGCAAAAAAACGTGGAGATGCATGTAAACTTGTACGTGAACATAAAAATACTCACATTATTTTGGCAGCAACACTTCCGTTACCGAACATTTTAAAAATGTGTTCAAATATTCCTTTTCGTTCAGCCAAGACACGATCTCCTCACATGTCCTTGACTACTGTAACTTCATACGAGTAAGTTTACCCCAATATCATTTTAATTTATCTGATAAGGTTCTAAATTTCAATACATAAACTCTTCAGTAACTCCCCAAAACACTCCTACCTCATTATGCGGGCACCAAGCCTCTAATTATTAGCGCAAATCCGGCCTCTACGCTTACTACTGATCTTGGTTTTCAAAGCCATAAATGGATCATCTCCAAACTATCTCTTGCAAATCTGAGTTCTGTGCCAACCCACTGCCTATGCTCAGCGGCCAAAACTGTTGTATTTTAACCAGTTGTGCATTGTTTACCATCCAGCGTTCCCCAAGGTAGTGCTATTGCTGTATACCGTGTTTACTTTCTTCAGCTGCCTGAAAAATTAGTACAGAAAATATTCCAAATTCTTGTCTCTTCTATCATGGCATCCTGAATGGTGCTGTATTATACATTGTGTAGGGTTACTCTTGTGTTACATTGTTCGTAAAATTAAGCAGTTATTTTTTCAGTGAGTTGATTTTCAATTACTTCTAGTAAATAATTAGATGGAGGCTTTACAGCTTGTATGACCTGTTTCAAGGTACTCCATGTCATCTTCCTTTGATCTGGGTTTCCCTCTGAATACGTGGGACTTTAATTTAGAGGTGCAAGTTCTTCTGTAGGACAACAAGCAGGTGTCCAAAAACTAAGTATTCTCTGTAGAACCTGACATTATTTGTAGATTGTGATTCTTATAGTATTCCAGAATAGAGCAGAAAAGATCATGTCATAAAGAATCCCTGTAAATATTTTTAATATCTCCAGCTGCAAGACCTTAAAGGTAAACTGGCTGTGTCACTTTTTCTGGAAACCATAGATAATTATATGCTATGAAATACAATATTGACAGACTGTATGGTCTGTATAACCATTACCGTAACCAGGTGTTTTCTGTTGCTCAGGTTTTAGTCATCTATTCTTAGCCTTCTGCTTAGACTCACCTTCCACTAAAGATTTTTGAGAACATTCTGTTGATAATCTTTAATGTTGTAATGCTGACATGAATGGATCCAGTATAGTTTCTCATCTGTGAAAAGGTGTTCCAAATTACCATTGAATCTAAAATTGTGGTGTCATCTACTTGAAAGCTACAAGTAGTGTAAATCTAGAAAACTCTACTGTGATTGCAATGCATTGATATTCATATATGATATTCAAATCTTTTACCATCTTGCCATTAACACTGTTTTCTTTCTTTTCAATTTAAGGACCCTGATCAAACATATGGAAATAAGACCCTCCTCTTTTCTGATGATTGTGACATGGATATGACTACGAATAACACTATACTGATATCTGGGGATCATTTTGAGAAACCAGACACTGATGAAAATACATGCAAAGTAGATTTCGCTTCTTTTTTGGGTAGTTTAAGTTCAAGCAAGACTTCCCAAAGCAATCACGAGTTTACTTCAGTTTCCCAACCTCAGGATACAAAACTACCTTTTTTTAATGTTCAAACAAAAAACAGTGGCAACCATGAAAACAAAATAAGAGTTGATGAATTCCTGGCAAGTCTCAAATCAGCCCCTGGGCCAACTTGTGATTTGACTGGTGAAGACAAGGAAAATATTTTGGATTCTGGTGTTGGTTTTCTTGGAAGTAAATATACCACTTCACTTAATGCTTCAAACCGACCTATGTCGTCTCATACAAATCTGAGTGCAGCCCAATCTCAAATTTATAAAAATGGCGTAGCAAATTTGAAGGCTCTCTTTACTAAAGATGCAGTTCAAAAGACTTTTGATATTGAAAACAATATTGGTGGTGATACCACAAATCACCATAGCAAACACAAAGAGGGACATGAATCTGTTAATTCAGATCTGAAACAGAATAGTAATATTTCACAGAGTCCTCCAGTGACAAAGTGCGGATTAAAAAATCAGTTCAAGTATCCTCAAAACAATCACAAGACTTCTGTACAAGATGGAGATTTCTCTTTTGATTTTGAAAATAAAACTCTGGCATGTGAAGATGAGATGGATCTCACCAGCTGTCATACTGCTCTGATCAACCCGAGTGATGCACAAACCAACTCAAATAAAAGTTTGCCCTCGTTTCCAAAACATCCTGTAACCTCTGGCACATTTTTTACAGGAGAGCAAACTATAATCTCTGCTGAAACTGAGCAGGATATGGACATGACAAAAAATGTTACCATTGGAATTAGCTACATGCAGCCTGCAGATAGCCCAGCCTCCCACAATGAAAATCCTGGCAAGGCAAGAAAACCGTTCTTATTTCCATCTGAAAATACTGTTAACCCATTAGCCGATAAGTACCTTACAAAAAGTCACATTGTTACTTTTGAAATGCCGGGCCTTGGACAGCACTCTGGTGCTGTACAATTCTCTAGTACCAAAAAAGATGATACACAACTTACTTTTACAAGAAATGTTGCTGCTGAAATTGCATCGAGTAATAATGAGCTTCAAAGAAAAACAGTGGGCCTCCCCTGTGAAGACATGGATCTCACTGAAAATGTCAGTTCTGTGATTGAATGGAAGTCTTTACAAAAAACTAGTTTCCCTAAAAAGTTAGAAACTTTAACTAAATTTAACAGGTTACGCTCTATTGGCAAACCTGTTTCTTCTGATGTAGGTGAGTCAGAGACCACGGACGTAAGTGAAAGACTCTCTGTTCCTATAGATAGTCAGTGGTCTAAAACAGCTGAAAGATCACAACAAATGGGCTTAAAAAATAGTCCAGAACATTTGAACACAGATGGTGATTTGATGCGCACTCACCAGTCTCCTCCACAGGAAAGCACAGATGTTACAAGTATTTTAAAAAATGAAGATGGTGCATTGGATTTTACACGGTGCCACACTGACAACATACTAGCCTTTTTGCCTCATGTGAATGCTGCTGAATCCAAGTCTTCTATATTGCACAGTACAGGTTTGGTCAGTGGCCATGAAATAACCACAAATGTGGCTCGTTTCTCAAATGGCAGCATCCCAACACATGTCCATGAAGTGAAGGGCTCTTCCCAGAAAGAAACATTAGAAGATCTTAGAAAAAAAATTGGTGATAATTTACAGAACCCCAATGCTGGTCTGCCAAATGGTACTGACCCAACCCTTCAATCAATGGTCTCAAATTGTGAATTTGGAGAAGAAACTGTTCGAATTAAGGAAGAGCTAGATATAACAAAAATCCATACTGTTCAGATAGATTGTGCTGATGTCCAGAAGCTGACGTTTTTGGCCCCCAAAAGTGTTCCACCGCTTGAGCAAACCTCTTCCATGCATTCTAACATGCGCTTCCCTGGAGATAAAACCATTGTACTAGCTAATTTCAGTGAATACATGGAGATGGCAAAGAATCAGACAGCTGTGAATAGTAGTCATTTAAGAATAGCATGCCATGATACGTCAATTGCAGAGAAATTGGCCACTGCTTGCTCGCTAGATGATGACATGGACATCACCAAAAACCATACAACAATTTTGGAAGGAAACCGTGTTGGGCAATTTCAGATAAATAAGGAGACATTCCAGTCCCTATCAAATTGTGATAATTCTGCGGAAGGTGGTTTTCAAGAAAATGCCTTTGATAAAACGAGACTGGCTTCAATGGGTGGTATTTCAGAGGGAAAAAATGACCATTACACTTGCTGTCATAGTCATCCAACTAAAGAAACGCCATCTGACAAAATAATAGGTTTCTTGAATGAAGACCAGGACCATACAGAAGTTGTTAATACCAGTATTGATGTAAGCATGCAAAAAGATCTTCCATGTAAGGGAATTGGAACATTTTCCCAAAAGTGTTGGCCTCTTAATTATAGACCAAGTTCTCCTACTTGTGATTTCACTGAAGATATGAACATAACTGAAAGTCACACTTATTGTTTTGATCATCCTAACATTGGGATACCTGTTAACCACAAAATGGAAAGTAATTTAGAAAAGCCTGAGGATAAAAGTATTGTAGAGAGCATACGCCCTGCAGTTATGTCCTGGCGTCCTTTTGCAGAGGAAATAAAGCTAGAAAAGTCTGCTGTTCTACAAGCATCTAGGCAAAAGGAAACACTTAGGCTGTCATTGTCATTTGTCAAGAATACAGTCTGCTCTGAAAAGGAAAACCCAGATTTAAATCCGTCAAACCCTGAAGTGGTCAGTGTTGAAAAGGATTTGGCTAAAATCACCAAAAGTGATGTAGCTGGTGAACTACCCACTGCACATGATTTCATCACAGAGAAAAGATGCAACATACCCTGGATCTTTAAAGAACAAGATGATTCATTGACTATAACTGGGTCTCATGACGCCACTGCTAAAAGTTGTGTTCCCAAAGACGACAGCATATGTTTAAAAGAGCCTTTAGGGAATGCAGTGAGTCACATAAGTGAACATAAATTAAATTCAGCCATGTCAGACTCTGCTAGACATACTCCCATTGAAGGGCCATCTGAAAAAACAAACTGCCTGTCTGGTGATGGTGATCTCGTTTTATGTCCGTTCATGGATGAAATGGAAATGACCAGGACTCACACAGCTACAATCAATGATAAAAACATTGAAGCTGCTGCTGTCCACTGTGCACATGAAACCTTAAGACTTGAAAGATCTCTTTTGTCTCCAGAAGATGATAGGCTTGATATGACAAAAAGCCATACAATAGTTGTTGATCAACATAATATTGTGAAATCTAAAATTACTACTGAAATGTTCCAGTACATGCCCACATACAAGAAATGTTTGGAAGGTCCCAAAAGTTGTGTTACTGGTCGAATGAAGCAGGGTTCAATAGAAAACTCTACCTTTGATGTAAAAAACTCCATATATGAAAAGTCTCACAGAGACTCGCTGCATTATCAGTTCCCAGCTGACAAAACTGTTCTCTTAAAGGAAGACCTGAATATGACTAAATCAGTTAGTCCTGACTCTTCTATTAAAGGAACAGGAAGGCAGGACCCAAGGACAGACAATATTATGTCGTCATCAATGCTTAGCAAGTCACTAATTCTTGACGAACCCCCATCATCGCCTCAATTAAAGGAACAACAAGAGGTAGATGTGGCAAAAAAACCATACTGTGTTTGCCGAAGTTCAGAACAGTGGAATGTCTGGTAACCCAGAATATATGGGATTACAAGTCCAAGATAAAAGGGTTCCTGCAGACATGAACGACCCAGTTAATCAGGATTGCACCAGTGCAGCTTCTGGGGTGTATATTAATACTAAATCCTCCCAAAGCTATGAGTCTGATCACCCTGGATTTAATAGATCTTTACATAGTCTGTTGATTGATACTAAACCCGTACAATTGAAAACTGGTTATGAGGGTTTGACAGAGACTCCTGATATTGAGATGGATGTTACCAGAGGTCTTCCGGTTGCAATAGAAAATGACAAAAAACAGAAAAATGGAACTGTTACCCTAAGTTCCACCACTGAAGGTTTAACAGCTGGGGTTGAGGACATGGAAATTGCTGAATGCCAAACTGTTACCACTGGAAAGGACAGTACACAAATAAAGATAAATCAGAGTTCTGGAACGGATGGGTTGCTTACAGGCTCTGAGGACACAGACATGGATATTAGTAAATGTCAATCTGTTGCCTTAGAAAAGGTCAAAATGCAGAAAGAGGTAAATCTAAATTCAGGAACTGTGGCTATAGTTGCAGACGCTGAGGAGATGGACACATCTAATAGCCAGGTACCTGTTAATTCTCTCAAAGTCATGAAGACCTCATCTGGTCTGTCCTCTGAGATCTCAAAAACAAGAAACCTTCAGATTCCTTTAGCAGCTGAGAGATCAGCTTTTGTTTCAGCTGATGACTTTATGGATGTTACAAGTAGTCACACTTTAGGTATTGATCAGAAATGCAAAAGCGTCCCAGAGTGCAAAGCAATGAATGAGAGCAGATTGAATGTATTTACACATCACAGCGATGTTATCGAAAAGAAAGCTCTTGAGGCAAGCCATGGATCTCATCGAGCCATGCAGCTAACAAATGACAGCTCATGTTTTCTAAGTGAAGAGATGACATTGGCAAAAGGTTTCAATGATGTTGCAGATGGTAGTCGTATGAGAAAGCATTGTGGGTACCCATATGAAAATACTAAAACACTGTCAAAGTTGAGCACTTCACTGCATATGAACAATCCATCTGCCTGCTCAACTCTGAAGTGGAATCTGGAAATGGACATTAGCAAAAAACATACAGTTTGTTTTAATGTAGATCCTCACATTCAAATACCTGTAGAACAAATTGGGTCAAAATCTGAAGAAAATCGAAGCAAAGCTTTTTCTGTGCCTACAAACATTGACAAACCCTGTGACCCCCATTTAGGACAACAGCAAGCGGATGATAGTTCTACCACAAACCTTGAAAAGTTCATGAATTTAAATTCATCTTCATATGGCCCAGCCATTTGTTTTGGTGACTGTAGTGACATGGAAATTACAAACATTACCAAACTAGGCACAGTAGGAGATGGTGATAGGGAATTAAGTACTGCTTTGAAAAGTAATATAAATCCAATTGCAGCAAAGGCATATGAGTTTCCTCTTAACGAAGAAAACAGTTTTCAGGAAGCAGATGATCATGTTGATGGAACAGTTTACCGCACTAGCAACATTGAAACGTTAGCTCCCATTGCACACAAAAAAAAATCAAAGTTACGTAATCTAAGAGAAGCAAGTGTTTTTGAAGAAAATAATATTGCAATGGCTGAATCTCTTACACAAAGTGAGCAGCCTTTAATTTCTTCCACTCAAAACATTCCAAAGAAAGCAGCTCCTTGTCTTGCTTCCAACACCTCGCTGTCAAAGTTCCTGCTTAATGTAGAACCTACCAATCGGGGCATAGCTTCAGGAAAGGGGTCTGAGAGCAAATCCGTGATAATTGCTAATGATTATTTGATGGGTACACAGAATGATGTTCTACCTGTTTGTGAGAATTCTGTTTCTTCCGAGTTGAAGAAACGAGAAGAAATGCAACTGGACAATAAGAATATTGATACAGCACCATTACTGGGCCAAATTATGCCAAATACCGAGTCAGCAGTACACCTCAGTTGCCCTCCTAATGTGAATGCTCCTTTTGTTGCAGTTTGTTGCACTCCTCCAGAGTGCATACATTTAGACAATATTGCCACTATACCTCATGAAGTTCAAAACAATGAATCTGCTAGAATTTCAGTGGACAAGACTACGCTTGTGGTGGAGGGAGGTAACACCAATAAAGCACATGGTACAAAATGTGACCGTCTAGATGGTGGTGTTTACACAGGATCAATTTCAGAAGTCCCTGATGGAGAGCAAAACAAAACATATGCTACAGAGATAAAAAGTGTTATAGATCCACTACAGCAAATGCCTCCGTCGCTACAGCTTGCTACCCTTTTCGAAGAAAACAATTCCTTTCGTACAGTGGTTGACAAGGAACAGAAAAACAAGAAATCAAGACGAGTCAGCCTTGCAGATATTCAATCCAAGCTTGAAAGATTGAGACAAGAATCCGAAGTTCAGAATGCTTGCCATACTGCTCCTGTATCTCACCTCGTTAAACAGTTGCCTATGTCCTTGCCACTTCGAGAGGATCCTATAAGATCATTAAATTCAAAAGAGCTAGAACCTAAACATTTTGAAGCTGGAGGCTCCCCAGCTGCAATACAGAACACAGCAGAACATTCAAAGAAGAATTTTGAATATAAACTAAAAAGGCTGCCACTCGGAATTTTTTTGCCCAAACTGCCCAACAAAAGAAACCCCAATGCTTCTGTTCCTGGTGAGCTGGTTCAAAGTTGCATCCCTGTGGTGCCTGATTCAGCAATGAGAACAGAAAATCACACTCCAAAAGATGATCAGACCTGTATATCGCCTTTAATAGTTGAAGAAGTGCTTCCCCCGTGCCTTGAAGAGGGAGAGCCTAATCACTTAATGAATTATGAGGTTCCAGAAGGAGCTTGGGAAGAGCTGTGTGAAATGGAAGCCCTTCATGGTCTTGCTGATTCTTTTCCAGGACCAATAAAACCCTGCAGTGGGCAGAAAAGAATATTGGAGCCTGCTGAACAAGAGGAATGTCAGAAAGAAAAGAAAAGCAAAAACGAATTTGTGTGGATTAAAGACTCAACAGAAAATCAGGTGAGTGTTGGCGTTAACGAAATATCAGTGCAACCTATCTTACCCAAGTGCCTAACAAAACTGTATTGTTTAGAGTTCTTGTCCCTTTTGCAAAAGCATCAGTCCACAGATAGCATAGTTCATATTGGTTAGACTTCTGTTTGTGTTTACTTCTGCCCCTGCCAAAGACACTAGGCCTCGTCACAAAACTAATGCACACAGGCCCATGCCAGGGTAAAAAATGAATTACATGTAGCTGGTGTACTAGGTAGTCGTACTACTATTGAGTACCTTGCTTTGATACCTTGAGGCCAACATTTCAGGCTTCTCTGAGGCATGTTAAAGAGTTCTCATTAGAAAAAAATTTGCATGCTTCCAATATATTTCAAATCGGTTTGTGAATATTAAATCGAAAAGGGAGTCTTTCAAACAAAGTAGCAGTACGGGAAAGAAAGATTTACAGGTTTTGCTAAGGAGGTTAAAGTTAGAGAGGCAAACCTTCAGATTTCATTTTATCACTCATTTATAGCTCTGATAACTTTTGATTGACACATTTCACTTTGTAGTGGTATTAATGCATGGATCTTTGTGGTTGAACTGTAGTAGGTACCATCTACATTACAGTAAATGACACATGTTCTTTGTGGCTGATTGTACAAAATGTTTAAACATTCTCCTCACAGTATCCCTCATGATCTGTCATACTTTCCTATTTTCACAGAAATAAGCCGGTCATGGTATTTGTTATGATAGCCAGTTTGGCAATTGCCTCTGAAACTGGCATAGGGGGCTCTTCTTTTTTTTGTCTCTAGTGCCAATTCCCACCCATGTGGGGAGCCTCCTCTGTGGTATCCATGTTAGAAATCCCAGTTGATCTAGTCTGCCCCAGATAGAAGACCTCTAAATATCATAGTGATAGTGTCATGAGCAAAGGAGCCAGCCGCTTGTCATCTGCATCCGGTAATGCATAGAAAACTGTGAGAGAGCAACAGAAAGGGACTCTTGTTCATGGTTTACCCTGCCTCATTGTTCTTGCCCTGTGTTTATAGGTAACTCAATAAAATCTGTTTTTAAAAACAAATGTGATCAATGGTTTGATCATTGAAATACCAAGATTCACTAGTAGGCCCAGCCATGCTCTTGAGTCAATCTATCATACGTGTAAATGCTCAAGCTGACTGTGTCTAGCTGTCATTATGGTTAGGATGGTTTTCCTTAAATCTACAGAAAGGAAACTTTGCAACACAGTCCCCCCTAAGAATGTCATCTGCTGTAGAACAGAAGCTTAACTCCAAGTTTCCCTACCATTGGTGAAAGAGGGGAGGTAGCCGCCCATTCTATCCAGACCGAGTGCCTTTCTTGAAAAGAAAGCCTCTGGGAAGTTTTTATTAGCTTTTTTTATGAAGTATCAAACTTTACATATGTTCAAGATGGTGTATGCTACTTGGTTTGCTATCTATTATTTGAAATGCAGATGATACGCGGGGACACAAGTACCAGTATTGATTTGTTCTAACCGTGCTACCCTTTTGGACAAGGATTACTCCATCTCTGGTTTTAAGCAGTAACTCTGGAGATAGTTAACTTTGCCCCCCCCCCCCCCCCCCCCCCCCCCCCAATCTTAGGAAAGCAATACATCTCTTCCTGGGGTATCTTTCATGACACATCTGTAATCTGCTAGAACCGGAGAATTGACGTATTAGAAGGTCCAACATCATGACCTTTGGATTCACCAGCTCTCTTCGTGCCACAGTCCAGAAACCTGTTCTCTAGCCAATAGTCTCCAAGTTAATGGTCACCTCCGAAGAAACGGACACAAGAATGGTCCCCCAGTAGCATAGCCCCTGGTCTAGATTTCAATCACAGCTTCATATCCCTTAAACAGTTTAGTCATAAATAAAACGTTCAAGGAGAAACACCAGGCACAAAGACCAGAGAAACAGGCTGGGGAATTGTTCCTCATAACACCCCTGCATTCCTGATTCCACCCCCAACAACCCCCCCCCTAGTTTCGAAACTCGTATAGATGATCTAGATTATTGGGTAACAATCACTATATAGGTACCAGATGTGTTGTGTTTAACACTACGATAACATAAGCATGCATCATAGCTCAAAAATGTCAACCACAATTTTCTTTTATTTTTTTAAGTAAACAGTTTGGACAGGCCTCTCTGCAAAAGTAGTACAGATAGACCATGATCTATAGTATTTAACAGTATTTAATAAGACCTCTTTGAAATGCGTGTTTTATTGCCAGGAGCCGATAAAATGGTCCACTTTCAACTTGTTCAAAAGGTGAAAACTTTGATGGTGAAGTCTCTCTTACCTTCTAATAAAGCCGCTCTTCCTGGCATTTGTATCTGGGATGAAGTCAGGGAAAAGGAGGTGACCAGACAGTGACCTTCTGGCACACACCTGTAACCTCTTACATGAGTCTGATTAAAATTAGGCCGGCCATGACTGTACTCTCAACTGTCTCTTCTCACCGATTGGCACCTGAAGGCAACCAGTGTGCCATACTAATCAGTTTGGTACTCACCCCCTTCATATGTCAGACAAATCCCATAACGCTTTCCTCATCACAAATATGAGGGATGACCGTGATTAAGGTGGAAACCCCTAGCACTTTTGAGCGTGCACTTAGCAGTAAATTAGCATGTGTGCCCGTCCTTGAGTCAAGCATAAGAACACTGCCTATTGTACAATCCTTGAAAGAACTGCCATCGAGTGCAGCTCAATCTCATTTCCATTGTCCTCCAAAGATTGAATTCTGGTGGTGGAAACCTACAGATTGCTCCCTATTTGGACTGCTTTATGATACAGTCCTTCTACTGTTAACTGCCCCCGCAGCAGTCTCAGTGCTGGCAATCATTCACACCAAATCTCTGTGTTGATAGTTAATGGCATACAGTGAGTTATTTATTTATTAATTTATTTATTTTCCTTTATTTTGCTCTCATTTGTTTAACTCTGAACTTTCCGGTTTTAACCCTTGTATATTCCTTGTTTTTAGACCTTCTCCCTCTGAGCCATAATAAGAACAGGTAGCAGACAGGGCAAAACAGAATCACTGAGATTACGAGACAAAGCCAAGTGTTTAGGACCAGAGAATAGGAGGTGAATTGTAAATTCTTCTCCTTATATTCAGCTACTCCTGAGTCTTCAGTAGGATGGGACCATTCAGTTGGTTCAGGACGAGACGTAATTTTAACAGTGGCATGATGTCACCACAGTCGTAGCCTCCACAGGTACGATTCGCTCTATCTGCAGAAGGCACTCAAAGTTACAGGCAAGCTGCAGCAGCACTGGCAGCACCTTCAGCTGCCAGAGATCCAGGCTTACATTAGTCATAGTGCTGCCTCAGTGCCCGAGCCAAGATGCAGCCCCTGGATCCATTGGTATTGCCACTGACGGCTCTGTCTTCCAGTGTGCAGCTGCGAGCACTGTGTTCCTGGCCACGTCTCACAGAACCAGACTACCGTTAACAGCCATACATTTCCTAACAGATTTTTTTCAGGGCTTCTTTAAACACTCAGTGGCTTGATTGGGCAGGAAAAGACACAATATAACAGAATGGGGGCTCAAAAATATAGCAGCCATTTTTGTCTCCCAGCCCTCCACAATATTCTCTCCCATTTCACATGTTGTAAACTCATTCATGAGATCTTGCATTGGTGCAGTAGTAGGGAAAGGTTGGAAAAAGAAGATACTTAAAATAGGAACATTGAAGAGTTTAGTGGGAATGGGTCCTTTCTCAAGAATTGATGATTTTACTTTTTATTCATTTCTGTGCTGAAAATACTACAAAAACATTCAGTTCTAAAATATCGGTACCCAAAGACCATTACCAAAGCAAATGCTCCTTATTACATTATTCTAAAACGTAAATTTGAGCCAATTTGACAATAATTGTGGACCATAGCAGCAGTTTGTTTGCCACCCTCCGCTCATTTCCGAATAGCATTTGGTATGCTGAGGGATTGGACATGGGTTATCAGTTTCACCATCTTACCTCTTTCTTGGGATTTGGAGGGAAATTCTTTGAGTTGCTGCAGAAAAAGGTGCGGCAGAACTTCTTCCTATCTTTCGTGCAGGCCTGGTTATTCACCACTGTATCAAAGATCTCCGCTCTGATATATGTAGAGCTGCAAAAGTGATGGTGCAAAGTCCTGTGGAATCATGAATATGCTATATTTGCTGTAGATAAATTATATTCGAGGTCTGATTAATGTAGCCACCTGGCTGTATGTATGAAGGCCAGCATTTCTATCAAACAGGTCATTCCATAGTCACAATAATATGCCCTCCTATACTGTAATGTATGGTAGTGGTAACTGAGTTCCTCCTCAAATCAGCTCTACAGTTGAGCTACTGTTGTCATCTGAATTTCCATATAGCCAGGGGCTTCTAAGTTTACAATGGCTAGAGGCCACTCAGATTTTAATTGGCACAATTCTTAATCAGAAGGGAACTCTGCAGGTACAAGCAGTGGCACTTTACAACCCACATTCTAGGCTGTGCTTGTTTGCCTACCTGCCAGTACCTCTTGTTGAGGGCTTGCCTTCCTCCTTTGGCCACAATCTACTTTTCTCTTTCATCAGTAGTAGTAATTCGTCAAGTAATAGTCATGGTTCCCCCCCCCCCTATATTCTTAGGATACGCCTTCTGATCTGGAAAAGAACCAGAGCACCATTTCACAGCTTCCCGTACATTTAATAAAAAATACATAGGTCTTGGGGATGTACTGATTGCACCTTTTTGGAACATATACGTTGAAGGCACTAGGACAGACAAGGGGTTAATACAAGAGTTGCTTTAACGTTTTACACAGCTCTATAGATGTAATTCTGGATTATTCAGAAATTATGATGAAGGAAGATTATTAAGCTCTGAATATTTCCATACTAGAAATACTTACTTCCAAACTGATTTTTCCCAAATTACATTTTGGCCTCGAAAAATTGCCTTACAGTGTGGATATAGAAATTACCTTTTTGTTTCCCTGTGCCTTGCTTTACATTTCAGTTTTGTGTATGAGACTAATTCAGGGAGATCAGCACGTCTACAATTAGACTTTCCTAAATCGGGCCACATCTTAATCCTGCTCAGTCCTAGATGAAAAAAGCTTAAATATCTCTTGTTGAAGGCAGAAAGAATTCCAATTCAGAGATGAATTGGGCAAAATGGGAATGGATATGCTGCTTTCGTTTATCCCCTTTTGAAAGCATGTAAATTTCCTTTTATTTGGGCGACAAGGTAGATGTAATATAATTCACTAAAACTAAACAACCCATTATGTTAAATAATCAGTGTGTGTTGATGAAGGTGGATAGATTCACACTTTTTAAGGAAGACCAAATATTCTATACTATTAAGATGTATTTGTGGCGTTGTGTGGTTCAACAGAGAAATTTCAATAGCAGGTGAATGCACAGCAGTAAGTATGGTATAGAATCCAACTAATCAAGCCACATCATAGCACAGAGGGCAATATCACTTTCAAGGCAGGTGATTTCCGCGTGGGATTGTGTAGCATTAGAACATTTACATTTTTGCATGAAAATCCATGATAGTCCTGCAGTCAATATAAATCAAGAAAGGTTGTGTGTTACCCTGAGTTAAGATTATTCTCTGCGTTTTCCTTTTTAGTTGCACATAAAATCCCAAAATAGACAAAGTGTAAGGTTCTACTTCTGGAATTAGGTTAAGTGTTTCTAGATTAACCTGGCTCTTGGCTACTCATTCGGCCTAAGATATGCATTGTAAAAGTTAACTCCAGGAAGAAAATTGTACATTGAGCAATGGCCTCATTTTTCTGTTTCTTCATTATGTTAGGCTGTTTACTAGAAGCTTTACTGCTAATTGGGGGAAACGTAGGACTCCTTACTGCCCATATGGCAACAAATGTACTGAGAATGAAATGTGTTTCCTTATCATTTTCTCATTATTTAAAGAGTTTCATTGCAATTGCTCTGTGGCATCTTTTGAATGAAAAATGTGTATTAAAAGCATTGAGAATATGTAAAGAAATTGTGGGCCCATCTCTTAGATGAATCTGCACGATAGTCAAAACTGTTATAGCTCCCAGTTGTGGAGTTGGAGACACTGTTGTCCTGAAGAATAAAGTAGGCAGTATGTCCCAAAAGACAAGAATCAAAACAGTATTTCAAATTATAGTGAAGAATAAAGAATGACTCAAAAAGTGAGTTTGAAAATAGTAATTTAGAAAAACATAAAGGTTTATTAATATGTTAAAGCGCAATACAGAAAAATGCAAATGCAGCAACAGTCTCATTAAATCAAAGGACATAGAAATCAACTGCCAAGAAGACTCCGAGTTTAAGTAAAGTACAGTATTAAACAAAGTCTGAAAAACAGTCGTAAAAGGGCAGCAAATCGAAAAAGAATCAGACAACATTCCTAGCAGTCCCCTAGAAGTCTCGCTCACAATTTGAGGCTTTTATATAGCCAATTTGACCTTAGAAAATGGTAGAAACTGCGGTGACAGCCTGGTACAAGCAAAAGTATCGTTATTTTGGCAAACCACATTTCAGTGTTTTAAAACATCATATAACCCTACCATCCTAACACTTTCCCATTACATGAATATTGATTCTCCCCTTCTGACCTAATGTGATCTGGAGATGTCCGAACAAACTAGTTACATAAACAGCTGAAAAGAGGAATGAATGAATGCAATGCAGTGTGCTAGCAGGAAAAGATTTGGAAAGTAGCAAAGGCTTCCTCCAGAGAATTATTCGAGAACATGTTGTTTACAATGAACAGTGCATATTTTGCTGCATGAGGTGTAAATGAAAAATAAAAATATACAATGAATATTATGTCAGCAGCCATGTTTACAAAGATTGAGTAGGGGCCTTGTTAGCATTAGGCCGTTTAAAACAGGTTTACACATCACAATTCTTTAGTTTCAATTGCAAATGACTCCTATTGATAAGCACATATATTTCTAATGCAAAAGCTCTTAACAGTATGGATAGACCTTGCAGGATTATGCAACAAGCAATATATTAAATTCTTGGAGGTAAAGAGTGATGCTCTGTCAGTTCATAAGGGAAATAAATTGATAGAGGGATTTCTGAATCAACCTATCAAATTTGAAGCTGCTACTATTTCTTGTTTCTATTGTTGTACACTTTAGTTTTTTTAAACTTTCTTTAATATATTGCTACAAATGATACTCTTATTATTTTTATGGAGCAATCTAAATGTATCCCGTTAAAAGCAATGGAAAAGAGGAACATCCCATCTTTTCCTTATCACATCTATATCTCACCTCTCCCGTTTAACTCTAGTAAGCCTGTTATCACTGAAGTATCTTTTACACTGAAAATAATGTGTATTAAATCACAATACGTATGCTACCTACATTCCTACTAGGCTGTTGAGTGCATATGCCAAGGGTCATAAGCCTCTGAGTAGTGCCTGCTGGCAAGGGAATATGTTTCCTTAAATTCAACAGTGTTTCTCTTCAGAGTTTCGTGATGGCCAAGGTTTGCGTTGTCATGACTTGTGTAGACATTATGGGCCTTACATCGTATCCAAGCAGTAAAGACAGCATAGGTTCTGCAGATTAATTTGGTCAGTTCCATTTAGAAGATGTGCTGGGCCAAATACTGTGAAGTATTATTTTTTTCTGCCACTGACTTCCCATCCCTCCATAAGGGTATTGTACATTGAATTGAAGTATGAGGTTGAATGGTCCAGAAACAAGCCTTAAATGGCTTCCAGTGACTGCTCCGCCTGAGAACAACATAGATCCTGATTTCCAGCCAGAGGGCTACTGTGATTTCCAAGCAGAGGATACACTCCCACCCCTGAGCCTCACCCATCCCAACCTCTGCTAGCTTCCCTCTTCTGTTTCATCCAATGTCCTGCATCCTTTGGCCTCCCTTAAACATTTACAACCATGGACACCTAAACTGGCTAAGATCTCTGCGTGGTGTCTCTTGATATTGACTATGAAGTTGGCAAACCTTTCAGTGGCTACCCTGTTTATGGTCTGCCCCACATTCAAGTTAGTGCTTAGAAAGCCAAATTTCAGAGAATGGTAAGGGATGCCACCTCCATGACCTTGAGGCTGAGATGCGGAAAGAGAAAGAAGGCTACAGAGAAAGATGTCCCTTGCATGGGGACAGAACAGGCCTTCTATCCCTGTGAGGATATCTGAGGAGTACATTACAACCCTTGGGGTGATCCCAGAGAACAAGAAAGGTGTTCTACGATCATGCATAATCTGGTCCAAGATATTGATCCACGCTCCTTTGTCCACTGTCCCATTGGGAAGTTCCCCAGCAATCCATGTCATGAGGGCTACCAAGATCAGCTGTGCGATCGGCTACCCCCTAAAAACAAGGAGAAAAGCCAATCCCTATAGGCAGAACTGGCCCGTCAGATGAGTACAGGTTCCCAGAGGCTATCTTTCTTCACTCACAACAGGCTTTTTTATGGCCCCTGTTTCCTACATGGCTTGATGTGCTCTGAATTTAGCCTGGAATTTAGCCTGGAAATGTAGAGCGAAACCAGGGAAACCTGTTTTCCCTTTGCTGTTGATCAGTAGCCTGAAAAGTCACTCATCATTAAACCCTTTTTTGGACCAGTGACGGAATAGAAGCTCTTTAAGACTCTGGCCTCTGTTTTTGAAATTCCTCCTCAGCAAAGCAGACAAGAAGAGTAGGGCCCTTGACTTTAATTTCAATTCTGTGTAGTGAAGCCTGAGTTTAAAAGGGCTGCGGCTTCCTACTGGTGTTGATTCAACCATGTCATCCCTCTGTCTCCCTGTAGAAGACAAGTTTAAAAGCAACGGGAGGAGGATTTCCATGAATGTGTCCTTCACAGTTTGTGCAGCCACTGTTGCAGTGTTCGTCATTGTATGACAGGCAGTAGTTAGACCACAGCCAATAATATACTGTTCCTTCTGGGAGGCCAACATGGGAGGGGTGACAGTTCCTAGCACAAGGCAAGCTCTGCAGCAGTTTCTGATTTTGGCCTGATCTGTTGTGGCCAGATTCTGCATGGTTAGACATGGCTTACGTGCCCTGGATTTCACCAGAAGTGCAGTACAAAGTGCTGGGTTTTCATTTCAGTGAAGATTAACTTTTCTGCAAGGATGTGAAGGAGGCAAACACTGCTAAATCTGGATGAGCTCTTTCATCTATACATCTAAATACTACTTCATCTACAACAACGTAGTCAAATACTGTTTGTCAAATATTGTGGATGCTGATGTGTGGACTGCAGTGAGACAAGCAGTGCTGAATAACTTGTTTTGGAGATGGCACAACTCTTCTCTTACTTCCCTTGCTTTCCTGGATATATATTGCTTCTACTGAAATTAATATATGAAATGTCCAAGACAAGACAAGTTGCCTGTTGAGTTGGTTATCCTCCATTGGTATCATTTATACATTCAGAGATGCCCCTACTGAGCTTCCCAGATGAGTTGTCAAATTTCTGTGTGGTTGGAGGATGTTTGCTTATGATCTTCTAAATCTGCAGGATAAATGAGGTGTCACCACATGGCAAAGAGGTATAGTAGAAATGTACTCACCTGGCTCTAGAGTAGGATCCCATTACAATTTTCTCTGGTAAGATAACATTGTGTATGCCTCTATGTATGTTTTTTTTTTTTTTTTTTTTAATTGAAAGAGTGAGTGTTTCTTATGGCATATTGTGTGCTTTGTGGCAAGCTGAACTTGTCAACAATGATGTACACTAATGAAACTAGGAAGTACAAAGACTTGTGCGGACATTTCTGAATCAGGTGGGTGTGCACAAGTGAAAAGAGGTTACGCAAGGCTCTATTCCTGGGTTTTCATTTAGCAGTGTAGTGGATTCAAACCTTGGTTCATATCTCGAACACCATGTGTAACATGGTACCTGATTTGTGTCTGTGTGAGAGGGGTTTTTTTTTTTTTTTTTTTTCTCAAATATATATATTTGTATTGGGTTTTACATTAAATCAGATACAGTGATTAGAGTCTTCGAAATATAGCATGCAAAGCAAGGAAACACATTGCTTCTCTCCAAAATAAGGAGCCATATCAAAGAACAGGGATGCAACTCCCCAGTCAAATGTCCTATTTATTCTGATGCTGCAATTCAAATGTGCAGCATAGTACCAGATTAGAATGGATTTTAAAATAAACGCCCAGTTATTGATCACTGTAGTCCAGTGAAATATTTAAGTCTGCATCATATTTTCTTCACCCTTTTTGTCTTTCTTGTTAGCTGCCTTTTGGGATCGAGCTTGCCGCTATAATGTAATTGGTAAAGTGTACCTGTTGACAGCAAACACTAATTAAAGAAGTATGTAGCACATGCGGTATGAAGGTTGTACGAAGAAAAAAACACCCATGCACATATCGAACACCATCATACACATAAATTGAAGGAATAACTGTGCTTCCATACGCTCTCGAACAAGAAGCGAGAGTGAACACTAGCACAGTGTCAAAGTGCTTTGTATTTAACACCAAGATATTCCCAACTTATAAGGATAGAGACACATGCAGGTGCATTTACGAAAGCTCAGGACAATAATCGCTTAACAATAAGGAAGAAGTAGCATCACAGTGAGGCAGTGCTGGACAAGGAAACAATAGTCTAGTATGTAGGAAATGTGTTTAGAGATGGGTTTTAAGACCTTCCCAGAATTTCACCACTAGAGTAGTAAGTTAGAGGTTCGATGGGAGGTTATTCTTTGTGAGTCTCTGGATTTTGGATTATCTGCATGGCTAGTGATACGCTTCTGACAGTGTGCATGAAATCAGCCATGTTGAGTTTAAAAGAAGGATAGTTGGATTTACTCAAGACACCTAATTGTGGCTCAGAAGTTCATAGAAGGAAGAAAGGGCCTAATTTTGTGCATTACTTTAATCTGGATGCATTTCATTTCCTTTTTAAATTGATATGTGATTAGAATGGCTTGGGTTTACTGATAAAATCCAATAACTCAACAGAGGATGAACAGGGAGAGATTGGGAAGCCATCTACGCCAATATAGTTGCGCTATTCCTGGATGGAGGGCTTGAAGGTTCTTCCAGTTACAATGACAAACTCAGCCTTTAGTGTTTTGATACACAATGGACAAATACATTTCAATTACTTTTATACAGGATCAGAGTATGAGCCAATGGCATTTGAAGGTATAGTTGGGCGTGATCAGAGTAATGTTGAAAATGTATTGTTAGCTGAAATGTACAGCCAGCAGCTACATGCAGAGGCTAAAAATCATCAGCATGAGAATAGATCCCTGTGGAACCCAGCAGGTATGAAGGAAAGCTGTAGAATTCCATGTCTACAAATTGTTTTCTGCCAAGAACTTGCAAGCTAAAAATTTAAATTACACCTTCAGCCATTGGTTGAAATGCAATAGAAAGCTAATAGAGTGAAACCAGTTTGCTTTGTATCATTGTCTGTTCTCCTAGATTGTGAAAGATTTTGAGGCAGTTCTTCACTTCCAGCTCTCCTGCATCCATTTGATCCACTTGTGAAGAAGTTTGTAAATCCTGACCAGTATTAAAGGGTCAGTTTTTTTTGTTTTTTTTTAAGTGTACATCCCACTGCTATCCATCCTTTAGAAGTTGTGCATACATTTGCTCGTTCATGCATATGTAACCAGCAACCAATATTGATGGACAATAGAAAAGTACCTATTTGCCTTGTAAATTCTTAATAAACTGTGTAACTTCATCTAAAGCATGATATAACAATTTATTAGTATTGTTTTATGTTTTAGAATAACCCAACCTGCACAAATGTTTTGAGTAACCAATCAGCAGTTGAAACGTGTCAAATGAGTACTGCTCTGGGAAGTCAACTGCAACTGAAGAGCAGCAGCAGCAGCAGTACCGGCTCTGCTGACTCAAGAGCTGAAGTGACAACCATAGACCTCAGTGAGTTTTTCCTTTTTTTTTTTTCTTGTTCATATTACATATGGTTTTATTTCCAAATTAGCAATAGCTTTCTGCTGGTCATTAGAAAGATTGATACTGAAGGAATGTGTTATTACCAGTGTATTTCTTGCATGTTTCACTTTGATATAGGTAGCCAAATTAAAAGCTCTGAAAGAGAGCACAGTGAGATGGGGAAGAGTGACATTTTCAAGGAAACTTTGTGCTGGGTACATGTTCTTTTTTTAATCTCTTTATTCAGTAGTTTAAGGAATAAGTAGAGTACAGCATTGGGGAATCTGTAACGTATGCTGGCTTAACATAACTTGACATAGTGGCTGGAGAAAGACATTTGGTCATCCATGTATAGTACCTTATAGAAGAAGAGAAGGGAGAGGTTAAGGAGTAGGGTCAGAACATATAGTGGTAAGGGAGGAGGATGAAAGAGGGAACAAAACAGATAAACATAACAACAAAGCATTTAGACAAATCTAGTGTGTTTCAGGTCTACAACATATCTTATTGCTGTTGCGGGGTGCAGCCTGTGTGGGTCTTTGAGCAAACGGTTGAGTTGTGCAAACCCCAGGATTCTTCCAGCCAACGGTTTTCAAGTGAATAGTTGCAAGGCCCTAAGTCGTGGGGGTCTGAAGCAAGAGAATTCAATACGAGTGAAGTATTGCAATAAAGGTTTCCAAATAGCCTGGAATTTGGTTTCATTTGAAGATTCTGACAATAAGGGCCCATTTGGAACAGTGCACAGCCCTTCTAACTTTCATGTCAAATGCCAGGAAGAGGAGTGTTATGAAGAACAAGCTTTTCAGGGTTATTATCATTATCCTGACCTTCCACATCCACAGGACGAATTTCTTATGCATAGTTCTTTGGTTCAGGACCTTCAGGCTATGCGGTCTGATTACAGGAAACATTTCCCTCTTCATTCAGAGGAGTGACTGGTAACCTCGCGAGGCCTGTTTCACCACCTCTACCAAGCTTTCCGCCCCCTACCCACCCCCAGGGTGACACCTCCGTCCTGTATACCTCCACCATCTAGGGACGACCCTTCATCCTTTGATGACGAGGACAGAGAGGAGGGTGATATTAAAGAACCTCCTCTTCAACTGGATGATTGGAATGATTATCCCGTTCCCACACTATCGCCATCTCAGCATCAGCCTGTTGACTCTCCTCCAGAGGACATCGGAGGATTTCATAGCCTTATGGAAAGAGTATCAGAAAGATTCCACCTTCCCATAGCAGTCAATCAGTCGGACTGCTTTCTTTAAGATTTTAAAGGCCAGCCAAGAAAATCGGTCCAGTCAATACCAATTATTGACTACATCTGGCAAGAAGGAAGAACAATTTTGAAAACCCCCGATACTGTGGCAGCGGTTCTGCCCCGCATTCGGAGCACCTGAAGATTCCCCTGCATACCTGACAGGGCATCCCAAACCAGACTCTGTCAATTTCCAAGTGGCACAAAGAAGATCAAAGAATCCGTCCACCCCCATATCAGTGCCACCAGATAGATGGCCGCCGCCCAGACACTATAGGAAAAAGACTTTCCATCACGTCGGCTGTCACTGTCAGAGCTGCCAATTCCTTAGCCACTCTGGCCCACTATGATTGACAGAAGTGCTCAGACATCAAAGACATAAGTGACGTTATTCCGGAAGACTGAAGGCCTGAGAAATAAAAGATTCTCCAAGAGGGTGGGCGCGCCTCTTTTGAGATTGATTGCGCCATGGATATGGCCCTCACAGGCTTCAGGCAACTTGCAGGCGCAACTGCCTTGCGACGCCAGGAATGGCTTAAAGCAACCTTATTTATGACTGAAGTTCAATCGAAAATATTGGATATGGCCTATGATGGGGGATACACTTTTTGGCAAGCTTATCGATTAAGCCCTTCTTGCCATTAAGGCAGATACTGATATGGCTAAGTTCCTCGGAACCTTGCGAAATAGAAAGTTGCCCTTTCGAGGTGCACAGGGTTTTTCCACCTCCAGTGGCACATACCAGCGCTCACGGCAGTACCAGCCCTATCAACCTTAATACAAGTCAACAAAAGTTTATCGACAACAATTTACAGCAGGTTTCTCCAAGCAAGGAACACGTTGAAGATTGACACATGTCGCAAACAATGATGTACCAGTTACTCCCCCCTCCTCTAACCCCGTAGGTGCAAGCGTCTCCAAGCATCTCCGTCATTGGAAAAATATCACATCAGACCAGTGGGTATTGGACCTAGTTTGCTATAGTCAAACCTTGGAGCTTATAGAGAAACCACCAAACAATCCACCAAAGGGGTTTGCACCCCCTTCTTCTTCACTTAAGAAAAGCAGCCCCACTTATGCTTTCCAAGGGAGTGATAGAGAAAGACCCAATGGAACAGAGAGGGAATGGATTCTACTCCCGTTTTTTCCTTCTAAGCAAGAAATCAGGGGAATAGAGATCGATCTTACAAAGCTGAACGCTTATCTCCGCAAACAATCCTTTAGAATGACTACTCTCTCAGACATCCTTCACCTGCTGAACAGTGGAGGCTACATGAAATATCTCTAGATCAGGAAGATGCATATTTTCATACTCCCATTCATCCCAAACACCGCAGATACCTCTGTTTTACTGTAGCTGGTACCCATCAGCAATTCAGAGTCCTCCTCCCTTTGGCCTTAAGTTGGCCCCCCGCATTTTTACCAAGTGCTTGGCCCTGGTGGCAGCCGCTCTCAGAAAACAAGGTCATCAGTTATTCCCTTACCAAGATGACTGACTGCTAAAAGCTTCAACCTCACAGCAAATTCTCAAAGCCACCAAAGCCTGCTTGTTGCTTTTTCGAAAACTGTCTCACAGTGAACAAACAAAAGTCCTCAACCATCCCTACTCAAATGATGACATTTCTAGGACCTTTACTGGACACAACAAAGCCTACCTACCTCTTACAGGAAAGAGAACCGAGGCTAACAGACTTGGCCAACAAAATATCAAGAAAAAAGTATGTTTCAGTGAGACTGTTTAAGTTGCTCCAATGGATTGAGTCTCAAGGCCCCTTCAAAGGCTTGATAGCCATCACCCTGAAGATGATAGATGCGTTAAACTGGTGGTCTCACAAACATCTGTCTCAAGGCCTTACTTTTCTACCATTGGTTACCGATTTCATCATTACGACAGATGCTTCAATGGACAGCAGGGGAGACCATCTACAGGACCAATAAATCCAAAGGAAATGGTCAGCACATCAGCAGAATATGCACATCAACAGCCTAGAACTCAAGGCCATTTTTCTCATCCTGCAAGCATTTCTCCCATGAATAGCAGGATCTTGGGTGCTGGTTCGTACAAACAATATGACCAGCATGTGTTACATCAACCAACTGGGAGGCACGAAATCTCTCATGCTCACTCTCAAAGCCCAGGAACTACGGGACTGGCTGAAAACTCACAGCATCTCCATGCTGATTCCCACAGTCCTCACCAAGTTGAAAAGACAACACTTTTGCTTAATTCTCAAAACTCACAAGTGGCCCAGGCAGCACTGGCACACAGAACTCATCCTTATGTCAGAAACCAGACCAATATGCCTTCCACGGATTCAAATGCTTCTGTTAATGAACCAGGGCCAAATACTACATCCAGGACCAACTTCTCTGCATTTACCCGCATGGCTCCTGAGTTCTATGAACTTAGAAAACTGAACATAACTCAAGAATGCAGAGACATAATATCTAAAGTGAGAGTGGGCAGCACAAATAAAACGTACAGATTTTATAGATCAAATCTGTTTATTGGCTTTCAAGTATAGAACATTGCATACGCAACACATCAAAATATTAGCATTACATTAATAGTCGGCTTACTCCATGCTCAGCGGTTAAAAAAACTTAAATATAAAATACAACTTTGTTTCCCCACCGCTGGCTCATAATACAAGAAACAAACGGTCCCAGGCCCCGTTACAGTATAGTCCCGGTCCTATATATACATCTCCACTATAGGTTCGCCCCCATGCACTCAGTTCAAGTTCAGAACCCTCAAATAAGTCATACATGTCAATTCTGAAAATTCCCCAGACAGAATTTGTAAATATGGTTGCCACAGTTCTTTAAAGTCCCCACCCCGCTGCTGAGAAGTCAGGGTAAGCTTTTCCACAGCGAGGATAAACCAGAGCTTGTGTAGCCATGAAACTACTGTCGGAATCTGGTCAGTCCCCCACACTGCTAACAACTGTATTGCAGCATTTAAAGCTAAGGCCATCTGACGTCCTTTCAATGATCTCAGGGGGAAAGTGAGAGGGTTAGGAAGGCCCAACAAGATATACGCAGGGAATCTAGGGATCTGAGTGTTAAACGCTGTGTCGATAATGTCTATTATGTTCTCCCAATACCGATGTAATTTGGGGCAGTGCCATAGTAAATGAACAAGCGACTCCCCCACACCCCCGCCAGCAGAGACTAGATTTAGCGGGATCCCAAGCATGGATCCTTGTTGGGGTGTAGTACCAGGAGGAGGCCACTTTATAGGCTGTTTCGGTGCCTGCTGCGTTATAAGCTGTGTGGTGCGCCCTATAGAAAATACACTCCCATTCCTCTTCCGATAGGTCTCTCTCCAGTTCCCTCTCCCGTCTCAGTTGACTTAGTCTTGGGCGGACGGGCCTCCCCCCGCAGGAGAGTGTAGAGCTCAGAAATCGCGCGCTTATCGTCCTTTTTCAATAGAATCAATTTTTCAAACTGTGTTAACGGCCTGTCTATTAATATCCTATTGGCTGAAAGCAGGGCCCAGTGTCGTATTTGGTAATACATCATCCTGTCAGCCTCAGTCAGGCCGAATGTCTCCCTCACCTGGTCAAAGGGATCACCCCCTGCTCATCAAATAAATATCTCACCCTTTTACAGCCCCCCTCGTACCATCGACGCAGAGCCTCTAACTGGAGGCCTGGACCAAAATCAGGGTTCGCACCCAGGGGAGTCATTGGGGACGGGAAGGTCGTCCAGCCTACCCTGCCGGCCACCTGATCCCACACCTTCATCAAACCCTCTGTGACCGGGGATACATACAGCCCCTGCGCTCTGTGACGGCGCCTAAGCCAGAATTCCTTCCATATATGAGCGCCAGCCACTGCCTGGTCCATGAAGCACCAATGCTTCTCGGAAGACGGCTGGCTCCATTCCCAGAGAAAACACAACTGTGCTGCTTGGAAGCATCGAAGGAGGCAGGGGGACCGCCAACCCGCCCCCCTGGTTGGGGCGGTACAGGACCCGTCGCGGTATCCACATCGCTTTCCCTTCCCATATAAATCTTAGAACCGATGTTTGGAGGGTCGCTACCGTTCGCGGCAGGGGCTCTAGCGGAAGCGCCAGAAACAGATACAATATATGTGGCAGGATGGTCATCTTCACTGCCTCCACCCTGCCCAACCAAGACAATTTGAGTCTTCCCCCATGTCTCTAAGTCACGATGCACCTCCCGGATTAGTTTTGTGTAATTCAGCGACGCCGTACAGGCAACCGTGGAGCCCAACTCAATCCCCAAGTATGGAAGCCCAGAAGAAGACCATATAAAATGGAATCGGGCCTTCAGGTCCCTTTCATGTTCATCACTGATGAACTTGCCCATAGCCTGCGATTTTTGCATGTTCATTCGGAATCCCGAGACCTGTCCAAATTCCTCTAATACATCCATTAGCAACGGCAATGAGGTCGCGGGATCCGCCAAAGTAAGAATGACGTCGTCCGCATATAGCGATATGAGATGCTCATCCCCCCCAAACTTCACGCCTGTGATCTGATGGTTATCCCGGAGCCTCTGCGAACGTACAGATTTTAAATGAAGAAGATTATGTTCCTGGTGCCAACAAAATAACTTCCACCTGTTCAAAGCCTCTCCAGAACAGATCTTGCTGTATCTTCCGTCGTTGGCCAAATCCTGCATGGGTCACTCTTCAGTAAAGGTCTACCTTGCCGAATTTCAAGATAGAGATGATCTGCAGAGATCCTGTCTTTGTTCCTCAAGACTGATCAAACATTCCATGAAGGGGTTTTTCAGAGCTTTTCCTCCAGTACTGGCTCCTCTCCCAGAGTGTTATCTTAATGTGGTCCTACCCCAGTTGATGAAGTTCCCTTTTGAACCTATTCATAAAGCTGAACTAAAGTTCCTCACATGGAAGTTTGCTTTCTTACTCGCTATCACGTCTACCAGAAAGGTTAGTGAGATTCAAGCCTTCACTACACAAGAGCCTTTCTTACACTTTACAGAAGAGTTCGTCCTCCTCAGAACAAACCCAAAGTTCATTCTGAAGGTTCCTTCTCAATTTCGTCGCAATGAACCGATAATTCTTCGAACATATTTTCCCAAACCAGCCACACCAGCTAAAATGTCTCTCCACACCTTAGACATTAAACTATGCCATAAAATGTACTTTCATTGTACTAAACGTATTCGCAATACTGATCAACTACTAGTTTCCTATGGGCCAGGACATCGATTAACTACAGTTACAAAAGCAACAATGGCAAGATGGTTTTCAGCGACCATTCAATTTTCCCACTGCAAAGCGGGCAAACCCCTAACAAGACGAGCTAAGGCACACTCTACAACAGCAGTATACACCTCTGCTGCTCTGTTTGCAGGCATTCTGCTGGATCAAATATGCCATGCTGCGACTTGGAAGAGTACCCACTTGTTCTCGCAGCACTACTGCCTCCAGTAAGCACAGCGCAGGGATGCAGCAGTAGGACAAGCAGTGTTACATCATCTATTCCACTAAGGTGAGCCTCTATTCATAGAATTTTAAAGAGATTTTCACATTGCTGTATAGCATTTGACTATTTGATTGCCCTGTAAATGTTTTTTTTTTTTTCTGTGATACTATAATATTATATATGATCACTCTTTTCTGTGATCTTGCTAAAGATGAAGTATGATTGTGATAACCGTGTCTTGAGGACCTATTCGAGGGGTTCCTCCTTACGGAATAGGTGGTCTCACACACATTATAGTGTCATGGTTCATCATTTGACCACCTACATGTTTACTATGAATCCCAAAATGGTGGCAAACTCGTTGAGACTGGTGACCACCACCAGGAGGGAGGTGGCCGGCTGTGAAAGTATAAGAAGATCATCAGCATGGAGATTGACCTTATGCATATGACCCGCAAAGTATATTCCCTGGATGTTATCCTATCCCCGAATCGTTATGGCCAACAGTTTCCCCAGCCAGTGCAAATTTTAGGGAAGCCAAGGGGCATCCCTGTCTCCTGCCTCTATGGATGACAATAGGCTTAATGGCATGCCCATTGACCTGAACGGTGGCCTTGGACGACATATTAAGGCCATTATCCTTCAGATCATGTTGGGCCTCAGGCCTGCTTTATGCAGGACTGCCCAGAGAAAGTCCCAGTTAACTTGGTCAGTGTCCTTCCCAGCATCGAGCAGGAAAAGGCAGATTGGTATCTGGTGTCGCTGTGCCTTTTCTACCAGGTGCATCACACATCGGATGTTGTCAGCCCCCTGTCTGTTACAAATAAAGCCTACTTGATCTGGGTCTATGAGACAGGGAAGCAAGCCTTCGAACCTGGTGGCCAGGGTCTTAGTAAATATCTTAGCATCAGTATTCTGTAAAGCAGTAGGGCGGTAGGAGGAACAAAGTGTTGGGTCTTTGCCCGGTTTCGAGATCAGCGATTTCTGCAGCGGCGATAAAGGGGGGGATTCTCGCCTGTGCCTGGTGAAGCATACGGGCCAGGAGTGTGCCTATATTATTGCCCCCACCCTACCTTGTAGTAGGGCTGCTTGAGTGCCAAGAGGGACCTTCCTGCTCTATTCTTTCTGTGGGTTCTTGGCTGTCCTTGAAGGACCGCTGTCTCTTAAGGCGCTCCGATGGTGGCGTCTCATCCTGGATTTCCAGTGCTTTAATCTCTGTGGCTAGATTGTCTTCTACAATGCGTGCTTTCCTACTGCAGGTTATCACCAGTGAAGAAATCACCCCGTGGACATTAGCCTTAAACCCATACCAGTGTGTAGGGACACATCCTGTAGAGTGTTGGGGATTAAGTAGTCTGCTATACCCTGTCATATCTCCTCCACATCCACTGGATCACGAAGTATCTGTGGGGGCAAGCGCCAGTGCAGAATGACCCCTGTGTAAGTGGAGAAAGGTGGCCAGGTCAAGACAACATGTGCATGGTCAGAAATAGGGATAGCTGACATTTTAGCGGAGTCTAAGGTATTGAGCAGGGGATGCGTTGCAAAGAGGTATTCTGTGTAGTAATAGGAAGTATGGACATTTGACTAGAAGGAATAGTCCCTGACGTCTTGGTGTCTTCATTGCCAGGTACTGACTAGACCCGGCTTGGTTGTCACTCCTTTCAGTTGGGCATACTGGCCCCTGCGCACTGGAAGGAGATGGTGCTCCTATCCATGGCAGGGTCCTGTACTATATTAAGATCTCTCCCTTACTATCAGGTTACCCATCATCCCATTAAGTTGAGTCCGTAGGGTCTGTCTGAGGTATGCGTCTTGTGATGTGTTTGGAGTGCAAATGTTAAGTATTGTGAGTTCCTGGTTACCTTTGGCCATATTTATGGTCAGAAAGTGGCCCCCTTTATCCCTAACCATCCTGTTAATACGAGAGCCATATTGTGACTTGCAAAGGATTCCCCTACCTAAAGTCTTGGAAACAGCGTATGCCCAATGTCGTATAGGGTATCGAGGATGTGTCCTTCTATGGTGGTTCTCACCAGGGAGGTGAGTCTCCAGCAGACCGAGAATATCAGGATCATGTAATAGAATGTAGTTCTAGACTTGTCTGCATTTATTGGGGGAGTTGAGGCCCTGTACGTTCAGGCGGATATTAATTTGAGACACCTATCCATAACCGGGGGGGTGGGGAGGGCAGTGGGATAGGTGGTAGGGTTAAGGTGGGGGGGGACGGTAAGCAGACACGCTGTTAAATCACATCTGCACTCCACCCCAATGGGCTAGCTTGCTCCTACCGAGCAGTGCAACCACCATCAACGGAAAAAGCACATCCCTACCAAAGCCCAACCAAAGTCCACAGTTGCTCAATAGACCTGTAAGGACAGAGATATCAAAATTAACCAAACAACATTAAAGGACTAACGGGGTCCAAACTGAATTGCTCTTTCCCGCAGAACCCGGAACCAAAGTCCCTGCGTCTCACCAGAGTAGTCACCCTCTGGGGGTACAAAGTGGTGGGGTGTAGGAGATGCTATTAATCTGTCCTGATACTGAATGTTCAGTTCCCTCAATTTTTACTTGATTGGTTTGAATTTTCTCCTGCAGCGCAGGGTTAAGGGAGAAAGGTCTTGGAACAATTGGATGGTATGTCCTTTAAAGACTTAGTCAGCTTTTGTTTGTGCAGCATGAAGGATGGACTTCTTCTCAGTAAACTAATGGACTCGAGTGAGGATGTCCAGAGAAGTACTAGAACGATTAGGTGCTGAGTTTACTCGATATGCCCTGTCCAACAGGGTTGGGGAGGTACAGGGAATCACATTCCTTCCCCAATGGCCCATGCTCCCTACCCCTGGATATGGATATTGTTCTGGCAGGTGCAGTTTTCTAAATCCTCCTGTTTGGCCTGGCGTTCAATGTGCTGCTTCTCCAGTGCTGTGAGTTGGTGCCACAGCATTTCCTGCTCTTTTGTCCTGGAGTTCATGGTGTGTTCCATGTCACCGACTCTGTCCCCTCTCTCGGGTACAGCTTTTTTTTAAGGTCCTTGAGTTGTATCCTCAGTTCTAAGAGAACCCATCTCAGAGTGGATCTCTTGAAGAAAGCGATTATTTAGTCTTGTCAGGGGAGCTGGAGCTGAAGACTCTTAAGGTTGACTCGAGGGGTGGGAGGTAGTTTTGTCCATCTCTGGTGGTTGTGATTTGGCCCAAAATGAGGTAATGAGGTCACTGACGCCTCCTTCGGTTGCTTGTTGCGCTGCATGCCATGTGGTAGCTTTTCAATCAGTTGTGGATAGGAGCGCTCACCGAGGGTTCCATTGTGGCCAGTCCACAAGTTTTGTTTGGGGTGATAGGCATGAAAAAACAATCCTGGTGTCTGTTTAGCCAGGGCACAGACCTAATCAGGTCCTGACTATGTACATACCTTATCTGTTTAGACTGATCTGCCAGAAATGGTGGAGAAAAACCTTGCTTTGTCGGAAATAGAGAAAGCCTGCTTTGACATAAGGCCCTTGGTTCTGAAGGGGACACAAGCTTTTAGTAGTGAAGACTATTAAAGCCCTCTGTATTTTTTTTTGGTTTACCGCGAATAGGTTCATCAAAGCAGTATTTATTTATCCCAGAATCTTACTGAGGTAGTAACTAACATGGGGTGTTGCACAAGAAGTAGAAAAGCAGGCTTTGCGATTGGCTCTGGTGTCATTGTCGTCCTGAAGTGGAATATTACTTCTTCACACGTGTCTTTTTACAACAATCACTATGTTTCAGTTCTGCACTGGGAGAAAGTAAGTTATGTCTTCGTCAAAATCGTGCCAATTGGACTGTGTATGTGCCTGACAGAGGTTCGGCTAATTTATCTTGCACAAACCACTGCAGTAGATGTTTGTTTCAGGTGCTTCAAGCCTTGTTTGAAAAGTAAATCCTAATTAGGAAATCATTTGAGGAACAAGGTAAATAAAACTTATTGAAATTGTAGCTGAGGGAACTCCTTTAGTCTTTAGTTCATGCCAACATTGGAAAACAAAACAGAATATATCAAAGCAGTAAACCAAACCAAGTAAAATGCTCACGTTTCACAATAAGGAAATTTACTTTTTTCCCCCCCATCATTGCTAATATAATTTGTAACACTGTTCACCTGTTCTGTAAATGTAGGTGCAGAATATTGCATTATTGGACTTTCTTTTTTTATCTTTAGAAGTATAAAAACAAATCAAAATGTGCCAAATCATACTGATAAAAATCGCCAGCTGACAAAAATGTGCATGACTGCTTTCAGCTATGTCGATATGTACACTTACATGTATGTTTCATCTGTACTTTAGATGTTTCGTTTGTGTTTCCTATGTAAAGGAGTGCCTGTAATAACTGGCTGTATTAAACATGTGGATCGTGTTGGGCAATTGGCTGTCAGACTGCGCCAGCTAATACTGTAAACCATTGGCGGCTCCTCCATTTGGGTGGAGGAGCGTTCTCTTCCCCCGGGGTGACTATCAGTGAGGGGAGAGCTCTGTGCACTCCCCTCACTGCACATGTATGTTCGGCCGGCCGTCGCCGGCTGGCCAAACGTACATGCACAGAAGGCTGCCTCCAGCCCGGCAACACAGTTGCCGGGCTGGAGAGAGCCTGCACAGGCTCACAGTCTGCCTGGGAGCACCCTGGCTGGGTGCTCCCAGCCAATCCTGGCGCTGCTCTGAGCAGCGTCAGGATTGGCGCAGGGCAGGCTGTGAGCCTGTGCCTGCCCGCTGGATGGAAGAGGAGTGGTGCCGCGAGAAGCAGCGCGAAGGTAAGTTATTATTATTATTATTATTTTATTTTTTTTATTAAAATTTCTTTGCCCCCTTCTGTCCAGCTCTTGTGCGCGCTGCCCTGCCCCCTTTAGCCCCGGCAAGCCGCTGCTGCTGTAAACCTGCACCGAAGGCTAAGTCAGTTCCACCTGGTTCGGCACAGGCCTTACCTCAGGGATACAGACTAAAGACCCAACCTACTTGCCTAATTTGAAGCCCAAGAGACTCGCATACGGCCAATGCCTCATTATTAAATAGCTAATGTGCAGCCTCTCGCCTGGGACAACTCGTAGGCTGTGGCACTACCTCTACTACCAGAGACTAGAGAATTTGGGCCTGAGTTGTCTGTTGGCAATAACAACACTTTTTAGTAACAAAGTAGCCTTACCACCAACAGAATGGTTCACCCGCCTGAGCCAGAGCAAATGGTTATATGTCCACCCACCCGATCAGAATGGGCAGACATATAACTTTTTTTTTTTTTTTTTTTACTGTTCATCACCGCCAGGTAAACCCTACAATTGTAGAGAAGGGATTCCGTGTACTGTTAGGCTAATAAAATCTCACTTTTTATGGACAGCAAACAATTTTACTTTACTATTTTGAGACTTAAGCCCAGAAACCTCCCAAAAAAGGAAGGAGCTACAACTGCTCCGAAATCAAGTAAATGAAATCCAAACCTCAGTTTCGCAAATCAAACTACTGATCCAATTCAAAGGAAAAGTGAATCTGTTTCCACAAGTGGGCACTGCCACTACCAGACCGATCACTTAAGAAAAATTATGGTTGCCACAACTAAGGACATCTCTTCAACAATGCCATGTTTAGGTTTATTTTTAATGTTTTTTAAACAACAACAGCACAGACTCGGATAAGGAAAGTCCAGTTTCTTGACAATCTGGTTGCTAATGTGTTTTTTTAAAAAAAATTTTTTTTTTATAGGATTATCACTATTTTCAAGAATGGTCCCTCATGAATCACTCACATGTTCATTTTGTGATTATTTTATTTAGATTTATTTTGCCTTTTCCTTTGTCTTTCTGTGGAGCTCTATACTGGAAAATAATTATTTATAGTATTCTCTCTAGATAGCTCAATGAGTAAATATTTTGTTGGCCAACAGTAGTGAGTTCACACCGAGAGGAGTACCTTTTCTAGGTTAAAGTAACACGATTACTACTGTTAACACTAAACTCTTACGTTTTTATTACTGTTGAGGTTATATTTGATTTTTGCTAGTTGTTATGCCCTCACCGCCTTTCATTTTTATATTCAGGTCAACAGTGTAGCCAGGCGGATTCACATATTGTCGCCGACAGCAGTGATAAATTGCACCTACATATGGTATGTAAAAAAGAAAAATCACTTTTCTTAAGACATTTTTGTTTGAAACACTGTTTTATTTATTTTGTTAGTATCTTGAATTCTCATTACTGTTCCATCCTTTAGCGGTGTCTGTTGTGTTCCTAAATCTACTAGACCACTAGGCAATTTTAAGTGAAATTTAAAAGGGTCATAAAGCAATTTTTTTTTTTTTTTTTTTTTTTTTGTGGCACCCCCCAAGGTGATTAGCAATTTTTACAGATTAAAGCCTTGTTGGACTAATGATTCTTCTGGCATTCAGCGTTCTAGAGTATGCATTTAGTTTTAGGGTTGAGCCAGGAGAGCATGCGCTAGCACATGCGTCTCACTTGCGAGACACTTTTTTTTCTTTCTTTCTTTCTTTCTTTTTTTTTTTTTTTTTTTTTTACAGAAAGGGCTTGGAGCCCTCCTGTTGCTTAACATTTGTTGGCTGCAGCGTCCCTCTTCTTTGCAGCCACATTAATTGGCCAGTGCTTGCCAAACTCCATTTCCTATGCTTTCTGTCATGCAGGGAGCAAGTACAGATTAACCAACCCGAATCAGTGTCTGTCATATGCTCCGATGTCATGGTACTATTTCTTTCTTACTTGATTTTCCTGCTGCTCCCTCCAGAGCGCCTTTTGTTTTTTTAAAGCAAGACTAATCAAGCTGTGAGCAATGTAATATTCCCTCTTAAAATAATAATTCCCTTGTTTTATTAAACATTGGTTTGCGTGAATCAGAAATAAATAAAGGCTGTCCTAAATTGTCCTATATGTGGTCTTTCAGCGTTCACCCTCTCTTCACAGCAGTTTCTTCTAGGACCCCCGGCGGGGCCTCGTCCATACAGGTCTGGCAAATTCAGTCCTGTCTTTTCAGGCTCCGGTAGACTATGGGACTGAACAGCTACCTCTCAAACCCCCAGCACAGGAACCCAAGGTAGCATGCTCTACCAGTGTCTTTTAAACTAGCAAAGAGGGTTTTTGTCTCCAATATAGCAAAAGTCCACTAGAGGGTTTATGGCCTGTGCCCTGCATTCCAAACCCCTCCTCGGCACCTCCTTCTGCCTCTGCGTAGGGCCAGTTTATCCCCAAGGCCCGCCTGTAAAATCAGGAAAGTTGGCCCAGCAGTTCTCGGCACGATGTCCAGAAGGCCACTGCTGTTGTCCTTGTGCATCTGAGGAGGACTGGGTACCAAATCAGAGGCACGGGCCTGTGTCTACACACCTCTTCCATTCTTCAGTTTGCCTTTTAGGGCTATAGCTCAGAGCCCTCTCCCGAGGCCAGCACTATTTTATGAAGGTGCCTCTTCCAGAGCCACTGACCGCTTAACAAAGGGCTCTGTCATGCCACAGCACCTTGTATGTAGTGTGTGAGATATAAGTATTTCAGCTGTTCCTGTTGCAGAACTATTTTAAGGAGCGGCCATCAAGTTCTGTGCTCACACTCCGCCCTCTCATCCCTGTCTAACTGGTCTGATAATGAGATTTTACTTTTCTGAATAAGAGAAATGGACAATGTTGCAGAAGGACAGAGAGGGAAAGATAGTGGTTGAGAGGGTTGAGGAAGAAGTAAGGCGGTGTAGAAAGGTGAGGTTGAGATTCAGTTAAGTATTTAGAGAGATGCACTGAACAGGTTGGTGAGATGTGAAGAGACGGGATGTGAACGGAGCAAGGAATGGTAGATATGAGTTGGAGGGATAGAAGATAGAAAAATATTTCTGAAGTGTTGGGTCAGTACAGATGTGACGTGGAGAGAACTTAGGTAGAGAGGATCGGATTAAGGTAGTAAAAGGTGAAGTAGTGAGTTGCAGCAGGGGGGAGTAATAGAGTGAAGTATGCAGGTAGAGAATGGTAGGGATCAAGAGTAGTAGAGATTCAACAGTATGGAAAGCGGGAGGTATCAGTTTAGCGACGTAGAGCATGGAGTCCTGGACATGGACTGCTCTCTCCCTAAGTAGTTGGAGTCTTAACAAACAATATTGGTATGATGAGGGTGATAAAATGACAGATATGCATCAACCCACTCTTAATCGGCAGTTAATACTTGTTATACTTTTTTGAAAAGTAAAACAGTTTTCTTACTCCTTTGTATCAATCAATGACGTTCATGAAGAAGTAAATTAATGTTATGATGATTTTGGTGCATTATCCTAATGTTATTATCAACAATATTGAGTATTTAAGTGGTACATCTTACAAATCGAGCTAAGGTGGGCTGCTTTTGTGTGTGTGTGTGTGTGTGTGTGTGTGTGTGTGCGTTTGTTTTACTGCTATTTTCAAGATTAATGGTATTTATTTAACACTCATCCTCTTTGTACCTCAGAGATTCCAAGATGGTGATATCACAGTAAAGGAGTTTTTCATGCTTCTAAACGTAGGCGTTATAATTCAGAAGCCAAGGTTCAGTGAGCTACCCAACCAGGTGAGTATCTGAACATCTTAGCCAATGATTCATAAAAGAGAGCAGCACTCATTACCACCTGCAGAGAAAATAAAAATTAACCTGTTTGCATCCCCTCTGCATTCTTTGCCATATGCTTTGCAAATAACAGTAGTAAAAAGTGTAAAAACATTCCTTGTTAAGCTTTGGTCCAAAAGGCTGGTACATTCACAGCATACACAGCTATTCTAACACTTGCAAACTTTATTGCAGGATGATCAGTGCATGTGTGGACATGCGCTTTGGACACCTTTGCATGATTTTCTTTTGCTTTAGGAAAAGCATTCCAAGATTGCTGCCCTTCACGCTGTCACCTTGGAATGATTTGTTATAAAGCAAGACTTACTGTTCCATGATGAGTGCTGTAAATGCCTGCACACGGTGGCCATCTTGGAATTATTTTTCTTAATACAAAAGACAAGGTGCCCACCTGGTGTGTGTAAGCAAAAGAAAAATTATTTTCAAGATGCATACTGGCCATCTTGCAATGCTTTTACATTCTGATTAAGAAAAGCGGTATTAGGAGGTCACCATTCATGTGCACCTAAAGCCAGTAAGTCAGAACCCAAGTGTATGGGCAAGACCTATTGGCTTTGCATTATGTGCAAATACAAGCAGTGACCGAGAATTACTCCAACCACTGCAGATTCTGACACGGATTTTGAGATGAAAACAGTTGTGAAAACACCCCAAATGTCCCAGTATCTTGCTTAAACGACCCAGAAACAAGAACTGGTTCTTTGAGGCAAATGTCACAAAGGCATCATAGAACATGAAAGGCCCTGAATTATTATTCTTATTTTTTTTTTTTTTTTTTTTAATGGGTCAGTACGTTTGACTCTTCTAATGTAAGCCTATCAGGCTGCTCTTTTCATCTGTCTCTTTTATATATAATATATATATATATCTCACACACATGTATGTCTGTTCATAGTTACTGTAGGAAGCTGGCCTTGTTTGTGGTGGTTACCTATGGTACTTACATCTTATACTAGTTCCATGGTTCCCCTATCAGTGAAATGCAGGCAGTGTCTAAAAGCCAGGCTCTCTAAAGGTAGCTGTGGATGAGCAGCCAAGGCTTATCTAGGGGACATGCAAAGCTCATGCAATACCACTGCACTCACACTGCACTCACACAGCATTTACACACATGAAAGAAAACACCCAGTTGTACAAAAATAAAGGTACTTAATTTTTTGGAACAAATCACCACAAACAACTAGACAGGTGAACCACCCTTAGGATGTAAGTAATATACTACATCTATACACTAGCAGTCAGAAATAGGCATAGAAAGGTTAGAAAACAGCACAAACATTAATAACCAATAGTGACCTTAGGGGGAAGCATAAACCATATACCAAACAAATAGAATGCGAACAAGGTACCCCCACGTATGTAGGTAAGTAAGATGTGTAGAGGGGAGCTGGGAGTACTAGAGAACCACAAAGGGAAGGAACACAGTACCCCCCAGCGACTAGGAGTAAAACACTGGATTTTCCCCAAACCACCCAAAAGGAGGAAAAGAAGAAAGACACCCAGACAAGCCTGCAAGAAAACCAGTGGTGGATTCCTGAAGAAAGAAGACCTGTGAAGAGAGGGAACCAAGTCTAAGAGTCACAGTGGAGTCCAGGAGGAGTAGGCGGTACTACCCACCTAGCTGTGGATGCAGGAGTTTGGCGACTGTGATGAAGAACAGGTCAGCACTGCAGCCCTGAAGCTGGAGAATAGTCCCTGATGGATGCAGATGAATCCCCACGCTGGAAGGAAGATTGCAGGCAGGTGTCGGTGCAGGAATTCCACCAACAAGCCTTGGCAAAGGCAAACTCGCGGTTAGTGGAAAAGGGGTGATGCTGGGGCCCAGCAAGGCCCAGGAGGACTCAACCCAGGAGGGGAAGTCACAGTGGAGCCTCAGCGTCGCAGAGAGTCCACAGGAGCAGAGGCAGCACCCCCAAGAGCCCCACAGGATGGGGTACCAGGAGTTGCAGAAGAGGCCCATGCAGCACTACAAAAGATGATCCGACGCCGCAGGAGAACCACACAGGAGGCTTGGCTTTCCAGGATGGAGTGCTGGGAGCTGGAGCTACACGTTGCCTAAAGATCCTTTGGAGGAGATGCAAGCAAGCCCTGGCAGCTGCAAGAGACGCGATGCCTGGGAGTACTGTCCTGCGTGGGAAGGCAAGGGCTTACCTCCACCAAAGTTGGATAGCTGGCAGAGAGGACAAAGAGGACTACTCCGGACCACCACCTGTGATGTAGGATCCACGCAGCTGAGCAGGAGAGGGGATCCACGCAGCCGGTTGTCACTTTTTGTAGGTGCCTGTGGTTGCAGGGAGTGACTCCTTCCCTCCTCCTCCTTTTTGTGCAGGCTGAAGAGTTGCAGTCTTCTGAGGATGCACGGCAAGGAAAATGTTGCACAGCCGGCAGGAGCTGTGGAAACAATGTTGCTGAAGAGTTCTGTCTTCTTGGAAGCAACTTGTCGGGTCCTGGAGGTTCCAGTTGCAATTCTGGAGGCCAGAAGTTGAAGCAGAGGTTGCAGTGGAGTCCTGCTGCAATCTTGCAAGCCAAATCTGAGGACCGATGCAAGAGCAAGACCCTAAATAGCCCTGAAAGGCGGATTGGTCACCTAATCGGATAAGCACCTATCAGGAGGGGTCTCTGAAGTCACCTGCCTGGCCTGCCCACGCAGATGCTCCCAGAGTTACCTGCCAATCTTGGAAACAAGATGGTAGAACCCAGGGAACTGGAGGAGCTCTGGGCACCACACCTGGAATGGTGATGGACAGGGGAGTGGTCACTCCCCGTTCCATTGTTCAGTTTCGCGCCAGAGCAGGGACTGGGGGTACCTGGACCCGTGTGGACTGATTTATGCACGGAGAGCACCAAACGTGCCCTTCAAAGCAAACCAGTGCTTTGGGAAGGCTATCCTGCCCACGCCAGCCACACCTATTTCCAAAGGGAGAGTGTGCCACTTCCCTCTCCCAAATGAAATCCTTTGTTCTGCCTTCCTGGGCTTGATCAGATCAAGCAGCAGGAGGGCAGAAACCTGTCTGAGGGGTGGCAGCAGCTGGGTTTCCCCGGAAAACTTTGTAAGACTGGTAGTAGCAATGCTGGGGGTCCCCTAAGGAGTCCCAGAGTGCATGAATCATACTTCCAATACTTGCAACAATATTGGGGTATGATTCAAACATGTTTGATATCAAACATGTTTGATACCAAACATGCCCAGGTTCAGAGTTAACATTATGTAGATGGACATAGGTAGTGATCTATGTCCAATACATGGGTAAAATGGTGTCCCTGCACTCAGTCCAGTAAAATGGGTCTGGACTTTGTGGGAGCACCTCTGCTAGAGCTAGTACCTGCACCCTGACGTCTGGGCTGAGAGGGCCTACCATACGGGTGACTTACAGCGACCTGTAGTGAAAACGGGTGCATGCAACCATTTCATGCAGGCTGCAATGGCAGGCCTGCAGAACCCTCTGCATGAGCTCCCTATGGGTGGCAGAATAATCCCCTGGAACCCCAGATCCCTGGGTACCTAGGTACTATATACTAGGGACTTACATGGGGGGGACCAGGATGCCAATTGTAGGAAGAAAATGTGAGTAGCAACCAAATTTAGAGGAAAGAGCATAATCACTGGGGTCATGGTTAGCATGATCCCAGTAAACATAGCCCCACACTGGCAACAGACAGCCCACACTGGCAACAGACAGAAAATGGGGTTACCATGCCAAGAAAGAGGGCAATTTCCTAGTTACATTTGATGGAAACCAGCTTACACATAAGTGGCACAAATAAATACTTGGTAACAGCTTGCTAGCTCCACTATTACAAATATGGTATTCAATCAATGCTCAAACATTATATTTTTTTAGACACATGCATAATCCAAGATGAAACACCATCCAAATTGACAGTTCATATTACGGCACATTTTCCAGTCTTTAGCAGATCCTTAGGAGTCTCAAAGAGAACACTGACCAAACTGTGTACCTCACCTCTGTAGGTGCCTGCAATTTCACAGTACAATGCTATTATTTCCCTAAATATCAGTGTTTTCGGCAAAAATACTCACAAGTTCATCAACAAAGCATGGTTTGAATTACATACAGTGGCAGGTCAGCAATTCAGATTTCCACACATTTTTTAAACCTGCAAAATCGATCAATCCAGGTTAACACAAGTGTGGGTCAATTTTGTAATATGCTCCTTTTGACCTGGCACGCTAGTTGAATTTGCTTTAACAAACCATGTGAAATATTGAAATATTTTAATATCTTCAGTGTCTAAACTTTTTGTTGTTGTTATTGTTTACATGTAACAGTGACACATGCAGTGTTCAGAGGCATCTACCTTTTGCATATGCATATAGTTGTGGATAACGCACACTGTGCATATACGTATACATGTTATAAGTGGTGCACACACCAGCATCTATATCTGCACATGTACTAACACAATTTGCACATTCATGACCTCCGGTCTGCTCGTGAGTGCATGCATCATTATGCTTTGTCTAGCATTACCTTTAATATAACAACCATACTGAACTCAAACCAGCATCACTATATACATAGAAATAAGATGTAGTCAACAGCTGCTGTTGATCACTCTTCAGAGATAGAAAGTACTCCTGACACAAGCAATTTCATAGAATGTACATCATGTTGCTATTTGTTGTCACTGTGTCGCGTTTTTCAACTAGGTTTATTCACAGGGAGTCCTTCTTTTCAGTCAGTACACATGTGAGCTATAACACACATGCTGCTAATGGAAATCATTATCTTTTTTCTTTTTCTTTTTTATGTTTGGGGTGTAGCAATAAAGCACTACAATAAAATCTCATTTGTAGCAAATACTTGGTTCACACATGATAGGAAACGTCAAAACATTTACCCAGAGAAAAACTAAAGCAAAGAAAAAAACATCCTTGGCTCTTCTTATCTCAACTTAATCCATACTAATGAATAGTGAAAAGAGAAAAGATTGTGAAACCTCTGCCCCTTGAACATGCTCCAAAAGCCACAGGGTATTATTAATATCCCAGCTTTTCCATATTCTTTTTTTTTTTTTTTTATATACACTACTCTTTGTGCATAGAGATTTTCACGTGATCTAACTGTTTGCATTTTCATGAACCACTTGTCCAGTGTAGGGATTTTTTTTATCAGATTTCCAATTCGTCAATATAATAAATCAGGCCACCAAATGGAGTTAAAAAAAGATTTCACTTTGTCCTATTGGCATTGTTAGCTTTTGCGATAGAATGCCAAAAAGAGTACCATTGACATCTGGACTTTTTCTTGCCTTTGATTTCGTACTCCTCCCCAGGAAAATGTCTTCCCAAAATTTAGCCAGACCGGGGCAAGCGAGAATCATATGCGTATCATCTTCATATTTGCATCTAAAACAAGCAGACGGGTGAATCGCATGGATAATGGCCGGAGAATAATAAAGCATCCATCTGCTAAAAAAAAAAAAAGCATTCTCTTATAATTGGCAGGTCGTATAGCTTTAGGGCTCAACTGGTTTTGGAACCTCCATTGGAAAATATTGATTGTACAGCCGGTTGAAATTGTAATTCTGTTTAAAAAAGAAAAAAAAACCTTTTACTAATTTTAGGGTGTTAATGGTTCATACCAATTGCCTATGCCGGTTATCATGGAGATGAAAAAAGCTTTACTGATAATATCAGCTAGCGCCTTTGCTCCCATTTTATTGTCGACTCAGAAATGCTTAATTTGTGTATAGCTAAATAGTGAGAAACTGATATTGGGGTGAATGCTACATAGCTGATGCCAAGGAGTTAAATCATTATTTTGACAAAAACATGTATTCTCTGAAACCACAGGCTTGCCCAATGGCTGTACATTTTGGTGCTTAAAGACGGCCCCAATGGAATAGAATCAATTAGTTTTTACTGTGGATGGAACAGAGGAACTCCTTATGCTTGCCAGATCCTATTGAATCCATCCGTAATCACCCAAGGTGTCTTTTATCTGAACCTCTTTAATAGCCTAGGGATTTTTAAAAAATTTTTTTTAAGCTAAACGTTTGATTTCTGCTATGCTTAGCATTTTTTTTACTTAAATAGCATGCTATTGCTCAACATGTTCTTAGCCCATCTTGACAAACAGTCCATAAAAGCCACTTGGTGATTTGATTTCATTCTAGGAAGCGCCAGCCCCCCTCCTTCCAGAGTGAAATGGATAGCTTGAAGCTTCAGTCGAGGTTTCCTCCCATGCCAGATAGTGTCGTTGTGTACAATCTATTATGTCAAATTATTGTGGTGTCTTAATCATGATATTGGGAAAAAAATAAGAATAACGTAAGGATATTCATTTAGATCAAGGCAACCCGGCCTATAACTATCATTGGGAGACTCATTTATTGAGCAGTTTTCGCACCTTTATTAATGTAGAGCCATAGTTAAGTGGAAACAGATCATCGGTTTTAGACATGACTAATATCTCTAGATATCGAATGGGGCTTCTTGGAGAGTAGTGGGCCTGCTTGGTTACCAGCAACATTTCTGGAGTGCAATTAAAAAGTAAGGCCTCTGATTTTGAATGATTAGTCTTGTAACCACCTATGTTAATAAATTATTTAATCTTGTGAGGAGTGTGCAATATATTAGCCTCCTCCACTGCTAAATATAATGCCATGTCGTTTGCCAAATAATTTCAGTTTCGCCGCCCCAGATACCGGGGGAAAGATATTATGATCTTGACATATAACGCAAGCTTGGAGTTTCTTTGAATAAAGAGAATAGAATAGATGCATGGGGCGTCCTTGACAGGTTCCCCTACTAATAGCTAAATGCTGGTTGGGTATTATTAACTGTATGTGCTGTTGCAGTATTCTAGAAGTTCATAAGAAGCTGGACAAATCTAAATGGAAATGCAAATTTAGATAAAATTGCAAGTAAAACTCCCACTTCAGTAAATCAAAAGCCTTTTCCCCGTCCAGCATGATAACAATGGCTTTAACTGTATGAATGTAATAATGATAAATTGCCTGGATTAGATCATTTGTATTGATAGCAATGTTACTATCAGGTACAGTTCTGAACGTTATGAACTACTGTTTTGGCTATTGGACGTAGTCTATTTGCTAACATTTTGGTAAAAAGTTTGCAATTGTGATTAAGGAGATTAATCAGGAAGTAAAATTTCATATAATTATGATTAATTTCTTTTTTTTTTTTTGTTGTGTGAAAGCTATCTATCACTGATTCCGTGAATGTACTAGGGATTTCAAAACCTAAGATAGTTTTATTGAACAGCCTAGCTAGAAATGTATTTAGCTGCAGCACAAAGAATTTATAAACCTCCACAGGTATCCCATCTCTGCCACAGGCCTTAGCAGCAGGAGAGGATTAAATTGCCTGCATTACCTTGGCTATAGTAATCAGAGCGATAATAGCCTCCCGCATCTCTTCGGCTATAACTGGGATTCTAAGACGATCTATCCATCCGTTTATTTTCTCAGTAGTGGGACAACATGAATCCGAATATACCTTTATATAAGGATTCCTAAATTCTGCGGCTAAATATCTGCTTATGTGCTTGCTCTCCTCATATCTTTATTTGAGGAGGGGTTATGGTTGAGTACATCTGCTGAGAAGAAATATTCTTTCAGATTCAGTCTTTCTCAGGGAACCTCAACTTTGGATGTCAAAGTTGCTGTTAAGAAAGATGCCATCGTTGCCTGGTTTAAGGCTAACTGCAGCTGTTGCAATTTTGCCTTAGTTACCTGTGTTTGCTTTGCTAAAAAAAAAAAAGCAATGACCAACTCTAAAGAATGCTTTTAAACACCCTCCAAATTGGAAGCAGAGGGCCCAAGTAAGAAATTAAGAAGGGAGGTGGACTTTTGTTTATAGTTTTTTTTCAGTTGCTCGCAACAAAACTTGCATGTGGGAGATTTCCATGTTAAATGGAAAACTCAATGATTTTTAATGTTAACTTTTTGGTCCATTGACAGTCTGTATCGCACTGTCACACTGAAAAAATGGATTTCAAAGACCATATGTGTGAAGTTTGGTGTAAAATTGTTTGATGGATACTGATTGCAGATTTCGCACTTCAGAATATGGGTCAGGCGATTTTTGTACACAGCTTTGGTCATGGCGTTTACTCTTCCGCATTGAGTTTGAAACAGGGGTCACTCAAGGGAGAAAATCTGAATTCTTTGGTCTCCAGTGGAGGTCAGGCTCCACATTATCCTGGAAATATGGACCATTGTTCTGGCCCTGAAGGTTTTCCTGGCGCACATCGGTGGGAAGTTGGTGCAGTTTCGCACAGACAGCGCCCCGGATGTCTGATATGATAACAAACCGGGCAGTATTGGGTTCTGGGTCCTGTGCCAAGAACGGTAAGTTTCTGAAGGTGGCTGGAGTGCCATAACATCTTCCTGGTTGCTCAGTTCACCCGTTTTTGCGCTCAGAGACCTTGTCTTGTGATTGGCAGACTGTCTATCGGATCACATTTAGCGTCCACAGCCTGAGGTGGAGCCGGCCATATTTGACCAGTGGGGGAAAGCCCTTGCTAGATATTTTCACCAAAATTGAGAAAGCAGAGTTTCAGCAATTTTTTACATTGGTGTTCCTAAAAGAACATTTGTTAGGAAACTAATTCCAGCAGGAATTGATTTACGATCTCCTTTATGCCTTCCCACCACTACAGTTCACGCAATTAATTTTGAGTGGCCCAGTTCATTCCAGTTGCACCAGGTTAGCCCAGGAAAGGGTAGTACCCGGAACTCCTGTGCTTCTGTGCGTCCATCAGACTAACACCTTGGCAGGAGTTCTTGTCTCGGTGTCTGGGCAGGCTCCTCCACCGAATCTCTGCAACTTGTTCTACGTTAACTAACTGCATTATTTTGCCACCTGAAATGGTGGCTGATGTTCTCATCGCCAGTCAAACCTCCATGAAAATCCCTCTATGTTGGACATTGGGACAAGTTTATAACCCAACCTCGCAGCCTGGATACAGACCCCTTGTAAGTGGATCTGTCGGACGTCCTTTTGTTTGTTTTTATCTTTAACCCAAGAAACCTTACAATGGACACTGTGTCCGCCTTATTATCCCTTCTATAATTCCCGGACTAACCATCCTTTTGAAAATAACCTGTTGTGATGAGGTTTATAAAAGGTTTGACGCACGTTCCCTCCCAAATAGTCTATGGTACCACAGTTGGACCTTAGTCTGGTCTTGAGATACCTCATATGTATGTCTTTTTAGCCTATGCACAGTTGCTTGCTCTGTCTCTTGACCTTGAAGACCTCTTTTTCATTGTGATTACATCAGATCACTGCATGAGTGAACATCGGGCACTTTCCATGTTACTGTCCTACACCACCTTTTTTTCCAGACAAAGTGGTCGTGAGGACTCAGGCAGCCTCCTTACAAGAAAGTTGGGACTCTTTCATGTTGAGCAGTCAATCACTTTACCTGTGTTCTTTGCTCCCCTTCACCCTTCATAGGAGGAGGAGAGGCCCCATTCACTGGACAAGATCAGAACTTAAAGGTTTTTAATTGATCACACAATACACCATTTATGGACCGATCAACTTTTTGTGGGGTTTTCTGTTTGCAAGGAAGGAGAAGGCTATGTACAAGAGGTGGAAAGTCGTCTTCATGAAGCTCCGCTGCCCAATGGCCAAGAAGCAGCCACCAGAAGGTCTGTGAGCTGTTTCACAAGGGTCGAGGTTACTACCGCTGTGTTGACACAAAGGGTGTCTGTCCTTGAAATCTGCAAGGCTGCAATGCTGGCGTTCACAAAGCACTACTTTCTTGACAGCCAGGTCAAGGCAGTAGTGCTCAGTCACCTTCTCAGAGGATGCCACTCTGTTCCATAAATGAAATGCAGTGTGTTCCTCTTTTTAATCTATCTGTGACCCCTTTGTGGTCTTGATTGGCCAAAGTATTAGACAATCAGATTAGGGCTCCCAGATCATCTGTAGTTCGTGTTTTTGCCCGGATGTGCTGGGCAATATGGGAAAGCAACATTTGGGTGCTCCATAGGGCCGATTGGCCAAAGTCAGCAGTAAAGCATTATGTGCTTCTAGCCCCCTTGCAGGTGTTTGACTGCTAAGTAATTGCAGTTTCCAATACATTATGAATCCGTTTGAACCAAAATTACTGATTTAGTATGGGTCTGTTTTATACAGAAATTATGTGTTTAGTAGCTGTCATATCAGTGGCCATGCCATCCTTACAGTTAGACACTAAAAATGTTAGTTGTGGCTTTTGCGGCCTTAAACAATGTTTCTTTTCATGTAGGTAATAACACTTTTGATGTGTACATTAATTTTATCCATAGCATGAAGTGAAGGCCTATCCTACTCAAGAAGACATTATGGGTGAGCGATATATTTATCAGCCCAAGCTTCAGGTCTTTGAAGAAGACTGTCAAGCACTCTCTCAATTTGTCGAAGAGTAAGTTGGATTATTTTGACATGCTTGCTTCACATTAATTTGGCATATTGTATGTATGTTGATTTAACTCCTTAAAGAAAGTTTGTTCTGAACTTACTTTAGTACTGGCAGTTGCTGTGGTTTCTACTTTAATGTACTAAATACTGCTTAAATGTCACCTAGAATGTGGGATTTTTAGGACATTGGAAGACCGCTCCGATAACAATGTATTAGTTGGTTGTGTATTTTGCTGTTTAAAACTATTTAGATATGTCCACTTATCAGTGTTAAGAAATGTATAACAGAATGACTATATCAGTAAACGCATCAACTTTCATGGGGATGAACACTGGCCATTACATTTGCACTCTCCAATTTTCCTAACATACTCTTAAATGCAGAGTAGAGAGATGGATGCATTGCACTTTCTGAAGGAGCATTTATTGTGGTGCCTTGTACCTTTTAGAATGTCTTCTGAATGGACAAGTTTGGCCAACTTCTTCCCACACAGTTGGTATCTCTATTGGACATAACCCACTAATCTATGTAGCATATATCTTTGGTCAAATAAGGGCCTTTTTGGCTGCTTCATTGTTATGGAAAAAAGACAAGGGAGACTGCGAGGGAAATCCTTGTTCCTTGTCTGAGGTCGTCACCAAGTCCAATCTTCGAGGCTGTATCTTTTCTCCATCTTCTTTTTAAATGGAAAAAAACCTTTTTTAGAAAAATCTTCTGCTATATAAATCTTTGCCAGAGTAGAGCAAAACCAAGCCTAGTTTTAGTGTTTTAAAGCAAGATAAAGCAGACCCAGAAAAGCCTACAGAGGGGTGCAAAATGAGGCCAGAGGGAGATTCGGTGCATTTGTCAGTTTTATTTTAGTTTGGATTGTATAACCCACAAAGAGATTGAGGTGACCTAGAGGACAGTAGGAAAGTGTAATGGTAAATCCTATCTATGAGAAGCACTCTGAGAACCTTTATTTTTAGAATGTCTCAACTGATGCTGGGGTTATACTGTTATGTGCAACAAACCCACAAAAGATGGCCGGCAAGTGCTTGGTGCAACAATTAATTTTGCTCACCTCTGGAAATGAATCGTGCAAATTCAATAATGCGTCCCAAAGGTTTAATTGAATTTTTGAAAGTGTTTCTCTTTCCAGTGCAGGGTTGAATGTTTCTGTCTATTGTGGTGTGCAGGGGCGCACAAGCTATTTGATCCTTGAGTCGGTCCTGAAGCTTGGTCTCACAGCTAAAAGTCCATATGCTCCTGGTGGAATAAAGAAACAAAAGATTTCTATAGAGTGCATATTCACCAATTAATTTCTGTCAGCTGTTCGGTGCAGAGCATGACTACAGTGTACACATGGGGGCAAGTGGTTCATCCTGGTGATGTCAGTGAATATGATCTGACCCAATGAACTGGTGTTGTGTGAAACGAGTCAAGTGTTCTTTCAGACGGGGTTCGTGGGGATACTGGGAGAAGTATTCCGATCTGCTAGCCAAATCTGTGTAAAGTTCATTTATGTTTAGGTTGTCTCTTCACGGTGTATCACAGGCAGGTGGGAGTGGGGGAAATCAGTAGGCTACTGATCTAACCAAATTCACCTATTGAGCACGTCCTCTCACTTGGGGTCTCACCAGGCCTCATTCTGCACAGGCTTCTTACCGTCAAAATTGCATTTCTTTCCATGCAAACTTGAAAAAACTCCTGCCGTTCAAACTTTATACCTAATCTGGTTGCCTTCTTTTTATTTTTTCAACCAATTTTCTTATGTTTTAAAGAGGGTAAGTGGATGAATAATAGAAAGGTACTCCCATAGCAGAGAGACCTCTCCTTCAATTGCAGAAGTGTATTGTTTGCTTGTCACTGCCCTTCCCACATCCTTCTTTGACCCCCACCGTCCAAGTGAACCCGAAGAAGAACCAAGATCTTTGTATCATTCTCTCAAGTTTATTACCCACGACACTGGTAGTAAAATGGGATTATTCTGATGGATACAACTACCTGTGGATTCCTCACTCATTGAATTTTCCTCCTGTGCCAGCTTCTGACGGAAATTTTCTTCCTAGCTTCTGCACGTCGAAGAGGACGTCACAATTGCCCACGCGACGCCGTCTGACGTCATACAGGCAATAAGAGGTCCTCGCCGACGTCGGTTCCCTTTTTTTCCGTGCCTTCAAACAACGGTTATTCTTCGAGGGAGCTACTGTTTCTACTCTACGTAGTTACAGTTACTGTTTCTTTCTTCAAGAGAAAAGATGTCTCAGCGAAAGTCGGGATTTAAGCCCTGCAGGGAGTGCGGAGGCAAGATGTCGGTGACGGACCCACATGTAGACTGCTTGTGGTGTCTCAGTTCTGACCACGACGTGGAGAAATATGACTCCTGTCAACATATGAACCCGAAGACGTTGAAGGAGTGCGAGGCGAAATTCTTTTTGGCAAAATCCAAAAAGAAGGAGAAGCGGCATCGGCGCAAATCATCATCGCCTAGGTCTCACCAGCGTCACCGTGAATCTCGGCGCCGGTCGAGTAGGGAGCGGTCATGCTCGAGGTCGCCTTTGGTTCGGCGCCGAAAGACATGGGAGGTTAGTCCCACCATCACACCTCAGCCGCAGACGCCTCTTGCTTCACCGACCTCGCCTATGACTCCACCATTTGTTTTTGAGGTTCCTCAACGTCGGGAGTTCTCACCGGCTTCTCAGACGCTGGGGCCGGCGCCGTTGTCACCTCGAGCTCAGGCTCCACAGTATCCGGCTTTCCCGGCTCCAGGTGCTGACAGTTCTGCATTTTTAAATGCAATGTTTGCCATTTTCCAACAAATGGCTCCAGGTGGTGGACCGGCTGGTCCTTCGGGGCCGTTGGCCTTTAAAATGGGTGCTCCGGCTCCTTTATGTCCGGCACCTTTCATGCCCTTCCTTCCTTTGGGAGGTGTTGGTTCGGCGCCAGTACCTTTGGCGTCGACTTCACAGCCTGCGACGCCGAGTAGATCTGCTGTTCCGGCGCCGGAGAGTTCTCCTGTTCATCCTTTGCCTCGGTCGGCGCCGAAGAAGTCCACGGTGCCAATAGATCCGGCGTCGGATGGATCGGAGGATCGGCGCCAGGCATTGACGTCGGCTGACGCCCTGCCGACGCCGAGGATTGAAGCATTCAAGGAGGCTTGCTCTTCGCCTCCTTGAGGAGCAAGAGTATCGGAAGCAGGCCCTGGAGGAAGGGGAGATTGATGAATCTCTGGGAGATCTCCAGGATTTGGATACGGCAAGTGGTTTAGACACCTCTCCAGAGTGGGACCTAACATCTCCTGGAGAATATACAGAGGAGGCTGCTTCATTCCACTCTGTAATAAGAAAAGCAGCTGACTTTTTGGACCTTCCCTTGCCGGTGTCTGAATCTAAGCCCAATATATTGACTGAGGTGTTACATCCTGCTTCGACAGTTGCAGAGCCACTTCTGCCATTTAATGAGGCTCTGTTGGACACAATTTTAGAGATCAGTGGCACGCAGATATCGTGTGGCTCCAGCCGATCCAGGCTTTTTGTCTAGGCACCTGACTCCAGAGAGCCTGGTTGTACAGGCTTCATGTTCATCTCGCACTTCCCAGGCTCTTTTCCGGGGGGGCCTTCTGACAGGGACTCAAAAAAGATGGACCAGTCTTCCAAGAAAGCGTTTTCATCTTGCAGTATGTCTCTCAAGTCTACTAATGCCACATGCATTTTGGGCAGGTACATCTACGCCCTTATGGAAGAGATAAAGTCGTCCCATTCGGAGGTGTCTCAGGAGGTGTTGAGTCTGGTTTCGGATGCTCAGGCTGCGGCAACCCAAGTAATTCAGTCGGGGCTGGACACTACTGATTTAGTGGCCAGAGCTATGGGCACAACCGTTGCTACAAGGAGACAGGCCTGGCTTCGTTCTTCTGGATTTTCATCTGATGTCCAGTCAGCCCTGCTGGCTCTTCCCTTTGATGGGGATAAACTTTTTGGATCCAAGGCAGACTCAGCGCTTGAAAGATTTAAGGAGAGTAGGGCCACAGCGAAATCATTAGGCTTACAAGCCTCCTCTTCTGCTTCTTCTAGACTGTTCAGAAGATTTAGGGGGTTTGGTTGTGGCTCATCCTCCTCCTTTCGGGGCAGATTTCAGCAGCAGCCCGCCACTGCTTTTCCCTATAGATCATACAGGGGGAGGGGTAGGGTCCGAACCAGAGGAGCCGTCCAGCAGCACTCTGCCTCTTCTTCTTCCTCTGGAGGGGTGCAGCATGGGAAGCAGCCTTAGTCATCCACCAATTCCTTTACAATACCACTCCTGTAGGGGGAGGTTAATGAACTTTCTCCACATGTGGGAGGTAATAATATGGGACTCCTGGGTCACCAGTATTGTGGGGGAAAGGCTATGTCCTTCCTTTTTGGGAGTTTCCACCCCCCATCCTGCCCCACCCATCCTACTGTTTAGAAGAGCACCTCCTGTTACTAGAACAGGAGGTTCTAGTCCTCCTTTCAAAGGGTGCAGTGGAGTTGGTTCCAGAGCAGGGGAGCGGTCAGGGTTGTTACTCAAGATACTTCATGATCCCCAAGAAGGATGGTCGGTTGAGACCAATCCTGGACCGGAGGATTTTGAATTGGTTCCTCAAACAGGAAAAGTTCAAGATGCTGACCCTAGCTCAGGTGCTTTTGGCATTGAACGAAGGAGATTGGATGGTGTCTGTCGACTTGCAGGATGCTTACTTTCATATCCCGATATTCAATTCGCACAGGAAGTATCTCCGGTTTGTGGTGGGATCGCAGCACTATCAATTTGCAGTCCTTCAGTTTGGTTTTACTTCAGCACCTCAAGTCTTCACAAAGGTGATGGCGGTGTTTGCAGCAGAGCTCAGAAGGAAGGGGATAGTGGTATTTCCTTACCTGGTCGATTGGCTGATCAAAGCCAAGTCTCCGGAGCTTGTGCTGCGTCACCTGCGGTCGACAACCCAGTTGTTGTTCGATCTGGGTTTTTCGGTGAACGTGCCCAAATCTCACCTGGAGCCCTCTCAGCGCCTCCTGTTCATAGGGGCAGTACTGGAACAACATTGAATCGTGCCTTTCCTCCGCCTCAGCGGATTCAGGACATTCAGGCGTTGGTTCCAATGTTTCAAAGTGGAGCGGTCATTCCAGTCCTCAAGGTCCTTTGTCTGCTCGGTCTGTTCGCATCTTGCATTCTGTTGGTCACGCATGCTCGCTGGCACATGAGGGCTCTTCAGTTGTGCCTCCGAAAGCAGTGGTCTCAGCACAAAGGAAATCTCAAGGGATCAGTAAAGATCTCCAGAGATGCTGCATTGGATCTAAGATGGTGGGTTGCAGACGGCAATCTTTCCCAAGGAAGGCTGTTCTCGCAGCCTCCCCCAGTGATAACGGATGCTTCCACTCTAGGGTGGGGAGCTCATCTGGGGGAACTGGAGGTCAAAGGTCATTGGTCTCCAATAGAGCAGATGTTTCACATAAATCTGTTGGAATTGCGGGCAATACGTCTGGCTCTCAAGGCCTTCCTCCCTTCCCTTCGCGGTCAGTCAGTTCAGGTCCTAACGGACAACACTTCCACGATGTGGTATATAAACAAAAAGGGAGGAGTAGGGTCGTACCTTCTCTGCAGAGAAGCTCTGCGGCTATGGTCCTGGGCAAGGGAGCATCGGATTTGCTTGGTGGCGAACAATCTGGCTGGAGTCTTGAACGTGCGTGCGGATGTCTCAGTCGGCACTTCTCGACCGATCACGAGTGGCGCCTTAATCCAGATCTAGTCCAGCAAATCTTCCAGATGTGGGGAATCCCTCGGGTAGATCTTTTTGCCACTCTGGTGAATACGCACTGCCCGTTGTTCTGCAGCCTCCAGTATCTGGTGCAAGGGGCGTTGGGGGACGCGTTTCAGATATCCTGGTGTGACCAGTTGCTTTACGCATTTCCCCCTATACCTTTGGATCCTCGGGTTCTGAGGAAAATTCGCCAAGACCGAGCTCAAATCATCTTAATAGCTCCGGATTGGCCAAGGAGGGTATGGTATTCGGATCTTCTCCAGCTTCCTCTGTGCCCCCCGCTCCGTCTCCCTCATAGGGCAGACCTCCTCTCACAGTTGCAGGGGCAGGTTCTACACCCCCACCTCCAGAGCCTGCACCTTCATGCCTGTAGATTGAACGGGGCAACCTGAGTTCCTTTTCTCTCCCACCCAAGGTAGTGGATGTTATTTTATCGGCCAGGCGATACTCCACTAAATCTATCTACGCTAGCAGGTGGGCTAAATTTGTGAATTGGTGTGGAGAGAAGCAAATTGATCCCTTACGTGCCCACTTATCAGATATCTTGTCTTTTGTGTTGTCCCTGGCACAGAGGGGTTGTGCAGTTGCTACAGTCAATGGCTATTTGTCGGCTCTGTCAGCCTTTCGGTGTCTTCCAGACCAGCCTTCTTTATTTGAGGTTTTTAAAAGGCCTCATTAATAAATTTCCTCCCACTCCTTTCATTATGCCTCAGTGGGATTTGAACCTAGTCTTAACGTTTCTTATGGGCTCACCGTTTGAGCAGATGCATTCTTGCCCCATAAGGTTATTGGTGTTAAAGACTGTTTTCCTTGTTGCGATCACTTCTGCTAGAAGTGTGAGTGAGCTGCAGGCTCTTTCTGTTAAGCCCCCGTATACATCCTTCTATGTAGAAAAGGTGGTGTTGAGGACCAAGGCTGCTTTCTTGCCGAAGGTTGTTTCACCCTTCCATATGGGTTAGACTATTACTCTCTCCTCTTTTTATCCTCCACCTCATCCTTCGAAAGATGAAGAAAGGTTACATTGTTTGGACCAGAGAAGAGCACTGAGCTTCTTCGTAGACAGAACGAAGGAGTTTAGATTGGAGGATCAACTCTTCATCGGGTACGTGGGAAAGAGGAGAGGAAGGGCAGTCCACAAGAGAACACTCTCCAGGTGGGTCGTTCTTTGCATTAAGCTGTGCTATTCTCTGGCAAAGAAAGAACCCCCTGATGGAATAAGAGCTCATTCCACCAGAGCTAAGTCGGCCTCTTCGGCTAGGGTTGATCCTGTGGTTGATATCTGCAAGGCCGCAACTTGGTCATCCCTCCACACTTTTGCAAAACATTATTGCTTAGATTCAGAGGTTAGGAGGGATGGCCATTTTGCACGGTCAGTGCTGCTGGATTTCTTGGTTTGACCATTCAGGCGCCCTCCACAGAGTGCAGTACTGCTTTGGGACTCTATTCAATGAGTGAGGAATCCACAGGTAGTTGTATCCATCAGAAGAACGAGTTACTTACCTTCGGTAACGCCTTTTCTGGTGGATACACTAGCTACCTGTGGATTCCTCACGGTCCCACCCGCCTCCCCGTTGCCTGTCTAGTCTTAACAAGTTATCCTTGGGTGAGCTCCTGTTGGTATTGTAGAGATGCTATAGATAGTCTATATGTGTGTGTATATATGTATATAATTTTGCGTATTTCCATATTTGAGCTGATGTTTTATCCATTTCATTTAATTAATTAAATATTGTTGTATGAATATTTGTTTCAATTGTGTGTGTGTGTATATATATATATATATGTTCGATGACATGTGTAGCTGCAGATACACATGCTGTGCACAGTCCGCCGTCTGGTGTTGGGTCGGAGTGTTACAAGTTGTTTTTCTTCTAAGAAGTCTTTTCGAGTCCCGAGACCGAGGGACTCCTCCCATTTCGATTCCATTGCGCATGGGCGTCGACTCCATCTTAGATTGTTTTTTTTCCGCCATCGGGTTCGGATGTGTTCCTTCTCGCTCCGTGTTTCGGGTCGGAAAGTTAGTTAGAATCTCGGGAAAAAAACGTCGGTATTGTTGCGTTCGGTATCGGGTTAGTTAGAACAGATAGACACCGAATTTTGAAAAGCTCCGGTGGCCCTTCGGGGTAATTTCGATCCCCCGTCGGGGCCTGGTCGGCCCAACCGCGTGCGACTTCAAGACTGATGGAACGGACCCCGTTCCGCTTCTGTCCAAAATGCCATAACAAATATCCGTATACAGATCAGCATCTGGCCTGTAACTTGTGCTTGTCCCCCGTGCACAAGGAGGATACGTGTGAAGCCTGTCGAGCGTTTCGGTCGAGGAAGACGCTGAGAGACCGAAGAGCCAGGAGATTACAAATGGCATCCACGCCGACGGGTCAACAGCGGTTCGAGGAGGAAGAAGAAACTTTCTCCATCCACGAGTCGGATTCGGAAGAACTTGACGCCGAAGAAACAACAACCGTGAGTAAGACGTTGAAAATAAGGACTCACGAAAAGTCCACAAAAGCCCAGGGGACGCCACCGCCAACAGGCCATGGCTCAACCCAAAGACTAGGTGACCGACCCAAGGCACCAAAAAAGGGCATGCTGGTGTCGAAGTCATCCGACTCCGGTCGTGATACCGCCATTCAGCAACCTCGGAGCCGAGAGAGCGGCTCCGAGAAACTTCGGCACAGAGACAGCGGCACCGAAGAGATTCGGCACCGAGACACCGCGCCGAAACCTAAGAAAACTTCTTCGGAGCCGAAAAAGACTTCCGAAAAGATTTCGGTGCCGAAACATCCAGCCTCGGAGCCGAAAACCAGTTCCTATACAGAGGAACAAGGGTTAACCACCCAATTACACAGATTTGGAGAAGTTCTTCAAGCTGGAGAGCCTGACTACACGCAGAGAAGGCTTCATATTCATGAGGACACAGGGAAGATAACCACTCTTCCCCCAATCAAGATTAAAAGGAAGCTTGCTTTTCAACAAGGGGACAAGCAACCACAGGCAAAGGTGGCAAAGAAAACAACCCCGCCACCTTCTCCACCACCATCAACACATGCATCACCAGCGGCAACTCCACCACTAATGCACTCACCAGCTCATACCACAATGAGTCAGGATGATCCCGATGCACGGGACCTCTACGATGCTCCAGTGTCTGACAATAGCCCAGACTCTTATCCTACTAAACCGTCACCACCTGAGGACAGTACATCCTATACACAGGTGGTCGCAAGGGCAGCCGAGTTTCACAATGTCTCCTTACATTCGGAACCAATTGAGGATGACTTTCTCTTTAACACCCTATCCTCCACCAATAGCCAGTATCAAAGCCTTCCTATGCTCCCAGGAATGCTACGACATTCAAAGCAAATATTTCAGGATCCAGTTAAAGGCAGAGCCATAACTCCAAGGGTGGAGAAAAAATATAAGCCACCGCCCACGGATCCAATATATATTACAACACAACTAACACCAGACTCAGTAGTTGTGGGGGCAGCTCGTAAGAGAGCCAACTCTCATACCTCAGGCGACGCACCACCTCCAGACAAGGAGAGCCGCAAATTTGATGCTGCGGGAAAAAGGGTTGCAGCACAAGCAGCAAATCAGTGGCGTATTGCCAATTCACAAGCACTTTTGGCAAGATACGACAGGGCTCATTGGGATGAAATGCAACATTTCATCAAACACTTACCCAAGGAGTTCCAGAAAAGAGCACAACAGGTGGTGGAAGAGGGACAACGTATCTCAAATAATCAGATACGGTCTTCCATGGATGCAGCAGATACAGCTGCAAGGACAATAAACACTGCAGTCACAATACGAAGGCACGCATGGCTGCGCACTTCTGGGTTCAAACCGGAAATCCAGCAGGCTGTGCTCAATATGCCGTTTAATGAACAGCAATTGTTTGGGCCGAAGGTAGACACTGCCATCGAAAAACTCAAGAAGGACACCGATACAGCCAAAGCCATGGGCGCACTCTACTCCCCGCAGAGCAGAGGCACATTTCGGAAAACACCTTTTAGGGGAGGGTTTCGAGGTCAACCCACAGAAACCACAACCTCACAAACAAGGCCTACCTACCAGGGTCAATATCAGAGGGGAGGTTTTCGGGGGCAATTTAGAGGGGGCCAATTCCCAAAAAATCGAGGGAAATTCCAAGGCCCCAAAACCCCTCAAAATAAGCAGTGACTCACAAGTCACACACCCCCTTCACATAACACGTGTGGGGGGAAGACTAAGCCAATTTTACAAACTTTGGGAGGAAATAACAACAGACACTTGGATCTTAGCAATTATCCAGCATGGTTATTGCATAGAATTTCGCCAATTCCCTCCAAACATCCCACCGAAAACACAAAATATGTCAAAACAACATATAGATCTTCTAGGACTAGAAGTTCAAGCATTGTTACAAAAGGACGCAATAGAATTAGTAACAATTCAACAAAAAAAACACAGGAGTTTACTCACTGTACTTTCTAATACCCAAAAAGGACAAAACTCTGAGACCAATACTGGATCTCCGAACACTAAATACCTACATAAAATCAGACCACTTTCACATGGTCACGTTACAAGACGTAATCCCACTGCTCAAACAGCAAGACTACATGACAACATTAGATCTAAAAGATGCGTACTTCCATATACCAATACATCCTTCACACAGGAAATACCTAAGGTTCGTATTCCAAGGAATACATTACCAATTCAAAGTGTTGCCATTCGGAATAACAACTGCGCCAAGAGTTTTTACAAAATGCCTGGCAGTAGTAGCTGCACATATCAGAAGGCAGCAAATACATGTGTTCCCGTACTTAGACGACTGGTTAATCAAAACCAACACGCTAAAACAGTGTTCACAGCACACAAAATATGTCATACAAACCCTTCACAGGCTAGGTTTCTCCATCAACTACGCGAAGTCACACCTTTTGCCGTGTCAAACGCAGCAATACTTAGGAGCGACAATCAACACAGCAAAAGGGATTGCCATTCCAAGTCCACAACGGGTTCAAACATTTCACAAAGTAATACAGGCCATGTATCCAACACAAAAGATACAAGTCAGAATGGTAATGAAACTACTAGGCATGATGTCTTCATGCATAGCCATTGTCCCAAACGCAAGATTGCACATGCGGCCCTTACAACAGTGCCTAGCATCACAATGGTCACAAGCACAGGGTCAACTTCTAGATCTGGTGTTGATAGACCGCCAAACATACATCTCGCTTCTATGGTGGAACAGTACAAACTTAAACCGAGGGCGGCCTTTCCAAGACCCAGTGCCACAATACGTCATAACAACAGATGCTTCCATGACAGGGTGGGGAGCACACCTCAATCAACACAGCATCCAAGGACAATGGGACATATATCAGAGACCGTTTCACATAAATCACTTGGAAATGCTAGCAGTATTTCTAGCGCTAAAAGCATTTCAACCGATAATAACCCAAAAATACATTCTTGTCAAAACAGACAACATGACAACAATGTATTATCTAAACAAACAAGGAGGGACACACTTGACACAGTTGTGCCTCCTAACACAAAAAAATGGCATTGGGCGATTCACAACCACATTCGCCTAATAGCACAATTTATTCCAGGGATTCAGAACCAGTTGGCAGACAATCTCTCTCGAGATCACCAACAAACCCACGAATGGGAAATTCACCCCCAAATACTAAACAATTACTTTCAAATTTGGGGGACACCTCAAATAGATCTATTTGCAACAAAGGAAAACTCAATATGCCAAAACTTCGCATCCAGGTACCCACAAGATCAATCCCAAGGCAATGCTCTATGGATGAACTGGTCAGGGATCTTTGCATACGCTTTTCCCCCTCTCCCTCTCCTTCCATATGTAGTAAACAGGTTGAGTCAAAACAAACTCAAACTCATACTAATAGCACCAACATGGGCAAGGCAACCTTGGTACACAACACTACTAGACCTGTCAGTAGTACCTCATGTGAAACTACCCAACAAACCAGATCTGTTAACACAACACAAACAACAGATCAGACATCCAAATCCAGCATCTTTGAATCTAGCAATTTGGCTCCTGAAATCCTAGAATTCGGACACTTGCACCTCACACAAGAATGTATGGAGGTCATAAAACAAACTAGGAAACCTACCACTAGACACTGCTACGCAAACAAGTGGAAAAGATTAGTGTATTACTGCCAGAATAATCAAATTCAGCCATTACACGCATCTCCAAAAGATACAGTAGGATATTTACTACATTTGCAAAAATCAAATCTAGCTTTCTCTTCCATAAAGATACATCTCATCGCAATATCAGCTTACCTACAAATTACTCATTCAACTTCACTATTTAGAATACCAGTCATTAAAGCGTTTATGGAAGGCTTAAAGAGAATCATACCACCAAGAACACCACCTGTTCCTTCATGGAACCTCAACATTGTCTTAACAAGACTCATGGGTCCACCTTTCGAGCCCATGCATTCTTGTGAAATGCAATACTTAATGTGGAAAGTTGCATTTTTGATTGCCATCACATCTCTAAGAAGAGTGAGCGAGATTCAAGCATTTACCATACAAGAACCATTTATTCAGATATATAAAAATAAAGTAGTTCTAAGAACAAATCCCAAATTTTTACCAAAGGTTATCTCACCGTTCCACTTAAATCACACGGTAGAATTACCAGTGTTCTTCCCACAACCAGATTCTGGTGCTGAAAGAGCACTGCATACATTAGACATCAAAAGAGCACTAATGTACTACATTGACAGAACAAAACTAATTAGAAAAACAAAACAACTATTTATTGCCTTTCAAAAACCTCATACAGGAAATCCAATTTCAAAACAAGGCATTGCTAGGTGGATAGTTAAGTGTATTCAAACCTGCTATCTTAAAGCAAAGAGAGAGCTGCCTATTACACCAAAGGCACACTCAACCAGAAAGAAAGGGGCTACCATGGCCTTTCTAGGAAATATTCCAATGAACGAAATATGTAAGGCAGCAACATGGTCTACGCCTCATACATTTACCAAGCACTACTGTGTAGATGTGTTAACTGCACAACAAGCCACAGTAGGTCAGGCTGTCCTAAGAACATTATTTCAAACTACTTCAACTCCTACAAGCTGAACCACCGCTTTTGGGGAGATAACTGCTTACTAGTCTATGCACAGCATGTGTATCTGCAGCTACACATGCCATCGAACGGAAAATGTCACTTACCCAGTGTACATCTGTTCGTGGCATGAGTCGCTGCAGATTCACATGCGCCCACCCGCCTCACCGGGAGCCTGTAGCCGTTTCGAAGTAGATCTTGAACATTTGTACATTTGTAAATATATTACTTTAACCTTTATTATGTACATATGTATTCATTCCATTGCATGGGCACTATTACTAACATACACAACTCCTACCTCACCCTCTGCGGGGAAAACAATCTAAGATGGAGTCGACGCCCATGCGCAATGGAATCGAAATGGGAGGAGTCCCTCGGTCTCGTGACTCGAAAAGACTTCTTCGAAGAAAAACAACTTGTAACACTCCGAGCCCAACACCAGACGGCGGACTGTGCACAGCATGTGAATCTGCAGCGACTCATGCCACGAACAGATGTACACTGGGTAAGTGACATTTTCCATATATATATATATATATATATACAGTGCTTTAAATGGGAAAATAGAAGTGCAGGTACTCTCTATCAGAGTACCTGCTTGTTTCTGAGAAGTGCCGGTACTCTCCAATTAAAAGTATTACGTTTTTCTTGAGATATGCCGGTACTCTCCCTCTCAAAATAAAAAAGTGCCGGTACTCAGTACCGGAGAGTACCGGCCCATTTAAAGCACTGTGATATATATATATTTCGCTGGTATTTCTCAGAGGCACGTAAAAAATGTTGTACTGACGGCACGTCGATGAGTACCTCTTATTTCCTGTATGACGTCAGACGGCGTCGCATGGGCAATTGTGACGTCCTCTTCGACGTGCAGAAGCTAGGAAGAAAATTTCCGGCGGAAGCTGGTGCAGGGGGAAAATTCAATGAGTGAGGAATCCACAGGTAGCTAGTGTATCCACCAGAAAAAGCGTTACCGAAGGTAAGTAACTCGTTCTTATAGTACTTCATCCAGTGTCAAAGTTGAGTTTGATCACTGCAATACCAGGCCCACTATACAAGCAACACTTTGACCACTGAGAAGGGATACCTTATCGGAAGAAATCCAAATTCGGAGTTCTTCGTTTAAAAAGAACAAAGGCCCCACTCACCACAGTGACATGGTTAGTCATTGGACTCCTTGTCACCAGCATTTTTCAAATGTTACGCACGGTGGGCTCTCTGGAGTCTAAGAGGAGAAAAGTATGCCGTTCCAGTAGTGAAGCGTATGCTTGGATAAAAGTGAAAATACGTAGGGAAAGACAAATCATTGGAATGTTTTAGCCCTAACCTATCACATGGCTAAAATCTGAGTGCTAAGGGAACTGAATTGAATGTCATGTTAAACATTTACTAGGGAGGTGCATTTCACAATAGTATATTAATAAACTTTCCAGTCACTTCATGCATGGGGATTGAGGAATAGCAGCTACTTTTTTGTTAGTTGCCACCTCAAGTAGTAGATTTAATTCTTCTACACTTCTGTCCTCCAAGTCCCTCTATGCCAGGCACTGGGAAGAGTTTGCGGCTTGGTACCGGGTTCATCATCTAGATCGGGGGGGGTCTCCAACCTTTTCTGCAATAAGAGCTACTTATGTTCAATGAATGAGCCCGAGCCACTAAAAATAGTGTGATAGTGACCACCCCATCAACAACTGTCAGCAGTGATCAAATTAGTGCATTAGGCAGGCCTGCCAGCAGTAAAGTGAAAAAGCTCTATCCATTTGGAATGCAGCTACATACATATCAGCAGTAGCTGCAGTTGCCCTGGCGCCAAGGTAATAATTTGAGTAATACATTTCTCCAACTCAAATGATGGATTTAAATTGAACACAGGAGAACTACTCGCAGCTCACAAGCCACTTGGAGACACCGGTCTAGATTCACGGCATGTATTGTTGTTTGTTTGTGACTGCCCAGCTTTGCAGTGTTCAAAGTATGGGTTTGTTGGCACTCTCAGCTTTTTTTTTTTATATTTGCTTGACCAACCCCTCTTATTTAAATCGCTGGTTGTGATGTGTTTTTAAAGGACATGACCCCATATGTTGCCTCACCTAAATGGGACCTACATATATTACTTACGTTTGTTATGTGTGGGACATGTGAACCTATGCACAGATGTTTGTTACGGCTTCTGGTGACCAAGACTGTCTCTTATTCCCATCACTTCTGTATGGCACATAAGTAAACTACAGGTGCTCTTCATGTAACTTCCCAAAGCCTTTTTCTTCCCAGACAAATTGGTTCTGCAGACTCTGGCTGCTGTCCTGCCAAATGTGGTATCACTCTTCTGTCTGTCAGTCATTTTTCTTACATTTTTCTCCTCTGGCTTGGCCCCTAGAGCTGTGAGTTTCTATAGTGACTGTATGCAAGACAGTTGTGTAGATCTGCTCTTTGTGATGCTTACTAGAACTAAAAAAGGCAAGGGTGAGAGTATTTTCAGAGAATTTCCTTACAGGGTGTATTTTCCTTTTTCCGCAAAATGCCATGTTTTTGCGAAGTTCCCAAAACGTGACAGAAACATAGCATAAACAGTCCAGCACAGGATCTATAACCTTTGTTTTCTAGATAGTCATTGCCGTAGAAAATGCAGTGACTGCAGCTCCCTCTTTTCTCACTTGCTCAACAGGAGCACCTCGAGAGAGCCTGAGTGTAGGAAGCTGGCTCTTTGTGAAATATCAGTAACTAGATATACCGTGTAGAGTCCAGTTGTTCCCCACCGAGTAGACAGAGGCTTGCTATTCAATCAAAGTGCTTTATTAGGCGGGAGTGTGCTTGCGCAGCCTTAGGCTTAGCAAAGAGGAGTGCAAGACATCTACAAATACGATAGTCAATAAATGAAATGCACGACTCAAGAAGGAGATCCACACCAATGTATAAAAATAGCAAATATCTTTATATATGTTTCGGCATCAGAAAGAAATCGTTTAGGAAAGTATGTTTTTAAAAGTTGTAAAAAGTGGGCAAAGTGTATTTTCTGAGTTATGCAATGTTATCCTACGGGAGGAAGAACAGATTCTGCAAACAGGTAGAGTACAGCGACTTACATGACCAGTCTCCAGGAGTTTAGGTGAGTGGTGGGCAAGGTATAAGGCAGCACCAGTGGCACGGGCGGCTGGGTGCAGGGTGCAAAACTGACTTGGGTTCTCAGTGTGTTTCTAAGGGGATCAGTCATGGTGAGAAGAAGCTTCAAGCTAGGAAGCCATTCGGGCTGAACCAACACCATGGCTCGGACCTCACGATGCTCGGGCACATGTAGCCTTTGGTCCTCTTCTCTACGGCCCAGGGGCGATGGGTGCAGAGGTGTCTTTAGGCATTGGGTTTTCCTTACCGGAGCAGTAGAGGGGGCTGCGTGCAGTAGCTGCAGGTGCCATTGGGGATTCCAGGGGGCGGGGGGGTGAAACCGTGATGGACTCGCACTCTGGAGGGCTGGGGGACCTTGTTGGCACCAGTGACCCACTTCAACTCCGGCCATAGGCAGAGAGTGCAGTGGTGGCATCAGGTGTCAGATTTTGGCAGTTGCGAATGCTTCAGAGTCCTTTCTTTGGAGTTTGGAGGAGAACAGGTCAGCTGTTCATGGGAGATCTTGAATCTTTATCAAAAGCAGGCAGTTCTTCCAGGTTTCTGGAGGCAACGGCTGTAGGACGAGTCGACTTTGGCGCAGTTTTCGACGAGGGATGCAGACAGGCTGGCGGGGTTGGTACCAGGTCAGCCTCTTCTTTTCTCTGCTTTTATGGCTCTTCAGTGTTCTTGGTCATCTTGGGTCACCTCTTCCCTGGCGCAAGGGGCTCCCCTTAGGGACATTAGGGGATTGTAGGATAGTAGCCAATGGGCTACTGACCTCAGGGACACTCTGCCCTCTATATGATGACTTCCTGTGGAAATTAGGCATAACCCTGTCCCAGAGTCTCTAAATCTGCCAACACCAAGATGGCAGACTTTTAAAAGTTGTGTTCACTTCAGGCAGCGCACATTAGGGGTTTGGCTGGCCTGAGGGGTGGACACCTCCATGAATACTACATGTCCTGCCTGTCCAGGTGCTAAATGGGCCGCATTGTTGCAGGGGGCAGGGGGGTTGGTTGGCATCTCCCTTGTGAGGGTAACCAAAACTGCATACCAAGGGCGGTGGGCTTTTTTGAAGCCCCCCTACCTTAGAATACAGTGTTGTATGTCATCCTGATGAGTGGGGTTTGTAATCTCTTCTCCCAAAGCAGGCTTGGTTTATGACCGCCATGAGAGCAAAGGCTCTCACTCTTCGGGGGAGGGGGAGGTGGAATACGTTAGGGTTTAATTAAAACGATATGTTTGATACCAAACAGCTCTAGTTTCAAGGAAACCATCATGTAGCTGGGTAATTCGTAATGACTAGTGTCCAGGACATGTAGTTAAAATGGCTTCCCAGTTCACTCACTATGTCTTAGAATCCACAAAGACATAGCCGGGGCATATCTAGTCATGCATATACTTCCTCACATGCAATGTATTGCCCCCTCCTATGGCTGTAAGGCCTGTGTAGGTGTGACTTACATATTTTGCATGCAGTGTTTAGGGGGCATGGCACACAGCTGCTTTCTATGTTGGGTTTTCACTTTTAGCTGCACCAAGACACGCAGCCTCCAAAGTCAATCTGTGTGTGCTAGGTGAGGGGACTCTGAGGGAGGCACAGTACATGTTGCAGCTCTTTGGGACCCTCCTTGGTACCCATGCCCTAGATACCAGGGGTACCACTTACTAGGGACTTGCAGGGGTGGGGCAAACAGTTTCAGTTGGGGAAAAATTCAGTCTTAGGGGTGAAGAGATTGCTCCCTCTACCAGTGCAACTATTTCACTCTGAGGATGTCTGCAGGAGGAGATCCAAAAAGAGAAGCCAAGGTGAGACAACATCCCCGTTCAACATAGAAGACATCAAACTGCATAAGAGGTATAGCATCTATTGCAACCTATACGCCGCTTAGAATACATTTAGGAAGTGATATCTTGAGCAAATTGAGTTGTAAAGTTACATTAACTAGCGGCAGAATATGCACAATGTCCAGTGTCCTTTGAACATTCCTTATAAAAGCAATAAGAATAATTCTGTTCTCATAAAAGGTGATTCAAATAGTACACAAAAGACTTTCTTTTCAAACTAAAACAAGGCAGCTTGTCTACAACAAACATCAACGATCCTTTTTAAGCATTACACTGATCTCCCTGTTCAGACAAATGTAAACCTCTCCACACCATAGCTCCATCATCACTCAAAATTCAATTGATGATGTTACCTGTATAAAATATACCAAAATATTTCTACCAGCACAAGACTGGTATAGCAACCCTCTTCTTCACAGTGCAGTGGATATATTGCATATGAAATACCACAACAAGTAGTTTTAGATGCATGCTGACCAAAAAAAGAGAATGCACAAGGCTACTTTCCCATACAAAGAATTATTGTAAGAGGTAGAAAGTTTGCAAAGTAATGTGCACAAAAATTGGGCTGCATAGAAAGGATCTTATTCAGAGTTAACCTAACACCTATTATGATTACAGCTGCCACTCAACCTTTGATTCATTTGAAGTGGACTTCTCAGTACCTGAAAAATAAAAAAACAGTCACACACTATTCAATTATAATCGTCAATAGCAAATGTAATGACACACTTGAGCCAAAATTCTTGGTTCCAAAAAACTGGGCAGGACCTCACAAGAATGACACAGACACACATACAGAAACACCCCCCCCCCCCCACACGCTGCGGACCCACTACCAGTCGCCACATCTTTACAAAGTGTAACTGCGCAGTATATTCTCACCTTACTGCACTTGCAATTTCTTCCATAGAATGTTAATTCTGAATATGTGATGTAAATTCAACCCACACTCCCTTCCTCCCCTGGACAATGTTTTTCCTCTTAAGGAAAGGATACTAAGGGCCTGATTTAGAGTTTGCCGGATGGGTTACTCGGTTACAAATGTGACAGATATCCCATACGCTGTATTACATGTGCCATAGGATGCAATAGAATTGTAATACAACAACGGGATATCTGTCACTTTTGTGAAGGAGTAACCCCATCCATCAAAGTCCATAATATCCTTACTATGTGTTGTGAATGCAAAAACTTTCAGCTTTCCATGACCAACTAGTAAGAAAACATTTTTCATCATTATGTTAACTCTTGGTGTCAGTGGCCAGCAACGCCTCACACTTTTTGTTCTAGAGAATATCTAGAACAGAGTCAAGACTGATTTGCATATGGCTGGGTCCAAACTTGTGTGGCATGGTGAGCACAAGAACGACTGATTAAACCCAGATCTGTGACTGGGGGTGAGATCCTTTTTGTGTTTTTTGTTTTTGTTTTTGTTTTTTCAAACTGTTTTTTTTTATTAGGTTTTTGTACAACCGATATAGTTATTGCCACAAGTACAGTCATTAGCCAGGTGCTTAAAGTATGGGCAATAATTGCCGAGCCACTTCAGTGTGGTGAGAGCAGTGTGGATAATGGGTGCACGAGTGAGGGTGAAGTGGTAAGGGGTGGGAGATTGGAGGGGGCTGACGGTATTGCAATGGGCAAATCACCAGGATGTGGGGTGATTAAGAGGTATAACTGGGTTCAAAGGGACCAGGACAAGAGTAGTGAGTGTAAATGAGGAGGGGCACAACTGGTGTGGGGGAAAGGAGCATATTGGACAGTAGGGGTTAGAGTCTGGCAAGGGGCTGGCGAGCAGGTAAGTGCGCTGTGGTGGAGGTTATTGGGAGAAGAGGTGGAGCAGGAGTCGTCAGGGAGCAGGAGTCGTCGTGAGAAGCGTCTCCGCCGCTGGGCCTGTAGCTGATAGAGCATTACGTCCCAGGTGGGTGCAATTGGGCACCTACATATTCAGCATGCTTCTTCCCAGTGTAGGGCTGTGCTTTCTGCAGCGCTCCATCTGTTGAGCATTGCTTTTCACTTGGGGAGAGTGGGAGGATGAGGGGAGCTCCAGTTCATAGTAATTAGGCATTTGGCTAATAGGAGTGCAAGATTAGCAAATCAAATTCTGACCTTTTGGGTTTTCCATCGGGGGTGGTATATGTGGAGGGCTGTGGATCCCCATGCATTGAGTTTTGGGAACTCTATGGTTGTAGCTAGAGTAGAGTGTACATCTCGCCAAAAGGTTGCTAAGGTTGGGCAGGCTCATAGCATATGTTGTAGGTCAGCTAAGGAGGACTGACATCTTGGGCATGTCAGTGGGGTCGCAGGGAGCATGCAAGTTAACCAAGCTGGTGTTACGTATGCCCTGTGGAGGATGGTGTATTGTAAGTTTTTGATGCAGGCATTTCTGGAGAGATTCTGTGGGAACTCCAGCTCTGTGGACCATTCAGAATCATGCAGGGGCCGGCCCAGGTCCAGGTCCTCTTCCCATATCCGGTGGAGGGATGTTACGGGGTATCCAGTGTGGTCTCTGATTGCTCTATGTACCCATGTAATACGGTGGTAGCCCTCCCTCATATTGTGTAAGGTGTGGATCAATTGGTGCGTTGGTGGTTCCTCATCAGTTATGCCCCAGAGAGTCTGGGGGGTCACTAGTGTCTATGTAGGGAATTGGCCTGAGGGGACAGCAGATTCCTTCTGTAACTGTTCGAAGAATAGAAGTTCTGAGTTATGGAGGAGATCTCCCAATGTAAATGGGGATCGCGTATGCCACTCTGAGTTTGAGGGGCTGTGTAGGGCCCTAGGGGACCAGGAAGGTCTGCGAAAGAGTGATCAGGCATAGGGGGTGACGTGGTGCATCAGCTGCAGCATCCCCGTCCTACATTTTCGGGCTACTCACACATGGAGGGACCAGGATTGATGGTGAGGGGTGGGATAGTGGGGGTGTGAAGGAACTGTCGCAGAACATTGAGGGGGGAGTGACCCCTTGCCAGTGCTGATTTGTAGATGTTCCTGACCGAAAAACAGTTGAAGCTGAGCCACCAGATAGTAATTGTCAAAGGACATGTCCACCGGGAGCTAGAGTTTACACAAGGCTACTCAGCGTAACCCCTCCAATCCCAGGAGAGCTCTCCACGTATTTGATCTAATTCTCGAAAAAAACAAAAGCACCGGTTGGGGATCACTGGGACGTTGGTGAAGTGATAGAGGAGGTGAGGGAGGATGGTCATTTTAGAGAGTGCAATCTTGCCGTTGAGGGCTAGTGGAAGTTTGCACCAGAATCCTATTTGTGATTTGATTGCATTAAATGTGTGCCACAAGTTCCTCTCAAATAGGTCCTCCAGGGTATGATAGAGGTGGTCTCCCAAGTATTGGACTGCTGCCATGGCCCACATGAGATCTCACTCATGGATGGGGGGGGGACATGTCGCAGCGGAGAGGGAAGGCGCATGATTTTTGCCAATTAACACGCAGGCCCAAGGCAGCAGCAAATTTGTGAAAAGTAAGTGCAAAGGGGGAGAGGTAGCGTGTGGCATCCTGGACGAAATGAAGGGCGGCCGCATACAGGGACACAGCGTGGATAGTATCGTCCAGGTGGATGCTCCAGGTTTGGCCCTCTTGCAGGAGATGAGCCAGAGGCTCCATAGCTATTGCGAACAGGATAGGCAAAGGTGAACAGCCCTAGCGGGTTCTGCGCTCTACAGGGAGTGCGGGTTAGATAACTCAACGCAGGCGAACCAAGGGGGCAGGTGTATAATAGCTTAGTGTAGGGCCAATGCCTAATGTTTTAGGAATTTAAATAGATAGACCCAGGATAGGGAGTAAAAGGCCTTCTCCAAATCCATTATTAATGAAAGGGCTCACAAACATCTCAGGGAGGCCTGATCCATTACATGGAAGATTTGTCTGATGTTATTAAAGGTACTCCTTCCCAGGATAAATCCATTCTGGTCGGGATGGATTAGGATGGGGGAAGACCTGTAGGTAGTGTTCAGCTAGGATTTTACTTAAAATTACGTAGTCCATTCCCAGGATTGCAATGGGCCTTTATGATGGTAATAGGGTGGAATAACGGTCTGGTTTGAGTGGAGACCACAACACCCTCCCTGAGGGAGGGTGGGAGTATGCCAGTGGTGAGTACCTCGTTGTACATAGCCACTAGGCGCAGGAAAAGGAGGGTCAAGAAGTGGTCATAGTTTTTGTCTGAGAGGCCATTGAGTCCTGGTGTTTTATTATGGCCTAGATCATGGATGGCCTGCTTCACTTCCTCTGGGGTGATTGGACCATGGGTCTCTTCTCGCTCGAGTGCTGTTACAGTGGGCAGGTGTAGGGTTTGCAAGAAGTGGTGGGCCCCTTCAAGGAGAGAGGAAGTCGGTGCCTTATATAGTAGGAGCTAAAGGCATGCTGTATTGCGGATTGGGACTGCAATAGCCGACCCATGGCATCCTGAATTTCCGTGATTGTGGGGGTTCTGTGTTTCGGGGCAGGCTAGCCAAGCAAGGAGTATGCCAAGTTTGTCTGTGGCATGAATGCGGGCGGTATAGGCAGTGAAATAGAAACACTGGAGCTTCTCCACGGTCACTGCCTGGCTTCTTTTGGCATCTGTAAGGGCCTGCTGTGCCGCCTTATTGACAAGGGGATGGCTGTCTAGAGAAGTAACCAGCTCGTCAGCGGGTATGAGTGCCCCTGTCAGTTGCCTCCGCACCCTGGCGATATTCTGCATACAGTGGCCCCTGGTGGCGACCTTGAGGGCTTCCCATTCGACGGCTTGCATAGTCACCGTATCTTGGTTTATCTCAAAGTACTGTCCGATGTGGGTGAGCTGTGTGTCGTGGAATGCTGGGTCATCTACGTTGTCTTTGGGCAGGTGCCAAGTGGGGATAGGAGGTGAGGGGGTGAGGGGTCGGGGCAGGGGGTGCCCCAGGTAAGGTCTGCTATGTGTGCTGTTTGGTCGGAGAGGACATTACCCAAATAGTTTGAGTGAATGCACTGTGGCAATAGCGTGGGGGAGCATAGAAATCAGTCCAAACGGATGTCTAGGTTGTGTGGGGCGTAGTTGTGAGAGTACAGAAAGGAAGCTGATTTGAGCTCCTTGTCTTTTGATGTAGGAGAAGCTGGTATAGCGTTGTCTAGCCATGTACATGCCCCTAACATTCAAGGTGAGGAACTGTATGCTGTCTGAAGGCCATGGAGGTGACGAGGGGGATAGGAGTAGGGTTGAGGCTGGATTGCGCACTTGTGTATGCCCGTTAGATGCATGAAAATGTCCAGCTCGTGCAAGGGAAGGTAGGAAAGCAACATTAGAGCAATACAACTAAAACAAGAGACTGCAGTCCTACGCTGCGTGCGTAAACAATGGCTCTAAGAGCCAACTTGAAGAACCGAGATGACTGCACTGTCTGCATCGAGTCTCGGAGTGTTTCGCAGGTCGAGGCTTGTACACCCGCAACCTGGACATGCATTGCTGCAGGGGCAACAGCCATCTGAGGGAAATTAAGAGCCTGCATGACTTCTTGGTTGGTGTTGCACTCTGTAGGAGGGAGCTTGAGTGATAGCAGGCCTTCCGATGTCTGTGGTGATCTGAGGGCAGGACGGAGAGACCCTCTGAGATTTGGTCGTTTGGAATTGTCATCCTCACTGTCTGAGGCATTTCTGTCCGTTTATGGCATTGAGGTGGTGTGGCAGAGGGTAAAGGTTGCCTCTGTGGCTGATCTCTGGCTCAGCTGGAGCTCCTGGGGAGAGGGGGCACCAGCACCTCCTGAGGGGCGACCACAACGCCGGCCCCACTGCCCCCTCTCCCCACCAGGCTGTTGGGTTTTGCCACTCAAGGGTGAAAGTAGGTCTCCACCCAGTCCCAGGCTGCGTTGGTCATGTATAACCTTTGGCCAGAAAGAGTAAGGAGTACTGCATGTTAAGCTTGCGCAGCCGTCGTTTTACTGACTTGAGCGAAGAGTGTAGTCACTGTGTCTGCACCGTGAAGTCCAGGTACACAGATACTCTGCTGCTACCATGAGGGCGCCTCCCTGTCTTGTGGCTTGCAGTATGGCATCCTGCTCTTTATAGTGCAGGAGTTTGGCTACTATAGGGTGCAGAGGAGCCACAGGAGGTGGGGGAGGTGGTGGCTTACACACTGGGACGTGGTGTTCCTTCTCCATAGTCAAGTGAGGAGAAGAGGATTGAGACCGGGTAAATGTGGGGACCAATTCTTCTAGGACTTTGATCCTGGGGCGGGTTCCGTCTGCCCCTCCGGCATGCCCACTATGCGGATGTTGTTGCGTCTGGTTCAGCTTTCTACGTCTTCAGCCCTGTGTTCTAGTTGTATTACTCTGTCTAGAAGGTTCCATGTGGTCTGTTCCTGGGTTGTAAGTTGAGGGCACATTTCGGCAATCTGTGTTATTACTGAGCCTCTCGCTGTAAGTTTTCTTTGGTCATCTCTGAGGAGCCCAAATTCTTCACAAATTTCTTGATGCGTGCTTCAACAGACATGTGTGAGGATTCAATTGCCTGCTGGATGGCGTCAGGTTTTGGCATCAGTTCAGAGGTAGAAAGCAGTGACTGGTTGTTCCCCCGCCCGGAAGGGTGGCGAGGGACTGGACGATTAGAGTCACGAAGGGGGGAGGCGGAGAGGGAGGGAGGGGAGGAGGGGGAAGAGGGTGGTGTGTTCCATCCCCTGTTGCCCCATTGTTGAATTGTCAAGAGCTGTGAGGTTTCTGGATAATCTGTTTTGACAGGAGTTGCTCGGGTACTTTGTTAGGTCCAGGCTGGGAGGCTACGCTGGCGCAGATGGCACCGCGCTGTGGCCCCGCTCTGCCAAACAGAAGTCGATGATACTGAGTCTGTGGGGTAGCAGGTTTTAATATAGCTTAGTGTGCCAATTTGACTGCTGTAAGCTAAGGCTGCTGCTGAAGTCTTGCCTCTCTGCCACTCTACTACAGTGGGAGGGGAAGAATCCAGGATAGGCCAGCCCCCTTTCCCCCCCCCCCCACCCCCTCCCCAATAGGGGCCCTGAGCTGTGTCTCCTGGCTTGCAGCAGTCAGGGCCCAATGAGGTCAGGTCTGTTTGTCTTGCGCGGGCTGACAGCTTGCCATACATGTGTCAATTGCCTCATACTGGTGGGAGGCAGCGGGCCGGTGGACCCCCAGGCACACCCCAAGGATGAAGGATGGGTGGCCATCGAATCCCACAGTCCCCGACAGACACTCCCTCCCTCTCTCCCCACCCCCTCCCCCATCCCCATTAGGGTCCTCACTGCGGCAGGAGGTGTAGGGATGGCTGCGGGATCAGGTGGGCCTCCCAATTAGGAGCGTTTCTGGAGCTAGCAGAGGTAGAGGCCTCTGGGCCCACTGCAGCGGCTCCCGATGACCAGTGCTTAGAGCCTGCCCACGAGTACTTCTCAAGCAATGTTGATCTCCAGACCAGTTAGCAAGGGGTGTGAGGGTTCCCCGCTGGCCGCTCCATCACATATGCAGCAAGGGCAGGCTGTGTGTATTTTTACTGAGCTCTCTGCAGCAATATGGGACTGCTGTCGTGTGGGGCTGGCCGAGGCCCTCCTCTTCGGGGCAAGCAGCTCCCAGTCCCGGACTGCTGCAGGCATTGGGCCCCCCACTCCCCGCCAGCAAAAGCAGAAGGATTAATGCCTCACTACAGCCTGATTTTTTTTTTTTTTTTTGTTTTTTTTTTTTTTTTTCCTTTTCTTTTTTCCCAACCTACCTCACCACCCAGGGCGAGCGACCCGAAGGCCCTCAGGAGTCGTTCTGCCTCTGCTGCCAGCAAGCCTCTCCCAGGTGAAGGCAGGAGCGGCCAGCACACTCAAGGATCCGGCCTCTGTCGTGGGCTACGCTGCCATGGGCGGATGCAGTCTGCTGGAGGCAATGAGGTCTAGGATTGGAGGGTGCCCACAGTCTTTGGGCCTCTGTGCCTCCTCTGCTGCCAGTAGGCCACCCCCAGATCACGGCGAAAGTAAGGGTGGGTGCACACCCCCGGCCCGGCGCCCTCAGGGATCTGGCCTCCGCAGCCCGCCCTCCCACGGGTGAAGGCAGTCTGTGCCAGCGCCAAGGGAGTCTGGGGTCAGAGGATGCCCACGGCCCGCCCCACAGTCTCTGGGTGTCTGGGCTCACTCCACGATCTTCGATGTTCAGGCCCCTGCCGTTTTGTAGGATTATGGCAGATTGCAGGGTTGGTAGTGTAAGAGCTCCATTAACTGGTGTCTGCCATCTTTGGTAGCTTTGTCACATTTGTTGTCTTAATGTTAATTGGTTCGAAATATTATTCTTAGGAACCATTGTTCCAATACATTTGATTACAATAGGTTCTTAGTTTCCTTTAACTAGAACAAGGAACAATCATAATATTTAACTAAGTGGAATACGCACACTTCTTTTATTCCTTCATTGTTTCACTGATTCACTCTTCAGTCCACTGTCTTGAGGTGTGGTAGTCTCAAGGTGTGTGTCCCTTTCCTAAGGGAGGCAGTGTCAAAAATATAGTGCCACATTCCTGGTTGACTGAGCAGTACTCGTGCGAAATGTTTGTGAGCATGTTTTTCATTTGAAAGTGATGTATGATGCTACCTACAATCTAATAGCTGGCTCAAGTTTAGTTATCCCTATAGCCAGCGAGATGAGCCTGGTGCCCTCCCTCCATATCAGTATGGTGATGTCTAAATGACCCTAGTAGGATGGTCCTAACAAGTTGGAATCACAATGATACATAAATATTAACTATAATTATATGTGGGGTCTCATGTACATGCTGTGTATTGCACTGATCATGCAGCATGGGCCACGGATGTAATCCAGGTCATGTTCGAGACAAGCACCACTTGGTTGGGGGGGGGAGGAATGCCTGTTTGGAATGATGAATGAGTCTGTTAGGGCGAAATCTGAAACCAAATATGCAGGCTGGTTAAGAACCATGAAATAACATAAGGCTGCACATGGCAACTAAATCATCAACATTAATACTGCAACTCAGTTTTGTTTTTTGTGAGCAATGCCATACATGGGTGTATATGCTAGTGCCCCCCCCCCCCCCCCCTTCTTACAAAGACATGCTCCCTTGCTCATTATTCTTTTTCTGCTGATGTGAATCATGCTGAGTCATATCTAGCCTATATGTCCATGAATTTCATACATTTTCTCCCCCTTTCTCTCTCTTCTTTGTCTGGGTATGTAACCAGTAGTGAATCAAGCAAAATGTGCAATCATGCATACATATACTATCTGTGTACCTTGGTTGGTGAATAGCCATCCAGTGCATGTCTGCACTGTGTGTTTGATCATTGGGGCAAGGTGTCTAAAGAACCACCTGGACCACATGCAGAACAAATGAAACTGCATTGTGCAATAAATGCTTGAATAATGTAAGTGGTGACAACTTTAAATGTAGTACTGTAGAACCAGACACCTCATATGTTGGTGACATAGTACAGAACCATATCCATGTGTCCTCTGAGGAAATCTTAGCCGCATGAGCGTCCTTCCCTTTGGACTTGTTCCACCCAGATCCCATTGTCAAGACTTATCGGGGGTGAGTTTACAGATTAGGAGCATAAGGAGCACTTACAACCAAACCTGTTGGTGCACTGTCAGGACAAGTGTAACTCCTTGTCTGGGTGAAATGTTCACATTTAGACAGTGTGGAGCATGCCTGTTCTTTTGGGTAAGACATTGAAAGTAGAATTTCAGCACTCCTCACTTTGCATGTTTCAGGGATCCAGTGTCACCTCCGGTAATTTCCGAAAGGAAAGTTAGGTTGCATAGGACTGAAGCACAGCTGCTATTTGGTGACTCCCTTGTGAGTACCACCCAAACAATGCCCAGGAAGTTCCATTCATGTTTTGTGCAGAGGTTTGAGAGGGAGAAGTTGTTAGATCAATCAGTGATTGCTCTTCAGATAGTTAGAATAGGCTGACTTTTTGTTATAAGAACCCATGATATTTAGTTAGTGGTTGTAGTGGCACCATTAGTACAGGCACTTTGAGGTACCATTTATTACAGAGACTGCTCCACTGACCTTTTGTCTTGATCAGTGCTTCTGTACTGTGACGAATAGCTCAACCTCATTTTCACAGCATTAGGAGTATGTGACTGCCATCTGTCACTCAGCAGATTCTGAAGGTTGACAGTGGAACTATTTAGTCTACAGTTCTTCATGGCCTGATTTCACCACATCCTTACCAATAGGCGAGAGCGGACAATCTTTATTTGCCAGTTGGTGCCTGTAATTCACATTCCTGGAACTCCCTTGATAAGGGGGTCTCCTTTGGCTGTACCTTTGCCTGGCAAGCTGTCCCAGAGATGAAATGTCTCACTAATCCAGGTTGCTGCTTTACTAACTTGTCTTCCTTCCTGATGTCGGATTAAGCACCACATTAAAGACCAGCAAGACTCTGGAACATGATAACACTTGAACAGCTATATGTTTATGCTTTGAACATTAGTACTGGACTAAGCAGCAAGATTCCTGCCCTTCTGACACCAGAGACTGCAATGCCTACCCATTGGGCACGGAGAGTCCATTCTAAATTGATGTTCAGTCTTTAGATGCACAAGTATAGGTCTACCAAAGAGAGCAATGTCTTAGTCTCTAGGGCACCGGTTAGGTTTTTAGATGTGACAGCAAGCATGGAGAGTGAGGCAAAATGTCTCAAAATACAGAAAAAGGCTCCACTGGTGCAGTGGTCTTGAACCTACACAACAAAGCCATCAAAAAGGTCTTTGCCTCTCACCTGAATGTGATTGTTACACTACTGCCTAAATTCTTTGGGGATAGTGTAGATTCTTGATGAAAGGTGACAGTTTCTAAGCAAAACGTGCTGATATCCATGGACTTACACACTAGTGGCAGTAGCATGAAACAGACAACCTTGCCCCAGGCTTCCTCCTTCAAGCAGGGTTGCGGTAGTCCGTGTTTACTTAATAGTCACGACTATGCAGCAGTGTAAGTTCGATATGATCACAGACAAAGTGGTGGGTGACACCGGAGTTTTGACAGTCAGACCCTATAGGAAGCTGGCTCTGTATATACGATTTCAAAGTGAGAGATAGTGTGCACAGAGTCCAAGGGTTCCCCAGGAGGCTTGACGGAGGCAATAATAGATAATGCTAATGCTCTATTTGTGGTAGTGCGGTCAAGCAGTTAAGCTTACCAGAGGGTAGTATTAAGCATTTGTCGTACACACACAGGCAATAAATGAGAACACACACTCAGTGACCTAACTCCAGGCCAATAGGTACTTATATAGAAAAATATTATTTTCTTAATTTATTTTAGAACCACAAGATTCAAATTGCAGGTAAGTACATTAAATGGAAGGTACTTTGCATAGGTATAGATAGGACTTTGAATCAAAACAGTAATGTACACAGTTTGACATAAAATGGCAAGCTATTTTAAAAGTGGACACAGTGCAAAATTCAACAGTTCCAGGGGGAGGTAAGTACAGGTTGCTTAATACGGTAAGTAAAGCACTTACTAATTCAGTCTCCGGGGCATAGGCAGCCCCTCTTTGGGGGTTCAAGTCAACCCCAAACACCCAGCACCAGCAACACTGGGCCGGTCAGGTGCAGAGGTCAAAAAGGGGCCCAAATAACATAGGTGCCTATGGAGACAGGGGGTGCTCCAGTTCCAGTCGATCCAAACGTCAGCAACATTACAGACTGCAGCTCTGTTACGGCTGGAGCTTAACTCCCCCCGCAAGATACTGCAGCATCATCCAGCAATGCTCTTAGATACGAAAGCAGAGGAAGATTCAGACCCAGATGACCCATTGGGGGCAGCATACAGACCAGGACAAGTCCATAAAGTGTCAGGATAAAGAGGGAGAGAACTACTGTTCCCTGCTACATCAACAACAGGTACCCTACCACTCAGAATTCACCCCCAGCGATGTGATGATAGAGAATATTAAGCCCATCATTACGATCTATGAGTCTTTATATGAAGACTATGAACAGAGCGCTATGATGCGAGTGCCAGTAGACTTAATCAAAGACTTGAGACATATGTTGGCTGATTACTGCCTACTTTCCCACCGGCCCTGAACAATCAGAATCATCTGCGCCTCCTCAGCAAGTCTCTACTATAGCACAGTCGGCACCACATGCTTTTCAAAAGGAAAGTCACTGCCACCTCAAACTCGGCAACAAGTACAATAGTTCCTGGAAGTACCTCAACCCCCAGTCCTGCTAGACAATTCAGACGATGATGACCAATAAACAGATATTAAAGGAGATGTGAGACCAGCTCCACCTACCTTGGGTAGATGACTGGGTGATTACATCATACCAGCAACTAACCCATCACTGGTGGATTCCCCAGCAGAGGACTTCTGCAAATTTCATTCATTGATAGAGCAGCGAAATGATTAAACCCTACATTTGTAGTAAATGAATTTGACTGTTTTTCCTAAATGACTTTAAGGAACTGGCTAAGTAATCCATCAGGATGATTCCTGTTGTAGAACATGTGACAAGAGGGAAGAAAGCTTATGCAAACAGCTGCTTTACTACCACAAATAGATAAAATGTTTAAAATCGCAGATATTTTTCCAATATTCCTTCTGGATCTCACTCTAATGCAGATTTAGTCATAATGCAGGCGGCTCAGAGAAATCTGATGGTACCCTGCACAGCACCACCAGACTTACAAGCAACAAAATGGATATGGCAAGGAAAAGACTTTCGTCTTTAGCTGCTATGTCAATATGAGTGGCGAATGCCATGGCAATAGTTGGCAGGTATGACCAACAAATGTGGTCAGAAATAGCCCCATATCTAGAAATGCTGCAGAAAGACAAAAAATAAAGACGTGAAAGCTATCCTCCATGAGGCACTAATCTATTCTTCATTGGGTGTGGCAAACAAGATTTTCTGTAGTAGGAGCTAATTAAGTTCAAGGAAAATCATCCTGAGCTACTAATGTTAGGGATGTGATATTGACCACTCATCCAAGATTGTCAGCTTTGACCAAATCAGTGTGTTAAGCATGGCTGCCAGCAGTAAAGTGAAAAGCCACCATCAATTTGGAATGCAGCTACATGGATTATACATATTAGCCATAGCTGCAATCCCCCTTGCACCAAGGTAATAGTTTGGGAACAAAATCTCTCCACCTCATGTGATAGTTGTAAATTAATTTGGAAATTTTAACAATTTTTCTACAAATATCATCTTATGAGGTCTGAAAATGCACACATTTTTGTCTCAAATACATGATTTGTATTGTTAATATACAAATAATAATTCAACCATGCAAAAGCTTCTATATTTGTAGGCGGGACTGCACACAGGAGTTCTACTCACAGGTAGCTGGAGCTACTTGAAGACACCTATTCTGCAACAGGTAGGCGGTATTCACTACGGACAGGTGGGCCTGAACTTTATCCAGTACGGTCACATGTTGGAGTTTATTCATAACAAGAATTCATTTCTTTGGGCCGTAGTAGATACAACAGGCACATAAAGCATTTAATTTATTAGATAGACAAATAGCTCTTTCACCACTGGCAAACCAAATATTAAAACAAAAAGTATGCCTCCCCAGGAGATAACTGAGCATGAAGTCTTCATGTATAGTGCTATTTTCACACTGGCAACTTCACATTAGGCCTATAGAAGAAGAGCTAGACAAGCAATGGATTCAGCTTTCTGGTTCCTCATAGTTGTCATAACAACAAAAATGAAACAAGCACTTCCCTGTTGGACAGCTCTGGAGCACATAGGCACAAGGCCAACATCAATGCAAGCAAAATCCTGCCTACTAATCAGTACCAGTGCCTCAGTGGAAGGATGGAAGCACACCTTCAAGAATCATCAACAAAAGGGCTTTGGATGCAGCAAGAAAAACTCTGAGCAGTCAGGAAGACATTGCAATCTTTTCTCCAACACATGTCCAACTTGCTGGTTAGAGCAGACAACATAACCAGGATGTTCTACATCTGAAAAGAAGGTGGCACGCGCTCCAAACCTTTATCAGGGGATGCACAAATACTATGGCGTTCAGCGATTCACCATGGAAAACCCTAGTCGCAGAAAATCTACGCAGCACCATTAATGATCATGATCAGTCTGATTACCTCAGCAGAGCATTGCAGGACTACCACAAGTGGGAGCTAGAGGGCAGTCACTGAAACAAATATTTCAGACCTGGGGAAACCAAGCAAATATCTACTTACAGCAAAAATCAACAAGAAATGCTGCTATTACAGAAGCGGGCGCACCCACAACTACATTCCATGAGGAATACTCTTTTGATAGGGTGGAACAAGATGTTTCCTTTTTCACTGATTCCCATCCTACCCACGCTAATGGTGAAAATGAAAAAACAATACTGTGTGTTGATTCTCCTATCGCCCCTACTAGCCACAACAGTATTAGTTCTTGGCCCTCCTGCATTCAACTTAAATCCAGCCATTCAGTTGCAATACGCAGCGCACCATCCCTCCTGATTCAGGGGTCAAATACTTGACAGCATGGCTCTAGAGCACCATGATATCAGACACTTTGACATCACGCAGGCCTACAAGAACGTTGTATGACACACCCGAGGTGCTTCAACAAATAACACAGCAAAATGGGGGGGGAAAATTGTTGGTTTCTTTCTAAAGGATTTTACCCTTTTCAAGTACAAGCACATCAGATACTGCCCTATCTGTTGCATTTATTAAAATCTGGGCTTCGACATGCCTCAGAGTTGATCTAGTATCCAACTCTCATTTCAGGAGATCCCTGAATGCATCATCTGTATGGTCACCCGGAGTTGTTAGAGTTCTTAAAAGGTTTATTCGGAGTATTTACACTGACTTCAGCACCTTCATCCACCTTGGAATCAATTATTGTACTTTCAAAACTGATGTCAGCCCCATTCGTGCCTATTCGTAAAGCCGCCACAAAATACCTAAACTGAAAAAATGCATTTCTTCTGCCAATAACAGTGAGAAGAATTGGTGAGATCTAAGCATTCAATATTACAGAACTTTTCATACAAATTTCATAGGACCAGTTAACGTTCTGAACAAATTCCAAATGCATTTCTAAAGTACTGACTGAGTTTCATCTAAACAAACCAGTTATCCTTAAAGCATTTTCTTTCAAATCCTAACCACTCCAGCAGAAAGAACTTCACTCGTTAAACATCTAAAGATGCCTGATGTTCTCTCTTGACAGAACTAAAGACTCAAGGAAAGTTCATCCCAATTCAAAGGTTCCCTCTGTCACAAAACGGGGCATTTCAAGCCTGGTGGTGGCAACAGTAACATTCTGCTATGCAACAAATGGAAGACCTGTAACACAGAAAGTTACATCTCATTCTGTGAGAAGCATAGCTGCAACATCCATACTATTTTGGGGAGTGCCACTAATAGACCCCTGCAGAGCTGCACGTGGAACCTTCACAAAACATGACTGCCTGGAACCAGTTGCAAATAGAGACAGGCAGTTCTTTGGCGTATATGTAAAAAAAAAAAAAAAGTGAGGCTTATTTTTCATTTCATCATCCTCATGTACTGTGTAAACAGACTGGAAATGTTCACACTGCCTAGTATTCTGAATCAATCATACGAATCTATGAAAGGTCCGATGTTGGAGAAAAAACGAGTTACCCTTTACTGTAGTTCTCCGGCATTAGTGTCTTTCAAAGATTCACACGCTGCCCACCCTGCACCCTGGAGAAAGGCTCATCTCATTTCTGCTAGGATTCTAGGTTTCCACTACTTGGGCTGCGAAATCTAAGGTGTGAACTCTGGGAATGGTGAGTCATAAAGTACTCCCACCTTATTGGCTGTAGTATGGCCCTTTTATATTGAGGTGAATGTGATATGATGGGCACTGGCTGAAGCCTTTACTCGTGATAGAGCCTGGTTCTACTGTTTCAAAGTTATAGAATTACTTCCGATTTGACGATGGGGAATAATTCAAGCATGTGAATCTATGAAAGATACCAGTGCTTGAGAACCACGGTTAGATGTAAGTAACTTGTTTCTTTCCTGATCTGAAGGCAACCCTATCTGTAGTTGTCCCTGTAATTGTGCTCAAATGCTTACGATTAGAAGCTAGTCTTTCGTTCTCCCCATTATGATTTGATAATTGCTAATTAAGTATAAAGCTGACCATTTAAGCAATATAAATTCTCTATTTTTGAATGCATCATTTCTTTTTCAAATAAAACATACAATGACGCTGTTTCAGATGTAGCATTGATAACATGATAAAATGACTTTCAAACAAGTGAAACAGAAAAACATACGCATGTAAATGCGTGTTATGGAAGTGCTGCCTCACTTATGAGGTTATGACTTACCAAATGTGTGGTAATGTCCCATAAAATGTAAACCTTTCTCTTTCTTAAACCTCCCACTTCTCTGCTCTTGTTCTTTCAGATTAAAGCTCTGCGTAAGTGCCCAGGACACCCCATTGGTGAAAGTGAATGGAGCACTGTGGGAAGCTATGAGGTCATGTTCAGAGAGCGAGGTATCCCTTCATTTTGTTTGTTCGCTGTAAATGTACACCCTCCTAGAGTGGATAATGTGCATCCATGCAGCGAAACCTAATCCATTTGTTAATCATTTTGAGTGCAGTGCAATGGGAAGGAGCCCTTTGCTCAAGTGTATGACAGTGTTATCCTAGGTGTCTATAAATGCTTGTTAATCCTATTTTAGGATATTTTTTTATGTAGGTCATACATTTACTTGCTGTCCTAATATTTTGACACGTTCGTTTTTGCAAAGTTCCAAATACTGACCTTTCTGTTGAATTCTAGTTACTTTTGTGAATTAACAGGTTGCAGTTGTAGGTGCTCCTACCATGGTATCACCTACATTTTTGAAATTCGAATTATATTTTCAGTTAACAACACTATTTAAACATTCTTTTGGGAGTTGGAAAATGGGTTTGATTTATAGGTACCCCTTGTTTTGAGTAGCAGTGTAACAAGGCGTCCATACGAATACTGTACCAATATCCAGTTGCAAAGAGGTCATCAGTTTTGAGTCTGCATGATAAAGTGCTATGTTGTCTCCGGCATTTAACCTGTTATCTAATCCCACTTCCTCCTTTGCTGCCATTATGAAACGTTATGAAAGATAGCGTAAAAATGTAGCGTTCTCGAAAAATGAAGATGGTACAAAAATAACTCCTGAAAAAATTTGAGAAACGTATTTTCCCGCAATTTATAATTTAAATAAAATATTCATATAATCAGACCTAGGCAAAACCACTCCAGCAGTGGCAAAATTTAATGTGAACCTGGCTTGATTCTGTACGACTCAAGATACATCTGAAATGGCAGAAATTGACTGAGTAAAGTTCACTTTATCCTTCCTGAAGTATTTTGATTGATTGTTAATGCCTGGCACCTGCTGACTTTTTTTTGTTTGCTTTTTTATTCCTCCTGTTTCGTTGTTAAAAGCAACGTAGGCAAAAGGATATAACAATTTTAGACTTTCCATTCTACAAATTATTTGGCCTGAAGACAGCACATAAGAGCACCCACCAGTGGACTTTTGTGGCAGGATCACAGTGGTCAGTTCTGTCTGTCCTTGGACACCACAGTCAGTCCCCTAAATGGCAAGTCTCCTAGTTAGAAGTTCAGATCTCAATTTTTAAAACATTGGACACAAATATTTTCTTACTAGATAATTTTGCATTTCTATGGGACTGCTTTCTCTAATTGGGTCTAAATCGAACCTAATTGGTTTATCAAAGCAGCATGGTCTGATGTGTTTTTTTTTTTTTTTTTAAGGGAGAATAGTTCCTTGAACTGATGGTACCTCAGTAAATCCTTGTTTTGTTGCATTTTAATTACCCTGGTTCCTGTCAAATTTGAAGGAGGATTTTGTTTTTCCCAGCATTCAAAACAATCCTAACAGTAACTTTACAGGCGAGCAGACTTGTCCCTATTGATGCTGTGGCCTGCAGTTTAGTTACGTTCTTCTCGAACTTAACTGTAATTCTCTGTTCTTATTACTTCGAAGTTTACCTCCTCTGACAAGTCCAAAGGGGCGCAAATACTCTGCTTAATGCTGCCTAGCCAACTAATTCTGATAGCATGGAGGATTTTAGGAAATAATGGGAAGTGCCAGGCTTTCAGTCTAGTCTGCCTTCTTTATCACTCCGACATGGTTCTCATGCACCCTCAAGAAACACAATTCCACTATGTTTGGGTTGCTGGTGTTTGGAACAAGGTTTTGATCCAGTTAATATCGATATTATTAGGATTTGAAGTTTCCTTTTGAGCCTGGCTGAATAACATTTTGCTTACGTAACTGTCAATGTGTTCAGAATATGCACAAAGCACAGTCTGCATCACAGGTAACCTCAACGAAGATTACAGATTTGGATACCACTGTGCTGCTGTTTTATATGGAAGGAAATTAGACATTTGAGTGCCAGGGCACTGCTGTTGCCTCCATGCTGCATCTAGAGGCCCAGTTGGAGCCCTTGGAAGTTGAGGCATGTGCTACCAAAGTGACTACTGGGAAATCCAAGGTTTCCTGAGGAAAGTTCTCCGTCATCCACAGCTTATTGAAATGGGAGATAACTACCCCGCAACTCTCCTGAATAGATAGTTATAAATAAGGCATATAAATTGCCTACTCGTGGTGCAGGGAAAATGCAGCGAGGAAATGGGCCAAATGTTGAAATGAAAGCCTGGAATGTCCAATGAATTTCTTTAAAGCTTGAAATATAAGCACGCTGTCTTTGAACTTTGATGCATTTCAGGGGCACTCTGTCAAGCTGAAAGTTAAATATGGTGACTCTGTATTTATTTTTACCCCAGTTGAGACAGAGTATTTTCTTAACCATGGTATGTAATGGGGGTCAGGGTGGATAGTGAAGGCCAGGCATTAATTAAAATTGACACGTAAATTCTGTTGTGTAGTGATGCAGTTGACAAAACAATTATTGGAAAAGGACAGTATACTTTCTTGCTGAGGATGATTCATCTAACTAATGTGCATAGGTTTCAATGTTAGCGGTGAACAACGTGGCCTCTAATGAAGTCTTTGAGTGATGTTGCATGTACGTGCTTTTATCATTTTAACTTTAGTTACAGGTGCTTGCGTGGGGGCATACAATACATGTAAACCAGTATCACCCTTGTCAGGAATATGGCTTCTTCCTGTGGGTGGAAACAAAACATTTTTGTAAGCTTTTGTACATCTGTTTCTAGGATTTCTGCTGCCTAGCTGTCTAATGCTGTCTTTAAAAAGGATTTGAGCTGCAACTTCCAAGCAGCTAGAGTAAGGGGCTACGAGCGGGTTGTGCGTGACAAGTTCCACATGTAGGAGCATACGTGAAGTCTGAGCAAGTAAGACAATTATCTGGCTCGCATAGGTGCACATATTGTGTGGTAGAGTGCTGATCAAAATTGTCCTAATTCACTTGGGGACTGAAAGGAACAGCACCATTTCTCTTAAGTGAAGTGTAGAACGAGAAGATTGTTTTTGCTTTGTGCTCTTTCAGTATTAAGTATACCTTTGGACTGGGACATGGAATAAGGACCAGAGCCACTACCTTGTATTTATTTTCCATGGTTTAGATCCACTTCTAAGGCTATATTTATGTTAGAGCATACTTCTTTGAGCCAGCCTTCAATTAAGGTGCAAATATGCCTATTCGAAAGGGATTGAGAATCTCCCACTAGGAGGCAGCTAGGTTGAATCTGACTTTCAGTTAAGGTAGGAGAAAAGCTGGATAACCTTCTCTCTGCTTCCCAACATTTCACAGCTTTGGAGGTCTTCAAGGAAAGAGGGTCAGGCCTGTAGAGTCCATTTTAGAGGCTGATGGGCTGCTTTTGGAGAGAGCTGTCATGGTGAAGTCTATGTTGTATATGGTGTGGTAGGGTAGGCAGATGGCAGGTCCATTGAGTGTCATTTAAAGGTGGATTAGATGCTGTTGCACCCCTAGAGTGGGGTTGTGGTTTCATCTGTTGGAGAACCCTCATCGTCCCTCTACTTGCAGGGACAGCTTAGAAGGAGCCTGGAAACGACAGGACAGAACAGCAGTTCTTTCTCTCCGGGACTGACTCTGTCCCTGGCCTGGTGGAGAATGGACAGGCAAAGCCCATTTAGGGCACAGGATTGTGTTGAAATGGTCCTGCTGTGGTGCTTTGAGGAGTGGGCACTGTGGACACAAGCTGTTGCGCACATTCACCGAGCCAGAGGCTGCACACTTCGCTGACTTTAGAATTGTAACATGTTGGAAGCTGGCTCTTTATGTAGTGGCAGAAATGACACCCCAAATGCTCACGTTTGTGGTAGTGTGGGCAAGCAATTAGGCATATCAGAGGGTAGTCCTAGGCATGTATTGCACACACAAAGGCAGCAAGCGAGACACGCACTCAAAGAAATCAGACACCAATTTACAAAAAGAACACATACTTTTATATAATTTTTAATATCAAGATCATTGGATTCGGGTGTGTACTTTACGAGTTATGAATTTTTACAGTTTTCAAAAGTTGACAGTGCAATTTTTGGAGCAGTAATGTTATCCTATGGAGGAAAACGAAATCCTGCATACAGGTGTATAGTACAACAACTTAACATAAGTATGGGGTGGGATCCAAGGCAGCACCAACAGTTCACCTTGGACGACACTGGGTTGGCCAAGTGCAGAAGTGTTTTTCAGTGTTGAGTGCCCAATGTTATCCTATGGGGGGAGAAACATGTACTGCATTCGGGCACTTCACAATGACTTATGGGACCAATCTCCTGCACCTAAGGTGTAGGTATGGTGCAAGGTTCCATGCAACACCAACAGGTCTCCTGAGGCGGCCAGGTGCTTTACAGCATCGGGTGTCTAATGTTATCCTATTGGGGAAAAACAGGTGTTGCATTTAGACACTTCACAATGACTTATGGGACCAATCTCCTATACTAAGGAAAGTATGGGGCAAGGTACCTAGCAGCCCCAACAAATCACCTTAGGCGGCACTGGGGCAGCCAAGTGCAAAGGGGCTTTTCAGTGTCTGGTTCCCAGTGTTAGTCAGTGGGGACTGGTTTATTTAAAAAGAGTCTGCAGGTTTGGACTGGGAGGCCAGTCAGGCTGAACCAGCAAGTAGGCTCGGCTCTCACGAAGGGTGGGGACACCTGAGGTCCTCTTCTCCTCGGGCCAGGGACGAAGAGTGCATCCGATTTTCGGCACTGGGGACACTCACAGTCCAGGTGGCCTTGGTGAGTCCCCAGTGGGCTATTCTAAGGTGGGCTCTGTCTCTGGAGGGCCAGGGATCACGCTAGAACCACTGGCCCACATAAGCTCGGACAAGACAGCACAGGTGCTGTGGTGCTTTCTGGTGTCATGTTTTGGCGGGCTGGAGTCCTCTCCGGTCTCTTGGGGTACCTGCAGGGATGCAGGGAAGCAGCACTGCTGCTCTGTAGGAGTTTCTGGGTCTTTGTTGAAGGCAGGCAGTCCTCCCAGTCTTTTGGAGACACAACAGCTTGCAGGACGAAACGACCTTGGTGCATTCTGGTGGGAACAGCAGACAGGCTGGTAGGGCTGGTGCCAAGTCAGAAACTCATCTGTTTGTGGCAGGCTGGTGGAAACTAGTCAGTCAGCCCACCAGCAGCTGGTCGGTTTTCAGGGGTCACCTTTAAGGTTCCCTATGGTTGCATGTATTATTAAATCCATCACTAGAATCAGAGAGGGTTTACTTTACTATGAGATGTTTGATATCCAACATCCCTGTTTTCAGTGAAGCCATCATGTAACTGGGGAACTCGTACTGAGCAGTGTCCAGCACACGTTATTTAAAATGGCTTCCATGTTCACTTACTGTGTCTAAGAATTGACAAAGGCATAGCAGGGGCATATTTGCTCATGCAGATATGCCGTCGCTTATTATATAATGCACCCTGCTTTAGGGCTTAAGGCTTGCTGTAGGGGTGACTTACAAATATTACAGGTGGTGTTGGGGGACATGGCACACTAGTGTGTGCCATCTCATGCTTTCACTTTGTTTTTGGAGACCCTTGTCAGGCAGCCTGCAGTGGCAGTCTGTATGAGTTTGGTTTATGGCCCCTTACAGTGGCACATGCTGTGCTTCAGCTCCTGGGGGGGAAGGGACTTGCAGAGGTACTAAAGGGTCTAGCCATGTGGGGACCAGGTGTCTCCTTTTGGAGAAGGAACACTGGCAATGGGGACCTGGTGAGCAGGAACCCAGTGCACTTCAGTCAAAGCTGAATCAAATACCATGCAAAACATGGGGGCTTCTGCAACCAGAACCCAGTTTCCTACATAGCAAGCCATGGAGTGCCTGTGGGTGCTGCTGAGGAAGAGGCCACAGAACAGGAGATCTCCAGGCTAGGGCAAAAGGACAAGCCAAGAACCCCGTACAGAGAAGCTGCTGCTTTGAGGAGGAAGCAATTGTGCAAGAGGCTGTGAGGAGGCTAAGGGAGATCCCCCAACACATTAAGCCCAGAGGTACCCCAGCAGCTGGGCCAGTTGGTTGAGCAAAGGGCCTTAGACCACAACACAACAAATCCCACTCAGGTACACTGTGGGGTTGGAGAACTCCTGCTTTGTGTTGGCAGCTTATGTCCATTGTTGTCCACAATTCCAGCTGGTGGCCCTGGAGCCTCTGGTTCTCGACAGCAAAGCTCTGCCTTTGAGAGTCCCCCGGGGCATCAGGAGTGCTGACTGCCCCTCTTTGCTGTTGCAAGTATCTACTAGAAATACCATTAAGTGGCAGGAACGCAGGGGGAGGGACAAAAGTAGAGTGGGCACGCTAGAGCTCCATAGAGAAGTTGACTGCATAGTCTCCAGCTAACAGTGGCCGGACAGAAAAAAGGAACCACTGCGCTCTCCGCAGAAGGGGCCGAAGAGGTAAAGAAAGCCAACAGGAGCAGAGTGTGGCTAAGTCAAATATAGAGCAGCCCACAGAGGGGCAGAAATAAATGCTGGTTAAAAAAAAAAAATCCCAAAGCCTCGCCTGGGCAGCAATAACCAAGAAAAAGTGGAATTAAACCATTCCAGTAGCTAAGCAGTCACAACAAAGAAGCTACACATAAACTGTATGTCTGACCAGTATGTCTAGCATGGTTGATTTAACTCTCTAGTGAGGTCATTGATATAAATGTCTGATCATTTTTAGGCCTTGCCAAAAAGTGTATTTTTGTCTCAAGGGAAGCTTAAGATTAATTCTCTTTTGTTCCGTTGAAATATTGCTTTAGGTCTTATAGGTGGAGACCTCAGGTAATTGTAAAACCCATAGACTTGCGTCCCAATACTTTGAAATGTGCTGCCTGAAGCAGTAAATTTCTATTTGGAATGATGAACTTCTGACAGTCTTTGGGCATAACTTAATGATTCTGTAAAGTTTTGTGTAACTGCAACAGACTTTGTTAGGGGGCATTGCTAGTTTTGTATGGTGGGGCCCGTAGGCAAGAGGATTGTCACACTGTATATCGTAAATAGTGAAACCATACAATGGCCTGGACTTTCGTACGCCTATAAATACCAAACTTCCCCCACCCCAATAGATGATTAGGGTAGGTGATTTGCACTGTTTATTCTCAAGGTACTTTTTTGCGATGGGCACTGAATTGATAATTCTAATGAAATCTTGTATGTATTTGAAATTGTCTGGAATATTTAGTTATGTGAGCATTAAAATACCTACACTTTTTAAAGTAAAAGAACTAGCTGGCATTGATTTATCAAGTTTTATTGTAGTTAATATCTGAAAGGAGTACATAGTCCTCACATTGATGGGCTGTGCTAGGGCGGCCCTAGGACACCAAAGGTAGAAGACCCCCATTGATAAGGTTGGAGCCCACTAACTTCTGATTACCCTTGGATGCCTTCATCAAACCGAATTTCTCACAACCCTCAAAAAGAAATAACGTGAGCTTGTCACTACCCATATAGCCTTCCTGCCTATCCAGTAACAGTGGATATACTGAAATGTTTTACAGTTTTAATTTCTTCCTCGGACAGATGCTACTACTTAATCAAACGTTGCTAGTTTGTTGTCTAAAAGGCAAGAAAAAGGGTATCTTCAAAAGAGGAAACATGCTCTTTTCTCTTCCAAGTCATAGTTTTTGTTCAGCACAGTATATGTTTTCCTATGCTATCTTACAGAAAATATTGAAAATAAGTTACAACAAACTTGTAAGTACAAGCGTTGTTCAATTATTCTGAAAACAGTGAGTCATCTTTATTTTGCTTCTTTCATTTGAGGTCTGTTAAATCATCCTTTTCTCTTACAGTTGAAGTTGTTTGGTGAGGAGATGAAAAAGATAAAGTCCAACTGTACCTTGAAAAGTAAAGTCTTATCTCACAAGGGCAAGGTGAAGCGTTATGGCAAACTGTTGGAAACTACTCGTGTAAGTAGGAGTTATGTGCTAAATGCACAGTAATCACATTGTGGCCTTAAAGAATGTCATTCATTTTTGGGACTAAGCTGTACACTTTTAAGGAATAAAAAGCCAAACACCCCAGTTCTGGTGAGCATTTTCAACTGCATTTTACTAAGCACATTAAGCACAGCACACAGCTTTTATTCAAAATACAGATCGGCCCTTCCTTGGTTATCCTGTTTAAATGTTAGTTGACAATGCTTAATTTGTGGCAGTGGTGGGTGGCGTCACTCTTTTTTCAAGACTGCTTTGTGTCCCAACCTCTCATGTGCAGGGTGACAGTCTGACTAGGTTCCGAGCCATGACCCAAGTGGTGCTAGTCTAAATTTGAAGCCTTTGGGAGCTTTGTGAGTTCTTGGGTGTGAATCCCTTCTCAAAGATGTGGATTATTCAGCCTTCAGACTACCCCTTCTTTGGTGTAGATGCACCCAGCACCCCGCTGCCCCTCTGGCTAGGGTGGTGTCATGCAGCTGCCTATATGTTATAGTTCCTCTTACTCTTGCTCTCCCACAGCCCCCAAAAAACCTTAGAAAACCTGTTGCATGGTTGCTTAGCATGGTGCCTCAATGGTTGGTTGTTTTGGATAGGCCGCTAATGGTATACATGCCCTAGTTGCTTTAAAAGCCCCCTGAGGTGTCAATGAAAACTATGTACGCTGCATCTCTCACACTTCCCACTAAAACATTATTAAGTGTGCAAAACAAGATAACACTTCTCTATTGACTTGTGCACAGCACCAACACACTTCCCACAAGCCTCTCAATAATACACAGCACACTTGTCCCCTGCATGGAAAATCAATGAATCCCCCTACTCTGAGTTTCACATCTGCATGTGAAACTTGTATCCTGCCATTTTGTTGGCATAGCCTGCATGTTAATCTAATCTGTGCCCTGAGGCCTCGGCCGGGCCATAGCAATTCCAAGGTCCAGAATTTTGCTTGCGGCGCAACACCCAAACTCCTTAGCTGATAATGCATACGCATGGATGTAGGAAGTATGGATGTTGGTATGACTCATTGTTCTGGTGAAGATATGGTTGATAGAACTAGCAGGATCCATTTTGGACTGCCCCTGGTTTACATGGCACAAGATAGAGAAAGGGCTGGAGCCCCGTGTCTGGACACTTGCTGCAGACCTGAGGGTCTGCTATCACCAATATGCCTGTCTGCATGCCCCAAAATAGATGGAGGGTGTCTGGCCCTACATGAGGAGAGACTTCCAGGAAGAGATGCCAAGCAGAGTCATGGTGCCTGAAGCTCCAAAAAGAGCTAGGTTTTGATTAGGAAAATGACCTAAAGCATAACAAAAACTATGCAAGGTCACCTCTCGCTTGTGCACAGACACAGTGACCACTTGGTAATGGTTTTCCATGGTGAGAACAAAATCATCATTTCAAGATAGGTACATCGCATCTGTGCAGTCATGGCAGTCATATTAGGATCATTTTTCTTATGCTGTTTGATAAACGATTCCAATATGGCAACCCGCAGTGCTACTGTATTAATAGAAATCACAGGGTGGGAGGTGAAAAGGGTACATCTGTGCAGTGGAAGTGAGATGGATTTTTAATAAACAAATAGGGAGAACTGGGAAAGAAAGTAAAGAGATATTGCACTGCAGTACATGAGGGATTATTTTCTGACATCGGTAACAAAAATATAAAATTCAGCCAATCAAAACATTCTGTCGCTGAATTTTTCCTCTGGGTGGGGCAAACACAAAAATATAGAGGAAGCCATTGAATGAGGAGCAAAGTACTAAGATGGATTAAAAAAAACATTAAATCACGAGCATGACATGTAACCAAACCCCACTTTTGCTTCCCTCCCACGTACTACAGTTCTCTGATTTTAATTAATGCATTTCATTGCAGGTTCCCACACTGAAATGCAATGTTGCACCAATGTTAATAGCTCTACTGTGGCTTCACGTTGCTCCTGGCGCTCTCAGTGGTGTATCAGCGAGCGCATCTTGTGCTGCAGAGGGTTGCGGAAAAGTGACACTCCTAGCTGTACGATCCCTGTAATGTTGCTGGACTCTGGAGTTAAGTCATGAGATGGTTGTGTGTGCATTATTTTTAGGTCGTCCCTACACAGTGCATGCGCTGTGCTGCAAGACATATTGTTTGCAATTCAGTGGGCTTACAACCCGCCCACAGGATACCATTAGTTGTTTTTATTGTCACTCCTTTTCAACTTTTCGTTTGTTTAGCTCAAGTAGGCTTCCCTTCCTTTCTTGTGTTGGCTTCTTCCTGGAGCATGGACCAAGTACACATGTTCTTACTCATTGTTTCAATCTCAATTGACGCTTTAGTTGCTTACACCCACAACTGTCCTCTGCGCCACTTTACTCTGCACCACTCCCCCTCTATGCCACTCTCCTCATGCCACTGTCCTCTATCCACTCTCCTCTATGGCGCTCTACTCTAAGCCACAGTGTTGTAGAGTGTCGTAGAGTATGCACAGTTTGGTAGCGCACTGCCATTCCAGACAACACATTTCAATTGAAAATATCACGTGTGCACAGACATACAGTTTTACTGATCAAGCTATCCAACGCACAAACGATAATGGTGTGGTAATTGGCATCTCCTAGTGTATTAATTTGTTTTGATCATATTAAAATATTTGTTTTCACCACAAATATGAATTACAAAAAAGTGCTTCATATGTGCCTTTCCAATTCTGATATATTCTGAAATATTTGTAAAGTTCATTAACATTATAGTATGTGGAGGAAAAAAATAACATCTTCAGCCTTTCCCATCCCCAGAACCCAGCAATATTGTCACATAAACCGTCTCACTTTATAGTTAGAAAAAGAAAAGTACACACTAACCTCTCTTGGAAGACAGAGCCTAACAGTTGACCTCTGTCTTTGAATGCACAGCAAGTGTAGCAAGATAAAATGTAAAAGCCTGTTTATTACTCATTCTCATCTGGACTCCAGCATGATTATTTTGGGGGTACTTCAGCACCCTCTCCCCCACTACTCTGCCACTTCCAGCGCCTATGGCATAGGCGTGAAATTGAGGGAGAGGGTTGTTTGTTATGCTGTTAGTAAAGAGAACAGACCAAAATAAACAAGCTCGTAGACAGAACATTGTTCCTCAAAGGCATGTAAGATTAGTGGTAAAGATAAGCAGAATCAGTCAAGTAGAAAGTTAGGAGGCAGGAAACCTCTACCAAGAAATACAGCACCTTTGCCACTTCCTGAACTAGCTTTTAAGAGAGACAACTGAAAACACATGTACTCTCAAAGCGCTAGAGTTCCCAGAAAGCGAGCACTCGTGGAAGAATGCAAGGAGTCAGAGAGGTGGTAAACAGACTGTGTTCCATGGGAGGGACAAAGACTTGTTGAACAGCCTAAAACAGATAAAGCCAGCATATATAAAGCAAACAAATATGGTTTACAAAACACAAAGCCAATGGTAAGCAGTGGACGGAGAATGTCCCCAATTTGTCATTGCAACCAATCAACTGTACTGTCTGCAGGCTTCCAGCAAAAAAACCAAAGCATTGTCCTTTTATTTTTTATTTTTTTATTTTTTTTACTTTGAACTAATCCCAGCAAGGGTTGATTTATTGACTGTACAAGTACACAATAACGTTATACTGCAGCAAACATGATGCTGCAGGTTTCCTCACACTTTTGTTTGGACTTGAAAGTTCAGAGAAAATGTAGGTATGTTGCCGTCATGTGCCACTTTTATATCATCCTGCTTTTTAAGCACCATCAGTTGTGTCCTGGAATACATTTGCGTTGGCTAGAAAGCAAGCACTGTCTGAATGTGACTTGGCAATCGCACATGAGAGCAACTTCTCTTCCTGTGATTTGATTGTATCCCACAGGCAATAAACCCCACTTAATTTCATGCCCCTGCAGCAGTGCGAGTGAGTTATTGATGTCATAAACGGTGGTTCATAAGGCATTCTCGCCTTTAATAAAAATTAAAAAAAAAGCATTGTACAGCAGTAACACAGATACTGATGTGTGGGTCCTCATGCTGTCCAAAATGGATTGAGCACCTTTCAGTCCTTCTATAATGGGATGCAAACAGCCACCCTCAATCTGCGTGTGTGCGATGAAGGCGATGGAAAAGATGTCCATAAGTCAATGATGCACTTGCCACGTGGCTGACTCTTTTGGCCAGTCCTTGACTTTAAAAAAAGTATTATTTGCATTCTGTGACTAGGTAGTTGGATCTTATCCCAGGTTAGATTGGCCTTTAACCTCACTGACCTAATATCTATTCTGTGTGCTTCTCTAAATATTGCCAAGCTGCTTCCGTACTGGTTACTGCATTTGATTAATAGTTTCACTACAGATGGCATGTTATTAAACCTTGTTGCACTCTCTCTGCTAAAGCTCTTTTCTGTAAAGAAATGATGGCCTTTCACGGGTGCTTTTAAAAAGTTAATATCGATGAGGTGCAGGGCTCTGCAAGGGACACACTGCTAGGAGCCACTCCTGTGGCTTCCCACACTGATGTAAGCCATGTCCCTGAAAGTCTGAGAATGCTAGGACCGGTTTCTAAAAATGCAGTACTGGCTGGGTAAGTCACATATGGGTCCACTTACCACCTTTGAGGCATACATAATGACACTCTTTACTTGTCACTCACCAACTTTGGTCGGACACTGGGAGTGCCACTCTTTGGTTGTAAGTCCTGGCTCCCCTGTGCCAGCCTGTAATGGATCAGATACCAATTTCCTAGCAGGTGGTACAGAGTTTCCTACTGTCTTTGGAGGTTAAAGTCAGAGTTTGCTTTCCTATATTTATTATCGGTGCTATGGCTTGCAATGCACTGTAGTGGTACCCCTAAAAGACTTGTGTATATTGTTTAGAAAGGCTATACAACAAAGTTAGAGGATTTCCATAAGACCTTTAGGAGCATTCCAGCAGTTCTAAGGCCCTTTTTAGAGTACTACATTGCACAAAGAACCTAATTTCTCAAATGTCTCACTACAAGGGCATGGCTACTTTGCTCTATTTCTGCTGAAGTGTCACTTAAAGTGGTATCGGTAACGCATCTTAATGTCACTCAAAAACATACAGAAAACAACGAAATGCCACACCTGAGCCGTCTGAAAGCTTCGCCGCTCTGTCGAAGCATTTGGGAAACAATTCGATTATTTCCAAGAGACCGCTAAAGCTGTCTAAAGGAAAGACCTAAAAAAAGCTTCTCGGCTAGTCTAATTTAAATTTCCTTTCAGATTTGGATTCTCCCATCAAGCTATCTCTGTAGCATTGTGCTCTAGAGATTAACGCCAGACCACAAAAAGATTTCAAGCTACACCAAAGAACTTTTTTCTTTTAGAAGGAGGCTGAATGGTTTAGATTATATCAAACTTCACATAAGAGTGTTACAACATGGATTTTTCAACTGCTCTGTTTGCTTCAAAAACATCCAAAGTTTTAGGTGTTAAAGTTGGGAAAGTTGGAGTTTTAGCCTGATACTTCTTGTGCCTGCACTTGTGTAAGCCGTCTTATGTTAGTTATAACAATATTACATTGTTTGCAATGTTTTTATTCACCCTTTGCTTCCCTAAGCAGGTCTGCTATTTTGAAGTGTGGTTCCTATTACTAAAATGTAAAGTGTGCATGCTAGTGACAGCATTGTGTGTGTGTAGGTGTCATGCAGTGAAACACACTTGCATTTAGTTTTCTGTTTTTATTGTTTCATTTTTATCCCTGTTATAATTTTAGGGTCAGTGGAAACAGCTGCAGTCAACCATGGACAAAACAGATAAACTATTGGAGGAAGTGGATGGATGCATTTCAGAACTCCATCATGGTAAAACATTCTTCTCTTTAAAGGTTGTGATGGATTGAGGATAGTGAGTGGGGATATTTGAATTGTGGTATGACATATTCTCATACATACCTTTTCTTGCGTTGTTCAGAAGCTGCACAATTAGAAGCGAGCGTACAGGCAGAATGTGATTGTGAGGCATTGAGGTTTAAGACGGGTAAGTAGGTGTGTTCTCTAAACATTTTAAATGAATATTCATTGTGAAAAGAAAAACCACCTGTCTATACTCATTGCAGTTAACCTTCTATTGAAAATAGGAATGGAACTAATAGAAGGGGAAGAGCTATTCTTACAGCCGGGTTAGGCATAGGGACATTTCTCTAAGACATATAGGGCAACCCATTGAATTGCTGTTTGACAAATGATTCCAGAGAAGGTCTCTGGCTGCTCTGCTGATCTTAGACTGACGGATGGTTTCTGGAGATTAAGAAAGGTGGAAGAAAGGCTCTGGAGCAAAGTATTCATGAGGACTACCCTTCTAAAACTTAGTAAATAGCTGGAGACTCATCTTTTCAAATAACACTACATTGCACCACAATAAATAGTCTAAATCTATTCTCAGGATGCTGCACGGCCCCACCCAGATTAATCTTTCATTGTATATCTTCCTTTAATACTGCACAGCATTCCGAAGCTGTTCAGTGAGGCTTTCCGTATACACACCTGCCCACAAACAGAAGCCTAGACAGGCTAGGAAAAGATTTAGGAAATGTCTACTGAACATGTTTTGTAGGATATGTATAGGAATGCGCACAACGTTACAAGGAATGTAGCTGGGAAAGAATCATCAAGTAAGATCAAGATGCACTAGTGTTATAACATAGACTTTGTAGGTAGTATGGGGAACCCCATGGGATGCTGGAGAGGGTGTGGGTGAAGGGACACAAATGCATCTTTTCTGGAATTGTGTGAAATCCAATAGCTGCTGGGAAGAATAGTTGGGAAAATGAATTAAATCTTCGACGTTGCTCTCTTAAGGTCCCAGAGGCTACTTGGTTTGGCAAGTTTGAAATTGTAAGTCCTTTCTCTTGAGAATTAGCAGTCAAAGGGCTTAACACTCCAATTCCACACTGACGTCGTAACACTGACGAATGTTTCACTACAGAGAGGTCCTCTCGCTCCCTCTATCAATCATAATGTTTGGAAAATACTCTGACACTTAGTGCGAGCTAGTACTTTTTGCGTGTTGATTATCTTTGGCTAAATTGAACGCCTAGATGAGTCACAAAATCCTGCCAAAAGCCTCTTGACCGTTCTGGTAGTTAGTTAGGCTGAAACATGCAGACTGAGTCTATGATGGCAGAACACATATTCTTGTTTGTCCACTTCATTGTTTTTCACTCTTGTCTGAGGGCACCAAGTGCTAATAGACTTTTGGAGGTGCCTTCTCTAGGCAATTTTAATTCACTTTCATTTGTAATAGCTATTTGATCCCCTTATAGTACCAAGAGCTCTTTATACTTGTTCAAGCCTATTCCCGACAGTATAATGTCTGGATATAGACTTGCTTGATGATGAAGCGTGCAGCAGAACGTGGGTGATTGCTGTTTTGTTGTTTTAATGGGTGATCTGAACGCACACCACTGATGAAAACTCATCCTGTTATTCCATAGCCTAGCTTTACTGTTTTGTGAGCTAATGAAAGAGGTATTTTTGGCAATGGGCAACTAAGAAATGGATTATGATTCAGATTGGAGACACATAGTAAACGTTGGGTACAGAATTCAGAAACTCACCTGCCCAAAATATTAGAAAGTTCTCAGAATAATCAGGGTACAACAGAGTGGTTCTTGAGGTGTAGACCTGGAGGGCGATTATTAGTGGTGTAGGTGGACACTAATGCTAAACAGCCTACAATTAGGCAAGTCCATGTAACACACAGAATGGTTAGAGAATGTCCAAGTTTCTCTCAGGCGCCAGTGAAATAATGGGGGAGTGTGGCACTGGGGGAGGTGAGAAGCAGTAGGGGACAAGGGTTTTTATGTTTGGCTAGGCAGGCACAGCTGTTTGCATGGCCCATTGGTAAGCTTTAAAAATATTCATTGACGGGGCTTTGCCTCTTTCCCGAAGAGCAGTTCTCTTTTTGTTGGCTGTTTGGTTTATCACTTTGCCTCCTCGAAAGAGCCGATTGGAGTGATGAGACACTTATTCATCTCACTGTTCGACACATTCAATTCTTTGTCTCCTGTATGCATTCTTTACAAAAAGCAATCCTTTTTGGTACTTTTCCCTGCATTGCCCAACAGGGCCTGCTTTAGTGTGCTCAATACCATTTGTTCATGCAGAGCGTGCAATCTGCTTTTGTGTAAACCATAAAATTATTGCTGGTTTTACACATCAGAAGAAAGAAATAATGGTAAGTTGTCGGGATCAATTATACCTATGGTAATGATTCACTATGAAATGATCATCTTTGGATTCTTATTATTTAAACCCAATTTACTAATAACATAGTTTTGTACTAAGGCCAAACAATAAATATATCCACAATACATCACGGTCTCTAAGCATAGACATATATTCATATTGGCTCATGGACAAAGACATGGAACATGAAAATGTACTAACAATATAGCACTGACAGTTTTTGCAACAAAGTATACACAATGTTAAACTATTTGGGGTCTCAATAGTTTTCATCAGTATAGGTGCCTGTGTTAAGATTTCAATTCATAATCCACCCAGGAGGTACTCTCAATATCAACAAGTTAACTGAAGAAAAATCCTCTAATTTTCCTAACTCCTTGCCAAGCAACTAAATTGGTGGAAGGTCCTAAAGGTCATTCTGTCTTGAGCATACAGACGTGACATAATATGTTCATATCATTGCTTTGCGGTTGATGTGATGGTTATTGTTATACTGCCAAGAGTAACGGGCAAATTTCAGAGGTCTTTGGGTATTGTGTAGTAGCTATTACCTCCCTTCAGCTGATCTTTTGTAGAAGAATGTGTAGGTTTTTTAAGCAAACTATTTTTGTTTTGATTACTAAACCACAACTTTGCTTTAACAAAGATTTTTCAGTCAATTTGTGTTCATATGTAAATACAAGGTCTTATTGGAATCACTATATCAGAAGCAATTAACGTACATAATGGAATTGCATGGGCGTCTGGTTAAAACCCTGAACCCATTTCTTGGAAAAAGGTTTGAAAAAGGACCAATGTGTGCTCTGTATAGGCTTAACATACTGAGAATGCTTTTAGTATATTTTGCAGTATAGAATCATCATAAGGCACTCTGGTCAGAAAACTATAGTTTTTCTCAATATATGGTCAAATTTCCCCAAGTTATAAAGTCCTGAGTTGAGGCATTCGACTTCATAAAGGGATATAACTGGGCTGAGTTCTTGATGCTCCATATTGTTTTCTCCTGGGTGCACAAGTAAAGTGCATCTGTTCTTTGCTCTTTTGTGTATTGCAGTTAGTCGTGAAACTTCTGTTGGCCACCAATATGTTCTTGATGATGCATTGCTAAACAGATTAAGTCCGGCGTGATGGATTGTGAAAACTTGTCTTGAGGTCCAGAGCATCATAGTAGAGGTTTAGGCCACACTAATAGTCTTAAAAAACTCTTTTGTAGTGCATCCTTTAATGGATAGGTATTCGTAAAAGTAGCTGGAGGACGTCCGTGCGTGAAGGTCTTGTGGATATATATTTTTTGCATTGGATCAGTAAAGTATTCGTCTCTTTTTGATGAACAAATTATTTTTTTGCTTTTCTTCTGCATGAGAATATTAAATGAGGAAATCTATAAACATCAGCATTGTAAAGAGTTGTATGCACATATGTGTTAGTGTTCTTTTGTGGTAATTGCTTTGTAAAGTGTGCTCCACGGTTTTGGCATATGGAGTGTTAACTTCTATTTTTACTTGTTTTCCCCATAACCATTTAGAGCTGGAGAACCTGAAGTCTAATGAAGACATTTACAACAGGTTAGAATTAAAATTGTTTTTGTATTCTTATGCACAATGCTGTGAGAAAATCCTGCATTTATGCAATTCAGAGCATCATTTGTATGAATGAAGAATGCAATATTTGTGTTTTTCCCAAATTGATGTGCTAAGGCCTGCTGAGGTACAATAGTGGGACAGTGAGCCCACCTCGCCTTGCCCGGCCTCACGCTGCCGCCACAAAGGAGCTTCCTTGGGAATTTTTCAGACAGCTGCGCCTAGTCTTGACATCCTCCCAGCAGGCTCTGCGTTACCTCAGCTCCACACATCGCATTGTGGCAACGACGGATGCTTTACTCTCCTTCTCCTTGCCAAGGCATTTTATCATAATCATTCCTCCAGTGTTGAATTCTTCTGTGGTGCGTTTTGAACTCTTGACTTCATGTCTAAGTACGAAACGCAACAAAATGTCACTGAGAGTAGTCTGATTTGATTGTGGTGACTGGACGGCCCCAAACCATATTTAGCAGTTCTTGGCCCTTTTGCTCGCACACCAACACAATGTTATGAATAGGTTCCACTGGAATCCTATATTGTAATTTGGTTTAAAAATGAGTTATTTACTGCTCTGGTGTCGAGGAGTGAAAAATCCGGCCCAGGAGCTGGTGTTGAAGCAGACACTGATGCTCCTTCTTCCCTTGGGGCTCTGGAGACCCCAGGAAGGAGGTGGAATAGTGGTTCACAGTCTGTGATATCTTTCTCCACACCCACATTTCCACTGACCGCAGAGAGGCAGAGGGCGCACCAGCCACCATCTCTCTCTCAAATCACCCCCCCCCCCAAAATCAGCACAGGTCTTTCTTCACACCCACAACGACAAGGGATTCCGAGCTGTTCTGATGAGCCACTGTCAACACAGCGCCAAGTCTTTTCTCTGAGAGTGGTGAATGTGGTTGGAAGAGGTAATGTGCAGCAGTTTGTGAGTAATGGTGTCAAGATGACGGGTACTAATGTTTTAAATATTATGACAGGTAATAAATATTGCTTTGGAAGTAATGGGGGAGCATAGCATGGCACCAGGTATACTTTATTTGGGAGTAGAGAAGGCCTCAACAATGGTGGTGGGGTTGAAAGGTGAGGATATCCACAAGGGTGGTGGTGGTGTGGATGAAAGGACACTTGGTAAATGCAATTTTTTAACATCCGGTTGGTGGGAGGAGGGCTGAAGCAGTATTGGCCATGTTGTGCATATCTTTCTCATGACACTCCCCTAGTGCAACTTATCCGTAGAATTAGTGGATACAGGAGACACAATAGGAACATTTTAGATGGGTAGCTATCAATAACAAGGAGTTTACACCTCTAAGTTCAAGGTGACATCATAGACAACTTGATCCCCTTTCTCATAGTCTATTTGTGGCCAGTTGGAAATCCTCAGTGGAAAACTAGCTCTCTATGCATCTATAAACCTATGTTATGTGAAAGTTGGTTAGAAGTACTTTCCTTCTTAAATTAAACAGACCTAGTATTGTGTTGATCGCTTCCCCATATTGTATCAATTTCAGAAAAAAAGGAACAGTTAATTATCACTGTTCAAATACAGAAAATATTTATGTACCAACTTGTAACATTTATCGCTGTTTCATTGCGGGTATAGGGCTCCGCCATGTTGAATTATTCTCTTCTCATCTGACATGGACAATTGGTGCAAAAAGTGGAAACATCTAGGTCAAAATGCTGACATCATGTGCTCCATTATACTTACTTTCAACAGCTTTCAGCCTCAGCCTCAACCTCTTCCGTAACCATAACCAAATGCCATTGTTTCAAGGTCCCACTCTACAGTCTTCATTTTTGTTTCTTAAAACACCCTTTTCCAGTGTAGAGATTTTGTTTCTCATTCTGTTATTTTTAATCAATTCTTGTTTCTGAAGTTCACTTTATTAAAGTTCTACAATTGCTGAAAAGGATGCGCAAAATATTAACTTTAATGATTGCCTATCTACGATTTCAACAAGGATAATCATTTCTCGACTTTTGGGTGCTGTTAAGGAGTCCAAAGTTTGTAAGCTCTATACCCCGTTGTCACCAAGGACCTTTCAAAAGAGATCAGTTGAGCTTCATTCTGAAGAGTTGTATAAGTTCATAATGGTGTAGCCAGATAGCAGCAGAGCAGAAGACTTGTTTTTCCCATGTATCCTGCCATCTGCCAGATTCTCAACAAGTAACATGAAGCATGATGGAAGAGACATGCAAGCCGTCTTGCTGTTCCACATTGTCTAAAAGCCCAATTTTGTTTTAAGGTCTTATCACCCTTTTAGTGGACGGCCATGCACAGGTGGAGTACGGCAAAACTTTCCAAAATGCTCCTCCTGCCCACAATTTTTTGAAAGACTTAGCGACCACGATCTAGAACCAGGAAGATTTGATAGCAGGAACTGGCAAGGGTGGCCAAAGTTGAGCCATCATAGACTCACTAATTATTATGAAGGGAGAAATAAACAGTGAGGTATAAGGACTTTTTTATGGCCACCAGCATGGCACTTGAAAGATAAGTGATGCTGTACAGTACAGCTATTCTCTAAACATCAGCCAGTCAGGAAGGATCCTTGAGAGGCCCATCACTCCGAGGGGGGTGGGGTGAGGAGGTCTAGTCAAAGAATAAAACTAAGCAAATAATTGAATATATGTGGAAAATAGAAGGTTTTACTGCAAATATTGTAAATTATCACCTTGAATTACACAACATCTTTCTGTGAAGCACAAGGTGAAAGCTCTTGGGAGAATACTGACCATGCTTCAGTGTAATAAATGGGGTGGAAAAAATCAAACAGTAACATAAGGTACGAACCAACATCAAAATATTTGTAATATAAAGAATATTTCAATGTATTTAAGAAACTTCAGCCATTCGACCTAAGGTATAATAGTTGTAGTTCTTCTGGTGGTGTCATTAGTAACCATGACAGGTGAGTATCAGACACTAGTAATGTTGAATAAGGGCACAGCTGTAAAGATGTCCTTATCAAATTTGACACCCGTTTTTGGATTTCAAAGGTGGGGAATTTGAGGCAAGACCGAACATTCACTGGAAAGAACATTACTGGTGTTATGTCAGTTTTCATTCTTGTGTTTGCTGATGCTTACTTGGAAGGCCTAATGGCAGGTGTGTTCAATTTGAAAATTATAAACGTTAGACCTACTTTTCTCCCAAGAGCAGCAAACACATATTCATTTATTAGAACTGAGAGCAAACATTATACCTTGCATTCATTAGAGTGAACCAGGAGGAACAACATGACATTTGTTTTGCATAGGGAAGTACAAGGTGCCAGCTTCTGTAAAAGCATAAATGCGTGGCGTTGGATTAATCAGGATGCAACTTTCATGCCAACAGAACACCTACCATGCGGTCAGCCTATGAAGTTTGTGTGCTCAAAAGCACCAACCACACCTGTGAATTGAATGAGGGCCATCTTCTCTTAGTCTTTGCCAAGCAAAGGATTCCTCTCCTGGATCTGCTTGTTGTACTCGTAAACAACAAATGCTGATACTTTGCCAGCAGACCGCAACAATAAACGTCTTAGATGGGAGGCATTCCATAGGAATCGACTGAGATTTTTGCTTGGTCTTTCAATCCATTATCATTATTTGGCAGTTGTCCATAAAATGAAGACTGTGGGTTGTCACGGTCTGTGGAAAGGCTGTTCCATTTAGACTATAACTAGCATTTCTGACAAAGGAGAAGGGCCAATATTGCCCAGCATGATTGGCTCAGCATAGTTGCAAGTGAAATCCTGTCACTTGAACAGTTGGAATTCAGAAGTTTGAGTACTCCGAGCCATGTGACCATCCTGCAAGTAGTTAGGATGACATCCACCCCAAAAATGTTGTGTAAGTGGAAAAGATTCTGCAGCTGGGGTGCGTTCATAGGTCTAGCTCTTGAATTTATTGGATTGCCGCCAACATGCCCCATAAAGCAGGACTGTGTGCGCTGTCCGAATCTGTGGAGAAGTCAATAAAGGCCACGTAGGCGGGCTGCTTTCTGGTATTAACATATTTGCCAAATAGTGCCAAATAGTGTCCAAGTGATAGTTGTATTGGACTTCAATCATGATTGTCCAATAGGGATAATTCCCTTCTAAGATACTTGTGTTTGTAAGTTAGGTTATATTTGTTATGTTTTGAGATTTTTAAAGCATGCTGTCACCTGAGGGTCTCCTGGCGCTACAGTATGAGGAACAAACTGGGCTTATTACTAGGGAACTAACAAAAAAGCAGAGTTAAGAAAAATGATCGGAGCAGAGGAGATCTTTGAGTAGGTTGATCCAAAGGTTTGGGCATAAACTGAAAATAAGCTTCCCTCTAAATCCAACCCACCTTTTTGCATCCGAACTTAGCAAACTCTTGGAGCTTGCACTGGAAGACGGTTAGAGGAACAAAAAGTTTTTGGAGCAAAATATCTTTTATCCTGTCTGAGGTGAACTCTAGGGGTAGTGCCAAACTTATCATAGTTTTATACTGAGAATCTTTAGGACAATGTGCTGCTGAATAGGGAGCCAGAGTAGCGACATGCAGTTAGTAGTGGTTGTGCTAAATGTGAGGTCTCCTGCAATAAATATGGCTGCTTGATTTATTCAAGAGAGAGGATCTGATATTAAGATAAAGATAATTGGAGTAATGCAGTCTTTGCCCAACTGTTGCCCTCATAATAGCTTTATTTTCCTGTTTAAGATATGGAAGAAGAGAACAAAGTTAACAATAATGAAAATTATAGGAAGATGCCACCTATAGATTTGATAATACATTTGTAACAAAGAGTTTATATTCACCCTAAGATCCAAATTATATGAAGGGTAGGGGACAAGGGGCACAAAAGGCAGGTTGCCATTCCTGTTTGTTGGTACCTGCATAAAAGATTTTGATTATGTCAGTGTTGAGCTTGAGCCACTGTTGGCTCATCCATGCATCGACTGCTGTGAGACCATTCTAGTGGGAAAAGTTATTTTTAGTGTTACACTTCAATTTGAAGAATTGCCCTGTATCGTCCACATATGTATATAACCTTACGTCCTATGAGTGAACAAGTGCAGCTATGCTTTTGTATATTCATTGAATGAATAAGGAGAAAGTGATTGAGGAACTCCATATTTTAGCTCTTTAGATTATGACAAATTTTGACCTAAAGTCACCTATTGGCTTTTGGCTGCTAGAAAGGAGAAGAACTGTGCAGCATTTTTTTTTCTTTTAGTAGATCATCATTACTATAGCACCTTTCTAGGCGGTAGGGATCAAAGCTGAAAATACAGCAGTGTATAATTTCTAATTGATGCTACTAATTACAGATACTTCACTTTAAAATAGTGTCCAGGTGCCAGGCTGGATCGCGAAAATGTTCTCTATAGCATTGCTTCTGTGTGTCACTAGGTGGCATAGTGCAGATCTATGCTGACGTCACACTGCCATGAAACTGACAGAGCGAGGCCGCATATAAGTGCTTCGCCTGCATGCGGTCAGTTCCTTTCTTTCCTTGCTCTTATACGGATTAGGAGCTCCACTCCCTGCTTTGCCGGTTTTCCCAGCCTGAAAGAACAGGTTCCAAGCCTTGTGTGACTGCAGGAAGCAGATGTCAATCACGGAGCCCCATGAGGTCTGTCTTTGGTGTCTAGGCTCGGGACACGATTCTAGGTGATTGGATCAGAGCTCACCCATGGACCTGATGACAACACTGTATGTCGCAGAACATAAGAAGTTGTAGCCTTTGTTAGGATCCAGCTTGTAGGAAGCTGGCTCGTTATATGGTATACCAAAATATTTCTTTGCATGTGAGATGAATGTAACTGGGAGAAAAGGATAAGATCTGATCCACCATGATTTCCTGAGAGACAATATCATGTGCCCGACTGCCACAAATCACCCTTGTTCTTGGACATAAGTGATGCGTCGCTAGCTGGCTGGAAACAGATTGGGTTGACCGTTGTTACATGGTGTGGGATCAAACTCAGTTCCACGTAATTCAGGTGAAGCTGCCCCCCAAATCCAGCAGCCTTAGTGGTACAGTGAGAGCCAATGCGACACACATGACTCAATAAGGAGATCCACACTAATTTATAAAAGTTACATGTATCTTTGTATACACTTGGGCACCAGAATCAATACGATCAGGTAAGCACGTTTTGCAAGAGAAATACTTTCAGGTTTTAAAAGCCAACAGTGCGTTTTTCAGAGAATGCAATGTTACCCTCTGGCAGAAAAAACAAATCCTGCATACAGGTATAGTACAGCAACTTACGGGATAAATCTCCTGGACTTAAGGTAAGTTTGGAGCAAGGTCCAAGGCCACACCAACAGGTCACACCGGGTAGCACTGGCGCGGCCGGGTGCAGTACAGTGTTGGGTGCCCAAAGTTTTTTTGATAACCAATTTTTATTGATTTATAAATGTAAAACCAAGTTGCAAAGTAGAAGGCACATTTCATTACAGACTCCTAGATGAACAGGTCCATGTAGCATTTGGATAAGTTAAAATGATCATGTGCGGGTAGAGCCTAGCCAGACGTCACAAATCTTATGATATTTGCTTTAACAACCCCTTGCCTGGTAGGCGGATCGTTCCATTAGAGCACACCAATCCATCCCCCTCCTCCACTGTTGTAGCGAGGGAGGGGTCTTGGACACCCAGCATCTAGCAATGTCCCGCTTTGCAACAAGCAAGGCCGTGCCTACAAGTGTGCAAATTGCCCGGGTGCCCCAAGTGTCCTCCGTCACCCCAAGCAGAGCAACCTTGGGGGAGGCCGTCAAGGTGAGATTCAGCAGAGTGGAGAGTTCATGTAGGATGTGTGCCCAATATCATTGGATCCTGGGACAGGACCATGCTATATGGAAGAATACCACCGGTGAGTGAAGGCATCTATCACACAGAGTTTGCTTTGAGCCCAGTGTAGGAAGTTGGCTCTGTATGCACTATTTCAAAGTAAAGAATAGTATGCACAGAGTCCAAGGGTTCCCCTTAGAGGTAAGATAGTGGCAAAAAGAGATAATACTAATGCTCTATTTTGTGGTAGTGTGGTCGAGCAGTAGGCTTATCAAAGGAGTAGTGTTAAGCATTTGTTGTACACACACAAGCAATAAATGAGGAACACGCACTCAGAGACAATTCCAGGCCAATAGGTTTTTGTATAGAAAAATATATTTTCTTAGTTTATTTTAAGAACCACAGGTTCACGATTTACATGTAATACTTCAAATGAAAGGTATTGCAGGTAGGTACTTTAGGAACTTTGAACTAGCAAACTAGCATATACAGTTTTCACATAAATCACATATAGCTATTTTAAAACTAGACAGTGCAATTTTCAACAGTTCCTGGGGGAGTAAGAGTTTGTTAGTTTTTGCAGGTAAGTAAACCACCTACGGGGTTCAATTTTGGGTCCAAGGTAGCCCACCGTTGGGGGTTCAGAGCAACCCCAAAGTTACCACACCAGCAGCTCAGGGCCAGTCAGGTGCAGAGGTCAAAGTGGTGCCCAAAACGCATAGGCTTCAATGGAGAAGGCGGTGCCCCGGGTCCAGTCTGCCAGCAGGTAAGTACCCACGTCTTTGGAGGGCAGACCAGGGGGGGTTTGTAGGGCACCGGGGGGGACACAAGTCCACACAAAAACTACACCCTCAGCGGCACGGGGGCGGCCGGGTGCAGTGTGCAAACAAGCGTCGGGTTTGTAATAGAAATCAATGGGAGACCAAGGGGTCTCTTCAGCGATGCAGGCAAGGGGGGGGGGGGGCTCCTCTGGGTAGCCACCACCTGGGCAAGGTAGGGGGCCACCTGGGGGTCGCTCCTGCACTGGAGGTCGGATCCTTCTGGCCCTGGGGGCTGCGGGTTCAGAGTCTTTACCAGGTGTCGGATCTTAGAAGCAGGCAGTCGCGGTCAGGGGGAGCCTCGGGATTCCCTCTGCAGGCGTCGCTGTGTGGGCTCAAGGGGGGCAACTCTGGCTACACACGGTCTCGCAGTTGCCGGGGCGTCCTCCCTGAAGTGATTGTTCGCCACAAGTCGAGCCGGGGGCGTCGGGTGCAGAGTGTCAAGTCTCACGCTTCCAGCGGGAAACACAAGTTGTTTCAAAGTTGCTTCTTTGTTTCAAAGTTGCAGTCTTTGGTGAACAGAGCCGCTGTCCTCAGGAGTTCTTGGTCCTTCTAGATGCAGGGCAGTCCTCTGAGGCTTCAGAGGTCGCTGGTCCCTGGGGAGAGCGTCGCTGGAGCAGTGTCTTTAGAAGGGGGGAGACAGGCCGGTAGAGCTGGGGCCAAAGCAGTTGGTGTCGCCGTCTTCTCTGCAGGGTTTTTCAGCTTAGCAGTCCTCTTCTTCTTAGGTTGCAGGAATCTGAGTTCCTAGGTTCTGGGGAGCCCTTAAATACTAAATTTAAGGGCGTGTTTAGGTCTGGGGGGTTAGTAGCCAATGGCTACTAGCCCTGAGGGTGGGTACACCCTCTTTGTGCCTCCTCCATGAGGGGAGGGGGGCACATCCCTAATCCTATTGGGGGTTAGTCACCTCAGCTCAGGACACCTTAGGGGCTGTCCTGACTGGCCAGTGACTCCTCCTTGTTTTTCTCATTATCTCCTCCGGCCTTGCCGTCAAAAGTGGGGCCGTGGCCGGAGGGAGCGGGCAACTCCACTAGCTGGAGTGCCCTGTGGTGCTGTAACAAAGGGGGTGAGCCTTTGAGGCTCACCCCCAGGTGTTACGGTTCCTGCAGGGGGAGGTGTGAAGCACCTCCACCCAGTACAGGCTTTGTTACTAGACACAGAGTGACAAAGGCACTCTCCCCATGTGGCCAGCAACATGTCTGGTGTGTGGCAGGCTGCTAGAACTAGTCAGCCTACGCGGATAGTCGGTTAAGGTTTCAGGGGTCACCTCTAAGGTGCCCTCTGGGGTGTATGTTACAATAAAATGTACACTGGCATCAGTGTGCATTTATTGTGCTGAGAAGTTTGATACCAAACTTCACAGTTTTCAGTGTAGCCATTATGGTGCTGTGGAGTTTGTGCATGACAGACTCCCAGACCATATACTCTTATAGCTACCCTGCACTTACAATGTCTAAGGTTTTGTTTAGACACTGTAGGGGCACAGTGCTCATGCACTGGTGCCCTCACCTATGGTATAGTGCACCCTGCCTTAGGGCTGTAAGACCTGCTAGAGGGGTGACTCATCTATACTTCATAGGCAGTGTGAGGTTGGCATGGCACCCTGAGGGGAGTGCCAGGTCGACTTAGTCGTTTTGTCCTCACCAGCACACACAAGCTGGCAAGCAGTGGGTCTGTGCTGAGTGAGGGGTCCCCAGGGTGGCATAAGACATGCTGCAGCCCTTAGAGACCTTCCCTGGCATCAGGGCCCTTGGTACCAGGGGTACCAGTTACAAGGGATTTACCTGGATGCCAGGGTGTGCCAATTGTGGAAACAAAAGTACAGGTTAGGGAAAGAACACTGGTGCTGGGGCCTGGTTAGCAGGCCTCAGCACACTTTCAAATCAAAACTTAGCATCCGCAAAGACAAAAAGTCAGGGGGTTACCATGCCAAGGAGGCATTTCCTTACACCCAGCACAAAATAGTCAGGCCGGTGTCCGGCACAGTGCAAGAAATACACCTACACCATACACAGCCTTGTGGGGATTGCAAGGATTCGCAGAGCCATCAACGCATCCCGCCAATCCTCCTCTTCCAGGGGGCCGATCCAGGCCTCCCAACGGGCCTGTGGAGGCTGGAGGGGTGGAGAGGCATTCAGTTCAAGAGAGGTAAATCTGCGACACCTCCCCCTACCCAGAGCCCCCATCATTGTCTTCGCCTCCATAGGACTGAATTCAGGTATCTGGGTACCATTGTTAATATAGGCATGTAGTGCATGTCTGAGCTGTAAATATTTGTGAAATTGTGTCTGATTCAGGGTGTATGCCTCTTGGTGTTGCTGGAAAGACATCATGTGTGTACCCTCCCACACATCTCCCACTACCGTGATGCCTATGGCGTCCCAGCGCGTGAAGCCCTCAACGTTGGCAACTTCATGTAACCATGTTCCCTGCCATAGCGGGGTGTGCTGGGTGACCCGGCCCCACCACCCCGTCAGTTTTTGGGCCGTGTGCTACCCATGCAGGACCTGGTTGGTAATATCCGGTGTAGCCCTGGAGATGGGAGATCCATATAGCATGTCAATAAGGCGTGTGAACCCCACTGTTGATACTTCTAAACGATAGGCTGGGTCGTCCCATCCCCCGGTGAGCCATTCATTGATGGTGAGTACCTGCACCTGCACTGCCAAGTAGTAAAGGTATAGATTAGACCTAGCCAGACTGCTGTCGTACATGCCGCGCTGGCATGTGTCCCAGGATAGGCGCCGTCGGCTCTCCCGCCATATAAAGTAGTGGGCCTCCGCATCCATCTCCCAAAACCAGTGTTGTGGAATATGGTTGGGGATATTTTGGAGAACGTACAGAAAACTGGGTAGGACCAACATTTTATATAGTGCTATGCGACCTATGACTGTTAGGGGCAGGGTCTGCCATTTTCCAAGGTCCGCTTTTACCCTACGAGACAGCGGGATGAGGTTGAGGGCCCAGGTCATAGAGGGTTCAAGCACTACTTTCATGCCAAAGTACGTGAAGCTTAATCGTCGGATAGGGATTGTCGTTTGCCAAACAGTCAACACTCGAGACACCGAAAACGGGACCAGCAGAAATTTCATAATGTTCATATTGAGGCCAGAGGCCTCACCAAAAATACGTATCAATTGAAGACACCTAGGGATGCTTGTCTCTGGTTGCGATAAGTAAAGCAGGACATCATCGGCGTAAAGTGCAATGCGGTCCTCCCAACCTCCCGCCCACCGCCATCCTTCTAGGAAGGCATCTTGGTGAACCATTTGTGCGAGAGGTTCTATGGTGGAGGCAAAGAGGAGGGGGGGATAGGGGACAACCCTATCTAGTGCCCCTCCCAATGGGGAAGACCTCTGACAGCCTCCCATTCACTAGAACACTGGCTGATGGTGTATGGTATATTAACTGAACCAAGCGCCTGAATGGGCGTCCTAAGCCTGCCTTCTGAAGAAACAACTCTAGGTAGCTCCAGTCCACCATATCAAACACTTTTTCAAAATCGATTAGGAGGATGGCCAGTGGGGAGCGGAGTATGTCTGTGCGCCAGGGCAACATGGAGCCTTCGCAGGTAATGTCTAGTGCTACGGGTGGGCATAAAGTCGCACTGATCAGGGTGGATCAAGTGTCGCAGAACCGTGCGAAGACGAGTAGCCAGTATATTAGCGTAAATCTTTAGCTCAGTGTTGATTAATGATATTGGGCGATTGACTGCGCAGTGCTAGGAGGGAAGCCTGTACTTAGGCAACACAACAGTCGTGGCCTGGTCCAAGTCGAGAGGGAAGGCACCCTTCTTCAAGGCCTCAGTATATAGACTGTGGAGCTGGGGCACTAATATATCTCAGACCTTAGAGTAATATTCTGATGGATATCCATCCGGGCCAGGGGTCTTCCCAGATCTAAGGTTTTATCCTCCATAGTTATGAGGTCGTCAAGACCTCTCTAACGAAGGCTGAGAGGACTGGCATGTCTAATTCATTTAACAGTGGCATCTGCTGTTCGATAATACGTTTGGGCGCCGCCGCGTATAGGGTAGCATAATATTGAGTGACTGTGTCGGCTATGTCATGGGGGGGGTCGTATGTATCAGCCCGTAATCGTCTGTTATCTTGGGGATCACTCGTCCCGGCATCGGTCCGGTGGCCAGCCAGTAGAGGAGAGGACCTTACTGTTCTTATACCCCCCAACCATAAATTTGGGCCTGTGTCGCTTGCCTGATCTGTTTTGCCTCTTCCAGGGAGTGGGTTCTAATTTCTTGCCTCACCATCTCCAGGGCTTGTCTGTGTCCCTCCCTCCTGGATCTCAACATCTTGCGTTCTAAGAGGAATGGCCGGGCCTCAAGGGATGTAATATGGGCTTGTTTCTCCCTCTCCCGCCTTCACAGAAGACCCTTCGCATGGCCACTGATTGTGGCCTTACTTACTGCCCGAGAGTGATACGGGATTGGACTGACCCAGTGTTTTCACCGAAGTTGTTTTTTAACCTCTCTGTGGAGGTCTGCAGAGTAGGTCTCGTCTTGTAGAAACCAAGCATTGAAACGCCACATAGGTCTCCGATTCGGCCATGGGTGGCCAATGATCATAGATATAGGGGCGTGGTCGGAGAGGCCATGGGCATGTATCTGGATTTGGGTAACTAGGGAGAGGTCAGTGGCCGGTGTAAGGATCATGTCGATACTGGCCTGGGTGTGGTGTGCCGCTGAGGTGTGGGTGTATTGCTGGAGGTGGGGGTGCCATAACCGCCATGCGTCAGAGGCCTGTGGTCGTCATCCACCTGGCAAGAGCCAGGGAGAGTCTGTGCAGAGTATCCGACAAGGGACCTGTGATGTCCAAGTTTGCGTCCAAGACTGCGTTCGGGTTGCCACCCACAGCTGTGAATCCCGTGGGCATCTGGGCTAGGAGGGTGGTGAGGGTGCGAAGGAACCCCTCAAGCCCCGTGGAGGGGCATATATGCTAAGTAGAATGATGTTCTGTCTGTCCAACTGCCCAATCAGGGCCATGTACCTCTCCTGTGGGTCTTCTCAAGTCTGTTGTATTAAGGGATAGCCCTGGTGCAGAAGTATCACCACGCCCCTCACCCCCCGAGTGTACCTGAAATGGTAGACCCGATCAGAGCCGTAGCAGGCCAAGAACGGGCATGTGGACCCCAGTAGGTGTCTCCTGGAGAAGTAGGATTGTGCAGTACCGCCGTCTGCTTAATCTTGTCAAGGAGACCATTAACGTTCCAGGAAACTATCGTAGTGGGCACCCCCCAAAGCTGTGCGCACAGCTGGTGGAGCATTACATTGATCTGAGTGAGGTGCGGCGGATGATGGGCCCTGCATTTGTCCAGTGTCTGAGCGACCTGTGTGCGCCTTCCAATGTGCGACCTCCAAATAATGAAGGCAAAGAACAAACAACAACATAATAACGCCATCATACAGTAATGAATATCTCCCAACTCCCCCCTCCTTATACTTCCCCTCCCAAATTGAAGAAGCGTCTGTCGCCCTAGAAAAGCCCCAGCAAACCAATGGAAAAGGTAAGGTGAACCCCTAGTGGTGTGGAGTGGTGAACCCTCCATTGAGTCGGATCTCCTCTATGTTCCATTAGTGACCCATGCAGAGCCCTCCGTCACCCGGGGAGGCGTGAAATGAGTCTTACTCAGTTGTTCTCCTTCTTCTTGAGCGGATTGCCATGTTGATGTCGATTCATGGGAGGCCTCCTTCTGCGGAGGGGGCGCCTGCTCCGCGGGCCCCAGAGGTCCACTGGGATCAGCATCTTCTGCAGCTGGAACCAACGTGAGGGCCTCCCGAGTGGCCAGAGCCCCGGTGATTGCCCTAGGCAGAGCATCCAGAGGTCTCTGAGTGAGGGGGTGGGGATCCCTTCGGTGTTCCCCCGAAGTGGTCGTTCCTCTGTCGCCCACTCCCAGGCTGCCTCCGATGTATTGAAAAAGTGCGCCTTGCCTGCATGCAGGACCTTAAGGCGGGCCGGGAAAAGGAGCATGGACTTTAGGTGTAGTGCTCTTACTTTCGGTGTTACCTGTTCATATGAGTGCTGCCTCGTCTGGACCTCTCGAGAGTAGTCCTGGAAAATCAGGATTCTTGAATTCTGATAGCGGAGTTCCGGCTGAGCACGTGCCTCAGGTAGGATAGTCCTGGTCCCGAAAGTTTAGGAAGTGGGCAATAAACGCCTTGGGTGGTGCCCCCGGCAGAGGTCTCCCGGAGAGGGCCCTATGGGCGCGTTCAAGAGCAAACCATGTGGATGGCTTGTCCGAGAGCACCTGTGATTTGAGCCAGGTCTCCAAGAACTTCACGGGTTGGGCCCTTCGGCTGCCTCTGGGAACACCACGAAGCACAGGTTATTCCGTCTTGAGCAGTTTTCGGCATCCTCCGCTTGCTGCTATAGCTCATGTGTGCGGTAAGAAGGCAGGACACCTTGGTTTTAAGATTTCGGACTTCGTCTTCCACTGTTGACACACGGGTCTCCATCTTGGTAAGCTGCGCCGAGACGTTCCTGAGGTCCTGGCACAGCAGCGCCATGTCCACTCTGACCTCCCCAATTTTGTTCTCCACCACAGCCTGAGAGGATTGTATGGCATGTAGGATCTTGTCAGCATCACCCTCGGTCATCCCCGCCGGGGTAGTGAACTTATCAATACGAGGTTGAGAGGAGGATGTTTTGGCTTACCTGTCCTTCCCCGTGGCACCAGGAGTCAGTGCGCCACAGGCGCAGTTAGATCTGCAATATACCGGGAGGGCCGGATCCTCCCCTTCAGGCCCAGTGAAGTCCAGCTGCTCAAGGCCTGCCTGGCAGGACCAACAAAACGGGGGCCAGCAGGCGAGCCCCGCTGCAATCTATGGGCCAAGGAGCGCCGGGACAGGACAAGACCGAGGCTGTCCCATCAGTGTGGGTCCACCTCGCCCCCTCCAGGCCACGTGCCCAGCCGGCCCAGCAGTGTAGGCTCCAGTCTGGCCTAGGCCGCTGGGGGCCAGCAGGAGAGCCCTGAAACCACCTCCTCCAGCGCCGCTCACCTTGCGTCCCGAGGCTCGCCAGCTGCACAATCCCAGCAGCCGGGAGCCCACCAAAGACGCCACCGGGCTCCAGGGTGTAGCATCACCCCCCGTCCAGGGGGCCACCAGTCTCCCCCGCCCCCCCCCCCCCCACACTGCCAGGTCTGGGGGCACACCTCCAGGCAGGGAGAAAAGGCACGGGGGGAAACAGCCCACCCCTGCGATCTGACAGGCGCGGGACCCCCCCACCCCCACCCCAAAATCTCAATTCGCAGCTGCAGCAGGGCCACTCACCGCCCACCCATTGCCTCCAATCTCAGGCGCGGCCAGCGCCAGAGTCTACCAGGCCTGATCCGCGGCCCGCCAGGACTCCAAATCAGCCGTGTTTGGCCAGGCGAGGTGCAAGCCCAATCTCCTTCAGCGCAGTGGCGCCCCCAAAGAGGAGGTGATCCAGTCGCTGCGCCGACCTCAGCCATCCAGGACCCTTGAGATCCGAGCGCCGGCAGGCCCGCAATGCACCTCTGCCTCCTCTCTGGTCTCCCTACAGCTGGCAGGGCTCCAAAATTTCAGGAAGGTGGGCCCCGCATGGCGTGGATGGCGGCGGATGGGGTCCAAAGCGCACTCGAAGTGCTGCTGCCATCTTGACACCCTAAGCCTCGCCCCCTTGGGTGCCCAATGTTAGTCAATGGTCATTGAGCAGGTTAAAAAGGGGCTGCAGATTTGGCCTGGGAGGTAAGTCGGGCTGAACCAGCAAGTAGGCTCGGATTTCACGATGCTCGGGGATGTGGCGACACCTTAGGTCCTCTTCTCCACAGGCCAGGGGCAATGGGTGCAGAGGTGTCTTGAGGCTTGTCATTGGGAACACACAGGGTTGAGGGGGGCCTGCTAACAGTCTGCAGGCGGCATCAGTGAATCCACTATAAGCAAGTCCAAAGTGGGCTTTGTCTCTGAAGGGCTGGGGGACCACACTGGCACTGTTGGCCTACTTCAGCTCAGGCTAGGTGGCCCCGGGTTAAGTGGTGCTTTCTGGTGTGGGGTTTTGGCGTTCCAGACTCCTCTGTGGTCTCTTGGGGTGCCTGCAGGGAAGGAGCTATGCTGCTCCACACGAGTTCCTGGGTCTTTGTTGAAGGCCAGCAGTCCTCTCAGGCTTTTGGAGGCACAGCAGCTTGCAGGACTACCAACTTTGATGCAGTTGAGCAGGAACAGCAGGCAGGCCGGCAGGGTTGGTGCCAAGTCAGTTGCTTCTTCCTCCGTCTTTGCTTTCGTGGCTCTTGAGTGTCCTTCGTAGACCAGCAAGAATTTGATTTCCTGATGCCAGGGGCTCCCCTAAAACACTGAATTTAGGGGCTTTAGGGGAGTGTAGGGTAGTAGCCAACGGGCTACTTAACCCTGGGGTCACTACGTCCCCTACATGACCACTTTCTGTGGGAAGTGGGCATAACCCTAGTGTCCACGTCAGGCAGCTCACCTTTGGGGTGGAACTGACCTTAGAGTAGACATCCCTTCCTGGCTACTAATCTTCCTGCCTGTCCAGGTGTCAAATGGGCCCTGGGGCAGGAGGGTAGGCATCTCCCTTCTGAGGGAAGCCAGATCTGCATGCCATGGTGGGTGGACCTTTTTGAAGCCCTCTGCCTTGGAATGCAGATTTGGAGGTCATCCTGCTGGGAGGGGTGTGTTAACACCCCTGCCAGAGCAGGCTTTGTTCCTGATCCCCCAAGAGCAAAGGCTCTCACCCTTAGTGGCTAAGGGGGTCAGAATCCTGTCTGTTGGTGGCAAGCTAGTTAAACCTAGTCAGCCAGCACATAGGGAGTTGGTAGGTTTTTCAAGGGGGCACCTATAAGGTGCCCTCCGGGTGCATGAATTAATAAATCCATTACTGGTATCAGTTAGGTTTTAATATTAGATGTTTGATACCAAACATCCCTATTTTCAGAGAAGCTATCATGTAGCTGGGGAACTCGTATTGACCAGTGCCCAGCACATGCATTTCTCTCATCACTTCCTTTGTCTAAGGATCGACAAATATATAGCAGGGGCATAATCTGCTCTTGCAGATATGTCCACACGTGTATTATAAGGCATCCTGCCCGTACATATATTGTATGCAGTGTTAGGAGATATGGCACACAGGCTGTGTGCCATGTTGTGTTTTATCTTTTAGTTGCACCAAGACACACAGCCTGCAGTGGCAGTCTGTATGCGTTTGGTACTGGGTCCCTTAAAGTGGCTGTGCTGCAGCTCTTTGGGGGACCCTCTTTAGTACTCCTGCTCTAGGTACCAGAGGCACAATTACAGAGGTGCAAAAGGCCTGGCCACTTGGGGAATCAAGTGCCCAGGTGTCTTGTTTTGGGGAAGGAACACTGTCACTGAGGATCTGGTTAGCAGAACAGACAAAGTGGATGGAACTAATGCAACTAAAACCTAGTTTCCTATGTCGCTCATGCTCCAAATTATATGTCCAAACTTTGTCACGGTCCGGAGGCTGTTCCCACGACCAAGCAACTTCACACTCACGTCCAACGTAGGGTCTTACTGATTGCTCAGAATGGCTATGACCTGCCTTTTCTCTCTGACATGTCTGCTGTTGCTACCCACCTTCAGAGGAAATTTCAGACAGCCCTCTCTCTATTCTGTCACAGAGGTGCAGGTATTACTTCAAGTATGCAATTGAACGGGTACTGAACTTGAAGAGGCAAGGGTTTTTATTCAGGCATCCTCTCTTCTGTTTACCCAGGAGACTGGATGATGGCCTTGGACATGCAGGGAAGGGTATTCAGTTCAAGGTAGACCAGGAGCATTTTCTGTTTACTGTGCTGCCCTTTGGCCTCATTAGCACACCTCGGGTGTTCATGCAAGTGATTGCAATGATTGCTTCTCATCTTTAGAGGTTTCGGATACTAGTATTTCTATACCTCGGACTGGCTGTTGATGACAGCTTGCCAGTCTGTCATGGACCACCTCTGGACAACGTTGAACCTCTTATGATCGTTTGGGTTCACTATCAATGAGCCGAAGTCCCACCTGAGTGCTTCACATAGCCTTCCATTCACTGATTTAATCCTGGACGTAGTGGCGTGCAGGGCTTTCCCTCGCCATTAGTCTTGTTCATTTGAGCTATGATTACGATGTTTCAGGCACATCCCTTGAACACAGTGAGGGCAGCTCTGAGCCTTCATGGCCTTTTAGCCTTCTACATCTTCCTTGTCAACTATGCCACACAGTGCAAGCATGCCATGCTCTGCGGGGGAATTTGAATTGCCAGTGGGCCATTCATCATGACAGTCTGGCTGATGCCATCCACGTCTTGGAGGAGACAGCGCGAGATTCTGCAGTGGTGGCTACTTGAACACAACTGGTCCAGCAGCAGTCCTCTCTGCCTTCCCCACTCAGAGATGACAGGATTGACTGATGCATCCTAGCTGGTATGAGGAAGACATCTGGGGGAGGCGGAGATCATAGGACTGGTCTGAATCGGAGGGCTTGTCCACATCAGGCTGCTGGATTTGCAGGTCATTTGTTTGTCTCTAAAGGCCTTCTTGCTGTCCATCAAGGGGAGGGTGGTGCAGGCTCTAAGAGACATTATCGCCCTATGGAACTGTAACAAGCAGGGCAGAGTGAGGTCCTGTTTCAGGATACTCTTTGATAACGTGTAGTGGGTTTTTCACAAGAACACTTGATAGGAGATGCATTTCAGCTTGAATGGAACACAGAAATCTTGTAGGACTTCCTGCCTCTCCTGCCCTGAGTTCTGGAAAACATTAGGAACTACCGGCCCCAATATATTCTGACGGCTCTGGATTGGGCTAGGAGAGTGTGATATTCGGCTCTTCCGGGCATGAGCATCTGGACTTGGATCAGGCTGTCCCTCCACAAGAACATACTGTTGCAGCAATAGCATCGGTCCCCCAGCCAGATCTTCACAATCTACCCCACCATGCATGGAGACTGAGCAGCATCATTTGACTTTGTTTCACTGCCACGAAGTCCATTTAGGCTGGGTGCTGAAATACATTTGTGGCCTGGTGTGGCATTCCCAAGACTGACCCCATACAGGCAAAGCTGTTAGACATCCTTTTGTTTGCTTTATCTTAGACCCAGCGAGACTTTGCAGTGGGTACTAATAAGTTATTTGTTTGTCCTTTTAGCCATTGTGCATTTGCCGGACCAACCTTCCTTGTTTAAATCACCTGTTCTGGTGATTTCTTAAAGTTTGAGACACATGTTCCCTCCCAACCGATTTAAAATGCCACAGTGGAACCTTAACTTAGTCTTGGCAGTTTTCCTTTTCAGCAGATGCATAACTGTTTGTTGCACTTCCTGACCTTAAAGACTGTCTTCCTCATTGTTATTATGTTAACTAGTTTCATGCCTGGCCTTCAGGCCCTTTCAATGCAACAGCCCTACACCGCATTGTTCCCCGACAATCGGTGCTGCTGATTCTATTGACCTTACTAAATATTTGTGATTCCCTTCCATGTTCAGGAGTCCATCACCCTACCACAGTTATTTGCTCCCCCTCTCGAAACAAAGGAGGAGAAGAGGCTGCACTAGTTGGGGCCCCAAAAGGGCTTTCAGTTTTACATTGATCGCACCATGGGCCCTTGAGTGGACGATGAGCTTTTTGTGTATTTGTCTAAAACAAAGAAAAGTAAAGTGGTGCAGAATAGGACCTTGTCGAAGTGGCTAGCCTTCTGTCTTATGATCTGCTGCGCACTGGCGAAGAAGTAACACCCTTAGGGCTTGCGTGCTCATTCCACCAGTGCCAAGGCTGCGACTACTGCGTTAGCTTGCGGACTCTCTGTCCTGGACATCTGTCAGACAGTAACGTGGGCATCTTTATGCACACTTACCAAACACTACTGCCTGGATGGTCAAGTCCGTCATAAAAGTCAATTTACTCATTCTGTCCTGCAGGACATTTTGGTCTGACATCAGTTTTGCCATCCTGCCTTGTGGGAGTATTTCTTGGGTATCTATTTTGAGGTAAGGAATTTATGTCCAGAAGTCTCTATCAGATTAACAAGTTACTTACCTTTAATAACGCCTTGTATGGTAAATATTCTCTCCAGCCGCTTATTCCTTCCCAACCCTCTCATCCTCCCTGATCTGCAAAGTGATTCATTACAGGGTCACCCTTCTAAGTGCTTTAGAAGTACACACCAGTATGTCAGCATTCTTAATGTCATTCCCCCTTCTGCTGTGGAAAGTTGCAAAAAGAAACGGTTTCAGTCCACTGTGTTGGCACCTATATAGCCACTGTGCATGTCATTTCCAGTGCAGACAATGACACTGAGCCGAATGATCTCCCCTGCCGGCGCACAGGGGTACTGCTTGAAAATTTCCAGATCCAGTCTGACGTCTGGGAAATATACTAAGGCAGTGTTCCCCGGGCCGCGGACCGGTGCCGGTCCGTGGATCAATCGGCACCGGGCCGCCCCACTGTGGCGGGCGGTAAATGTTTGATAATTTTTCCGTGGCCCGCTTGTCACACAATGGGACAAGCAGGCCACGGAAAAATTATCAAACATTTACCGGTCCGCGGCGATAAAAAGGTTGGACAACACTGTACTAAGGTAAGGAATCTGCGGTTAGATAGTCTGTACCAGATAAAGCATTACCGAAGTTAAGTAACTTGTTTGTCAGTGCATATGGGTGGGGCCTCTATGTGGCGCTGTTCTTTCAGTTCCGGGGCAGTATAGAGCCATATGGCACCACTCAATTGGGTGCAGGGCCACTGATCCAGAAGCCTTTTCCCCCACAGCAATCTGGCGCCTGTGGTGTATTCTAAGGTGATAAATCTGCTGTTACATTGTGTCCACCAGGAATACTGTTACTGAAGGTAAGTAACTTGTTCAACAGGTGCAAAAACTGTACCACCCAAATATGATGTTTCTTTGTCACTTATACTGGGACCTCAAACAGCGCCAACAGCTTTGAAAATCTTTGCCTCAACTATGTGCTAACCTATCAGAGTTGGGGTGACAAAGGTAAGTATCAGTTGAAAAATGTCATTGTCTGCGTGTAAATATATGATTTGCCAAATTTTTCTGGCATGAATCCCATGACACCACGATACAATTAGGACCACACTATCTCCTCTCACTTACGACTGCAATATTTCCTGTAGTTACGGAGCTTCATTCTAGGGGTATGAATTAGTATTTCCTGTGCGAATAGTTCCTAAACTGCTTGTGTATCAGATTCTATTTCTCAGGTCTTTGAAAGTTCAATATTATGTGCAACTTCATTTCAACTAAACGTTTAACTAATCCTAATCATTGCTGCTGTACCTGACATGTAAGCCTCGTTCTCTACAATCACGTTACCCACCATGTTTAAAGCATGCATCTCCACAAAAAGCTGACTCTTATAGTGTGGCATTATTTCTAGGTGTTTATCAAATACTTTTACAAGAATCATGCACTACAGTGTCACCTCCCTCAAAGTTCTGTTGTGAATTTGCATTCATTCAGTCAAGAAGTCAGCCCTAGTCGTAACATCAAATGATTACCAAACCCCTTGCTCATTATCTGCAAATTTGTTACAAATTTGAATGATTCGTGAGTTGCAGCACCATTGTCCATAATTCAGGAACAGTGTGAACCTTCCTCCTCAACTCACATTCTGGTTTGGGGGTGGAGGGGTGTTGCTTCTGCTCTGAGCTAAGTATGAACTACATCAGCTAGTTGGCTGCCAATCGTTTCTACCCCTTCAGCTTTGCGTAGTCTATTTGGGTTGGTAGGTTTCAAGAAGTTGAGGTTCTACTGGCATACAGTATCCACAGGTCAAAGTTATACCACTGAAGCGCAAGCACTTATCTTGTGAAGTCCTTAGTCTCCTTGCAGATTCTCCACTAGAGCTTTCCTTACATTGTTGCTCATCATTCTGACAGTGACAGTACATGTAATTATTGGAATTGAGGTTTCATTTATAACTAAAAGGGCTGGTAGGAGTTAGTGATGTCCAGTTGTGGGTGTGATTTCCAGGTTTCTCGCTTAACTTCATGTGATGTTTCAAGCATGAAAGGATCTGCAAGGAACAAAGGAATCTATAAACTGCTTATTAGTGCTGTTTGACCATCCTCCTCCTTATATTGTAATACTGTAGGAAACTGGCCTTCTTTGCAGATGCCCCCCCTCCCCCTTTCAGAACTACTAGGTGCTGATTTTCTACACTGACAGTGCCTGGAGGCCGCTATACAGACCTCAGTGCCAGTGCTTCTTCCTTAAAACAAGGTATAGCTAATTGTTTACAGTTCTCACAGGACTTTATCACCCCTATAAGTCCCTGGTAAATAGTACCCCGGGTACCTAGGGCATGGGAACTAAAAAGGGTCGCTAAGGGCTGCAGCATAACAAATGCCACCTCAAGGGACCCCCACACAAATTGCACTCAGCCTGCCCTCCCAGACCGTGTCGGGGTGCAGACCCGGAGTGAAAACATGGCTTGGCACACTCATTGTATGCCATGCCAAAGTCGCAGCATGCATTATAGGTAAGTCACCTCTCTGTCTAGTTCTATTACTAGATATTGCAAGTGACTAGGCAGCCATCTTAAAGCATGTACTGGACAGTGGGCAGTACGAGTGACACAGCTTCATGATAGCTGCATGGAAAATAGTGGTGATTGGTATCAAACACCTCATCTTAATAAATCCATACTGATGCCAGTATTTGATTTACTATGACTTGCACCCAGAGGGAACTGTAGAGGTGTTCTCCTGAAACTTCTAGTCCTCTAGTGTGCTGGCTGACTGATTTCGACCAGCCTGCTACCACAAATAAGTTTCTAACCCCCTGGAGGTGAGAGCCTCTGCGTTCTGAGGTCAGAAACAGAGCCTGGTCTGGCAGGAGGTGTTAACACCTCTGTCAACAGGATGGCTAGCAGATCTGCATACGAAGGCTGGGGACTTCAGAGGGCCTGTTACCTTTGGTATGTGACCACTAGCCTCCCCAGGCCAAGGAGAGGCGACCTTCTGCCCCGAGGCCCATCTGGCACAGAACAGGTGGGAAATTAGATAGTCAGAAGGCTTGTTATATTTGCTGGACGCACCCCTAGAGGGGAAGCCTGAAGTGAACATGAAATTAGGAGTTCCACCATCTTGTGTGTGGTGGAATTAGGAATCCTGGGGCAGGGAGATGCCCACTCCCCACAGGAAGTGGTCATCTAGAGGGTGTAGTGACCCCAAGGGTAAGTGGCCCACTGGCTACTATCCTCAACACCCCAAAATTGAGTGTTTAGGGGACCCCCTGACACCGGGAAAGCAGAAAGTCTGAGATCAACACAGAGTCAAGACTTGACTACTGGGAAGAGAGGAAGACTGAAAACGGACAAAGGAGAAAGTGAGAACAGAAGACCTGCACTGAACCCCCCCCCCCCCCCCCCCCCCCAGGCTGCTTGTGCTTTGACAATCGCTGGACCCACTTCACCAAGAGCTGGGCATCCTCCCCAAAACCCTTGGAGGACTGTCCAGCACCTCAGTAACCTGGAAAAATCTCCCTTGGAGCAGAGGAGCTGCTTCCCTGCATCTGCAGACCCAGTTGCGAAGTCTGGTACTCTGCCTCATTGCCCATCCCAGGGATCAGCGAGCCAGGGGAAAACTTCTTGAAGCCCATGAGGTCAGCCTCACCACTTCATCAAAGTCCTGAGACGCTGACCGCTCCCGGAGGTTCCCTGCACCTATACCTGTGGTACTGGACCCCTTGCAGGAACCAAGGCTTGTTGGCGGTACAATCCAGACTCCCACAGCACTAAAGCAGGTCTATGGTCGAGGGACGTCAGGATTCACAAGGCCATTCAGGAGAGTGGCCCCACTGCCCTGTTCCCCCTCTGCACCTGGTCACCAAGAGCCAGAGCAAGTCTCTGACCACCACGACCCAATGCCTCAAAAGACCTCTGCACCTGAGCCCAACATCCCAAGTCCAAGGGAGTCGATGGTGCCCACGGAGTCCTGAGACCCCCTGGAGCCGAGCCTACCCTTGGGTTTGGCAAAACTGGACTCTGAGCTGCTGCCTGCAGCCTCTTTCTGCAGGCCCCCTCTACCTCGAGTGCCCAGTGACAAAAACCTGACAGCTCAGGACACTGCTGCACCCAGCCGCCCCAGCCTGAGGAGAGGAGGGCCAAAGGTGTCCCTACGTCGCTGAGCATCTCAAGAACTGAGCTCCATTGTGGGTTCGCCCGGACTGGCCACAGAGTCCCAGTTTGCAGCATCTTCCTTCCCCATTGAGTGAAAGGGACACCGCACGCCATAACACACCTTTGCACCCAGAAGCGTCAGAGCCTCCTAAGGTGACCTGTTGGTGTGGCTTTCGACCATGCCCCCATACTCACCTTGAGGTCCCGGAGAACAGTCCTGTAAGTCGCTGTTAAGCGCCCGAATGCAGCACGTTTTTTTCCCCCATGGGATAACATGACCGCACCCACAAATTGCTCTGTTAACTTTGGAAAACTGTAAAAAAAAAAAATATATCATAACTCAAAGTACTCACCTGTTTCTGATGTTCTTGGTGTCTAAATGTATATAAAAGTGTTATTTTATTTTATTTTTTTATAAATTGGTGTTGGATTTTCTTGAGTGCATCTCGCTTACTGACTGTGTGTGTGTGCTCAACAAATGCTTAACACTGTCCTCTAATAAGCTCGCCCACACTACCATAAAAGAGCTTTTAGGGTTATTATTTTAACCACTGTCTCAGCCACTACGAATTGCCCTGGACTATCTGGACAGTGTCCCATTACATTGATAAACTACATAAATAGCCAGCTTCCTGCAAATACCTCTTCTAAAATCTACATCCGATAATGCAAAGTTGTTTGTAGTTTTAACCTTCACATTTCTAAGAATATTGCAAGAGCAGAATATATTTACCCTCCTAATATTGATTGAACAAATGAGATGGTAAGTGTTAATTCTTGAATCGTCTAATATCATTGCTTGGATTGACCATTTGTGTTTTAATGTTTGTAGGGAACTGTTAAGCTTGGAAGAGAGAAAGCAGGCCCTTCTCTCCCAGATAAGCAGTCTGAAGAAGAAAGTGAACCACTTGGGCAAATACCGCTCTGAATACAAGTAGGTAAAGGGAAAGAGTGGGCACCTGTGTAAGAAGTTACATTTTGTTCACAAGAGTCTGATTAAAATATTGTTCTTGGATGCACTTATTTCACACTTAAAGCAGTAGTGACAGCAGGAGGTGTGTTGCTGAAATTGGAAAGTTGGCTCACCCTTCTATTTTAAAGTAATGAAATCCCACATGGTCCTCTCTGAATGTATGTATATCATGGTATTCTGAAGCGTGAACCTAGCTAGCTACAGAGCACTGTACACAGGCAAGCCTCTGGGGACACATGGGGGGCAAGGGACAGAGGGAGGTTGTCTAGCTAGTGAAAAGGGTGAGAAGTCAGCCTATCTGAGGTAGTGTTCCTTGAAGGGGTGAGTTTTCATTTTATTCTTAAATTGTTGGATAATTGGTGCCATTCTGGTGTCGGAGTGGATGGTATTTCGGATCATTGATGATGTAGAATGAGGCTTGTTTTCTGCTTTCTTCAGTGATTTGTATTTAGTCTTGCACTAGCTCTAATAGCTATGGGAGTTATGTACAATCATTACAATGTCTTTCTTTGCACGTGGAAATATGGACTGTTTCAATATGCTCAGATTTCGCTACACTTGACGACAATGCTCTGGGCCCTGATGTTTCCTTGCATGCTATCTTGTTTCCACTTGCAACTTTTAAACTTTGGTGCTAGTACTTGCAATTGTTTATTACTCCATGCAGTGTGCCCAAAGGGATTGCCTCCTTCTCTCATAGTCTACATTTTTAAAGCATTAACAGATGAATTCATGAGGAGGAAAGCTAAAAAGGCTGTATATACCCATCTTATCCATAAGTATCAACAAGCCCTGAAGTTATTTTGTAAGCCAGCTGGGGGCTTTGTTTTAATTGTCATTATTTGCTTTATGGCCATTAGAGTATTTGCAAACGTTTGCACACCACATCACTTTGCTTTTTATTATTGTTTTGAACAGTTCTGACTTATTTCATTGCTCAATGTTAGGTATGTTTATCCTGTTTTCACTTCTTAGCATGTGTGCTGTAAAAGTTAATTTCTGAAATTAATTCTTAGCCACGGACTTATGACCTTTCCGCAGCTAGTTCCTAAGCACCAAGAACAAACGTTAATGTTTTTTTTTCTCTTGGCCATAAGATCCATGAGAATCATTTGGCATCCTAAATTACCAGTCCCCTTTCCTTCAAAAATTTATGGACATCCTTTATTCCTCAAGGGCAGGAAAGTGCATTAGATGCAGTACAGATTGTAAATTGGAGCATCTGTGTAGTCCCATACCACAGGCACTACTGAAAGTTTGTAGATTACATTCATCTATGCTAGGTGTGCACCATATACGTTCCTCATCCAGCGAGGTGTTTTTACCATTAAAAAAAAAAAAAGAAAAACCTTTCAGGACCAGCATTCTGAATGAATTTGAGAACGTAATTTGGATTTATAAATCATGAATTTCTTCTCTTTTCTAAGATAGTCATATCCACTCCCACCCTCCCTCCCCCCACCCCCCTCAACCATCTTAATCGCAGATGTCCTCTGTTCACCTCAGAAGGAGTATGCCTTCTTGCCATTCTTACAAGGAAACACCTTGGTACAGGGGCCAATTTCTTCTAGATGATTCCAGGATTAATCAGATGTCCTTAGGTGGGTGGCCCGTTTTACATTTTGGCTGCTGTCACATGAATCTCACTGCCTCTTACCTTATGTCAAGATTTGGATCTGTGTAAGCCTAGGCATGCCCCGATATTGTGTTTTTCCTGGGACTTTATAACTTTTTTTTTTCTTCACCTTGACTTCAGGGCTATGGTCCCTGGAGCATTCGTTTTTCTCCTTTTTTTTTGTCCCACTGCCGCACCAAGATAACCATATGGTAGAATGTTTACACTTACAAAACCCTAACCTAGTCTTTCTTCAGCCATGATTTTCTCCTGGTCCTTTCTCTTTTTATGCTGTATTCTTTGTCATTCAGCATATTGAATTTAAGCATTTGTGTACATTTGTATAGCACTTAGGCATATGTTCTTTAGAAAGCAATTAAAATAAATATTAGGGAAAGACTTGCTGAGCTTCGAACAGGTAAACTTCTTCAGATCCTGGCACAGCCTTATCTCTGGGCGCCCCCGGACAGTATGCGTGACTGGTGTTTTGCCCAAGTGCAGTGTCTAGTATCATGAGGGTTTCTTCTGAAACTTGTGCAACCCTCTGGAAGTGACCTGGTGTTGCTTGTTGCTGGGAGATGGAGTGGCTGAATGACTGGCTTTGAGATGATGTGCCTTCCATCCATAACCCTGGAAGTACACAGTTTGAAGTGGAGTGGGACATCAAATGGGGCAAGCCGTAACTGCCTCCATGATACCTCAGGGGGTTCACCGAAGCCAATAGCTCTGGATAAGAATGGGAGAAGCATGTGGTGTAATAGGGATGGCAAGCTTAGGGGAACACAGCCTCTGAGTGACTGCGTGGATCTTAAGCTTGGGTGTGCCTAATGACCTTGAAAGTGCACATAGAGGGGGGGGTGCTTTCAGGGAAGTTGTAAAAAAGGACTTTTATCCCAATGTAACACTCTTGACCAAGAGGAGCTGCAGTGCCTGCTGAAGAAGGGAATGGTGACAGTTATCAAGCATAGCAAATATGTGATAGGGCCAGAATCCCAAGTTGGCTCCGTTTTAATTGGAAGAAGTGTAAGAACACTGGGTGGTAGGGACTTTGTGGATCTGCATAGAGTCTGGAACCTTCCCCCAACAAAATGAGGAAAATCCTTCATTTTAGCCAAAGTTTGAATAGCAGTCAGAGTAAGAAAACCTAGAGTGATTCAAGCAAGCCACACCACCATGGATTTGCCTGGATCTCTTGGTCTCAGAAATACCTGTGATTGGTCAGGCTTCCTTGTTGCCAGTTGATCCAGAGCCCAGATAGTGTGACCATTTACCATGGCAAGTGAGAAGAAATACCCCCCCTTTCTGCCAGCCGTGTCAAAACTATAGCCAAAAGACTCCACATTTCCTCTTGCTTGCTATGGAAATGGGTCAGTGCTTTGGGGCTTAGATATGTCCCCCCCACAACAGGAACCGCTCAGAGTGAAACCAGTCGGTGCCTAGCGATGCCTGCTGGTTTCACTTTCAATCAGTTAACCAAGTACATGGCGCATCACACCATTCAACAAAACAAATAAAAATCTCAGTTGTTCTAACTCTATGAAATCACTAAGCCTTTAGTTAAGAATGGTTCCCCTTCTGTTCGTATGCCCTGGTGTCAGTATTACAAGAGTTAGATGCTACTTTTGGTTATGACTTTAGTGCGTTAACAAGGCTTGAACATGTCCCACGTTATGAGGGTGATGGGGAGGAGGAAGAAGCTAACTAACCCTCATAAATTGATGCTGTACCGCCTTCGTGGTGATGGTATGTGGGGTGTGGAGAATTTGGACTTAAGTTACCCACAGTGGGCATTAAGGCAACTTGCTGACTGCTTTTTGCAGCCTGGGTCATCGACATCTGAGCTCTTGCTGCCTTAAACAAGGCCACACTAAGATCCTTATTGTGATGTGGGCCAAGTAGTGTTTTCTGTCTTTGGTTTCCTGATTGCTTAGATTAACATGCCTGCTCATAGGGTCCGGTTCTGCCTCACACAGTACTTGACTCAGAGTCTTGTGTCGATAAGCAAGGTGGAGCTTGCTGCCGTCTCAACTGATTCTTCAGAACAATCCAAAAAGATCAAGTCTCAGAGAAAAAGATTGTAGACTCCAGCTTTATGGTTCTTGAACATTGCATGCCTTTTGGGCCACTAGGAACATGCCCTTTAGGACATGACAATCAAGATGTTGTCTATCCTCCTTGAGGATTTTAGGAATCCTTTGTCCAGACTGTACAAGAAGGCCAGGATGTGGTTAAATACACCCTGAGAGCTGATCTGAATATTACAGATGGATTCTCCCAGGTCATGGGCACGTTTGGAAAGTGCCTCTTTTTGACATGGTTACCCTCCACTTTTTGCCTGGTATCTGATGTAATTTTGACTAAAAGCACACTGGTCTCCAGTGCCAGATCTCGTTCCCAAAACTGTGCAGTTGTTTCCCCAATTGGCAAAATCTTTAGCACCCTCTAAGTCCCTAGTAAATGGTATCCCTGGTACCTAGGACCTGAGGTACTAAAGAGGGTACCTAAGGGCTGCAGCACGGATTGTGCCACCCTAAGGGACCCCTCACCAAGCGCATAACAGGCTGCCATTGCAGACTGAGCGTCTTCATGCAGACAAAAGTGAAAACAAGACATGGCACACAACCTGTGTGCCATGTCCCTAACCCTGCATTCAATATATGTAAGTCACTCCTCTAGCAGGCCTTACAACCCTAAGTCAGAGTGCGTTATATTACTTGTGAGGGCATATCTGCATGCCAGAAATACACCTGCTATGTCTTTGTCAATTCTCAGACATAGTAAGTTGCCAGGGAAGCCATTTCAAATGCATGTGCTGGACGCTGGTAAATACAAGTTCCCCAGCTACATGATGGCTTCACTGGAGATAGGTATGTTTGGTATCAAACATCTTGTATTGGTGAATCCACACTGATGCCAGTGTTGGTTTTACCAATGCATGCACCCAGAGGGCACTTTAGAGGTGCCCCCTGAAACCCTACCAGCCTCTGGTGTGCTCACTGACCAGTTTCTGCCAGCCTGCCAACTGAGACACTGTTCTGGACACCTAGGTTGAGAGCCCTCTGCTTTCAAGAGGTCCAGAACAAAAGCCTGTCCTGGAAGAGGGTGTAACACCCCCTCCCACAGGATGGCCTGATGATTACCCTTCCTAACGCAGCAAGCCTCAAAGGGCTGGCACCTTTGAAATGCGAATCTGGCTCTCCTCACAGGAAAGGAAGAGAAGCAGATCCTGACAACCTAAGAAGAGCAAGGACATCAAAGAGCTGCAATAACAGCAGAAGAGGAGAAAAGAAGCAGCTGACCTGGTTCGAACCCCGCAGGCCGTCTGCATCCCTCAACTAAATCTACACTGAAGTCGGCTCGTCCTACATCTGTGACTCCAGAAACCTGAGAGAACTGCCTGCCTTCAATAAAGACTGAAGACCTCCTGTGAACAGTGGACAAGCTGTTCTCCAAAAACCTCAGAAGAAGGAACTGTGATGTCTGGAACCACCAAAAGCCGACACCTGAAGTCACCACTGCATCTGCTATCTCTGACCTGAGGTGAAGTGGACCACCGGTACCAACAAGGTTCCTCAAAGTCAAAGTCCATCATGGTTTCATCCATCATGGACTCCCCAACGTCACCTGCAGCCTCTGCATGCAGCTCCCCTTTCCTGCACCCTCTGTGGTGATGAAACCTGATGCCTAAAACACCCAATGCACCCGTCTCCTCCAGCCCGAATTGAAGTGGACCTCTGGTGTCCATGAAGTCCCCTGGCTCTCCTGAGCTTGAGACCACTGTAGCTTCACCCCTCCTGGACGCCCCCGACGATGCCTGCAGCCTCAGATCACAGGACCCTCAACCATGAGTGCTCCCGGACACACAAACCCAGCACCAAAGGACACCCCTGCACGGTCACCCCGACCTGTGGAGAAAAGGACCAAAGGTGCACCTTCATCCTGAGCACTGTATGTTTATAATCTACCTGTTGGCTGACCTCGACTAGCCTCCTAAACAGAGCCTGCATCTTTTTTCCATGGAGACGGATCCCCATTGCAATACACCTGACACTGTACTACACCTCTGCACCCGGTCGCCCGGAGTGACCTGTTGGTGTGGTCCTGACTCTTGCCGAGTACTCACCTTAAGTCTCGGTGATTGGTCCAGTAAGTCGTCATACAGTACCTGATTGCAGAACTTGTATTTCCTCACATATAATAACCTTGCAGAACTCAGAAATTGTACAGTCCACTATTCCTTTAAAAAAATGTACTTGCCTGAACATATATGAAGATACTTGCTTTTTTTATAAATTGGTGTGGATCTCCTTTTTGAGTTGTCTCATTTATTGACTGTTGTGTGTATTTGTAGATATCTTGCACTCCTCTGTTAAGCCTAAGGCTGCTCGACCACACTACCTCTAAATAAAACATTTTTGTATTGCATAGCAAGCCCTGTCAATGGACTGGGGAGTCCCTGGACCCTTTACACAGTATTCACATACATACCACATAGAGCCAGCTTCCTACAGGCACTACTTTGGATGTGCTACTGATTTTTCCAGCGACATCCAGGTTACAGTTGAAGTAAGGCTGTTTGTTGAGAACGTGGATTCTGCATTTGAGTGATTTAAGGGCAATACAGCTATGGCTCACTCTTCAAGCCTTCTTTCTCCCACTAGCTAGTTTCACCAACAATACAGACAGCTTTGAGGTCACCCAAGTGGCCTCGCCTACCGTCGGTGGTTGCCCTCATAGCCTGTCCACGACCTTTCCAGATCTTTCATGGCTCTAAAGGAAGGGAATTTGGTAAAGGACGTGAGCGTCTACAGACACAGAAGGCATCTTCTTTTCCTGCTGCTGCTGCCACAAAGCTGCTTTAGTTTCCCATCTGACAGCCTTTTAGGCGTCTTTGGGGACAGAATTAGTTTTGCCAACATGGCTGCCATGCAATTACTTTGGACCAGTGAGTCCCTCAAGGTATCCAGTTTGGTTACTTGGTACTTACTGCTTCCCAGGAAGAACAGGGCGCCCATACTGATGCTGGATCTCTGGTTTCTTAACACCTTCCTCAGGATAGACAAGTACAAGCTGGTCCTGTTGGTCTTGGATCGTGAAGATGTGTGTACTCAGACTTAAAGGATTCTTATTTTCATTTGCCAATCCTGCAGTCCCACTGATTTGTTCAATTTGTGGTGAGGTTATAACATTTCCAATTCACCATCCCGTCCTTCAGCCTTGCCTCCTTGGATGTGCCCTAAGGTGATGTCTTGGTTGCAGCCCACCTTTGCAGGTTGTGGATACATGCATACCTGCAGCAGTTTTTGATGTCAACCCTGGAATTCTCCATAAGCAATTGCAAACTTGTCCTCTTCAGTCCTGCAAAGAATTCCCTTCATAAGGCTCATTCTGGACACATGAGCTTTGAAAGCCTTGCCACAGTATGAGTATGGGTTGTGTGGAAAGGCTACAATTGTGAAGCTTTGGGCACTAGCCCTCTTTCAAGCCTGTATGGTTCTGTAGCTTTGTGGTTTCCTGGCCTCTCGCATACTGCTGGTGCATCATGCCTGTTGGCAAATGTGAGCCCTGCAGTGGAATCTTTGTCTTCAATGGAATCAACACTAGCATGCCTGTCTGACAAATTCCCTGCTCTGGGTGAAGCTACCTGGGACCTTTAGTGGTGGATGGCAGACAACATCTCAACAGGGTGGAGATCATTCTATCTCACAGTAGTGACTGACACATCCACTATGGGCTGGAGAGGTCACTTTTGAGAAGCAGAAGATTTTAGTCTCTGATGGAGCAGTGTCCCCATATCAACCTTCTGGAGCTGTGCATCATTGGTTGGCTTTTCAAAGCCTTTCTATCTTCCATCAAGGGTAGACCTGTCCACATCCAGACAGCCTTGTGGGGCTCTGTCTGGAGACTTTCAGGCTGTGTAAAGGGGAAGGGGGAACCACTCCCAATCTTTTTAATGAGCAATCACATGGTGGGTTCCCTGAACGGAAGGGCAGAAGTACTCCGTCGATGTTGCCTTCCAACTACAAATGGTGCTTGCTCCAGGATGTAGCACAGGGCATCTTCTCTGAGTGGGGAGTGCCTCTGATGGATGTATTTGTTACCTTCAATAATTTTTGGTGTTTGTGGATTTGAGTTTTCATCTCAAGTCTTTCTGAGAGCCTTGTTCCACTTTTGGTGGAACTTCTGCCACCTTTACGCATTCCCACCTTTGCTATTGGTTCTTCAGGTCCTGGTAAAAATCCAGAGTGACCAAGCTCAGCTCATCCCTTTAGCCCTGGGCTAGGTTTGGAGAGTATGAAATGTCAAGTAGTTGAATCTGAATATACGCCTATCACTTTGGCAGCAGTCTTCTGGAGAACCTGCTATTCCATCAGCAGCACAGTGTTTTGCATCCCAACCTCCAGAATCTACACCTCCATGCCTGGAGATTGAGCAGAGTCACCTGAGAGGCTTTGATCTTCCATCAGAATGGTGGAAGCTATTCTGACTGCTCACCACCAAGTCCATCTATTCTTGCACTTAGTCGAATTTCTTTGCTCATGCAAGGACCAATAGTTCAAACCGCTGCAGGCAAAGTTGTCAGCTATTCTTCTACTCGTTTCATCTCTGGACTGGTCAAGTTTTGCAAGTGTTGTGGGCACTCTGAAAGGTTACTTATCATATCTTTCAGGCCTCCTTTGTTTGTTCGATTTATCTCTTTTTATTTAATTGACCTAATGTGATGCATTTCTTAAAGAGGCTTTTATAGGCTCCCTCTGGCTCCATTTATTACACAGTGGGACTTTAATGTGGTTCTTAAGTTTTTCATGTGTACTCCTTGAACCGGTGCACAGTTGCATTGAGACTTTTGACACTCAAATCGGGCCCTTATTGCCATTACCCCAGCCCATCACGTCGGTGAGCTGCAGGCATTTTCTATTGAGCCTCAATCAACCACCTTTTTTCCAGACAAGTTAGTACTTTGCACTTAAATTTTGTTTCACCCAAACATGTTGTTGCCCTTTCATGTAAGGCTGACCTCCTCGCTGTGTTCTGTCCCCTGCCACATCCTTCTAAGGAAGAGGAGACACTTCATCTTGATGGTTTTTTTTTTTTTTTTTTTTGCTGTTGCAAAAAAAAAAAGGGGAGGCTGTACAGAAATAGGTCTTGTCAAAGTTGAATCAAGCTGTGCTATGCTTTGGCTCAATCTACTAGGGCACAGGCCTTGACTAGACGTAGTCAGGTGTTGGACATCTGCCAAGCTGCTACATGGGCATTTGTTTACACCTTCCACATAGATTACCGTATCAATTCTCAGATCTGCAGGATGGCCCATTTTACCCATTTGGCCCTACAACACTTCCTGGTGTAAAGTCCACTTTTCAGATCTACCATCTGTATGAGGGTTCTACTTTGGTTGTGAAAAGTGGTGAATCTGAGAGTAGCGACTTCTGAAAGTAATTGTAATGCTCTTTCCAGTTGATAGTCTAACCTCAGGTTCCTCCCACCAGTCCCTTTCCCATTCTAAGGATTGGACTTTTCATAGGTAATAGGTTTTCAAGCTCGTGTTTGCACACTGTCCATTCCTCAATTATCTGCTGCTCCAAATTGATGAGTGTAGAAAGTGTCGGGATAAGCTGATGTCAGCCTGTATGGGTGGCACCCATATTAGCCACTGTCTCACCTCCAGAAACAGGACAGTTGTGAGGGATGTCAATGGCCCCATCTATTGGCACTGGGTTCTAATGTTGAGCTTTACAGATCCAGTCTGGGGCCTGGGGAGATTTGAAAGATGAGATATCTGTTGTTAGAGTACCCACCAGCAATATTTTTACTGACCGTTTTGGACTAGTCCCTACTGTTCCTCCTTCCAGAAGGTTTGTTAAGACTTCTGTCGGGTCGGCTTCACAATTTAAGTTGTACAGGTATTTTTCTGGATGTGAAGATGGTAATTTTCATGGGCACTAATGATACTTTTGCCCATCACAACTATTGATGCTGGCAAACACCAGTGCACTTCAAGGCATTTCTAACACTCCAGCTTAATTTAAAATTCCAGGGTGCTTGACTGTTGCCAGGGAACATTTAGTAAGTGAAAAAGTTTCTTGGGTGGAGATGAACATTAGAAATCATAGTTATGTGATTGACTGCAATTTCACTTCAAAATGTAGAGTTCTGGTGTGTGTGCTCAAAATTGCAAATGTAGGCCTCGACATTCTTTTTAACTTGATGTTTCTAACATTGTTGTGGGAGAATATTTGCATTGTTACAGTTTTAATTTTGGCATGCAGCTGAATATTTTCATCTACTTTATTTCCATTGTTTATGCTTGTGTTAGCTTCTCAGAGTGGGAGATTAGTGAGTGGGATGACCAAGGTGCAGTTTTTACCTTTCTTCATCGATCAATAGAGCTCTCAGTCACATTTGGACAACCTTTGGGTAAGTACATTAAGCCAATATCTTCTTACATTTTTCATAACAGTACTGCAGTGAGTGATCAGTTTTCAGAAGGATTTTATCATTTTAAGGAAGGATTTAAACACTTTTTATATAAATGAGAGAGAACCATTGCCAAAAATCTGACCTTGACCTTATGGAGTCTTTAAAAGACAAAATACATATTTTCAAAGTCATGATCATTTTGTTTGTGCTAGATTAGATCATTATGGGTTGCAACTGGAAAGTAGTAAAATATGTAATGTGTACGCAAAATACACTTTAAATGCCATGTTGCGATTTCCCTGAAATGCCAAGCAACTACATTTATTCTTAAATTGTTTTATTTTTTTAGATGGTATGTTTGTTATTGCACATTATATTTTTGTTTGCTAATTGTTTGTCCTGTCATAATGTCACACCATTTCGGAATTCCATTGCATTTGTCTAAATCACCAAATGTCTTGTCTGGAAATGTCACCAAGCACTTAAGTAGGACTTGGAAATTATAAGTATTCTAAAGTGTGTGCCGGCTTGTTCTACAGGGCACTGTGTTTTTTGGCATTGCTCGCCCCTGGGTAAAATAGTCTCCTCATTTTCTTTTTACCTGCCTTTGGAAACATTTGGAAATTTTAACTACTTGTGTATCTGATGCCTCTTTCAGATGATTCACTGCAAAATTATCCTTTGGCTTTGGGAATTTGTTCAAAGCAGGGGTCTTTGATCAGATGTAGTTCTCAACACAAAAGGTCAATGAAAATCATTGACCTACCGAAGACTAAGCAACTCGTACATTATTAACAGACACCCCCACGCCCAGTTTTTCTTGACTTTAAGCCTAATGTCCAGAGAGCCCGGTACCCTGGTTTGAACAAAATACTTTGACAAGGGCACAGTGACTGGGCTGCCATGTGTCTCATTGAGAGCATGGTCTTTGCGGATATGAATTGACTTATGGCACAGGGCATACCTTTCGTTATATGTGGCACCGTTACATGTATACCACAAACATACAACCTTTGTTTAAATGGGAGAAATTTAAAGTGCAAAAATGTTCATAATGTGGAATATTTTTCTGCAGTTTAAATTTATCCCATTTAAAAAATGACTGGATTTTTCAGTTATAAATTTGGCGCATGATCTACTGGCCATTTCTGAGCAAGAGGCCTGTTTGTAAATGCAACACTTTGGGGAAAAAATGAGAAAATTAAAATGAAAAGTTAACTTAACCATAAGGTAACTTTTCATTATAATTTTCTCAGATTTAAAAGTATTGAGAAACATAATTGTGTTCTCACCTCCAAAATTGAGATAACAAGGACTTTTATTTGAAAGTTAAATATCTCAGAACTTCATTTCTTCACCTCTGTGCCTTGGGTCATAAATCTGACTCCTGCACTGCTCCTTATCAGGCCCTGCTAGCTGCAGCCTGATGACAATGTGAAATAAACACAGCCTTTGCTTAAATTAAAAGGAAAAAATGTGGACCTGTGCTTAGTTAAAAATAAACTCCAGGTTGTGAGCTACTCTGAAGGGTTCTGGGAGCTACTGCTAGTTCACAATAGACTTGTTGGAGACACCTGGTTCAAAGTATGTCCATGGCTAACATTCAGGCTACTGCATGTGGGTTGTGGTCATTGATGACACCTGCATCAACTTTTAATCCATGGCCTTTCAAGTATTGTGACCTCCTAATCTGTCCATTGGCTCTGTTGGTTTCTGTAGTTAGGTCACTAGTAACCCACTAGCACTGGATATTACGAATCACACTATGAGGACCTAGACCATTCATTCTACAAAAGAAAAGGACAAAGTGAACAAATGGGAAATGGTCATAGGGCTTTAAGGTTTTTTGTTTTTAAGAGACTTATATTGCTGCTCAGTAAAGAAGTTCAGTTATAATGGGGAATGTAAGGAATTGCCTCCTTGTGTGTCCCATTACCCCATCTCATTCCAGTATCTTAAAGTGAAATATATGTATTCCATAATCTCTCAACGTTAAAATGTTCTTTCTATAGAAAGAAGTGCCAGGCCATTGTACGAAACAACAGATTGGTGGCAGGAGGTAGTGGGCATACACGACGTATACACGCTGTATATTGATATCAATAAAATATTATTGCAAAAAAGCTAGAAAAGTGTATTCGAATACATAGACATACCTAAGAAACAGTCATTTGGAAACAAAGGATCTCCTGTTTTTTTTCACAGAAATCCCAGGCAGTGAGGTAATTATATGTATTTATATTTGCAGTTTTACATGTCATATACAAGATCAATAGGCGTTATAGCGCTTTTTTTAGGAGGAGATCATTCTCTTGAAAATCATCAGATGGCACATCATTATTAATAAATATAAACAAGTCTGAAAAGACATAACATTTGGTTATACATTTTTAATTTCTAAATATAATAGACCAGACATATTCTCAAACAATTAACAGACATAAATGGAAATAATGAGCGGTCAGATTCTACTGTACTCTTCTGTAGGCCAGAGAACATATGTTGTCAGGCACACAGTAGGATATCTTCGGAGAGAATAGAGGTCAAATTTTCTGGGTGCTTTCAAAAAATGATTGTGAAGTGGTTTCTTGTTTCTCAAACCAATATGGTTCCATAAGCGTAGATTGAGGTTCATTGGGAGTGTTGTGCTCTGAGCTGATTAATGTGTCAGTTATTTTGAAACCTGGATAAATTAGCAATTTCCCAAAATTTACCAAAAACAGTGATCCCAAGGTAAAACTTGTTTAGCTCATTAAAAAGAAGAAATATATTCCAGAACAATGTTTAATGATAAATAATTGAAGAACAATTGTCATGTACATAAATGCCAGTAGGTTGAGAAAAACATGCTCGAATTTCAGGTGGAGGTGATACAAATGTGAAATGTGTATCACACTCTGCGATGTATTTATGTATCCCATATCATTTAATTGTTATTATTTGAACGTGTCCACACAGTTAAAAACATCGTTTTAGAATATATTGTTTCATAAATTGATGAATAACTATTAGCTTAGGTATTTTAAGGTACCACTATACATAGTTTTCTTCATAATGCTTACCATTATGGATAGACTTTGTGCTTCAAATAGGAAGACATTCTAGAGAAATAAGGACTGGGGTAAAGTACTTGACTTGTTTTAAGCTTGTGACTAAAGAGCATCATACCTCTGATTTAAACTCTTATTCTCATATGAATCTGTTAACTCCTGGAGAGAGTTTGTATTGATACCAAGCATCCTTTGCTGTGACGTTTGTGTGTGTTTAGGGTCATATTTTTATTTAGTGCAAAGTCTCAATTAGTCTGTGAAGTCATGCATGTAAAATTTGCAGTCCAGTTCATCAAGTCCCACATTGCTTAGATGAGGGTTGAGCACTGGGGAGATGAGTAGTAATTTGGTTTAAGTGGATTTAATTCAGGTGGTATCAACCATGGTTGAATGTTTTCTTTAGTATGTCTGGGAGAACGTGTCCTCAAAGGAGAGGATGTTGTGTGGTCTGCATAGAGTTTGAGGGTTTGAGAAACATCGTCATCGGTTTCAAGTGCAGATTAATATTGTATTTTTAACAGCTAAGGTAGGAAAAATGTCACGTCAAATCTTTTTAGGGCAGTGCATGACTTGATCTAATAGATAGCTGAAGAAATAAGACTTTGCCTTATATTGTGGTTTATCTCCTTTGTCAAGTCTGTTGACCCCCCCTCTCTGCCCCTCTTTCCAAGGTCCTTTTGTTTATACTATCTTTGGCCCAGCAGGGCTCTGCTTTGGGCACCCTCAAAGGTTATTTGTCTGCTATCTCTGCTTTCTGAGATTACCTGAAGGAACCCTCTTTGTTTAAATCTCTTAATGTTAGTAGGTCTGACCAATATGTTTCCCCAATCACCATTCATAATGCCCCAATGGGATTTAAGTCTGGTTCTTACTTTCTCAATGTGTGTTCTCATTGAGCTGCTTCATAATTGTCCTCTCATGCGTCTGACGTTAAACAGCCTTCCTTGTGGCCATCACATGTGCCTGTAGGGCGAGTAGGCTGCAGTCATCTAAGCCACCCTACCTGTCCATCTATCCTGACAAAGAAGTGCTTCGCACCAGGGCTTCCTTTTAACCAAAAGTGGCCAAGCTGTTTCATGTGGGCCAATCCATCCACCTAGCCTACTTTTTACGCACCCCCTCATCCTTCTAAGGAAGAGGAGAGACTCCACCTGGACCCAAAAAGAACGTTGGCGTTCCATCTTGATTGTACCAAAGAGTTCCAGGTGGATGATCAACTCTTTGTTGGGTATGTGGGTGCAAAGAATGGTCGGGCAGTGCAGAAGAGAACCATCTCTAGCTGGGTTGTTCTCTGCATTAAAATGTGCTATGCATTGGCTAAAAAGCAACCCCAGAGGTTTTGCGCGGTCATTCTACCAGAGCAACAGCAACAACCACTGCGTTAGCACATGGAGTTCCAGTCCTGCTGAACATTTGTCCGGCAGCAACATGGGCATCCATGCACACGTTTACCAAGCACCACTACTTGGACAGTCAGGTCCATAGGGACGGGCACTTTGCCCACTTGGTCCTGCAGGACTTCCTAGTATGATCTTGGTTTGCAGACCCTTCTCCGGTATTGGTATCTATTCTAAGGTAAGGAATCTGCAACTAGAAGTCTCTATTGTATGAATAAGTTACTTACCTTCAGTAATGCCTTATATGATAGAAACATATTAGAGTTGCAGATTCCTTAGCGACCCACCCATCCTTCCCGCTTTGAAAACTGAGATCTAGGAGCATGGACTTCCCTTTCAGGGCCCTAGTTCTGATGCACCAATGGTCACTGTTCTTCATGGCTCTGCCCTTCTCTCATGGAAAGTTGTGAAAAGAAATTGAAGTCACTGTGTCGGTGTGGTGCCTATATAGGTTCTGCGATGTCATATACGGCACAATGGATGCAGAGCAGACTGACGCCACCTAACGGCGCACATGGGTGATGCTTGAGAAAACTCTCCAGATCCAGACAGGCCTGGGACAAATTCTAAGGTACGGAATCTGCTTCTAGAATCTCTCTCTAACGGATAAGGTGTTCATCTTGTCACATTTACTGTGCATTCAAAGACGGACGTCAAATGTCAGGATCTTTCTTCCAGGGAGCTTGTTGTTGTTTACTTTTCTTTCTATGCCTACAAAGTGAGAGGATTTATGTTGCAATCATGTGGGGTGACCAAATATATATATATATATATATATATATATATATATATTAAAAAAAAAAGGGACATTTCCCTAAAATAGAAGGACTACAATTTTTCATCAGCCAAGGGGCAAAGAATGACAGGGCACATCAACCTAGACAAGAGACGGGCCATTGAGAAAATAAAGTACAATTTTTACACCCACTATCACACCTCTTAATTAAATTGCTTTCTGAGAACAGCTGCTAACTAGTCCTGCTTTGGAACATATAAAAACATGCCTCCCTCCGTTTTCAGTCCACCCTCACTGAAAACCAGGACACAAGCCAAATTTGCTGAAATCTGCTGGAACAGCACCTGAATAAACTGAACTGAACGGAACTGTTCTGGCAAATTCGGGACACCTGGTCACCCTAAGATCATGCTGTACTGGGATGTGCTTGAGGAAGCCTGTACGATGTTATTTGTTTTCTAGCAGACTACAAAATGTAAATACCTCTAAATTAACTTTGCAAATATTTCAGAATGTATTAGAATTAGAAATGTTTTGTTAATTAACGTGTCTATGCAAATGCAATGGTCATTTCAATTGACGATTATGTAAAGGCAGTATGTTAACACACCATGCACACTTCACTCCACTCTACTCTGAGACACTTCACACCACTGCAGTCGCCTCTGCACCACTTCACACTACGCCACTCTACACTGTCATTGCATTCTACTCTTCCCCACTCCACTGTGTGCCACTTACGCTGCCTCTCTACTTGACTCGACTCTGCCAGTGCACACTACCACACACTACTCTATGCACCACTGCACTCTTCACCACTGAACTCTTCGCCACTGCACCACTGAATTGTACACTGCTCTACTACACTCAATACTATTGCACTCTACATCATTTTACTCTGCACCACTCTACACCAGTGCCACTCTTCTCTACACCACAGCACTTTGTAAAACTCTACTCTGCAACACTTCACTCTGCCACTGCACTCTACAGCAGTATGTCACTCCTGCACTCTTTGTCAATGCACTTTATGCCGCTACACTCTACACCACCCTAATCTGCTGTGCACAACTACACTGACACTGTACTCTACGTCAGTCCACTCTATGCCTCTCTACTCTACACCACTGTACTCTGTCAATGCATTCTACCTGACCCCACTCTACTATGCACCCCTACACTCTTTGCCACTGCACTCTACACCACTCCAGTGTAGGCCACTCCACTCTGTTCTGCACCACTCCACGAAAATCTGTGCCACTGTAGTCTATGCCAATGCACTCTACACCACTGCACACTATCTCACACCATTCTAAGCAAATTCACTCCATTCTGAAACAGTCTACTTCACGCAAATCTACTCCACTCTGCACCACTGTACTCCGTTCTGCGCCACTCAGCTCTACGCCACTGTACTCTATGCCACTACTCTATACCACTCCACTGTGCTTTGCACCACTCCACTCTACCCTGCGTCACTCCACTCTTACACTCCACTGTTCTCTGAAACAATGTACTTTATGCCACTGGGCTCTACACCAACTATTCTGCACCTCTGCACTCCATACAACTATACTGTACAGCATGCTACACCACTTTACACCATTGCACTCTGTCATTGTTCTCTACTCAACTCTGCCCCACTGCTCTGTGCACTACTGTACTCTGCAAGCCTACGCACTATGCCACTGAACTCCGCGCCATTCTACTCTGCACTATACGCTACTGCATGATGTGCCACTCTACCCCATTGCGCTCTATGCCACTGCACTCTGACACCGCTCTGTGCACTCTATTCTGTGCCACTGTACTCTACACCACACAACTCTATGCCGCTGTTCTGCACTCTACACCAGTGTACTCTTCTTGACACCAGTACACTCTGCATCATTCCATGGCACTCTAATCTATTCTGCACCATTGCACTCCATGCCACTGAAAGTTACACTACTCTGTGCTGCTCTACTCTACACCACTCCACTCTCCGCCACTTCACTCTACTCTGAAACAATCTACTCTACACAATTTAATTCTGCACCATTGCAATCTACTCTGCACCACTGTATGTCACTGCACTCTGCAGCACATTACTTAAAATCAATGCACTTTTTGCCAATCTACTCTGCACCACTTTTTTACACCACTTCACGCAAGGCCACCATACAACATTCCACTCTACGATACTCAACTCTGATGCTCAACTACATTAAACTCTACCCCACTCCATGCCACTCCAATCTGTACCATTCTACTCCACTCTGCAACACTATTCCACAATGCTGTACGAAATTCCCTCTATGCCACTCCATGCAACTTTACTCCACTCTGTTCCACTCCACCCCCACACACTGTTCCACTCCTCTCTGCTCCACTGTGCTGTTTCACTCTCCCACACTACTCCTCGTTATGCCACTCCACTCTACGAAAGTCTACTCCACTGTACGGTGCTCTTCTGTACAGCACTCTACAACCTCCATGCCACTCATCTGTTCTACTCCACAACACTTCATGCCATCCCTTTCCACTCTACGACATTCCACACTGACACCCTACTACCTCTATGCCCTTCCACCCTACTCCCACTATGCCCTTCCACCCTAGTCCCTCTATAACACTCCATCACTCCATGACACTCAACTCTGCTCCAGAACACTCCACTCCACTTTACAACACGCCATGCCACTTGTTTATTCCACCAACTTTTAGCCATGCTGGTGTACAACATGGCTAAAACATATTGGCAAAGCCAGTTGCTCTTGCATAGGCTAGACTTATTGGCTTTGCCAATGCATGTTTCCAATAACCACTACTAAATTATAGAAAGATGCGATGAGGGATGGCACTAATAATCCCCCCAAGGACAGAATGAGGAATCGGTCAAGACAGTGGGCACACAGAACCACTGAATTTGAAAAGAATACTGTTTGTAGAGTTTATTTTATGAAGAACGATGTAGGGGCTGCTTTGGCACTAAATGATGGATACAGTGGCGTGACACAAATTGATGGGGTTCCTCTGCAGAAAGTGAAAAGGGGCCACTTAGCTTTCCATTGGTCCCAAATAATTATTTACCCTGGGCTAAATTGGGTCCCCTAAAGGGTTATGAGGCTCTGAAGAGTTGGGGACCTCCTGCGCCACAGGGGATTGTTTGCATCATGCCCTTTTTTGGATAAGTACACCTTAAAGTGTGTGAGGACAATTACGGGAATACCTTGTGAAGCGTACATTTTAATCCTATTTTGACATATGTTTGGCCATAATTCCACATTTGGATTACGAGTAACCCTTGTCTCAACTAACTGTTGTCATTGCTTTGAAAACACAGCTGTTAAAAGGGCAAATACCTAAATGTTTCTATGTTCGTTGGGTTTCAGAAATTGTTTTCGGTTGTGTCCTGTAGCTTTCTCCTGGCTGCCATTTTGATACCTCTTTCCTTCTTTTACTTCAGATGGTGTTCTTCTTGATAGCAAACCTTGCAGAAAAATGTCAGATGTGAACTTTGAATCCCTATTAGACGGTAAGACTAGGAAACCAAAAGTACAAGCTTAGTTTCTCTACTTTGACCTACGGGTACTATCAACTGTTATAAGAAAAGTATGGTCCATTAACCAACTGTAATAAAAATATTTTCACGTAATGCAGTGACGATTGGCAATGCTGTCAATTGTGCGCTTGTATTTAAAGAAGCTAGACAGATCCCAATGTTTCTTCCTTACCACCATGTTTGCAGAGCAACACCCGAAGCTTTCCCTGTGAGGACTGGAAAGAAACCTGCAATAGCAGACATTATGCACTCTGATCCTCCCTTATGTTTGTCTTTATCAGAGCATCCATTCTTAACCTTCTCCGTCTGTGGTTGATTTACATGGGAATGCAGAAGAGATCCAAGGATCCATCGCCTCTTTTATGAAATCTTGATTGATTTTCTAAAAGCTTGATGGCTCATAAAGTGGACTCGTGTGCTGATTGCTTTCTTATAGATCAATGTGACACACCCCACTAAAGGTGAAGCACTTCTTGCCTTTGTGGCTTCACCGGTCTATTTCAATGGCCTCAAATGCTTTTGGTCTCTTGTTGTGAATACTCAGACATGGTCTAGAATATTTCCATCCTGAAATATCTTTCGATTGTAAGTTAAAAATGAACCTGCTCCTTCGTATCGACTAACACTGATTGCAGACAATTGGTTGTAGCTAATAATTTTTTTTTTTTTTCAATTATGCTACCATTTTGCTGGCTAGTTCTTTCTGAGATAAATGAAATGTGTATTTTCTGAAACACTCTTTTCTGTTATCTGGACTATAAATTAGCTTTTTATCTGTCCGAAGTGAATGCTGAAATATAGTTTTCTCAATTTTAAACATTTTATAAAATATTCTTTTGATTTTCGTTTAACTGGTTCACTTTTGGTTACTGTGTTCCATATTTGTCTTATCAGTATATTCAGATCCAGCTACCACTGTGGCTTCACATCTTGTGTTATACTAATGTATCCTCTTTAGTTGCTACACTGGGTTGGGAGGACTAAGAATGAAAGCATGTAGTGATTATCTAAAAAAAACTGTCATTTCTGAGCATAGCATCTTAGAACTGCTTAGGTCTACAGCATGAGAACAGCACCTGTATATTTTACCCTGAAGATAACCTCAAAAATGATTTGGCAGGCAGATTAAAAGGCAAACGGGCACCCCTTAACTCTCCACAGTGAGGTCTGTATTTACTGTTAACTCCTTTTTTCCAATATTTTATTAAACGTTTGAGTAGCAAGTGAATATTTTGAGGCTGATTCTTCCAAACAAGGTAATCTTTAGTTAGAATAAAGCATACATTGGTGCTACAAACTACACACCATAGTCTTCACACAAAATATTCTCAAATAGCCTGTATACAGACAATACAGTACATTTGTGGTTTTGTAGTTATTAGGAGGTTGCACTGTCTTTATCCTCCTGACCCTGTTGTGTTAGATATTTTGACTTAACATAGAACAACCTAAAATGTGGCTGTGACAGTTTTGCCGCCTAAACTATTAAGTGGTGCGGTCTGCATTCTCGCCACTACTTCGTCCATCTAAGGCAGAAGAGAGGCTGCACAGGCTAGGTCCAAAAGGGCTCTGTCTTTGCATCTCAAGGAACACTAACCCGCCCAGGTCTGTTCTTCCCAGACCAAGTATTAACTGAACAGATGAGATCTTGCTAGACATAAGCATGCATTAAGTAGTACCTTGAAGCATGCAACAAACCTCCACCTGAATTGTGCATTGTACCATTGGGAGAGCTGCACTATTAGTTTATAGCGATACGCCATTTCATGTTGCTTGCATGGTGGTCATTTCGGCTTTAGACAATAAAAACATTGTTTGCATCACTGTGAACCAACATATCTTTGGGCAGCATTCAAATGTGTTCGGGATTGCAGATTGAATTTTTCACTGCTGAAGAATCTGCTTAGTAACTACTGGAACAGAGGTTTAGGTACCATTCATAGAGATTGTTTTGAGGGGAATGTTGTTCTAGGCACAAATGCATTATCATCATCTTTCCTTCGTGCTCTCTTGATAACCTAAACTATTTTTAAACTCACAATAACAGCATAACGTCTCTGAGGTGTTAGTAAGGCGGACAGGATTTTTTAAAAACAACTGTAGCAAAAGCATGATATTCATCAGAAGGAATATGGCTGAAATGTTTGTAACTGTTTATGCTTAGTGATGAAGATATGGCCACAGCTTTTCTCCAAATTGATACTTGGAGAAACCCATTTCTAGCTGGGTCCATGGTACTAAAGCTCACATTGTGCAAATTAACTCCAGTGCTTAGCTTTTCTGTGGCTGAATAGATGTAAGGAAAGGAGATAGAATGATTGTGGCTATAGCACATCTCAAACAGACCTTGATAAATATTGACACCCTGACATTGTTTCTTCCTTGACTAAACAAAAAAAAGCTACCACTTCCATGCTATTATTACAGCCACCATCTTGTGGGAGGAATAGGCATGCAGATTTGGTCCTGTTATATTTCTGTAAACCAAGTCATGAAGGTTTGGGTACAAATGTGCGGCTATGCTTAATTCAAGCATTCAATTCACCACTTATCCTTGTTTTTAGCTCGCTGTGCCATTGGACTCAAACTATTCGTGGTTGCTCTGTTCTACTACGAAGTAGGCACGGCCCAGCAGTCTTAGGCTGGATTGTTCCTTTTGTGGAAGGGCCAAGACAAATATGGTTTGTCTTGCTCTGCATTGGCATAGTAAGCAAACCATGAGGAGCTGGAATGCAGACTAAGTAATTACCAATGTCTGAGATTAATGCAAGCATTCCACCCAATACTTTTTGTTCTTTTCATTGAACAGTTATGAGAATTTAGACACTACCTCTCCTTTCACACCTGTCTAAACAAGAAGATTAATCCCGCATGTGTCCAATGGGTTCAAAGTATTTTCCAAAACTGTCTGTGGTACCCATGTACAGTTTTGGTAGCATTTACCAAAGGCTGCATATGGACTTAAGAAGTGGTATGATGGTAGGAGACAAAATCCCAATCTCATTGCAAAATACAAACTTTTGCTGCCACTCATGTTTATTTTAGAAGAGCATATAGATCAGGAACCAAAAGCAATAACTGTAGACCCAACGCCCTTGTGAAATGTAGAAAACAAAGTGTTTTTTTTTTTAATGAGTTGCTGCTGCCATTCTCAAGGATATGTTAAATAATTGCCCACAGTTGGCTCCCTGCCTGACTCCTCGTAATCGATTTACTGTATCCACCCTATCTTTCCTCCTCACTTCAAGAGAAACATGCAAACTGCCCCCTCTGACAATCACAACGAACCTCAGGCCCAGAGTTTAAAAAAAACTTATGAGGCTTCAAAGAACTGTGGTTCATGCCAAAATTCAGGCGTGTTCACCTGGGCCCACCTGAATCTACTGTTTGGTCACATACGTTATTTCTTGGCTTTTTGATTTAATTAAGCAAAGTGCCATTTTCCAAGCTGTTTTGTAAGGCATATGCTGGTCACTATGTGAAGCAAAACTGTTCATGTTACAGGTTATTCTTTGTACTGTTATTGTGTCTTTGTCACAGGTGAAAGTGCTCCACCCTCCTCCCTTCTTGTCCAGCGACTTATCTTCCAGTTTATTGACAGAAAACTATCCTTGCCTGAGAATTACAAGACAACACAACAGATGCCTCAGGTAATGCAAATGGTTTTATGATGAAAATGAGTTTCTCTTTAGGCTAATCAGTGTAAAATGAGATGTGTAAGTTTTTCCCCGATTATGAAGTACAAGGGTTGCTGGAACCACATGCAAAACAATTTGTCTGCTTAAAATTATAGGGTCAACCAACTTGGATCAAGAGTTTACCCAGTCAGTTTTCAAATGCAAAAAGAAATCTAGTGTATACATTATGTTTAAGGAATATATATTCAAACCATAACATTTATATTGAAAACATATATATTGTAAGCAATATGTACCCACTCTATCCAACTGTCATTTCAGATTCTCAGTACATCTTCCCGCAGATTCCTCACTTTATGAACACCCTTTCCAGACTTTAGATTGATCTGGAAAACCTTTTCCCCAGCACTGACTCCAGGTGCGCCTCTGCTTCCAGATGGAATATTACTAGGGTATACTAGGTGCCACCTGGCATTCTGATGTCAGTTACTTTTTATTTCGCTTTATCATTATGCTCAAGTGCTCTCTGTAGGTCATTCACTCAGAAAATTATTAGCTTTCAACAGCATCTAGGTCATAGGTCTCCTCAATGGGCCTCAAGATTCAAGTCATTCAGATGGTGCAACAAGATGATGTTCCTTTTGAGGTTGAAGTCTAGACCGACCAAAGCATTGTCCCATGATCATTTGAGGCCTTCCTAAGTGTTGGCCCTGAAATCTATGGTAATGCCACTTATGGAGACACATCCAGCGTTGGCCACGTATTCAATAGAAGGAAGTATGATCTGCGTGGCAGTGCAAAATGTTATGGCTTCCTTCAGCAGTGAACCACTATGGAAGCCTATTCCCAAAGTTTGTCCATTTAGAAGGGATTTTTGGTTCATACTCGGGTACCTTGGCTATGGATAAGTTTTATCGCCGAATGGAGGGTGGTGATTTAGAAGCTTATCACTTCCTAATTCCTAATAATACTGATGCCAGCCTTTATTTGGATTTATGGAGTGTGGCCTACACACATCTTCAGAAATTGACATTTTCCAAACTCATTGACCTCCTTCAGAGAAGGGCTCATCTTTCACAAAAGTTGTTGAGAAGGAAGTGGAGACCTCAGAACTGAATTACCTTCAAAGAAAGTGAAATGGAACATTTTGACAGAAAATTTGCTGCTCCCTACAGTTTCTGTGGAGCTCTTCCTTCCTTTCTGTGAGGCTTTGCTAGACCTTTTATTGGTAGCCCAACAGAAATCTTTTTCTTAGTAGTTCTTAGGCAGATTACCACATGCCACAGGTCTACTCCAATTGACCTACAGTTTTTTTTGTCCTTCCGGCCATTAATGGAGGGTCTGGAAGTTTTAAATATGTTCCACGAAGCAGAACCTGAAGGCCCTCTTTATGGCTCCTCTGGATAGAATCCAGAAAACGTAATACTTTGGAACGTAACGTTTTTGTTTCCAGCAGCTTGGCTTTATACACAGTTGATGGCCTTTTGACCACTGTGTCCGTGCTTTAAGGGGACTAGCTAAACTCATGAGCCTGCCAAAGTACATAAATAATCCATTCTTGGACCAGTGAGTGATGAACTGGATGCATATAACCTGTAACGAAACATGGCTTTGACTCTGCTGACAAAGTGGCTAGCGGGTTGGTGCAGGTGCCATACTACAGGAACTTGTTTGGAAGCATTTCAGGGGATTTTGGGGTATGTCTAGGTTATGCTAACGGACATTCACTTTGAGGGAGAATGATTTAGAGAGAAAGCTGATTCGTCCTTGAAATGCTTAGAGAACAGCAGAGTGAGAAACTGAGCCCATGCCTGACCTTCCCTCCATCCCAGTTCCTCCAGCAGTGTAAGAAATTCCTTGGTTACTCTAGGGCTGTGTGTAGGAAGCTGGCTATCTTTGCAGTGTTCCAATGTAGGGGTATACAATGCAGATAATACAGGCAACCCTTATTGGCTGATGAGTTAAAATAATCCTAAAAAAGCTCTCTTCTTTGGTAGTGTGGGCAAGTAGTTCAGGCTTATCCGAGGGTAGTGCAAAGCATTTGTTGATCAGAGTCAATAAATGAAACACACACTCAAACTCTAGACCAATTTTTAGAAAATAGTACAGATTTTTATATTCATTTAGGCACCAAGATCAGGTAAATACTTTTTGAGTCAACAATTTTAAGAACTGCTTAAAACACAGATGTCAAATCTAAGGCATGAGCCTTGAACGCAGTAATATTATCCTATGTAGAGAACATATACAGGGTCACATGCAATCAACTTACAAGACTGTTCTTCTAGACTTGAGGGAGGTAGGGGGCCAAGGTCTCTAGACCCATCAGTGGTTTCAGGTTACCTGCCCTAGTGTGTCCAGGTGCAAAGGTGCTCCAAACGATGGTAGCCTCCTACGCTACCTGTTGAAGTCAATGGGACCAGTAACTGGAAGAAAGGGGCTGCAAGTGCGGACTGGGTGACCAGTCCGGTGGAACCCAAAGGGGCTCTTGGTTCTTGAGCGTCTCTGCTCTGCAGAGACACAGTCTGTTTCAATGACCCCAGGCTGTTGGGGGGGGGGGTCGGGTGCCTAGGTGTTTTGTCCAGCAGGTTGGCGAACTGGAAGCTCTAATGGTTCTTGGGTGATCTGCAGAAGATGGGAAAGAAACACAGCAGAATAACTTCTGACATGGAGCTGGCCTCTGAAGTCTATCGACGTGCAGGTAAGTTTTTGCAGCAATGGTGTTCCGGTTGATCACGAACAAGCCTTGGTGTTTATAACTGGTGGTAGTACCCTGGGTATTGGTGCAGAGAGGCTCTGGCAGGCATGGTGTCTCAAATACTGGATGTGTCGACAAGGCTGCCCCACCGATTGTTGTATCCCTGGAGTCGGGAGACACCCCTTCCGATGTCGATCATTCTACTTCATCAGTCTAACTGGTTGTTTGACTTGGCCAATTCTAGCGGCTTAGACTCCTCACCAGCTTCCAGCCTCCTGTCATCCCCTGGGTTGGCTTCAGAGGCTAGTTCTGCTCTAGCAGACATGTTAAAGCGTGTGTCTGAAGTCTTACACTTACCACTTACTTACAACTTACCACTGTGCAATTGTCCACAGAACCTTTGCTTGATGTATTCCATCCTGAACAGTCTTCCGTGGAGCCTGTCCTTCCTTATTGTGATGCTCTCTTTATCTTTCTGATATCCTCTTGCAAGTTTGGACCCAACCGGTTTCTGGTCCCCCTGTGGAGCGCTCTATCTCACATAGACACAGGCCAGCCCAAAGGATCCGTTTTGCTTCCGGTTGCATCTGTCTACTCAAAGCCTTGTGGTGCAAACTGCTTTGGTTGCACACAGTTTTATGCAGGTTCCTCCTGTCCCACCAGAGCGAGAAGCCAGACAGCTGGATGCTTCTGGTAGACAGATTTTTGCTTCATCTAGTTCTGCCTTGCGTTCAATGTGTCCTTGCTCGCTTCTTCCATGTTTTGTGGGACTTTGTAGAGCGCATTTTGCCTTCTCTGCCTGATGAAGCTAGAAATGCTCTAACATATTTTGTACTGGATGGTCAGCAGGCTGCCAAGCTTAGTATCAGATGAGGAATGGATGCCACAGATTCTGCTGGAAGGATTATGGCTTCTTTGGTATCGCTGCGGCAAAGGGCATGGTTGCGTTCCTCCAATTTCTCGGAAGCTGTGAAAGCATCTTTACTTGAAATGCCTTTTGATGGCACCTCCCCTTTTAACATGCATGCCGCCTCTGCTTTACTCCACTTTAGAGGTTCTCATGGTGGAACTCGGTCTTAAGACATCTTCATGGTACGGAGTCTTGCTCTGGCTAGGTTCTTTTTTTCCAGAGGTAGTTTGTTTTTTTCCCCTGTTGCATTTTTTCTACCTCCCTTACAGTGGTGTGCTTCTTCTTTGCAGGGTGACACCTAGTGTGGTGTTCCTGCTCCAGTAGGTGCTTTTCGTCTTATGTTCTAGCACTCAAGGTGGTGCTCCTGTGTTGCAGGTGTTGTTTCTATTTACCACTATGGTGGACAGGTTTCATTATTCTTCTGACCCTTTTTGGGTCTGAAACCTCTAAAACAGGGGTTTTCTGTTATACTCTGCTGATAGGTGGGTTGCCTAAGAGATTGTGCTCTCTCTTGGGTTATTCTTCGTGTTAGTTGTTTTTAGTCCCTGCTCTTTGGAGCAATTGGTGTAGGCTTTTGGCCATTATTTTAAAACCACCTGTTCCCTACTGGGATCTTGTAAGTGCTTCTTCTGTGAGTAGTATAGTTCCATGTGTCAATAAGGATTCAGATTTTTTTTTTTTGTGTTTTTGTTTTTTTTGTTTTTTTTACAGATGTCCTTTCCCATTGGTGCAGTGGGAGATGGTATTTATGCCTCTTTTCCTTGGTTTGCTCCCATTGGGGATGTTGGTACCTCTTCTCCTGCAGGAACTGCAACACTTGGTGGTGAGCCTCAAAGGCTAATGCCTCCTGTTAAAGTGCCACAGGACACTCCAGCTAGTGGAGATGCCCTCACTAACCTACAGGGACGCCCAAAGTCCAGGTAGCCCACCAGTCCAGAGAAGGTCCCCAGACGATTGTGACCATGAGTTCACCCTGGGTTGGCCCCTCGTGGCCAGCACAACAAAGCCTGCAGCCTGAATCCAGAGGACCCTCCTGACCACGACCAGATCCGACAAAGATTCCAAGCGCTCAAAGGTACCCCTGCATCTGCAGCCCCCTGGCCGTGGGGAATTCGACCAACAGTCCAGTAATGTCCAGTGGGAGCCTCTCCTACTTGTCCAGCCTTTGGTTTTCCGGAACTGACACCCTGGACCAAGCCTGCAGCATTTTTGTGACCCCAGGGTCCCCCATTGAAAAGCATTGGGCACTCAGCACTGTTTGCACCCGGCTGCCCCTGTGCCACTGAGGTTTTGTTTGGTGTTGACCTGTTGTGTCCATTCCCGTCCCCCACCCGAACTGCTTTATCTGCAAGACCCAAAGTACATTTGACACATGTCTGATACCTACTTACATCTGTACTTACCTGCAACAAACACCTCCTGGTTAAAGTAATAAAGTAACAAAATCTATTTTTGGTATATAAAAACATTGGCCTGGAGTTAGCCATTGAGTGTGTTCCTCATTTCTTGACTGTGTGTGTACAACAAATGCTTTGCACTACCCTCTGGTAAGCCTACCTACTCATCCACACTACCACAAAGGAGAGCATTAGTATCATGTACTTTAGCCTCTGTTAAGCCTCTGGGGAAGCCCTGGACTCTGACACACACACACACACTATACCTCATTTTGGTGTAGTATATATAGAGCCAGCTCACTACACCGTATGTGTATGTACTTCTTACTTGTGGGTACTTAGCTATAGCTTAGTGGAAATATCTAGTGCATCATGGGTACGCAGTGTTCAGGACAAGGGTTCTAATCTGCCAAAGGAGCAACACTTAGCTATTCTTTCCAAGCTGTTAATATGCCTTTTCATTGCTTTCCCTGCTCTTGTAGGTCTGTGGCATCATCCATTTGTGTATGAGTTCCTGTTATTACTGCCTAGTCAGGCATTTTATGTGTAGGATTCCAATCTTAGCATTTGCTTGATCCTTTCTGCCAGCTGCAAGAAGATGGGCATATTTCTTCCTTCCATAGGACATTTACTCCTTCCTGATATCTCATGATGTTTGTGTTTAGGACTGTTGTCCACGGATATGAAGATTCACATTTGGCCGTGCAGACTTCTGCAGGTTCGGTGTCTGAACCCCATTTTGGGAGTTGAATTCAAATATACCTTATATTTCAGAATATTTCATTACTAGGTCCACATATTGGATTGCTTTCTTATACGCTAGTTGTCCCGCTGGGATTCTGCCACTTTTTCCTTCAGTCCTTTCTTCAGTGACTTTTTTTCTGTCTGCTGGATCGTCATTGCCATTGTCTTACCTTTTCCATGGTTGGCATCTACTCACGTGGCATTTGTCTGCCTCGTATTTATCTTTTCATGTACTAGGAGGCTTCTGTTGGCTTCTATGAGCAGGTGGTTCTACCAACCTTTTTTAACTTATAGTCCTCTAGCATTGATTTTCCTGCTTGGCTGGCTTTTCTTTCTTGTGGGGTGTACTCTCTCTTCCCTCTTTTTTCCTTTTACTTCTGTGGTGTTGTTGTCGATCAACTCCTTTTTTTTGTTTGTTTTTTTCCCCTTATTTTTCTCTCTCGCTCTCTCTTATATTTATATATATATATATCTGCTTCAAAGGTCTTTCTCTATTCTCATATTTGTGTATGTGTTAACCTGGCCCTGCATGTCTATAAACAACATATGTATGGACACATCCATGTATTTACATCTATATCTGTGCATATGGGTGTCGGGGCATGTATCTTACAGATCTCATCTAACCATTGTATGTCATGCATATGGTAAACCTTTTGTGTCTCCTGTCGACTGCCTCGGTGTATCTCAGTTCTGTTACACCTCTACTCAGGTTTCCCCATTGGATGTTCCTGGAGATGTACATTCTGTTTCTTGAGTTACTCTCCCTTCCAGCATTAAGCTTCCGGCAGGTTTTGCCTATGTACCCTGGTGGAAGCAGCATATATACATTGCTTCCCTTTTTTACGTATCCTTTAGGGTTACCCCTTTATGGGTGTACCATTTCTATTATCTCAGTGACTGTTGGGGTGCTTTTGTACCATACTCCTTCAGCTCCTATTCTCCATCAACCGATTCCATTTCATTGCTATACGCTCTGCCCCATGGCATGTCATATTTTCTTAAAATATTCTCCGGGTCGTCCACTGCTCTTCTGGTGAGATGAATGCTTCTTCTCATCTTTGTCTCTCTCATGTCTGGTATACTACTTCTTTAGTTAGACCAGTTGTTTATTGCAAGACTTTGGTAGGATGTGTTTGCAGACCCTCCTCCTTGGTTGATATTGCTTTGGTATCTAATTCTAAGGTAAGGAATCTGCGGCCAGTTGTCACTATCAGATGAACAAGTTATTTACCTTTGGTAACGCCTCATTTGGTAGAGACCTAGACTAGCCACAGATTCCTTACCAACTCACCCATCCTCCCCGCTCTGCGAACCGTTTTGTCTTACTTCAGTCTCGCTTGCTTGGCATTTTATTGCCATGCTTTTCAATTTAGTGTCTGTAAATCAAATTGACATCTATCTCTTTTGTTGATACACTGTTGCATTGCCAGTTTCTATAGTAGCTCTGTTTTATTACGCAGATTCTAGTCACAGAAGAAACTGACGTCAGCACGAAGGGGAAGGGATTACATGGACTCCGTCTACATCAAATCCAAAGGATGATTTTGATACGGAGTTGCACGATTCCATCTATCGACACGCAGAGGTACTGCTAAACACTGGCGCCCGTGAAGAACTCGAACGTAAGGAATCTGCAGCTAGTCTGTCTCTACCAGATAAGGAGTTACCGAAGGGAAGTAACTTGTTCATTAAGACGAGGTGTTTGATACGAAACACCATATGTTCCAGTGAAGCCAGTGTGCATCTGGGTAACTTGTAATAACCAGTGCCCAGGACATACCTTAAGATGGCTTCCCTGTTCACTTGCAAAGTCTAGTGATAGAACTAGACCTCACAGGAGCATGCAGGTATGTCCTCACGTAAAATATAATGTGTCCCGCCTTAGGGCTCTAAGGCCTGCTGTAGGGGTGACTTACACATATATGCAGCGATTTCAGCATGGTACACAATGTGTGCTGTGTTGTGTTTTCTCTCATGGTTTGCACCATTTTTTAAAAACCTCTTTCTATTAGGTTTTACAATAGTTAACATACAGCAGTTGGAGTAGACAAAATGTTACACGTGGGATGGTGCAGTGGGCAAGATTGGGTAATATATAAGCAATCAACAGTAGTACGAAGCTGTTACATACGACCACATGTCCATATGTCGAGGCACAGTGCATTGCTCAGTGAATGAAGAGGATTGATTGTTATTCCTACTAAAGAAGAAGCACAGGATATGGGGTAATACAATGCAAGAGACTATAGTGCAGTTTGAGTGGTAAGTGTGAAACTGCATGGTATGTGTGTCTGGGAGGAAGGAGGTAGGTCACAGGCACAAGCAGTGTACAGAGGGTAGCTACTTGTACACAAGTCATGGGGTTGCAAAGCGCTACATGGGGGACGCAGGCGACCCCAGGAGGGTATATTGTTGCTACACACATTTTGTTGAAAGCCTGAAAGTGGCCCTTTGGGGGCAAATGGGGTGTTTACCAAGGCCCCGGGTTTCTTCATAGCAGAGTGCTTCTTCAGCAAGGCCCCATTTATGAAACACCCCCTGCCATACCTCAACTGGTGGCGGAGTCGGCGAATGCCACTGGTGCATGAGGGTACGTTTGGCAAGGAGGAGAACCAGGGCTGCAAAGCGGGTACGCACTTTGTGCTTCTCCCTGCGCTTGAAAATTCCTAAAGCACATACTTCCCATGTTCGCAGGTCCGTAAGCTCTGTGACTTCTTGTAGTATGGTATGTATTGAGTGCCAAAATCGCCACAATGCTGTGCATGTCCAAATAATGTATTAAAGTTTGCTTCTGGGGCGTGGCAACAGGGGCTGATGGCATGTGCTTCGGGGCAATAGCAGTTCAGCTGCACAGGGGTGAGATATGCCCTGTGTGGCATGCAATATGGTATGTTCTTGCAGCAAGAGTTTCGCGAGACCTATTGAGGGTGTGCTAGTGGTAATTCTCACTCCTTGTCATTTAGGGCCCTACCAAAGTCCTCCTCCCACTTGTTTCATAACATAGTAAGAGGGACATCTAAGAGGTCTTGAATGGATTTATAGAGCCAGGTAATAAGGTGTCTGCCTGTGCCCACTGTGAGGATGGTTTGTAAAACCAGCTGAGTGGTCAGTCGGTTCAGAGTCTAGAGTACCCCCATAAAGTGAAGCAATTATTACAATGTTGTCTATATGTCAGAAATTGACCTGCTGGGAGAGTGTAATCTGTAATGAGTTGGTCGAAGGAGAGAAGCTGACCTTCAGAGTAAATATCCCCTGTTGTATGACAGGAGCGTGTTGTCCACGCTGTCATGTGTGCTGAGGTAAAGAAGCCTGGAAAACGTAGAAGTCTCACCAGGGGGAGGTTGGGTGCGTAAAAGAGTTGCCGCGAGAGACGAGCACTCAAAGTATGCATGCACGTACGAATGACACCTGCAGGAACCATAGGGAAGTGGGGGGCACAACCCTTGGAAGGAAGAGATTTCGCAGCATCATTTTTCGGGGAATTCCATGTGAGTCTTTCCCATATAGTGGCCAGCCATCCAGCTCCAGAGAGCCAATGCAACTAGGCAGCTCGAAAATATGCCTCAAAGGAAGGAGCCCCGGTCCACTACGACCGACCGAGAGCTATAATTTCTTAAGGGCTACGCAGTGACTTTTGGAGCGGAGAGTCCAGGTCTGTGAAATATGAGCTTGGGGGTGAGAGGAAGATTGGCAAAATTATAAAGTTACCTGGGTATTATAATCACTTTTTGCCATGGCAATTCCGCCAATAGGAGCAAGAGGGGAGGGTATGCCAGAAAGTGACTTGAGATCGGATGCCTGTCAAGGCTCTACAGAGATTCCCCTCATATAGGTCTGAAGGAGCATGATAGAGGCAGACGCCCAGATAGCAAATTGCTTCTGGGCACCAGTCAATGAAGGTGTCTTGCAGAGGCAAATAGTTTGTGAGGGTTGGTTGGGGCAAAGGGGTTAAATTGTTGACTTGGAGCAGTTTACCTTTAGACCAGAGGTATCTGCGAAACTGGATAGGGTGACATGGAGCATGATGAGGGTTGTCACATCCCAAAGGTAGAGAAACAGGTTGTCCACATACAGTGAGACCGCATGCGTGTGATCTGCTTAGGGGTTTGCCACAAGAGCGACCCTTCCTTCGGAGTTATATGGCCAGCAGTTCCATCACCAGGGCGAAAAGCAAAGAGGAAGGTGGGGAGCTTTGCTGGGTACCATGACCAACCGGGAACAGGTCTGAGACAAGGGGCCAAGCTGGATTCAGGATACCGGATTCCGAAAAATTAACTGGGTGCACATGAGTAGGCTTGAAAAAAAACTTGAGCGGTAGTCCCAACAAAGTGTGTCCGATGCCTTCTCTAGGTCTAATATGAAGCAAGCAGCATTCGGAAAACCATTCTTGACCTTATCTTGAATGTAAAGAAGACGCCAGATGTTCAAATTCAAAATGCTGGTCTTGAGTCAGGTCTTAGTGGCCCATTGGCCTTGAACTCTAGAGAAAGTAAGTTGTCCATCTTGCACTGCATCGACTTGATGATGACTTTGTGAAGCATTGGTATCGATGGAAGAGTAAGTGAATACCTTTGACCAGTCTATCAAAAGGATATTGCACTTAGATCTGGGCTAAGACATGACCTTTCATGTTTTCTCCTGTTGATGAACTGAACTTTTAATAATATGACCGAGTCGCAGAAGAGGTTTGCTAGCACGGTCTTGTGAAACACCCATGTTTTCTGTTCCAGCAGATGGATGCTTTTATATTTTGCAGACCTGGAAATAGATGTCTCACTTTATTTTGAATCCCTGGAAGATCAAAGAGAAGTTCCTCTAGAATTCCCAGTAGCAGATCCTTTCCTTGATAGCAATCTTAATTTTGTGCTCCCTCCCCCACTTGTTGATACCATGCATGGTGGTAATGCTGTCTATTAGGATGAGCACCTTTTTCTCTAATACAGATGGAAGAAATTACTTCGGAACTAGATGGATAGCTACCTACTGGAGCATATTGATGTGGGAGAGTTTCTCTTCAGGAACCCATTTGCCCTGATTTTGAAAGGCTTCCCAAGTGTTATAGTGATCCATTTGTTTTAATTGATATAGAAGATGGAAGTTTCTGTAATGGAACACGCTTCAGTAGATTTGTCCTTCTGCACCACTACCCACCTGAGACTGGATGGTCACGATCTTCAAGGTGAGTGTCTGCTTCCAGTCCCCTGTCTTCTGACATTCTTCTAATGGTCACAAATACAGTCTGGCATGGGAACAGGAAAGAAGCAAGAAGCCATACTACCTAAAGAGATGAGACAATTCTGACCGATGGAGCTGCTGTTTCCCTTAAAAGAAGAAAACTTACATAAGGAACACAGTCTTTCCTCTGAAGGAGATACTTGCAAGGAGTGAGCCTATTGTATCTTCTGTGATATCTTATTTTCTGACCAGGTTAAAGTATCGATTTGGCTTTGTGTAGCTAGGATCCAAAATGGGGTGAAATTCTAGGTTCAGAATTATTTTCTCGACCAAAAATCAACATGAATAAATCCCTCTGTTCCCCTGAGACTTATGGACTTTTTCTGTCTCTCTTGCTCAGTGGAATCTTGAATTCTTGTGGTAGATACTTCAAGTGTGGATTTTGGACGTATTCAGTAGTATGGACAGAGGTGAAAAACTAAATGTAATTTTGTTGTACAAGTTTAGATACTCAGCACCCACGTGCCGATTACTTCCTATTGTGAGGGGGAAATGGTTGGAAATATTTTCTCCCAGTTCAGGTGCAGTTCGATGGTAGCAGAATGAGGCAATCATGATTTCACAGGATGGGCTTTGCCAGCAGTCAAGGAAGATGGTCGACAGCCACTGTATGACTGCAGTTTCTTTAAAGAAATATATTGTTTTGGTTGCTGATGATCTTACTACTAAAATTTGTTGTTGCCTTTTACAAATGAAAATGAAAGTATCTGGCCTTTCCTATAAGCCTTCAATTGAGAACTCCTTTCTCTTCTCGAAACACACTACTGTCTCACTCCATGATCATTCTTTGAGCCTATTCCTCTTGCATGTGAGCCAAAGCGGAAAGAACCTGAGAATGGCATATCCAGAATCTTTTTATATATGCAAAATAGTAGGGACGAGAGGTGTAAGCTTTCCCCAGTCCTCCCAAAATAGTTCACATCTACACACAGAAAAGGGGAAAGTACATATTCTATGATAAATATTCACAGGAAAGAAATCCTAAGCGGAAAGCCCATAGGATATTTTTTTTTTTTTCATTTCTCTCACTCACTAAATAGTCGGATACTTAATCAGTATGGAGCTTTATATTTTTTTGATTTAAGATGGATCCATAGTGCAAAACAATGTTAAAACGGTCTAAGAAGGTGCCCATCAATTTTATTATGGGCCCCTCTTGGCAGGGTTAAAATAATTACAACTGGGTATACCCGGGAACCTAGCTCCCCATCACCCTCTCTGCTGGTATCAACATGTTTCAGCTGTTCTGTTGCCCCTTTCGGCCGCTGGCCTTCCTCAGGCTACAGATCCCTTGTACAGAGCCTCCTGATCTAAGACTAGATGAAGACTATCAATAAATATTAGGCTATACTTGCCACTCTTCAGGACTCTCCACGTAGATGCCTACAAACACAATATTATTATTCTTAACATTAGAAAAAAAGAAGAAAAAAAAAGACTTCCCTAAGTCTATCGTCATCTTCACTTCGTACAACATTTCTATCAAAACCTGTCTCGTTCCACACACCCAATGTGACACCAAAACACAGTGCAAAAGCGTGTCGGATACACCATCAACACTAAAGAAAATAGGAATCGCCGTCCCTTACCATAGTTTCATTATCCTCTTTCCAAACCCAGGCTAAGATTGGGGATGTTGCCCTTTAGCCCCACACTGTACATATATATATATAAAGAGTTGGGCAGTATCTCCTGCTCTTGATGTCTTTCAGTTCTTTTTCATGGGTCTCATACTGGATACACCCATTGGTAATTTCCATAAATGACCCACGCGTAGTACCCCCTCTCCAATCGTAGCCTATTTTCTAATCTTCATCTCAGATATTTTCCATGAATTCAATCTGAAAGTTAGCTCCTATTACTAACCTTCTATGCCCCCCTCTCTTGCCTCAAACGGTGTCTGTAGGCCCCACCCTGTATCTTAATTAACCAAGTGCTCCAGAGATCTCCTGGTGTGCCTGTTTTAAACTGTCAGTACCGAGAGATGGCTCTCGTTGCGTCAGCTGCAGTTTTCCCCCTTGAGTGGTGAGGGGCAGGGGAGGACAGGGGCAGAGAGAGCAGGGAGGCGGCCACTTCATCAAAATCCACCGTTGCCTTCAGAGCCACTCATTATCCTCTGAAGATACCGGAGGTAACGACGTGAAGACATTTTAGTGTTGACGTGGCTGCCGAGGGTACGAGTCACGTGATTCCATGGATCATGTGATTCTACTTGTCACGTGTCAGCCATTACGCGTCTCATCAGTCTCTCTACTGTGAATTTTGCCTGCCATCTTAATTGTACTTTGTAATGCTACATATTGCACTTCAGTACCTCTCCTCAAGTACATAAACACAAGAACCATTAATCAGTTTGTTCTTGTAGTGTGACATTATGGCTCATTATCACGGGACGCTATAACGAAAAGACTATTCTGTCATTCTTACATGTGTGTTCATTGTGCTATTGTTCTAACACCCCGCCTAAAGCAGCGTTCAAAGACACCAGGCAGGCAACTGAGGTCGTACCGAGTCTCTTTAGGCTCTCCATTCCTAGTATGAATCTAAGGAAATTGTCTGCCCTATCAATATATCTACATGGACCCGGTTTTTAAGTTAGCATTCCCATACTCTGCATAAGGGGCAATTTGGAAGCACTTCACCTTTAGTTAGAGCTCAAAAAGACCCTTTGCCTCCTTCCTTTTTAGGGAAAATCTAAACAATCTTGTATTCATTCTTAGTATTTACCCATATTTCAAAAGCAATCCAGTAATGTCTGTCCACACGTATTATCTTTTTCCCTTTAGGCCTGGCTAACTATTGGATGAAATTAAGATTGCAGGGTATCGCATCATACATCCCCTTACCCCCCCCCCCCCCCCCCTCGGGTGTTTAGTCTATGCACCCATCTTTGTTCACACTTAAACAAAAATGTCTTCACATCCTTCACTGTTTTTGGAATAAATGGTTTTTCTATAACCACTTATTTAAGATCCTTTTCTGAATGTTTCATCTCAAGAAAGTGTGAGGTCATTTTCGTTATCTTTTTGCATCTCACATGCTCTAATATTCTGATTTTCATACTGTAGAAAAGATATCCATAGTCGATGTGCTCTGAAGTCTTTTATTGAATCCAGGATAAATATCTCATCCACAGAAAATCAGCCCACAGCTCTCCTCACATCATCTTCCTCCCATCCTCAGTCCTAACCATCTCCTCTAGCATTCCAATTACAACATTCCATGTAACAAGAAGCATTCCATGAATAGAGATGGATGGGCTACATAAACTGCAGATGTAAATACCACACACCTTTCCCCCAAAGAAAACAAAAGAAAAACAGAGAATAAACATCATAAACTATATACATAGAACATAAGAATAAACTACCCTTTAAGATGTGATTAAAAACAATAAAATAAGATTCAGTAAAGAACACATTGCAAAATCAGATATTTTTTCTCTTTGAGATCACAATACGATTGAGATTCCATATACGGCCATCATTAACCTTTACAGCATTTTTGAACAATTTTGTTACACTAAACGGACCCCCAAATGTGCTTTCGCTCTTACCCAAAACGGGTCTCTTAACCAAAACTTCATCGCCAACATTCACTTTCACATCACATACACGTTTCGTTCTGTCAAAGTACTCCTTTCTCTTTAAATACCACACATACGTCTTGAGATCATGCCCATATATAGATAATTACAGGGGCACCTGATCAGGCATATTTCATTTTCCAAGTTGGAAGAAGTATGGCTTGTAAGTTGCCACAGATAACTAAGTCCTAGGGTCCACAGATTTCATATCAGTGGTCAGTGGACAGGCTTTGCACGACCCACAAGCAAAAATGGCAGTCACTGGGGGTAATCCCCTCCCCCCCTAGATTCAGTTCTACTGTTGGTTAGGTCATTTGTGGTCTTGTGTGTACCAGGAGGTTTCTAATACTCGCGCTCTTTGGAAACAGTGGTGTATGCAGATTTAGTCCGTTTGAGTTCAGTATACGCCAATTCTTAGTTATTATCTTCTTTCCACTATTAAAGGCGGTGCTGAATGTTGTCACAAATGTTTCAGTCTATTTAAGGTCTCTCATGGCTCTCTAAGAAGGATTCCCTGTTATTTCTAGATCTTGTCCACACTTTTCTGATAACATGTTTAAGGTACTTCCGCTCTTGTAGTTTATCACTCCATCTTCCAGCTTCCTTTTAAAAATTACTAACTTCTGAACAAATTCCTGCGCAAGCAGAGAAACTGTCCATATGGCAGATTCTCCATCAGGGACATAGGATAGAAACTTTGAAAAGACAGCAAATTATGTTTGTCCGTTGGTTTGTGATACAATTCACTTGCAGCCTCCCTTCTGATGGTTTTATTACCAGGTCCAGAAAAGGCAGTGCTGTAGATGTAACCGTGGAAATGAAAAACAAATATGGATGTCTACTATTTAGACATCTGAGCAACTCATCCACTGATTCTTTAGCACCACGCCAAATCAAGAATACGTCATCTGTGTAGCAAATCTGTATGTATCTGTATCTGTATGCCAAATCTTGATAGATTCAGAGAAGGGGTCTGAGGCAGAATAAATGTGTTCTTTCCCAAAACTGAGACATACAAGTATGCCATGCTTGGTGCAAAGGAACTTCCTATGGAAGTTCCATGTATTTGAAGATATAACGTGTCTTTAAACTGGAAAAAAGTTCTTATTGAGTGCTAATTCTGCTAAGCTCAAGATAAGAGATCTGGGTTTGAAATTCCCATGTTTAATAGTACAAAATATTTTCTATAACCCTCAGTCTCCTCTTGGGGAATGTTGGTACATAGGGATTCGATGTTAAGACCTAACAAAAGTTCCATCTGGGGATTGAATGCTGTATCTTTAATAAGATTTAGTACTTCCCTATTGTCTTTTTAATAGGAAAGCATTTTTTCCACAAGTGGCCAGAGGACCAAATCACAGAATTGTGATAACTCTTCCAATACTGAACCTATACTCTATAGTATGGGCCGTCCCTGTGGCGGTCTTGTGGGCTTGTGTCCCTTCTGCAATGTATAGGAATATGGGACCAATGTTTTTTCTTTGCATAGAAACTAAGGTTCTTTTTTACAGATCCACCTGCTTTCTAATGTTTCCTCTGTAAGAAATCCAGTAACCCTTTGTAAATCCAGAGTAGGGTCACTTCCTAGTATTTCATAATTCAGTCTATCTGATAAGAGGCAGAGACATTCTGTCTCATACGCCTCTATTGTCTGTATGACAGTGGCTCCCCCGTGTCTGCTGGCTTACTTATTATTCTGGTGTCGTCTCAATTCCTGTATAGTCTTCTGTTCTTGTTTTGCCAGATGAAAGAATGTATGTCTAAGTACATTTGATCAATCCCCCATAATACCGTCTGTTCACAACCCCAATTTCTGGAGGTAGGTGTGAAAGATGGAATAAAGGTCGATTTGGGGCACAGACCCATGTTTCCTTGCTGAATGCTCTTCATCTTCATCAAAGACGACACTCAGGCGTACCTTTCTAAAGAACTCACTGAGTTTGCATTTTAATTTGAAAGGATCCACTCGATTACTAGGGACAAATCCCAGGCCCTTATTTAAAACATTCTGCTGTTCCTGTGTCATCAATCAGATTAATTATCAAACTGTCCTTGCTGGTGCCTGGTAGGAAATCTAATGTCATGCTCTGGGTGATCCTCTGATTCAAGTCCTCCCATTGCTCTCTTTGTCCCTTCTGTTTTGCCCTTCCTCTGCCCCTGCCTCTCCCTAAAAAAGGATTAGGGTTTTGATAGTAATGGAAGCGTTGCATTTGTGGGTACATAGGGGGCACCCAAACCCTGGACCTGGGGGCAGTGATGGAAACATCTGTCTGCCCTTGTTGGAATCCTCTCCCTCTTGTCCAAGATCTGAATTCATAGTCACTATTTTCACTGCCAGAGCTGGAAGTCTGTCTCTCTCCTGCCTGAGGCATTTTTCTGTGTGTTTTGTGCCTCCTTCTGTTTTGTGTATTCATCATTTATGTAAGGATAAACCCTTTCCCTTGAGAATTTTTTCAGGTCCTTCTGTAATTAATTTATTTTTGATTGGGCGAGGTAAACTTTATATTCATCAACCTCCCTATTTGTTTCATCCAATTTCCTTTTAAAGTGGGTCCACTGTACCTGTGTTTCAAGATTATTCTCACTTGTCTGGATTTGAATTAGAAGTGTATCAGATATTTTTGGCTGTGTTGATAATCCAAATAAACCAATCTCTGGTACACTCTGGCCCAGAATCTTCTCTTGAGCATGAGTAGACAGAAAGATGAGCCTAAACCAAGAACTGAGCCTGATAGATATTCCATGACAAATGTCTCTTCCTGCCAGTTCAGCTGAGCCCTTGGCTACACTTCTGGTCTCATCAGATATAATTATTCATTCCAGAACCTTGCTCTTGAAATCTCCCCTGTCCTTAAGAACTCTGTAGAAGAATTAGCTTTGAGTTCCATAGCTCCTTGTTGTAAAAACTGAGTAGTGCAGTGCGACTGCCAACCTTCAGCACCATAGAGAAAGTTTTGCAAACTTTCTTCCAAATTAGTCCATCGTTTTACTTTCTTTTTCTGGGTGGGAAGAGGAGGCTGGACCAGACACATTCTTGGCAGAAACCACCAAGGAATCGAGATCTGGAAAAGAGGATCTGTTTCCACTGTGCTCTATTTTATTCTGGACGGCAGGGACAGATTTAATGGATGTCAGTGTTAGAAATGTATGCCTAATTGGTTCAAGAAGGTCTGGAACAAATGCCACCTTAGGCATTCTGAAGTGAGATCTTGAAAAACATAGACTGGGGGGGAAACACTAATCAATCAAGGATTTATAGAGCGCACTAATCACCCGTTAGGGTCTCAAGGTGCTGGGGGGGGGCTACTGGTCATAGAGCCATGTCTTGAGGCGTTTTCTGAATGTCAAGAGGTCTTGGGTCTGGCGAAGGTGGAGCGGTAGGGAGTTCCAGGTCTTGGCGGCTAGGTGAGAGAAGGATCTTCCTCCGGCAGTAGTGCGGCGGATGCGGGGGATGGAGGCGAGGGCGAGGCTGGCAGAGTGAAGATTGCGGGTGGGGGTGTGGAAAGTGAGTCTGTCGTTGAGGTAGGCTGGGCCTGTGTCGTGGAGGGCCTTGTGTGCGTGAATGAGGAGTTTGAAGGTGATCCTCTTTGATACTGGCAGCCAGTGAAGGTGTCTGAGGTGGGGGGAAATGTGGTCACAGCGTGGGATGTCCAGAATGAGGCGGGCGGATGTGTTCTGGATTCTTCGCAGTTTTGTTAGGAGTTTGGTTGTTATTCCTGCATATAGGGCGTTTCCGTAGTCCAATCGGCTGCTGACCAGGGCGTGGGTGACAGTTTTCCTGGTTTCGGCGGGAATCCACTTGACGATTTTGCGGCGCATGCAGAGAGTGTTGTAGCAGGAAGAGGAGATGGCATTGACCTGCTGAGTCATGCGGAGTGTGGAGTCCAAGATGAAGCCTAGGTTGCGTGCGTGGGTGGTGGGTGAGGGCGCTGTTCCTAGGGAGGTGGGCCACCAGAAGTCATTCCAAGTTGAGGGGTTGGTGCCAAAGATGAGGATTTCTGTCTTGTCTGTGTTCAACTTGAGGTGGCTTGATTCCATCCAGCTGGCAATGGCGTGAAGTCCATTATGGAGGTTGTTCTTTGCAGTTGTAGGGTCTTTCGTGAGGGAGAGGATGAGCTGAGTGTCGTCTGCGTAGGAAACTATGTTGATGTGGTGGGTTCGTGTGATGTTGGCGAGGGGGGCCATGTAAACGTTGAAGAGCGTGGGGCTGAGCGAAGATCCTTGGGGAACTCCACAGATTATTCTGGAAGCTTCTGACAGGAACGGTGGGAGGCGGACTCTCTCGGTTCTGCCTGAGAGAAATGACGAGATCCAGTTGAGTGCCTTGTCACGGATTCCTGCGTTGTGTAGGCGTGTGCGGAGAGTGTGATGACATACCGTGTTGAAATCTGCGGAGAGGTCCAGGAGGATGAGTGCTGCTGTTTCTCCTTCGTCGAGCATGGTCCTAATGTCGTCTGTGGCAGCAATGAGTGCAGTCTCAGTGCTGTGGTTTCTGATGAATCCGGATTGGGAGGTGTCAAGTACCTTGCTGTCTTCCAGGAACCGTGATAGTCGGCTATTTACAATTTTTTCGATGACCTTGGCTGGGAAGGGGTGGAGGGAGATCGGCCGGTAGTTCTTGGGGTCGTCTGGGTCTGCCTTTGGTTTCTTTAGCAGGGCGTTGATTTCTGCATGCTTCCATCTTTCTGGGAAGGTGGCTGACGCGTGGAGCTGTTGGTTTTGCAGAGGTGGGGGGCAATGATGATGTTTGCCTTATTGAAGATATGGTGTGGGCAGGGGTCCGATGGTGATCCGGAGTGGATGGAGGCCATGGTGGTAGCGGTGTCCTCTATGTTGACGGGGGTCCAGGTGTGGATGAGGTGGGTGTTGCTTGGAGCGTTGGGTTCTTGGGTGTTTGTAGTCAGCTGGTGGGTCTGGGGTTTGAAGATATTGTGGATTTCTTCTGTCTTTCGACAGAAGTGGGTTGCCAGTGAGTTGCAGAACTCCTGTGATGGCAGGGGTTCATTTGAGCAGGTCCTGGGGGTGGAGAGCTCATTGACGATGCCGAAGAGCTCTTTACTGTTGTGAGCATTGGCGTTGATGCGGTTTTTGAAGTGGGTCCTTTTGGTGGTGCGGATCAGTTGGTGATGTTTGCGTAGGGCATCCTTGAAAGCAATGTGGTTGGAGTTGGTTGGGTCAAGGTGCCAGGTTTTTTCCATTCTGCGACATAGCTGTTTGGATTCCTGTAGTTCTGGGGTGAACCAGCTGGCCTTGATTCTGTGGGAGGTGTTTAGTTTTTTTTTTGAGCGGTGCAAGGGTGTTCGCGCAATCTTCTATCCAACGATGCAGGCTGGTGGTGGCTATGTTGGGGTCCGGGGTCCCCGGGGGTGGGGCCCGGGCGAGAGTGGAGATCAGTTGATCCTTTGATATTTTGCTCCAGTTGCGTCGGGGGGGTTGTGTGCGGTGGTGGTGAGTGACTGGTTTTTGGTAGGAGAAGTGGATTGTTGGAAAATGGGTTATTGGTAAGGGCAGGTAGGTACCTACACTTAGCAATAGGCCACTAACCTCCACTAAGGTCCAGTTAGGTCTCAGTAAATTAAACCCAGCTCAACCCTTGGTAGCTTGGCAACGAGCGTCAAGGCTTAACTTAGGAGACCGAGTGTAAAGCATTCAAATATCACCAAACAGTAATCAAATAAAACACAGGAAACAGTTTAAAAATCCAAAACCAATTTAGAAAAATAGATTATATTTTTATCTTTAAAATGACACCAAAATGAATAAAATCGGATAAGGAGAACTGGAGATATGAATTTTTCAAGAATTATTATTTTTTTAGCGCCTAGAAACAAAAAGCGCCAATCGGGTCATCTGGTTGCACCTCGACCGGGGCAAAGTCAAAGTTTAAGGCCGACCGCGATGGAGCCCTCCTCGGCTACAGGCCGCGGGAGGCCTCGGTTAAAAGTTTACCTTCACACTTGGTCTTTTTTTTTTAAAGATTTTCTTCAGCGGAACGAACCTGCCAGTCCAATCCGACCTCCTGGAGCCCTTCTCCGGATACGTGATGCTGGAATCCTCGGTGGAGATTTTTACCTTTGGACTTAGTCGTTTTTTCGAGGTGAAAATCCTTCGACCGGGGTAAACCTGGATCTTGATCCGACGTCCATGGAGCCCTACTCGGATACGCTGGCTGGGAGGTCCTGGTCAACTTTTTACCTTCGGACTTAGTCTCTTTTTCAGAGATTTTCTTTACCGGGACGAACCAGCAAATCAGGCCGGGTCGCGGTTGAGGCAAGCCGGCTAGAGTTGCCGCGGCGGGTCGGTCCCTCTATGGAGCTTTTTTTCAAAAGTTGTCAAAACTTCTCCAAACTTCTGGGGCTTCTCCCAGATGTTCTTTTAAGGTTCTTTTGGGGTCCACAGCTCACCCCAAGGGTCCAGAAGTTCTGAGATGGTCCTTGGGGGGTGCGGACTACAACTCCCAGAATGCACCTGGCGCAAACTCCTTTTTGGCCACTGGACAGTGGTCAGCTGGTCGCTTTCTTCAGGAGTTGGTGCAGGGGACTCTGGATAGCAATTTTTCACCTGTAGCAAACAGGGAGTCCCTCCTTGAACGAGTTGAAGCCAGGCAAAGTCCTTCTTGTGGTAAAGCCCAAGTGTGCAGCTGGTGTTGTCCTTCTGAGTGCAGGTTCCAGGTGCAGGCCAGGGGTCCAGCAGGGCTGTCCTTCTTCTCCTTTGGTTCTTCCTTGTTGGAATCTGATGGGGATCTGAGGTGTGGGTGCAGGTCTGCCAGTTTTATCCTTGCTCCTGTGTGAAAAGCAGGGGGGTCCTGGTTCTCCAATCAGATGCAGGGTCCTTCCCCCTGTGATGACCACTTCCTGGGAAGTGTGGCAAAAATCAATCCCAGAAGGTAACATTCTCTAAAAATCCATCATGGCTGAATCTGATTTTTGGAGGTTACGTCTGGCTGAGCCCACCCACTGGTGTGGCTAAAAATCATAAACACACCCCTCTCCTGCCCTCTCCTAATCTAATCAAGGGGGCACCTAGTTGTCTGGGGTTGCAGGATGTGGGGGTGCTGCTGGTTGCTCCAAATGTCCTTCTCTGCCTTTGAAGACCAGTTTGGCAGCCCTCCCCATTCCTGCCTCACCATCTGCTGAGGGGAGATTCCTTCCCACAGACACATTGCTTTGTGTTAAGGCAGGCCACTTCACACCTCATCAAGGCAGCTTGGCCAAGCTGCTAAAGGCTGGCCAATCGGAGCACAGCTGCAAAAACAATGCAGGGCTGAAATTGGCAACTTTTTAGGTAAAGTTTAGAACTCTTTACCTGAACAAGTTATATTAAATCCCACAACTGAAAGTTGTGGGATTTATTACAACAATTAATTTGATACTAAACTCTTGGTATGCATCATTTAAGGAGACTTTAAAAATTTAAATAAAGTCTCCCCATTCTAGCCTATGAAGGCCATTTACTACAATGAGGGAAAAACGAATTTGGCTGTTTTTACCTCACCAGGGCTTATAAAACTATTTTTATAAAGTCCCTGCTTAAAGTTACATGGCACCCAGCCCTAGGGGCACATAGGGCACACCTTAGGGGTGACTTATATGTAAAAATAAGGTAGTTTAAGACTTTGGAACTCATTTTAATTCCAAAGTCGAATTTGCATATACCGGTAACTTTAATTTAAAAGCAGCCAGCAAGGCAGGCCTGCCTTTAAAATGACACTGGGCACCTCAGCAGTGCACCTATGGGTGCACTACCTACGCGGTGGTCCCTAAACCTACATGCCCTACCATATACTAGGGACTTATAGGTAGGTTAACTTAGCCAATTATAATTAGCCTAATTTGCATATCCATTTTCACAGAGCACAGGCCCTGGGACTGGTTAGCAGGGCCCAGGGCACCATCAGAGTCAGGAAAACACCAGGAAAAAGTGGAAAATGAGGGCAAAAAGTTAGGGGGCCTCTGCAATCAGCCCTGTTTTCTCACATGGATGCAGCGGTGGTCTGTCCAACTGAGTTCGGTGGTGTGGCTGAAAGAGACATGGTTGCTGGCTGAGAAGATGGGGGTAGAGTGTGTGGCCTGCGGAGTGGGTGGGTGTAGTGACGAGTTGCTTGAGGCCGAAGTTGGCGAGGTTGGCGGTGTTGATATCGTTATTTTCTAGGTGGAAGTTTAGGTCACCAAGGAGGATGTAGTCTGTTGAGGCGAGGGCTTGGGAGCTGATGGCATTGGCGATGTCATCACAGAACTGCGTTCTGGGTCCTGTAGACCAGTGTTCCTCTGAGTGTGTTGTTGGCGTTGATGTGGATTTTGAAGTGGAGGTGCTCGGCGGAGTTGATGGTGTTGTGGGAGTTGGTGCAGACTCTTATGGTGTTTTTGTGGAATAAGGCGATTCCTCCTCCTGGTCTGTTGATTCGGTCTCTTCTGGTGATCTTGTAGTTTTCTGGTATGGCTATGGCTACGTCTGGTTCTGAGGCCGAATTCATCCAGGTTTCGGTGAGGAATGCGACGTTGGGCGAGTATGTGGTCAGGAGGTCCCAGAGTTCAATTGCATGTTTGTGGACGGAGCGGGTGTTAAGTAGGATGCATCTTAGGCGGTTGTCTGTTTTGATTTGGAGTTTGGAGGTTAGGTTGCAGGTGAAATTGCAGGCTTTGCAGGAGAAGGGTCCTTTGGTGAACGTCGGTGTGGACTGGAAGCAGATGGAGGAGTGTCCTGGATTAAGGACGTGGAGTTCGTTGGCAGTGTAAAGGTGTTTGGTGGCACGGGAGGCGTGTTGGCCAGGGGGTCTGGTGCTGGGCGCGGCATTGGCACGGACGGGCGCAGACAGGCTTGCCTTTGGTGCGCCAGTGGCGCGCCTGCTGCGCGCATCCGCGCTGCGGCCGGCATAAGAGGGGAGGTGGGAGGGAGTGGCAGCTGGGAGGAGGGAGGGAACCTCTAATGGGAGTGCACGGGGTGGGAAGAGCTCCGAGGAGGGAGTGGGGGTGGGGCCTTCCGGGAGAGGACGAGCCCAAACAAGCCCAAAACGATGGCAGCACTTACCGGAGCAGTGGTGAGGAGGAAGCGACCTGCCTGCAAGGATGCAGGGTCAGAGGTCGCTTCTAACCTCGCGCTGCGGCTGGCATAAGAGGGGAGGTGGGAGGGAGTGGCAGCTGGGTGGAGGGGGGGAACCTCCAATGGGAGTGCAGGGGGCGGGGCAGCAGGAGTCAGGAGCGGGAAGAGCTCCGAGGAGGAGGGAGGGGGGATGGGGGCCTTCCGGGAAAGGAGAAGCCAAGAAGCCCGGCCAAGCCCAAACAAGCCCAAAACAATGGCAGCACTTACCGGAGCAGTGGTGAGGAGGAAGCGACCTGCCTGCAAGGATGCAGGGTTAGAGGTCACTAAGATGTCAAGTGAAGTTAAGTGAGGCTAAATACCCCCAGACACCCCCCACTCCACCACCCTGCCCCCAACACACACACACACCTGGAAAAATCCTAGGTTTTCTTTCAAATAAGACCCTAAGAGAGGTAATGGTGCTCGGGTGGTCCTGCTCTGGTGAGTAGGTGGAACAAACCACCTCACAGACCCTAAAGTGCTTGCTTGGAAGGCCACCTGCCTCAGCAGTTTATAATGGTGCAGTGTCATAATTTAGTGCGAAGTGTGACCAGCCTATTATAGTCTACATTTACCTATCCTGGGAGTCTGAAAAACCAAATAGTATTCATTTCTGCCAAATTTGGAATTATTTTTAAAACAAAAAAGGGTGGTAGAAAATGTCAAACGACCTGACACTCGTGTCCTCAAATTCCATTTACGGGGCAGGACTTAATCAGTGGTAGAAACGCTGATACTGGCACGAGAGTATAGTCCAGCTTACTTTCAAGAGCTCACCTACATTTGTCATCTGAGTGTGATGAGAGTAATTCATATGAAATGTCTGAAATCTAGGATTGGTTTCTTAACTCCAGTTCATCTTTCTCAAGTGTGGACTCATAGTAGGCCTTTCGGTCCAACACTCCACAGTGGCTTACTCTGAAGATGTAACGTCTCAGTTTCCAATGCAGTGAAAAGGAGCAGGGCACTTAGGCATTTATTAAAGAGAAGCAATGAGGGCGGGGGGACACTTGGAAAGGAAATTATATGTTGGAAAATCTCCCCACCAACCCATTTGCTTATGTTGATGGCATACTGTACACAAATATTTCCATTATAAACAGGTAAACCGTAAACCTGAAAATACCAGACACAATGGAGGAGCAGAGGGAGCATCCTAAACCACCTTCAGTGGTGGATCCAGCATGCTTTCAAACCTAACTTGGGATGTCTTCAGTTCTAGAAACGAACGAGCCGGCTTTGTTTAACCTTTCCTCCCACAACACTACTGCACATCTGGGCAAATAAGATCTACCTTGCCTAAGGCTGCTGGTAAGTCGAGTAACGCAAATAGAGCCACTTTGGCCTAGTTCTCCTCCATCAATAATTAGCTCACACCCAACAAAGCGGTTTTAATCCCCCATCTCAGCCTGAAGCCAAATTGGCCGTCGGGCATCAGGTTTACGGGATTCTCCGATGACACAACCGGACTAGTAAATACCAATCACAGGATCTTTGTGACCAGTCAGACTTGGCATGTCAGGCACTTAAGGTGGGTTTCTTTTTAACAGGAGAGTAATTCCAAAATGTTTAAGACACTTCAAGAACCTCATCTCTGTAAAGGAGGTAATAACAGTTTCAGATATAATTAATATGAGTGCGAAAGTGTAGTTGTTCACTCAAACTTTGGCAAATGGTAAGGTGGCCCTCAGAATTTGTGCAGCTTGCCTGTCGGTGTCAAGGTCCCACATAATTTAGAAGCACTGCAGATTTTTTAATTCATATGGAGTCCTTCAAGTTCTTGATTTTATGCTGAAAAGCACTTTGAATTAATATAAGTCCCCCTTACTGTTACCCCAGACTCAGAGCATATAAAGAGAGCACTGTGTTCAAAAGTTGTACTTTGAGGTTTAGCACCTGGACTGTACATGCCATATTTGTTGTTTTATTTTTCCAAAATAAGACCCAATATGAACTGAAAACATTTTGATTTCTTATGTGTCTACTGTGATTCTTAATCAAAAGGAATATATTTTGGTAGTCTATGGTGTATGAATGTATTTGAACAAGTGCAAAAATGCATGATGAACTAATGCACTTTTGAACCCTTCTTCGCTAAATGTATGTGCCCCGTTTTTCCTTCCACTAGTTACTCTTTGACATCTCACTGGTGGTGAACCGCTGCCGTCTCCTAGGAGAAGAGATAGAGTATTTGATGAAATGGGGTGGGAAGTTTAACCTCTTGAAAACAGAAGTGCACAACACAAAGTAAGTTAATTTCTGTTTTAACCAGTATCTCTGTCTTAATTTCTACTTTTGCTGTTTCAAAACGCCATGGTTGTCTTTACAGGTTGTAAATCTAGAGGTTTCTTTACAATATGAAGAAACATAATTTCCCAGTTACATTTCATGCTTGTGTTCACACTTAGTTTCCCCGTGACACTCCTTTGATCAGCTTGTTTATTTAACTTCCCGCTTACCTTTTTACCTTTAAAGAATAGTTAGGTTTTTAAGACGGATAGTAAAGGTGTGCCACTTTGCTTCATCAAGAAACTCCAAAACGGAGATGAAAACAATTCTCCTTTCTTCTGGGGGTATACTTGGAAGGAAACAGGTTTAAGGGTTTATTTTGTATTTATTTTTTTAGTAATGTGTGACTATGGATTTCTAAAATGAGGAATGAAGGTATAGCGATAAAAATGCCAGATTGACAATGCGTTCTTTCAAAATGTTTGTTTGGCTGCTGTTTTATCTAAACATTGACTTTTTTTAAAATATTTTTTTTACTTTATTGGTTTTTCTTATTTTTTTTGGCTGTGTAATTTGTTATGATTTATTCAATGAAATTAATCAATGATTTAATCAACAAAAACAAGAAATTAATAGCATCCACTAAGTCGTGTTGAGAGTTTAGACAATTTCTTAAAACAATCCAAAGTTTCTCCATGTCTTTTTTTTATTTTACTTGTAAAAGACTAAACCAAGCCGGGCTTCATTGTGTTATTCAATATGAAAATGGTGAACCTCCACACACCAGCACGCCAGGGATGATATATCCTAAGAATCAAACCAAGTAGCTGCTTTCTCCTTCATTGAGAGGCAAAGCGCACAAGAAGCAAAATTCTGTGTGTGTTGGAGGTAGTACTTATCCCAGATTTGTATAGACTACTTACATCAAGGGGATTGGAATCGCAGAACTTTAACCTTTGTTCTAATTAACCTGAATGCCTGTCCCTGTTCAACTGAGCGTGTCTGCTAGCTCTGGTAAAGTTGCAAAATCGTTTTTAAGTGGGTGCCTTAGAAAGGGGTTCCATTCTCCGACCTTGGAACTCATTCTGAGAGGTTGTTTTTTTTTTCTTGACTGTGGTTGGGACACAAGGGGTCTCTGAATGATTATGGAATGTTTCGTTTTCTCTTAATCGGAATTCCACATGGACACACACTTGCAGGCCTGGCATCTTTGCAGTATGGAGAGTCACAGTATAATTGTTCTCGACATAAACAGAGTTAAATTTGAAAGAATAAGTGACCCATTCCATACGGTTCCTGCACACAACTGTCCTACGTATTTTAATCCCTGCAGTGCTTGGGCCTAACCATCCTATGGACTTGAGCTACTGTCTGAGAAAGCTCTTGCATAGAAAACAGCAGTGCTAAGATTACTTGTGTTTGCGAGGCATGGAAAGCCAGGTTTTCATTTTGATAAAACAAATAGGAAGCTAAGTGTAGGGAAGTACCCTCTTTCTTTGCATGGTTACCCCCATTTTCTGCCTGTTGTCAGTGTGTTTGACTGTGTCTACTGGGATCCTGCTAACCAGGACCCTAGTAGTTTTGCTCTTTCCTGCAAATTGTACCTTTTTCTCTCTACAATTTGCATACTGGTCACCCTCCCCCCCCCCCCCTGCCCCCCTCCTGCCCCTCCCATGTAAGTCCCTAGTATACGGTACCTAGGTACCCAGGGCATTGGGGTTCCAGGGGATCCCAATGGGCTGGAGCAGTTATTCTGCCACCCATAGGGAGCCCATGCACAGGGTTCTGCAGGCCTGGCATTGCAGCCTGCGTGAAACTTGTGCATGCTCATGTTTTCACTGCAGGTCACTGTAAGTCACCCCTATGGTAGGCCCTCTCAGCCCAGAGGGCAGGGTGCAGGTACCGGTGTACTAGCAGAGGTGCTCCCACAAAAGCCAGATCCATTTTCCTGGACTTTGTGAGTGCGGGGATGCCATTTTACGCGTGTACTGGACATAGGTCACTATCTATGTCCAGCTACGTCGTGGTAACTCCAAACCTGGGCATGTTTGGTATCAAACATGTCAGAATCATACCCCAGTAATGTTCCAAGTATTGGAAGTATGATTCCATGCACTCTGGGGGCTCCTGAGAGGACACCTAGCATTGCTACCACCAATCTTATAGGGTTTTCCGTGCAGCCTAGTTGCTGCCACCCCTCAGACAGGTTTCTGCACGCCTGCTGCTTAATCTGATCAAGCTCTGGAAGGCAGATCAAAGGATTTCCTTTGGGAGAGGGAGGTAACACCCTCTCCCTTTGGAAATAGGTGTGACTGGCTTGGGAGGGGTAGCCTCCCCAAGCCACTGGTTTGCTTTGATGGGCATAAACCAGTCCACACCGATTTAGGGATCCCCAGTCACTGCTCTGGTGCAAAACTGGACAATTGAAAAGGGAGTGACCACTCCTCTGTCCAGCACCACCCCAGAGGTGGTGCCCAGAGGGTCCCTGGGTTCTGCCATCATGTTTCCAAGGTTAGCAGGGAACTCTAGGACCATCTGAGTGGCCAGGCAGGTGACATCAGAGCCCCCTCCTGATAGGTGCTTACCTGTTTAGGTGACCAGTCCCCCTACCAGGCATATTTCAGGTCTCTCTCTTGGGTGAGTCCTCGGATTAGGCTTGCAAGATACCAGCAGGACTCCTCTGCAGCCTCTGCCTCCGGAACTGCAACTGGATCCTTCAGGACCCGACAAACTGCCTCCAAGAAGAAAGGACTCTTCTGCAACATTGTTTCCAGGCTCCTGCCAGCTTTGCAACATTTCACTCGCCGTGCATACTCAGAAGACTGCAGTTCTTCAGCCTGCACAAGAAGGAATCTCCCTTTGAGTGAAGGAGTCACTCCTGCAACCACAGGCACCTACAGCAAGCGCTGACAGGCTGCATGGATCTCCCCTCATCTTCCGCTGTGTAGATCCTGCATCACGGGTGGTGGTCCGGAGTAGTCCTTTTGGTCCTCTCTGCCAGCTGTCCAACTTTGGTGAAGGTAAGCCCTTGCCTTCCAATGCGGGATAGTACCCCCGTGCACCACGTCTCTTGCAGCTGCCAAGGCTTGTGTGCATCTCCTTCAAGGGGTCTTCAGGCGACGTACAGCTCCAACCCCAGCACTCCTTCCTACAAAGCCAAGCCTCCTGCGCGGTTCTCCAGCGGTGTGGGATCCTCTTTTGTAGTGCTGCGTGGGCTTCTTCTGTGACTCCTGTGTCCCTGTCCTGTGGGTGCTGCCTCTGCTCCTGTGGACTCTCTGCAATGCCAAGGGTCCAGTGTGACCCCCCCCTCCTGGGTTGAGTCCTCCTGGGCCTTGGTGCTGCCAGGGACCAGCACTTTTCCACTAACCTTGAGTTTGCCTTTGCCAAGACTTGTTGGTGGAATTCCTGCACCGACACCCATCTGCAATCTTTCTTCCAGCGTGGGACATCATCTGCATCCATCAGGAACCCTTCTCCGGCTCCAGGGCTGCAGTGCTGACCTGTTCTTCATCACCGTCGACCAACTCCTGCAACTACAGCTGGGTAGTAGCTCCTAGTCCTCCTGGAGTCCACAGTGACTCTAGGACTTGGTCCCCTTTCTCCACAGGTCTCCTTTCTTCAGGAATCCATCGCTGGTTTTCTTGCAGTCTTCTCTGGGTGTCTTCTTTCTCTTTTCCTCCTGTTGGGTGGTTTGGGGGAAAATCCAGTGATTTACTCCTGCATTCTTGGTCGACTGGGGGGTACTGTGTTACTTACCTCTGTGTTTTTTTTAGCACTCCCAGCTCCACTCTAAACAGCTTACTTACCATTCCATGTTTTTAGTATATGGTTTGTGTTCCCCTTAGGGTCACTATTGGTTATTACTATTTGCATTGTTCTCTTAACTTTTCTATGCCTATTTCGGATTGCTAGTATATTATTTAGTCCATTGCTTACCTCCTATTGGAGGGTTGCCCTTCCAGTATTTTGTGGTATTGTGTTCCAAAAATAAAGTACCTTTATTTTTGTACAACTGAGTGTTTTCTTTCATGTGTGTAAGTGCAGTGGTATTGCATGAGCTTTGCATGTCTCCTAGATCAGCTTTGGCTGCTCATCCACAGCTACCTCTAGAGAGCCTGGCTTCTAGACACTGCCTACACTTTACTGAGAGGGGATACCTGAACCTGGTATAAGGTGTAAGACCCATAGTTACACACCAGGCCAACTTCCTACACTAAGTAAATATTTTCTAATAACCTTCCTCGTTCAGTTTACTTGTTCTTTCTGAACAAGTTGCCCAGTTGATCAAACGTGTAGGGTGCTCTTGTGTTCATGGATACAGGAATATCACTGTGGTGCTTGTGTAGCGTAAAGGAATCCAGGCAGCCTAACACTTATATTGGTCTTAAGTTCCTATAAGCCATTACGTGGGTTTTTGCTGGAGCTGTTCTTTCAGAGTTGCTCCCTGAACTGAACACCAAGGTCAGTCTGGATGCGAAAACGCACAGGACTTCAAATGGCGGCCAGCCTGAGTCATCTCTCCTATTGGTACAGAAACCCAAGCATAAGTGTCCAGTACCAGGGCATTTTGCCTCTTGAATATACATTATTGAGGCCTCCAAAAGGTATAGAGTTTTCTAGATGTAATAAGTTGCAAAGGAGTAAGACCGCAAAGAAGTCTTAGAACTGCCAGCCTCAGCATAGTTTGGATTTTGTGGTCCTGCCCCACCAATACAATGAGAAAGATTGATTTTCTCTGTGTTGGGTTTTTAACCTACATTTCTCTTTAAGGGGGAGTCACCACTGAAATCTTAAGCACCGACTTGTCCCAGAGCACTTTAAAAATATTTAGCTATGTAAACGTTTTTGGTTTTTGTGTACTCCCTCAGAGGGAGATGATGAAAGCTACAGTAGCTACTTACTCCCTACCAAGAGCTAATTCAGAGCACCACTCTACATCAGGGACTCCTCGACATTGAAACCTATAAACTTGACATTGTGTATACTTTACATCTGTGGCCTACGTGGATTAAGAAATTGAAGGCTAGGCATCCGGTAACCTTAGACTCTGAGTATTCAAAAGTGTAGCCTCCTACCAGAGTTCACTCTCTTAGTATTATCTTACTCTGCCTCTTGAGCTTGTCATACTAACAGTCCACGATGTTCACCACTTTGGTGTGCAATTCTCCACAACAACTCCTCATCAGTCATTGGTAACTCCTGTGTGTCCCAGAACTATGTCTACCACATCACCTCATTGACTCCAGTTCATATAGTGCCACCTCTACCTGTCTCTGCTTCTACCTCTGTGAATCTTCTCGGAAGGTTTCACCCCCCCTCATAGGTACTGTTCACATCATTTGTCCTGATATTCATGTAGGAGATCGCAAACACCTTGCAGACACTTGACTCTAGGAGGCATCACACTCCTTAATCCTTGACCAGAACACTCATCAAGATTTTGCAGTTGTCATATCAGACAAATCCAGGAGCTCTTACCCTAAGACAAAATCTACTTCTTCAACCTCTTCATTCTGAATCAGAAGATATTTACCTACACTTGTGGAGTCTCCTTCTCTAAGGATCTTTCCTGCCAACACCATTCATTAAGCACTTACCATTTGTGCAGCATAAGTGAACGTTCCAGTGCAGTCAGCTAACGACTTTAGTTATCTCTGAAACCCGCCATCACAGGCGTTCTCCTCCTCCATTGATTCCTTTGGTACCAGGGCTACTTGAACCTGCCATGGACTTGTTCCTTGCACCGCCTGCTACTGAATGTGCATTGCTTAAAATATATTTTTTTAAATACATGCCTCCTAAACAGTACCTCTTTTTCTAAGGTCAGACCCACCTCCTGATTCTTTCATAGTGTTGGCTGGAAGGCAGTGTCACACGTGTTGCTCTTTCTCTGCTGACCCACAGATAAGTAGAGTAAGACACTGGATTGGAGGGAGTGTGGGGGGAGGGCACAAAACGTTTCACCTAGACTACACAAGTACCATGGCTTTGTTAGGGAGCTAAACCTGTCCGTTGTGGAACATTTTATTAAGATTTGCACAAGACCCCCTTAGAGGGTAGATTTTAAAGAAGTAATTTCATAGGACACAATGATGCCTAATGAAATTAAGTGCCGCAGCTGATTCCACTACTTGCATGGCTCCTAGTTACTCCTATGATGTGCCAATGAGGTGTTTTACTTGTCTGCAATTGAAATGTAGCCTTTTCAGCTAGGTTTGCACTGTACAGATACCACAAGCATACACGATCAGCAGAGAGTTTTAAATTTTCCTTTCTTGTGCACTAAACTCTTCTGTGCAACTGCAGAAAGTAGTTGGTCCTGAGAAGAAGAAAGACTGTACAGACAGTAGTGAAGGGCACAACTCTCTTGGGATGGGGAGCCAACACGGCCAATTACCAGGTTCAGTGCATGTGGTCTCAGAAAGAAATAGGTAAATTGCTGTGCCTGGAATGTCTTTTTATATTCCTACAGAACAGCCAGTTCAGAACATCTTTCCCTCAAAAATCAATAAGGAGGGCCTGTTTTAGGCTAAGAATGTCTTCCCATATCGGTGTTCTAAAACTAAGAGCAGTCCACCTAATGCTCTTGTCCATTTTTCTCTTCCTTCAGGACAAAAGTCCCTATTGGTCCAGACAAACAATATGACAACAATGCTTTACCTGACCAGATAATTATATCCTCCTCCTATTCCCACCTGAGTGCCTCTATCTTCTTTAAACATTGTTCAGCAATCATTATTTTACTCTTACAATTGTTTAAATTCACAGAGTTGGACTAAAAACAAGCTTTATGGCAATTTAGAACTTGTTGCAATCCCTCAGGGATAGGACTAAAGAACACCATAGTATCAGCATGGAACTTTGCTGTTAGGTATGTGGTGTCGACCTTGAACCAGATTCACCTTACAAAGTTTAGAGTGCAAGTCAGGCATCACTGTCAACAACAGAATGGGCAATAAATGTTTTCTCCCTTATGTCCCTGATCTTTGAAATTTTCCTACCAGTCCCTCTTTTTAACCATGTATAAAAAAGCTCAGATTTTTCCTAAAGGAGAATTGGTTTCTTGCTCTCATTCGGTGCACCAAAAAAAACAGTGATTGATTATTGGTGTCAAAGGCATTTTTGTAATTAATGTATGCCTAATAAATAGGATAATTTCTTTTCTTAAGGACTCTTCAGATCAGGTATGAATAAGCAAAGAACTGGATAGAATGTACCTGGACTTGTAACCTAGACCTGTTTGAGTGATGGGTATAATCTGGTTAATGGACAGCCAAGATTATAAAGCAGTGAGCAAAATTCAGGGAAATATATGCTGGATGGGCACAGTTTTTCTAGCACTTGATGGATGGTTGTGCTATCTTGTGCTTTATGTATACTACCAGAACACCCATGGAAACAGCTCAATCGATGTGTGCCATAATCACCAAAAAAGTGTCAGCAATGTTACATCAAACAGGCTTTCCCAGTCAGTTATATTGCTCTGCTTGCCTAACTTAGATTGATTTTATTGCCAAAGCCATCAGTAACAAGGACAAGAATTTGTGTGAATTATGAGTAGGTAGTGCTTTGTACAGTAGCATATTTTCCATTTGTATTTTTGATTTAAAGAGATTGGTTTAGGGATTACCTTTAAGATTTAAGGACCACTTTTTCTATACTTTGGAGAACAATGAGAGTCTCTCTTAATTATGTCAGCTTATCTAAAAGTGCCATATTTAATCACTAGAAGGCAGTCTGATAATTCACAAGTTATTTGTTTTTGTCTTTGTACACTTTGCCAAAAATGGATGATGATTAGTTTCGGACAACAGCTATTTCACAAGATCTTCAAAGAATACAGACATTTCCTCAATCCAGTTATTAGGACTTAAAATTACCTTTTTCAGATTGTGATCATCGTAAGTATCTAGCAATGTAGATATTTGGGAATAGAAACCTCTGACCATGTGGCTGAAGAATCTATTCCCCAGCTAGCACTTTGTGTCGAACTGTGATTTTGATGGTGACAAAGTAGTAATCTTTAAGAAAAGGTTACTGTTGGAAAGTACCCTCTTTTTGGCATGGTTACCCCCAAGTTTTGCCTGCTGTCAGTGTGTTTTGACTGTTTCGACTGGGATCCTGCTAACCAGGACCCCAGCGATTGTGCACTCTGCCTCTAAATTTAGTTGCTTAGGACTGTGCACACCCCACAATTGGCATACTGGTGCCCCATATAAGTGTCTAGTAGATGGTACTTAGGTACCTAGGGCATTGGGGCACCAGGGGTTCCCCATGGGCTGCAGCATGTATTGTGACACCCATGGGAACCCATACAAAATGTGTCTGCAGGCCTGCCATTGAAGCCTGCATGAAAAGGTGCATGCACCCTTTCAGTACAGGTCACTGCACCAGGTCACTGTAAGTCACCCCTTTGGTGGGCCTTCCTAGTCCAGGGTGCAGGTACCTGTGTGTGAGGGTGCCCCTGCATGAGCAGAGGTGCCCCTACGAACTCCAGCTCCCTTACACTGGACTTCATAAGAGCGGGGAAGCCTTTTTACTTGTGTACTGGACACAGGTCACTCACTACCTGTTTCCAGCTACATAATGATAACTCTGAACCTGGGCATGTTTGGCATCAAACATGTCAGAATCATACCTCAATACGTTTGCCAGTATTGGTAGTATGATTCCATGCACTGTGGGGGCTCCTTAGAGGACACCCAACATGGCTCCAACCAGTCTTCTGGGGTTTTCTGGGCAGCCCGTGCTGCTGCCACCCCTCAGACAGGTTTCTGCCCTCCTGCTGCTTGGCCAGCTCAGGCAGAAGAAGGCAGAACAAATGATTTCCTGTGGGAGAGGGAGGTAACACCCTCTACCTTGGAAATAGGTGTTACACGGCTTGAGGGGGGTAGCCTCCCCAAGCCACCGGTACGCTTTCAAGGGCACATTTAGTGCCTTCCTTTCATAAACCAGTGTGCACCAGTCCAGAGAACCCCATTCCCTGCTCTGGCGCAAAACTGGACAAAGGAAAGGGGAGTAAGTACTCCCCTGTCCATCACCACCCTAGGGGTGGTGCCCAGAGCTACTCCAGGTGGCAACTTGATTCTGCCATCTTGAATCCAAGGTGGGCAGAGGCCCCTGGAAGCATCTGAGTAGCCAGATCAGATAGGTGACATCACAGCCCCCTCCTGATAGGTGGTCACCCTGCTAGGTGACCAATCCCCCTTTCTGGGCTATTTAGGGGTTGCCCTCTTGGGTGGGATTCGATGTGCAAGATTCCAGCAGGACTTCTCTGTATTGTTTACTTAATCTTCTGGCCACTTGGATTGCTACTGGACCCTCCAGGAACCGACAGTTTGCAACTACAGCAACAACTCTGCTGTGCAACATTGATTCTCTGGCTCCTTCCAGCAACTGCAACATTTCCCAGGCTATGCATCCTCTGAGGGTGGCGAGACTTCAGCCTGCACAAGAAGCAAGAAGGAATCTCCCTTTGCGTGGAGTCACTCCCCTGCATCCGGAGGCACCAACTGCAACGACAACCGGCTACGTGGATCTTCTCTCCTCCTGCATCACAGGATGCATCACAGCTTGGTCCTCTCTACCAGCCGTCAAGCTTGGGAGATGGTAAGCCCTTGCCTCTCTTTGCAGGACAGTACCCCTGAGCACCGTGACCCTTGCAGCTACTAAGGCTTGTTCATTCCTCCTCCAACAGATCTTCAAGCTCCATGTAGCCCCGCCTCCCAGTACTCCTTCCTGCAAAGCAGTCTCCTGCCTGCTGCTCCAGTGATGTGGGACTCATATTCAGGTGTGCAGAGTAGGCCTCACTGCAACTCCTGTGCCTGCTGCCAGTGGGTTGCCTGTGGGGGCTGCATCCTCTTCTTGTGGCTCTCCCAGCTACTGAGGGTCACCCTGGACTCCCCTCCTTGGTTCAAGCCCCCTGGACCTTGCTTGTCCTCTTCAGCCTTGCAAAACCTTCTTCTCCATCTCTTGCATTTGCCAATGCTTATTGGTTGTTTTCCAGCACCACTGATCGACTGCATCTCGACCACCAACATGGGACATTACTTCTGGGACTCCTTCAGCTCCTGTGCTGCACTGAATACCTTCTTTGTACACTGTTGACCTGGTTGTGATCCACAGAAGGGTGGGTAGTGGCTCCTGCCACAACAAGGCACTCCATCTTGAACTGGACATGGTCCCCTTCCTTTGCAGGTCCTCTTCTGCCAGGATCCACCTTTGGGTCCTCCCAGTCTTGGTTGGGTCTTGCACAATCCTTTTCCAACTTACCTCTTCTCTTCTGGTCTCTTGAGGGCACCCTGGTACTTAACTTTGGGGGTCCTAGTTCCTCCAGCTCCCTTTTCCTGATTCCACATCCTTGTGAGGGGGGACTGCATTTCACATTACACTTTTTTAGTATATGGTTTGATCCTCCCCTGGGGCCCTCATTTGCTATTGCTTTTACCAGTGCCTATTGCTTTCACCAGTGCCTATTGCTTTCTATGCTATTTAATGATTGCTAATGTGTACATAAGTGTTTACTTACATCCAGTGGGGTATTGCCTATACAGTGTTTTAATATTTGTGTTACTATAATAAAGTACCTTTATTTTTGTAACACTGTGTGGTTCTTTCATTAGTGTAAGTCCTGTGTGACTACAGTGGTATTGCATAAGCTCTGCATGTCTCCTAGATAAGTATTGACTGCTCATCCACAGCTACCTCTAGAGAGCCTTGGCTTCCTAGACACTGCCTACACTTCACTAATAGGGAATACCTGGACCTGATTTAAGGTGACAACACCATAGGTGCTCACCAGGCCAGCTTCCTACATTTGCTTTCTAGATGAGCCTTGATACCAGTCCAAACCCTTTAGAATTAATAAATGTATTATTACATTACCCTTACTCATCAAGAGTTGCTTTGCCTTCAATGTCTATCTTCGCTGGTGATCATATTCCTGTGGATTAGCCATTAAAACCTCGTTTCCTCGACAATCACTCAGGTGGAGGCTAAACTTTGGGCTTGTAATTTCGTAATTTAGTATTAAAGTTAGAAGGTGAGCGGCGAAAGCCACTGAATGGGTTGGTTTAGCATGGACATCTCTACTCGGAATATTCATTGCTTGCTCACAAAATACATCCTAATGGTTTTATGGCTTCCTTAATAGGCCAGGTATTGGGAAATATACATTAATTAATATTGAAATTGACAAGCCTCTCCTTTGTTTCCTGGGTACAGTTAAAAAGTTAAAAGCTTCACTAATTAGGCTTGTCTGAGCACAACTTAAAGTCTGAGACTATTAACATTAAACTCCCGTATGAATGACTCTTAGAGCCCTGTTTGGCCCTTACACTGATTGCAGTATATTGATCAATGCCATATGGCTTTGTAAGCCAAGTTTCTGGTAACACAGATTCCATATTGTGATTGGAAGCCAACAGTGCTATAAGCTTTCAGGCATTAAGACATTAAGGACCATTCCAAGACAGTAGGGTATTACCAATTTCCATGGAATAAAGATAAATTGGGTATAGTCTCTTTTCCTCATCCATGTTTAACCTAGGTTTCCCTCTCTCCACTTTGATCCTTTGCATTTTACAAGGAGTCTAAGCTGTAGTCTTCTCAGATTGAGCAAGTGCAGCATAGTAGATCTCAAAAGGCTAAAAACGCAGGACTGTTTGCAGCCTTCTTGAATATGGCTAATGAAGCACACCAACCTTTCCATATTTTCATTTTGTATGGAAAATAGATTTATAATTTACAGCTTTAGGTTCTCGTGGTTTAGGGCTCATGTGTTAAGAGAGGGAAGGGGCATTATTTCTTTGTTTATTGGGACTGATAAAGGCAACGCTCCGGTAACCTGGTCTGTGTAGCTATTTATTTGGGAGGAGGCAGTAATTGCTTTTTGTTTTTAAATTTCTATTGTGTTTATCTGATAGAGACTTCCAGTTGCATATTCCTTACCTTAGAATTTCCCCCAGGTGTCAGTCTAGATCTGGAGACTTTTCTTTGAGCAGTGCCCCTGCGCATTGTCAGGTGGCGTCTGTGGACTCCGCAATAGTCGTAGGCATCGTGGTCGCCGGATTTGATGATGCGGGTCCTATATAGGCCCTACCCAAGTGCATTGACTTCAGTTCTTTTCTTTCTGCGCTGATCCGAAGAGAGTTAGTCCTACATTAACTTTTTGACCGGACTTTCCACTTTTTGTCAAAGCTTTTTTGACTTCTTAGTGCGTCGAGGATGTCGTCTCAAAAGACCGGCTTCAAGTCCTGCGACTCCTACCACCGGATGATGTCTGTGACGGATTCGCACCTCATTTGTCTGGTGTTTGGAGCCTGATCATGACCTGAAGTTGTGGTCAGAGTGCCGGACCACAACCCAAAGGATTTGAGGGAGTGGTCCCTAGAGTTGCTTGCGGCCCGGCACCTGGTTCCGCATTGTTCTGTCTATAGGAAGGTCCAGAGACCGTTCACAGAGCCCTCATCATTCATAGTCTTCCCATTCAAAATTGTCTGGACATTCGGGTAAGCATGAAAAGAAGTTGAAGCACAAGCGTTCTTCAACTTCACCCCATCAGTTGGATGACACAGGAGAAGGAGCATTGCTGCTCTAGGCCTCCATCCTTGGAGCCTACTTATGGGTCGGCTCCCAAGTTTCTAGGAGCCAGAGCTACCCCTGCCCAATTGAAGGAATTCTATGAGGCCATGTGTCTCATCTTTGGACAGGCTGCCCCTGCCAGATCGCCCTGGGGCCCTGCCGGATCACCCTGGGCTCCTGCAGGCTCCCTGGATGGCTCCAAGGGCCATCCAGGGATCTGCTTCTGGATCTGAACCGGCGCTGGTTGCGAGCTTCTTGGACAATGTTTCTGCATCGACTTTCCTGATGCTGCCAGGGCCCACTGGTAGCATCGACCCCAAAGCTCCCTCAGTCAGATCCTGACTCTTGGTCTTATGGGTATGAGTTTGGTTAGAGTATTGAGGGGGTTACTGGAGCCTTTAGAATACCAGCTTGAAGACCCTATGGACTGGGCTTAGGAACTGGGTGAAGCCAGCGGTCTGGACACTTCCCCTGCCGCTGGGATGCTTTCTGCCCCTACTGTGGCTACGGAGGAGGGGGTGTCTTATTCCATGGTGGTCCAAAGAGCGGCCGAGGTTTTGTCCCTAAAGCTGCCTTTGGTGGCTGTCAGGGCTAACCTACTGACTGAGATACTTCAGCCTGGGGCTTTCAAGTCAGAACCCCTTCTGCCCTTTAATGAAGCCCTCACTAATGTCCTGCGAAGGACCTGGACCAACACCAGCACAGGGGCAACTGTAAACAGGACAATAGGTGCCACCCTAGGCCTTCGCCCAAAGACCCCTCGTTCCTGACCCAACACTCTACCCCTCAGAGCTTGGTTATCCAAGCCTGAACATCCCATGGCGCGTTCACTTCCGCACCCCTGGATAGGGAATCCAAGAGGCTGGATCACCTTGGGAAGAAACTGTTTTCTTTCTCCATCCTGGCATTATGGTCTGTGAACACCGTATGCCTGCTGGGCTGTTATACCCATACTGTATGGGACACGGTTTCACAAGGGCTGCCCCAGGTCCAGGAGGAGACCTGGGCCATTCTCTCCCAAGCTGTTACTATCAGGAGAGATGCAGCTAAGTTCACAGATCAGTTACTTCGATGGTGGCCTTGAGGCGCCACGCTGGGTTGAGGACATCTGGCTTTTCAGGGGATGTCCAGTCCACTGTGGACATGTCCTTTGATGGCACCTGTCTCTTCGGAGACCAAGCTAACTGCGCTCAAGTACTTCAAGGAGTCCCAGGCTACAGCCTAGTCCCTAGGCCTTGCATCTGCCCCAGAAGTAGGTTGTGGTTGTTATTCCCGCTACTTCTTGGTGCCCAAAAAGGACAAGGGCCTCCGCCCTATCACAGACCTCCTCTCCCTAAATTTCTTCCTCAAAAAGAAAAAGTTCAAAATGCTCACTCTGGCTGAGGTCCTTTCTGCCCTGGACCCAGGAAACTAGATAGTAGCATTGGACTTGCAGGACATATATTTCCCTATTCCCATCTTGCCTGCTCACAGACATGCTTTTTGTTGGAACAAGATTGTTGCATTGTGTACTGTCAAGTCTCTTGACCCCTCTTTGCCCCTCTTTCGGCTTTCCTCCAATTGCCTCACCAACCCTCCTTGTTTAAATCTCCCATTGTTGGAAGATTACTAAAAGGTCTTACCCATCTGTTTCCTCCTGATCCGTTCATAATGCCCCAAAGGGATTTAAACTTAGTTCTTACTTTTCTGATGTGTACTCCCTTTGAGCCACTTCACAATTGCCTAATTCAGCTTCTTACTTTGAAGATGGCCTTCCTTGTAGCCATCACCTCTGATCGCAGAGTGAGTGAGCTGCAGGCTCTTTCCTCAAAGCCACCTTTCAACTCCATCCACCCTGACAAGGTAGTGCTTCGTACCAAGGCTTTCTTTCTGCATAAAGTGGTGAGGCCCTTTCATGTAGGCCAATCCATCACTTTGCCTGCTTTTTACACGCCCCCACATCCTTCTAAGGAAGAGGAGAGTCCACCGCCTGGACCCAAAAAGAGTGTTGATTGTACAAAACCACTCTTAGTGGGTTATGTGGGTGAGAAGAAAGATCAGGCAGTGCAGAAGAGAACCATCTATAGATGGGTCGTTCTCTGCATTGAAATGTGCTATGCATTGGCTAAAAAGCAACCCCCAGAGGGTTGTGCGCTCACTGTACCAGAGCAACAGCTTCCACTACTGCGTCAGCATGCTGAGTTCTAGTCCTGGGCATCTGTCAGGCACCAACATGGGCGTCCTTGCACATGTTTACCAAACAGAACTGTTTTGATACTCCGGTCCGAAGGGATGGGTACTTTGCCCGTTCGGTCCTGCAGGACTTCCTAGTATGACCTTGTTTTGCAGACCCTCCTCTGGGGATGGTATTGCCTGGGTATCTATTCTAGGGTAAGAAATCTACAACTAGAAGTCTCTATCAGAAGAACAAATTGCTTACCTTTGGTAACAAGTTATCTGTAGAGACATTCTAGTTGCAGATTCCTTACCAACCAACCCATCCTCCCCGCTCTGTGAACTGATTTCTAGGGATGGGGACTTCCCTTTCAGGGCCCTAGTTCTGGCGCACCAGAGTCAGTGTTTTTCATGGCTCTGCGATTCTGGCGTGGAAAGCAGTGAAAAGAAACTAACGTCCGCGCACTGGGGTGTCACCTTTTATATGGCCCGTGACATCCTATCCGGAGACCACGATGCCTACGACAAACACGGAGTCGACTGGCGGCACGCAGGTTTACTGCTTGAAGAAAAATCTCTGGATGACTTGGGGGACATTCTAATGTAAGGAATCTGCAACTAGAATGCCTCTGCCAGATAATTTGTTACTGAAGGTAAGTACCTTGTTCTTATGGTATATTTGTGCTCTTATTGGGATTACTCCCTCTTCCCTCGAGTGCATTTTGGTTGGTAATGTTAAACTGTTTACAATCTACCGCGTTTAACAGAAAATTATAAAAGAAAGCATTGCCTAACATCACTGATCTGATTTTTGCCAGAGAAAGTCCCATTAACTTCCATTCACGTTCCTTATATATCCATTTATTAAGAGGCCATGTCAGAGTTATTTCTCATGCACCAAGGCAATACATCCTGTCTCATTTAGAGGAGATTACAGACTAGTTTAGGTTATTTGGTGAATTTGTTATAATGCACAAACAGGGTCATGTTTGTGCTCAGACCTCAAATCACACAACTCATTTTGTTCTGAGCAGGTCGATTCAATTCTCAGACTTGTCTTTTACAAGAGTCCCTAAGGGATGTCTAATAAAGTATCCTCCTTTCAGTGTGTGCACAGATAACCCCTTTAGGCAACATTGCTTATTCACGGGGGGAAATTTTATGTGAAAATGTATTGTTCGGGTAATTTTTTAACACAAGTGCCATTTCAAGTAGATTGTTTACCTGAGTGGACAGTTCGGGTAATTTGTGAATGCAAAACTAATAAATTCAATTCCAAAAGCAAGCCGCACTTCCTTTAAAATGGACTGCCAACAAACGTTGTATCCTTTGAAGATCTTGCAAAATAGCTGTTGTCTTAAACTAATCATCATTCATGATGGGGCTGCGACTTAGTTACCTTAGGGCATGAGTTATAGTTACTTGAAATAACTCTAACTACAATAGCTGAAATTCTATGGTTTTGTGTTTGTAAATTCAGAACCTAATCCCTAAAACTGCCCTGGAAGTTAGTCAGCAGAGCCATGTATAAACGGCACCTCTGCGCGCTGATGTTACTGCCTATCTTTCAGTCCGGATCTCGTGTTCATCTTCCTTGTTTTTTCTTGACAAGTACAAAACGTTTTGCAGAAATCGAAGGAACAGTGTCCCTATGAAAAATGACAAGCTTCAAATGTTCAGTCACAGAACTGCATGACATATGTCTGTGGTGACTGGGTTTTAGGCATGACTCTTAAATAGTGCAATAGATGTGCCCTAATGCATCCTAGCGCATTCTGGACTGAAAGGCAAACCTCCATCACCAAGCGCTAGAACAGGCTACAGTCTAAGCATAGGTCCCACTTTCATTCCAAGTCACTGTCCCGGTCACAGTCCCTGTCTCAAGGCCACTCCCCAAAACAATCCACTTCCAGCTTGAAGTCTTCTGAGAAAGTCTAAATCGAAGCCTAGACAAGACCATGCAGAGCTCAACCCTATCCTGCCACTCGAAGTCAAGAGAGAAGGTCCACGGCTGTCATGATAAAGATTGTACTACCCTGGTGTCCCCGAACCAATACCGCAGTTGGTCCTGGCGTGCCCCCAAATTTTACAGATTGTCAACCCCACTTTGAAGGCCATGCTGCAGATTTCTGGTGGGATCCTTGCTCTCTGGCACCTCATTGGACCGCATGGACCTGCAAGGGTGTCCAATCAGACTTTAAACAGCAGGTCCATTTCTGATATCTTCTGCCCCGTGGGACCTGCTGTTGAGACCATACCTACTTCGATACAGATGTCTGCCCTGGTGCCATGGTCCATGTCTGCTCCTTATGTACTGGTGCTGGTAAAGACTTCACCTGCACCAATCATTGATCAATCCCAGCGCCAATATCTAACCTTCAACCGACTTCAACCCGATCTAGGCCTATGTACCATAAAAAATAGAAAGCCCAACCGGTGGTTATATAGCAGTTTCCCTAACAAAACAGGAAATACAGAAGGCTATTCCAGGGGCTAGCTTGCATGCAGCATCAGCACTCCAAACTATTACCGCAGCAGCCAATTGAGTCCTTTTAAGGTTGAGGAAACACATATTCTTGTACCACGACCGCTGGTTGCTAGAGGTGGTCTTGCTGCAGTCCAACTTAGACTGCTTTTGGAAGAAGACTATTCACTTTCACTTTCACTTTCACTGAGCCAAAGATCCTCCAGAGTCCCACGCAAAAACTTCAGTTCACTGGGACAATTCGTGACACAGTGACATTCGGGATCTTTCCTCTACTTCAGGAAATCCAGGACATTCAGCATATGATCCAGACGTTTCAGATCTGCCCTCTGTCTTAGTGAGGATGATTCTACGGCTTCTTGGTCTCCTGGCTTGTGTAGGCCATTTGAGAGAGGTGGCGAACTGAGGCCTCTGGTCTCTGACAGAGGGCCAGCTCCATATTAATCTTCTGGAGCTTTTCATGTTCTGTCTGGCTCTGAAAGCCTTCCTGCCGTCTATCAAAGGGTAGCTAGCTACAAATCTCATGGACGACAAAACATCCATGTGGTACTGCAACCAGCAGGGCAATGAGGGGTCCTAGATCCTATTTCATGAGGTTCTATCCCTCTGGAGGTCACTGGACCAACAGAACATCTTCTTTGTTGCCTGGCAGGGTCTCTGAATGCCAGGAAGGCTAACTGAGCTGGTCTCATCTGGCGGACCACGAGCAGCATCTTAATCCTGAGATGGCCTAGAACATCCATGAGCATTGGTTACACCTATTTGCCACCGCTGGACCCACAGCATTGACAATGCTATGCGTTGGAGTTTCCTCTACGACACCTTTTAGGAGAAGTATTCCAGCTGAAATGGAAAGGAGTCCTGTACACATTTCCACTACTAACTTTCCTGCGTCAAGTTCAGGAAGATCAAAACAGACTGGGGCCAAGTCATTTTCATTGCCTCAAACAGGGCCAGGACAGTATGATTCCCAGAGTTCCTGAGGCATAGCATTTGTCAACCTTTCTGCGTTTGCGACCGACTGTCTTTCTTTTGCATCAGTGGGATTTTAACTTTATCTGGACATTTATCCTGTGCAAGCCTTTGATCTTATGCATATATGCTCTTTAAGGCTTGAAAGACAGTCTTCTTCCTTGCCATTATTTCAGCACACCATCTAATTGAACTGCTGGTGCATTATTTTCATCCACCATGTACATTACCTTTTCAGGTAAGCTAGTACTGAAGACTAGGACATCCTTGCTCCCAAATGACTCACTTCTACATTAGCGAATTCTCTCCCAACATTTTTTTTGCACTGCCTCGCCCATCAAAGGAGTGGGAGAAGCTTGACCTGGCAAGCCACCAAATCTCCATTAGCTGGAAAAGCTTGTTGGGCCCTTATTTTTGGAAATGGAATACAGAACTTCGGAAGTGGTCTGAGTCTAAAAACACTGTGCTAAAGGAGGAGGAGAGAAGGGGCTTGCACAGCATACTATAGCACAAGAATGTGATGTAATTGTGGAGGCTTGCCCTTCTTTGGATCATTTTGGGCAGTTGGTGTGTACATAGTAAGAGGCTGACTGACATGGTACCAGCCATGTGCATAGCTTGTTTTCCAGGGCCGAGATATATAGTAGAAGTTCTTCCCACTACAGGAGTTAAACTTCGGTGTGAATGTGTTGGAGGACCACTCCTACAACCCAGAGTCACTGTGATCACTTTGATGATTCCAAAAGCATTTGATAAAATACTTCCACCCGAATGTTTTATGTTAGGATTACACTTCATAAGGCTTGCAGGTAGCAGTAAACACAGCTTTGTGTGCATTGCCCTATATGTGTTGTGTCAGTTACGTTATGTTGTGGCTGAACAACTTTCTGTCCTACACCATAGTGTATCAAGTTTTACAAAGATTAAAAATTGTTTCAACAAAAAAAGAGGCTTCATCGTCTTCACCTTAAGTGGGCCCTGGGTTTATACACAACCAAACAAAGGATCAACTGGTGGATGATTTGTGGGTTTCTCGGAGCAAAGCAAGGGAAGGCAGTGCAGAAGATGCCCTGTTGAGGTTGAAAGTCTTCTATATTAGGATCTGCTATGCACTGTCCAAGAAGCAGCACTCTGAAAATCTACCGGTTCATTCCTCTAGGATCAAGTCCTCTACAACGGTTATGGCAAGACTGGTACCTGTTCTACACCTCTGCCAATCTGTGATGCGGGTGTCTGCACACATTTACAAAACACTATTGCTTTGACAGACAAGTCAGGAGGAGTGGTCACTTCATCTGCTTGGTTTTGCAGGACTTTTTGGCTGAATCCATTCCCCAAGTCATCCACCTTTAGGAGGTACTGATAAGTGTATCTATTGTAAAAGTGAGGAATCTGTGGCTGGAAGTATCCATCAGAAAATCAAGTTATTTTCAGTAGCGCTCTTTCTGGTAGATACTCTTATCTACCTGCAGATTATTTACTGACCTCCGACCTCCCTATATTGTGGAGTGGCTTCTTTGCCATCTGAAAAGGTCCTAAGTTAGAAATCAGCAGACCATATCAGACAATCCGCTTCTGAGGTGGCAGAAGGAGAAAGATTCAAGAAACTGACATCATTTGTCAGTGGAACATATATTTGGCTCTGCTCTCACTTCCAGGTACAGACACACTGCGGAGCCAAACCGCACCACCTACCTAAGCATGGGAGCACTGCTGAAGAATTCAGCGAATCCATTCGTGCACTAAGGGATATTCTAAAGGTGAAAAATATGTGGTTAGATAGAAAAGCCACCAGAAAAAGTGTTACTGAAGGTAAGTAACTTATTCCTCTATGCCTCAGAAAAGAATAACTCCATAACTGGCAATTGCTGCTGAAATGCTGTGCATCAGACTTTAACCATACACAGATTGTGTAATCAATGCCGAAAATAGTATTGTGAACCTTTGGAGCTATGTGACACTTGCATGAACTTGGGTATAGATGTAGTCTGTTTTCCTTGTGTGTCTTGGGTAGCACTTAAAGAAGCAAAAGAACCTGCTAAATAACATTGCAGGAGAGCGTCCGTTCTCTTCCCCATCACCTGGTACTTTTATTCATTCTAGTTGAAGGAAATCAATGGTTACCAACCCATTTTGAATATATATTGCATATTATGTAACAACCATTACTAAATGCTTATCTGACGAAAAATAGTTTGTAGATTGAGTCTTGTAATGCTGTTTATAGATGGTTTTATGTGTAATGCATCAGCCATGTCTATTAGTGTACATGAGAACCTCTGATGACACTGTCTGAATGCAATGTTCTTTTGTCATTTTTTACGTAGGGTCAAGACTCTCTTTTCTAGTTCTGTAGCCTTTGCAAAATTTGAAGTTGTTTTCTGTCTATCAGACAGTTATCCTTCGGCCCCTCTACCTTTCACAGTACTGAAGCTCATAGGAAGGATTGGGTGAGTATTTTGCACCAAGTAATAAGAGATGAGTCTACCTACCACTTGCACCAGATATTCCAGCTCCTGTTAATTGCAACAGATGTAGTAGCGCAGAGTGATTGTTAGCAAATGTAGTTATAACGTTAAACATAAAAGAGAAAACAGTGATACTGTTTTGTTCTTACCAATTTTCAATGTTGTAGGTACACTGACATTTAGTGGTGGGACAACAGACTGCATTTACACCTTTTTGTTTAGACCCTTATAGCCCAGAACCACATATTCATGTGTGTCATAGTTCACACATCACCTTCCATGCATATGCGTGAGCCCTTACCAGTTCCCTTTTATGATCTAGACAATTTGATCTTAATATGCTTCATTTACACTAAACTACTTCTAAAGGAAGAGCCTTGTGTAAAGTCGGAGTCCTTGTTTTCTTCAAGTATGTCTTTATTAAGTTATAACAACATAAGTGGCTTGCCGAGTGTCCGCTGCGTGTCTCAATCCTCCCAGTCTCTCCAGCCCTACCACAACAAACTTGGAACAAAGAATGTCGGGGTTGGAACGATGGAGACACGCAAAGAAAAACAACCTTGTGCAAGTATATACAATACAAAGTAATACAATAACTCCTAACTAAACACTACATCTTGCCCTGTCCCCTTTGGCTCTTTCAATCATATTGCATAGTTTTTGCTGTTTTTTTGGTCTTGTTTGCCGAGGTTGAAACAATGTTCTTGGGTGGCCATGCAACACAGGCCTGTGCCCTTTGATCAAGACTTTCTCAGCAAGGGCCCTAGTCTGGAAAGTCGTATAGTACAGATTTCGACCAGTAAGGTGAATCCTAACTCATTTGCACCAATCCACCAGATAATCCAAAAAGATTGACACCTTTGGCAAGCCAATGTTTTTTCCTGTCAGGCTGGAGCTGTGGTCAAACACAGCCTGTCTGTTAACCTGCTATAAACATGCCATTTGGGACAAGGCCAGAAAGATGTTGCTGGTGATAACATAATCTTTTAGCCCCTTCTTGACTCAGAAGATTCTTGATGGGCATTATGCTTAAAAATTAGTCATCTGTGCAGGCTTAGACTGCGTGGATGACCTAGATAGTGTTTTTATTCTGCTAACATATCTTGATGAGGTTGAGCGGATTTTAGGACGATGTTCAGGCATCTCTGATGGACATGTCTTTTGATGCTTCTCAGATTTTTGGAAAGGATATGCTACAATGGTTTGAAGATAAAAAAGGTCTCTGTGCGTTCCTTGGGACTGTTGACTCCTGCAAAACAAGTCCGTTTTCACTTACATAAATGTAGAGGCTACACCAAGCAGTTAGCCTATAGGCAACGACTACCTTCATAGCCATTGTTGCAGGAGACCGTCAAGTCCTTTTGGGGCTGCAGACATGGCAGCAGGGGCACTAGACCTCCAACTCCTCTTAGTCTGCACAACAGCCACAAGGCTGCCTTAGTTTACCTCAGTGGCTCACACCCAACCAGTGAGAGGAAAGCTTCAGCATTTCCTCTTACGATAGTAATAGATCATATCCAACATGAGCCTTAAAAATTGTCCAAAATGCTACACCCTTCCTTTCATTTCCTACCCAACCCACTTTCTCCCCCACCTGAACAAATTTAGGGAAGCTTCTATCCATTCTCCTGAAGGAGGTACATGTCCTACTTTCCACAGGTTTCCCTGAACGGGCACTAGATTCGGAGAGCGGCAAGGGTTTTTAGTCACGCTACCACCTTGTCCTGAAATAGAGGACCTTCGACCCCTGAATATCTTTATATGGAAGGACAAATTCAGAATGCTTACGTTGGCACAGGTCCTAATTGCTCTCTATTTGGGAGACCCGATAGCGTCCTTGTGCTTGTCGGATACATATTTTCATACACCCATCCTGCAGTTCTGTAGGCACTACCTTACTTAGATTTAAGGTGGGCCAGGAACATTTTCAATTTGCCATGCACCCTTTCTCTTCATTCTCCAACCCCCCATATCCCCCCCCCCCCAAGGGTTCATTAAAGGGATGACAGTAGTCACTGCCCACCCATTGAGGTTTTGAGTACCTGTATTCCTGTACCTCAACAACTGACCCTTTTAAGTAGGGTTGCCACAGTCAATTATAGACATTTTTTAGTTTGAGCTGGTGGAGCCCATTCGCCCTCGTTTTTGGGGACTGGCACTCATTTCTCCCTTTCAGACATTTCCAGCGAGCAAGAGGGGGAAAAATACACAAAGGGTAAAGAAGGAAGAAGAGAAGGGGTGAAAAATTACACAAAGGGAGAAAGCAGGAATCCACAAGAGTGAGATAAAGGGGCAAGGGTTGTCGGGAAGTGGATTAAAGAGGCAAGACGTGAATTCAAGACTTAGCAGCCTTGGTATTCAGCACTGGCCGCAAGCTTCTCAGCTGAGCTTTGGGCGCTCATTCTATTACAAATTAAGCACAGGTCATAGACCATTTCTGGACAAAAGTGGAACTCTTAACCTCTATGGATTCACCATAAAAGCGTCCATGTTCTACCTAAGCCCAAGTTCTACGTGATACCCTCACAAAGGATGCAATTCACTTGGGTGTTTTTCAAGACTTGTTACTCCTTACTCCATCGCAGCTAGCCCTGGACATTCGAGCTGTGATCCTGATATTTCAGGTTCAGGCCTGGATCTCTGTAAGGATGGTTCTGAGGCTTCTTGACATCTTTGCCTTGTAATCAGCAATAACAGTTTGGACATGCAGGCACTACAATGAAACCTGAAATCCCAATGAAGCAAGCATCAAAGACGGCTTTCCGACTCCATCCAAGTCTCGAAGGAGGAAGCCCAAGTTCTGCCGTGGTTTCAGACTGTTGACAAATTGATTCATAGCAGACCGCTCTTCCTCCCTAACCCAAAAGGGACAGTGGTGACTGATGTGTTGCTACTGGGTTGTTGGAGAGCAGGGGAGGGTCGCCTAAAGGAGGTGGAGAATAGAGGCTTCCGCTCTCCAGCAAAGAGCCAGCTCCAAATCCAGTCTTCTGGAACTGTGGACCGTGAAGGTTGTCCGGTCACCCATCAAGGGGAGGCTAGTGCGACACACGTGATACAGCGCTATATATCGACTATTCTTTATTAGAATCCGTGCTATGCTGCATGCGCGTTACCCTTGCTTCCCAGAAATGCCTGCGGCGTGCTGAGCGCTGGAGCTTATGTATCGGGTGCAGTCCCTGTATGTATGTATGTATGCATGCAGCTCGAAGCGGGTGGGACGGAGGCTATAGCCAAGGCCCATTGGGAGGTGGACTTGGGTGAGCCCATTTCAGATGACGAGTGCCGAAGCTATCGCATGCACATGCGGGTGTTGTCCCCCAATTACAGACTGCGCCTAATTCACTTACATTTTCTGCATCTATTATATTATACGCCTCTTCGGCTGAAGAAAATGGGCCTCCGGAATGAGGCGTATTGTGAGAAATGTATGATCCCTGATGCAGACTTCGTGCCGCTAGCATGGAGCTGCCCATTGCTGTGCGCGTACTGGTCAGAGGTGCTGTGGGCGATTGAGGAGATGACTGAGACCAAGCTACCGCAGACCCCCCAGGCTCGCCCTCTTGGGGGACTCCCTGCTGCACACAGGAGAATGATCGGACTGTTGCTACTGCTGGCTAAGCCTAGGGTGGCGATGTGTGTGGGGGGGAGAGGACTCCCCGTTGCTTGGAACAGTTGAAGGATGATGCTTCGTACCGTCAGGACCAATTAATGATTTACTGGGACCTGATGCTGGAGGGATCTCGGCTGCATAATATATGGGCACCTCTGCACTCCTTTTTAGAGACCTATTTGCCAACATCTTCCCGCCCTTAGCGCCCTCGGACTTGCGCAATGGCTTTGCCCACCTGCTGCATTACTTCATTGCTGATTTCCTATGTATGGCTGATCTGATGGCTACATGTTCCCTATCTTCTCTCACCTCTTCCACTCTATCGTCTTCCTCTCTTCTCTCTCTGTCTCTATTCCTTGCTGCTTTGTACTCCGTGATGTGGAGGTTGTTTCATTTCTACGTCGGAGGGGGGGGTCACACTGTTGTGTTTCAGATTATAACGGCAATTTACAGCGTTGATTGCCTCTTCAGTGCGCAGGAAGCTGTTGGCTGTAAGAATTTCATGCTATTTACTTTACTATTTGGGCATGATTCATGTTTATGACTTCCCAGATGTGTTTGTTTGATGTTGCTCTTTATAAATTCCATTATAAAGATAAAAAAAGGGGAGGCTAGTGCAGGTTATTACAAGCACTACCACCACCACCATGTGGTGTTGCAGAAAGCAGGGTGGAATGAGTTCATGTGCCCTATGTCAGGAGACTGTGAATCACAAGGTTACTGGCGAAGGAGAACCTTCTAGTCACCAAACACCTGGTGGGGTACCTGTAAGCCAGAGTGTACAAACTGAGCAGATGTTGCCTGGCAGATCACAGGTGACATCTACATTCCAAGGTGACACAGGGTGCTGTCAATCATTGGAGGACAGACTGGCTGGATCTGTTCGCCACCTTTGAGAATAGGCAATGTTAGTGGTTTCGTGTGTTGGAATTTCTGAGAGAGCAACTGCTAGAAGTCTCATCAGGCTAAGATGGACCAAAAGGACTGGTTAACACCTTTAAGCTACTACCTCTCCTGCCCTGAGTTCTGAAGATGATCAAGAACAACTAGGCCCAATCCCAGTTGCCCCAGACTTGGCCAAGAGTGTGGGATACCTGGAACTCCTGAGCATGAGCATCTGTCCTCCGATCAGCCTTCCAGTTCAGTATGAACTCCTGTTTCAACAGCAAGACAGGGTCCTTCATCCTTAACTCTGCATTTTGCATGTCCATGAATAGAGATTATAGGGCTACAATTTACTATGTTTAACTTGTTTTCTGAGGTTGTAGGAGTCCTCCTCACTGCAAGATGCCTGTCCACAAAATCCATCTATATTCAGATAAAGTTCATAACCTCGTGCGTAGCCCTGGAAAATGACATCTTACAAGCAAAGCTGTCTGACTTATTTTTGTTTTTTTGGTCTTTACCCATCAATGCCTTGCAGTGGACACTGTAAAAGGTTATTTGTCAACCTTTTTGGCCTTTCTATGTTTTTTGGACCAACCATCTTTGCTTAAATCATCAGCTGTGATGTGGTTTATAAAAGTCTTAACACACCTGTCCCTACATTTTCATGTCATTCTATATGTGCACACTTTTTGAGCCTGTGCATAGTTGCTTGCTGTATTCTAGACTATGAAAACTGTCTTCCTCTATGTTTGGCAGCTCATCGGATAAGCAAACTGCATGCACTTTCAGTGCAATCACCCTTCAACACCTTTTTCCTAGTCAAACTGGTGCAGAGAACTTAGGCGGCCTTTTTGCCTAAGGTTGTGACATACTTTCATGCTAGGCAGAGGGTCACTTTACAGCATTATTTGCTCCCACTCAAAAACAGCAGCAGAGGCTTTATTGGTTGAACTCTAAAAAAGGCTTTGAGTGTTAATATTGACCATATCGAGGCCCATCAAGTGGATGATCTGCTCTTTTGTGGGGTTTTCTGGAGATGAGAAATGAGGGCTAGTCTGAAGAGACCTGTTGAAGTTGATCCCTACACACTGGCCAAGAATCAGCCCCAAGGGTCGGAGAGCCCTTTCCATCTGGGCCAAGACCACTTTTACTGCATTGGAATTAGGGGTGCATGACCTTGATCTCTAGCAGGCTGCAACATGGGGGTCAGTACTCAGATATGCAAAGCACTATTTTTCTGTCAGCCAGGTCTGGCCATGAGGACCATTTTGTCCACTCTTTCCTACAGTGCTTTTTTGGTTTGCATCCACTCCAGCCTTGAGAGGGGCTGCTTTGGTATAATTTCTAAAGTGAGGAATCTGCAGTTAGAAATATCCAACAGAACAAGTTAAAGTTACTTACTTACCTTCAGTAATGCTGTTTCTGGCGGACACTGTAACTGCAGGTTCTTCACTATTCTCCCATCTCATTGTTCTGTGGAGTGGCCTATATTTAACAGCTAATAGGATCTTAAGTCAGAGTTCAGCACACTGTAACCGGCGGTTGTTTTTATACTCCACTTCTCAGAAAGGGAAAAGACAAAAAACTGACATCTGCATGGAGGAGTGGCACTTACATTGGGCTTCGCTCTCGCTTTCGGGGTGGTACGGCATCAGAATGGAGCCTCATGACGCCACATGCTGGCATGTGGGAGCATTATTGTAAAAAGATCCATGCTGGCACTGGGGGATATTGTAAAGATGTGAAATTTACTGTTTAAGTATTCGGCAAAAAGAGTGTTACTGAAGGAAAGTAACTCGTGCCTTCAGATTGGATGTCTTGTAACCTTCCACACCTCCATATCTGAGAACTTCTTTTTCTTTTGCTTTCAGCTTTCCATGGGAGTGCACTTGTTGTCTTAGTCTGTCAGTGTGTGCTGTTTCCCCTCTCACATCTTGCCACCCCTTAGCATCCCTCATCTTGTGTTTTCTTTATTTTTATTGCGGTTCTGGCATGGGAATGGAAACATTCAATACAAAACAAGAGAAGTATATCATAAAGGTAACGTCACCGAATGAGCTGGCGCCAGCTATAGAGGTGAAATGTGTGTGGGTGTGTAAGTGAAGACGGTCTCTCCATTTTATTATGTGTGCCTAAGCGCATTCCTTAACTTGGCCTGTACCTCTCTGTCCTTTCTAGCCAAGAAGAAATATCTACCGTTCTATCACATGTGCCACAAGGTACCAACTACATCAGAAGAGCTGTTCAGCAAATTCATCGAAATCTCCTCCAGGAACCATCTCTGCTTCATTAGGACATCTGGCACCCTGAAGTGAAAAATTATGGTTTCTTGTTATTTGTCTTCCGTTTGTCAGCCAACAACCTACTTCTGGCGCCTTGATCATCTTTCTTGCCGTGACTCAGTTGATGAGTGCGACCCAGGTCATCATCGGTGATTAGTAATGAGTGGAGCTTGGTTATTAGTCCTTGATGACTGATGGCTTGATGAAAACAGTCTATCTGACAACGTTCTGTATATATTTTATTGTTATTCAAGTTTACATGTCCTTTTCCTTAAACTAATGTTCTTGTGTCTGTGACACTGCTTTGTGATGAAGTGATACAAAAGCAAATGTACAGTTTTTCTCTTTGGTTGTACGATATCACTCAATTTTTCATTCGCTTCTCAGCAATTGAGTACTTTTGCTTATGTGCAATAAAAATATGTATTTATGAATAAACTATTTTCTTTATCTGCTAGCTTGTGACTTCATTTCTACGAGCACATTGCTTTGTTGGGTCCATTCGCTCGAAGGGTATTTTATAATCCACATTTCATACTTTAAGCATTTGGAGTGTATAGAGGGGTGTCCCGTGCATGTTTGTCAAGATGGTGTCAGTCCGATCAACCCCTTGGTGCAATAGTTTGTCAGATGTAACCGCTCTAAATAGAGCCGACGGGACCTCGGTCAAGCATTAAATAACGTTACAAGTTCTGTGATCCCTCTTTGTTGAAAACCTTCACATGCTTCTTCAGTAAGGTGACATTCAGAGGAATACTTTAGGTTGAAATCATTTGATATTTCCTGTAAACGGAAATTAAGCATTAAACTAAAAGGCTCTATGAAGTGAAGCATCGAGTGGGGGAATGGATAGTAGTGATGAACAGAAAAGTGCTAAATAGAGAAACTGGCACTTCTTTTGCTGTTAAAAATATTGAATTCACGAATTTTCAGTTTCTGTAGGCTACAGTGACATGTTTGGAACTATATCCAAAACAGGTATTTGTATGCGGCTGTCATGGGGATGCTGCTGTGGACAAACTCAAACTACAATAAGCAAAGCTCAAAAACAGTGTGTCTCGCATATGCCATTTTAGGAGTAGGATTCAAGAAAAATGTGTTTCCATTAATTCCTCAACCCGAATAGCTATAGCAAAGTAATACAATAAATGCTTTTGGAAATAGGTTATAAAGTCTTGCTTTTTCCTAAGAATGTGTTGTAATAAAAACATTTTCCTTGGATAAAGAACCATAACGGAAACACTGATCTGAATCACAAGACTTCTGTTGACCTGTAACTTGTACGATGTTACATAAACCAGATTCTTCATTCTAATGTCTGTTCTTCAGTTTTAAGAAAGTGCTCTCTTGTGACAGTTTCTCTGTTTCAAGGGGATAGTTGTCAAACTATTTCTCACTCTTTTCCTATCTATTGCACTGTAACAAATTATTTTCCATGTACACATTTAGGTTAGAAATGCAGGGTAGGATTACTGCAAGCCTGTAAGCTGAACAAGGAAATCTTGGACCTGCACCTCAAAAATGTTCATCCTAGGCCTGCGGACACACTGGTGGTGGTGGTGGGGTGTGTGTGGGTGTATACTTCAGTTGTTCTGAATTACACTGGAGCACTGTCTAAAGGACCATGTGCAGGAAATCCTAACTCCATTCTGCCTTTGAATCTTCTTCTATGCCCAGCCCTTCATGCTACAGGGCCATAGTTGAGGTGTGGTGATGGATGAGTAGCCATGCTGGTCACTGAGGATGACCAAGGCATGACTAGCCTAATCTGGTCACCAAGCCATAACCAGACCTTGCTGGTCATTGAGAATGTCCCAGGGCCTTATATATACTGCCCTCAGGATCATGAACGTATATCTATATATGCTCTAGCAATAGTGGTTTGTCCTCTGACCTTCCAACAGGGGTACATGACAAAGTATTCCGCGCCCCCCAGCTTTTGATGGGAAGAAAGTGTTCATTCCCTTCTTTGCTGTGGTCCTGTGGCAGTGTAAGATTGATATTTTTTCATAAACAATTTTATTGTTTTTGATACAGTAGAAACACTCCGTGTTGTCAGATTGGAGGTGCAAACAGAATACAACACAGGGCAGACTTGTAAGGTACATTAAGGTGACTGCATGAGTAGGAGGCATAATAACAAGAAATATTACATCTGAAGATTCTGCTCCAGTCGCCCCACCATTTTCCCCCATATTCATTCATGTTTGAGGAGCTTCCTCTGGCTTCAAACACAGATTTCTCTTGCTGTGCACACCAGTCCATCCCACGCCACAGCTGCGACATCATAGGAGAAACAGGGTTTTTCCATCGGGCCACAATGTCTCTTTTAGCCACCATCGTAGCCATCCCCAGAAATGCCCAGTCACTCCAGGACCCCCAGCTACAGCTTCCGTGGCGAGAGGTGCACCTCCCAGCTCAGCACTTGTCTTTCCACCACGGCAACCCAATAGCTCTGAAACACCGGGCACAACCACAAATATGACCATATGATAAGTCTGCAGGGGCGTGCAAACATGAGAGACAGACTGGATCGGGAAGAAGGCTCTCTCGGTGTACAGTACGAAGTGAGTGAGGCGCAGTAGAGATAGTCGGTCTGGACCAGACGTAACCTGGAAGAAATAGTTATGACTTGAGGAGCCATCAGAGCATCATGCCAGTCCTCATCGTCTAGGGGGCTCAACCATCCCTCCTAGCATGTCTTTAGGTGATTCAGTGTGCCAGGGACATTGATGACGAGAGTCCAATAAATCTGGGAAATACCTCTGTTGCTCAGTGTGCCCACAAGAAGTTTAGCTTCCAGAGGGCTGAATTTGAGGAGAGGGGTGTCTTGCTGTATATGGGTGTTGAGCGCCTGCTGTAGCTGCAGGTACTGTGAAATTGTGAGGAGGAGAGTGTGTAGGTATCTTGGAGCACATGTGCCCCAGACCACACGTTACTCAGTTGTGTTATACCTATGATATCCCATACCACAAAGCCCTCCAGTGCCACCACCTCACGTAGCAATGTACAGTGCCATGGGGGAGTCTGGAGTGTGGGTTTGTCATCTCATTTATTATTACAGAGCGCAGCTTTCAAGGCAAGGAAAACCACCCGGTCACCTCAGGGATAGTGGAAGAGATTGGGGAGCCATATAGCTTGGCCGTAATCCGGGGGAACCTAGTGGCAGGGTCAGACAGTCCCCCACTGCACCAGTCATTGACCACCAAAAGCTGTGAAGCTAGATAGTATGTTTAGCCACCCACCCCCCTGTCGTAAGGTGCGCATTGACGGTAATTAAGCACCAGTTGTGCCTAAAAAAATTTGCTAGCGTGTCAAGTTCCCGGAATAATCAGTGGGACAGTAATAGCAGAAGATTTTAGAGGAACCTCGGCAGCACCATCATTTTGTAGAGTGAGATCCTGCCCATCATATTCAGTTGGAGGGATTGCCCTTACTTAAGGCCTTCTTTGGCTCTGTGTCTGAGGAACCAAATGAGTTTGGGATGGAACGCAAAACATATACCCAAATAACGAAAGCTCAGTCAGCTAATGGGTATGTCAGTTAGCCAAGCCTCACAGTCTGATTCGGGGACAGGGACAATAAGACTATTTCGCCAGGTTGAATTTTAGGACTGAGGCTTACCCAAAGAGTTTGAGGATCCGAAGGCATCAGAGGCCAATCGCCTCAGGTCTGCCAGGAAGAGCAGGACGTCATCCACATATAGTGCAAAGCAACGTTCGTGCCCATCATCCCATTTCCACGCCTGAGCATTGCATTAAAGGAGGCGCACAAGAAGCTCAATCGCTAACCCAAAAAGAAGGAAAGACAGGGGGCAGCCCTGTCGGGTCCCCTGCCTTATGAGAATATATCGGAGATCACACCATTGATCTGGACCCCTGTGGTGTGGTTGGAGTAGAGCATTTGGACAAAGCCTCAGAATCGTAGCCCAAAGCCAGCCCTCAGCAACACAGGCCAGGTAGCCCCAGTAAACCATGGCAAACGCCTTCTCAAAGTCATTGAGAAGCAGGGCAAAATGGGGACTAGGCAAGTGATGATGAGCAAGGGTGACATGGAGCCTCCTGAGGCAGAGTCTCCTACTCCTGGCTGGCATAAATCCACACTGATCTGGATATAGGATTGTGTGGAGGACTTGTTTGAGACAAGGATTGTGGCAAAGATCTTGACCTCTCCATTAATGAGGAAGATCAGATGGTAATCTGAGCAGGTGGCAGACGGAGTTGCATCTTCGGGATAACCACAACAGTGGCTGTATCAATCTCAGATGGGAAGGAACCAGCCTCCCATGCCTCTTTGTACAGAGTGAGTAGTCCGGGGTGCAAATTTCTCTGAATGTGGTATAATATTCCGTGCGAAACCCATCAGGTCCTGGGGTCTTCCCGGAGGCCACGGGCCAAATAGTCACCCCCACCTCTTCAGCCGATAAGGACTGATCCAACATTATGACTTTGGAGTGCAATAACTGAGGGGAGGGCCACTTAGTCTAAGAAGTGAGTATCTGGCTCAGTCTCTACCCTGGGAGACGCAGTATAAGGGCGGCTGTAGTAATTGGTGACCGTTTGAGCAATGTCGGGGATGGTGCGGTGGACACAGCCGGGCTGGTCTTTCTCTAGTATCACACTATTCACCTGAGGGCTAGATGGACATGTTAAGAGTAAACTCTTTGCATGCCATCCCAGTACTAAGGTCAAGACAACCTACTCTCTTCCAGCTGGCAAAGGGCTTCCAAGCTTTTAAGGCTAAAGGATTATTTAACACAGAAATGCCAGACTAGCATATCCCTTTCTAGATGATTGCATCTGAGCAGTGTCGAGAGGAAACAGTCTGGCCAAGACCTAAGCCCTTCAGTACCCTTCTCCATCCTGGATTCTGTGTGAACTATCCCGATTCCTCATTGAAGCCATCCAAGAGGATTAATCCAGTTGTAAGGGTTGGCCAAGGCCTTCTCTACTCCACTGAGTGGTAATAGTCCTCAGCCAGACAGTGTATCACTTCCTGTGTGACAATACTTTTCCCAAGGTTTCCCAGACTACAGCATCCTAAAGCTGGGATTTTACACATGCCAAGCTCCACATGTCCCTGCCACTACATCTGGCGGAGCAATGGGGCCAGCTGCCGATAACTAGACTAGTCTTCACTCACACAACTTTGAATATATCTAAGATAACAGGCCACCTGCTGCTAGGCACATTGAATGGGGATTAGGTGTATAGGGCATAATGTAGCAGTCGCACACTGTTCTGCAACACAAAAGGAGAGTAGAAATAGTACACAACTATCATTAATCATATATCACTGCCCTCACTCATCCATCATGCACTCACGTAGTCACTCAATTAGGTACCACCTGCCCCAGAGGTCGGTGAATACATCTGACAAGTGGGTGCTTCAGATTTTGCGGAAGGGGGTATGCCCTTCCATTTCTAGAAACTCCCCAGCCTCTCACCATCTCTAGACCGGTTGAAGGTTGACCATCTCTCTTTATTGCATCAGGGAGTGCATGCTCTTTTGGCGAAGGGAGCCACTGAGAAAGTGCCTGCGCCAGAATCAGGGTGCAACTGTTATTCACACAACTTTCTGGAAGCGAAGGTTGGAGGCCTACGCCCAATTCTAGATGCTATGTCCTCTCAACTTCTTCCTGAGTAAAGCAAAATTATAGATGCTCACGTTGGCTCAAGTTCTGTCTGCCCAGGATCCTGGAGACTGGATGGTAGCTCAGGACTTCCAGGATGCTCATTTCCATATTCCTTTCCTGCTAACCATTTTTGTAATATCTCTGGCATGTTATTTTAGCATCTAGGCCTGCCGCTTGTGCCCTTTAGCCCAGTTACATTTTATTCTGCTTCATTTTTATTATTTCAGCATAGGCCACATTCATGGTGCTGTTTTATTTTCTTTTTCTAGTTATTTCACCCAGAAATGTATTGTGTTTCTTAGCAAGACATTCTTTTCACTTTTTGCTTTCTTCAAGGCTGCAGCAAGATAGGATTGCCGGCAATGTGGTACACCGCGTCTCCAACATTCACATACGTGGGGACATTTTCTCAGAATAACAGCTGTTTTATTATAAAAACACTTCTCTGTCCCATGCACGTTGGAGGGAGATTCCAGCCAGATGACCACAACTGCATGCTGATTGACTTTGCTACGGCTGCTTGCTGTATGTAGGTGCCCTGGCCTACATGTAGATAATCTCTCTAGACAATAGGCTTCCTTGCTCAGGTATGGGGGATGATGTCTTCTTAGGGGGGAATCCTGAAGGTTGGATTGGGGCTTATCATGCTGTGCTCTAGCATAGCTTAGGTAGGAACCTTATTTATTACACATAGTGACAGTATGGTGGGACTCTTCTTGTGTTTCACTTTTCTTGTCACCATTTTGCTCCTAGCGTGTTTCATCATTCTAAGTATTTTTATTCATCCCATTTTATCTAAGATGCAGTTGCTTCAATAAATCTTATTGAACCGTTTTCTTCCTGTTGGTCTTTGCACGTGTGAGACTAATGTAACTGAGAGAAAAGGATGAGATCTGATTAACCACGATTTCCCTGAGAAGTCATTCTTGTCATGCGCCCGCTAGCCACAAATCATCCTTGCTCTTGGGTGCTAGTTGGCTGGAAACGGATTAGGCCAACAGTCATCACATGGTGTGGGAGTGGACTCAGTTCCCCACAATTCAGGTGATACTGCCACCCAAATCCAGCAGCCTCATTCGGATAATGGCAGCCCATGCAACAGGTTCACAGGTGCTACCTGAGCAATGAGCTTTTCCAGTTTGCTGTGCTCCCCTTGGCTTTCCGGTACCCCATGGATGTCCACAAAAGTGATGGCGGTGGTTGAAGCTCCTCTGCGAAAGTCAGAAATCCCATCAGAAAAAGTCAGAGGTCCCACTCTCACCCCTACGTGGACGACTTGCTGTTGAAGGCAGGCTCATCCCAGGCAGTCGTCGCCCACCTCTAGACTTCAGCAAACCTTCTGCTGAGGTTAACTATCAATGTACCGAAGTCTAACCTGACTCCCTCTCAGATTCTCCCTTTCATCAGACCAATCAATCAGTATTTGTAAAGCGCAGCTACTCACCTGTGAGGGCCTCAAGGTGCTGGGGGAAGGGGCCTCATCAGAAGAGCCACATCTTGAGGTTCTTCCTGAAGATGGCGAACGACGGGCTGTGCCTGAGGTGCAGAGGGAGGTTATCCCGGCTCAATTGCTGCAGCGTAGCTAAAAGATCATCCTACGACGGTGGTTTTGCGAATGTGAGGGACGGTGGCCAGGGCCATCTGGGCGGAACAGAGGGATCTGGCAGGGGTGTGGAAGGAGACACATTGGTTCAGGTAGGCTGGTCCTGCTTTGTGTATGGCCTTCTACGTGTGGGTGAGAAGCTTGAAGGTGATTCACTTCTCGACCGGTAGCCAGTGGAGGGACCTCTGGTGATGGGAGATGTGTTCTCAGCGAGGGAGGTCTAGAATGAGTCTGGCGGCCACGTTCCGGATGAGTTGAAGTTTTTTGATGTTCCTAGTTCAGGTGCCGTCTTAGAGGGCGCTGCCGTAGTCGAGCTTGCTTGTGACTAAGGTGTGGGTGACTGTCGTGCGACAAACTGCTGGAATCCATCTGAAGATCTTCCGGAGTTTGTGGAGTATGTGCCAGCAGGGGGAGGTGACAGTTTACGTGGCAGGTCATGGATAGGGAGAAGTTGAGGATGATTCCTAAGTTGTGGGCTTGCTCGGTCGGCGAAGGTGGGGTGCTGAGGGATGTGGGCCACCATAAGTCGTCCCATGCTGAGGTGGCGTTTCCAAAGATAATGAGCTCCATCTTGTCGGAGTTGAGCTTGAGGCAGCTTTCTCTCGTCTAGATGACAATGGCTTCCATTCCTTCGTGAAAGTTCCTTTTGGCCATGTTCGGTGAGGGAAATGATGAGTTATGTGTCATCGGCATATGACACAATGTTTATACCGTGGCTTCTGACGATGGAAGCAAGAGGGGTCATGTATACGTTGAACAGTGTGGGACTCAGGATCCTTGGGGGGACTCCGCAGTTTCCACAGTTGACTCCTGTGGGTCTGGAGGAGTCTGACCCTCTGTGGCCTCCCGAAGAGGAAGGAGTGGATCCATTCCAGGGCTCTTCCGCGGATTCCTATGTTGTGGAGTCTGGTGCGCAGAGTGCTGTGGGAGACCGTGTTGAAAGTTGCTGAGAGGTCGAAGAGTATGTGTGCTGCGGTGGGGCCGTGGTCTAGGACTAATCAGATGTTGTCTGTGGCTGCCAGGAGTGCTCTCTCCATGTTGTGATTGCTGCGGAAGCTGGACTGGGAGCTGTCCAGGGAGTTGTTGGTGGTCTCAATTAAATTAAGTAGTTGAGCGTTCATTGCTTTCTCTAGTACTTTTGCAGGGTAGGGTAGCAGCGAGATGGGCCAGAAATTCTTTAGTTCTGATTGATCGGGTCTATAATAGACGCCCTGGATCTTGTGGTGGAAAAAGGAGGCGAGTTTGTCACAGAGGTCCTGTTACTGGGGGATGCTGGTGGCTTTGGAGAGGGGTGGGGGGGGGGGAAATCTGTGAACTCGTTGATGATTAAGAAGAGTTCCTTCGAGTTGTGTGCAGTGGAGTTGATGCGCTCCCGGAGTGCATACTTCCTTGTGTTCTTGATTTTTCATCAGTGGGTGGCGGTTGCGGCTCTGAATGTGGCCATGTCTTTGCTGGATTGGCTGTTCATCCATTTTTTCTCTTAACGTCTGCAGGTACGCTTTGATTCTTGGAGTTCCGTGGTGAACCAGCTGGCCTTCTTAGGTACGTGTTTGGCCGATGACAGCTGGAAAGGGGCAAGAGTGTCTGCGTATTTGATGATCCATGCACTGAGGTTGCGTGCTGCTGTGTTGGCGTCGTGAGAGGGGGAGGGATGGATTCGGCAAGAGATGAGTTGCTCATTGGTGATTTTGTTCCATTTCCTGTGGGGTGGGGTCCTGGAGGTGCGGGTGCGGTGATTGTGAAGTGTATGCATTGGTGGTCGGTCCAGCTTGAGGTGAAGATAGGGTCCAGTGTGTGTCCTGCAATGTGTGTTGGTGTGGAGACCAGCTGTCTAAGACTGAGGGTGGCGAGGTTGTCAAGTAGAACAGTTGTGTTTGGATCGGTGCGGTCCTCGAGGTGGAAGTTCAGGCCGCGAGGAGGAGGTAGTCCACTGACGCCATGGCCTGGGGGGTAGCGATGCCCATGAAGTCATCCATGAAAGCTGGGCAGGGGCCGGGTGGCCTGTACACCAGGATGCCGCGAATGGAGGAGTTGTGGTTGGAGTGGACCAGGAAGTGAAGGTGTTCCATGGTGGTGCAGTGATCTTCTTGGACGGCCTTGACACATAGTGAGGACTTATGTACGATGGCGAGTCCTCCACCTGGCCGGGAGGGCCAGTTCCTCCTTAGGACGCTGTAACCGTCAGGAATGGCGATGGCTGGACCCGAGGTGGGGTTGGACCAGGTCTCAGTGAGAAAGGAGATGTCCAGTCAGGTGGTGTCGATCAGGTCCCAGAGTTCGGTGGCGTGTTTGTGGAGTGAGCGGATCTTCAGGGGCAGGCAGTTGATGGAGTTGTGGAGGTTGTTGGTATCTTTGTGTGCTGAGAGTACCTTTGGTTTGAGGTTGGCACTGAAGTTGCAGTTCCTGCTGGTGAAAGGTCCATGGGTGTCTTTGGGGAAGATGGGGCAGCAGTTGTTGAGACGTACGATGTTGAGGGGGAGGAGGGTCTCTGAGTAGTAACTGGGTCAGTCCATGGATAGTTTAACAGAGATCCAGGGTTCCTGGCACTGGGCGTGGTCTGTGCGCAGACAGGCTTGTCTTTGGCGCGCCAGCGGCACGCCCGATGTGCTGCGGCTGCCATTAAGAAGGGCAGGGGAGCAGTCAGCTGGAGGGTGGGAAAGGTGCTTCAAGAGGGGAGAAAGGAAAAAGCAGTAGGAAAAAATGAGGGATAATGAAGAAAAAGGCAGAAAATGCAAAAGTGAAAGAGCGACAGAGAAGAAAAGGAAAATACATACTTGTGATGATCGCCAGGGACGAGCCTGCAGGTGGAGGAGGGCCTCGAACTGAAAGTCAGGAGATTCTCAGTTTGTCCCAGACAAGAGGCAGAGGTAGCAGCAGCAGCCACAGGAGCTGGGGAGGGCAGCAGATGCTGACCAGGAGGTCAGTGCATTCTGGGCACAATGCAGTTCAGCACCTATCCTCCGGAGTGGTGAGTTTGGTATATTCAGGCAATCATTCCAATGCTTCAGCATCTATCCTGGATTTCGATGAGTGACTGCTGGGTCTCATGGCCTCTGGTATCCTGCTAGTGAGGCATGCCCACTGACATATGCAGGCTCTGTAGTAGGACCTGAAGTCCCAAAGGTCGCAGCATTAAGAGAATCTTTCCAACTTGGTCCAGATATCGGAGGGAACTGAAAAACTCTTGAATGGGGCTGACAAACGGCAATTGACTCAGCAGCAGACTCCTCTCCCTTCCAGTTCACAGTAGTAGCAGACTCATCTAATAGAGACTTCTAGCTGCAGATTCATTACCTTAGAAATTCCTGGTGTTGGCTTAGAATCCAGAATTTTTTGCTGATGCGTTGTTTGGCTCCACGTGGCGTTGTTGGAGCTGTCTATGACATCATGGTCATCTATAAAGGCACCACCCCGGCACGAGTACGTCAGTTCTTTTACTTCTGCACAGGTCCAGAATCGAGCTACCCTCTGCCCTTTTTGGCAGGCCTTTTTCAACCTTTTTGTCAATGTTTGTGTCATCTGTGCGAGATGTCCTTGAGGAAGACTGGGTACAAGCCATGTGGTGCATGCCATCGCGCCATGTCGGTGACGGACCCCACCAGGTATGTCTCTGGTGCCTCGGCAGAGACTACGGCTCGAAGTTGTGTTCTGACTGCTGGGCCATAGCCTCAAGAGCTTTGAGAGAGCGGTCTCTGAACCTCATGGCGGCCTGGCAGTTGACGCCGGTTGGCACGACTCCTAAGAGATCACGGTCCCGCTCGAGGCGGAGGTCCCGCGACTGCTCCAGGAGCCCCAAATCCTCCTCTTCGCACTCGAGGTCCTCTGGGCACTAGAGAAAGAGGCACAAGAAGAAGTCCAAGAGGACTTTGACTTTGGTATACCCGTTGGCCGACGAGGTGACTCGGGACGTCAACGTTCCACATACGGTTCCACCAGAAAGATGCCAAGGCCGACTTCACATCACCCCCGCCCCCCCCCCCCCACCAATCCCAGAGCCAGAGCGACCACGCTCAATTTAAAGTATTTTATGAAGTCATGTGCCTCGTATTTGTGCCGCTGGTGAGCCTTTGGGCCCCGTGGGGTTGGCAGAGGCCCCATCGGGTGTGACGCCGGCGACCTAGGTGCAGCTGGGGACCCTAGGATTAGATATCTGATCCGGATCGATGCCAATTAAACAGAGTACCTCCTCCGGCATCGGGCCCGACGTCAACGCTTCCACCGGCACCCATGTGCCCGAAGTCACACCTGACTCATTCTCGGAAGCTCCTTTTCATCGGAGCCGTTCTGGACACAGTGCTGTTTCATGCTTATCCTCCTGAGCAGCGAGTTCACGATATTCAGGTTATGATACTGATGTTTCTGCCTCTATCCTGGATTTCGGTGAGACAGACCCTGAGGCTGTTGGGACTCATGGCCTCCTGCATCCTGTTGGTCAGGCGTGCCAGATGGCATATGGGGCTCTCCAGTGGGACCTGAAGTTTTAGTGGACGCAGCATCATTGAGAATCTTACCGACAGTTCAGATCTCAGAGGGAACTGCGAAAGACCTGCAGTGGTAGTTAGTGAACTGCGATTGGGTCAGAGGCAGACTTCTCTCCCTTCCCCAGCTAGATCTCACAGCAGTGACAGATGCGTCACTTCTGGGATGGGATGGTAATCTGAGAGAGGTGGAGCTCAGAGGTCTCTGCTCTCCGGCGGAATCCAGACTCATCAACTTACTGGAGCTCCGGGCGATCCGACTGGCATTGAAAGCATTTCTTTCTGTTGTAAAAGGGAAGATAGTGCAGGTGTTCATGGACAACACCACTGCAATGTGGTACTGCAACAAGCAGAGCAGTGTGGGGTCGTGGACCCTTTGTCAAGAGGCTCTTCGTCTCTGGACATGGCTGGAACAGCAGGGCATAACCCTGGTGGTTCAACACCTGGTAGGTTCTCTGAATGCCAGGGCAGAAGAACTCAGCCGTCTGTGCCTAGCGGATCACAAATAGAATCTCCACCTGTAGGTGGTGCAGGGACTCTTTCAGCAGTGGGGAGAGCGTTTGTTAGATCTGTTCGCCTCAGTAGAGAATGTGCAATGTCAGAGGTATTGCGGAGTGTCCACGGTAGCAATTTCTCTGCAACGCTTTCTGTCGTGAGTGTAATTCAGGCCTTCTGTACGCTTTCCCACCCATAACACTTCTGCCCAGAGTTCTCAAGTACATAAAGAACGACTGGGCCCAAGTAATTTTAGTGGCTCTGGATTGGGCACGGAGAGTCTGGTATCCTGAGCTTCTGAAATTGAGCATCGTTCCTCCAATCAGGCTGCTCCTTTGGGAAGATCTTCTGTCGCAGCAGCAGGGGAGGGTTCTCCACCAGAGCCTGTCACCTCTGAGCCTTCATGCGTGGAGATTGAGCGGCGGCAGGTGATGGATTTTGACCTTCCTCCTGAAGTCTGTAAAGTTATTTTGGCAGCCAGGCATCCCTCCACAAAAAAGGTATACGCCTGCTGTTGGAAACGTTTTGTATATTATTGTACGGAAAGGTCTATTGATCCTCTATTTGCTTCTCCTTCTGATATCCTTCTCTTTATACTATTCCTTACCCAGCAGGGTTCTGCCTTGGGTACTCCCAAGGGCTATCTTTATACCTTATCGGCATTCCTTTGGCTGCCAGATTCAGCCACACTTTTCAAATCTCCCACTGTACATAGATTCCTCAAAGGACTTGTATATGTGCTTCTCTCTATGCCCTTGTAATGCACCAATCGGACTTAAATCTGGTGCTCACATTTCTTATGTGTGCTCCCTTCGAGCCCTTACACAACTGTCCCCTCCGGCTGCTCACCATCAAGACAGCCTTCTTAGTGGCAACAACATCTGCCAGGAGGTGAGTGAGATGCAGGCTCTTTCATCCAAGCCACTGTATCTCGTGTTCAGATAAGGTAGTTCGCAGAACTCGTGCCTCTTTCCTACCCAAGGTGGTGACCCCATTTTATCTGCGTCAGAACATCACCCTGCCAACCTTCTTTTCTCCAATGCATCCCTCTAAAGAAGAGGAGTGATTCCATCAGCTGGACCCAAAAAGAGCATTGCTGCTCTACCTTGACCGCACAAAAGACTTCCGGGTGGATGACTAACTCTTTGTGGTGCATGTGGGAGCAAAGATGGGTCGGCAGTGCAGAAATTAACCATTTTGCGCTGGGTCGTACTCTGCATTAAGATCTGCTACGCATTGGCCAGGAAGCAGCCTCCTGAGGGCTCATTCTACCAGCGGCAAAGCTGCTACCACTGCACTAGCTCAGGGCGTACCAGTCCTGGATATCTGTCAGGCAGCAACGTGGGCATCCTTACACACGTTTGCAAAACATTACTGCCTGGACAATCAGGTCCGAAGGGACGGACACTTTGCCCGTTCGGTCCTACAGGACTGTTTAGTGTAGAGGAGATTTATCTGCAGCCCATGCCTGGAGGTTATGGCTTGGGTATCTATTCAAAGGAAAGGAATCTGCAGCTAGAAATATCTATCAGATGAACAAGTTACTTACTTTCAATAACCCATTACCTGTTAGAGACTCTATCTAGCTGCAGATTCCTTACACCCACCCAAGCCTCCCCGCTTTGCGGATATGTCTAGTAGGGTTAGGGTTTATCCTTTTTAGGGCCCTAGTTTTGCACAAACTGTTGGTTTTATCCATGACTCTACGTGGATGTTTGTGGATAAAAGAACTGACGTAGAGGCTCTGGGGTGTGGTGTCTTTATAGATGACCGTGACATCAGATGGCTCCAACAACACTGGCGATGCCATGTGGAGCTAAACAATTCATGCAGATCTGAACAACGCCACCAGACTGCGCGAGCAGGGAATTGCTCTGCAAAAAATTCCAGATTCGAAGCTGACGCCAGGAATCTGCACCTAGATAGTCCCTACCAGATAATGTGTTACCGAAGGTAAGTAACTTGTTCATCTCTCCTAGGTTAGGGTATCCAACTGGGAAAGGTGAAGATCCGAGGTCTCCTGCAGAATCTCAACTCCACATCAGTTTGTTGGAGTTGAGGGTGATTTGCTTGGCCCTGAAGGCCTTCCTTCCATCCATCAATGGAAGGCAGGTTTAGGTGTTCACAGACAACACCCCTGCCATATGGTATTACAACAAATAGGGCTGGGTAGGGTTGTGAACCCTGTGCCAGGAGGCTCTGTGTCTCTGGACTCCGCTGAAGCACCAGGGCATTGTTCTGGTGGTTCAGCATCTGGCAGGCTCCCTAAACCGCAGGACGGACAAATTGTTGTCAATGTCTTGTGGATCACAATTGGTATCTACATCCGGAGGTGGTGAATGGCTCTTTAGAGACTGGGGAGAAGCTTGGCTCGATCTGTTCACTACCACTGAGAACACACAGTCAGCACTTCTGCAAGTTAGTTTCCTAAGCAGCTCCTGCTTGGAGACTTTGTTATGTGGCCTTGTGTAGCGCAAATAATCACCTGTGAAGCTAAACGTGTTGGAAGTCTGCCTCAGGTGGTCAGTTGAAGAGTCAGGTCTTTAGCGCCCCTGCAGAACTCAAGAAGTGAGGAGGATGCTCTTGTGTGTTCCTGGTCTGGGTGCGATGTAGGAGAATGCTAGACCTCCAGTTCTGCTTTTGCAGATCTGGGTGGGGCTGTTAATACGATGACATGTCAGTGAGGCTGAGTGCAGGTGTCTGGTGGGTTGGTGGATGTGAAGGCAGTAGTTCATGTATGTTAATCTGATGTGCACTGCCTTGTGTGCATAAGGTGTAGTGCGATGTAGGTGCATCATGGGAATTTAAGGAGGAGTCTTGCTGTGGCATTCTGAATGGAGTCGGTGGAGGAGATGGTTGGAGATCCTGGCGTAAAGTATGTTACCGTGGTCTAATCAGCTTGTGAGGGCTTGCAGGACATTGACCCTGGTGTTCTGGGGTAGCCACTGAAGATCTTGCTGAGAATAAGGTGCATGGTGCAAGGGTGTCTGTGTTGCAGGCAGGATTGTTTTTGTGCAGAAAAGAGCACTTTCCTGCATAAAAACAATCCTCCGGGGCATTTTCCTCTGTGTGCTGCAAAATCCAGCACACTTAGAAAGTGGAAACAATGAGGAGAAATAAAGATATTTCTCCTTGTTGTGCCTTTCCAGGAATGGTGTAGCATTTTGACTCATCCCCAGGTTTACCAGTGTTGATAAGTCTGAAAAATGTGCCAAAATCCATGGGTGGATGTGTGGTAACACCCACACTACACCTATGGAACGCCTCCATTCGCTGCCTTGCGTTACTCCAGGTTTATCAAGCCACTCAGAGCCACACAAGGTGGCTTTACGTGGATTGATTGCCCTTGCACACTTGTGTGGCACAAGGATGCTGCAAAACCATAATAAATATGTACCATGTCATCACTTTTGCTGCTGAAACATTAAAAAAATTGGAATCTTCTTCTCTCGTATTTCTAAAAGTTCTAGATAACTTAATCAGTAAATTCAGCCCAGCAAGCTACTTCCTAAATTCATACCTTTCTCTATTCTGAGATTGTTGTTGCTCATTAATCAATACCTCCCTAATACAGTGAACATTTCCTTCCTCATGAAAGACTAGCCAGATATTTTCACTTCTCAAGAAACGTGGCCTAGACCCATCAAAACCAATACCTAAACTGCCTTGGCTCCAAAAAGCTATTTTGAGGGAAGCGGCAAACCAACTCAGATTGTTCATTACGAAAAATTAACCATCAAAAATATTTGGGGGTTTGAGCTGGTTACAGTACGGACTCAGCCACCATAAAGATTTTACAAAAAAAGTGAGTTACAAGTTATTTTGATGCTCACTGTACAATCACAAATCTGAATAAGGATATTTGGGAGAAAAAAATAACTCCCTTGGCAGCGTCCATTATATTTCTGACAAATGTGATGTGTTTGGTAGTCATCATCAACCTGTCTGCTGTCTTCAATACGATCAACCTTACTAGACTTCTCTCTATACTGGAAAAATGCATGGACGTCAGTGGAAACCTTATGAAATGGTTTTCATCATTTCTTACTGAATGATGACTTCAGGTAAAAATTAGAGAAAACACCTCTGCTCAAATTGAACTACAATGTGGGGTTGGGGGGGGGGAAGAGGTTCTTCTCAGGATCAATATTTGCTCCAACATTTATGTAACCCATTAGGTTTAGTAATGAATGCATAAACATAGACTAATAACACAACTATACCTGCAGACATCAAAATATTCATGATATCGACAACCCGAAAGCATGCCTTTCTCAATTTCAATCTTAGATAGTTTTCTCCTCTTGATTCTGGAAAAAAACGAATTCCTTCTTTCTTTATTAGTTTAAAAAAAAAGATCCATCTCTTCTGCAACTTCTTAACCTCAACGGCTTTCCAGATGCTCCTGTACCATCAGTTAAATCATTGTAGTCACCATTGATCCTGCACTTGTGTTTGTTATGATCATCTGTACGGTATCTATCACTCAGAAGGATATCCAGGTACTAAGCAGGTGAGTCTAGTCAGGCCTAATGCATAATGAGGTTGCTCAAAGAACCAGATCTTCAGCTTCTGGTGGATTTCGAGAAGTGATTAGGAGGCTCTGATGTGCAGCGGCAGATCATTCCACCTCTGGGTTTTATTATTTGTAGGATATGTGCAAGTAGGAGATTGGCAGAATAGAGGTGTCAGGGGGGTGTTTGAAAGTTGGTGCGCTTGTTTAGGAACACAGGGTTTAAGTTATGAAGTGTCTTTAAAAAAAATAGTCAGGAGTTTGAAATGTGCTTGCTTGTGTATTTGTAGCCAGTGAAGCTTTTTGAAGTGAGGTGAGATGTGTGAACATTGACGAAGGTTGAGTAATTCTAGTCTCCGAGTTCTGAATGGTCTGCCGCTTCGTGACAAGATATCAGACATATAAACAAGGTAGGACCAAATGCCTCCCTACTCTCTTAAAAAAAAAAAAAAAAAGACAACAGTGCAGACTCTTATTATATCAAGCCTGTCTTTAACACAGTTGTAAGCCTGATTCACAATGGTGAAAAATTCAACCTCATCACTCTAGTCTATTGGCTTACAAGCTAGAAGATGTTTCAAAACTCTGCATCTTGACCCAGAGGGTTATAAATGCAATCTATCCTCCATATGTAGCAAAACATTTTACCAACTCAGGATGATCCAAGGGTCTCCGAAGCAAAGGCTCTGTTACTAAAGGGTCCCAAATTTAAGTCTTCACGAGCGAGAAAATTACCATTCTCTGAAGCTGGCTTTACCACATAGAACTCTCCACCCATAAGTCTTAGAAAGCTCATACCGGTCACTGCTTTCATGAGAGAGCTCAAAGCATATCTATTCAAACAATCCCTAGCCCAGTGCTAGCATATTCCAAAGGATGGCTGCATCAGTATAAACTACCTAGTGATCAGATTTTCGAAACTCAACCTATTGATTTTTAATTCTGGGTCCTTTCATTGTAATGTAGTTCTTTCCTAACTTCATGTATCCCTTTTACTGGTTTATTTGGTTAAATGTAAAGTGCCCCTATACCTCCCTGGTCTGGCTGCACTATGTATATATTAAAAAATGTAAAAAAAAAAAATACTGCTGGCTTTCTTTATACTTTTAACAATTTAATGATATAGGCAATAAAGCTGATAAATGTCTGTCAATAACACTACAAGTACAGCACTCTAAAACCTATACTCAAAGAACTCACCTGGTGAGGGAAATTCCCAAGTATTTTCAAGAACTGTGTACCACTGAGATCTAATCTACACCAGCAAGACAGCAATAGCTCGTGAACAATGTCCTGTCTAATATATCACCAAAACTTAAGGAGGAACTGAACTATCTGATTCAAGAAGACGTTAAATCAAGTATTAATTCCCTAAAGCCTTAGAAGGGACAAATCTTTGATTGGTACATTATAACGTTCTGTAACTTGTGTGAGTGCCACCTGGTTAAACGCTTTACTAAACTGTTTAATTCTTTCTCTGAGACAAGGGATGTTAAATAAACTACAAAAGGGCAAATGTACCCCTTGGTTTAAACACCTGAGAGCATCCATATGACTAGAATGTGTACAGGCCCATTGCATTAACAATCATGGGTCAATCGTGTTTCATTGTTGACAGACCTGTCCATTGTATTAGGTGAGTTGCTCTCCTAAAGGAAAAGGCATACAGACCAAATGTCTCGGCTCTGTGGGTGGTGTTCGATGCTTAAAAAGACATTTGATAGTAAGTTGGGACTTTTTGGAAGTAACTGACCACAGTGAGCTTTTGATGTCCACTGAAAAGCTGGATTTTATCCAATATGTTAGACGCCAGATACAATGGTAAGACAGTGGAAGGTGATCAGAAAGGGCATGCTGACTATTGAATTCTTAGCAGCCAGGAGTATGACATCTCCATTCTGAAGGGTCTAAGAGTTTGGGGTCTGTGGAGCATAAAAATAAGATTAGCCTTTTCACAAATTATGTTCTCTTAATAGTAAAGGAGCTAGAAACATTCCTCCCACCAATACTGAGGAAATTGGAAATAAGTGTCTCAGTAATCCACAGAAACTTAAATAAGCCTGAAACTGTGAATGTGTTGTTTGATCTAAACTGAGTTGATCAGCTCAAACTCATGAACCAGCTGTGCTGGATGGTGAAGCTGATCAAATTCGTAGGCATACACCTCAGGAGCACTCTTTAGGGTTATGCTAGGCGAGAACGCTGAGGTCACTGCAAATCTTAGCAAATGGAGTGCTGTGTGTATCTCATGGGTGAGCATGACGAGCATCAATAAGATAAACAGCTTACACTGCTTCCTTCACACATTTTAGTCCTTACCATGCTCAGATACACTGCAGAACAAGTCACGTTGACAAAAGAGAAGGACTCATTTAGACAAAGAAGGGTTACAGTGCCCTTAGAGACAATTAATTGTATTTATATAGCACATACTACCCTTGACGAGGTGTTGAAACTCTTTTCAGAGAATAGCACGCTACTCCGGAACCCAAGAGGAATTAGTGGTGGATTAGTATAGGAAATAGGAGTACAGTATTAGTTCATTTGAGTGGAGGATATATGAGTTTGTTAGTTGGATTGACTAAAGTAATGGAGGGATAGAGGAGGGAAGAATCCAGAAGTGTTAATTGGGAGTTTATAGTAATAGGATGAGCCTTGGGATGAGTAAAGAAGAGATGGAGGAGGGAAGAGCCTGTGGAAAGGGGTTAGGGAGATCATAGTAGCAGAAGGGGTTTTGGATGAGTCAAAGGTGAGATAAATGAGGGAGAATTTAGTATGGTTGTTTGGAAGATCATATTAATAAACTGAAGTTTGGGGTGAACCAGATGCGATAGACGAGGGAAGAGCTTAGGCAAGATTATTTTGGAGATCAAAGTACTAGAATGGGTTTGGTATGGGTCAGAGTGGGGATGGAAGATAGATTGATAGAGACATAGGGTGATGGGGTGACACAGTAAAGCTTACGAGAGATTAAAATGTATATTTTTTTTAATTATTTTTTTACTTAACTTTTTTGTATTTTATTTTAGATTTCTAATATTTGATATTATTAAGTGTACTTTTCTAACATTCATTTATCTTTCCTCAATTTTTCAATAGCGATATGCTTGTTGTTCAATAGTTAAGATAACATTTGCTCATTGTGATATAAAAAAGAAAGCAGAGATTCATAAGTATCTAATATAAAAGCTTGTCTAGGAGCTATGCAATGACCTGTGCACCTGTTAAGCATAGAAAAATATACACCTATATACACACTCTCACACACACACACACACACACACACACACACACACACACACACACACACACACACACACACACACACACACACACACACATATGACCGTGAGTAAATATACATTTGTTAAACAGGCTTAAAAGAGTATGTGTATCATTTATTATTATGAAATAGTAACTATACGTATTTCTTAAAGAACTATACACATCTAGAATATACACATAATCAGATTATAAATATTTATAAACACAGGCAAAGGCAGTCCATTGCTGTTTGAATATGGTGGTTATGAAGGAAAGAGCCAACTCTTGAATAGTCTTCTGAAGACAAGATAGTTATCCATGGATCTTATATTTGGGGGTAATGAATTACATAGTTTGGCTGCTAGAACAGAGAAGGATACTACCTATTGTCTTTTTCTTGAATGGTGGTGCTTTAAGGCGGGATGCCAATCTTGAGCGGAGGTTTCTTTGTTGAATTTATTTGGTTATTTTGTTTTTGATGAAAGGTAGTCCTGTTCCATGTATAGCTTTGTGGGTGATACTAAGCAGCTTGAAGGTGGATCTTCTGGCAACTGGTAACCAGTGTAGTGCTCTCAAGGTAGGGGAGATGTGTGCTTGTGGCTTAACATATAATAGTAGCCTGGTAGCTGACTTCTGAATACCTTGTAGTTTTTTCATAATAGACAGAGATAATCCATAGTAGAGGCCATTGGCATAATCCAGTTTAGACAGTACAAGAGAGAGAGGCTGCACCTTGTGTGGAGGTGGGGGAAGATGTGTTGCAGAGTCTTCAAGGTGATGAGGCTTGATTGTGCTAATTTGTCCACTTGGGCATTCATTGTTAACTTGGAGTCCATGGCAATTCCAAGGTTTTTGACTTCCTTGGATACTTGAGGAGCAGTGTAAGTGGCGCTCCAGGGTTCCAGAGCAGGACAAATTGCACAATTACAACATAAGGCATTGGTCTTGCAACTAGATAAAAACGTGGCCTTGTGGCCCCTCGCAACAGGTTGGAGCAAACAGTAAATGGTCATACAAAAATAGCTGGGAAAGAGTGGTGAGATGAGAAATAGGTGATAATAAGATTAGTACACGTTTGCATATTGAGGATCCAACAGTATAATGGTTAAGGATTTGCAATACAAAATAATGTACCCCAGGTAGCAGCGTGGCAAGGCTGGAGCTGCCAACGCACCTACCTATCCCCACCAACCCTCCAACCTCACATCACCAGGACAATTCCAAAAGGTCCATCCTAGTGTGTAGCAAGGGGCAGAAGCACCATGACTGATGCAGAACTGCCGCCAAGGTCAGTACCTTCTGTCAGCCAAGCAGGAGTCTCCTGCTTCACTGACGCCACAACACCCACTCCAAAAAAGACTGTCCCAGTGCAGCAAAGGACAGAAGCAATCCAGAAGGCACCACTGCAGGCCCAGACTGCTGACAAAGTCACTGCCTTCACCCAATCGCTGGGCTCCTGTTTTCTTCCTACCATGGTCTCACTTCAGAAAGGACAATCTCAGTGCATCAAAAGGCAGAAGCGTGCCAAGTAGAACTGTGGCAGACCCAGAGCCTCAGACACCACATTCACCAAGTGAACGAGCAGTCTCCCTTCTCTTTCCCTACATTCCTATTTTTCACTTCTCCTAGAATGTCTCTCACTTTGGTGCCTTTCGCTAATGCTAGACAAAGGCAAGGGCACTAACTGTCTGGCCCAGGAAGAGCTAACGACCAGAATTCCTTTTCCACTGCAACCACCTAAAAGGTAACACTGCACCATGTGACTCACTTAGCATTCACATAACTATACCCAGACACAAACATTCAAGCACCATCTGCAGCATGCCAAACATCGAAGACCACATTGCAACCTTGAGGCATATTTCATCACCACCTTTCCTATGTCTGACATTGTCTTTATCGACAATTTCAACTTGTTCCTGGAAACCAGGCAAATACATACTTTAACAAAAACATAGACATGCAAACCTAGACCACTGTCACCTTGTTACTCCAATTACTTTATCTACAATAAACACAGCATTTGGAGACAAAAGAGGAAACAGAAGAAAAGCAGATGCCCGAAGATCTCTCATAACTAAAATTAAACTTCAAAATTCAAGAAGTGGAAAGTGCAGCTAAAAATCCTGTTATAAGTCAGAAATTCAAATGCCAATTATTTGGATTAAAAAACAGTTGAACTGGTAGCTCATACAAGTGTGACTTTGTAAAATTAAATGGCACTAGACTTTGTGCTTCCATCAAAAGGAGTTATCTGAGCTTTGGTAGAACGGAAATGCTATACTTATGTGCTGGCCAAGTCAAAGTTGATTTTTGAGACATAGACTCAAGTCATGAAAAGTTGTAATAACTGCACAAAAGTGACTTTTGAAACTATCCATGGGATGTTTTGTTTTGGATGGGTAAATGATTTGAATACTGGGGAATTAAAATTTTACAGTCAGGTTTTGTCATAATTGCTATTATTATTAGTACTTATGTCATTGTTCAGGTAAATATGGCCTCAATAAAATGGGGTTGCGGCAATACCTTAAGAGCCTCGTTGATGCTCTTAACAAGAAAATTGAATATTTAATTTATAGGCTTTAATGGAATAATTGAAAGAAGCTGAAAAAAGCGTTATAATGGGCATTAATGCATATTGCAACTCGAAGATGTTTTGGAAGTGTTGTGCCTAAAAAACACAACAGAAGGCATGCTGTGGAACGTTAACTAGGCTGCATCATGGGGGCTGCTTAATTTAGCTAAAATCAAGGTAGAGAAAATGAGCAAACATGCCAGAGTATGCTAATCACTAACACAACAATTAACAGAAAAAACAAAACTTTGCCAAGTACCTCATAAAAGACATAGCTTTGTTCTCATGTAGAAGAAATTGGTAAGTGCCATATGGTAATAATCATAAGTCTTCAATTTTTAGGTTACACAGACTGACGGTCTGACAGTTGTGTGCTCAAAAAGGTACACTTTTTGGCACCAGCTATGAGATCCCCTGGTCAACCATTTTCTTCTTTTTCTGCTAGATGCACAAGGCATATTCTATCTATATTGCAGAGTTCTGAGTCATTTGCCTGTAGGAGCCCATGAGCCCACAACCAGTCAGTGATGGATGCAGATGGAAGTTGTGATATGTGTCTTAATTTGGAGACACAACCTCCTGTTTTGCGGAAGAAACACAGAGCCCATCTCACTCTGAAACAGGACACGATGAACTGGCATTCCTGAGCCAGATTCAAATATGACTTTTTCATGTCCAGGGGAAACTCCAGGACCCTCCGACAACTGTAAACCTTCTGGGTGTCAGACTCTGTCTAAGAATAAAAAACAGCAGATATTGACCAGTCATTCAGATGTGAATATGTGTACATCCTCCAAGTGTAAAGAAGCCACCACTGGAGCCAGTGATTTGGTGAAGGCTTTAGGTGCAGAGAAGAGACTGAAGGGCAGAACCCTAAATTGAGAGCTCACTACAAACAGCAGGAATTGCTGCCAATTATTGAGTCTATAAGCATTCCTGAGGTTCAGAGTTGGTAACCTGAACGTTTCCCCAGGACACCAAGGGAATCAAAGATTGCAAGGAAGCCATCTTCAAAAATGGGTGAAGGGATGCAAGGAATATGTTCACTTTTTGGTAGATCTAGCATAGGTCGAGCTTTCCCATCTTGTTTAGATAGCTGAAAGAGGGTGGAACAAAACCACAAGCCATCTGGCCCTAAAAGGCTAGAAAGATGGCTTAAAGATTGCAAGGAAGCCATCTTCAAAAATGGGTGAAGGGATGCAAGGAATATGTTCACTTTTTGGTAGACCTAGCATAGGTCGGGCTTTCCCATCTTGTTTAGGTAGCTGAAAGAGGGTGGAACAAAACCACAAGCCATCTGGCCCTAAAAGGCTAGAAAGATGGCTTACCCATTTTGAAGAGATGAGAACTTCTTCAGTAAGACTGGACTCCAGGAGGAGACTTGAGGAAGAGAGGTGACACTAAAATTAGGTTGCCCTGTACATGTCCATCTGTCTATGGCAAGGGATGAGGGGTGTATTTTGTTGTTAAAGTTAACAAGGGTTTCGAAAGGACGGAATAATTAGGAACCCATTGTCTACAGTATTCAGCCATACCCAAAATGGCTCATATTTTTTTTTGTGTAGTGGGAGGTGTTAGTATTAGTTTTATATGTTTAGGGTCCAATCTCTTCTCCCCCCCCCCCCCCCCCCCTTTGACAGGCGGTGTCCTAAATAGGCAACCTCCTGTTGAACAAATTGTAGCTTGGAGTGAGACACTTTATGCCCATCATCTGCCAAAAAAATTCAAAAGCACAATAGTGTCTTGTTGACATGCTTGTTCATTTGTACTGGCAATCAAAATATCATCAATATACTGCATTCAAAAAAATGAGGGGACAGGTGGAACTTGCACAGTTCTGTTTTTAAGGCTTGAGAATAAATTGAGGACTTTCACTGTAGCCCTGGGGAATACCTGTAAAACAGTACGATCTACTGGCAAACTGGAAAGAGAATAAATGTTGTGAATCTTCATGTAACTGTACAGAAAATAATGCATTTTTCAATTCTATAGCAGAAAAGTGGGTGGCGTTAATGCGAGTACTAGCACGTACTGTGGAGTTGTTAGGTATAACAGGGAATAACAGTTTTATCTAACAAAGGTCAATCACGAAACATCACTTATTTTGGGAAGGCCCTTTCCCATTTTTCAATACAGGAAGTATAGGACTGTTACAGGATGAACCTGATATTTCCTTAATCACTCCTTTGCTCAGTAGGTCTGCAATGACCTGTTGTAGTCCTTCCTCCCCTTTGTTGGATATCCTATATTGTGGTATTCTTGGTAAAACAGCATCATCCTTTATGGCAATGGTGACAGGAGCAATATTCATGTACCCTACATCATTATGTATGCCCATACAATGTCATTGATAGTGTCCATGTGGTAGTCGGAGAGGGTAGTTGAACCAACAAAAGCTCCAGTAGGAAACAGTGTTATATCTGACCAATCCAAAAATATTCCATCAGCGGTACATCTAATGGCAGCATGCTTTTTTGTCAGGAAATCTATCCCTAACAAATTTAGGGGATATTTGTCTGTTAGCACAACGGAGTGCTTATCTGTGATGGGCCCAATGGAGTATGCCTGTAAGGCAGAGTTAGGACTCTTAACTGTCACATTGGTAAATCCCACAGATTTTTTATATCTACCCAAGAGGGGTACTTGTGGGACCATTTGCTTTGAAATGGAGGAATTGGTGGCCCCAGTGTCTACCAAGAATTTAACTTTCTCTCCCTACAGTAATGTATGTCTGAATATGATTTAATGTATTATTATCTTTTGATATACATAGTATAATTCCAATGGAGCCACGCTGTTAGTCTTTTGGGCATCTTCTGGGTGTTTCCTTATCTGGACTTTTGGGACCTCTCTGTCAGTTGGACGAACTGGCTGTAACCTCAGAGATGAAAAGACATAGGTCTTAAATACTCAGGTCTAATTTTTTTTTTATTTCTACTCCATACACCACATTAGAAATAATGTCCTCTTGCTAAAGGACTGGGTGTTCTTTATGTTTTTTTTTTAATACAGGCAGTATTTTTATTGAATAGATCAGGTGCTCTTTATTATTGTCAGGGCAGTTATTGAGATAGGGGAGATAAAACGGGTGCCATCACCACCAGCCACACGTGACAGATCAAAACCCCAATAACAGTTCCCAAATTATCAACCATCCTTTTTTAGTCCCCTGCACGCTCTGTTGTACTAGCCTGAGGCCATGGCTCTGGGTAAGAGCTGTGGTAACCTTGTCGTGAAGGCATCTCTCTGAGGTTGCCACCCTCCCCTCCTTGACATTGGAGTCTGTAGTCATTTCTTCCTGGACTCCCACCAGTGCCCCCGGTCCTTGCTCATCCTTTCTTGCCAATCATCCTCATCTATTCCTTCTGCTTGCTCCAACTGCTGCATTGACTCTTCAGTCCTGCTGCTATCCTTTGGCTTCTCCTCCTCGCAGTGTCCTCCTTCATAGCTCTGTCCATCCTCTCCTATCGGGTCTCTGCCACCAGTATGGTTGGTGCCACACCCTTTAACCAGCTCTTGGACGGTAGTATCAACCACTAGAATGCTGACTCGGGGTCCTGATCATGTTATTCATTCAAGAGCACCAGTGTCCTGTCACAGTACCCTCAACCCAGGCATGGCCGTTCTGGCCATGGGGATATTGGATTCCAGAGAGATAGTCAGCTGTGTTCTGCAACTTCCCATGAAGATGAGACACCTGGAATGAGAAAGGTTGAAGGGCTGAAAACCATAGAGGAGGATCCTAGCATTAGAGTCCTTATGTTGAACCAGCCAGACCAAAGGGGCATGGTCTGTAAGTAACACAAACAAACAGCCCAATAAGTAGTACTGTTGTGCCTCCATAGCCCACTTAATGGCTAAACACTCCTTCTCAATTGTGGGGTAATGGAGCTTACGAGGGAGGAATTTTCTGCTAATGTATACAACAGGTCTCAAGCATTCCTCAGTATCTGGTTGGGAGAGAATGGCCCCGAGGCCCCTGTCCGATGTGTCTGTTTGAAGAATGAAGGGGCGGGTAAAGTCAGGACAACATAAGACAGGATTTGGTGCACAAGATGTTTTTAAGCAAGTCAAAGCTTTCTTGTTGTTCCTAGGTCCATTCCGTAATTTTATTAGGGATGGTTTTGAGTAATAAATCTGTTATGGAGGCAGCTTTTGCAGCGAAATGGGGAATAAATCTGCGGTAGTACCCTACCAAGCCCTAAAAAGAATGGACGCCTTTTTTGTCCTGAGGCCTGGGGAGATCACAAATGGCTTATACTTTATCTACTTGAAGCATGATCTGTCCTTTCTGGATATGATACCCAAGATATCAGATGGAATCAGTGGCAATCATACATTTTGTGGAGTTTGCAGTAAGACCGGCCTCCCCTAGGGTTTGTAGTACTGCACCCAAATGTAGAATGTTGCTCCCAGGTGGTGCTATACACTACAATATTTTCTAAATAGGCCACGCCATAGGCTCAATGAGGTTTCAGAATTTCCATGAGCCACTGAAAAGTGGCAGGAGCTCCATGCAATCTGAAGGTGAAGGCTGTAGGAGTGGTGAACGATGTCTTTTCTTTGGCTGATGATGCAAGGGGAATTTACCCACAGCCCTTGGTTAAATCTAGGGTGGTGAGATAAGTGGCAGAGCCCAGGTTTTTGACTAATTCATCCAATTGGGGCAGGTATCGAATTTAGACCTCTTGTTCACCTGTCTGAAATCTATACAAAATTGAATGGTCCCATTAGGTTTTGGAACCAGGACCACTGGAGATCTCCATGCACTGTTAGAGGGTTCAATGACCAATCCTGAAGCATTTTGGTGACCTCAACTGTGGCCCTGTGATCTTCGGGAGTCCTGTAGGGTTTTAGTTGCACTACCTGATTGTTCTTGGTTATTATATCATGGCTAATGAGAGTGGAGCGCCCAGGTTTTTCAGAGCATACATCTGAATACTTTTGTATATGTTCTTTTTGGTTTTTGTTTAGGGTCACCCCTGGAGGGACTTCCTTTCTCACAGTATTGTCTTCTTGAGGTAAAAAGAAGAATTCTAAGGTTTGTGAATCCATTACCAGCATAATAGAGAAATCTTTCTCCCCTTTCTGTCTATTTCCTTTCACTTGAAGAGGTTGATACAGTAGCTCTGTTCACTTTTAGGCCAATAGGGTATTTTTAGTTCATACGTTACCAGTTTGATTTTGGCAACTGCTTTATAAGGGCCTTGCCACTGAACCAGGAGTTTATTGAATTTATTGAGGAGGGAAGGAGGACTAAGGCTTTCTCCCCTATCTGTAGTGCCCTTAGTTGACTGTTCTTGTCATATGAAGCTTTCCGTTTCTCCTGCACTTTCTCCATTTAATTCATTACACCCTCCCACAAACTGTGTACCTTCTCTTTGAGAGTGTCAGCATATTCCAACAGATTCAACCCCTCCCCCTCTTCCTCCCAGTTCTCTGCCGCTGTGTCCAGAAGTGTTCAGGGCTGTCGGCCGAACACTAGTTCAAAAAGACTATGGGCCATATGTACGAACACATTTTCCCATACACACAAAATGGGTAAAACCCTTTGCTACATCTGGCCCTATGTCACTTGTACGGCTCAATATAGGTTTGGATAGCATACAATACTTGAGGCAATTTTCTGTCCCAATCACTCCCCGTTTCTGAAATATTTATTTTAAGGATGGTCTTGATGGTACGGTTGAAGAAGAGAACAGACTAGACTTTGGAACAAACCTTCCTCCAGTTACAGGACATTTTGCCTGTGGCCATTGCATAGTTTGTCCACTTACCACATATACCAAGGCCTAGTATCTTGGCCTCTGCTTCCCATGGGAGAAAAGAAGCAACACAAACTTTAACTCTAACAATGTAGTTTACATGATCACTGTCAATGTGGTCTCAAATACATCGGGATGACTACAAGAAAAATCTTTCTCAGGATAATAGAACATAGGAGCACCATTAGGTGCCACAGGAATACAATCTGCATGACTAACCATTTTCTGTTGTTAGGCCATAATGAAAATGAGATATGATAGAGAGTGTTAGAAAAAGGTTAATATGACCCAAGACATCATCAAGACCCTCACTATCCGAGAACCAAGGTGGGTCTACAGACTAAATACACACAAGCAGGTTTTAAATGATGACATTCCATAGAACCTGAACAATACTTTAAATACTAATTGATATTTAACATCAATCAAAAGGATTTACTGAGTGCGGCTAATCACCCTTGAGGGTATCCAGGCGCAGAACGCACAGCTGCGAATGGGTTCGGTCGAACAGCCAGATCTTTAGTCCATTCCTAAATTCCAGCAGGGAGGATGAGGTCCAGAGGTGAAGGGGAAGGTTGCTCCAGGATTTCGCAGCAAGGTAGGAGAAGGAGCATGCTCTGCTGTTGCTACGGTGGATGCAGGGTTTGTGCATGATGGAGAGGTGGGCAGAGTGCAGGAGTAGAGTGTTGGTGGAAGTTCAGGTGGTGGTTGAGGTATGCAGGTCCTTGATTGTGAAAGGCTTTGTAGGTGTATATCAGATTCATGTCTTGAGGAATATAAAATGGGGACTCTTTCTTTAGCAATGAGTATATGAGTAACATTATTCAAATGACTGATGAGTTAACATTCATTAGTATTAGACAATTAGTCAAATTTAAAGTACTCCAATAGCTTCATGTAGAGGTACTACTCTACTCCTCCAGTTAACCTCAAGGACAATATAACACACCAACCCTGCCCTTCCCGATCCAATAGATGCTTGATAATAGCTCCTGTAACATAGGAGAGTATGTGGACAACGTACCCTTTAAGAGCAGCGTTCAATGAGTAAACGGTAACGAGACAAGAAACAATACCACCAAAGATCGCACAATGACTGTGGGTGCTTTAGGAAATTCTGTTTGAGATTGGGAATTTAGAGTGGTGAGAGATTGTCTATTCCACAAATTTTGTAACAAATGGGGACATTTGACAAACAACAGGTAGGTGAAAAAACATACTAGCAACTTGATCTATTTACATCGCCTTAGAGTGTGACTACTGGGATGTGTCCCACCAGCCCAATATAAGGTGACTGGAGACAACTTAAAAGGTAAAAACCACTAGTCCAGATAGATGTGACTTTTTACCACCACTAGTTATTGAGATAACGATATATGACCTCAAAATATATGTGTGTTTATTACTGTTGTGAATGTTGATGAGGGATAAGAATCCCCAAACTTATTTTGAAGGCATGACTGAAGCATGTATTTGCATGACTTTATAGCACGCTCATTTTACAGCAAGAGTACCGATAGTTTCCTTGCACCTTTTTTACAAACTGGCATGAGAATGCATGCATAAAAGGTTTTAAAAAAATAATTTCCATTTACTCACCGATATCTCACGTTTAACGAGAACCTTTTTATGTTGTTATTCTATTATATATGTTGTCCTCGTCTTTCTGCAGGGCACAGTGGCATGCCTCCAGACTAGAGCAAAAAGACATATAGTTGGCATTTTCTGTCCCTCTCCTATACGTGAGTCTAACTACTGAAGACTTACTAGACATTACTGACTGCCTTAAAACAATGAAAAATTCTGAAATAATGGGGTGTATCTCAGTCCTGTTGAAAACCCAGGACCCCATGAGGGCCCAACATGTTGACTAATTCTAGACTAGAGTGATTCTAGACTAACTCTAGATTACGGTAATTCTGGACTAGGGTAATTCTAGATTTGGTAATTCAAGACTATGATAATTCAAGACTAATTATATGGACAGTAACCCTTCTCCACATGACCTGAAATTTTAACTTTTTAAATGGCACCAGTGGGACCCCACATAAAGGGATACAGGGGTAACCACTAGGTATTTTTACATATTTTTATATCAACTTCCCATTAGGTCTAGAAACGTAAGTGTTCCTTGAAAGATGGTTGAACTACCTGGTTTTTAGGGACCAGGGTGCGTCCCGACGATTAAGCAGGACACCAATAGGGTGTGTGAGGGTCCTACATAAAAATGTTTAATACTCTCGCCGGACCAAATAGACGAAGCTATTTTAGTTTAGAAATACTTATGATCTCAAGGTGGTGGGATACTTTGGTTGTGAGGAAGTTCAAAGGAACGCCAGATACTGCATAACGCGCATAGCATGAACGGACTACTACAAGTACCTGACTAGACAGAATTTTAGCATTAAAAAAAACACCTTTCCTTAATTGTTGTCACCTTAGCCTCAAACGGAGTCCTCTCTCCACCAGGAGCAGAGAAAAAAGCTCGGCCTAACCTACACGGCATATTAATACAGCCATGTGTTTTATTCTTCCTCTTAGAGAGATCAGGGGCACAACAATGTCACGACACTCAGCAAGAGTTAAACACCGACGACGATTTATATTAGTCCAATAAGTTTACGGCACTCTGGCCCGCCTGCTTCCGCTCTTTGATCTTCCGCCCTCTTCCTGGCATACGGGGCCAATGAGGCTGAAGATAGCTGGAGCTGCGGGCCATTCAGCAAGCTGCTGTCATGAGGCGGGGCGTGGCCTCGAGAGGCCAAACTGTTGCCGCGTATTTGCAGTTCACTTCCAACATGGTGTTTGCTTGGTGTGTGAAATGAAAGAAGCCCCGTGTATGTAATTTCCTCTTAATGGGAATTTGGCATCGCACAGGTGAGTACGTCTTTGTAACAAAGAGTACCGCGTGCAGACACGTCCAGGGGAGCTTTTTCTTATTTATTTTTTAGGACTGACACGTTATTTGGTGCAGAGGGTGCTCTCCTCCTTAAGTTCAAACGAGGAGGTTTTGAGGAGTGGAGGTGAAGAGTCGGAGTTACTCAGTAGAAGTATGAAATGCTTGTTTTGATTAAGAATGCCGGACTGGGTGAAGGTGTCACCCTATGTGGGCCATCTAGCAGCTTTTAATAGGACGGAGGGTGGGCGAAGACTGTCCTCTATTGGGCAGGGGGGTACCATGTTCTAACAGTGGCTGAGTAGTGCTGGTTGCGTGGCCTCTGACAGTTAGAGCATTATAAAGACCGGTTTGTAATTTTATTTATGTAACGCTTACTACCTCTGGCAAGGCATTGAAGCGTTTGTAGTTGTATTGTGGCTATTACTATAAGGGGCCTGTATTCATGTAGATTTGATGTGTAAGTGTTGTTCCGCAAGTAACAGTAGTTTTACTTACATTTATTGTATTTATGTCTGTCTTGGTTTATAGATTTGACAAGTCTCTTGCCAGCACAGTATATGTAAACAAGCATTTGCAATGCAGTGGGTCTCGTGTTTGCTCAACTTAGAGCTATTAGCCTTGTAAATTCCTAACTGGACTTTTCTTGCCACATAAACTGAAAATAAAAAGTGAAACAGTTGACATAAGCAGGCCGATTAAAAGCATGACAACAGCCGCCATGATTATGAGCGCGAAGAAGAGACGTCAAAGGAAAAAGAAGTTCACTCACAGTCAATGTTATTGGCAAAAGTGCAATTATCCATGTAACAGGGTCTTTGTCCAAGGCGGCAAGAAAACTGCACCAAGGAGGAACAAACGTAAAGCATTTACCTATGATAACAAAGGATTTTTGAAAGGCAAGCCCCTGAATGAGTTACTGTGATGGGCGTTGGGTGGGCATGGTTAAAAGCCCAGATACATACCAACACATCTGAAAAGCAGCGCTTGTGCGGTGCTACGCTAGACATATAAAGGTGCCTTGAATCACACGTGTGGTTTGGGGGTTGTCATTGCTTTACACTGGAAAAATAAATACAGGTACTCCTCCAGTTGATTTTGGTGTTGGGGCAGAGGCAGGTCTAGGAGTCGCAAATTAAAATACAAAGACGTTTTTGATTGCTGTTGAGTACTCCTTTTGCAGTTAATATCCTTTTTCAAGTGAAGTCTTTCGGTACATTTAGTACAACATGTGGTTATTCAATTCATAATTAGTTACTGCGAACCCACTGCAATTAGAGGGACCAGTTATGTTGGACTATGTTGGGTTACCACCGTCCAGTATTAGGCCAGCACTGTATGGACTTGACTCAGCGCTGTGTAACACTGAATCAGTAATCTTGGCTTGAATATGTGATATCGACCACTACTATTCGATATTGTATGATCTTGGGCCAGGACTTAATTGGTTAATCACTGTCCATTACATTTAAACGTACAAGTGAAGGCAGACCATTATTTTTAGTTCGGGGAATTTAAGTACAAGTTGACAGGTCAAAAGCTACACGTATCAGCAAATGTTTATTCTTGGTCTAGTGCTGTATGATGTTGGATTAGGAATGTGCAATATTGGTTCACAACTATATGACCTTGTCCTACACTGTGCGATCTTTGACCAGTAATGTGTGGGTTTGGCTCAAAGCTGTGTGACTTTACGCGTTGTTTCATTTTGGGCTACTGTTTTGATTTTATATTGCTTTCTTCTTAAGACTTTCTCCAGTATGAAATTTAATATGAAAATACAATTATTTCAATATCTCCCAGAGGTGTTCCCAATGTGTTAGTATTGATGCAATTTTATTTATTTATTTATTTATTTATTTAATTTGAGGGGTCATGTCCACCCCCTCCACCCCCCATCCCATCCATACTACAGTGGAAAGAAATTAGCGTGTGGCTTCTGCAGTGCAACTTCAACATCTGCACTTACACAACACTGTTTTCTCAAGTTTCTCTTTTTAACCGGAAAGTAGCCCTGAATACTCTACTACCTTTCAGCAGCACAATTTTAAGAGGTTCCTTGTTTGGAGATATTCATCCTCATTAGGTTGAGCATTGCAGCGCGCAAGCGCTGCTTTTCTGACTTGTTGGTAAGTATCTGGGCTTTTAACAACGCCCACCTCACGCCCATCACTACCACTCGTTCGTGGGCTTGCCCTTCAAAAAATACTTCAATGATATTGGTAAATGATTTACCTTTGTCCCTCCTTGGGGAGGTTTTGTGACCGCCTTGGCCATTGCCCCTGTTACATGGCTAATTGCACTTTAGCCGATTAATTTAACTGCGAGCGAACCTTTTTTCCTTTTGTGTGTTTTCTTCACGCTGATGCTCATGGCGGCTGTGGCACTGTGAATCGGCTCCCTTATGTGAAACTGTTTAAGTTTTAATTTTCAATTTATGTGGCAAGAAAAGTCCAGTTAGGAATTTACAACACTAATAGCTCTAACTTGAGCAGATGTGAGACCCGTTGCTTTGTAAATGCTTGTTTTCCATGACATTCAACCGGTAAATAGCAAATTGACCCTGGTTCCCTCTTGAGAACCACTGCTGTTTCTTCTTTTTTGGCATGTGTTCTAGAGCACCTGCTTTCAGACTTTTTTTTAAATTAGAATATCTGACAACTATAACAGTAGTTAAATCAGTCTTCTCCAATCAGTAGTTTGTGAGCTCGTGGTAGCCCTCCTGTGTGCAGCCCTAAAAACTAAATTAGCTTTTATCTATTTGAAGTAATATAGTAATACCATCACTAAAAAGCATGTAATCAAGACGAAAAATATCTTATTTTCAGATCTCAAACTGATTTTTTTGGAGAAAAATGGTTAAAATTCCAAAATATATTTAAAACTGACATTTCAGTGATAAATCTTGTGGTGTTGAGGAGCCATTACTTATTACTTGCTGCAAGGTGCATTGCAGCTATTGCTGTTATATGTTAACCAATTAGAGACATTCCTCATTAACAACGCCTTTTTTGGGGTCGAGAGCACAAGCGCTCCGTCCCTGTTGTAATTTCTCTTTGGGCTTTTAACCACGCCTATGTCACGCCTGTCACTTTCATTGGTTTGTGGGCTTGCCTTTTAAAATCCTCTTGATTTCATTAGTGAAAGGCATGCATACGTCATGCCTTTTCTGATGTTCAACCAGCCAACTACTGAAAACATACGAGGCTCCATGTTTTCAGCTTGGTTTCTGCACTATTTTATCTTTTTATTTTCCATGCAGCGCAATTGCACTGGGTTTCACATAAATCACGCTTGTTTTTTTGGGGTTTCAATTTCAGCACGATCATGCTGGGTTTTACATAGCACAATTGCACTTGTTTTGTTACTTTCAATTTATGTGGCAAGAAAAGTCCAGTTAGGAGTTTACAATGCTAATAGCTCTAACTCGAGCAAATGCGAGACCCGTTGCATTGCAAATGCTTGTTTACATTATGATTGCCAACCATACCTGATGAAATGAGGAGATCATTGTAGATTATCCTGCATTTGGTTGCCACTAACGTAATGTTTTCTGGTGTGGTCATAATTGCAGTTCTAACAATATTAGTAGCTCAGGATGATTTTACTTGAACGTAAAAGGAGCTTTATTACAGAAAAGGTTAGAGATCCCTGAATTAAATAATTGTTCATTCAGTATTAAAGATAGTACTGTTTCTTGCCTAGGAAGCATAGGCTTAAAACTTCATCATGGGGAAATACTTTTTTTGTTGTTGCTATTTTTGAGTACCTCGGAACCCAGCTTGCCCGTGCTCTTGTTCAGGATGCAGCTGGTATAGTAACACAGTCCATTGCATTTATATAAAGTGGACACACTGGACCATGCCAAAGGATCCTTAGAACAAAGTTGTCAAGTTAAGAGCTGTGCCCATTAGACAGTACTGTGTTTGAGTGATGTTAGATCTGCACACTCTTGTAGGCTAGCATTATGTAATAAATAGCCAGCTCTGTGGGCTATTGGGCACAGGAAGGTTAGTGTATGAAGTTGGGTCAATGCTGTATATTGTCGTAGCAATAAAATAGGGTTTATCTTTATTTCAATTATAAAAATATAATCATAAAATTATAAATTAATAATCTTGTTCCAGAACAGGACACTTTCCAAAAAGCAGCAGACCCCAAATGCCACTGGCTGATCACCCAATAAAAGCAAATGCAAGAATATAGGCCTGTGTTGAGGAAAAACCCTTACCTTAAGAATTGGCAAAAGGAACCTTCGACGCACGGGGCCATAAAGCTCATAAAGGACTAGATGTTCCAAGGTCTGAGGCGATCCATTATCACAAGGGCAAACGAATATGCAAGATGTAGCGAACTGCCCAGGCAGAAAACAGAGACGTGATCTAATGGAGCCCAAGCTAAAGCTCGTAAGAAGCAATCTCTCCCATGGCTAACTGACCCAGGTGAGATGAGGATTTCAAGAATGGAAACACTGACTGGGCTGGCCTGCTCAGAGCCAGATCCACTCTACGCTCCTTTGCATGGGAGAAGAATAAATCCTTGGCCCTTTTACCATATTCTTTAAAAAGCAGGTGCAGAGTAGATAATAACTCTGGCAAACCCAGGGACTCTCTTGATGTGAACGTTTCGCACAAACCATATAGTGTGATTTCCCAATGTTTGTGTAAAGTTCTAGATTGTCCATGAATTTAACAAAATGGTCAACCAAATAGTTAAAGCGATAAGGGGTGCAGGAGAGAAGGCCAGTGTCATCAGCATACTATAGGGTTGGTACAGGTGGCAATTTAATTCTAGGCATAGCTCTCCCTTTCTCCATCAAAAAGCTATTTAATCCATTAATATAAAGGAGAAAGAGGATAGGCGCTAGTACACAACCCTGGCGAACGCCCCTTGGGATACTAAAGAAATCTGAACATTCCCCTCCCTGCTCATACCTAACACACACATTGACATCAGTATGGAGAGTCCAAATCAAGGGAGACCCAAATATCCCAAACTTTTGATCAATTGACCTGGTCGAACACAGATCTTAAAACCATGAAAAGCCAAGTACAGGGCTCCCTTTTTGGCGATCACATATTTACCAGTTATCAGGATTAGGTTCAAACATTACTCCATTTTACCTCTCCCTTCCCTAAAATCTGTACTGGGCTGGACAAAGAATATTATTATCTTGCGCCCAGTCCTCTACGCAATGCAGGGCAACCCGGCCCAAAATGTTGACCACTGAATTAAGCAAGGAGATTAATGTCCGGGTCTTGTCTATTGCCGATAACTGTGGACTTTCAAGATTTCAGAATGTTTTCTATAGACATTGTTTAAAAATATTGGTTAGTATTGGGTCCCACAGCAGGATATCCGCTTTGAAAAGGTCCATAGGGATGTCGTTGGGTCCTGGAGCCTTATTAGAGGTACTAGCTAGATTGGCAGTACGGATTTGCTCAATTCCAAACGGAAGACCCAAGGAAGGCGAGGATGTCCCCACAGGATCAGGCAGACCTTGGGTCGTGCTAACAGCATATACCCCATTAAAATGTTGCACCCACTGAAAGTGGGTAATTGTGACCCAACTTATTCATTAGGGCAAGGAGGAGTCTCTTTGCTATTAACAATTTTCCAGAAGCACCTAGCATCCCTAGATTGACAATTCGATAGAAGGCGCTCCCACCGATCCTCTTTCAGGAACCCTGATGTCATTTTTATAAGCAGATCTAGACAAAGTGATAGCTTGCGGCTCTCAAGGGACAGCTTTAAGTATTAAAAGCAAGTGTTTATTGGCAACCCTACGGTTATTGTCAAACAAATTAGAGCCCGACATCTCAATCATGTGGAATTAACAGAGGTGATTAAAGAGCAGAAGGCCTCTATAACACTGCTAGCTGGAGCTCCCCACTTTAACAGAACCTCTGAAATTAAAGTAAAATTAATGAAAACAATGGCCTCCAGCAGGGTGGGAATAGAAATGTGGCTCCAGTTAATTCTGCAACTCTGGTCTTTGTTTGTCAAATTCTTTAGACCGGGCACATAAACAACCAGATCAGCTCCTGGTATAGCCAGTCCAATCTCAGTTTGGTTATGATCACTAAAACCGGTTTCATGAACCGTGCCAAAAGTAAGCTGATCATCTAGGGGCCTAAAAACAAACACAAGAAATGGTTGTTCCTCTGCCCCGCACAACGAAAGTTGGTTTTGGATCCACAGGTACCATCCCCTGGCCAGGGCATTAGACAAACCAAAAGACCCTACAGCCAGAAAAAGCTGCCTACCTCTAATATCGGACAACAAAGGTCAGTGCAAGATGTCTTCTAACAGGAAAGGATTTGAATTGGGCCAACTTTGACCCATCTTAGCATTAAAATCTCCACCCAGCAAAACATTAAACGATTTGAGGTATAACTGGGCCCAGAGCTCCAGGGTTGAAAGTGCTTTAAACAAAGTTTCAATCTGGCAGCCATCCTCCCAAACAGCATTATAAAAATTAATGACAAAAAATTGAACACTTTAGAGACTACAACTCACAGAATTTGGATAGCGTTATGTCTCACCGGGATAGGAAATGCCCTAATGAGCTTATTGACACGAACAGGGCAGCAAGACGTCCTCGTTCTTGAGACTCATGAGAAGGGAGGGCCAGCACCACAAAAGTTTTGTAACCTTCCAGGGGCAAAACAATTCCTGCGCCCTGGTCTCCTGCAACAGGAGTATATCAAATTGGGTGGCTAACCTAACCCACTCCGGGTTCATTAATTTGCCCTCAATGCCTGCTATGTTCTGACTCAGAAGCCCAGTGATACTTATGTCAAGGCAAGGCACCTCCTCAGTGGAACTCTGAAGGGTGTGGGGGTCATTACCATGGGGGACGAAAAGCAAGGAGTCACAATATCTAGCAGTCAGTCGTTCTCATCCAAACCAGAAAGAGGGAGAAATAAATTGAATGTAGAAAGTGTATTCTGAGCTACCCCCTTGGGATTCCGTGTGTGATATGATATTGGACATATGGTTTGTCATACTAGGCCCACATTTTGTGATATTACCACAATATTTATCTTGCCCCTATTGTGTATATAGATGGCCAGGTCTAGCATGATATAATGATAAAGGTGAGCTTAATGTAGCAACATTAAGTACTGGCAGTTGACAGTATAAATGCATACCATCCTGGTTTAAAAAGGCCAATTTGATGATATATTCAACTTAGTTCTATAAGAGCAGGGTTTTAGCAGTTTATGGTTAACTCTTATTGATAAGGATATCCTACATAATATTGTCTGTGCATGTTTGTTGTCTGGTGACTTGCAATGTAGACAGTGCTTAATTTGTGAAAGAAAGAGCGCTGGTGCTCGCAGCTCCTCAGAAGCATGCCTCTGAGCAATTAAAATACATTAACATGTACATTACATCTCTTAAGTAGACCAGTACCATGGCATGTAGTCTGAAATCCACCTTGTGCATTTTTTCATCCACTACAACCCTGCCACTTTAGCTCACTCGTGCAGGTTTCTGTTTTCTATCCTTGTGATTTTCTATCTTTCTATTACTCTGTCTTTCTGATTTCTGTGGTTTTTTTTTTTTTGGTCTCGCTCTCGGGAAAAGTCTGCTTTTCAAAAATCGGTACCCACATCTAAAAGTGGTGTAGAGTGCAGTGGCGCAAAGTGGTCTAGAGCGCAGTTGCATGGCCCTCCCTGGCTTAAATTAAGCACTTAAAATAGGTAGTCTATGTATGTGAATATGAAACATTTCAATCCATCAGTGCATAACAAGTACACAGTGTGATAAAATGTTTTTCTTGCAACAGTCTTGATTTAATCAGTGATCGCTATGACGTTACACTCCAACTGGCATGATATTGTACTAGTTTATTGAATTAACTGAAAACCTATCCATGGTTGCTGAATTTGAAAGCACCCAATTGGGGTTGACCGAAACGCCTTGATTGGCCTAGATGGATCTTCAGTGTCCCTGCAGAGTGTGAATGAGGTGTGACGGGCTGTCTCTGAGCAGCAAGCCTTTCTTTACAAGGTGACATGTTTTTGAGGTTGTGACCTTCACATGTGCTAATAAGAAATTGAGCGAAGACCTGCAGTAAAGAGCTCCTAAACAGATGGCAAAGAGCCTCTTAAACTAGAGACAATGTTACATACATGTGAGATATATACTAATAGTGAGGCCCACTGCATAACATTAAACAAGTATCTTGGTGGCAATTACAGAGGATGTTAAATGCAAATGTTCTGATCTACATTAAATTACATATACATCTCTGATAACGACTAAGTCAAGGTAGGTTTAGGGTTGGGAACTACTGTTATGGTGGTACCAACTGACCAGAACTGCTCAATGCACTCTCTGAGTTCTTGTTTTTATCATCTTGTCTGATCTGCAGGTCACAAACAAGAGTTTTTGCAGTTGTTTTTAAAATGGCAAATGCTATAAAACTGAGGCATGTTAACTCGTGTGGTGTGGCATGTTACTTGTCAATTTCAGCTGCTACTCCTTTCACTCTGAATGAAGTTTAGAGAATTGAGCAGTTAATTGCTGTAAAGAGATGTCTTTCACGAGCATAACGAAGAGAGGGTTAGGTCTTTGAGCAACAGGGTCACAGCACTTGCCAACCTGAACATCCACCCAACAAAAAAAAATACAAAAAACAAAGAAACGGGAATTGTATACAATTAGGGAAAAAAACTGTCTGGGCCCTTCGTCATACGTTAAAAACAGTTACTGTCCTGCCTGGCCACTCCCGGACATCTGGTCACCCTAGGCATAGATAGACTCCAGCAGCACTGAGCTTGCCTTTCATTCTGCTTGCTAATGGAAAGTACCGCTATTCACAGGGGTGTAGTGTCGGGGGAGGGTGTGGGGGGGGGTTTAACCCCCCCTAATAAATGTATTCACTAGTAAATAGTTGGGTATATGTGCTTTCAGTCGGTTATGGTGAGGTAGCTGTCGGGCTTCACTTAGAATTTTTACATGCACACATATACAAAAACATATACATGCCCGCACACACACACCCTTATGAAGTTATAAAAATTGTCAGTTATTTTAGAATAAATTTTCTTTTAAGTAACCTTGTGTTTTGCTTTCACTAATGGCCGAGCTGACAAAAATCTCTGGAATGCACTTCTTAGTTTGAAGAAGACATTTATTATTACCTCACCACGAGGTTCCTAAAAAACGAAGGAGATTAGTAGGTCGAAAGCACCCGTTTAAAAATAGTCACAGCAATGAAAGGATAATATATCAAAATGATTCTCAACTACAATGTACACAGCTAATATCTGTGATTATATTATAGCAGAATTGTAAAGCAAAGGATAAAGAAAAAATTCATCACCATAGGGCTTGCCATGCTCTTCATTTTCTCATGCCAGCAAGAAGATGACCCCTGTTCAACTGCGAGAATGAGATCCTCACCCTCACGGGAAAATGTCAGGCATTTGAAGTCCAATCCTGACCGAGGTCTCGGAAATTCCCTCGCTACTGAGCAGGACCACCTCTTTTATAGTTTTAACAACCATGTAAAGAGCCTTCTAAAGGCCCTCCCCTCTCAGATGGAAATATTCAAACATGCTGGTTACTGTAGGTCAGAGTTGGAAGAAAAACGTTGAAAACTGGGCAGCATTTCAAGGCTCTCCTTCCAAGGTCGCACCTTTCCCTGCACTGTAGAAAACAAAAAATATGTACTTTCTTATCATGAACTATTCGTGTTTGGTGAGAGAAATATGGAAACAAAAGCTTAGTTTACCATGTGGAAAAACACAGCTCAACTGCAATGTCTCAACTGCAGTGTCTAACGCCATGATAAAGCCAATAGGCAGCTAAACTGAATACAAAATGTAATCTGCAACTGGTGAACACTGAACAACTAATATGCACAGTGGTGCAACACAAATTCAGAGGTCAAACACATCCATTTTTACTACATTTCCACCTTCTGACCAATGACTTTGTGTTCATTTCTCTTATTTAATAAAAAAAAAAACAGCATAAGCAAATTAGGTTTGCATTGTATAAAGCAACATAATGTAATAATAAACGCAATCACTGTAAAGCAATGGAAGTGGATTAACGTAGTGATCTTATAAACCTTTAAATCAGACACACCTAGAATGAAAAGACTGAAGCTTATGCACTCTGAGTGGGATAATAACTGATTGAATAGTGTCTCCAGGACAGCAAGTTGGTGTAGAATTAGATGGCAACATCATGAGTTCTAATCATGTAAAGGTGAAAGCTGAAAGGTTTGCTGGAATGTAAGTGAAAGTCAGGTCTCCACACGAAAAACAGCCAGTCAACTGGCAATTTGGCTTAATGAGACTGGCAGCAGTCATCAGATGATAACAAGCCATGGGTTAGTTCCAGTGGAAGAATGTAATCAAACAAGTTGACAGAACATCCATGGTACTCTATATTGATCCCATGCAGAACTTGAATCAATGATGCAATTTGCGCAAAATGGATCCATAGGTTTTATACTTTGAAAAACTTTGTGCAACGCTCCTGCTGCTTTTAATCAGGTTCAAGTTGGGGGTGCGGTCCTTCCCCTGACCTCACACGCAAACGCCCGAAGGGAGACCACACAGCACACTCATGGTCAGTGGCAAGTCGTAGTAGGATCCGTAAAAGAAACAAGTATGACTTTTCTTGCAAATAACATTTGTCATCTGCAATGTGCTCTCCTTTTTCCTTAAGGAAAAAGGGCTTATTGGAGCCCTTTGCTATAATTTCTGCAGGTTCTGGAGGGCCATTTGGGGATTCAACTCGCATCTTAGCACTGAGGTTTTTATCTGCTGCACCACAGCTTCCCTTTCCTTTTACTGTCCGAAGGGCTGGGGCAGTCCCTTTCCTTACCAAACCTCCATACACTGCGCTTATAATAAGTTGGACAATTCTGTCTCCAATTTGAATAAGTCAACTTCTCCACTATTTAACAGAATAACTTTGATTTCTCCTTGGTAATCAGCATCAATCACTCCCCCTAAAACCTGAATACCTTTTAAGGGCCAATCCGGATCTGGGAGCAATCAGTCCATAATGCTCTGGGAGAATCTGTACTCCAACACTTGTTTCACACAATGCGATGTCTAGGGGTTTTAGTCTGTAAGCTTGTGAAGCATGTAAGTCAAGACCTGCAGATTCAGGTGTGGCTCTGTAAGGAGCTAAAGCTCCAGGTTTTATTTTCCAGTATGTGATGGTATTGGTGGCCACATGTGACTGTATTTGCAAGGCTGGAGTTAACATTCGCATCAAAGGTGTTTCAGCATTTGTTAATGGTATATTGTTCAGAATCTGGAGGGCTTCATTTAAATACTCTCTCCAGTTTTTCAAAGTTCCATCAGATAATTTTTGCAATTGAGCTTTCAGTAAACCATTCATTCTCCCAATAAGTCCTGAGGCCTGTGGATAATAAGGATTAGGATATCTCCACTCATTATTGTGCTGAGAACAGTAGTCCTGTACCAATTTGCCTTTGAAGTGTGACCCATTGTCACTCCGGATCTGGAGTGGTACTCCATAGTATAACATTAACAAGTACAGAGTTCTGATAGTATTGTGCTGAGTAGCACGTTTGCCAGGGACAGCAATCAAGTATCCAGAATAAGTGTCGACTACAGTACAGGCGTGTGACACCCGCTACTAATCGGTAGTGGCCCAATGTAATCAATTTGCCATATCTGTCCTGTAAACTTTCCTCTCCTCAATTGATCTTTGACTGTTTGTGGGACAGATCTCTGTTGTGTGTGCTGACACATAGGACATTACAAAATCACAGTTTTGATCAAATCTAGGGTAATGTGCATCCCTCCAATCTCTGCCTACTTGTAAGTTGCTTTTTCTCCCAAATGTTTACATTTTTGGTGCGCCCACTTAGTCATCCCCACCAAGTCACAATTCTGGGTTGACACGTCTGCCTCTGAACTTTTGTCTTTGACATCTGCATGGCAATTGAACCAGCGTTCTAGTGAGTCGTTGGGACAATAAGCATCTATGACTTTACTCTGTTTTAACATTTCCCAAATTTCCTGCCACAACTCTTTGCTACACACTTCCTTTGAATGAATGAACCAGTTATGTGCATGCCAGTTGGAAAGCCCAAACGGCTAATCCATTGGTAATGAACCACAAATCAGTGTAAAAATGTCAAGTCTCAGGCAGCTCTTGCTTTAAAGTCTGACACACATTGTACAACTCTGGATATTGGCTACTTTTTTCCTTCTCCTGTGGTAGACAATGACTTTTCAGTAACTGGATTGAATGACACTGCTTTCCAATGTCTTTTAGTGCCCACATATTTGAATGAATCTTTAATAAAATGAACATGCTCCTATCCTATCCTCAGGGGATACGAAATCAAATGGTGCACTCCATTTCACTGGTGACTCCTTTACCTGTGGAACTCACTGCACTCTCTCCTCATCCTGTACAGGGGCTTGTGACACCTGTTTATGTAGGGCTGCAGTGCCTATCGGTCCTACTTGAGCCCTGTCTTGTATATACCAGATCCATTGTATGATACTAGCCTCTTGTGCATGTCCTATACGGTGAGATTTAGGTGAATTTACCACCCACTGCATGACTGATATGTCAGGTTTCAGAATTACATTATAATTTAATGTGATTTGCTCAGTATCCACTAGAGCCCAAAAACAAGTCAAAAGCTGTTTTTCAAAAGGAGAATAGCGATCACCAAAGTCAGAGAGTTTTCTAGTCCAAAGCCCCAGGGGCACCCTTGTCCTCCCCTTCCTGTTTCTGCCACATACTCCAGTTTGCATATTGTCCCTGAACAGTTACATGTAACTCAATGTTTCCACCTTGCACTGTACACAAGTCTAAAGTCCGTTGGATTATTTTGTTTGCCAAATCAAAAGCACACAGCTGCTCATCACTCCATTCAAACTCATGTTTTTTCCTAGTTACTTTATACCAAAGCGTTAAGATTTTGCTCAGTTGAGGGCTATACTGTTTCCAAAAATAAAACAATTTCATGGAATTCTGTGTCTCCTGCTTAGTGCAAATAGTATCAAACTCCAAAATCTTTTGTTTTACCTGTAACAACATCTCTCTATCTTTTGGATTCCACTGAATTCCCAGAAACTGAACATTTTGCGACAGTATCTGTGTCTTGTCTGAATGAATTGTACACATCGTACTTTGCAAAAGTGGTCTGAATATACCAGTAACATCGTTAACTTCTTGCTCAGTGTAATCTTTTAAAGAATGCATTTAAACTCTTGCCAAAAACTGTGGGCTGCTCTGCGCACGGAGAACTACGCTCTTTTAATGAGGCTCACACTGGCCCCCACCTTTTTTAACCTCATCATTACTAGAATGTGAAAAGCCATATTCTCCTGTAACAGCTTCGTAGATTTCAGTTTTATCTTGCAATAATTTGTTTTGGCTAATTTGCTCACGTAAATTCTTATTTTCATATTCTAACTGTTTACACTTCTCATGCATTTTTCTGTAAACAGACAAAAGTATCCAAACCCTCCTGTCAAGAACAAAAGGGACATCATGCTGTTAAAAAAGAACCTTTCCTAAATATGAAAACACTTTAGTTTTATCCAAGCACCCATCCTAAAACTTAGAAAGTCCTGATAAACAAGAAAACATGTTTGTCACAACATCATAAGGCAGTTTAATTTCAAATGCATTTTCAAACATGGTTTGTGGTGCCTCCTTTAATTCTCTATCCCCCAAAAATATTTACACTTTTAAATGGTGCACCTCCAACCCCCCCTTTTTTTTTTTTTTTATCCTGCTGACTACGCCAAAATGTTTTGCTTTCACTAATGACCGAGCTGACAAAAATCTCTGGAATGCACTTCTTAGTTTAAAGAAGACATTTTTTATTACTTCACCACGAGGTTCCTAAAAAAAACTGAAGGAAATTAGTCGGTCGAAAGCATACATTTAAAAATAGTCACAGCAATGAAAGGAAAATATATCAAAATGATTCTCAACTGCAATGTACACAGCAAATATATGTGATTATATAATAGCATTATTGCAAAGCAAAGGATAAAGAAAAAATAATCACCGTAGGGCTTGCCAAGCTCTTCATATTTCTTATGCGAGCAAGAAGATGACCCCTGTTCACCTGCGAGAAAAAGATCCTCACGGGAAAATGTCAGGCATTTGACATCCACTCCTGACCGAGGTCTCGGAAATTCCCTTGCTACTGAGAAGGGACACCTCTTTTATAGTTTAAAAAAACATGGAAAAGAGCCTTCTGAAAGGCCCTCCCCTCTCAGATGGAAATATTCAAACATGCTGGCTACTGTAGGTCAGAGTTGGAAGAAAAATGTTGAAAACTGCCCATCATTTCAAGGCTGTCCTTCCAAGGCCGCACCTTTCCCTGCACTGAAGAAAACAAAAAATACGTACTTTCTTATCATGAACTGTTCGTGTTCGGTGAGAGAAATACGAAGAAACGAGCTTAGTTTACCATGTGGAAAAACACAGCTCAACTGCAATGTCTAATGCCACAATAAGCCAATAGGCAGCTAAACTAAATACAAAATGTAATCTGCAACTGGTTAACACTGAATAACTAATATGCACAGTGGTGCAACACAGTCAGTGGTCAAACGCATCCATTTTTACTACACCCTAACAATTTGCACTGCTATCCTTCCCACTGCCCCTTAAGCCCCCCCATGCTCTGCTTCTTAAATAATGAATTTTACTGTGGTATATCAGTGTGATTTTTGGGGAAATTTGAAGTCCAAACTCCTCCAGCCCTACTGATCAAGTTACGCCCCTAGGTACTCGGTCTGACAAAAAAGTAGTTGCTGGTACTCAGCAGCTGTGAGTACCAGCCCATTTAAAGCCTGGACGAGACCCATTCAGATATTTGCTTGCTGGTTGTCATTTACATTTTAGGACTGGTGCACTCCAATTCACTAATGTATACATTTTGAGTGTTTTCATCATTGACTGGTATAGAAAGTATTTTCTATCATAGCAGCCTGACTCACAATTCCAGCTGACACATGGGATATAAAAGGTCTCTGAGCCGTTATTAGATCGAGCGCGCAAGCACTCTGACCTGTTGTAATCTATCTGTGGGCTTTTAACCACGTCCACCACTATCAGTCGTTCATGGGCTTGCCTTTCAAAAATCCTTTATCATTGTAAATTCTTTGTTTGCCCCTCCTTAGGGCAGTTTTGTTACCGCCTCAGCCATCGACCCTGTAACCTGGATAATTGCAAGTTGTCAAATACATGTGGCTACCAGCGAACTTCTTTTTCCTTTTGTCTCTCTCCTCGTGCTCAAGTCATCTGTGGTGCTTTGAATCAGTTTGCTTATGTCAATTGTTTTATTTTTGATTTTCAATTTGTGGCAAGAAGAGTCCAGTTAGGAATTTACAACGCTAATAGCTCTAATTCGAGCAAACTTCGTAGAAAACCGCATTAGCTGACTGGAGCCATCTTTCAGTTCTTCTTTTGTGGACTTGTTTTACTCTGGGAGTGTACACAGGCCAATCTAGATACCCATTGTAGTTAGGCAGCCAAGAAGTAACACTCAAAGTCAGGAAGGCCAAATCTCTGTGGGTCATTTCAAGGTGATCATTGCTACTTAGCAAAGGCCAGATGTGATGCCATAATAGCATACTGATGTAATAATCCAATTCTGTAAAAAGGAGTGAGGAAAAAGTAAAGTAAAGATTGTTTTTATTTTTTTTCACAAATGTTTTATTTATGCTTTTCAACACTTTCACATACAGTAAGTGGGAAAAAGTAAAAACAAGTGCATTCATACACAGTATGGCTGGTCATAATATAAGTTTAAACTATTTCGTTAGCATACAGACATGTCTGATAAGAAGTCTCACGTCACTATTAAAACCTTTATTATTCAGATGCCCTCTCCGACCCATTATCACTGTCCTCGCGGGCAGCAGCACATGCAACTTCTGGCTCACCGGTTTCTTTACCTATTAAATAGTGTTTGTCGGTGTCCCAATAGTTCGTAAGTTTATGAGTTGATGGCAGTAATTAGCTATATACATCTGTTTGCGTGTTGCACTATACCAGGTCTCTGTGCCAATCTACAATTGTCGGCACCGGGCCTCGATCCCACCTCATAGCAATTTGTTGCTTGGCTAACAATAAGCCAATGGCCAACAACCGCCTGATTGATTTCGGTATGTCTCCATCCCACCCCAGAAGCGCCAAAACAGGCTTGCAGCTAAGTGTTTGCTCACATATCGCCTCCAGTTCCTTAAAAACTAGCACAGAGAATCGCTGCACCCGCGCACACACCCTGGACATGTGAAGAAAATCTGCGCGGTCCGCACCGCACTTGGGACAGGCTGCGCTGTTGCGTAATCCGTAGCCATAAAGTTTAAGGGGAGTATAGTATACCCTGTTAAGGTATTTAAAGTGGATCAGGCGATGTCAAACATTCAGGGAGACAGAGCGAGTCAATTCGCAACAGCGATGCCATTGCACATCTGTAAGCTGTATCTCCAAATCCCTCTGCCACGCGAGCCGAGCTGTATTTAGATCGTTAAGGCGCGCTGTCTACGTGTGTGCATATATACATGATATAAGTCTCTGGGGCTGATCGCATGCCAACACCGCAGATAAAGCCAGCACACCCGGCGGTTCCTGCATGTCTTCCTCCAGGTGCGCTGCTATGGCATGTCTCGTCCGGAAGTATTGATATTGGAGCAGCGCGGACGTTCTGGGGACCCTGTCACGCAACTCTTCCCATTGCCTCATGACCCCCTTCTCAAATAGATCCCCCATATTGACGATACCCAAACCATCCATGGCTCTCACCCAGCTCTTATCCTGCCACAGCACAAATCAGGCGCACCACCCCAGGGGCACATGTGGTGAGTACAACGGAGCCAGACCTGCGCATGTAAGAAAGGAACGCCAAGCGCGTGCAACTGAATTCAGAGATACCAGCTCCCCACATTGCCTATCCGGAGTATGAAATAACCTACTCTGCAACGGGGATGCCAGCTCACACCCTATGGGCAAAAAAGGAAGATCCCCAGACCCATGGATCCAAGCATGCGCAGCAGCTGCCCACGCAACCATGTGGTAAGTTTCCAAGTCTGGGGTTCCCAGTCCACCCAGCTTGTATGGGAGTGTCAGAGTTCACCACTTAACTCGGGGCTGTTTACCCGCCCATGCCAACTTAATAAGCAACTTTCTCAAGGCCACAAAGTATGTCTTCAGCAGCGACATAGGTATGTTTTGAAATAAGAACAAAAATTAAGGGCGTACCACCATCTTCGTAAGTGCAACGCCGCTCATCAACGAGAGCAGAAGTCTAATCCACCTCTCTATATCACTGGCTAGGGTCTCTATGTCAGACATGTAGTTATCTGACAGTACCACCTGCGGGTCTGTATGGACCTTAATGCCCAGATATCTAACCGAGCCTGCCTCCCAGAGGAGCGGGAAACCCATCTCTACTCGCGATGTCACCGGCGTAAGGGGGAACATAATGGATTTGCTCCTGTTTATTCTAAGACCTGAATAGGTACCATACCGCACTATCTCATGCAGAATTGGTGCAACATTACGTTGTGGGTTTTAATATACAGTAACGTGTTGTCTGCATAGGTAGAGACCAAAAGGGTGCAGTTGGAAAAGCTGAGACCCTGATGACTGGTATTCTCGCAGAGCACAAGACAAAGGCTCAGCTACAATAGCATAGAGTAGGGGGGACAGTGTACATCCTTGTCTAGTGCCTTTGGTAATAGGAAACGCAGCTGTGACTGTCCCGTTCATTCTCATTCTGGCTGACGGGTCTCTATATAAAGTAGACACCAAACGCATAAATATATCTCCTACTCCAAATTGTCGCAGGACTGCTTGCATAAAACACCATTCCACTGAGTCAAACACCTTTTGCTGCGTCTAAAAAAACCGCAACGGCCCACAATTCCCTGTTTATATTTTGTATGGCACCGAACAGTGTTCGGAGGTTCGTGGTAAGGTTGTGACCTGGCACGAACCCCGATTGCTCTGGCCGCACCATTTTTGCCAGCAATGTGGCCAACCGATCCGCCAATATCTTTGCGTATACTTTAACATCTACATTTAATAAAGATATCGGACGAGAAGATGAGCATTGTGTCCTGGGTTTGCCCGGCTTATGCAGCGCGATTAGCATTGCCTCACGCATAGAGGGGGCCATAATGCCATTCTCACCCATTTCCCCAAAAACCTCTTTTAAATGAGGGAATATTAAGTGTTTAGAGGCTTTATAAAACTTTACAGTGAGTCCATCCAGGCCCGGAGCCTTCTCCTCTGCCATGCCCCCTATTGCTTTATTCATTTCTTCTAGCGTCAGAGGTGTGCTGAGAGACTCTGTCTGCTTCTGCTAATCTCGGTATCTCAATGTGCATTAAGTAGTCTAGTAGCCCCTCTGAGTCCCGAGCGATCTTAGTGGCGTAAAGTGACTGATAATACTCACAAAATCTTTTGGGTATCAATTCTGGTTCCCGGATTTCACTACCATCTTCTGCCTGTATTACTGTAATCAGATTATTATCTCAATTTGGACGAATCACATTCACTGAGGTTGATCCTGGCCTCTCCCCTTCCCCATACACCCGAGCCATAGCATATTTCCCCATGTGTTGAACCTCTGCCCCGCAGTGTCTTGAAATTCAGTCAACTTAGCTCGTATGCGGCCTAGGGTTCGCTCATAAGCGTTGAGCTCTTGTTCTAGTTCCAACTGTGCTAACTCTCGCTCTAGTGCACTCAGGCGCCCCCTGATCGATCGCAAGACCCCAGCATGTTTTGAGATTATGATCCCTCTTATGAACAATTTAAATGTTTCCCATACGCTGGCCACGAGCCCTTATTAAGGTGGAAATAGTCTACAATTGCCTCAGCTACCTCTTTACGAAAGACGGGGACGAGTAACAAATAGGGAGGAAAGCGCCACGAAAAAGGAGGGGGCACCCGCACGCCCACAACCACACTTAGCGGGACTAAGGCTTGATCAGAGTATGTCTTCGGCCACGGGTCCCCCGGTTGTGCACCGCCCAGAAGGCTCCTAGCAACAAACCATAAATCAACTTGTGTGTGTAGATAATGTGCAGCCGAGTAGTGTGTATAACCTCCTCTGCCTGAATGCCTATTGCGCCACACATGTTTAATAAATAAAGCAAGCTTTTTGTGGTCCGTGAAGAACAACTGCTTCCCATCTACCTCCATTTGCAACTTGGCTGGGTACAGCATGCGATATTCCAGTTGCAAGTCTCTAAGTTTTTTCTTCCCAGCAATAAACTGCTGCCTTGCCTTTTGTACTGATAATGTGAAATCCGGGTATAGTGAGACAGTCATACCTTCGTATTGTAATGTTTTCAATTCTCTGGCTCGGCGCAGAGCCGCATCTTGGTCCCTGTAGTTCAGTAATCTCGCTATTATGGGACGTGGAGGGGCACCCGGAGGCGGGCGAGCCGCCAAAGAGAGGTGGGCCCTTTCCACTACTAGCAAGTCAGAAAAAGTGGTGCGCCCCAGCAGCTGAATGAGCAGACGTTCAACGAAGCTTTCCATGTTGTCGATCGCAGTGGACTCAGCAATACCAACTATGCATAGATTATTCCTTCTCGAACGAGCTTCCAAGTCGTCCACTTTGGCCTGTAAGGAGCACATACTTTTGTTCAGTTTAGTATGTCCAGTGTTCAATTCAGTTTGGCCATCCTCTACGTCTGATATGCACCTTTCTGCCTGATCTAGCCGCTCCGCCTGTTTGTCCAAACGCTCGGACATTCTGTCCATGCGGTAGGAGAGGGAATCGATCTTCCCGTCGATTTAGGTAAGACTATGCTGCATTGCCACCAGAATCTGCCATAGATCCTGCTCCTCGCCTGCCGGCGTGCTTGGTCCTCCTGCCTGGCCAGGTCCCACATCCTCACCAGAAGGACCACCTGCTTTATGCCGGTCAAATTGCAGTTTGGCCTGGGTTTTATCTGATTTACCCATAGTGTGCATCGTTGGAGGGCGAATCACACCAAGTGGTGCACCTGGCCCACCACGTTGTCACGTGTTTAGAGCATGGGCACCAACCAAACCCGGCCCTCTAGTCCACGAACCACCAGTCGCACTGTTCCCTCCACCAAAGACCCGGTCCGGCCAAAAATATCACCTCACCAGCCACTGCGGGGCCCGCACAATGTTCACACCACGTAAGCTGCAGGGCACTCAGTGTCTTACCCTAGGGCGGTTATTGTCAAAGATCAATTAGGGTCGAGGGGAACCAGGGCCAAGGGGCCGATCCTAGAAGGTGCAGAGCAGCTCTAGTGCTTCCCAGGGCGAGTGATCACAATGCACTCCACCTTTGCCTCAGGCCCCTCGCAAATGTCAGCAGCACGGTCTGCACGTGTTACGCCCCAATTCCGTCACCGCCAATATGCTGGGGTCTCCGCAGCACCGCACCCGGCTCCATCCAGCGCCCACTCCGTCCGCCTCCGACTGCCACGCTCTGGGCCCCGGCCAGACGCTCCAGTGCCTCAGCCCACCCCCAAACACACCAGCTCCAAATCCGCTAAGGCCACAGTGCCGACCCGCACGGACGCGGGCGAGCCAACCTCCACAGCGGGCCCCTGCTGCGTCCTCGTGTCCCAATCAGGCACCTCCTCACTTCAATCCGCCCGCTGGGGCTGCCCAGTCACGCCGGCCTCAGTTCCGTCTAGGCCACAGAGCTGATCCGCGCGTGCGCGGCTATCTCGGCATCCAAATTCAAAGATCCCAGTGTCAGGACACCATCCGTAACAAATGCCGCACCCAAGCTAGTATTATAATTTACTCGTTATGACGGATAATGAACGGATTGTTAGGTGGCTGACGGAGGGCGCTTACAGCGCGGCCATCTTGTGGCTCGGCAAGCTCCGCCCCCCAAGTAGGGGGAAGATTAACAAAAGTATTTAACAGTTGTAGGAGCACCATCATTTTAATAAATGCAATTTATCCCATCACAGAAAACAGCAACATTGTTTAGAATGTGATCTGTGAGTGAATGGTGTAAACTACTCTACCTATGTGTAATGATATTTGTGTTTTGACCACTGACTCCACATTGCACTTAGCCTAGCAGCACACCGTCACATTAGTGACCACAAACTTCGATTTGCCTATTGATTTTATTTTAGCATTAGCAACCGCCACATTAAAAGCTACAAGTATTTTTCCATGATACAATGTGCTTCTTGCTCATGTTTTTATTCTGCATGTTTGGGTGTTCGTTCTCACCAAGGGCTTAGGCTGATAAGAATGTACTAGGACGGCAGGTAACAGTTTTGTTTTGATAGAGGGCACCTTGGGATTTTGGCCAATTCCCTACGTGTTCTTTTAAAAAGCTGACCTAAAGTACCCAGCATTTTTTTAATAATAAACTTATACAGTGGGAGGGGGTTTCTAGAATTCTCCAATCTTGTTTATTCAAAGTATATAAGAGGCCGAGACCAGATGGACGGGGGGGAGTGAGTTAGATCTTGGACATACTCAGAACGCTGAGGTGTGTCATCTGGCCATGAGGATAATTGATCTCTCTCTCTCTCCATGATCGTTTCTGGGATCTGGCGGTCTGATGCTGATTAGGAGGGAGATGAAGCAGATTTGCCTGTGCCTCATGGTGATGCATTTTTTAATTCATTATTTGCTTTACATTGTAATATAGACACATATATTTGCTGTGTATATTGCAATGGAGAATCGTTTGTACATGTTTTTATTTCATTGCTGTGACAATTTTTAAACGTGTGCTTTCAGCATGCTAATCTCCTTTACGAACCTTGCAGAGTGAATTAATAAATGTCTTCTTTAGACTAAGATGCACATTCCAGAGATTTTTGTCAGTGCATGAGTATTTCATCTTGGTCGTTAGTGAAGCTAAACACAACGTTACCATCTGTGAGGTCATCAACGGCCTGCTAAATATTTATACCAAGGCATCAGAATGTTATGGTTTCCCAAGACGGGTTGTTCACCATGTGGATAAAACATAGCCATGTTTGAGGAGGAATGCAGAGACTCATTGTTGAAGCTATTTTTGTGAACTCTCTTCATTTTCACTTTTGATTTCCCTGCATGTGTTAGGACTCAGTGGTTTACGTGCGCTGGATTGTTTGGCTCAAACATGGTGTTAGATTGCTGATAATGTTACTGCAGCCATCTATTCTCCCCATTTTACGTCTACACAAAGCATATAAGTGTGCATTTAAAACTGAAGTGAAAGCAAGATCTAATGACTTTGCCACTGTTGGTGTATATGAGTCATCTCTGGATTAGCACATTCATTCCTGATCACAAGTATGATTCATCCAGCATACTGTTAAACTGCAGCAAAGAGGTTGATTCACTGTCCTTTATCAGCGATACACCTTCTGGATAGAGTGAGTGCAGTAGTGTGCCAAATCTGGCCATCAGTGTACCTTTTGATTTTTGAGCCTGGAGTGACAGTTTGATTGAGACATGGCTAAATAGGATCGTAGAGGTGCCTAGATGTCCCTAGAGAAGGAGTTGACAAGTTGTAATGCTGCATATGCCACAGCCTTGTTGTTAGAGGTGGTCATGTCTCTAATATGTCCCTTTCTGCCCCTGGTCTCAGACCCTTATACCATACTATTGCCACCATCTATATTCTTAGTACAAATGCCAGTGCTGGAAATAGTTTAGTAGGTTTTGTAACTTGTTGCAGATGGCCAAGTAATGCTAACATTGGTGATTATTTTTTTTCAAGTGGTTGGTCTATCATAATTGCCAGTTTAGCAAAGGTCTGGATCTAGAGCGCAGTCTTCTGGATCACATCCTTGCCAAGAGTACAAATGAAGTATGTGGACTGCAGGAGCCTTGGCATTTATGTCTGTTTTGTAGAATATTTCAGGAGTACGGTTTAAAAAGTACTAACTTATAAGAGCTTTGGGCATGATAATGCTACAGTCTTGCCATCAGTCTCTTGGTCCAAAGCAGCCTCTCATACAGTCTTTATCCATAAAGGGACCACACCATAGCCTCGTCCAACCCAGGACCGATTGTTACTCAGTTCGGTCATCTGTGTAAAGGGGACTGTGCTATCGATTCCTCTGGAAAATTATCCAGTCTACAGTGAGCAGTATGGTTCAGCCTAAAACTTGTAGTTATTCAATGCTGTTGTTTGTCCTCCTTTTAAAGTTCTAGGGTTACAGATTTACCATATACATATGCATGGCCTAGCTGATAAATTCTGGCTGTTTGCAAAGAGTCCATGACTACTTTCTCAGGGGTTTTAGACAATATTGGGACGTGTAGGGTAACTGCTGGTGAATAAATAATTTCAAGAACAATTTTATAATCTGTTTCCTGCCTCATCCAACATGTTGTAGCTACCATGGATACTTCCTAGAGTGGTCTTGGTAGATTCTCGTACAGCTATGTGCGTAGAATGCCCTCACTCACTTGCTCTTTTTCTAACATCAAGGAGTTCCTGTGGCTAGGTGAAACAAGTGTCTTATGAAGTGCTCCTGTGCCTTTAAGTAGTATGATTCTAAATAGGGCACCTCAAATCCACCCTTAAGATAGGACAGAGTAAAGGTCTTGGATGGATAATTGCAGAGATCCAGGTAGATTAAAAGTACCTCACAGTAAACCTACAATATACTGCTTTTATTTGGCAGGTACCCTAGATATAATTAAAAACTGCTATCGGATGTTTCTAAAACAATGTATCATATATCCACTATTTATTTGCCTAAATGTTTTGGCTAGCCTAGATATCTAGTTGCTTCAGTAGACTTTGTCACAACAGGAAAGATCCGTACCTGCAATGCATTCATAGGGCAATTGCATATGGTATAGAGGAATTATTAAGAGTATTATGCACCACTAAGTGTTCATGCCAAAGCACACAGTAATATTTGGGAGTTTGATGTGTGAACAGCAAATTGTAACAGACACAGCAAATGGAACATGTGTGAAGGAACATTTGTAAACATTTTTTAATAGCATCCCTCAACCTAACATGAGTTTAAGATCTCTTCCTGGTTGTGAAAAGGGGGCACTTCAATATAGTCACTCTCTTGTATAGTGTAAAACAATGGTTCCCAACATTTTGACTTCTGTGAAACTCCGCTTTATCATTTTTTTGTTTGATAAAGAGTATTTATTGTTTTGCAAAAAACAATGAAATGTACAATTAACATGATGCCAACGGGCATCGAACAGTGATCGAACCCGTTGTCCCCCGCAACACATTGTAGATAAATGTTATACACAATCTAGAAGCCTGCTATGGCCTCCCATTTTCCCCATATCTTATTATGTTTATTTAAACATCCTCTGGCCTCATATACAAGTTTTTCACGCTGCGCTCACCAGTCCACCCCTTGTCTCCATTTAGTCAGTGTCGGTGCATTCCTGGCCTTCCAGTCCGCCATTATATCTCTCTTGGCCACCAGGCATGCCACCCCTAGGAAGGTCCGATCCGCTCTTCGCAGCCCAGTGTCTCCCATGACCCCCAGAAGGAGGGGCAACAGCACCCTCTTTATATCTTCCTGTAAGACCTCAGAAACTCCCCGCACTATAGCTTCCCAGTAAGTCACTATGATTGGGCAAGCCCATACCATGTGGAAGAAATCAGTCGTGGGACTCCCACAGCGGGGGCACTCCGCTGTGGGGCGGAGGCCCGCTCTGTGTAATTTGATGGGCATGAGATAGGCAGTATGAAGAAAGTAGGTTTGTATTAATCGGAAGCGAGTGGCCATTGTAAGGGTACGCAGGGCCATCAGTGCTTCTGCCCAGTCCATCTCTTCCATGGGGCCCACCCATTCCTCCCATCTTTGGCGGAGCCCGCAGTGACGGTGATTAGGGTGCGATATATCTGAGAAACACCTCCCCTGCCCAGGTCTCCCATCAATGCCTTTGCCTCCATAGGGCTATGCTCGGGTATGGTGTCTCCTGCCTGGACATGTACTAGCAGGGCATGGCGTAGCTGAAGATACCGGTGGAACTGTGTTTTGTTTAATGAATAGTGTTTCTGAAGATCCTGGAAGGACCGCATGTGTGACCCTCCCCAGATGTCGCCCAGTGTGGAGATACCTATGTTATCCCAGTTCTGAAAACCCTCCAGGCCCGCCACTTGTACCAACTGCCTCCCATGCCATAGCGGGGTCTGCTGGGTAAGACGTTCCCACCACCCCGTCAACTTCTGAGCTGTCCGCCACCCCTGTAAGACCACTTTGGTCACGTCTGGGACATCTCGGGAGATCGGGTTCCCGTAGAGGGCGCAGAAGATCCGTGGGTAGCCCATCGTTTGTAATTCTAGTTGCTATGCGGGATCTGTCCACCCACCCCCTACCCAGTCATTAATTACGAGCACGTGCATCGCAAGATGATAGTATTGGATATTGGACATGCCCAAGCCACCGTCCTATATGTCTCTCTGACAAGTTTTGAGCACCAGTCGTGAACGGGTGCCGCCCCATATGAATTGGCGCGCTAGAGAGTCCATCTCCCCGAACCATCTCATGGGGATGGGAAGTGGAAAGTTTTGCAGAAGGTAGAGGAGCCTGGGAAGGATCATCATCTTGTACAGCGCTATTCTGCCAAGCAGGTTCAGGGGGAGGGCCCTCCAGCGCAAGAGATCGGTCTTGATTTTCCTTGTTAGCGGCGTAATGATGAGTTCCCATGCCAACTCAGGAAGAAGTGAGATATGTACACCTAGATATTTGAAGCTGTTCCTTCGCAATGGGATGTTTCGTTGCCAATCTATACAGTCTCGAGAGCGATGTAGGGGAACCAGCAGGGACTTGGCTGGGTTCAGGATCAATCCAGAGGCTTCCGCAAAAAGGCCCAGGATCTCTAGAACGCGGAGGCCGCTCTTGGGCAGGTTAGAAATATACAAGAGAACATCGTCAGCGTATAACGGCACTCGGTCCTCCAAACCGGAGGGCCAGGGCCAGCCCTCAATCAGTGGGTCGCCCCTCAGCAGTATCGCCAAGGGTTCTATTATTACCGCAAAGAGTAGGGGGGATAGCGGGCATCCCTGTCGAGTTCCACGGCCAATGGGGAATGGGTCGGAAACCACTCCATTCACTCGGACTCGGGCAGTCGGGTTAGAATATAGGAGTTTCACTAGTCCTCGAAATTTGGACCCGAGCCCGTTTTTTTGCAGGACCTGTTCGAGATAAGACCAATCCACTGTGTCAAAGGCTTTTTCAAAATCAAGTAGGAGTAGTGCCAAAGGTGTATGTAACAGAGTTTTGTGGTGCACTAGGGCCAGATGTAACCGCCTGATGCAGTGCCTAGTACTATGGGTGGGCATGAAACCACATTGGTCAGGGTGTATCAGCGTGGGCATTACCTCCTTCAGCCTGGAGGCAAGGATCGGGGTGAGCACTTTGATCTCAATATTTAGAAATGAGATGGGTCGGTACTCCTAGCAATGTCGTGACAGGGGTTGAGTTTTGGGGATCACTACGATTGTCGCTTGGTCAATCTCAGTGGGGAAGCGGCCCCGGTTTTCAGCTTCCTCATACATGTTAAGCAAGTGGGGACCCAGAATATCGCTGCATTTGATATATAACTCTGCCGGGAAACCATCAGGGCCTGGGGTCTTGCCCGATGCCAGATTGGATATTGCATTGCAGATCTCTGCGAGGCTAATGGCCTCCTCCAACCTGCCTCTTGCCTCCAGGGACACCCTAGGAAGGGTAATATCGCTTAAGAGGGGAGTCTCTCTCTCGATAATGGGGCGGGGGTGTTTGGCATATAGGCGGGTGTAGTAGGAGACGAAACTGTGAGCAATTTCAACAAATGTTTTGACGAGGGAGCCCGAGTCCTCTAAAATCTCGGGTATAATTCTGTTGGCCAGGGGGCGGGTGGCCAACCAATGCAGAAGCTTCCCATTTTTATCCCCCCATCCATAAATTCGGGCTGTTGAGGCTCTCTACATGTGCTTGGCCGAGTCCAGCATTATGTGTTTAATATCCTCTCTCACCCTAGTCAACTGTCTCATGATAGAGGCCGATGCCGAGTTCACGTGTTGGCGTTCCAGTCTTAAGGCCTTGGTCTCCAGCTCAGAGACCTGGGAGTTCTAGTCTCGCTCGCGGGATCGAAGGATGTGCCTGGCATGCCCTCTGAGAGCAGCTTTACAGGCGGCCCATATTGTTCCTGGAGATGGTACCGATCCCAGGTTCAATTCAAAATATTGACTAAGGTGATTCCTGATCTCCTGAATGTAGTCTTTGTCTTGTAAATGCCATGCGTTCAGGCGCCACATCGGGCGCTTGGTGGGATCTGCTCCGCCCAGTCGGACACGTATTGGTGCATGGTCCGAGGGAGAATCTCCGCCCCTGAGCCGTTCGAGAAGTCCAAGGCGGGCATGAACACAAGGTCTATTCTGGATTGCGTCTGCTGGGCAGCCGATGTATGTGTGTATTGGCGTTCCCTGGGGTGCCAGGTGCGCCACACCTCGCATAGGCCGAGGCTCTCCGCCCAGTTGCTTAGGGCTGAAGCCCGATTGGATCTGCTCGCGGTGATCCCAGCAGACACGTCCAGATTGGGGTCAAGAACCGCATTGAAGTCTCCTCCCAGCAGGGTGGTCCCCTGGAGAAGTCCTGTAGTCACTCGGTGGAGCGAAAGTAGGAAGGCATCAAGTCCAGATAGAGGCGCGTAGGCGCACAAGGTTTATCGGTGACCCCTGAAGAGTCCCCGTGACTACTACAAATCTGCCCTGCGGGTCGGACTGCGTGGTTGTGATCACCATGGGTAGAGATCGATGGAGCAGGATGGCCACTCTTCTAGAGCCTCTGGAAAATCCCGCGTGGTATACTCTGTCGTATCCTCCTCGCGCAAGCATGGGGCACCTGGACCCGAGGAGGTGGGTTTCCTGTAGGAGGACCACTGAGGGGGAATATCTACGGAGAGTGCTAAATACTGCTGATCTCTTGATCTTGTCTAATAAGCCGTTTACGTTCCAGGAGAGGACTTGGGTCAGTGAGGGCCAAGCGTGTGTTGTGCAGGTGTTATACAATGCTGAGTGTGTGGCTGCGGACCTAGGGACGACCATTTCAAACATATTGGTGAAACCTTAAAATTACAAACAAGGCTAACTAACTTGTTGCCCTCTAAACCTATTTCAAACTCTCCCTCCCCATACTCCCACCCCGGAAGCATCTGTCGCCCAAGTACCCAACCAGAACCAGACAGCCAATAGGACTGTCATTGGGGTGGAGTGGTGGACCCCTCCTTTCACTCGGATCAATTGCAATTAACGGTCACAAATCGAGCTTTAGGCACCATGCAGTAGGAAGTCTCAGTATCATCAATGGTAGCCCCTCCGGGGCCCGCACGAGTAAGAAGCTTGGTGAGTCTCCCCCCCCCCCCGCATCCATCAAAGGGGCCACACACATCATGTCAGCCGACCACCGGGGATAGGCTCAGGCGACCGTCCTCCGCCGTCTGGACTGATGTCCGAGGCTCAAGGAGAGTATCTGTGAACCAGAGTCTCGGGCCGCCTCACTGTCTGCAGGAGTGTCCGGGTCTTTCTGCCTACCTCTCCGGGATCTGGTACGCCGCCGGCTCCTCCGGGGCCCTCCCGAAGGGGAGGGTTCGATACGTGGGGTTTTCCCAGCAGATCTTGGGGGACCCCTTCGGGCTCCGACGCCCTCCTCTGTTAGCCAGTCCCATGCCTCCTCTGGTGTTTCAAAAAAGTACGTTTTCCCAGCCATAAGGACTTTGAACCGTGCGGGGAAGAGGAGCATGTACGAGAGTTGCATTGCCCTAAGTTTTTGTTTAACGAGCTCGTACGATCTGCGGCAGGTTTGGACCTCCCGGGTGTAGTCCGGAAAAATTAGGATTTTGTGGTTTTCCCATTGAAGATCTTCCGACCGCCTAGCTTCCTTGAGGATGTTGTCTCTGTCTTTAAAGTTAAGAAATCGTGCAATCATCAGGCGTTTTGGGCCGCCCGGAGGAGGGCGCGGGGCGAGCGCCCTGTGGGCCCGTTCAACCGCAAACCAGGGCGAGAGGGACTGGTCCGGCATCCAGGTTTTGATCCATCTCTCTAGGAACCCGGAGGCCTTGTCATCCTCTACGCCCTCGGGAAAACCAATGAAGCGCAGGTTATTGCGTCTTGACCAGTTCTCAGCATCTTCCGCACGGCGGTGAAGCTCGCTGGTTCGGGTCTGCAGCTGGGCCACTTTGATTTTGAGGTCAGACAGATCATTTTCATTCTGGGAGACTCAGGATTCAACCTCGGTGATTCGGTTCACTGCATTTCTGAGATCTTGCCTAATAAGGCCCATATCCTCTCGCACTTCTCCGATTTTGGTCTCCACGGCCGTCTGCGATGATTGGATAGCTTGGAGGATGGCGCTCACTCCGTCCGGCGTCGGACCGTCACTAGCCGCGTCTCCCCTCCTCGTTAGCCCGTCATCGTCGTGAACTGGTCGATTTTTTGCTGGGAGGGTGGAGGTTGTTTGTTCGCCTTATCCTTTCCCATCGTGACACCTGGGACGGGGGTCAGACACGTTGCTTCCACTGTATTACGTTTCAAACCTAAGTCCTCAGTGCGCTTTCAGATATCTTGGGTCTAGGAAGGAGACAACACGGTGTGGTCCCGCCGTGACGCTCAGCGCAGGGACGTCGGGAGGGCACAGTCTCAAGGGCACCCTCCAGTCTCCTCTACATTCCTCTGGGCCCTGTGAGGGCAGCCCCTTTGCCGGCTCCGCGGGGAGGGCCGAGCCGTTGGTCCTCCTCCGACAGTCCCCTCTTCACCCTCTCCGCTCAGAGGGGAGGAATTCGCTCCAGTTTAGGGCCTAGCTCCCCTCATTCCCAGGGTCTGGCAGTTCAGTGGCAGGTCCAGTCTCACCTCAAGCCGGCCGCTGATTTCCAGTATCTCGCTGGACAGGTTATCTGTGATTCGGAGTCCTAATTTTCAATCCGTTCTGGGAAGCACTCCTCCGCGTTCCAGATCCTGGTCTGTACCCAGCCACTGTTGTGGGCCACGGCGAACCCCATCCGGATGAAGGTCTGAGGGGGAGCGGAAAACAGGCCACCGGGTCTCCCATCCGTTGTTCTAGGGGGGGGGGGGGGGGACTCCCACTATCGCCACCTTCCTCCTTCTCCTCCTGCCCCTTTTTGCCTTCAAGCTGTGTCCTCGCCCCCACAGGGCCACGCTCGACCCTCGGCCTGGTCCCGGGCCTCCACGCGGCCCCGGCTCTCTCCCTGAGCCAAACGGGATGCCGGAGGGGCATCAGCCACGGCGGTGGTCTTCCTATTGCCGCCCGGCCGCCTCAGTTCATTTCAGGTGGTGATGACCCTCACGCAGAGAGATGTTCATATTCCACAGAGCAGGAAGCATGCTGTGGTTCTTCAGCTATTAAATAAAAAAAACTAACCTTGATCCATCAACCTGGTTGAATTTTCGACCATTTCTTGTGCTATCTGGTCTCCAAAATTTTGGAGAAGCATGTGAATGCACTACTTACATCCTATATAGAGGTCCAAGAGATTTTCCATCCCTCACAGTCTGGTTTTAGGAAAGGACACAGCACTGAATCCACCCTTCCAGGAGTCACTAGACATCTTGGACGCCTCCTTGTGGGTGGGCGGCCGTGCTTATTTTATCAGATTTTAGCACAGTCTTTTTATACTGTCTCATGCCATCCTGCTCAGATGGTTGTCCTTTTGCTTCTGGAAGGAAAAGCCTTGACCTTGTTAGCATATTCCTAAAGGATCACGTTTCAAGTCTTTTCAGCCAATGCTAGATCGGAAATGCTGGCCTTAACTTCCGGTGTCCCGCAGAGTTCTGTGCGAAGTCCCTTGCTATTTAATATCTTTGTCCACCCATTGGCAGACGTAGTGGTGAGTTGTGGCTTGTCCCTTTATTCTTATGCAGAAGACACTCACATCATCTTCTTTGTCATCGGCACAGGATCAGGGACCATCCAATGTTAACCTGGGCTTGAGACGAGTAGCCATTTGAATGAGTGCTAACTCTCTCAAGCTTAACGGCGATAAGACGAGGGTCATGGTACTGGGTAGGCACGCTCAATTCTGGGGCCCCCAGCATTGGCCTGAATTATGATCTCTTCCTAAACTGTCCCCTAAGGTTAAGAACTTAGGTTTTGTTCTCAATGAAAAATCATCCATGAAACCCCAGGTGACTAAGGTTACCTTCACCTGCTTCTCTGCACTGAAATGGGTGAAGAAGATCAATTTAAGAGATTGGTTTTAGGATGTATATTGTTGTGGTGTGGGTGAAGTGCTATTGTACTGGCAATACTTTACCTACTTTATGGCTTTAGTGTTGCGCTGTACGCACATGGATACACCTAGCATGTTCTGTTTGAGAAAGGTAAATTCTAAGTGTGTTTGCAAAGGTGCTCCTAAGTGAGTATTGTTGTGTGAAAATGACAAATGATGTTGGTTAGAGAGCCTAAGATTGATTGCCTGGCCAAGCTGACGCTTAAGTTCAGCCACGTTCTGAGAATTGAAATGTTTTTCAGTCCTTAAACATGTTCCTAGATAGTGGCATAAAGCCACTGATGAGTCAAACGGAAGCCAAGTGGATTTCATATGTGCCCTATTCATAGAATCTCAAGGAGCAGGAGAAAAGGGTCATGGTGATATATGCATCAATAATGTCCACATAGAAATGTACATATTCTTTGTTTAGGTGTTATCTGGTGCTTTCTCTCAGACCACATGCTAATCTGCCCAATCCAAACTGAATAAGTGTATTAAGAGCAAACTCTTGCCCCCATTTCCACTGAGAGTTTTGTGACTAGTAAGTAGATGCACAGCTACCGGTTACTTGGGCTTGCACTTAGAGTGTGAGGTCCTGTGGCATTCAGGGAGAAATTTGACCTAATACCTACGTGACTTTACGGGAGGCCAACCTTCTTGGGGTTGCATCAGTGATTACTTAGAGGGGCAGTTTCATCTTTAGATCAAAGAAAAACAGTTTTAGGCCCACACTCCCTTTCTCCCAAAAATGCATTTAGCTTTAAGCTCTAAGCTACCAGACTTCTGGCATACCGCAGTATTTGTCCTAGTGTTTAAGAAAGCAAATCGACAGGATCTTCACTATTATTGCCCCGTCTTTCTGCTGGACTCTGCAGTCATGTCTTAACCGGTCAAAGCTATGGAGAATTCTGGCTGAGATGAGCCTGAAGCAGGACCTGGTAGGTTTTCTCCAAGCTTTGCACTTTGATTTAACAGGTTCAGTAAGGTACAGGTCTAGGGCCAAATTCTCCTGTCTATTCCACCTGGAGCGAGGGTTTGTCAGGTGTGTGTGTGTGGGCATTAATTTTGTTTCTGCTCTATATTAATGGCTTAAGAAGCCATCTTACAACCATAGGCAGGGGCATGGCCAGGGTAAAAAAAATTGCCAAATCACAACTTTATTATATGCTGATGGTGCAATGCTTATATCCCACAAAACTGTATCTCAAAGACTTGATTGATAACTTTGTAAAAATATATGGCTAGGTTAGACCTTCAAACAAATTTTACTAGAACACATCATGTGGCTTGGGGTGCTAGGCTGCCAAAGATTAGACTGATTTTTATTAAGGACAAGAATATTGAAAGAGTATACAGTTTCCTATATCTGGGGAATATTTATGATTCCTCTTGTACTTGGACTCCCATGTTTGTCCAGTAGGTTGATTAGGTTTAATCATTCAGCTGGGATGTTTTTTCACTTTTCCAAGAGAATGTGGAATAAGCATCTACCAGCGTGTCTGCCAGTATTAATTTACGGGGCAACAATTTGGGGATATCGGGATACATAATGTCTCCAAGCCAAAGAAAACAGATTTTGCAGGCAACTTTTAGTTTTGATGCAAGTAGTCCTCATTACTTTCTTTATAAGATGCTAGGATTAGGATATGTAAACGTTCATATTAACCTCTCTCATACTAATGGTGTCCTGGATCCTTCCACTGCAACCAGTGCTCAAATGCTGAAGATGGCTCCATCACGTCCTGGCACCTGAGGTAGGAAATCCCTCTGTTTTGTTTTCCCTCTGAAATGATGAGGGAAATTTTTATTTTGGATGCTTTCTTTTTCTATTATTTTACGCAAATGGGTAGTTTTCTTATGCACAATTCCGTGGAAACCTCAAACGTTGCCTTCAGTTGCACATTTACCTTGCACTTATGTGATGTAAACTTATGGAATCAGAAGGGATCCTCACAGTTCCTACCACCCGGCATTCCCCCAACTTGTAGAGATAAAAATCTTACCCCACTTGTGTGACTTGGCCTAATGCCCCTGACAGGCAACATCAAACCAGTGTCAATGAGAGTTGCTCCCCAAGATTCCCGTTGGTCTTGGTTTGATGCTTTTCTGTTGTGTGCACTAGGTCCAGCCACACAAGTGAGGTAGCATTTTAATTGGGACAAGTGGGGAAACAGTAGATGCCAGGAATATTGTGGATTCCTGCTGATTCCGGATGTTTATGCCACAGAAATGCTTTGAAATGTGCAATTTTAGTCGGAGTTTGAGGTTTGCATGGCTTTGTGGCTAAGACAACTTTGTGAGAGCCATGCAAGGCATGCCACCCTGAACTCCTCTTGAGTATCTAGTTTTCAGAAATGTGTGGTTTTGGTAGGTTTTCCTGGGTGGCCAACATTCCCCAGCCAAAAAAGCACTGCTAACTCATTGCCAAATCGGATCATTTTTTTAGACAGGAGATGTTGCTATCGCTACATTGTATTTTGGGGGCTTTACTTCCGCAGGCAGTAGGCCCTCCCAACCAAGTTTGGTACCATTTGTATTGGGAGACTTGGGCGAATGGTAGGTAGTAGGACATTTGTGGCTCCCTGCAGACTCCAGAACTTTCTATCACAGAAATGTGAGGAAAATGTTTTTCTACTCAGTTTGAGGTTTGCAAGAGCTTTGGGGGAAGAAAACCTTTTGAGAGCCACACATGTAACCCCACCCTGAATTTTCCTGTGTGCCTAGTTTAAAATTTTTTACAGGTTTGCTAGGTTTCCCTAAGTGTCGGCTGAGCTAGGGCCCAAAATCGACTGCTAGCTGCACTGCAAACAAAGGGTACGTTTTCAGTTGAAAATGTGATGTGTCCATGTTATGTTTTGAGGCCTTTCTTGTTGTGGGCACTATCTCTATCCACACAAGTGAGGTACCATTTTTATCGGGACACTTGAAGTAATACTGGGTTCGTAGGCAATGTGTGGCTCCCCACAGATTACAGAATGTTCCTCGCAGAAATGTCAGGAAAATTATTTTTTAGTCAAAGTTTGAGGTTTGCAAAGGTTTCTAGGTGGGATAACCTGGTGGGAGCCACACAAGTCACCCCACCTAGGATTCCCCTAGGTGTCTAGTTTTCAGAAATGTAAATGTTTGCTAGGTTTCCCTAGGTGCCTGCTTAGCTAGGGCCCACATTCACAGCTATCTACATTGAAAAAAGGTCCAGTTTTCATTGGAAAAAAATTTGATGTGTCCATGTTCTGTTTGGGTCCCTTTTCAGTTTCGGGCACTAGACCTGCCCACACAAGTGTGATATCATTTTTAATGGGAAATACGTGAGAATACAGAATAGAAGCACATTTATTATTACCAATTGTGTTTCTCTGCATTTGTGCCTTTCAAACGTAAGAACGTAAGAAAGAACATGTTTTGATAAGTGCACTCTGAATCACATAGTAGTATGGGTACCCACGAAGTCAGAGTTGTACATAAAACCACTGCTCATAAACCTTGTATCTGGTATCTAGTTCAGAAATACATAGGTTTCTTTGATACCAATTTTTTAGTCTTTGTTTTACCATATGAATTGCTCTATACCTGGAACACAATGAAAAACCATTGGAAGGTGCAGTTCAATTGTTGGTTCTGGGTACCTCTGGGTTTTGGAGAACCTACAAATCCTGTATATCCCCACAAGGAGAAGTGTCTAGTGGGCGTTATGGTATATTACTTTTGTAAATCAACCATACTGACAAGAAGTTAGAAATGAAAATGTTGTCACAACAGTTAGTTTGGTATTATCTTGAAGGATCTACACAAATGCCCCTTTGCTGAATTTTGAATTTCACCCTGGTTTCCTCTCAAACTGGAAGCAGGTTGAAAGCATAAAAATCTGGAAAAACTGCCTACCTCTTTGAAAAATGCCAAAACTGGTAAAAAAAATAATGTTTTTTTGATTCAGCTCTGCATGGTTATTTTAGCACAGCGAACATTTTGTTGATGCCATTTTGGGGTAAAAAAAACAGCAGCTTTTTTGTGAAGTTCCCACCCCCCTAAAAATACACAATTTTGCTATATTTTGGCTATATTCATAGTCCTCCCTCAAGGGGAATCCACAAACCCTGGGTACCTATGGGATACCCAGAAAAAAGGACAGAAATTTGGCGTGGATTCTTTATGTGGAAAAATAATTATGGATGCCTAAGTGCAAACTACCTCAAATAGCCAAAAATACTATTTGGAATAGGCCCAGCAGCGAAAGGGTTAAACTTGCCTCCCATGTTATGGTGGTCTCGTCAAACAAACATGCTACCCTTTCCAGGAATATAATTGAGGACTTGTCTTTTGATTTTGGGAACAACATTCCTTGGGTTAGACATGTTGGGCAAATATCTAATGATCTAGGCAGGCCAGATTAGTACTATATACTCTCCCAGATAACAAAGGTGAGGAAACTCTGAGTTACAAAGTCTTATAGGAAAATTATATAATTAAATAGAAAGGTCTGTGAAATTAGTAAACTGTCTTTCAGACCACCCTTGATTGACGTTGAGCCCAATTAGCAATGGTGAATAATGTCTGGGAAAGATCACTGCTGTCAAGATTCTGCCCAAGTAATATTAGATGCTGCTTGTCTTTTCTGTCAGGACAGTAAGACCCTGTGGTGATCCAACTATGCCTGTGTTTTGAAATTCGGTACAGTCACTGATGCACTTTGTTTTTTGGTATATATTATCAGCCTTTGACTCGTCTATACTTGCTACCAGTTAAAACTTCTAAGTTTTTTTTTAAAGTGTAAACTGGCATTTTCTCTAAGATTTATGTTGTCATGTGGTTTACCATTCAGTTTCTAATGTTAAGCCGGCCTTGTGCTTTTGAAATTCGATGCTATTTTAAGGTTATAATTTCATAGATATTATATTACAGTTGTATTAGGCCATTTTCGTTTTTGCTATTTTAAGACTATGAATGTATCTCCTTACTGTTTTTTAAGCTGTTTTATTTGTTTCTATATTTAATGAATAATATCTTGTAATAATTGTGTATGCTTTTATGGCTAATTTTGTAACCGAACAAAGACAAACTCTGCATCTCATCTTCAACTGAATTTGGCTAGGGAGTCTGCTGAGGTATTATTTTCTTACAGATTAAGGATATGATTATCCGGCTTCCGGTAGGATCCTTATTTCAGGCTGGGACTAGTTTTCAATTCAGATGTTTTAAATGTGGATTGCTATGGCAATTTTGATGCGAGCAAAATGTCTCCGCCATTTTATATTTTTTTCCCAGTATTTTGGTTCCTGAGTTTAGGAGAGATGTGGAACCACAGAACACTCCATTTGGGCCTTCCTGGTTTTGAGAATAACCCAACACTCTAATCGTATGTAGGTTTTACAGTAGGCATGCCTCGGTTCTTGTAGTTATAAACATTTCTTGAACTTATGTAGTTAGTTCACTAGCCATTTTTTGTATAACTCTAATGGCAGGAAGTTATGCCCTGGGTTGGGTATGGCATCTGCAATAACCTCTATAGTTATGTCAGAGTCTAAACTTCTGCTGTCTGATGATCATAGGTTGAGATGGGTAGGTCTGCCAAAAACGTCTGTGTGTCACCTGGGCAGTTCTGCAAATCATGTAGGGATTGGAAAAAATCAGTAAAGATTTTTGCAATTTTTTTTGCATCGTCATGAACCCTAGACCAATCTGGATTTCTGAGTTCCTGGACCCATGTGCTGTCTCATCTCTGTCCCCCAAGCATGCCAGTAGTTTCCCTGTTTTGTTCCGAGGTTCCTATACTGTTTACCGTGTGACTAAGAGGTGGTTGCATGTATCATGTCCAGTCGGAGCCTGGTACTCCCCTTTAATGTTTTACTTATCTTTTTGTCTTTTCAAAGACTAAGTGAAGTGGACGGATTGTGTAATGAAAGACTCTTTGACCTTACTTTGTAAACATTTTATCTGTCAATGAAGAGATGCATATCTTGAGCTTTTTTCCAAGCATACTTGTAATGATATGGAACATAGATGTACAGGGAGCCTAGGTGCCCCGCCTCGCAAACCTCTCTTGAACCGGTGTTTCTGGTGGAGTCTGGCATTTCTGCCTCCATTCACAGCTGAACAGTTGCTCCCATAGTTTCCCAGTGACCTTGAATGCAGATTTGTCAGTCAAGTAGCCAGAAATGCCCAATTGAATTTGAACTGTCCTCCATGTGTTCCGTAAATCTTACTATTTTTGATTGCTACTAATGTAGTATTCATTTAAATGATGCTTTTCTTTCTAATTAGAACCACTTTTATATCTTTCTGGTGATTTGTTCTCAGAAGACTATAATACACAATGTGCACGGAGTAATTTTGCAGGAAGGGCTGGATATAACTGTGTATAATCAGTTTGTAAGGTTCCTATTTTCCACACAGTCTCAACTGGAACCTTAGTCTGCACTATGAGCAGTGCTGTGCGAGAAACTGTACACATTTCAATACTTTTTTCACTGTGATTTCCTGTCGACTGTCTGAAATTTTTCCAAGTAGATTTGAATGTGTCACTGGATAATCCATATATCTGATACAGACATCTAGCCGCACATTCCTTATCTTTGAATTCCTTACCTTTGAATTGTCCGGAGGTGCCAGACTGGATCCGGACATTTTTCAGTAGTACCACTGCGCGTTGGAAGAGGCCATTGTGCGATTCCGTAGTGATGTCATCCATCAGATGTGATGTTGATGGAGTCCTTTTAATCCCCCTTATGCAGGTCTGATGTCCATTCCTTCCTTTCCGCGCTTAGCAACAAGGATCCGGAGCGGTTCTTCAGGCCGTTTTTTGGCCTACAAAAAATTTTCTGTTGAAGGAACAGTGTGCTCGGGGTTCAAACTTTGTGGATCCTGTGGCAGGCAGATGTCTGCCACAGATCCTCATAAAATTTGTGTATGGCACTTCGGGGTACACCATGACTCAGAGAATTGCGGTTCCTGCTGTCGCTAGAAGGTGTTGCTGGAACTGCGCATGAAGATAATGGCGGCGCAACTGGCGGACACCCCGTGTCATTGTCAGTATCTTTCAGCGTCCCTGGAGCGATTGGAAGACCAATCCAGGAGACGTTCCCAGAAGTGTCTGTCACCCTCGACATGGATGGGTAAGATATCGAAACACAGGCAGTCAAAGTAATTTGTACTACCTTTAGTATATCTTCTAGGGAGCTTATAATTATAACTCCCTGGGAACCTTTGTACATGGCTCACCGTTTTGCACAAGAGGCTATTTACAGTGAATCTCTTGTTTCTCCCTGCTTTAATCTTTGGAGCATTATTTATGCTTCTCTTTCTAAGGTTGTTCTACTTCTTCTGAGAGACTCCTAAGTTCTCATGCAGAGCAGTGGGGCAAGTAGTAATGCCATTCCACATCCATGCGTCCTTGCACTTCTTTAGCGAGCTGCTCTCGCTATACCTCAGCAGGATGGGCTATTGTCGCTGGTCTTCTGTTACTGTTGGTACATGAGTTTGAATTCCTTATGTTCTCTATAGAATGGGATTTTCCCTTCATTCTTGTACCCTGCTGGACTTCCTTGTTCATGGTCACCGCACACTTCTCTTGGTCTGCCAGTCTTGCCATTACAATGACTCTTCCCTGCTGGGAGATGTGATTCTTTTCGCTTAGAGGCAAGGTCCTGTACCTTTGCTGCTACAAGCACCTCTTATGCAAGAGTCACACAACACCCATGGCCTCAAGATGTCTTCTGTGTTGATGTCTGTCTTCCATCTTATGGTGGATATCTGGTTGTTTACCCATGTTCTTTGAACATTATGGTTCCGTCTTTCTTGGAAGTAGTCTGTAATAGGGATTGGTTACTACTATCGGACACAGTCTCCCTGGTCGGTTCATTTTACTCTATTCTACATGGTGTCATAATATTTCTAGCCCTCTGTGGGTAGTTATAAACCTTCTAAGTTATTGTTAAGGTTCCTTACTTCATAAGGGAATATTCCACTCTTGCTGTGTATCTCACTTCCTTCAGAAGATGACCTTATACATTTGTATAATGAAGGCGGTAGGCATGCTTTGTTTTATACCGTCTGGTGGTTTTAGTGTCTTGTATTTCCTGTAGGGACATTATTTCCTAAATTCAACATTTATTGCTCTTCTATAGGTTGCAACTCCTTTCGTTGAATCAGCTTTTACTATGTTTTTAGTTCTTGGACTTCCACTTTGTTGAGCTTCTGTCCCTAGAGTACTTTGTATTTCACCTTTCGTTCCATTCTAAGCCAGGTCCTCTTCTGTCTGATGTCACTTACTGTTGGGTGTTGATGCTGAATACTTGTTCTGTGTTGGCCTCTATTTCACCTTCACCTTGACCTTCTTGTAAGTCCAAGTTGTGTTGTGGCCTTGTTTTGTCTATGCTAGCTTTTTTTTTTTTTTCTTTCTTTTATAAACACCTGCTGTTTTCTTTCAAGCTTATGATATCAGCGACCTGATTGTTAGCTACTCAATTGGCATTGGTTTTAATGCTTTGGCAGTCTTTGCTTTACTGGCGTGGGTGATGTCCTCCATCCTCTTATATTAGTAATATCTTGCTGATTACTTGACTCGGTCCTCATTATGACATCGTAGTAACTGTATATATGTATATATATATATATTTGATGGCATGTGTAGCTGCAGATACACATGCTATGCACAGGTCCTGCCATCTAGTGTTGGGCTCAGAGTGTTACAAGTTGTTTTTCTTCAAAGAAGTCTTTTCTTTTCGAGTCACAGGATCGAGTGACTCCTGTTCGGCTCCATTGCGCATGGGCATCGACTCCATCTTAAATTGTTTTCTTTCCGTCATAGGATTCTGACGTGTTTCTTTTCACTCTGGTAGTTCGAGTCGGAAAAGTACTACAAACTCTAAATTCGTTGGTATTGTTTTCGATAGCGTACCATCTATCATCGACACTTCGGTACCGGTGGATACACCTCTCTACTTGCCCTTCGGGGCACCCGTGCCCAACTCGGGCCTGGTCGGCCCGACCGAAGCATCGTCGAAGCCTCATGGACCGGACCCCATTTCGATTCTGCCCTCGGTGCCACTCCCAAGTTCCCGTATACAGACCAACATCTAGTCTGTAACCTGTGTCTATCTCCAGACCACCGAGAGGATACTTGCAAGGCCTGTAGATCCTTCCGCTCGAAGAAGACTCTACGAGACCGAAGAGCGCAAAGGTTGGAAATGGCATCAAGAAGCACTGAACGCCTCGACACAGAAAAGGAGGAGATGATCCACACCGCAGTCTCCTTGCATGAGTCTGACAACGACAGCGACAGACCAATTAGAGCGGGCCAGCACGTGAGTATGTCTGCCCAAACCCAGTCCAAGCCGAAACACAAGGCATCGGGGACACCACTGCAGGAAGGCCATGGCTCCACCCTTAAAAAGACTGCCGGTGACTAAACAACAACTTCGGCACAGAGAATGGCCACGCCACCGAAGCCTTCGGACTCGAGCCAAAGCACAGGGTCTGAAATAGTCAAGCACCGACCTTTCGAGTCGAAGCCCCGAAAATCCCTCTCAGAGCAGAGGCCAATGTCTACTCCAGGCCCTTCGATCCTAAGGAAACCGGCTTCGGAGCCGAAATGACCCATATATACAGAGGAGCATGGACTTTCCAAACTATTGAAAGAAAGCCTTAGATTTGCGGAAGAACTTACGCAAATGGAGGAATTTGATGAAAAACAGGCCAGAATTCAAATTCATAAAGACACTGGCAAGATCCTCACTGCACCTCCTCTCAAAGCAAAGAGGAAGCTGGCCTTTCAAGGACATTTGGACATTGACCGGCCACCGGCTAAAGTGCCAAAACCTACACAAAATTCTCCACCTCCTCAGTTCCCACCTACCCAGTCTCCTCCTTATTCTCCTCAACTAACTGTCTGTCCACCTATTACCCCCACTGCACAGTCTCCAGGACACTCTGCAGAGTCACACCAGGACGATGTCGACCCATGGGACCTTTATGATGATCCCATTTCTGACAATAGTCCAGAGTGCTATCCGTCAAAGCCATCACCCCCGAGGATAGCAAAAGCAAAAAATGTGATGCTGCTGGTAAAAGAGTAGCATCACAAGCGGCTAATCAATGGCATATAGCCAATTCCCAATCGCTAATGGCTAGATACGACAGGGACACTGCGATGAGATGAAAGACATCATCCAGCATCTCTCCAAGGATCAACAGAAAAAAGCCCAGCAAGTAGTCGAGGAAGGGCAGGCCATTACCAATAATCAAATCAGGTCAGCGTTAGACTCCACAGACACAGCCGCAAGAACTATTAATACAGCAGTCGCCATTAGACGACACACATGGCTTCGGTCGTCAGGCTTTAAACCTGAAATCCAGCAAACTGTTCTTAACATGCCATTTAATGAAAAACAGCTTTTTGGCACACAGGTTGATACAGCCATTGAAAAAATGAGGCCAATGCTGCTAACGTTATGGGGGCGCTTTACTCAACACAATAGAGGCTCATTTTGAAAGCCTCAATATAGGGGACGTTTTAGAGCCCAAACATCTGAGGCACCTACCTCCCAATCCAAACCCTCTTACCAGCCACAGTACCAAAGAGGGGGTTTTTGAGGAACCTACAAGGGACAGTTTCCCAGAACTAAGGGAAAATATCAGCCCTCAAAGCAAATCACACACACCAAGCAGTGACTTGCTCTAAATCTTCCCTCACCACACTTCCCCTGTGGGAGGAAGACTTCAAAAGTTCCACACACACTGGTTACCCATGGTTATTGCATAGAGTTCACACACATTCCTCCAGATATACCTCCAAAACCACACAAACTCTCCTCCCAATACATTTCAATGTTGCAAGCAGAGGTACAATCTTTATTACTCAAACAAGCCATAGAGCTTGTACCACATCATCAAAAAGGAACAGGGGTTTACTCCCTGTATTTCCTCATTCCCAAAAAAGAAGAAACATTGAGACCAATACTAGATCTCAGAACTCTCAATATTTACATCCTATCTGAACACTTTCACATGGTAACACTACAGGATGTACTCCCACTGTTACAACAACAAGATTTTATGGCAACACTGGATCTCAAAGATGCCTATTTTCATATACCCATCCATCCAGCGCACAGAAAATATCTCAGGTTTGTAATACAAGGAAAACATAACCAGGTCAAAGTGTTACCGTTCGCGATAACAACAGCTCCCAGAGTATTTACAAACTGCCTTGCCGTAGTCACAGCCTACATAAGAAGACAACATATCCATGTCTTTCCATATCTCGACGACTGGCTAATAAAAGCCAAAAGTCAAACAGTGTCAACACCATACACATTATGTAATAAAGACCCCACACACACACTATGGTTCTCAATCAACTACGAAAAATCTCACTTGCAACCAGTGCAGGTTCAACAGTATTTAGGAGCCACATTGAACACCCAAACAGCACTTGCAAGCCCAAGTCCACAAAGGGTACAATCATTCCACAACATATTACCACGAATCCAGCAAAACCAACAGTACACAGTCAAATTTGTCATGAAACTGTTGGGCATGATGGCATCATGCATCGCCATTGTCCCTATTGCAAGGCTAAACATGCGGCCCTTACAACAGTGCCTTGCAAAACAATGGTCACAGGCACATGGTCAACTTCAAGATCTAGTGTTGATAGACCGCCAAACACACATCTCGCTTCAGTGGTGGAATTCCACAAATTTAAACAAAGGGTCGCCATTTCAGGACCCTGTGCCTCAAGCCACACTTACAACAGATGCATCATTGATTGGATGGGGAGCACACCTCCACAATCACAATATTCAGGGACAATGGGACAACAAACACAAACAACTTCACATAAATCACTTAGAATTGCTAGCTGTATTCCTAGCACTAAAAGCTTTTCAACCTCTTCTCGTTCACAACACATTCTCATCAAAACAGACAATATGACTACAATGTACTACCTAAACAAACAGGGAGGAACCCACTCATCACAACGTTGGCTTCTAGCACAAAATATTTGGCATTGGGCAATTCACAACAACATTCACCCTGTAGCACAGTACATTCCAGGGATTCCAATTAGCAGATGTACTCAGCCGGGATCATCAGCAAACACACGAGTGGGAAGTTCACCCCCAGGTACTTCACAAGTACTTTCGCCAATGGGGAACACCAGACATAGATCGGTTCACCAAAAGCCAGAACGCAAAATGCCAAAACTTTGCATCCAGGTTCCCACACCCTCTATCCAAGGGCAATGCTCTATGGGTCAGGGATGTTTGTTTACGCTTTTCCCCCTCTCCCGCTCATTCCATTTCTGGTCAACAAACTGCATCAAAACAAACTCATACTTATAGCGCCAACCTGGGCACATCAACCATGGTACACGACGTTGTTAGACCTATCACTAGTACCACACATCAAGCTACCAAACAGGCCGGATCTGTTGACACAAAACAAACAACTGATCAGGCACCCAAATCCAGCAATACTCAATCTAGCAATCTGGCTCCTGAAGTCTTAGAGTTTGGATAGCTACATCTTCCACCAGAATGTATGGAAGTAATTAAACAAGCAAGAAAAACCACTACCAGGCAGTGCTATGCAAAAAAAATGGAAAAGGTTTGTCTTTTACTGCCAATCCACCCACATAACACCTCATTTCGCATCCATACAAGACATTGTAGGTTACTTAATTCATCTACAAAAAGCAAATTTAGCTTTTTCATCCATTAAAACACATCTCACAGCTATTTCAGCCTATTTATTTACAAAATATACAAAACAAGTCTCTATTTAGCATCCCTGTCATCCAAGCCTTCATGGAAGGACTAAAATGTATCATACCTCCAAGAACACCACCAGTGCCTTCATGGAATCTCAATATTGTACTCACACGGTTCATGGGTCCACCATTTGAACCCAAGCACTCGTGTCAGATTCAATATCTAACATGGAAGGTAGCATTCCTCATTGCAGTCACTTCATTACGAAGAGTTAGTGAAATACAAGCGTTCACTATTGAACAACCCTTTATACAAGTACACATAGTCGTACTTCGCACAAACCCAAAATTCCTACCTAAAGTCATCTCACTGTTTCATATAAATCAAACAGTGGAACTTCCAGTCTTCTTCCCACAGCCAGACTCGGTAGCAGAAAGAGCGCTACATACATCAGACATAAAAGGGATTTAATGTATTATATTGACAGGACAAAATTATTTAGAAAAACTAAACAGTTATTTGTCGCATTCCAAAAACCCCATACTGGTTATCCTATCTCAAAACAAGGACTAGCCGGATGGATAGTTAAGTGCATCCAAACCTGTTACCTAAAAGCTAAAAGACAGCTATTAGTAACACCAAAGGCACACTCCACGAGGAAGAAAGGAGCAACAATGGCATTTCTAGGGAATATACCAATGACAGAAATCTGTAAAGCAGCCACTTGGTCAACACCCCATACATTTACCAAGCATTACTGTGTAGATGTGTTGGCAACACAACAAGCCACAGTAGGACAGGCTGTACTAAGAACTCTATTTCAAACAACTTCCCCTCCTACAGGCTAACCACCGCTTATGGGAGAACTGCTTTGTAGTATATGCTTAGCATGTGTATCTGCAGCTACACATGCCATCGAACGGAAAATGTCACTCACCCAGTGTACATCTGTTTGTGGCATGTTCTGCTGCAGATTCACATGCGTCCTCCCTGGGAGCCTGTAGCCGTTTAAGTTACACTTCAATTTGTACATATGTATGTATATATATATATATATATATATATATATATATATATATATATATCTCTCTATCTATTCCATTGCATGGACATCTTTTTCTTTACACTCTATCACTCCTACCTTACCCTCTACGGGAAAACGATCTAAGATGGAGTCGATGCCCATGCGCAATGGAGCCGAAGAGGAGGATATATATATATATATATATCACACACATATATGTTCATATATAGGCAGTTATTTTTCTTTTCCTTCTATATGCGTTATACATTGTAGATGATCCCAGAGGTGTTAACATTATCTCTGGCAGTTTTTTTTCTTAGGACAAGAGTTGTGTCTATACTAGTAGTTGCTGTCTTCAACATATTTCTATTAAAGCATTGTTCTATGCTTTGTCCATTACAGATGGATTATTGGATTCCCCCTTTTCTTTGTGCTTTTACTGAGCGGGTTTGGCTAAAATAATGGCTTGCTATGGCAAGGAGCTATAGCTCAGTGGCATAGCCTGTTGACTCTGGTCCCCCAAGTACCAGCTGAACATGGGTTCAGATCCCACCATGGGAACAAGTAGTTTTTATGGGCGAGCGCAAAGTGCTCCGTCCATAAAGTAATCTCTCTCTGGGCTTCAAACCATGCCCAAGTCACGTCAGTCTCTTTCATTGGTTCCTGGGCTTGCTCTTTAAAATCTGCTTGCTTTCATTTGTGAAAGGCATGCATATGTCATGTCTTTTCTGGTGTGTAGCCCGCCTACACAGCACCGGTAAACTACTAGAAACATACAAGGCTATTTTACATGTTTTGAGCTTGGTTTCTGGACTACTTTATCTGTTAATTTTCCCCGCAGCGCAATCGCGCTGGGGTTTACATAGCGCGATCGCACTATGTTTTTTTGTTTTCAATTTCAGTGTGATCGCACTGTTTTTTTTTTCTTTTAATTTATTTTATAGTGTAGCATATGTTCTTACCTGGATTCCTAAGAGCATCCTGTTCCCTTTCTCTTGTTTTAGATCGGCTTGTTCTAGTCTGGGACATTTAGTAGGATCACTCGTGCTCTGCATTAAAATCTGTTATGCACTGGGAAAGAAGCAACTGCCTGTGCTCATTCTGCCACAGCCAGAGCCACAACCACTGCATTTGAACGCAGAGTTCCAGTTTTGGATATCTGCCAGGCAGCAATGTGGGCTTCCCTGCATAAGTTTACCAAACATTAATGTCTGGACAGACAGGTCTGTCCTACAGGACTTCCTCGTCTGAAATTGGCCCGCAGACCCACCCCCGAGAATAGTGTTACTTTGGTATCTAATTCACAGGTAGGAAATCTGCAGCTATATTTCTCTATCAGATAAGCAAGTTACTTATCTTCAGCAACGCCTTCTCTGGTAGAAATAGGATCTAGCTGCAGATTCCCTACCGACCCTCCCTTGCTCACCGTTTTGTGAAATGGTTTATCTTTTTATCACAGAGATCCCTTTCTTGGTATTAAGATACCTTCATTGGGAGTTCGGAATTAATTGACTCAAAGATGTCTCTTTTTTTTGGCACACTGTTTCCATAGGCAGTTTCTGTAAGTGGCTCTGCATTTTAGGCACGGAAAGTAGTAATGGAGGAAACTGATGTTACCTCGTCCGATGGGGGATTATATGGACTCCGTCAATGTCGCATCCAGTGGACGACATCACTACGGGGTCGCATGACGCCCTCTTCCGCTGCGCATAGCTACTGCTCAAAATATTTACGGATCCAGTTTGGCACCTGGGGAGATTTCATTGGTAAGGAATTCAGAATTAAGGAATCTGAGGCTAAATCCATTCTCTACCAGATAAGGCATTACAGAAGGTAAGTAACTTGTCTGTTAATTTTACAAGGGCACCCATGACAATTTTGTTTTATCTCGTTGTCAGTTTCATATATGCATATATTTTTAGGCTTTTTAGGCTAGGTATGTATATGTTTTAATGTTTGTGTTTCATAGTTTTGTTGCTGATTGGTTATTCATCTCTTTAAATTAGGTTGCACTGAACAATTCAATGGCCATGCAAGTGCAATTAGAGGCATCCAGTGCAACGGAGGAGGAGTCCTTTGGCCCCCAGCCAATAGCCCGTTTAGAGGTACGTACTGTATGCCTATTAAGTAATACTCTAGTGCAGACAACATGCTGCTGTGCTTCATTGAGTCAGGTGGAGATCTATAATGCAGATCTAAAATTAAACAATGTGTTTGCACAGTTTAACCTCCATTTTAAATCCTCTAATGCCTCATTAATCTTTTATGCCTTGCCTTATGTAATATTTGTGTGGGAACTCATAGATCATTCATTAATGTATGTGAGGTGTTGTGTTCTCTAAATGTTTTCCTGTCCTTCAATCTGTTCTTTTGAATCCATCTGATCTGCCATAATCTTTGAGAAAACTACACCTCTGGGGCCCACTACATTTTTAGATAACAGTTGTCTTGTGTAAAGCGTAATCACCATAACCCAAAGAGGGGACTTTTGGGCATGTACTTTTGAGCTATATCGAGCTAATAATTGTCAAACTAAAACGCAATTGTCTGTTTTATCTACCATGAGAGACATTTTATTTATTTATTTTTAGAAATGTTTTCCTTGCGTAGATAGTCAAATTTACTTTTCAACAAAAACATTGCAGATACTGACGGCATGATACTAAGTTACTGTTATTGGGCAAGGTGGGATTTAATCAATGTCATAATCAGTGAGCAACAAAACAAATAATTTTTGACCTCACTACCACTTGGTGTACGCCAAATTTCACTTGTGGGACCTTCTGTATACTGCTGACTTTTAGTCTCCCTTTCAGTTTCACTTAAAATGATGATTTGGTGTTCTTCAAATGTCTCCAAAGCAACGTTTGTGACTATTTCATAGCCTTTTAACAATAGATAGCTCTTTATTCCCCAGTTTACAAAAGTAAAAATCATATTCTTCCACGCATAGTAGAATCAAACTACCATGTCATCCATCACCTGTCGTATTTCTCCTGAGCATCTTGATTTCTTCTGCTGTGCCAGGGACTTCTGGTTCAGTTTAATTCCAGCATGTTGCAGGAGGTCATCATAGCTGAGAACACCACTACTGCTCAGTTCTCCTGCTCTGAATCAGAAAAACCTGGCAGCAAGTGTTCGAGGCTGCCTATTCTCTCAGTGACACTGGTTATGAGTCGCCAGGATAATCAGTTAACTTGTACGGCATGATCTTCTTCCCCAAAACCTGTATACAGTTTCTACTTTTCACAAAATCATTAATGATCCGTGAACCTCATCAGACAATATCCTACTTCACTTCAGTGGCACCAAGCTCAAAGGCTGTCACCCATTGTTTGCAATTCAAGCTACTCCTCAGCACACCTCTCCTTACTCTCTCCTTACTCTCTCATATTGTTACATGGCATATTCAACAATATACCTGCTAGCGGGCGAGACTGAAGAACCCTCTCAAAGGTCAGATTCTTCAAGAAGCCCCCCTCCCCACCTCCAAACTACACCCTGATCCTAATCCGACTGCTAGTGCATTGTAAATAATTAAAAACAAAATAGTTTGTGATAAACGTGTGCAGTGTACTATTTGGATCCTCATCTCACCACCCAGCCATCAAAAATCATCAACGCATATATGTTTAACCCACTGTCTTTAAGGCTTTAACGTGTTATCGCAACTGGAAGGTAGGTACACCATTTCTATAAGAATAGGTACTGATTCTTAATAGAAGAAATGTAATTAGTGTTGCACTTAAATTTGTTTGGCTTGTCCTCAAATCTGTTGTAATTTCTTTACTTTTTGTACATTTTTGTAAATGGCTTGGTTACCCTTATTCTGTACTAGTAGTGTTGTACTGAAATAGGCCTGCCCTTTTATTGGGTCACGTCTACATTGTCAATGATAGCATTTGTGTTAAAGTAGTAATCAGGGGAAAAAATTGGGGATCCTGGGAAACGTAGTTTAAAAAAGTTATAACCTTGTTTTAAATTGTGACTGTTTGTTCTGACCTTGAGTTGAAGGAGACCTCTTTCTTAAAGACATTTTTAGCTGTATTTTAGTAGCCTGGAAGATTCTCAATATTAAAATTATTTTAGCAAATTCTGCGTATTCTGTTAGCGCACAGACTCCATTGAAAAAAATATATATTTTCACCACGTGGGGAGCTATGCTTGAGGATTTCATATTTGTCATTTGTCTTATTTTCCTTTAGCAATGCGGCATAAATGCGAACGATGTTAAGAAATTGGAAGAAGCTGGATTTCACACAGTTGAGGCGGTGGCCTATGCCCCTAAGAAGGAACTTCTTAACATAAAAGGCATTAGTGAAGCTAAAGCTGATAAAATTTTGGTATGACCTCCTCATGATCTCATCAGTATTTTCTTTGTTTCAGTAAGAACAATTCGAGGTCATTTAATAAAAGGGGAATCTTTTAAAATCGTAAAACTTTAATTTTGAAAACTTTTTATTGTGAACACATTAACTGGTATTTTCCTTGTTGGGTTTTTAATCGTGATAAAAGGATAATGTTTTGAATTGAATTATAGTTGTTATTTATTGTTCAGCCGGTAATTAACATGTGAACAGGTATATTATATGCCAAAAAGCTGAAGCCCCTATATCCAAAGAACTAATGAATGCCTATTAATTGCTGCAGAATTTCTAGACACAAATTAGCATTTTAATGTAACTATTGTACCACAATGTTTATTATATGCATGTTCGAAGAAGACTTTAAAACGATATTGCAGATGCCAGTAAAGGACCCCACATTAGATGACTTTCGGACAGGCTTCTATAGTTTTTTCGGACTAGTTATTTTGAAATAAACAACTCATATAAGATTTAAGGTATAGTTAGTTAAAACAAATACTGTTTTTTTCACAGAGCAGTTCGTACTAATTGGAATTAGAATGGTTATGCTTACCTTTCATGAATAAATTGTTGATTAAAAATATAAATTGAGAGGGCACGTGGATACGTGATTCTCTGGCTGCAGCATTTACCACATACTTTTGTGTTTACCATATTTGCCTCATAATGCGCTGATTTCACAAAAAAGTTGTTTCTGTTCAGCTGGATGAAAATAATTCCGCAAGAGTGCCGCATTATCTTCCTTTTTGCTGCATTATTTAGATAACCTTGCCTAGCAGCCATGGCAGTGGTAAAGCTTTGTAGAATAGTTTGCAGAATGTCTTTATATAACTCATATTTCACAGCGACCATAGCATATTTCTCTAATTACACGGTTTCCTGTGAAATGCGTTTCCGTACCCTTGCATTTTGTATCATAAAAGCCTCCAAACGTACTATATATGGTATACAGGTAACCATGTATTGTGGTCAACATTGCCAGTGAGAGACTGTGGCGACATCCTAAGCCGCACGTTTGACTTTTAGGTGGTTTGTAAATGTCACCAGGACCCAGAGATAGCACTATAGGACCATATTACACATTACCTATGTTGTATTTTTTTATGTTACAGGTTTATTTTGGGTTAGTTAGCCGTCCTTTTACCTAAACAGCATTTTATTGCTAACAGTGGGCACTGATTGGAATTAGAATGTTTAGATTTTTTTTTTTTTAACCTTTCATTAATTTACTTCTTACTAAAACTATGGACAGTATTTGAGGGCCAATTAAATTATGCGATTCTGTGGCAGCAGCACTTGCCGCATAAATAAGGATTTACTGCATTTGCCACATGATGTGCATAATTTGCAGATTTCATAAGCCATATTTCTAGATCAGATGGGTGAAAATTATGCTGCCAGTGAATGTACTGCATAATGTCATTTTTACTGCATAATGTAGATACCCTTACCACATAATTTGGTCCACCATGACACACAACCCTAATACCACTGACAGTTGTAAAGCCCTGCATATTGATTCTGGAGCTGTCATTGTGATGATGATAAACCATATTTCACAGTAAATAGTAAATTAATTTCTGTATTTCATATTACCCCGTGAAAAATGGGTTCTGTGCCATTGCTTTTTGTGCAATGGACACCTAAACATTCATATTTCTATGTATCTAAAAACACACACACATATACAGTTGATCGAATTATTTAATTGCCCTCTTTCACACACATGTAGTTCTAATTCCATAATTCATATCAAGTTTTAATGCGTTTATTGATTGCAGACGTCTTGTTGCTTAAGGACTTCATCCTGTTAATAGTGCCTGCGTGACAAAAGATGTACATTTAGATTGAAGATAATCAGTTTGGGGAATTAGTCAACATTTCTTTCTATTAAAGACGTGGTTTACCACCAAGAAAACATGAACAGAATCTGCCTTAAATTAGAATGCACATGTTGTAAGTTACACACACATTAAAACAACTAAAACCACAACTTTACTTTCAAAATACGGGCAGTTTGCATGTTTATGGGGCCAACAAGGAAAATCCCTCTATTGGTTGTATGGAAAATGACAGCAATAGTTTGGGGTGCAGGGAGCCTCTGTGCCACTGCACCTGCTGCACTGTAGGTACCTGTGCCTCTGGAGAGACTCCCTTTTACTTTTGCTTCTACTACGGATCTCCTGGGGTGCACCCAAAGCCTGCTGCCTACTGGGAGAAAAACTTGAGGGAGGGAGGGCCAGTTCAGTCGAGGCCAGCCTTCACATGCACACTTGTGCTGTCCTTTCAGTGCTAGAAATACTAACCGTGCCCTGGTCCCCACTCAAGCAAGTCATGCAGTATGACTTATGATGCGCTTTACTTCTGAAATGTAAAGCTTCGTTTGGAAAATCAGCTATCTCAAGCCACATGTCTTAATTTGTGAGTCTACTTTAGCAAATTAAAAGCTTGCATTTCAGTTGTAAGATGCAAATATTTGTCTTGATGTTATGAAGCACCTCGGGAACTACACAATGACGCAGGGAAATGCCCTCCATTAGGCCTTCCCACCCCATCAGCTCCACCTTTTGTAGACACGTATTTGACATATTTTCCGGTTCAAAAGAGCGTGTCGTGCACAAGAATATAAGAGAATTAAAATCCGGAATAGACATAATATCTAACAAGAAGGTGCTGGATGTTAAAATGAAACTTGACAAAGTTCCTTGTACATGCAAAACAATTTTTGCTTTGCTCGTGGCGAATGTAGAATAACAAAAAAATCATGGACTATGGGTTACTTAGGGCGAAAGGGGGAGAAAGGTTTATGAAGGTTGCCGAGACTCAATTTGCAGTCAGTGTAAGTAAACACTTTTTAGTGTCTTGGCCGCCAGATGTTGTGAAGAGAAGCCCTGAGTGGACCCCGAATGACACGCCCAATACCCTGATTACTGGCAGTCCCGTGATGGGTTATTTAATTGCTGGGAGGTTTACGCCCCTTTATATATATATAACACGACGTTTTTTTACCTGGAAACTTGAGCAGTGTTTCTTGACATCAGAATAAAAAGTCTGTCAAGTAAAAAAAACAACAAAAAAAATGCATTTTTTGTGTCACTATGGCCAGCTGTTACCAGGATATTCGCATAGCTCCTGTACGATTGATGCCTCAGGCTGGCTACAAGAGTAAAACAATGTCAAGAACAGTTGGATTGAAGTTCAGTGTAAGTTTTGGTTAGTGGTGGTGAAAGGACAGTCTGGGCTGCTGACCTCGGAGCTAAGGGAACCAGCTGCGAGTCTCCGCAGCTCAACATCCTGTGATTCTGGGCAAATCAGTAATCTCCCTGTGCCCACACCTGAGCGCCTTGGGACCCTCACAGGGGAGTTGATGCTAAAAATCCTGGATTTATTGTTATTATTTATTATTCTTTTGTACAGCGTGGCAGTGTAAATGCGAACGTACCTTTAATCACTAATCCCTGTCCTTTACTTACACATGCCCACTAATCCCTCTGGTTTTGTCACTGATTTTCCTCAAATAGACCAAGTCAGAAATTAGCTTGTATTTCCCATATCGTCATAGCTAATGGTGGCTCACAAATCTGCTTCGGAGTGACCATTGTAAGAGGTTGCCATGTACACTGGACCACTTGCCCAGGGGTCTCCAACCGTTCCTCTTATGAGTTACTGCTGATCAGTGAAAATCATTGTGAGCTACTGAAAGCCAAGGCACTCGTGCAGTGTTACTAGACCAGGGATCTCCAACCTTTTCTGTAGTGAGAGCTACTTCTGATCAGTGAAAATCATTGTGAGCTACTGAAGGCCAAGGCACTCGTGCAGTTACTAGACACTTACCACCCAGCTCACTGACCATACAGCCAAAAACTATGGTTTGAAAAAAATACTTTTTGGCTAGGGGCTCTATGACATGGCTGATGTGTGCCAGTGAGATCGTGGTCTTGTGTGCATATGAATGAGATATATGTGAATAGGTGAAAGAAAGCCTGTGTCATATGTACTTGTGGCACAGGCCATACCTTTCTCCATATGTGGAACCATCTTTCCCCATGAAAAAGGTAAAGGATTATACATATGAGAGTTTCTTCTTATAAACTGTTCCCAGTTGCCACAGGCTTTAGCCTGTTAAAAACACTAAAGGTTGCCCATCAGTGTATCTAAATTCCATAAACATTGCCATGATGGAGAACTAGGATATCAATGAAGCTCCTTACTATTGCATGCAAAACATGGAAATCTGTAACAGATATGCTCCAAAATAAAACATTTATTACACCTTTAACAATAGTCTTGTAGCTTGATGTCTCTTCTGGAGTCTCCAGCTTCTCTGTGAGGTGAAATTGGTTATAAAACCAAATATGTTTCTGATTTTAGTTCTGAAAAATAATAATGGAACTGCATTGAGGGGGTGTTTTGGGTATCCAACTGTCCCAAAGATGGGTCTGGTTTCAGGCATGCTTTTTAGTTGATACTGATTTGGCTAGTTATTTTCTTTTGTTTGCATCAAGTCTCAAAGGTATTTCTAGTATGGCAGGAGACCTATAAACCATATATTACTGAGAACAAAATTTTGCCTGTTCTTCATGAGATGTTGTTTAAAAACATATGCAAAAGTAAAAATACAGAGCTAATTAAAACAAGTATAAAGGCTGTAGATAAATGGATTTGACTATAACCGAAGGCGGTTAAAATGTTAGCATTCAAAATATTATAGGAAGGCTCAAAAAAATGGAGTAGATCAGAAACCAGTGGATTTTAAAATGGGGAATACAGATGGACACTATACACACTGCAGCTTATGTTTTTAAAGTGTCTTCTGCGAAGCCCTTGTTTCTTTGTTCCACGAGACGGGCTATTGTCAAAATCCTTTCCTATGGATTGGATTTGGTTGCCTGAGAGGTACTGAGAGCAAATGACCCTGCTTAAGATTACAGAATTATTGCTAGAGGGCAATTAAACAAAGATCTTCAGTAAATAATCGTTTGTTTTTTTACTGTGAATAAGGGCTGTAGTAGGCACACATTGCTTTGAGGGGATTTTACTGACGGAACATTAAAACGTGATTTATCTAGATTTGGCATCCAGAGATGTTTGTTTCAAATCATATTTTCTGGCTTTCTAGGCAGAGGCAGCTAAACTTGTCCCAATGGGCTTTACTACAGCAACGGAATTTCACCAGCGCCGATCAGAGATTATACAAGTGACCACTGGATCCAAAGAATTGGACAAACTTCTTCAAGGTGCTAGTTCATCAACATTTTTTCCACATGCACTACTTTGTGTACTTTATTGTCCTGGTTGCTCTCAACATATTTCCAAGGGTTTAGAGCTTGTTAATTTGCCAGTTAAATATGTGTTCTAACCTGCAAAGGCTTTGATTTTAGGGATGACATATAGGTGTCTTTTTTCCATCACAAAGCATCTGATGTATGGATTACACCTGCATAAATCTTCCATCAAAGAGCCGGCATAGAATGGATCATTAAAACGACTTTTTCTTTTAATAGTTACGGGACACTTTTAGATCACTAATGTATTTTATTGATTTGGCTTTCTGTTCACAGTAATGGTCCACTGCCCTGTTTGTCATTTGCACAGCTTCTTAGCCTGCTGAGGCAAACTCCTGTGCCCTGAACAAAAATAGAAAATGGTGAACCCTCGGGTGGCTTTCTAACTGGAGAATTGTCTATTTCTGCACATGTATCCAGATGCTTCTTTTCATTTCTTTAAATGACCAGAGAGTTCTCTGCTAGACCTGTAGCGGGGTGCTTTCTTGTACAGCCTCATTCATAATGACTTACATTTTTTTTTTACAGTGAGTGACAGACTTGTGGGACCTGTGAAGAGACCTGGGTGCTAACAGTTAGTCCTCAAATACCCCCTCCCACATACATCTCATGTGGCTAGAAAAACAGAAAAAGGGTTATGCTGGTGTATAATGGAAACCTATGCACTACATTGAACATAAAGGAGAAAACAAGCACAGTGTTGTGCTACTACTGTGTTGATGTAAATGTTTATTAATTAAAACACCAATAAATGTCATTAAAGGCAGTTTGGTTTATATTGATAGCTCTGTATACTGTAGTCTTTTATTGCCCCTATTCATAGCAACATCCAGTAATATATTAAACAGTGTGATTTCTTTTTGACATAGTCCGGCTTGGTTTGGCTTAGATTTTGGGTTGAATAATATACTGTTAAAATGCTTTTGCAGTGTATTAAAATAGCTCCTTGTTATTCATCCAGCATTGAACCACTTCCTAAAAGTGGTTCACTTTACTACCACATCCACTGTGAAGTTTAGGCAGAGGAGAGGCCTGCACAGTTTCAGTTGCTAGTGCTAATGTAGGACGTGTGTTTGTGCAATTGTAGGACGTATGTCTGCCAACTTTGTTTCATTTATTAATGTTTGTCATTAATAGGCGCTGTTGAACAGTTGAGGCCCTCTACTGTTCTTTTGAGAACGATTCCTGGGTTTGTGGTTTCTTTCTAAAATGCGGACATGCTAAAAATAGGTGCCAAAACCGGTCTTTGACATTTATTAAAAAGTTTGCTACGAATCCCCTTTGGCATTCCCATGGTTTAAGCTGGTAAGGCAGTATAGGTAAATCTAAATATGATGAGTTTGTTATGGCGCACTTTTTACTGCCTTCGTAAGGTGCCTCCAGTTTGAATACATGTATGGCAGGCGTTGCTGTTAGTCCTTCCTTAATTAAGAGAATGAATACCGTAAAGCTGGGTAATATTAATTTCACCTACGTGTCTAGAATTAATCTTGTTTGTACTATGCAGCTAAATCATTATTGTTCATCTTCATAGAGCGTCATATTGTATACTTATTAACTTTCAAAATGTAGTAAAGAGAATTAAAGTTGTGGTGCGCCAATTAATACCTACTTAGCAGGAAAGCATGGCTTTTATTTTTCAGACTATTACTTGGTGAAGAATCTCTAGAGGGTTACCGCTATTGAAGACAGTAATGTTTGTTTGCAAGATTATTTGAGGAATTCACAAAAACATAAACAAGTCCACTATTCTGGTCTTTCATGTAACGTTTTCTGTCTTCTCTCAGGCGGAATTGAAACTGGGTCCATCACTGAGATGTTTGGGGAGTTCCGCACAGGAAAGACACAGCTGTGTCACACATTAGCAGTGACCTGCCAAGTAAGTAACATTTCTGTTATTTAGTGTTAGTGTGACAAATTGGACTGTTGGTTGAGGGGGTGTGGGCTCTTCTCAGGGCACAGCCACAATTCTTGTCAGGGTGAACCACAAAAGTCACTAAATTAATTTGTGCGTAACTCTCTGGTAACTTGGCTTAAAAGTAGTTCTGCTTAACTTCGAGGCAATGTGTAAAGTATTTATGCAGCACTCAGACAGTAGTAAATTGAAAACACAGCAAAAGAAAAATTCTACTCCAATTTGGAAAAATAGAGTACATTTTAATAAATTATTTGACAACAAAACTCAAATCAGTTGAATTGGAGATATGCAGTTTCAAAGATTTAAGGTAAGTATGCAGCTTAAAAGCACAAAGCAACGCTTTCAGGTATCTGTTTTTTCAAGACAGGGGAAACTCATAAATTCAGGATGACCGTGATGGAATGTGGGTCGTACAGGGACCAAGTGAGTTGCACTGAAAAAGTTACCTTCTCAAAGTCTGGTGCGAAGAGTCCAGTTCACGGTGGAGGCGATCACGTGGAGCGGGAGAGCATTGTGGATGGTCGTTGCCGTAGCAAAAAGAGCAGCCCAGGTGTGGCAGACAGTCATTGCTGTTGCACAAAGATCCTATCGGTTGTTGAAGACGGCTGTTGCTAGAGCTTTTCGTTGGCGATTACTGAAAGCTATTAATGCTGTAACGCAAAGTGCAGACCTCACGTTGCCGGTCCTTGCTGGTGGTTGCTGTAGCATGAATAGTCCGGTTTACTGGAGCTTTGTGTTGGCAGACAACAAGAGCCCAGAACTTCAGGATTCTCCTTTTCTTTCAGAAGAAGCTCAGCTGACGCCACACCATGGGTTCCAGACCTGGGAAGTACCTTTTGGGTATTAAAACATCACACCAGAAGAAGCCACTAGGGCTCAGGCAGGTCCAATTGTAAGTCCAGAGCAGCAGATCAGCTGGGCAGTTTCAGTGAGGCCTCTGGAGTTGTTTGTATTTCTAGCTCAAAACAGGAGGCCAGATAACTAGCCCTTGGAGTCACTCTTCATGCCTTGGATGAAGGGGCCAGGTCCAGTCTTCTTGCTCAGGCAGCAGGGCAGGTCTCAAGAAGCAGGATTGTTCCCTGACAGCAGGGCAGTGCTCATTCTATAGCGTCCACAGGTACAGAAGTGTACTCAAGGGTGGGTCTGAGGATTCTATTTCTATATCTGATGCCAACTTTGAAGTGGAAGAAACTTCTGGAGTCTCCCTCCCCCCCTCCACCCCCACAGGTGTCTGGAATCTCTTGCTTCCTTGCCCTGGTCCCAGGGTGTCTGGAGTCACAATAGTCTAGTGTGAAGTTCTGTGGGTGGGTGGGGGTGTGTGTGGGGGTGTGTGTGTGTGTGTGTCAGTGTCTTTGAAGTACGAGTGTAACAGGTGACCAGCTCTGCCCCTCTCATCAAGTCAGGATGATCCATCCTACCAACACCCAGTCCCCCCTTTTGTGAGACTGTCTCGGAGGAATACCAAAGGCCAACTACACCTAGTCACGTGACCATAAACAGGCTGTAGACACTGAATGGTTAGGACAAAAAAATGCAACTTTCTAAAATTGCCATTTTCAGAACTGGTACTTAAAATCTGACTTTAATGTTAAAGATGATTTTAAGTTACAATTCCTTAGACACCAAACATGAAATTTCCACCTGCTCCCAAACAAAAGTTATCACTTATTAAATGTAGTAAGGTAACCCAGTGTTATCCTATGGAAGGAGCAGGCCTCGCAGCAGTGAAAAACAAATGTCGGAAAGTACCCCTTTTGGCATGGTCCTGCCCCTCCCTGATCTTTTGCCTGGTATTGATGCTGACTTCACTGAGTGTGTGCTGGGAACCTGCTAACCAGGCCGCAGCACCAGTGTTCTTTTTCCAAAAGTGTACCATTGTTTCCACAATTGGCACACCCCTGGCACACAGCTAAGTCCTTTGTAAAAGGTGTCACTGGTACCAAGGGCTCTGTGACCAGGGAGGGTCCCTAAGGGTTGCAGCATGTATTTTGCCACCTTAAGGGACCCCTCACCAAGCACATGCACACTGCCATTGCAGCTTGTGTGTGCTATTGGGGAGGAAAAGGTAAAGGCGACATGGCATCCTTCTTAGGGTGCCATGCCCACAAACCACAGCCCTAAGGCAGGGTGCACTATGCCACAGATGAAGACAAAGCTACATGAGCAAAATGCCCCTACAATGTCTAAGTCCATTCTTAACCATTGTAAGTGCAGTGTGGCCGTATCGAGTACATGGGCTGGGAGTTTGTCATTACAAACTCCACAGCTCCATGATGGCTTCACTGAAGTCTGGGAAGTTTGGTATCGAGCTTTTCAGCACAATAACCCCACACTGACTCCAGTGTTAGATTTATTGTAAATGAACCCAAAGGGCATCTAAAAGATGCCCCTTGTATTTATACCTAACCCTTTAGTGCAGGAATGACCAATCTATGACAGTCTCCCACTTACGGACAAGTTTCTGACCCCATGGGGTGAGAGCCTTTGTGCTCTTTGGGGTCAGAAACAAAGCTTGCTGTGGGTGGTGGTGTTTCACACCTCCCCCTGTAGGTACTGTAATACTTGGTGGTGAGCCTCAAAGGCTCAGGCCTCCACTTGCAGTGCCCTAGGGCATTCCAGCTGGTGGAGTTGCCCGCCCCCGCACCATGCCCCTCTTTTGGCAGCAGGTCCAGTGGGAAAATTAGGTAAAACAGGGACCACTGCAGGTACCCCCAAGAAGTGACCCCCTCCTTGCAGAATCCTCCTTCGTGTTTTGGAGGGTAGGGACCAGTAGGGTTAGGACTGTCTCCCCAACCCCCCACTTCCTAGAGGGAGTCGATCCCAGAAGAGTGTAGCCACCCTCCAGGACAGTAGCCATAGGCTACTGCCCTCTGACCCGTGTAAATCCCCTAAATCTAGTATTTAGGGGCTCCCCTAAACCTCACTCACCAGATTCGTGGAGACCTCAAGAAAAAGGACTGCTAAGCTGACCCCAGCAGTGAAGACTCAAAATGACAACTAACTTGGCCCCAGCCCTACCAGAATGTCTGCAGCTTCGAAGACCCGTGCTTCAAAAAGGTGATGCATCAGGGAGGACCAGCGACCTCTCCAAACCCCCTGAGGACTGCCTGCCCAGCAGAAGACCTAGAACACCCGAGGACAGCGGCACTGTCCACAAGAAAATCTTTAAAAAGACTCCAGAACCGCCCGAATCCGGGACCAGAGTCCAGATGGCCCACCGGACCAGAGGAGGTCCCCAGGCGATTCCAACCTTGAGTCCATCCTGGGTTGACCCCTCCTGGCCACCAAGACAACACCTGCAGCCTGAATCCAGAGGCTCCCCCTGACCGCAACCACATGTGGCAAAGATTCCCGATGCCTAAAGGTACATCTGCATCCTCATAGGATTCCATTGCAAACCCAACACCAACTTTGACCTCTTCACCCGGCTAGCCCCCTGTGTTGCTGGTGATTGTGTTTTTGGGGTCAACTTGGACTTTGACTAGTGACACCCTAACCTCCGAGGGTTGCATTCGTAAGTTGTGTACTTACCTGTTTTCTGTGCTAACACTTTTCTACCCCATAGACTCTATTGACTAATATGAAAAATTGCACTGCCTACTTTTGAAATTGAAAAATGTTACTTGTAAACTGTTTTACCTGCAAAATCCAAACAAAGTACATTTGATACATGTGCTTGATACATACTTATAACTGTACTTACCTGTAACTGAGATCCTTTGGTTCTAGTGATAAAATTACAAAATATATTTTTGCTATATAAGAACCATTGGCCTGGAGTTAGTCATTGTGTGCCTCATTTATGGACTCTGTGTATAACAAATGCTTTGCACTAAACTCTGATAAGCCTAACTGCTCTACCTCACTACCACAAAAGAGAGCATTAGTATTGTCTACTTTAGCCTCTGTTAAGCCTCTGGTGAACCCCTGGACTCTGTACACACTATACCTCATTTTGGTATAGTATACAGCTTCCGACATGGGATGTTTTCACTACAGGGGCATGTAAAAGTTAAAAGTACATGTCCAACTTCTTAAATACAATGCACCCTGCCCTATGTGCTCTTTAGGGCCTATCCTAGGGAAGACTTATATGTATTAAAAAGGGAATTTTAGGCTTGGCAAAGGTTTATTTTCCCAGATTGAATCAGTAGTTTACAACTGCACATACAGACTGCAATGGCATGCCTGAGACATGTTTGGAAGGTCTACTTAAATAGATGGCACAGTAAGTGCTGCGGACCCACTACTAGCATTTAATTTGCTATCCCTGGCTACATGGTATACCACTTTACTAGGGTCTTACAAGTAAATTAAATATTACAATCCGGTGTAAGGCACTCTTACATGTGTATAGGAGTGAAGACAAGCACTTTAGCACTGATTAGCAGCAGTACAGTGGCCCTAGTCCTAAAACCAATAAAAACAAATTCAGCAAAACCAGAGGAGTGAAGGCAAAATGTTTAGGAGGGAAACCACACCAAGGATGTCGGGTCTAACATGAAGGTTTATATTCCCACTGAAAAATAGGGAACTAAAACACTGTTCACAAGATTCAAGGTTTGTAAACTAAGAAGATTCAGAACCACAAGCTTGGCAGAAAAATAAATGTTGATTGCTGTTTGCATTAACTGTGCTAAATCCCATGAAAGAATTCCTCTTATCCTAATAAAGGATCCCTAATGTCCTGGTCAACATGAAGAAGAATTCTAAATGTTTGAAAACCAAGTAGTCGGTCTTTTGTTCCCCCAAAATACTCTGAGAAGATAAAGAGTGATAAAATTAGACTTCTTGGAAGACTGGGGCTCAAGTTGTAAAAGCTATCATAAATCTATCCCTATCTCCATGGCATGCTGTTTGAGTAATAAAACGAAGTTCAAGTTTTGCCAAGACTTGCACACTGGTGTATAGTGGTATATAGAGCATCACTGTGACATTCTAGCACGTTCTTTGCGTGTCAATGTGCATACCAGTCCTTTACTCAAACATGACAGTGCTGCTGTGGTGGGCGTCTGCAGTTTGCCTGTCCCAAAGAATCTTAGTCTGCATGGCTTGTAAGTCCCCATAACAAGGTGGTCACAAAAGCCATATTTTTCAGGGAGATTCTCATGCCTAAATATGTATAGCAGGGTTGGAGGTTATATCTTAGTTGCACTGTTCAGGGAAAAGGTCTGTCTTGATGTTTTTAATTTGCTAATGAACTTTGTGTTTTCGAAGATTTCCCAAATAAGATTGCAAAGTGTGCATTTGGCTTGGTTGTATCAGGTTTTGTGTAGATCAGTCAAGTTTAAAAAATAAAAATAGTGGGGGTTCTAACAAGAAGTATTTTTCCATTTTAACTAACATGCACTGTTCATTGCAGAAAAAAACTGCTGAATGGATTTACACTAAACTTCAAATAAAGCTGAGACTACTAAGAACAAACCGTTTGCAGTTTGGTGTAAATGCAGTCAGTAGTTTAATTAGATCTGCATTCAAAAATTTGTGTGGTGGTCTTGAATAGGTTAATTTTATGTATATCTGTATTGTTGATTTGCAGATTATCAATGTATCCAGGTCTGTGGAGAATCCCACAGTGAAGTTTTTGAAAAACAAAATTAATGTGTTTAATGAGAGAGCATTTCTTTCCGTCGTCAGTTTTGGAATCTGTGGATTTGAGCCAGATCTGGGTGATTGGAGTGGCTTGCAGTGAAAGAGACTCAGTATTTCAGTTGCATTCCTTACATACGTGATGTGCGGGATTCACAAATGATCTCAAATCTCATGTCACAAAAGAGAATTTGAGGGAGGAAGTAACAGTCATGGAGGATGTTTCGTAGGTGGTGTGCCAGAGATAGGTAGGTAGCATTTTTAAAAATGGCAAAAAATGTAATTTCATTGTGGGTTCTCACAAAGTATCCATGGATACTATCTCCACCATTTTGTGTGCCATGGAAATATCCGTGGATCTATGTTCAGTATAATACTCCTCCTTTCCCCTAAAAATCAGCAGTCGGTTAAGTAGCCTACATCCTGGTGCATAGCCATAGAAAGAAACTTTGCCTGACAGAATATTATCTGGTTTAGCGAATCAGCTGACCTCTGAGTGGGAGCATGCCACTTTTTTCAGCGCCACCTGACCGTTTCTTCTAGGATTTGGAACCTGGATTTGTTCAGGGTGCCAGGAATTGGTTCTCCCCTCCCCCCCCCCCCCTTAGTTAGGCAATTTGAAAAGAAAATGAAAAGCAGAAGCATCCTACAAAATTAAGGTGAGCTGCTGCAACACAGTATGATCAAAATTTATATCTGAAATGTACATTTTTCTACTTTTGAGTCTGTAATTTAAATTAATTTCAGGACAAGAACGTGAAAATGTCTAGTTTTTTGTTTTTTTAAATGCAAGTAGAACAACCTATACATATGCACGTTTGCACCGTATGATAATCTCACTTCATGATCCATATGTTTTATCTCAGCCCTCCAAATATAATACTGTTCCATGTCAATTCAGCCATCCGCAGCCTTTTTTGGAATGCTACAATACAGAACATATAGTTGAGCAATACTGTAGTGATTGTACAATGGGCCATCGTAGCTGTGTAACATTTGAATACAGTAGTAATGGCCAAGTCCAGCTATATCAAGTACAATACATAGTGTATTCACATTTAACAATACAACTGTGATACTGTAATACATATTACCAGATACAAACATGAAGAGAGGACAACTGCTGCATACCATCAGACAAGTCTACAACACTCAGCCGGCTTAGGCCCTGGAATGGCTAGCCGAACCCTATCTGCGGCTATGTAAGCAAATCGAACAAGGAGGAGTTGGGGGAGATCAGGCAACGAAATTCAGAGCCAACAAGCAAGGGGACATATCATCTGTCAGTCATACTCAGCCACCAATTCTCCACCACCACTTTACTTCCCAAACGGGCAAGTCAGTACTCGCACTTCGCTATTAGGGTTCATCTGCCGAGGTGTCCCCATCTTCCCCCAGTAGTCCTTCGATAATACCATGCCAGACTTCCATCTCGTTCTGTGTGTTCAACCGTACGTATTTTACGGAGGCGACCCTCCTCTGCAGTTTCACACTCAGTGAAGTCAGACAGCCACGCATCCTGTGTGGGAGGGGCCGCGTTTGCCCATAGGATTGCAATGCACCTCCTAGCCAAGGCAGGCCACAGCGGCGCAAATCTAAAAGCCATTTTGCGCCCCTTTTTTAGGAATTGGAAGGAGGCCCAGCAAGCAATGTCTCATTGTTAACCTAATTTTCAGAGCTGTCACCTCCCTCAATGTTCACACTATCTGGCGCCAAAAAGGTAGAATGGAGTTACATGTCCATGTGACGTGCTCAAAATTGGCTGAGGTTGTGCCACAATGAGCACATCCGTCAGAACGTGACTGAAACAGTCTGTGAAGGTGCGGTGGCATCAGATATGCTCTGTGGAAATAGTACAAGTGTGTCAGTTTAAATCTGGCATTGCTAGTCCCCTCCCGTACTAGTGAACAGGGCCTATTCCACCCCACGTCAGTAAGCGGAGATCCCAAGTCCGCCTCCCACATAGCTCTCGCCCCGGTTATATTTATATGTCTGTCACTTTTTAGGGCCTTGTAGGTGCAGGAGAGTAGACTCCGATGGCATCCTGGGTCTGTAAAGGCCGTCACGAGGTGGAATTCAGTGGGCTCTGCAAGAAAGGAGGTCCAGATCTCCCGAGCCGTACATGAGAGGCTAGCATATTGTAGGAATTTTCCCTGGTCAATTCCAAAGAGTGTCTCTGCATCCTCTCGCGTGACAAATGTGCCATTTTGGTATAAGTCACCAGCATTATTACATCCGCCTGCTTGCCATTTAGAAAAGTCTAGTACATCAGTGACCTAAGCAAAAGGGCGAATCCACCAGAGAAGAAGTAGACGCTCATATGGTGCCGTTCGCGACACCACTGCCCGCTCCCAAATCCGCAACACCTGGAATACTAGGAAGGGGGTTTCTCTCGGGAGCCTAGACCCGCACATAAGCAGGCCCAGTAATCGAGATATACATATATTACCCTCCAGCAATTCTCTTTCCCAGTTGGGATTATCACTGCACCACATGGCCGCATAATGCATCACGCACGCCATGTAGTACAGGTGGAGGTCGGGTAGCCCCAATCCCCTGTCAGCTATATCTAACTTCAATACCTCGAGACTGACTCTGCATCTCTTACCTGCCCGGACCAAGGACAGCAGGAGCTTTATCTGTCTGTTGAAACAGAGGAGAGGGCAGCTCACAAAACGAGTTTTGCATAACCTATAGGCATCTCGGGAGTAAAATCATTTTACTAAGTGCAATTCTGCCCATTACTGACAGAGGGAGGGTAATCCACACTTGAACAGAGGCTCGGAGGCCATCCATTACTCTACCCTTGTTCAATTCATATTGAAGTTGAGGGGAGTGGGCTATTTGCATGCCCAAGTACTGAAAGGATTCGGTCTCCCATGCCAACTCTACCTGCGATAGCGGAGTCGCCTCAACTTTTGCAATCCACGCCTTGGGATACAAGAGTCTTCTGATGATTAACCTGGAGGCCAGATATCCCTCCAAAGTCATCCACCATTTGAAATAGAAGTGGACTTGATTGTTCCGGGTTTACAGCAAACACCAGGGCATCATCTGCATATAGCAATACGATGTGAGTTCTGGTCCCCACCCTTATACCCCACCTTTTCAAGCCTGCTCTCAGTCGAATGGCCAGGGGCTCAATAGCCAACGTGAACAGTAACGGCGACCATGGGCAGCCCTGCTGTGTGTCCCTTTCAATATCAAAGGAGTCCGCTACTATCATCCCAGTGTGCACCTGCGGCGCTGAATATAGCAGCCTTACCCATGACAGGAAGTTTAAGCCAATGCCCATTCTACGTAGCACCTCCCACAGGTAGTCCCAGGACAAGGTGTTAAACGCCTTTTCAGTGTCAAGGGCTACTAGTGCAGCGTGGGCTGCAGAGTTGTGCTTCCCATGTATTACATGCGATAGCCTCCGCAGATTCATGTGGGTTCTCTTTCCCGGAATGAATCCACATCGAATCTCCCACACTAGAGATGTTACAACTTGCCGTAGGCTGGTTGCTAGTACTTTTGCAAGTATTTTTACATCAACGTTGAGCATAGACAATAGCCTATAGGAGCCAGGGTCCATCGGATCCTTCTTTGACTTCGGTATCATAATTATCAATGCTTTCCTCATGTGTGTTGGCAGCGAGCCCTCTCTGCGGGCCTCGCAGAATGTTTCCTGTAATTGGGGGAGAACCGTTGCAGAATATGCATGCTAAAACTCAGTTGGTATACTGGCAGGGCTGGGCGTCTTATCATGCATCATGGCCCTCAAGGCTTCCTGTAGCTCCTCTAGCGTTATTTCCCCCTCTGGCTTCTCAGTCTGTGCCTCAACAAGCCGGGAAATTCGAAGCTCCTCTAGATACCGGCGCATCTGGCAGCCATCTACGCTCTTCGGCGCAGTGTATATGTGTTTCAAGTGATCCCGCAAGAGTAGATTCACACACGCTTGTCCCAGATACCGGCCCCCTTGGGTGACAGGAACAGTGATGAGCTGCTGTTTACTCGACTCGGCTCTAAAAATAAAAAAAAAGATATTAAGTAGACAGGCAATCCCTTATTTCAAGCTTAATGGGTCTTGAAGAAAGGAAGAAACTAGGGAGATCTGTGCTTCACTTTATAAACAAGTTCATTTTTTAAAACATCTTGCTGCAAAGGTGTAAAAATATTATAGTGGCTTCAAACTTCAAAACATTTATTGACTTAACATGCAGCCCTTTTCAGTACAATTTATTATGTCAGTGCATTGAAAATGTTTAATTTAAAAGTGATAGTTTTCAAATTTGAATTTAGAAATATTGATTCTTTCCCCTAACCTGACAACAACGCCAATAGTGAATCAAAGAGACAGTCAGTTATGTGTACTTTTTGGGTGACCTGGATTCCTATTATACATGAACAGAATTATAGTTTATTAAATCAAACACAGAAGCAGGTTTTGTATAATGCACACCCTGAAATCATGTATTTTGAGGTCCTCATATGTGATTTTGAAGAAAAAGGAGGGTGAGTGAAAATAACCAACCGCCTATGATCACACAATTTGGGAAAGTGGGGAAGTAGGGATTAATCCCAGGTTTTCTGGTTTCACATAGTTCAATTCAGCCACTAGATGTACATCATTTGCTTAGCCTACACCTACTTTACTGCCAATCCCCCAACTCTGTTGCCCAACCGCCATCCCGCTGACCTCAATGCGGCCCTCGGGCACATCACAGACCAAGCTTTTTGGCCCCTGGGAAAAGGTTTGTGAGTACCCATGATCTAGCCTAATCCATATAGCTCCTATTCTTGTGTGCACCTCTCGTCAACCTGCCTCAGATACATCCCTGTTGGCCACTTGGCACTAGAGAGCAGCCAGAACGCCCTCCTGCTGCGTAAGCTCCTGCTCCACTTTTTTCCTAATACCATAGGATTTACCAAGGCTCTCACCTCTTACAACGACCTTTAGGGCCTTTCATTATGTGCCGGTTGCCCGGGTTATTGGCCAGTTCCCACTAAAATAGCCATTCAGCGCCATCTGTATGTCTTCCCTATATTCAGGGTCCCTGAGAAGTTCAAGCTGCATTCGCCACAGGGGAATCGCTGGCCTAGGTGCATGTGTCTCGCATTCTTACAACAGAGGGGCATTATCTGATATAAATCTCACCTGATAGGCAACACGACTAACATCCAGTGTGCCGACATTTGCCAGTAGGAACCCATCTAATCTGCTATACGCCCCATGTGTGGGCGTGCAACAGGAATATACTGTGGAGGCGGGAAGTAGTTCCCTCCATATTTCCACAAAGTGCAGGCTACTCATGACCTCGTAAAGTTTGGCTACTCATGACCTCGCAAAGTTTGGCTGTTGTATGTGGCTTAGTGCCCAGTTTTGGTGGGGTTCTAACTAAGGCGCTATCCAGGACACAGTTAAAGTCCCCCACCCAGATGACAGGCATTCCCGTGTAAGGTACTAATTCTTGTTGCAGTGTTTTAAAGAACTCTATATCATCCATTGGGGGCGTATACATTCAGGAGGCAGAGTTCGCGCCCTTCAAATTGTCCTTATATATAGCGGCTGTGTACGTCTGCTGTTAGGCTTTTTAACTGGAAAGGGACCCCGGGGCAAGCCAGACAGAGAACCCCCTAGCATAGGAGGAATATGTGGTTGAATACAACTGTCCCCGCCATTTTTTCTGTAGTTTCTGTGCTTTACTATCCATTCAATGTGTCTCCTGTAGGAGGGCAATGTGGGCACCTATTTGTATAAGGTAGGTGTGCACTTTAAAATGCTTTACAAATAAATTTAGCCCCCTTACATTCCATGTAACAATTTGCATTGGAGTACTCATCCTGAGCTATGTCATCCAACAGTCGCAGCTCCACTCCCTGACCACCCCATCCCATCCGTGTCCACCCCAGTCGTGTATGCTGGTCCAACACACCCTCAACAGTACAACTCCATGTCCTCTCTTCCTCACAGTGCAAACAGTATACAACATGTATAAAACTGAACTCCAACACTGAACCACATTCAACATCCCCATCCCTCCCCAAGTAAAGACCTCCCACAACTAGTGTCTACCCAAGCTGCATGTGCGCCCCACTATCCACTCTAGATTCCAGAGGAGAGGGAGAGTGAATCACTTCCCCCGCTCGATAGCAAGGAACTGTTCAAGATGGTGCAGTCAATGCACATGTAATTCTCCAAGGTCCCTCACACAACCATCCGAACCACGCACGCACTGCACCCAAATATAGTAACTTGTTACTGCAAAAGATCATAAACAACAAGAAGATACTGGGCGAGGCCAGCTGCGGCCAAAACAAGGGAGCACATGTTAGATCGCTCGCGCATCGTGGCCATCCTGAGTTCCCGCATCCCCCAGCACCGGTAGGCAGCGCGGTAAGAAAGAAGGGGGAAAGAGGAAGAGGATGGAGAGCAAGAAGAAGGGGTCAATATTTCCAAGCCTGGTAGGAGTCCAGTTCTATTAGTCATCTCAGCGTCTCTGTAATGACTCTCAGGTATCTGCAATGTCTGAGTCTGGGGTCAGGCCATCTTCACTGCGCAGTGATCCAGAGCCCAACAATGTCTCCGAAGTGACGGATTTCACTAATAGTCTGGCCTCCTCACGTTCCTGTCTCTTCCTTTCCAGACTTAGGGTGCCATCCGGGCACACCTTTACCCTGTCTCCTTGTCTGGTGTGGCAGCGCCTGTTATTCCTGTGTGCAGTGGCCTGCAAGTCGCTTGCCCCACAGTAGATCCACAGATCCAGAGCAAAATTGGAAAAAAACACCCATTGCATGCAACCCCATGAGGCGCATGCCCAAAGGCGGTGCACAGCTTGGTTTGGGTTGGGTGCACGTTTTAGGGTTCGCAACAGGGCCTGCCCTCAGGCCAGGCCCTGCAGCCGAACCCCGGGGCACATGGCCAAAGTAAGCTTCAGTGGAAATAATTAAATATATGTCCGATGGCATGTGTAGCTGCAGATACACATGCTGTGCATATCCCGCCATCTAGTGTTGGGCTCGGAGTGTTACAAGTTGTTTTTCTTCGACGAAGTCTTTTCGAGTCACGAGATCGAGGGACTCCTCCCATTTTGGCTCCATTGCGCATGGGCGTCGACTCCATCTTAGATTGTTTTCTTTCCGCCATCGGGTTCGGACGTGTTCCTCTACGCTCCGTGTTTATGTTCGGAAAATTAGTTAGATATTGGAAAAATTTGACGGTATTGTTTGCGTTCGGTATCGGGTTAGTTAACACAGATCGACACCGAATAGCTCCGGTGGCCCTTCGGGGTTTCGGTTCCCCGGCGGGGCCTGGTCGGCCCGACCACGTGCATCGACAAGACTAATGGAACGGACCCCATTCCGCTTCTGCCCTGAATGCCACAACAACTATCCACACAGGTCAACATTTGGTCTGTAATTTGTGTTTGTCTCCCGAACACAAAGAGGATACCTGTGAGGCCTGTCGAGCGTTTCGATCAAGGAAAACGCTAAGGGACCGGAGAGCGAGAAGACTTCAAATGGCGTCGGTGCCGTCAGGACACCAAGAAATGGAGGAAGAAGAAACCTTCTTCATTGCTAACTCGGACGAGGCCGAAACAGAACAGATGCCAAAAACCGTGAGTAAAACCGCCCCAGCCAAAACTCACGGTAAATTCATCAGAGCCCAGGGGACGCCACCGCCGGCAGGCCATGGCTTAACCCAAAAAATCTGTGACCGTCCATCGGCACCGAAAAAGGGCACGCATGTGTCAGTCATCCGACTCCGGTTGAGATACCGGCACAGGAAAGACTCGACCCCGAGACACCGGGTCAGAACAATCTCGACATCGAGATACCGAGACGACTCGGCACCGAGAGATCGGAACACCGAAACACAAAAAAGTGGCTTCGGAGCCGAAAAAGATGGTGGAAAAGGTTTCGATCCCGAAACATCCGGCTTCGGAGCCGAAAACAAGTTCCTGCACCGAGGAGCAAGGGCTTTCCACACAAATGCAAAGCAATAAATTCGGACAGGAACTAGAGGCAGGGGAGCCAGATTATACACAGAGAAGGCTCCATATCCAAAAGGAGACAGGGAAGATAAGAACTCTCCCTCCTATAAGGATGAAAAGGAAACTGGCTTTCCAAGAGAAGGATAAACCACCACAAGCAAAGGTGGCAAAACAAGTAACTCCGCCACCATCACCTCAACGCTCACCGCAATCATCAACAATCGCTAGCCCACCAATGGTGCAGTCTCCAACACACACAAGCATGAGCCAAGATGACCCAGATGCATGGGATCTTTATGATGCGCCTGTGTCAGATAACAGTCCTGTGCTTAATATGCCTTTTAATGGACAGCAGTTGTTTGGGCCGGAAGTGGACACTGCTATCGAAGTTGAAAAAATATACAGATACGGCCAAGGCCATGGGCGCGCTCTACTCCCCACAGAGCGGAGGCACTTTTAGGAAGACACAATTTAGAGGGGGGTTTCGGGCTCAAACAACAGAACCCTCAACTTCACAAACCAGGCCCACATACCAGAGCCAGTATCAGAGAGGAGGCTTTCGGGGACAATACAGAGGGGGATAGTTCCCTAAGACTAGAGGAAAGTTCCAAAGTCCCAAGACCCCTCAAAACAAACAGTGACTTCAGTGTCAAAAAATCCCCAACACGTAACACCAGTGGGGGGGAGACTAACAGATTTTTACCAAAATTGGGAGGAAATAACAACGGACTCGTGGGTCCTAGCCATCATCCAACATGGCTATTGCTTAGAATTCCTACAATTACCACCAAATGTGCCGCCAAAAACACACAACATGTCCAAACAACACCCGGATCTATTACAGATAGAAGTCCAAGCGTTGTTACAAAAAGAGGCAATAGAACTAGTACCCAGTCATCTAAAAGGGACAGGGGTTTACTCCCTGTACTTTCTCATACCCAAAAAGGACAAAACTTTAAGACCTATATTAGATCTCAGAACACTAGATCTTTACATCAAATCAGATCACTTTCACATGGTAACACTTCAAGACGTAATCCCCTTGCTCAAACAACAAGACTACATGACGACATTAGATCTCAAAGATGCGTACTTCCATATACCCATACATCCTTCACACAGGAAATACTTAAGGTTCGTATTCCAAGGAGTACATTACCAGTTCAAAGTGTTACCATTCGTAATAACAACAGCACCAAGGGTATTTACAAAATGCCTTGCAGTAGTAGCGGCACATATCAGAAGACAGCACATAGACGTATTCCCGTATCTAGACGATTGGTTAATCAAAACCAACACACAGAAACAGTGTCTTCAACACACAAAATACGTCATAGAAACCCTTCACAAACTAGGGTTCTCACTAAACTACCAAAAATCACACTTACAGCCGTGTCAAATACAACAATACTTAGGAGCAACAATCAACACAAAAAAAGGGATTGCCAGTCCAAGTCCACAAAGGGTACAAGCATTCCAAAACGTAATACAAAGCATGCACACAAACCAAAAGTATCAGGTAAAATTAGTGATGAAACTACTAGGCATGATGTCCTCATGCATAGCTATTGTCCCAAACGCAAGATTACACATGCAGCCCTTACAACAGTGCCTAGCAACACAATGGACACAAGCACAGAGTCAACTTCAGGATCTAGTGTTGATAGACCGCCAAACACACACCTCGCTTCAATGGTGGAATCCTGTAAATTTAAACCAAGGGCAGCCTTTCCAAGACCCAGTGCCTCAATACGTAATCACAACAGATGCTTCCATGGTAGGGTGGGGAGCACATCTCAACCAACACAGCATCCAGGGACAATAGGACACTCAGCAGAAACAACTTCACATAAATCAGCTAGAACTACTAGCAGTGTTTCTAGCGTTGAAAGCATTTCAACCGCTAATAACCCACAAACACATTCTTGTCAAAACAGACAACATGACAACAATGTATTACTTAACAAACAGGGAGGCACACACTCATCACAACTGTGTCTCTTAGGACAGAAGATTTGGCATTGGGCGATTCACATTCGCCTAATAGCGCAATACATCCCAGGAATTCAAAACCAATTGGCAGACAATCTCAGCCGAGATCACCAACAGATCCACGAATGGGAGTTTCATCCACAGATACTGCAAACCTACTTCCAAAAGTGGGGAACACCGCAAATAGACCTATTCGCAACAAAAGAAAACGCAAAATGGCAAAACTTCGCATCCAGGTACCCACAGCCTCACTCCAAAGGCAATGCGTTATGGATGAGTTGGTCAGGGATATTTGCTTACGCTTTTCCCCCTCTCCCACTCCTTCTGTATCTTGTAAACAAATTGAGTCAAAACAAACTCAAACTAATACTAATAGCACCAACTTGGGCACGACAACCTTGGTACACAACATTACTAGACCTGTCAGTAGTGCCTCATATCAAACTACCAAACAGACCAGATCTGTTAACTCAACACAAACAGCAGATCAGACACCCGAGTCCAGCATCGCTCAATCTAGCGATCTGGCTCCTGAAGTCTTCGAATTCGACACCTAGACCTTACACAAGAATGTATGGAGGTCATCAAACAGGCTAGAAAACCTACTACAAGACATAAATAAATGGAAACGATTTGTTTATTACTGTCAAAATAATCAAATTCAACCATTACACGCGTCCGCAAGAGACATTGTAAGCTACTTACTACACTTACAAAAATCTAACTTAGCTTTTTCGTCCATTATAATACATCTCACAGCAATTTCAGCGTATCTGCAAATTACACATTCAACTTCACTATTTAGAATCCCAGTCATAAAAGCATTTATGGAGGGTCTAAAAAGGATCATTCCACCAAGAACACCACCAATTCCTTTGTGGAACCTCAATATTGTATTAACGCGACTCATGGGTCCACCATTCGAACCTATGCACTCTTGTGAAATGCAATACTTAACCTGGAAAGTAGCCTTTCTAATAGCTATCACATCCCTCAGAAGAGTGAGTGAAATACAAGCCTTTACCGTACAAGAACCCTTTATACAAATACACAAACATAAAGTGGTTCTACGCACAAATCCCAAATTTTTGCCAAAAGTTATATCACCGTTCCACTTAAACCAAACTGTGGAACTCCCAGTGTTTTTTCCACAACCAGACTCTGTAGCTGAAATAGCATTACATACATCAGACATAAAAAGAGCTCTAATGTACTACATTGATAGAACTAAACAGTTTCGCAAAACAAAACAGTTGTTTGTAGCTTACCAAAAACCTCATACAGCGAATCCAATATCCAAACAAGGCATTGCCAGATGGATAGTTAAATGTATTCAAACCTGTTATGTTAAAGCTAAAAGAGAACTGCCTATTACACCGAAGGCACACTCCACTAGAAAGAAAGGCGCCACAATGGCCTTTCTAGGAAATATACCAATGACAGAAATATGTAAGGCAGCCACATGGTCTACGCCTCATACATTTACTAAACATTACTGCATGGATGTGTTAACAACACAACAAGCCACAGTAGGACAAGCAGTACTAAGAACATTATTTCAGACAACTTCAACTCCTACAGGCTAAACCACCGCTTTCGGGGAGATAACTGCTTACTAGTCTATGCACAGCATGTGTATCTGCAGCTACACATGCCATCGAGCGGAAAATGTCACTTACCCAGTGTACATCTGTTCGTGGCATGAGACGCTGCAGATTCACATGCGCCCTCCCCTGGAGCCTGTAGCCGTTATAAGTTGACTGAAATTAAACTTGTACATTTGAAAATTTGTAAATATAACACTTTTAGTCACATTATGTACATAAATACTTACTCCATTGCATGGGCATTATTACTATATACACAACTCCTACCTCACCCTCTGCGGGGAAAACAATCTAAGATGGAGTCGACGCCCATGCGCAATGGAGCCGAAATGGGAGGAGTCCCTCGATCTCGTGACTCGAAAAGACTTCTTCGAAGAAAAACAACTTGTAACACTCCGAGCGCAACACTAGATGGCGGGATATGCACAGCATGTGAATCTGCAGCGTCTCGTGCCACGAACAGATGTACACTGGGTGGTAAGTGACATTTTCCATATATATATATATATATATATATATATATATATATATATATATATATATATATATATATATATATATATATATATATATATATATATATATATATATATATATATATATATATATATATATATATATATATATATATATATATATATATATATACACTCTTTCCAAAGGGAGAACCAGGGCACCTCCGTATGCACTTCCGTGATCAAGGCTGATTGCCGAAACGTGTTGGATTTTGTTTGATTTGCTGTGAATAATCTCTGGAAGTGCATACGGAGGTGTCCTGGTTCTCCCTTTCGAACAAGGAAAGATTGCTGAGTAATATATGTCTGGGCGTCCCTGAGCCCAACCAGGACCGCTGTGATGTTGCGGCCGCATTATGGGGGCAATTTGTGTGTGTGTGTATATATATATATATATACTGTACTGATCAAACTGTCCTAACTTAGGCAGTGATTTAGAGTTTGGCAGACAGGTACTCCATCACAAAAATAACTGATAGCCTGCCCACCTTAATACAAGTCCATTAAATTTAATTGAACTTGTAGTACGATAGATGGGATATCTGTAACGTTTGTGACGGAGACCCTGTCTGTGCCAAATTCAGAATCCTGCTGTTAGCTCTGTAAAGACAGCAGTGCACATCCTTTCTTGTAAAATTACAGGCACAAGGGGGTAACTTAATGGTGAATTGCAGACAGAGTTAAAATCAAGGCTTTTATGCCATGCCAAAAAGTGTTTTTACGTAAACGCCTTTAGGATAGGATATTGCACCTCTTTGTCCTGAGTTGCAAAAGTTCAGAGCTGTGACATGAAAATCAGTCCTGGGTCAATCAACCGTGTTAAAAACAACAACAAAAAATATTATAGCTTAAGAGTTTAATAGTCTTCCGTATATAATTAGATTTGCCACTTTATGCTGTGCACACCAAAAAATATAAATGTTTCTTAGCTCACTCAAAGCAAAGTCATCCAGGCATTCTTTTCAGGTTTATGTATAGAAACTGGATATTTTAAATGTTTTCTCTGTCAGAAATTCTTCTAACTTTCTCTAGGGCATATCTACCTCTGTACTCTTGCACTTTGAGGAACGCACCAGTTCTTGAAGGATCATAAGTGAGGTCTTTTGGTGCATCTGTGCAGAACACCAGAGCTAATGTGTTCTTGTGCCAGTGGTGAGTGACATGCAGTTATGGAGTTGTGCCTCATGTTAAACGCTGCCAGAGCTCAGACAGGTGAGCCACACTGGTGTGGCTGCTCTGATGTGGAAGACACACATTGCAACACCTTGACCAGCATCTAGGTGCTGTCCTAGTTTTGTTCCTGTGCTGGGGTGATGTGGCATGACCCATAAGAAGCAGCAGGTCGGCGTGAGCAGCACCTACACGCGTGTTCACTGTCTCGCATACAAATGTTCAGGGTGTATCGGGTCAGATGAGCACCATCTATTCAGGGTCGGGTATTGGCTCGTAAGAGTGAAACAACTCCATCATATGTGAACCTGCAGTGCGCTAGATCAGTAGTTTCCAACCTGTGGTTCGGGGACCGGTGGTGGGCCGCGAAGCCTCCTAAAGGGGTCTGCAACTGCATAGAAAGTTAAATAATGTTAACAGACTATGTCCCCATCTCTCTGTAATGACTCGGGGGTGGAGGGGGGTGTCCCAGTATTCCAATAAAGATTCATTGGGGGTCCACAGAAGTCAAAATGTTGGGAACCACTGCGCTAGATATTAACAAAGAGAATGCAGTATCAGTTTTTGTTTTTTTGTTTTTTCTCTGCTGATTCACTGGTGAGTTCTGGCAAAGAAAATGCACAATGCGTTTGCCTAATATATTGTGTGTGACACTTGGTTGGACAGTGTAGCGCCATTTAAGGCCTCATTGTAAGGTCTGCACTATGTTACCATCTCGACAACAAAATAAAGATCCATCCTTAAAATGTACATGGGAGGAATCTGCTGATCCAAAGGTTTAGCCAAACCATCTAATCCTCTGCCACATTTTAGATCTGCATATCCTACATGTGATCTGTGGATTTAAAAATAGCTCACAGTGCCACTGTGGTGTGGCTGAAAGCTATGTGCAATTTCAGTTGTATTTCTAGGGTATGGAGCCTGAGTGCAGAGGCTAGCCAAAGGGCTCATGGCGATTTGGCACTAACTGCTGACAAAGACCACAGTAGGCACTCCGTTATGGGTTCTGTAGACATGTGGACCAGAGTACAAATCTAAGACTAAAAGTGAATGGGGAAGAAAGTTTACACAGTGGTTACCTTGAGTACCAGGGTTTTGTGCTGTGCACGTAGTGCGATGCACCTAAATAAAGGTGCTGCATCCAAACAGACATTGTACACATTATTTTGCTTGGCAAAAGGCTAACAGTTGTTATAAGAAATAATAAATCATTGACGGGAGAAAAAAGTTGCTAAAGCAAGTAAAAGTTGAGTTCTCTGAAACAAATAATATTTATTAGAAATATAGGAATTCTCCTTATAAATTTAACTTGAGAGGACATATTGGTTTCAATACAAACCCTAAGAAAACAACTTGATTGTGCCAGTTATAAACTTCACTTCCCTTCCTCTCAACGCCATCTTCCTTACCCCTCCAGCCAGTTGTGACTGGGGCAGTCTCGTCCAAGGGCTTCACGCATCCACCCAGTACACAGTCCTGTAACCTGATTGGTGTAGGACCGTGTAGCTCAGTGCCTGGCCGTAGGAACGCAGGTGCACTCACCCATGGAATGTGGGTATTTGTAGTAACACCTTTCTTCCACTGCACTGCTCATGATGTCAGATATGATTTACTTATATGGACGGAGGCACCTATCACAGAGTGTGCTAGAGCCAAGCCCTTGCACTAAATGATCCCAGTTGTTAGTCGTCTAGTACCCCACATTTTTTGGCCCAGCACCCACAATTCTGCACTAGTGCCATGATCTAAGCCTTGTAACTGACAATCCGGTCCTAACTGAGGTTTGCAGGTGGCGCACGCTCTCATTGACCGCCCATGTCCTGGGACATATACATTAAACAGTGGCAGCAGCTTACAGTTTTTCTGAAAGATAATTATAAATAGACTTATTTCCAGTTTAGGGATGTGTGGTGCCTACTTGAGTGAAGTTCCACTTTAGCGTCCAGACCCTGCTCTTTACCCCCTTCTGCATGTTGTTTGTTTCATATATGGAGAGTGATGTCGGGATTACTTGGTTATTGTGAGTTTATGTTGGGATCCATTTTGGATGGCCCTGGTAAAACCTAGCACACCATAGAGGTTGTGGTAGAACCTCTGCAGACAGTAAGTGTATTACTCATATTCCAGATTGGGAGGGTATAGCATCAGACACTGAAGTGTGGGAGGGTGTAGATAGGGTTACTTTAGCAATGCAGCTGCAACCTTTTTATGATAGCAAGGGCTGCTGCGTATCCCTTTGAGCACTGCCATTTGACTGATAATAGGTGTGGGTAAGAGGAGACTGGAGGGAGGGAGGGGGTTCTCTTGTTGTGCATAGGGAATCTTTTAGGCTGAGCCAAGCTCTTTGCCTCTCCTCCGAGAGCTACTCCAGAAGGCTGATGACAGCCAGAAGCAGAGTCTTCACACCTAATTATGGGTATGTTTTGGGTGCTCTGGTTTAGAGACCGCATAGTCACCAAATACTGTGACCACATTCACCTTCAACAAAGACTGTTGGCTCATCAGAAGAACAGGGATATTTCAAAGGGAAAAACATTCTGTCTGGAAAATCACTCAGTGGGGACCAAACTATCCCACTTGGTTCCTCTTTAATCATGAATAATTAAGGGAGTGTTTTGCAGAGACTTACTCGGATCCAGGACTTGTGTCTATGACTGCCATTACCTGCTAGGGAGAGTGGTTCGAAATGGGGGGGGGGGGGTATCTTTACCGGCCAATTGCAATACACATGCAGGACCTGTTTCTGCCAAAAGTGATTTGTACGGGAATTGGGGAATGGGGTGCGGTTGAAGGTCCTTATTGTCATGATTGTGGGCCCACCTTGGCCAGGGCTGCTAATCTGCTAGAGCTGCCCCACTCCTCTCCTGTCAGAAAAAGGAAGCAGAGCTGCTTTCGCACTTGTGCTGCTGTTGTCTGAGGGTCTCGCATTTGATTCCTGACCACCCAGTGCTTCAGGTAAACCAACAAAGTGAACTCTAACATTGACTCTGCCTCACACATTGATGTCCTGAGATACATTTGTAGTAGTAGGACATGACTGAACTAATCTATGGGATTCAGATGCACATACATTCCATATATTGCACCTGTGACATAATTTCACTTTGTGATATTCTGTGTGATTATAATCCTGTAGTTCCAAATTGGAACCATGTCCCTAATTGACCATACTTTGTATAGTATTGCGTTTTGGTGTGTAATAAAGTACTTCTCTTTTTCTGTTTAAAAAAAGAAACATTAAATTGTTGCATAACTATTTTACATTCTCGGTCTCAACCCTCCCCTCCCCCACTTCCCAAATAAACTCACTGAGAAAACTTTGACAGCTCAACCTTTCTAGCTTGAAAGTCAAGTGCACAAAGGGCCTACATGATGCTCAGTTTGCAGTGGCATAATTGGTTAGACCACATCTGTGGCAAAAGCCCTCAAACAAAATAGCTAAGGCCCAGATTCCTCTGCTTGCCCCATGTCCCTTGGATACAGTCTGACACCTCTGTTCGCTGATGGTGGGTGGTTTTCACCTCTGTTTGCTGATGGTTGGTAGTTCAGGGGCACGACCCACCATGCAGAACTATCCGATACTTCAGAGCAAGAACTCCAAGCCAGCCTCAAGCTGCAGGGTATACTTACTGTCCAGCTCCTTTGGGAGCAGACATATTGTAACCACTGGGAATATTTTTTTTCATCTAGAACCAGGAAATTTGCCACAGCTGCCATCAGTGGACTTCTATATCCCATTTATGACCCCTCATCTTCTCCCCACCCCTTCACTTGGCCAAACAGGACACACATATGTGACCACATAAGTATGAGGAACAGACCAAAACATGTCTATGTGTAGAACACTCTTAAGAACACACTTTATCATTGAGTTGTATGTCTGCATTCCTAGACTCCAGTGGCACCAAGCACCCAGACAGTTCTACAGATGCATGACCTTCCTGAAAAGTAGAGGCCATGGTGAATTTGGGAAGTGTAATGTGCACGTGCATTGATCTAACAAGTGGTCTGTTGAAGGTATTCAAAATGCAGGAGTAAAGGATATCAACTTTGTGTGCCCATGCTTGCAATAGTGAAAGTAGAGGTTGAGTATTGTTTAACGTAGACCTAATGACACTGATGTGCCCAAGATTTTAGTCAATACCAGTCTAGAGAAACGATGCCTATTTAGTGGTAAAACGTCTACAAATAGTTGCTTTTCCAAAGGTCCAAATGAACAACTGTGACAGATCCAACGTCAATGCATAAGCCTTGACGTGAAGTCAAGATGGCTCCAATACCTGCTATGTTTTGGCATACGCTGAGAAACCGGACTCTTACATGGGAAAGGTGCTTAGAGGAACAGGGAAACGTTTTGGGGACAACAATAACCTACTTTCTTATATCTGTAATGTAATGGACACTATTCACAGTAAACCCTTGAAAACGACAAACTCACAACCCCGAGCAGTCACACAGTGACCAAAGATGCCATCAAAAACAACATAATCAGGCTAACAAGCATATATTGGGCATGTTTGGCTGCATATACCAATTGAGTTTTGCACCAGTGCCTTCAAAATCGGTAATTAATTACCTCTAAGTTTGAATCATACTGGAAGATCCGAGCCTCTGCTTAATGAGCTTAACAGAGTCTTTGTTCATTTAAAGTGCTCCAGCACTTTCTAACAAGCGCCAGCCTCCGAGCACCATAATTGACACGTGTGGAAAAATTGTGTGAGGGAAAGGCAGTTAGTCATTGAAATCATTACCCGTGATGTACAAAACTGACATTGCTTGTGCTAAAGTCTTTGCTACCACTGCGCTGACCTGTTCAAGTTCTTTCGCCACAAGATGAAAAGAATTTGATCAGTCATTCTGAACAGTGAGGCTGAATTCCCTATTGATCAATCAATTCAACAAAAAACCCACGCAACACAGACTACATTCAGAACACCAAATGCTGTGAGAAAAAGACAACACTCAGCACTTCCAAGATACTTCAAAGACTGCATCAACACTTTGCCACTGACATTATAAAGCTGTAAGTGCATCCCTCCTGCAAAGCAGAAACCCAGAGGTCTTAAGGCATACTACAACAATCCAGTTAATGAAAACAGCCAATTCGCTCTCCAGTATGCTTCTCCTTGTAAAATTATGGAAGATGAGATTACATTTCTTTAATTTGGTAGACCTCAGCAACATCCAGCACCATTCAGTATTCAAGCTCTGCTGGTGTATTGTGAGTGCCTATCCCTGTTAGGGAAATGTAGACCTCCTTTCGTCTCTAGAACAGCTAGATCGTCTTATCCTACTTGAACTGTCAGCTGCTTACAACATTTTTGATCATGAATCTGTTAAACCTCCTAGAAGACTGGGCTGTGCTCAAAAGAACATTTATAAAGTAGAGCAAGCCCTTTATGACCAATCCTCTTAAAACAAGCATTTGCAATGCAGTATGTTTCACATTTGCTTGTTAGAGCTATTGACATTGTACATTCATAACTGGACTTTTTTTGCCACATAAATTAGTCAACGCTGCCTCATAATTTGTCTTTTCCTGCCACATATTTCCAGTGGCCCTGCATATAACTAAAGCTCTTCCATTCACAATTTTCCTCTATCTGCAGCCAAAAATGAAAATGTTGCCATTTAGCATCCTAATTCAAATCTGCCATACTAATTCCAATAGAATACCACTTTCACCATCCCAGCATCAGAGTTGCTGGCTGGCTAACACCACCCCACCCAAAAAAAGACACAAGACAGCCATGGAGGAGTAGCAAGATAAATAAACTAGAAGGAACACCCATACATATCAAGTGTGTTCAAACAGTCATAATGTAATAAGAATGTTAAGTTTGCCTGAATCATAGTCATAATTGCAATAGAGAGATTAATAAAAACATATACAGTTATCATGTCAACACAATAAAACCTTTATAAGAAATAAACATTTTGCATTAGACTGTAATGCTCAGAATAGCCCCTAGATGATACCACAATGAAAATAGCATTTGTAAGAAACCATGGTCATGTAACCATATGGTTAGCCCCTAGAGGACACAACCACATGGAAAAAAATGTCAGAAAGTAATGCACTGTAACCATAAATTTAGCCCCTGGCGGGCATAGCGCATTACACATTTCAGGGCCAGCAGGCCTATTGCAATGAAATGACAAACTACTCCCAGCTGTTAAACAAGGGTTACAACCATGAGAGCACTTAAAAAGACACTGACTGGTGGTAAGGGTTATTATTTTACTAACCTAGAGTGGGGACCCAGAGATGATACAGACATAGCACATTGTGGTGAACGCTTAAGGTGGTCCCATTGTCTTAGGACACCACAGGGTGTTATGAGCAAAAATATTTTATAAAAGTAATACCCTGCAAAGCATTATGGGGCACGTTTGCGTGCCTGTGAATATTGTAGTATGTTAACTAATGCTTAAAGCAACCCCTAGAAGACACCACAATAAAAATAGCACTTGTAAGAAACATGGTCATGTAACCATATAATTAGCCCCAGAGAGTATAACCACGTGAAAAGAGAATGGCAGAACATAGTGTAGTATAACCATATATTTAGCTCTTAAAGGGTGTAGTGGTTTACCCATATTGAGGGCTAGCAATCATATAACAAACAAGGCCCTTAAAACAAAATTACTGCGAGCTGCAAAACAAAAGTTCCAGCCATGAAAGAACTTAAAAAGACACTGAATGGTGGTATGTGTTATCATTTGGAGTCCCTACTAACCTTGTGTGGGGACCCAAAGATGATGTAGATAGAACACATTGTAGTGAATGTTTCGAAGGTGGTCCCATTTTCCTAGGACCACCGCAAGCTGAGTTATAAGCAGAAATGTTTTGTAAAAATGATGCCCTGCAAAGCATTGAGGCAAGTTTCCGTGCTGTGAATATTGTACTATGTCGATATGTTGACTGTAATGCTTAGGGCAGCCCCTAGAGGACACCACAATGAAAATAGCATTTGTAAGAAACATGGTCATGTTACTATATAGTTTACCCCTAGATGGCATAAGCACATCAAAAGAAAATTGCAGAAAGTAATGCAATGTAACCATATGTAGCACCCAGAGGGCGTAGTGCCTTACATATTTTCTGAGCTAACAGGCGTACTGCAGTGATATTACAAACAAGGCCCTTAAAACACAAACTATTCCCAGCTGTAAAACAAAAGTTCCAGCCAAAAAAGAGCTTAAACAGACACTGGATGGTGGGAGGGGTTATTATTTTGGGGTTCCCACTAACTTAGGGTGGGGGACCCAAAGATGTTGTAGACAGAGCACGTTGTCGTGAATGTTTTGGTGGTGGTCCCATTGTCCTAGGACTACCACAGGCCGAGTTACTAGCTAAAATGTTTTCTAAATGTAATGGCCTGCATAGCATTATGGGGCAAGTTTCCAGAGTACAGTGAGTATTGTAGTATCTGTTCTCCTGCTGTCGGGAGGGCCGCTTTGAGGATTTCTGTGTTTTTATCAATTACAAGTGTTTTTGTGAACGTTATGGAGTGTGAAGGGGTGAGGCAAAAGAAATGACTGTGATTAGGTAACAGTGTGAACAAATGTGATCAGCGCTCCAATAACGCCAATGGAGTTCCCGCTGCTGTTCTATGTGGTGTGCGCCATGGCTGCCATGTAGCAGGAAGGGGAGAGACAAAAGAAAAAAAATAATTTGCCCACACTGTAGTAAATCGGCAATCGTGCAATAATCTATGTAACAGGGTCCGTCTGCAAAATTGTAACGAAACCACCCCATGGCGAGACAAATGTAAAGCATTTACTAGTGACATCAAGGGATTTTTTTAAACACAAGTCAACGAACAAGTGAAAGTGATGGGCGTGGTTAGAAGGTCACAGAATACTTGCAACAGGTCCAAAAGCGCTTGCATGCTTGGCCTAACAAGTGAGAACCGCCATAGAGCAGCATCATCACATTTTATGTCATCTGTCAAGGTTCACTTGTTTTGCTTCTATTCAGTATACACACATCACTCCTGATGGAAGTCATTGCAAAACATCAGCTACGTTTCCACTAACTGGAGCATCTTGTAAATAAATTAAGAGAACATAATCACTATGATACTAACTCTGAGTAAAGTGGTAGTCCTCTTAAATATTGACCAACATGAGTACGTAGGGCACTTTAATATTTTCTCTTTGGTTGGAACTTTGCCACAAACCAGTGAACTCCTGGGGGCGAATAACCCCTCAAACCACTATCACCTGAAGGGCTTGTTTCCCTCCCTAATGAATGTTTTTTGCCATTCTCCATTTAGTGAACAGGCAATGAAATTTAGTTTTTCCTTCTAAACGAATCCTGAAACAGCTCCCCAAGTTACAGAGAGCCTTCCATACATACACTGGGTTAATCACTCTATTAGGTGCCATGTTGTCTTTAGGTCAAAACTGCTGAATAACCCTTGATCAGCATCCCCTACTCTGCTGCTCCTCTTATCTTCCTTTCAAAACTATTGTGCGAAACGTGAACTGTCTTAATACCATTCCAGATTTTCCCTTAGCTAGAACAATACCAACACGTTTTCATTTTGAAATGTATCCATTATTTTATCATTTTGTAACTTCTTGAATTTCTCTAATTTTCTAACCCTGTGCTTTGACAAAATAATTTTTGTTTTGCTTGTTCTTCTTTTTGGAAAACTATTTCCGAGTTCTTTTTATTTCTCCTCATCCCCTGTGAATATTGGGCATTTCAATGGATAGTCCCATTCCTACTGCACAGTTTACCTATAGGAGGCTTGGAAAGTGTGTGAAAGTAAAGCAATTGTCAGTGGATACTACAAAATTATGGCTCTGCAGGTTTTCACTACGTGGTGCACACCCCTTGTTCTGGAACATCTGCTTCCTTTCCAAGTCCTACATATTCTGTGGACCTGGTAGAAATTCTACAGTTGTACCATTTCTTGTATATACATTTTCAGTTCTTGATTTGATTCTCGAGATTGTTAATTCTTTGTAAAGATGCTATGCTTCTTGCTGTCTGTGATACCTGCAAAAGGAAAATGTTTTGAGAATCGGCACCAAAAGAAATCCAACTACACAGCAAATCGACCCTTACGTTTATACAGCAGCATCCATATTTGAACTAGCATGGCTCTCATAAATGTATTATCCAGAAACACTGCAGAATTTCATTGTTGTCCACCGATAGCTTCCTGCCTATGCACTGTACCTGTCATTTACATTTTTTGATTATCTGCCAGTTGGACAATGTAAAAAGCAAAATATTGTAATAAGGAAATTATCTTTGTGGTTAATTCTTGCCCCCCCTCCATTCCTGGCTGACGTGTATGTTCGTTCGTGTTCGTTTCAAGTCTGTCTTCTCCCTAAATTGTATCGTTTTGAAATGCTGCTGAACCACTACATCGAACGATCATGAGATGGGAAGCCGTTCAGGAGGGTTCGTTAATAAGGCCGCCCGATGACAGAAAGGGGGGGGAATAACTGTAAAAATAATCTTTTCATCCATTTTTCTTTTTGCAAATAGTTTTATAGTCAGACTTGCATGGGTAAATGGAAAAGTCCATACAAACAAGGGATAGGTCGCCATTTTGTAATAAATAATTTTTCGACACACCAATACCTGAGTGCACTACTCTATGGTGACTCTGAATTCAAAATACCATCATATTTGTTTTATTTTTCCTCATGCTTTTATGATTTGCTTATGTTTAGTTTGCATAATTTCTTTTGGGTCTTGCTCCTTTCTGGTAAATGAGAAAAATGTTGATTTGGTGTTTGATAGGGAGCTTTTTCCAAAAACAGCTTCTACACTGTGCAGACATTTTTAAAATTATCATCTGGACTACCGTTGCAAATGAGCAAAGGATTGACAATCATTCCTGCTGCTGTAGCATAGTAATATTAAATAGTCTTTAAAGCTTGTTCGGACTAAAAGGAGCACTGTATCAAGGGCTAATTCTTTTATAAGTTTTGATTTGTATCTTAGTTTCACACAAATGAAAGAATATTGTTGCATTATAGTAGTGAAAAGGCTCAAATTTTCGTTACAAAAAGTTTTTTTTTAAATTATTTCTGTGATGAAGTATTAACTCTTACATGTTTTTGCATTCCTTTCTAGCTCCCAATTGACCGAGGTGGTGGCGAAGGAAAGGCAATGTACATTGACACAGAAGGAACTTTTCGACCCGAGCGTTTGCTTGCTGTGGCGGAGAGGTTTGTGGCGTTAGATAGGCTTGCTTACAAATGTTTATGTATCATTAGGTCTTGCAAGCCTTCTAATCGGACAATACTGCTCTTGCCCTTTTTTGTGGAACATATTTTATTAGCTCCCAATCTAGGGCAGATAATTCTGAGGTGAGTTGTGGCATAGACATATGCACATCATCACCTACCTTCTACTTCTTCATATTCGGCTTTTATCTAAATTCCTAAAAAAATAAAAATAAATTTGAGCCTATGATAGATCCCGAAATACTTTTTTATAATGTTTACATTTCAAAATTAAAAACGATTTTGACTAGAAAACAACACTATGACTACTACATTGTCTTTTTTTTTTTTTGTGAAAAAATGCAATTAGTCTCGTCAGTTTATTTTAAACACCAGTAAAAAATACTCTAATCAACAAGACAAAAAAAAAGAAATTGGGAAATGGTACTTATTTACTAATTGCATTATCTGCTGCCGCTACACTTCAAACTTTGGCTGCCGCTTTAAAAATTGCAGTCTGTCACGCACGAGAAGATTCAAGAAACAGTTGTTTCTACACTCATTGAGCAAGGCTGCCACAGCACTGCTAGCCTTCTGAAAAGCATTTTTTGGACTTAAAAACTGCTTTAAAAAAAAAAAAATTAGGGCTTCTATCAACATCTCCTTTTAACATCTGTGAATGTTTTCTTACCATTAAAGGTATTTTCTGATGGTTGAGGGGCCACTTCTACAGGGTAATGTTTGCAATTGGTGGTTGGGGGTGAAAGGAACACGTCCCCATATGCTGGGTTTGACCTCTGTACCTCTCCATCATTTCCACACAGGGTTCTTGACATTGCGCATTTCTTTTGAGAGTTTCGGAGCATGTTACATCCACATTGAGGTGTCCTCAGATGTTGACGATTTCTCCATCAATCAGTGTGTTGTCTTCTGTAGCTTTGTTGTTGACTCTACAGTTTTGCATATCAATTTCCAAAACATCGTTAGCAATCAAATATATGCCCTCATTTACTGATCCAAACAAGTTCTCAGCATTGTAAGATGACCGTGAATCTCGCCTATTCCTGAACTCGCCCACTATCTAAGAAGTATTTGGAGAAGCTGGTGAATCAGAACTTTCCTGCAAGTAATTCTACTACCTTACATTCTTTACCTGGGTTACAGTTCACATCTATTTGATGCACATTTTACTACTATTACTGCTTACGGCAAATGCCCTTCTGAAGCGTATTTTCCCATAAATTCACGTGGTTTAATATTTCTTAGAAGATCATAGAAAAGGTGACCCTATAACCCCTGCCTCCCGACCCAACCCCAGTTGCCTTGCTCATTGTGGGAAAAGGAATACAGGATTCCCAAAGTTAATAGGTCCGCAGTTAGAGCCTGTACTCAAAGTGCTTCTCCAACATCACAGGCCCGCTATCAAACTGCATTTTTTTTAGTACAGAAGTAGTACTACAGTAGTTCTACCTATCTACTACAATTCTATTTACTAACCTCCACCACTCCTGTCTTTTCTGTGTGCAGCTCTCCACTGTGTGTGTGGAGATCTCCACACACAGTCCCGCAAGAGTGTCCCAACATAGTAGTGAAGTAGGTCCAGGACCTTTCATGGCCACTCAAGTACTGCAGCACACTCCCATAGAAAGCAGTGGAGGCTAAAGTATATGGACCAAAGTAAATAAATATTACTATTACTAGAATATTTTCTTTAGTTACTTAAAGATTATGAGATAATATAATTTTCACTATACTTTTCCATAGGGAGATCTCCAACATTGTGGTGAAGGTCTCCACCTATGTGTGGGCAAAGGTTATGAGTAGGAACTTGTAAATACTGGTGTAGGAGGCTCCACCATCGGATGGAGACATGTTTGTTTGCACCTCAGAATAACCTTATTTACAGAAATGGTGAATAGCAAGAAAGTGTAAACTTATTATTATGTGCAGTAGTGCTTTTACATGTGGATACATTTATATTTCTACATTTAGCTTTGTGAATTGGCCCTTTATTTTGAAAAGTGAATTTCCATCAGGCTGTCACTTCATTTAGGAGATTTCCAGCTTTGTTTGCCCATGAATCTTACTTGGTCTGTTATTTTAACGAGATGCCTCTTTGAAGTCACCTTAGTTTCCTGTTGATAGCCACATATTATTTCAGTGTTAATGAGACATACAATGTTTCTGTTTTTTTACCATGAACCTATCTTTTCAGTATGAAAGTTGCGTAGGTTCTTAAAATATCACCACTTGGGCAGATCCACAGTCCTATTAAAATGTTAATGAAGGAGTTGAATTGCTCTAAACCCTTCAAGATGTACTCATAATCCTTCACCTGCTTTTATGCTTGATCATCTCAACACTCCCAAAAGTGTTGTGTTCAGTCTGTACAATAACACTGAACACTGGTCTGTTTTATCCACGCTCAATTTCTATAAACAAACCCATCTCGGTTAAAAGGTTGCTGCTCACTGCTATTGTCAGCACCACTTACTTGCTGTATATTTAACAATTTAATAAAATGTGTGTAATTGATAATGATTTGTGGTTTGAAAACAGAACTACAGTGCTTTTAAAAGTGTTCAACCACCAACTGTTGAATGGCACCCCCTGGGAACATCTCCATATTTTCACTGAAGAGTTTTTACTGTTTCCTTTTGCTAATACGTTTGGAAAATGTTGCAGTATAGGGTTACACTGTACCATATTCCATGCTTTCACATTAGTGCACTGCACACCTCAAAATGCACAGTTCCATTTTCTGCAGTAACACCCTGTTGTTGGAAACTTAAAGGCATTTCAAATGCATTCCTGAAGATTCCAAGACTGAAGGAGCTCAACACATTAATTGAAAATCATGACAGTCCTCAACTAATGTGTCCAGTGCATCTTCAGTACTGGGATGGCTTACACAGCTCTCCCACATCTAAATGTTATATAGCTTTGCCATTATGCTGCCTTCCTGAAGTGCAGCAACTCTCCGGCACCGTTTTACATTATGCTTTTTCAATAGAGGAAGTCTGTAGACTTCCACACAAACATGCATTTCAGATCTCTAGTACCAGGACCTTATGTAGCCATTTCAACATTGGGGGCCTAACTACAGCTCTGATTCTCCTAGTTCTCCTACGTTTCCATCTGAGGCTTCCTCTGCATTATAGTCCACATAATGTTCTACCAGTGCTTCTCAGCAGTATAGAATAGCACTGCCAGCTATCACAGTACCACACAGCACAGAGCTCTGTCAATATACTTTAATCCTGTGATGCAATTCCAGGGCAGACACTCAGTGCTGCAGTGGTAGTGGCCTGAATTCTTGCAGCAGGTTGAGATATTACAACAGAAAATTTACACTGCTCCTTCTAAATAAGGAAACCATATGTTTGAGGCATGTGTGGCTGTAGATGCACATGCTTAGTATAATCCTGCCATCTAGTATTGGGCTCGGATGTGTGCAAGTTGTTTTTCAACAAAGAAAACTTTTCGAATCACAAGGCAGTGGGACGACTCCTCTTGCTGGTAACGCGCATCGATTTCATTGTTATATTGTTTTCTTCCTCAGTCAGATTTGGACTTGTGCTCTTCTGCTCCGGTTCGACACCATTGTGCTGCACTTTCGTGGTTCATTACCTTCTTTTCATCAGTATTGTTGTCGATTGCGGTCCTCTTTCTCTCTTTTTTTATTTTTTTTTTAGTTCGACACAACAATCTAAATTTCGTCGGGGAGACTCATTGACCGCGGCCATGGATGGGCCTTTGCCCTTTGGGGCATTACTTCTATCCTTTTACTCCAAGGACTGCAGTACGAAATAGACATTTGGCAGAAGCATATCATGATTCATCCTGACACAAGCCAGCTAATTACCATACCCAGACATACTGGTGCTCAACCCTCCAAAAGGCAGCTGCCTTTTGAAGAAGCTTTAAAATGTCCCGCTCTGCCCAAACAGAGGAAAATGACTGACACTACCACAAGTCCCTTACACAGTAGCCCACCATATACCCCTGCTATACACCATTCATCCTCACCACCCACATCACCAACGGCCTCTGCATCGTATTCACCCAAAGGGTCAATACATTCTTATCTAGGGGAAAGAAACGACGGGGGCACTTTTCATATCCCACCATAGAATGACCCCCTGGGTTACCTTAATATCCAACACAACTATACTTTGTGCCCTTGGCGGGATGGATACTGCAGCTAGGGGAATAAACTCCAGCGTTATACCACGCAGACATGCTTGGCTTCGAGTCTTGGGGTTTAACCCTGAGGTACAACTAAATCTACTGGACCTCCTACTCGATGGTGAACACGTAGTTGGTCCTCATGTAGATAAATTACTAGAAATAAATAAAAAAAGACAACGAGACAGCCAATGCCATGGGTGCGCTGCAGACACCTTCCCACCATGGCTCCTTTCCCTGCTCATCCTACACTGGAGGGCCCAGAACCACCTCTTGATGCCTTCACCTCATACCAATGGACACAAACCACCTTGCCAAGAGTATACTACCGGGGCTCATATAGGGATAATCGATCCAAAGGCAGAGGCAAGGGTGGGTTCACCAAATCACTTACCTCTCATTCCCCCCCTGATCACACACCTGTTGGGGGTCGACTACAAGGGATCTTTCCCACATGACGGAACATCACATCCGACCAGTGGGTGGTGTATATTATCCAACATGGTTATTGTCTGGAGCTCCCTTCTACACCTCCCAACGGTCTACCCCGAAAACATACTTTCCCCGCAACATTAACAGTTGCTCAAAGAGTAAGTACAAACACTCCCCAAGAAAAGAGCTATAGAGCCCGTTCCACTCCACCAACAGGGTCCAGGAGTATTTTCATTGTACTTCCCTATTCCTAAAAAAAAGACCGGTCCTTAAGACCAATTTTCAGACCCCCTATATCATTACATTCTTGCTGTTCAATTTCACATGGTCACTCTTCAAGATGTCATCCTGTTATTAAAACAAAGCGTCTTTATGGCTGCACTCGACCTCAGGGATGCCTACTTTCATATTCCTATTTACCGGACACATCGTCGGTATCGGAGGTTTGTAATAAATGATCAGCATTACCAGTTCAAAGTGCTTCCCTTCGGGGTCGCTACTGCGCCTAGGGTCTTTACAAAATGTCTCACGGTAGTGGCTGCTTGCCTGCATGGCCAAAGCATACATGTCTTTCCACACCAAGCCGAGTGGCTCATCAAAAGCACGGCTCGTCAAAGTATTATCAGCACACTCAGGCCACCATAAACCTACTCCACGAAGTAGACTTTATAGTCAATGTCTTACAATCCAACCTCTACCCTCTTCAGATCCAATCTTACCTAGGGGCAATCCTCAACTCAGAATTAGGAATAGCTTACTCGAATCCTGCCAGGATACAATCCTTCCAGGTACTCATTCCCCAGTTTCAACCAGGTCAACGGGTAACAGTCCTTCATTTCCTTGGTATGATGACTTCATGCCAGTCTACACATGCATCCTTTGCAGAAGTGCTTACCGCGCCAATGAACTCAAGCCCAGGGTCAATGGGAATATCTTTTGTTGGTAGGCCGTCAAGCTTTCCACTGAAGTGGTGGAGCACCAAAAACCTGTTAAAAGGACGGCCTTTCTTAGACGCCTCCCTTATGGGATGTTAAGAACATTTGCAAGATCTAACTGACCAGAGCCACTGGTCAACCAGTCAGTGACATCTCCACATAAATAGAGGTACTAGCTGTTCACTTAGTGCTGAAAGCTTTCCTTTCTCACCTGATTGGCAAGATAGTCCTCATCAGGACAAACATGACAGGTATGTATTATCACCAAAAGCAAGGGGGCAAGTCCCCACAGCTTTCCCATTTAGCCCAGACCATTTGGAAGTGGGCTCTCCGATACAACATTCATCTCTTAGGTTTGGTAGCCTTCCTAAGAAATATACCTGTAACTAACATATGTAAAGCAGCTATATGGTCTAAACACCATACAAAACATAACTTTGTAGATGTACTGGCCTGTCAACTAGCCAATATGGGACAAGCAGTTCTACATACACTAATTCTAACAGCTGTAACTCCCACAAGCTAGCCCCACTTATGGAAGAAGACTGAGGCATGAGTACAGCCACTCATGCCTCAAACGGAAAATGTTACTTACCCAGTAAGCATCTGTTTGTGACATGTAGTGCTCGAAAATAAGTCCTTGAACACATTTGATGCAAACAAAGCACAAGCTAAGCACTGGTTCCATCCCTGTGTATACAAAGTAACTTTGAAGTTCTTTTGAAGCTGTAGCCACGTAACTTAAAATAATTCTACAGACTCCTCTGCCTGACACTTGGAACATACTAGTCCCTCTTTCCTAACCAGTGGAGGAGCCATCTATACCTTAGAAGAATAGGAGGCTACACAGAAAAGGCCTTGGTGGATGCAGAACATAATGGGGAATCTGAGATACAATTCGGGGATGCTCAACCTCGGCTAACACTATTTCATTCTGTTATACTAAATACATTCTAGGTTCAGGCGCTTGTGTCACTGTCTAAGCCTGCTCCCTAAAGAAGTTTTCCTTCAAACTATTCTGATGCAGTTGAAGTTATGGAGCAAACCATCTTTGAACAATTGTCAGATCGACACAGCCACAGTCAGTGACTTTGAAGGTGATTGTGTTGGTACCAAGTTCCAAGTAAAGTAGTATACTCCAAGGGACGATTCCTTCATAGTGATGGTAAACCTTACATCTAAGAGCAGTAACTGCATCTCTGGGAAAGGGAACTGGCTGCGCTGCTCACCCACCATCAGTTGGAAAAAGAGGTGAAACTTGGAAGTATAAGAAGAATCCTAAGAAGAATTATCTGAATGCTTCTCTTTCACTGAGACGAAAGTGCTCTGCCCCACTTTTTTACCTGGTAAAATCTTCACAACTGGACAGTAGTGAGAAATGTATAGCATTCTGTTGAATGCCACATCCAGGGACCCAAATGGCTTACTCCATATACGCAGATATGCACGGTTCAGGATTTTGCTTCTTAACAGGGACACTCATTGAAAGGTCATGGGGTCCTCCTTAGATAGTACATATCTGTTTTGCTACTACGGCGTCCCTTCATCATAGAAAATGCCAACCAAGGCATAAATGTCTTAAACTTTTTATCCCGACTTGGAGGTACGTAGCCTCAATAAAAGACTTTAATCAGTCAAACTTGTTAATTTCACCAGTCACCAACCATAATGTAAGAACGTTCCATTACATCTTTGCAGGTCTCATTTTATTCAGATACATAAAGGACTTCAAAATATTCTGAAATTTTGAGAATTACCATTTCATCCACAGTGTAGGTTTGCCAAATAACTTATGCTCCAAAGCAACTAATCTGGGTGAATTTGCAGGAGTGCATAGATGAATGGTAAATTACAAAAAATCCAATGTACTGTACATCGGCAATCAGACAGTCGGAAAGAGTGGATGTTTTGAAGCTGGCTGATTCTTGCAAGTATTTAGGCTTATGGTTTATCAGCAATGGCTTTTTTGCCAGACAAAAAGAGGAAATGTAGATAAAAGCAAGTAAGTGTTGTATGTTATTCTGAAACTATCAACAACTTGACAGGGTCTACACCGAAGCTGCTACTTGATGTGATCATAGCAAAGTAAATGCCATCATTATGCTGCGGCTGCAAAGGACTCCATGCTTCACTGATCAAACAGCTAGAAATAGCACAATGTAATCTTTTCAGGTGGCTGTGTCCTGTACCTTTTTTCGGCCTAGCTCAAATCTATCTAGAATTCAACTTGGTAAATCAGACAGCATAAAAGGCAGCAGATTTAGTATGTTTCTGGCAAAATCGCAAGACAGCCCGGTTCAACCTTATGGGATGAACTCCAAACTTACAAGCAAGTAAAAATTACTCATTTTGATTTTATGGTTAAATCATTCGGAATCCTACAGATTACTAAAGTTTGAAACTCAACTCCATCTTGATCTCCCTTTAAAACTATAGTAAAACAATCTGAGCCCCTTTGCTTCTGACCACACCTCCTGTTCCACAATCAAGCACATAGTCACTTTATGGAACCCCTATGTTCCAAGATTCAGCACAACCTTATTTGATGAAGGCATGATCTATTAGGCTAAAACGAGACCTTGTGAGAATCTGATTCAGATTATTTGACCTCCTGCTGATAAGGCGAAAATGGAAATATACTTGCCCAACTATGAGCTGTGGTTTTTGTCCTTAAAGAAAGGAATTACGGGCTCAAGTACTTTTCTGCTGCTGAGGCTTTTTTTGTCGAACACATTTTTACGTTTATCTTTTAGATAATTAAATATTAGATCTTGCTCTCTGGCAATAAAATAATGTTTTAATCCGACAGACCTGCAAATGGGCAGTTAGTTGCTTTTCTAATGCAGTTTTAGCCAAATTTATCAAAATTAGTACTGTAAACATAACTCCAGAGCCTTTGCACAATTACGAGCTGGCCAGATCTAACATTTCCACAAAGGCAACATCTCAACCACATGCTCTGATCAAATTAATCTTTCGACTAAATTTAAGAATGTTTTATGTATATATTTTGCAATTATCAGAATGTATTTATTATTTTATGTCATTTAGAGTACTGTTTTAATTGTGAATACCAATCAGAATCACTGTATGTATGTGTGTGTGTGTATGTATATATATATATATATATATATATGTATATGTATATATATATATATATATATGTATACATATACACACACACACACACACACACATAAATGAAGAAAATGCCACTCCTCACAGGCATTGAAAAGACCGCACGCCAATGTTTTCGATGAAAAATGAAGTTTAATGGTGACGCGTTTCAATCAATCAGATCTTCCTCATAGCCCATATTTTCCATAGTGCTCCATGCCATTTAAAGAGACATTAAACACCCACAAATAAACATGGTAAAAATACTATATATGCCTAGATTTGGCCATATATTATCCATTAAAGAAAGAAAGATGTCAGTTGTCCCAGAAAATTATATACATTGTAATTCTATTATATAAAAAATCAAAATTTCAACCTTAATATACGACAAAGGGGGGGGGGGGGGAATAATAATAAAAATTGTCACGTCTAACGAGAAGTAACTGATTTTTAAAATAAAATAAACATAGTGTTAAGTCACGAATATTCATCAGATTCATTCCATAATAATATCAACACATTACTTCATTGCTTCATCAAATCTCTTCCCATTTCCAATTGTTATAAATCCAAGTAAAAGGTCTTAAAAAAAAAAAGAATAAAAAAATATTTTCCCATGATACCTTTCAATTTTCGAATCTCAGCCAAGTGGCCACAGTAATTTTCTTTAAAAAAGACCAAACCATGAATTTTTTTAATTCACATTATCACAAAAGAATGATTATGTGAATACATCTATTTTTACATTTCTTATGGAGCATTTATAATCTTAAAAAATATTTTTCTGTCATAACTTTAGGAAACCAAAAAATGAAACATATATATTAAGAAATTCCTAAGAGTCTAAGACTCAATCCACATGTACATAAAGCTCCTCATACACATTGAACCCCATCGGGGTCTTACTATCAAGACGGACAATATATTCTGATTCTATAATACATAACCTCCTCTCCCTGTCACCACCTCTGGCAGAAAACAGCCCCCTGTCAATGCCAAAAAATGAAAGTATGTCAGGATTTTGGGAATGCATTTCTTTCCAATGTCTTGCTACAGGGTAATTCTGATCGCAATACTTTATTGCCCTCAAATGTTCAAGATCTCGCTTTTTTACAGGAAAGATAGTACTTCCCACATATATTAAGCCACATGGACAGATAAGGACATAAACACAAAAGTCACAGTTACATGTAATAAATTTGTCAATTCTCTTATTTTGCCCATTCCGTAATACAAAAGTTTTTACATTTTTACTACCTCTACATGCTTTGCATTTCCCACATTTAAAAAAAAAAAAACTTTCTGTTCTGATAGCCAACCTTCCTGGTTAGTTTTTCATACTCAAGTTGCTCTGTACTAGAATGTCTCTCAAGGACCTTGATTTACGATAAATGATCAGGGGATAGTGTGAAAGTTTCTTTCCCATTACAGGATCTGATTTGATCAGATGCCAATGTTTCGTGAGCATTCCCTTAACCTTGTCTAACTCAGAGTTGTAGGTAGTAAATAGTCTTGCTACCTGTTCATCTTACTTTAGCTTTGATTCTCTGGGTAAAAAGATCTTGCCTACTTCAAGTTCTAACTTGCTCCATAGTAGCCTTTAATACATGCCCAGGATAGCCTTTCGCTCTGAAATTGTCTAGGATAGTTTTTTCTTCATTCACCTATTCCTCCACAATACTGCAGTTACGTTTTACTATAAGGAGTTCTCCAAAGGGGATATTCCATTTAAGATTGTTGGGATGATGACTATTCACATGTAATAAGCTATTATCTGCTGTTTTTTTGCAGAAAAGGAAAGGGCATACTTTATCACCTTTTATCCCAACATGCACATCCAAAAAAATCAATTTCCGTACTATGTATCTGGTTCGTAAATGCCAAATTTTATTCATTATGCAAGATATACTCCAGGAATCCTAGCAACTGGCTCTTTGGACCATCCCGTATTAGAAAAAGATCATCGATATACGTGGTCCAAAGTATTATATGACTAGTCCATCTAATGTTCTCTTTTGTCCAGACATGTTGCTCTTCCCACCATCCCATGAAAATACCTGCAAAACCTGAAGCAAAGCAACTGCCCATCACAGTACCCGTGACCTGTCTATACCACTGATCAATGAATAAAAAAAAGTTACTCTCCCTTGCAAAATTTTAACATATCCAAAAGCATCATTGTGTGATCATATAAAAAGATGGCCTTGTCACGAAAGAAAAACCAACAAGTCCCAATCCCTAATGCATGATCAATGCATGTATATAATGAGACCACATCAATGGTTACCCTCAGGTATGTGGGCTGCCAAGGTATATCCTCAATTTTAGTGATAAAGTCAGCACTGTCTCTGCAATAAGAAGATACGTTTAGAACATATGTTAACAAATAAAAATCTAGATACATAGAAGTAGGTTCTAAGAGGCTACCATTCGCTGAAATAATAGGTCTGTCTGGTGGATTAACCTTGTTCTTATGGATCTTGGGAAGAATATAAAAGCAGGGACCCAAAGGTTTCTGGACATGCAAACATTGAAATTCTTCAGTACTTAAGAGACCTCTTCCTCTCCGTTCACTCAAAAGATTATGATATTGTACAATGGATTGTTTATAATCTTGATAACTCGATATCTCAGTCATTTACCTTAGTTGTCTATTTGCTTCCTGTATATATCTTTGAACATCCCACAGTACTACAATGCCTCTTTATCAGAGGGCTTGATCACAATAGCTCATTCCTCCAGGGGTGGAAGGAAGCGTAACCGTGATCCACTGTCTTTCCTTTTCTACCACTGACCACACACATTGAGAATAGGTTAGCCAGTAGCAGAAAGGGAAGGGATTAGAGAGGAAAACAGTTGCGTCCGATATCACTCCAGCTCGTCACTCTGGTGGGCACTGATGTTTACAAGTGGAAATGGATAACTAAAGACAAAAAGAGATATTTTAGTAACCTGCTGTGAAAATTCTGCATCTGTCCTTAGCAGTGGAAAGGTCATACCTTAACTATATCTCTATGCACCCAACTTTGTAGTTGTGTATAAAACTGATATTCCTAAACCTGAAGATTAAACATGAGATGTATAACTTTATAAATGCTCCTCAGCTCTTCACTAATTTTAAGGTAACTCCCTTAAGCTTTGTAACTATGTGCTGTCTGACGAAGGTAGACTTAGTTCCTTCGGATCTCTTAGGCAACTGGAATACTAATTAATAAACATTAATATTTTGTGATTCATACTGTGTGTGTGTGTGTGTGCGCGCGTAGATATATATATATATATATATATATATATATATATCTATATATATATATATATATATATATAATGTTCAGTGGCATGTGTAGCTGCAGATACACATGCTATGCACAGGTCCTGCCATCTAGTGTTGGGCTCGGAGTGTTACAAGTTGTTTTTCTTCGAAGAAGTCTTTTCGAGTCAAGGGATCGAGTGACTCCTCCTTTTCGGCTCCATTGCGCATGGGCATCGACTCCATCTTAGATTGTTTTCTTTCCGCCATCGGGTTCGGACGTGTTTCTTTTCACTCCGGTAGTTCGAGTCGGAAAAGTACTACAAACTCTCTAAATTCGTCTGTATTGTTTTTGACCGCGTGCCATCTATCATCGACACTTCGGTACCGGCGGATACAGCTCTCTACTTGCCCTTTGGGACCCTCGGGCCTGGTCGGCCCAACCAAAGTCTCGTGGTCCAGACCCTGTTTCGATTCTGTCCTCGGTGTCACGCCAAGTTCCCGTTCACGGACCAACATCTAGTCTGTAACCTGTGTCTATCTCCAGACCACCGAGAGGATACTTGCGAGGCCTGCAGATCCTTCCGCTCGAAAAAGACTCTACGAGACCGAAGAGCGCAAAGGTTGGAAATGGCGTCGAGAAGTACTGAACGCCTCGACGCAGAAGTGGAGGAGATGATCCACACTGCAGTCTCCGTTCGGGGGTCCGACTCAGAGCACGAGTCCAACAACGACAGACCAATAACAGCAGGCCAGCACGTGAGTACGCCTGCCCTACCCAGTCCAAGCCCAAACACAAGGCCTCGGGGACCCCACTGCCGGAAGGCCATGGCTCCACCCGTAAAAAGACTGCCGGTGACCAAGCAACAACTTCGGCACCGAGAAAGGCCACGCCACCGAAGCCTTCGGACTCGGGCCGAAGCACAGGCTCCGAAATACTCAAGCACCGACCCATCGAGTTGAAGCCCTGAATATCCCTCTCGGAGCTGAGGCCAACGTCTACTCCAGGCCTTTCGATCGCAAGGAAACCGGCTTCGGAGCCGAAAATACCCATATATACAGAGGAGCATGGACTTTCTAAACAATTGAAAGAAAGCCATAGATTTGCGGAAGAACTTACGCAAATGGAGGAATTTGACAAAAAACAGGCCAGAATCCAAATTCATAAAGACACTGGCAAGATCCTCACTGCACCTCCTCTAAAAACAAAGAGGAAGCTGGCCTTTCAAGGACATTTGGACACTGACCAGCCACCGGCTAAAGCGCCAAAACCGAGACAAAAATCTCCACCTCCTCAGTTCTCACCTCACCAGTCTCCTCCTCATTCTCCTCAACTAACTGTCTCTCCACCTATTACCCCCACTGCACAGTCTCCAGTACACTCTGCAGAGTCACACCAGGATGAGGTCGACCCATGGGACCTTTATGATGATCCCATTTCTGACAATAATCCAGAGTGCTATCCGTCAAAGCCATCACCCCCAGAGGATAGCACCTCAAACACTCAGGTTCTAGCTAGGGCAGCGTCATACCATAACATAGCCATGCACACAGAACCTCTTGAGGATGATTATTTATTTAAAAGTTGTCCTCAACTCACGCCACCTACCAGAGTCTATCCATGCTTTCTGGCATGTTAAAACATGCACGTCAAATCTTTCAGGAACCAGTTAAGGCAAGAGCAATCACTCCTAGGGTAGAAAAGAAATATAAGCCGCCTCCTTCTGATCCAGCTTTTATTACCCAACAGCTACCCCCAGATTCCGTACTGGTCAGTGCATCAAGGAAAAGGGCTAATTCCCAGTTGTCTGGTGACGCACCGCCACCAGATAAAGAAAGCAAAATATTCAATGCTGCCGGTAAAAGAGTAACGTCACAAGCGGCTAATCAATTGCGTATAGCCAATTCCCAAGCGCTAATGGCTATATCTGACGGGGCCCACTGGGACGAGATGAGACATCATTTAGCATCTCCCCAAGGATCAACAGAAAAGAGCCCAGAAAATAGTCAAGGAGGGGCAGGCCATTACCAATAATCAAATCAGGTCAGCGTTTGTCTCTGCAGACACAGCTGCAAGAACTATTAATACAGCGGTCACCATTAGACGACACGCATGGCTTCGGACGTCAGGCTTTAAACCTGAAACCCAGCAAGCTGTTCTTAACATGCCATTTAATTAATTAAAAACAGCTGTTTGGCACACAGGTTGATACAGCCATTGAGAAAATGAAAAAGGACTCTGACACTGCTAAAGCTATGGGGGCGCTTCACTCGACACAATACAGAGGCTCATTTCGAAAGCCTCAATATAGGGGAGGCTTTAGAGCCCAAACATCTGATGCATCTACCTCACTATCCAAACCCTCTTACCAGCCACAATACCAAAGAGGGGGGTTTCGAGGAACCCACAGGGGACAATTTCCCAGAACTAGGGGAAAATATCAGCCCTCAAAGCAAATCACACACACCAACAGTGACTTCCTCTACATCTTCCCTCGCCACACTTCCCCTGTGGGAGGAAGACTGCAAAAGTTCCACACACACACTGGTTACCCATCACAACAGACAGTTGGGTCTTATCCATTATCCAACATGGTTACTGCATAGATTTCGCACAAATTCCTCCAGATATGCCTCCAAAACCACACAAACTCTCCTCCCAACACATTTCAATGTTGCAAGCAGAGGTACAATCATTATTACTCAAACAAGGCATAGAGCTTGTACCACATCATCAAAAAGGAACAGCGGTTTACTCTCTGTGTTTCCTCATTCCCAAAAAAGACGGAACATTGAGACCAATACTAGATCTCAGAACTCTCAATCTTCACATCCTATCAGAACACTTTCACATGGTTACACTACAGGATGTAGTCCCACTGTTACGACAACAAGATTTTATGGCAACACTGGATCTAACAGATACGTATTTTTACATACCCATCCATCCAGCGCACAGAAAATCTCTCAGGTTCGTAATACAAGGAAAACATTACCAGTTCAAAGTGTTACCTCTCAGGATAACAGTAGATCCAACGGTATTTACAAAATGCCTTGCCGTAGTCTCAGCCTACATAAGAAGACAACATATCCATGTCTTCCCATATCTCAACGACTGGCTAATAAAAGCCAGCAGTCAAACACAGTGCCAATACCATACACGTCATGTCATAAACACCCTACACACACTAGGGTTCTCAATAAACTACCACAAATCTCACTTACGACCAGCGCAGGTTCAACAGTATTTAGGAGCCACATTGAATACCCAAACAGCACTTGCAAGCCCAAGTCCACAAAGGGTACAATCATTCCACAACATATTACCACGAATCCAGCCAAACCAACAGTACACAGTCAAATTTGTCATGAAACTGTTGGGCACGATGGCATCATGCATCGCCATTGTCCCCAATGCAAGACTAAACATGCGGCCCTTACAACAGTGCCTTGCAAAACAATGGTCACAGGCACATGGTCATCTTCAAGATCTAGTGTTGATAGACCGCCAAACACACATCTCGCTTCAGTGGTGGAATTCCACAAATTTAAACAAAGGGTGGCCATTTCAGGACCCTGTGCCTCAATCCACACTTACAACAGATGCATCAATGATTGGATGGGGAGCACACCTCAACAATCACAACATTCAGGGACAATGGACAACAAACACAAACAACTTCACATAAACCACTTAGAATTGCTAGCTGTATTCCTAGCACTACAAGCCTTTCAATCTCTTCTCGTTCACAAGCACATTCTCATCAAAACAGACAATATGACTACAATGTACTACCTCAACAAACCGGGAGGAACCCACTCCTCACAACTTTGTCTTCTAGCACAAAAAAATTGGCATTGGGCAATTCACTATAACATTCACCCTGTAGCACAGTACATTCCAAGGATTTACAATCAATTAGCAGACGGTCTCAGTCGGGATCATCTGCAAACACACGAGTGGGAAATTTACCCCCAAGTACTTCACAAGTACTTTCACCAATGGGGAACACCAGACATAGATGTATTCGCCACCAGCTAGAACGCAAAATGCCAAAACTTCGCATCCAGGTTCCCACACCCTCAATCCAAGGGCAATGCTCTATGGATCAACTGGTCAGGGATATTTGCTTACGCTTTTCCCCCTCTCCCGCTCATTCCATTTCTGATCAACAAACTGTGTCAAAACAAACTCAAACTCATACTTATAGCACCAACGTGGGCACGTCAACCATGGTACACGAAATTGTTAGACCTTTCACTAGTACCACACATCAAGCTACCAAACAGGCCGGATCTGTTGACACAAAACAAACAACTGATCAGGCACCCTAATCCAGCAATACTCAATATAGCAATCTGGCTCCTGAAGTCTTAGAGTTTGGATATCTACATCTTCCACCATAATGTATGGAAGTAATTAAACAAGGAAGAAAACCCACTACCAGTCAGTGCTATGCAAACAAATGGAAAAGGTTTGTCTTTTACTGCCAATCCAAACACATAACACCTCTTTCTGCATCCATACAAGACATTGTATGTTACTTACTTCATCTACAAAAAGCAAATTTAGCTTTTTCATCCATTAAAATACATCTCACAGCTATTTCAGCCTATTTACAAAATACACAAAACAAGTCTTATTTAGAGTCCCTGTCATCAAAGCCTTCATGGAAGGACTAAAACGTATTCTACCTCCAAGAACACCACCAGTGCCTTCATGGAATCTCAATATTGTACTCGCATGGCTCATGGGTCCACCGTTTGAACCCATGCACTCGTGTCAGGTTCAATATCTAACATGGAAAGTAGCATTCCTCTTTGCAAGCACCTCATTACTAAGAGTTAGTGAAATACAAGCATTCACTATTGAACAACCCTTTATACAAGTACACAAACATAGTCGCACTTCGCACTAACCCAAAATTCCTACCTAAAGTCGTCTCACTTTTTCATATAAACCAAGCAGTGGAACTTCCAGTCTTCTTACCACAGCCAGACTCAGTAGCAGAAAGACTGCTACATACATTAGACGTTAAAAGGGCTATAATGTATTACATTGACAGGACAAAATCATTTAGAACTAAACAGTTATTTGTCGCATTCCAAAAACCCCATACTGGTAATCCTATTTCAAAACAAGGAATAGCCAGATGTATAGTAAAGTGCATCCAAACCTGTTACCCAAAAGCAAAAAGACAGCTATTAGTAACACCAAAGGCACACTCCACCAGGAAGAAAGGAGCAACAATGGCATTTCTAGGGAATATACCAATGACAGAAATCTGTAAAGCAGCCACTTGGTCAACATCCCGTACATTTACCAAGCATTACTGTGTAGATGTGTTAGCAACGCAACAAGCCACAGTAGAACAGGCTTTACTAAGAAGACTATTTCAAACAACTTCAACTCCTACAGGCTGACCACCGCTTATGGGGGGAGAACTGCTTTGTAGTCTATGCATAGCATGTGTATCTGCAGCTACACAAGCCATCGAACGGAAAATGTCACCAACCCAGTGTACATCTCTTCGTGGCATGTTCCGCTGCAGATTCAAATGCGCCCACCCTCCTCTCCGGGAGCCTGTAGCGTTTAAGTTACGCTTCAATTTGTACGTATGTATATATATCTCTATTCCATTGCATGGACATCTCTTTCTTTACACTCTATCACTCCTACCTCACCCTCTGCGGGAAAACAATCTAAGATGGAGTCGATGGCCATGCGCAATGGAGCCGAAAAGAAGGAGTCACACGATCCCGTGACTCGAAAATACTTCTTCGAAGAAAAACAACTTGTAACACACCGAGCCCAACACTAGATGGCAGGACTTGTGCATAGCATGTGAATCTGCAGCGGAACATGCCACGAACAGATGTACACTGGGTAAGTGACATTTTCCATATATATATAATCACTTCCTTGTGCCTTAGCACACAAGCATACTATGTGTAACCATTGTCTTGACAATATAATTCTTCCTGATCCTTCAAAGGCTCAAACTCCCTGTTCAAATGTAAACACTTTCTAAAGTATTTAACAATGTTTGAAGTCAAATGTTCAAAATAGTTCAAAGTTCACTTTTTAGTACTATTTGGTTTTCATCATACTTCTCTGTATTCCCAAAAGTCTTCTCCAGCAAATTCTTAAGGAAGTACCTGTTTCCCAAACAAAATCCTGAGTCCAAGTCCCAGTGTTCTGGCTGTAGCAGCATGGTACCACAGTTGCCTAGGAAGTACGCCATGAAACTGGGAAAAAAGTTATATCTGATGTTATGAGATGGATGCTACCATCTTCAAACCTCGTGATCGTTCAAGAACTGCAGAAAGTGTAGTTTTTCTTTGGGGTGTTGTCACTGCATTCACTGAATCTCTACACCAGGCAGGACTGACACTCAATGTCATCAGCCTTTCCTTCTCTGAAATGAAGTTGGCACAAGCATGTTTGGAGTACTGTGCCCCGCTCCTACCAAGCTATAAGTAGTAAGCCATTCTTCCTGCCATGTACTGTCACGTGGTTAAGGAAATTCTACACAACTTTGAGGATGTTCTAGTTCTTTTATTTTATGTATAAATACCTACTTTCTTTTATAATTGTATCCCATAGTTATGGTTCCCACAGCAAGGAAAAAAACAGCTAATTATTTTATTGCCTTGCTGGTTGTTTTGTACTTTCCAAACCTATGACAAGAGCCTTTGTGCTCATTCTACTTCAGCAGATGCAAAGTCATTAAGTTTCCGGAGACTTATTCCATTGAATTATACTGTGCAGCTACTTTGACTATTTCACGTACCTTTTGTGAGAAACATTTTTCAATGGATGCATCTTCCTATAAAGGCAATGTTCAGCTTGTAAATGGTCCATACCCGGTTTTATTGAAGCCTTTTCTGGCCTATGCTGTCTTAACCTTCCAGGCATGTTGGGGCATTGAGACCAGTTTACCAAGTGATCGGGAGGAAGAAAGATCCAGAATAGAGTTAAAGAACTATCTTTGTGGTGATTGCTGTATTAGTTGTTCTCCCTTCTTACAAACATCCTCTCCTCCGTTCTTTTGTTAAGCATATGCCATGCTCCACCCACATAGCAGAAATAAAATTGACAGATCCAGCGGTGTGAAATTTAATAAAATATCTACTTGTCCATGGGACAGGTTGCTTCTTAAATCTACTTGTCCTGTAAAAAAATCAACTTGTCCCTTGTAGTGCGGCAACAAATTATGGCAGCAATCTCATTATGTAAGAGCTCTGATAATTGCCTCTCTGATTATGCCAGGGCTACTGCTATAGTAGAGCTTGAATATTAGTAATTTCAATCCCTACCATAGCAATTTCCTTATTTTGCCACCATCCGCAAATCTACATACTTGGGCTGGAGGAAGCAGTAAGCAATAGTTCCAGGGCTCGAATGCCTTTGAGTCTGCAAACCTACTAACTTGCATGTTTTAAGGATTTTCACCAGCTCCTCCTCACCAATCTTTTCCAACAATGAGAACGATTGGAAATTTACTCCTGACAATGGCAGAAGTAGAAGTTCTTCCAGATTTGGGAAAAAAGTGGGTGGAGGGAAAGTGAACTTGTATACGCTCAATAGATTTTCACATGAGCAAATCTGCACATGCATATTTGCTCGTGCTAAAATACAGTTCAGAAATGTTTTCTATGAGTACAATTTCCTGGTCCCTAATTAGATCTGGTGTTAAGAAAGACATTTTGTTTATATTAACCTTCTGTTTCTCTCTCTATTGGCTGGCTTTACTGTGAGTGATTGCATTCTGCTCTTCCAGAAAGAGCATATTGACCCACAAAGTAGTTTTGTTCAGTGCCAGGAACAATCAGTGCCAGGAAATACTGTGGCAATCAGTGGCATAACGAAACTGGAGGGGGCCCCTTGCAAAAAATATGGAGCACACCCCCCCCCCCCCCCCCCCCCCCCCCCTCTAGACTCACTCAGGGCAGGCGCTGTGCTGAAGTGCTCCCAGGAGGGGGACTCCAGGGCCTTTGTTACGCCACTGGTGGCAATGTGTGCTTTATGGACCCAAAACTTGTTTTTTTCTTTTTGCCAGTGTTTGTTAAAGTGGTGAGGGCCTGGCAGCTCCCACAACAATAAAGGGCCATATTTCAAAGCCCCTAGCACCACCTACCGACCCATTAGCGTATTTTATTTGATGCTTATGTTTCTTTACAAAGTAGCGCAACACATGCATTGCGCCACTTTGTAAACCTTTGCACCACATTGTCTATGCGAGGCATAATGTATGCAAGAGGAAATATAAGAGATTTTCTTGAGCCATTTTTTTCGGCACTTTCAACACCTGCTAAGAGCAGGCATTCAGTGGGGGCATACCATTATTTATAATGGCCCAATGTACTCTGCAAGAGTAGCACCAAGGTTTTGGCGCTACTCCTGCAGAGTACATCAATAGCATCATAAATGACGCTATTTCCCCCCTACCCTGCGCCATGGTGCAGTGTATTTTAAATACGGCGCATACATGGTGGCGGTATGGGGGTGGCAAAGGACGCAAGAAAGGTGGTTCTTAAATATGCCCCTAAGTGTTTCAAAAGCCATGTAAAAAAGCACACATTGATTAAACCAAAAGACTCAGATGTCATATCGGTTGGCTTTGTCAGTTCTTGTTTATTTTCATGCTTCCCATTATCTTGTTTAAAATGGTTATACTGATTTTCCATTAGGAATATTTTTTGGAAATGCTAGCATGCATCAACACATTTTACTGATACTTCAAAGAAATAGCACCTAAAATTGCATAGTAGCGAAACGTTTTTGTTTTGCTACTTGCATTTTTTTCTGAACATTTTATTTTGAAACCAAAGCTTCGGCAAACATTTGCATCTAATCAGAGAGCATTCTGGGAGCATTATACATAGCCTCAAATTGTTAAATTTTTCAAAAGTGTGTACACTCCTCCCCCCCCCTCCCCCCTCCCCCCCGGCCCCAAACTGGAAACACTGCCAGTAGTGCAGTGTGACCTTAAAACGTTTATTTACAGCGCTTGGACCTAATAATGAACAATTTTAATTAATGAACCGTAAATACAAGCTCTAACAGCATTAATATATGGACACACATTACCTGAACTGCAGACAGTTCCCTTCTCTGTAAACTGGCAGCCAAAGGGTTTGTGCTGCAGAGGGTTGGGCCTACTTGTCCCAAGGACAAAATAAACATGAAAACTTGTTGCCCTTGACCTCAAACAATATGTCCTGGGCGTTTATAGGAATTCCACATCCCTGCAGATCTGCTACACCTCTGCTAAGGGGTGTGGGAGCAGTGCTTTAGGAGTTGATACTCATGGTGGGTCTTAGTGACAGCATCTTGTGGCCTTTTCCGATTCTACCAGTCGTCCAGGAATTTTTTAACAGGTAAATATTGTTATCTTATAAGATATCTGCTGTAAAAGGAAAGATGGCTCTTATTCAGTAAATTATGTATATGGTAGAAATCAGCGCTCTGGAAATAAGCTACCTTAACACTGTTCGAATGCTGCTTTTTTGGAGGCTGGTCCTTTGGAGCAAGCTTGTTATCCATATTCACTTGGTACACTACGTACGTGTGTGTATCCTTACCTTCCTCCCCAACTTATGTCACTAAAAAATGAAAACTCAAATGCTTCCTCTGTATATTTATCGGGTGTTCTTTAACTCTATACTGCTGAATACAGCGTCCAGAACACCAATCAGTGGTTCCGCTTCATCCATTGGGTTTAGCTGCCTACATTTGTTTGCACTTTTCCAGATAAAGATGTTTCCCTGCTGCTTGCAACCTTCATCAGCTTTGACTTGAACACTACTTACAAAACTGCCCTTCAGCAGTTTTCTTTTGCTCTACTCTTAAGCAAAAAACGAATACGTATTGGATTTTCCTAGTTCTTAAATATGTAGCCTCAGACGTGCTTGTAGTGAGAGGTTCATCTCAAATCCTGTGGTTTTTGCTAACTTTAGCTTCAGAGCTTCACCACATAATTGCAGTGCTTAATTTGTAAAATGAGTGTTGGTGTCCAAAGTTGTTCTCAGCAACCCATGCCAATGCAATTAAATGTGAGAATGCCCAGTACTAATGCTGCTTGATGTTGAATTCACGTCATGCCAATTGAATCCACTACAAAATACTGCTGCCTCTTTATCTCACTCTTGTAGGTCCCTGCTTTCTCTATTTGAGCCGGTTTCCTACCTTTCTCCTAGTCCGTCTTTCAGCTCATTTGTTTTTTTCCTCTCTTGCACCCCATAAATGTCTGAAGCAGAAAAATAAGTGCCAATCTTCAAAAATAAGTGCCAGTGGGCCCCACCAGCAAAAACCGGCTCAAATTAAGCACTGCATTATTGGTGCTGTAGGGCTATCATTTCTGTAAGATAACTTTGAGCTAATAGCTTAAGCCACCACAGTCGATGCCAGATTGCAAGAAATTGAAGAAAACAAAAAAGTGATGGATGTATTGCTTGAACTGATCTCAACCACTGGTAATTACTCTGAACCGCAATCAAGTCTATCATTTTTCCCATCATAGCACCTTAGACAGGGAGCATTCATCTGATCAGCATATCAAACTTAGTCCTGCTCCAACAGGAGCAGTCTAGTCTGAACTGCTAGGCCAGGTCCCCTCTGAATGGGAACACAATTAACCCCAAACTGGTTTCAGTCTATTTAGGCTTTGTCAGTAGAGTACAGATGAGTCTTACTGCACAGTGTGCACAGGACCCATGTCCGGGTGTATCCCCTGCACTGAGGCAGACAAAATACTGATGGCTGCATAGCTTGAATTCATTTCAGCCACTTGTATTTGCCTTGGATCACAATCCAGTTAATTATTTTGCCCACCGAGCCACCTCAGACCAGAACAAGCAATATGTAAATCAGGCATAGCTCTGTTCTGATAGGAACAGTGCAACCCAAACTGCCATGCCGGTGTTCTTTGAACAGATACACAAGCAACCACAGATTGGTTTCAGCCTATTGGGCCTCGCGGTTCAGGCTGGATTTTTCTTACTAAAGCAGGGCTGCGGTTGATTTGCATATGGCTATTTCCTGTGTGAGGCGTAGCATGGTGTGCTAAAAAGGATGGACCAGAATGCAGCCCCTAGTAATTACCAGTAGTAGAATTTAATTCAAGTATTCCAAACATCACTTTTTAGTTTTCCACTGTGCAGGGTTTGTGCCCAGACATGAGTCTCATGCTCACTGTGCCACTGGAGCAAATTTGCAACCTACTGACTAGGCCTAGATAAACCGGACCTAGTCTGTGGTTGCTTGTTTCCATTCAGAAGGGACCTAACCTGAATGTTTTGCCTGGCCTATTGCTGTTGGAGAAGAAGCTAGTCTAATTTGCATTAGGCTGATTCCTGGCTGAGGTGGCATGTTGGGCCAAAAAACAATGTTAAAATGTGGACTAGAATCATTACTAGTTACTGAGATTAATTAAAGCATTACACCAATCACTTTTGTTTTTCTGATTGCCACAAATGGCCTCAAAATGCTCTTTTTGCTAGAGGGAGTGAAGGTGCCCCAAAAACAAAATGTAATTTTGTCTGAAAATGGAAAATCATTGCTTTGAAGTTGCTTTTTGTGGGAGCATCTTTTTATTTTTAACCAGTTATGATGATCGGCATCTAGGGAAGGGTTTAATTACTGGGCTTTCTTCAATAATGGTTTCTTCTTGCCCCATTTGACTGTTCTACTGACCAGTATGTTATGTGTTCTGTTTGATTGGTATTTCAGTACTTGGAGACCCTGTACCTGCATACCTGAAATTCATTACTGTGGGTAGGAGGAGATAAATCAAAAATGTTATCCTTACGTTGTGTTGCTAAATCAGTCGGTGTTTAACTTGCACAATGACTAACTTGCATTCCTATTTTATTTTATAGATATGGACTCTCTGGCAGTGATGTACTGGACAATGTGGCATATGCTAGAGCATTTAACACAGATCATCAGACCCAGTTGCTCTATCAAGCCTCAGCCATGATGGCAGAGTCAAGGTATTATAATTATTTTTTATAGTGTTAAATATTTAAACAAATGTTTAAATTTCACAAGTTCAGCTGACTAATCAATAATAAAGGTCTTTGCCTCAGGGCTTAACAAGGAGTTATGGGAAAAGTGCTGTCTGAACGTGCATCTTCCTCCAGAACGAGGTAGCAAGATTTATTCTTTTCAGTCCTCGTCATTAACAGGTGTGCCACCATCTCAGGGGCTCCCAAATCAAACTTCACCAGTATTGTTGTCCAAGTTTCTCAACATAAAATAATTTTGTGAAGTAATTTTCACATTTGACTTCCTTGAGATTGGACAAAGTCCATTAATCAGTCTACTTGTAGAGTGCGACTTGTCACTTGTAAGGGTATCCAGGCAATGGCAGGATCCAGGGTCTGAGTCTAACAACCCAGAGTTCAGCATCCTATGGAACTTCTGTAGAATGGGGAGGTTCTGAGGTGCAGGGAGAGGCTTTGACTGTGAGGTAGGGGTGCCCTCCTGCTCCCCTGCATTGTATGCAGGGGTGTGGGCCAGCACGAGAGAAGCGGAGTGGGGGTGTCTAGAGGGTTTGTGGAATCTCAGGTGGTGGTTGATGTAGGCGTGCAGGGCCTTGAACATTTGTGTGAGGAGCTTGAACTGGTATCTCTTATACCGAGAGCTAGTGGAGTTTCTTCCGGTGGGAAGTGATGTGGGTGCGATGTGGGAGATCCAGGATGGGTCTTTATGCGGCGTTATGGATGGTCTGTTGTTTTTAAATTAGGTGGGCCTCGATTCCCACTTAAGGCGTGTTGCCATAGTCCAGTGAACTGGTGACAAGGGTTTTGGGTGATGGTCTGTCATGTTTCGGGGAAGCCACTTGAAAATTTAATGTAAGATGCGCGGGATGAAGAAGTAGGAGGTTGCCACTGGGTTGACTTGGGACCTCATGGTAAGTTTGCTGCACAGGACTATACAGAGATTTCTGGCGTGGTCAGCTGGGGTTGGAGTGGGCCACCAGGAGTCATCCCTTGGGGGATTGTTCATGCTGAGTACCAAGACTTCATTCTTGTCTGTGTTGAACTTGAGGCAGTTATTCCTTATCCAATTAGTGTTTGTGGTCATGCATTAGTGGAAGTTGGTTCTGGTGGCATTGGAGTTTTCGGAGAGGTAGAGAATGAGTTGTGTGTCAGTGTGGGATATAATGTTGAGTCCGTGGGATCTGACTGTGTTGGCAAGGGGGGAACATGTAGATGTTGAAGAGGGTGGGGCTGAGTGATGGTCCTTGAGGGACTCTGCAGATGATTGGTTTGGGTTCAGAGGTGAAGGGTGGAAGGTGGACTCGCGTTCTGTCAGTGAGAAAGGAGGCGATCTATAGGCTCCTTTGCCTATGTTGTGAAGTCTAGCAAGGAGCGTGTGGTGGGAGACAGTGGCAAAACCTGCTGACCGATCGAAGAGGATAAGGATGTCTGTCTCTCCATTGTTGAGGTCGTCTTTGGCCACGATCAGGACTGTCATGCTGTTGTTTCTGCAGAATTCCGATTGGGAGTCGTTCAGGAGGTAAGTGTGTTCCAGGTAGATGGCAAGTTGTTGGCTGATGGCTTTTTCAATGTCTTTGGCTGAGAAATGGAGCAGGGAGATGGATCTGATGGTTGTGTGTGTGTGTGTTGTTGTTGTGGGGTTGGTGAATTCCTTGACTATGCAGATGACGTCCTTATTGTTTGGGTTAGATTCAATGCGCGATATGTCTCACATAGTTGCGGTGGTATAGGTCGAGTGCTGATTCGTAGGCAGTTCTGTTGATTGGGTCTTTGTTAGTGTGCTGCTTTCTCTTGAGGTGCTTGCAGTTGCACTTTGCTGTTCTGAGATCTTTGGTGGACCATCTGGCTTGCTTGGTGGATCTTCTGTGTTTGTTCTTCTGTGTTTTTTCTTGTTGGTGGAGGCGAAGTCCGTGCAGTCAGTGATCCACGCGTTCAAGCTTCTGACATCCTGGTTCACATTGTGGTGTTTGAGCAGGTTGAGGGTGTTAGTCTATTTGGTCTCAGAGGCCTTCTTCCAGCTGCGAATGGCAGCATTGGGTTGCATCGGTTGGAAGGCCTTGGGGTTTGTGATGATTAAGTGGTCAGTCCATGTGAGTTTGGTGGTGTGGATGCATTTGATGTGGTCACTGGAGGTGAATATGGGGTCCAGTGTGTGTCCTGTAATGTGCGTGCTGTATTGTATGAGTTAGGTGAGGCCAATGCTGTTCAGGCTGTCGAGGAGGTTGGAGGATTAGGGTCTGTTATGCTGTCGAGGTGGAAGTTGAGGTTTCCAAGGAACATGTAGTCCTTCGAGACGTTGGTGAGGAGGAGCGATGAAATCGGTGATGAGGTTGCAGAAGGTGGTTCAAGGTCCCAGTGGACGGCATGCAAGGGTTCTCCTAATTGTGGATTTCTCTCCCATTTGGATAGTGAAGTTGAAGTGTTCCATTGCTGGAATGGTGTAGTCTGTGGTGCAATTGATGGAGTCTCTGTGGATGATGGCAGTGTCTCTGTCTGGCTTGTTGATGCAGTTGCGCTGGGTGATTCTGTATAGTGCTGGTATGGCAGTGGTGGTGATGATGGTTAGGAAGACAGTGTCAGGCGCAAGTGTGTCAACAAGGTCCCTGACCTTGGTGGCGTGTTTGCTGAGTGAACGTGTGTTGAGGGTGCATGTGAGCTGAGGTGGGTAGCTGGTGTTGTCTGTCGAGTGGGCTGGGTGTTGCTGAGAGAGGTGGGTGGGTGTTGCTGAGAGAGGTGGGTGGGGTGGTTGGGGTGCATGTTGTGGCAGAGGGATCATGTGACGGGCCCTTTTGGGGAGTGTGGTTCTTCACAGTGGCAGTGTTCGTGGTGCATTGAGGGCGCAGAGGGCAGAAGAAGTGTAGCTGTGGGTGGCAGTTGGACCAGTGTTCTTGTTGCCGGGTGCAGTCCAGGCACAGACTGGCACAGACAAAGGTTTGTCATCATGACCATTCACAATACCCTACTGCTTTTTGGCTAGGTTCATACTATAGAGACACCACATACAGGCCATTGCATCAAGTAAGAGATCATAGAAACGAAATAAGTACTTTCTTGCTATCTCCCAGCAGAATCTAAATGCAAGGAGGTCTCAACAGTAGATGTTATAGATGATGATTCTGTGACTTCTCCTTTAACTGTGCCGGAGCTTCCACTGCTGGTGAACTTACCACCAGCTCCCTCCAATACTCTGAGATGACGGCTCTAATCACAGATATAAATTTTTAAAAGTCATACATTCTGTCGGACTAAAGGAGAAGTGCCTCAGGAAATAGCACCATTTGGAAAACCTAGCTCTTCCAGTCATTACAGGTGGGCCAGATCTAGCGCCAGTCCCCTGGGAGAGAGGCCTATGGGAGGTAAATATCCAATACTTCTTCGAAAACCTTGACTTAAGCATATGGTCCGATTATTTCCTTGTCTTTTAAAACATACAAATGAAATGATACTGACACTTTTCTCATTAAGACCAGTGGAAAGGAAGAGGCCTTAAGAAACAATGAAGTTTTGAATCCTTATCCTACTTTCTGCGCGTGACATTCCGCCATAATATTCTGGTTGACGGCTGCAAAAAAACAGTATGATTCATATTGATCAAGTGAATTGAGTGTCTCCTGTAAAAGCAGCCAGGTAGACGCACTGAGTGAGAAAAATAGGAAAGTGTGCCATTGTGAGAGCTCTTTTGCAGTGCTACAACTGATTTCTCAGAGTACCTGCATCATTCTTTGGAGCTTCTATCCAGAGAGAAAGGAGGGCGACTTCCCGGCAATTTTATAGAAGGGTGTAGTCTCGTCTAACCAGAATATCAGTTTAGCAAATGATTTAGCTAACGAGTATTGCCATGTGCTTTCAATGGGGAGATCTTTGTAGCTTTATTTAATATCAATGGGCCTATAGGCACAGCTGAAGCTTTTCCCCTTACAGGTATTTTTCTCTTCAGTCCTAATGCCAACAATCAGATTCATAGAATGAAGACTGAAATCGGTTTATCTGAAGGTGACACATTTCTCGGATCAAACAAAGGGCTGTGCGCATGGCCAACAGAGTATTTGAAAATAGAGCAACCACTTTGTTGCTTCCCAGTACACAGCTGAAGACCTGTTTCCAAAGCCGAAGACCCACGAGTGGTACCGGAAACCAACAGCTTTCTCTGCTACAGGAAAGACGCCTTTCCTGAAGCATTGACTCCTCCAGCCTACCATATCTGCCCAGAAACCTGGTTGGACGATTTGCTACTATCTTCTGATTGGCAAAATATAACAAATATTAATTGGATGCATAATATTGTGGAGAATAAATCGTACAATATTCTACGTTACAATACAAAAAGCATACAAAATCAGATTCTGCTGCTCTCAGTGCAGCATTACAACTGGTTGAGACTGCTGCAAGAAACAGAATCTCTTAAAAAAGAAGGCATTTGAATAAGGTTCTGTAACATCGAAATATCAAGAACATTTTCCCCTGCTACTTTTTTAACCCCAAAATAAAGCAAGCCCCATAACCAGTTCTGACAAATTCAGGATATGGGCAATGCAAACAAATGTATAAAAAAGTGTTAGCTTATTGAATATTCCCTCATTTGTCCACGTGACTTGATTGTATCCTCCTCGTACAGGATGCTTATTTCCATATCGAATTGTGCGTAAGACCGTGTCGTTTCCAATTCAGAGTTCTTCCATTTGCTCCTAGATCAGCTTACAGGCTTTCTCAAATTGCATGAAGGTGGTAGCAGCGTTTCTTAAATGCAGAAGCATCTTATTCTCTCCCTACTTGAATCTTTCGCTACTTAGGGTAACTTCCAAATAGATGACGCTGCACAATTTAAACAATAAATAAAAGTCTACAAGATGTGGCCTTAGGTGTCATCAAGGGCATGCTTGTGTCTGAGGAGGAGTATGCGTCTTTCTGTTTGCTGCAGAAAGCCCATCAAAGGCGAGCATGAATATTTTTTTCTGGATGGCTGGTGAGCCCAGCTACACGAGCCATCAGCACAAATTGAATGGAGATGGATAGAACAAAGTACATCAGAACAAAATCCATCCTGCATTTTAATAGCGTCTCCTAGCACTTCATCCCCAGCTCCTTGTTGCATATATTCGACGCCCATAAGATTTGGTCAGGGGAGGAGTGGGGAGGTTTCTAGCGGTCAAATCCCCATAAGTAAGAGTACAGACTTTCTTCAGAGTGGATCAGATCATGAGGCAGTATAATTAAATACAAAAAAGCCCCAAATTCACTAGAAAGAACCATTTGTACCATATAAACAGAAGCACTGCTAAGTTGCAATATGGCATCAGGAACAAGCACAATTTGTCAGTTTTTAGTATAACACTGATGTTTACTTAAAAATGGGGCAGCTATGAAACATGGGACAGTAGCGCTCATAGTGGCTGGATGCAGCTGAACTGTGTGGCAAGCGACAGCAGATGTCACAAAGAAAACGGAAGTAGAACTCCTTGTTGATGAGGAAATTGAGAAGCCCTGCATGGGCATTGAGGAATGCAGGGAGAGGAGGCTGCCCCACAGTAGACTACAGTGGTGAAGATCATTTACTGTGCACCCATGAATTTCCCCTGCTGATATGTCCTAGAACCTATATAGCTACCATTTAAGGTTCATTCGTATCTTGCTAACTAGATTCTGTTTGTAAGGAGCAAATTCTGCCTCCTGCCTATCTTGATGCAGCCAAATGCCAGCAAGTCGTTCAAAAAACTGAAAAGTATGCATCTAACATTGCATTGTTGGGGCTTTCTTGCGGAGCGACACATTGTAAAGAGGAATAAAACTGATATCTGATATCCAAAAATTGGAGCTAAATTGCACAATGTATGCTAGAGATGCTGGAACAGAGGTGGGATGTACTTACAACTATCATTACTCCTCTCCCCCATATGGCTACAACAGTTGTGCCAAGATGAAAATAATTTTCATCTGCCATTACTGCTACAAGGCCTGCCTACCTCTTTAGTCAGCTGATGACTCATTCTAAGAAAATGAGCTACTGCCACTATTTTTTCACGTTTTCTTATAGGCATACTTCAGTGATGCTATAACATCCTCACAGATCTTCCTGGTGAATTAAAAAAATGCCTATACTTAATAGGAAGTTAATTTTCTCGTTCCAACTGAGACACCAAATTGAAACGTTAAGATACGTTAACTGTTCCTCAAATAAAACATGCTATAAAAAAGCTTGCTAATTATATCCATTGCTAGCATCCGCTTTATGGATGGTGATTTCTTTGGCCTTTGTTATTTAGAATTATTAACTAGGAGGAGACACTATCTTGCTACTTGTGTTAAATTAATACTAGTATCTCCTTCTCTTAACTCTGTCCATTAGCTTGTTTATCTCAAGGTCGATGTTTTCTTGTGAAAATAAATTCCAATAGACAATTTATTCTCTGTCCACTGTCTTCCATCCTCATAAAAATAGTCAGATAAACTTAACTAAACTATTGAAGATTTCCAGTGCTGTTTCAACACATCCTATCAAAGCACTTGCACAAGATCACCACAACTGGCTTCACTGCAAAGAAGTTACCGTTCAGCTTAACTCAAAGAACCATATTACATGCCTGTAACAAATCAAATTGTGTCTTGCGTTCCGCCATCTTTTCAAGAACATGTAGATCTAGCTTGAAGAGCTTAGCAAGAGGTTTACCACAAGAGGGCACTGTTGACAACAGTTGAGTTTTTTCCACCAAAATTGAAAGTTGCTCTTTCCTAGTACCTTATGAGAAGTTAGAGTAGTAAACCCTTTAGCAGTTGAACAAGATCTGACACGCTTCTAACACCCAATTTACAAAGCGTCCCTCTGAAGGAAGTCAAAGATGCTTACTTATCGCATGCAGATCATTCCCCCCCAATGGAGGAGAAGTTCAGAATGTTAATTAGTCTACACAGCGGAAAACAACTTTAGACATAGACATTTTTATAATATCGGAATCATTGAAAGGAATATAATCCAAGGGAAAGGTCTAGGGATCTCACCTTAGCATTCCCACCAATGCATATCTTATGCTTTTCATTTACTCTATATGGACATAGCTTCTCCTTCCGCTGCACTTTTCTGTTGACACCTTCAGCTGCACATTAATCACTTCAAAAATGCTGGTCTCATTTTCTCTTTAGTTGTGTCTCACTTGCGAAGCAGGAATCCTGAAGATTACTTTGTATGGGCCAGACATTAGAAGTGTTGGCAAGCTCAAAGATTAGGGGGGGGGGGGGGCTTGCTATGTGCCCAAGAGATTTGCAAGCCGAAGCAAAATTTAAGATTAGTTTACTTCATGTATTTTTTGTAAACCTATTATATCCACTCCAGCGGGACCAGAGACTTTTACAGCAGAAAACCGAATTAGCAAGAAAGTTGTTTTTGCAGTAGTAACTAATTCATATAATTTGAAGCCAAACTTGCTATATCTCACTGTAGCCTTTTCTTTAAGGTATGCCTTGCTGATTGTTGACAGTGCTACAGCTCTTTACAGGACAGACTACTCTGGCAGAGGAGAGCTTTCTGCTCGACAGATGCACCTGGCTAGATTTCTACGCATGCTTCTTCGACTTGCAGATGAGGTAAAAAAAAAAAAATCATTTAACACTTGTTCTCACCATGTTTTTCCTTTCATGGCATTCAGTTTCACTCATTAGTGTTATGCTTATAAAACCGGTTACTACTTTGAATTATGTTATCTTGTTTAAAATAATATTTGACTTCGGCCCAATGTTTGTTTCCGGCAGTTTGGTGTAGCAGTAGTGATTACAAACCAGGTAGTGGCACAAGTAGATGGAGCTGCTATGTTTGCTGCAGACCCCAAAAAGCCTATTGGAGGAAATATCATTGCACATGCTTCAACAACCAGGTAGGTGCCTCAGAGTTGCATGCATTTGTTCACATCGATGCTCATATACCATTAGAAGTGAAAAGCTAATAGTAGATGTTTTCCCTAAAGCCAAATCATGATTTGGAGTGTGTTTTTCGAATCTTTCCTGATATAAGATGGATCACAGCAACAAAATGGCCTCTCTTCGCTGGGTGCCAACCTCAATCCACATTCAGATTTCCTTTTTTAACTGCTCCTTAATCCTATTGGGGTAGTTTGTTTTTAGCTTAGTGCCACTAAAGGGAAATGTGAGCTGTCTGTAGTATTAGAGGAGCGATACGTATGCAAGCAGAGCCCGTGTTTAATGTGATACCTTCACATTTAAGAGTGCTGCAATGCATAATTGTATATACATGGGAGGCACATCTTGTATGCTGTTACCTCTCTGATTGGCTAGCCCCATTGCTACGGAGGTAGGCATCCCTCTTAAACAAAGATGTCCATTTAATGCTTCCTAATGGCCAGGGAAAATAAGGTGTGTTTAGACAATTACGCAGAGCATATTAAGTTTGCAGTTGCATTTTCTTGGCACATTGAACACTTCTGTTAAATATTTGTATTTCAAATTGCAGTTTTTGAATTTGGCCGGATTAGCAAAATGTTAAATAGTGCTTGAAAATATATTAATGTTTTATTTTCCAGAGTTGGGCCCTTTGGGAAATATCTTTTTTTTTTTTTTTTTTTACCTCTTTATAAACTAGAAGAGAGAGTGGGCAAAGAAGCTTTGCCATTTAAATCGTTCAAAGCTCCCCATCTGACTAAGTCAGCTTTCTATGATACCCTACATTAAATCAAAAAATATGGATGATTTTCTCAAATCGTTGACTGGAGGTAACAAAGGCAGCATATTTCTACTCTCCTTTTATAGTGCTGTCAATTCTTAACATTAAAGAATGCTTAAACTCATTAGGCTTGGAAAATAAATTGAAAACTGGTAGAGTTGTGGCTGGAAATTAAACCCATACTAACTTATCACTTGAGTTTGACGTCATGTCAAACGATGCACAAGGTTCCGTCAACACCCCTACTCGTACAGAACTAACTTCATGAGACTAGAGATATTGAGGCAAATAATTATTTAAAAAAAATTGGGTAACCTTCGGATTGTTGTATGGAACAGTCAAAAAGAAGGTTATGGAACGCTTGATATCTCCCCTTGTGGTTCAAAAAGATATGAACTGCTTTATTTGGTGTAGGTTTGCCCCTTGCCTTAAATGAGTAAGCTAAGGGACAGGAGTTCCCTCAGAAGCTTAGGATAATAAGTTGGAATATACAGGTTTTAAGTGTTTATTGTTGTTGTTTTTTTTAAAGATCATTCATTAGGTGTAATTTTGAAGGCTTATGTTCAGACACCTGGCTGTGAAAGAATCCAGTTGTGGAATGGTTTACAGCACTACATATCATTGGTGACTGGACAAATAAGGCCATATATTTCGTGGTCTACTATCTTTACTCCCAACAAAATTTCTACTGATGTAACCCATATTGTTGCGTGCACCTGGTGGATGTTAACCTGTGAGGGAAAGCCAAACTCTCTACTTGACAGTGTGATTGAAAGAACTATAAATGGCCACACAAACAGAATAACAAATATTGCAGGCAAGTGTAAATCAAAATTAGTGCCTTGTATCACCGATTAATTATTGGAAGAATTTCCTGCCGGTTTCCTTACTGCTGCAGTATAGAAAGGTTGATGAAAAAAAATCTGTTGCTCTATGGCAACAACGGTAATGGTTTGTTTGAACCAAAGGTTTATCTCAGATTCTTCAGTTAGGCAAACATTCATATTGACCATCAGTTATGTCCAATTATTATGTGAATGTTTTAGAGTACCAATATGCACTTTATAAACATTTTAAGGTCTTAGCATTTGAAGGTAGGGATCATTGGTCTATTTCTATCACTTTTCGTTGGAGATGACAGGCGGACCACCAAGTCCTCCCTTTTAGAGTTGAATATAACAGAAGACTCACCATGGGGTTGGATGTCTTTTCAATCCAGATATTAACAGACTTCCAGGATTCAAAACTTGTAAAATATTTTGAAATGATATAAGATAAAGGGATTTGGCGTTCCACATTTTTGGACATTGTTACTGTGTCAACGTCTAATTCAAATTGGTTTAACTCAGCTCGTCAAAGATTAAAACGCTTAGTACCTAAAAAGGAGAAAGCTTTTGGATGTGATTCTCCATAGCTATAAGTTAAAGAAAGTGAAAATGGAATGCAAGAATATTGTCTGGGGTGAAAAATCGTTACTTTTATACCCAGTGTAATCAAATGGTTCAAGTCATACAGGGTGGTAATCAGAAAATGTTTTGGCATAGTGAACTCTTATTTCAACAATATCCCCAATTCTTTGGCCTGTCTTATTCCACAGAGGAAATGGGCTTTACCTGTAAACAATGTATATAGCACATCCCCTCCCCACAAATGAAAGTGTCCTGGTTAATGATCCAGAACGGTTCAATTATTTCTTCATGGAAAGAATAAACAATACTTTCATACTCTTAAAATTAAGCAGGGCAGAAGGCCCCAAAAACATTCCTCAAGTTATTCTAAAGAAGAATATGAATTGGTGGAGAGAAATCCTCACCCCCTTTTTTTCAGTGGATTGGGAAAATCTGGATTATTCCTGATTCACAGTGTGGAACTGTGATCAACCTGATCCTTAAAAAGGAGAATGGGATGGAAGTAAATCACTATAGATTAATAAGCATAGATGACACTATATCCAAAGTTTTTTTGCTAAGATTTTGCTGTTTCAGTTTGAGACGGGGTTTCTGACCGAATACTCTACCACTAGAACAATGAGGTTTTGTTAGGGCCTCTCTACCATTGATCACTGCTTTGTGTTATGGGCTTTAGTGAAGACGTCCATGGGACTTAATCAAAGACTTTGTATTTGCTTTGTCGACTTCCGCATAGCTTTTCATTCAGTGGATAGCGGCCACTTGTGCAGTAAATTAGAACCATGAAAAATTCCTCAGGGACTACATTCTCCAATCAAGGACTTATACTAATTTAATATTTCCCGGTAGAACCTGATTTGTCTGATAGACTGCCTCAAAGAGTAGATAAACAATATAGTCTTCTGCAGGGATGTGTGTTTTTTAGGGATTTATTTGGCAGATCTGCATGTTATTTTGCAAGGAGCCAGGTCTTTTTTGCTGAAAATAGGAGGTGTCCACATACTCTCTTTGCTCTATGTAAACAATTTGTCTTCTGGACTTTACAGTTGTGGGACTGAAACTTAAACTTGATTACCTGAATATTGTAAAAAAAAAAAAAAAAACTTATGACTTTAAATATTGAAAGAGCTGCAGTAATGATTTTGCTTAAGAAAACAAACTGTTCTTGTTTAACACAATGCGATAGTAAAGTCTTGCAGATGTCTATGAATGTTTTTAGTTGAACTTTAAACTGGAAAGATGACCTAAGAGCTATAAAGATTAGAGCCTTTTTAACTTCAGACTATTTAGCAAAATTCAGTTGAAGGTATGGGAGTTCCTTGCTCCCTCCTCCAATGAAGACTACTGTAATGAAAATACCCCCAATGATCCATTATGGATCCAGAGTAATAGCTCTTGATAGAGGTGATGATTGGACAAGTATAGATGGTGTCTACTGGAAACATATCCTTAGTCTTCCAAATGGGCTATGATAGAGGCTATTCGCCAAGAATTAAAGCTCACTTCCTAGGTTGCACTAAAGTCTGCCTTTTGAGAGAGATCTATAATTGTCTATACTGTGTAAGGAACAACATTATAAATCTCTAATCTCTACTGTGAGGAAGCTTTGGGCATTGACAAAAATGGTCTTGATCGTTAGTTATGGTTATTCATGATTTAAGAGGCAATCATGAATTGTATGGTAGCATTGAAAAAGCGTTCTGAGATCTTCTGCATTTAATTTGTCTTCCAAACTGGATTCTAAATATTTATTAAATAAGAGGTCAGTTGCATTTACTTTACCATCATTGAGATGTGAAAATATAATTCCCCGTTTTTTCAGCTGAGGCGACTCTGTTAAGGTCTTAGATACTAGAGCTGCATGTTGGTTGTAATCCCTTTTTCTCTGTTGCTGATTTCTGAGGAGTTGTAAAGAGGACAATGGATTGCATCTATTTTATGAGGATTTAAATAATGAATCTGCAACCTAATTATTGATGATCCATTTTTCTTCAATTTTAGGAAAACGATTTAAGACCTTTGGTAAAATATGGGATACATCCAAACCGCAGTATGCCATTAGATTTTAAGCAAATATGAATTTTCCTGATATTGTCACTGGTGTAGCTCAGTTTAAAACATGTCTAAAAGCATATTTTTATGTATAGTTGATAATATGCAAGGTATTTTTAAAAACCAGTTCTTTTTTTAGGAATTGATTGTTTTTCTGATTGCAACTTTTACCTTAAGGAGTAATGGAATTATGTTTCCTTGTATTTGGATTTTTACAAAGAAATGTCTTAATCAACATACTTCTACCTACCAGAATTCAATAAAAAATCCTTTGCAGTTAAAAATTATTTGCAGTTTCCAGGCATTGTACCATCTCTGATTAATCACATTAGCCAAAAAATGACTCACTGAAGTAAATATTGCCTGTGGCATCTGATGCGAAATGTAGGTCACAGCTATGAGTCCTGGCAAGGCCAGCCCAGCCTTTTATTCTTCTGCATTTGGTAAACCGAGTACTGTTAAATTGGATAACAGTAGCGCCTGCCATTTACAGCATCTCAAAAAGGTAAAACTATGGTATGGGGGCGTAAGATGAAAAACATGTCATTTCCCACCTTTTGTCACTGTTGTAAGGTAACTGATGCCTTCAGGGCGAAGTCTGTGTTTCAACCACTGACATGGACAAGGTGCAATAAATAAGGTGAATAGTAACCATGGGGACTAGTAATGCCACAATGATCCATAGCTGCGTTACTGGCGCCCATGGTCCAGAAGAAAGGGGAAGTAGAGCATCCCAGAATATAGTAGCAAAGGAGTACAGTGAAGTTGAAATAGTTCAGAGTAGTAGTGTATAGGAGGGGTATCACACACAGGTTTGAGATTGGGTGTTCCTTTCATTCCAGCAAAGCAGATGAATCATGCCTTTTGAATATCCATCATTTCCAAGGCATTACACTGTTCTGTGAAGAACCAGGTGTGATCTTTTGCTAACTTCAGCGTGCTGGCATGTACAGAAAATAAGGGAAAAACAAATACAATGTGATTCGATAAGAACCATGGCTATTATAGTATGTGTGTGCTGGCTTGTCCTCTTTTCTGTCTTTCTTTAGTTGGGGAACTTGATGGCCATTTGTAGGCAAATCCTTACTTTAAAAGTTTGCATGTAAGATGTTTTCTAAATAGAAGGCTGGTTTGGATCTAAATTGAAGGTCCACATCCTACAAAAGTTATGGACCCAGTAACGTTGGCATATGCCCTCCCTTTTCTGACAGTTGGATGATCATTTCAGGGTCACTGCTACTAGTATGGGGGCAAGCTTGAAATGTAAGCTTTTATTCCAGTAGGGCTTGTAAATGATGTAGAGTGGTTTTCTATCAACAATCCGGTATGGCGAAATGCCCTCTTTCCATCCATGATAAGCAGATGTGGAACAGTTAGCAATTTTTCTGTTCTGCATCTGCCGCCTGCAGATTTGAAAAAGGGAGTCATGCAGGAGAAATACCCTTCTGTGGAAGGCCTTTGTAAATCACATTAAAATAGTCTGTCTGTCCCAGAACAAAGCATTGTGACTTCATTTCAAAATGAGGTTTGAATTTTGCCAATTAAGTATTGTCTCCTGTTCCACCTGACAACGATTTGATTTGAGGCGTGAGTAAGAGGTTTATAGCTTTCTGAGTAGTGGATGGAGAAAATCCTCTACTGGTGGACCACAGCTGAAACCACAGTTAAGCAGTATCACAATTTCTGTTTTAGATCGTTTAGCTGGAGGAAGATTCTCTGATACAGCATTAAATATGGTATAAACATTTGGCAATGTGAGTCTGTCTGAAATGTTTTCCAAGCAGATGTATGTCTCCGTGTTTTCAGTATTCACCTGTAAGTGGATCTTGTTCTGGTCAGGAAGCTTAGTGGGAATGTATTTCTCAACAAAGCGATTTCGCAAGCTTGAAAACAGGAGAAAATGAAAAGAAACATACCTGTGGGTGGCTGCAGCACTGCCAGAATTTTGGTGAATCTGCAACTTTGTCCTGATTGACCTTGGCACTCAGGGGGACGGCCTAACTGCTAGGTGGCCCTAATGGACATTCCCAGGCAAGAATGGCACAGACTGGCTCTTCATGGGGGGCTGTTGGGCAGCATGCAGTCCACTGCTGCAGCAAGGATTTGGGGGTACCTGAATAGACCAGAGGTAAGTGGTTGGCAGTAAGGGCATGGCTTAGTGTGGTAGTTTGTACCAGGTTTAACAGCTGCACTTGTGTGCCTTCGTGCTGATGGCCAATGCAAATTACTCTGCCCCCAACCGAGTGGCAGCTAGTCCAAGTCCAATGCATTTCAGATGCTAACAGGTTTATCTTAAATGCTACTAGTCTTTATTATGAGTGAAGTAACTTTTGCAGCAACATGCATGTCATCAATGCCTAGACCTGGGCATTCCTCTCGTCATGATGAGTTGTGGGACTGTTGATCGCAAGACCCATCTTGAAAGAGTACAGATCCCCACTAGTGACAGGGCAAACCACTGGTATCCAGAGGCACAAATTAACCAGTGGAGCTCCCAAATGACGTTACAAGTTTTGCATAAATTCATGTCATGGCACTAGGTCGTAATTTAAGAGCTGTAGATTAATGAAATAACATTCTGTACGCTGAATCCTGGGGTCTCTGTCCTTTATTTGATGGAGAGCAGAGGACAGACTCACCTGAAGTTTTATGGGCTGTGCATGTCAGCAAAGCAGAGGGTGTCTAAAGGGCTTGGATAATTAGAGGTTACTTTAGGGCTCAAATTGAAGGCTAACAGAAGTACTTCTGGGAGGAGTTTGGGAAGGGTCACTCGGGATGGTTAAGGATCTATTGGGTCCTCCCAAGGGCAGTAGAGGGTGGCCTATACAGATTGTCGTAAGATTTAGATGAAATAGACTAAGTGCAAGCATAATGGATCAGAGCATTAACTGAGGGTGACTGAGGCTCATGGGGCATCTGAGTGCTGACCCAGGGTTTCTGATGGTTGAGTGTTTGTTCCCAAAGACTGTCTGAGTTTAGGTGGAAAGTGTCTCAGGACTGACAAGAAGCCTCCGAGTACCAGTCGATGATTGGTAGGGTATTATTTGAGATATCGTACTGTATGTAATGAAGGCCGGATGATTCCTGGATAAGGACATTCTAAGTGCCACTGATTGCCAACAGGTGATCTGTAGTGGGTAGGTGAGGCACTTCTTAACAACTGCCATAAAGGTCTAATATTAGGCCACTGTTCCATGCTTGCTTGACTTTCTGAAGCCTGCATTTTATCTGTTCCCTCTGGGAGCTAAGCTTTCGTTGCTGCTGTTCTTCTTTTTTTTTTTTTTTGTCTGAGGATTGAGTGTAAGGGCGCTGTTGGCTCTTCTCTTGGCCCTGCTCATGTGCATGCCTATTTGCGTGTGTCTGTCAGCAGTTTAATTTAGACCGGGTAACCCTTCTGGTATTCTCCAGCAGTCATCTTGACTGATTTGGCAAACTCCTTATGAGGCACCATTCATGGCATAAAGCTCCAAAATCAAGACCTAGAAACGACTGCATTGCACTCTATTTTCCACCATTTACCCATTGTCTATAGATTCCATCTTGGAGCCTCAGATGTGGGCTTAATTACTGGTTCTGCTGCCCGTCTCCCAGAGTATGCGAGTCACTCCTTCCATTCCAGTGTGAAGAACACGCTGTAAACTGAGTAAATATCACTTAAGTACATTTTTAGTACAGAGCTTCATTGCCTCCTTCATTTACTGTCTGGAGAGTTGCATTGGACAAACTCGTATGCTCACCTTAATTGTCACCACAGTCTTCACCTACCTTAAAGTCTCCCTTACATCTTTCAAAATACTCATCTTGTCCCATGGCCCATCAAGCTTTGAGATTCTATACCCTCATTCATTTACCTCCAAATTTAGCAAAATGTAATAAAACTTCAGCATTCTCACAGTGTCCCCTCAGACTTTAACGGCAGATTTCTATCTCATCTCAGTATAAGGAGACATGGCAACAGATCTACTGTTCTACATGACACACAACACAGCGTGAGAAAGGGCATTTTTCGAGCACTACATGTTACCCATCAGATCATTGATACCCGGAGTATTGCATTTTAACATCTCGTCCTCAACCTTTTCTTCCCCTACAACTATAAATATATACAGTAATAGAAAGATGATGGTCCAGGTTTAACCAGTTCAGTATATGGATCTTCTATCAGACTTTTATGAATCTAAAAGCTGTCTCTGCCAATTTCCCCCCTTGCCCTCCTCTCTTGTGACAGAACTTTCTCAACCTAGCCTGCCATTGCTAGCGGATACCCGCTCGATTTTTCCCAACCTCACTAATGCTCACAATACCATTCCTCTTCCCCATTATCTCTCCTGAAGATTCACTATCTCCGCACCTCTTCTTCACATGCTACGGTGTTAGCCCTCATAAACAAAAGATCAACACACAAAAATGCCTTCAACGTTCATTATCTCATATTATACCATAGATTTCACTTGCAAACTATCACAAAGACCGGGCACAGAGTTTTTAAAGCCAACCTCTGTCCTCCAGATCACAATATCTAGATGGAAAATAGAAGCCAGAAATGTGGTGGTGGTGTTTCATTGGTCCATCATGATTCCCCTCCCCTACCAGACGCTTGATTGCCCATCATGGACTCATTTGAGTACAATTTAGCTGAGCCCACCAACTCCTGTCAACCTCCCAGGCCTGTGCTGTTGTGTACCGTGCATCTTCTACTCTGATTTTATAAATTTTGCCCAACCTGCACCGGTGCTCTCAAATCGTTTTACTGTCATGGACAACATCATCTGGGTAGGTATTCCAGTGCTTAGTGTCGTAACTCCTCAACTTCCTATTTTCAACAGTAGAAATACTCAAGCTGAGCAGTAGGAGCCGAGGATTTCTATGCATCATCCCTGGGCATCAAAAGACCCCGCATCGCAAAGAGGATTCAAGCCTACACGTCGAATTCGACGCAAAGCCCTTGCTGTGTGAAAAAAAATAGACTCATCGTCTGTGTGCGCCCGGAAAACTGACGCACAGCTACCTTCTTCCACGCTTCTCCTCCTATGCGGTCTTCGTCCATGTAATTTTGACTCAAACCAGGTACCCTCTGCTTGCAAGAGACAATTGTTGCTTTTAGGAACTAAAGGCTCTACTTATTATCAAATCTTGATCATTTTGACCTTAATTTCATCAGATAAATATCCTATATTTTTCTAAACCTGTGTGGTGCCTTTTTGTGGTGGTCTCACTGTGTTATTGTATGATTTATTGCACAATTACTTTACACATTGCCTTCTAAGTTAAGCCTGACTGCTCAGTGCTAAACTACCAGAGGGTGGGCACAGGATAATTTGGGTTGTGTGTGACTTACCCTGACTAGGATTGTGATCCCTGTTTGGACAAAGGTGTATACCTCTGCCAACTAAAGACCCCATTTCTAACATTGGTGATCAGAGGTGAGGATAGAACTTGTATTTGTGCCGTAGCATACAATAGCTACGTGTACACTACCTACACACAGTTGAAGGTCAACTTGATTTTTTTTCTCTCTTTCTGCAATTTCGTTTTTCTGCTTGCCAGTTTAATCAAATCTTGATACAACTTGCCTCTGGCTGGGTCTCAAGCAGGAGCTGGAGGGTTTGACCTAGCCAAGCTGGAGACATACATTGTCAGTCAGCTGAAAGGGTTCTGCAAGGGTATGGGAGTACCTACCGGGGGTGCCTCCAGGAAGGAGGAGAACCAAGAGGCGCCGAGGGACTGGGCAGAAGCACGTTCACAAGAGAATGTTAGATTGAGGAGCCAGAGGATGGCCCGTCAGAGGATTTGCCACCAGCAGTTGGGGATGTTACCCCTGGAATTGCGTCCCCTGGTAAACCAGGGAGCAGTGTCTCTAGCCATGGCCTGATCGTAAAGGAGGGAGGATAGAGAATTGCAACTGCAATTGGCAAGATTAAGCATGGAGGAAAAGAAAGCAGAGAGAGAAGCAGAAGCCAAACAAGCTGAGGCTGAAAGGGCTTTGGCTGAGAAGAAACTTCTGTTGGCTCACAAACTGAGTCTCAAAGAGCTGGATATCAAGTCTAGGCAGTCTTAGTCCAGCAGTGATGGTGGCAGCATACATGCAGAAGGTTTGTATACCCAAAAATGTGGTGCCAAGTTATGTGGTGGGAGATGACATTGATAAGTGGTTGGCTGCTTATGAAGATGCACTAAGGGCTTGTGGGGTTCCTGAAGAGCAATGGGGGGCAGGCTTTTGGGAATATCTGCCAGTTGTTGGGAGGGAGACACTCCTCACATTGGATCCAAAGGATCAGAACACATACTCACCCATGTAAACCACTTTACTTGCCAAGTTTGGGCCGACCCCTAAGAAATGCCGGCAGAGGACAGCACCAAGCTCTCCACACAAACTTGGGTAGACTTTTTTGATCTTTCCAGTAAGGCACTGAATGGTTGGGTGCGGGCTGTAAAGTGGATGACTATGTGGGGTTTTATAATTTGATCCTGAGAGAGCATATGCTCTGTGTTTGCTTTACAGAGCTGTGCCAGCACCTAGTTGACAGCAAGCTGACTGACCCTAGGAAGCTTGCTGAGGAGGCGGACCTCTGGGTTAGCACCTGAGTGCCAAAAAGGTATCTGGAGGGACACCCATAAAAGGTGGTCAGGGTGTCGCTTAGGCTCTCATTATCCTAATAAGGCTACTGGTTTTGGGTGGCAGAATCACGTGTATTGTGGGGGACTGAGTCTGATCCCACACCACGTGACACCTGTCGACCTAATCCGGGTTTTGTTCCGGCTAACTAGCAGTGCCTCATCTCCACCCGAAGGCGGGGATGATTGGGCAACCAAGCGCATAACACAAATTACTTATTGGGGAAATTGTGGTCACTCAGATCTCATCTGTTTCTCTCAGTTACATTGTCTCACATATGCAAGGATAATCCGAGGCAGAGTATAGTTCAATAAGGTCTTATTGAAGTAACTGCATCTCAGATAATAAAGCATGTATTGCAATAACTAGGACGATGAAGCATGACAAGATTAAAATTGTGACAAGGTGAGAAACACACAAATAACGCTACCATGTTGTCACTACGGTTTTTAAGAATAGTTCCTACCTAGACTATGTTAGAGCACAGCATGTTAAGCTCTAATTCTGCCCTTCAAGTTCCCCTGGGAAGACATTATCCCTCATACCTGAGCAGGAGGCATGTAGTCTACATAAGTAGCTGCAGCGAAGCAATCAGCATACAGTCGTGGTCATCTGGGTGGAATCTCCATCTAACGTACACTGGTCAAAGTAGTGTGTTTATAATAAAACAGCTGATGTTCCAAAAAAGGATCCCCACGTAAGAGTGTGAATGTTTCTGTGAACATTAGAGACAAAGCGTACCACTTTTGCCGGCAACCTATCTTACTGCAGCTTTGAGATAAGCACAGAGTTAAAGAAATGTATTGTTTAAGAACGCAGTGCTGGCCTAGGGAAAGAACAGCTAGATAGAGAAAATAAAACAAGACCTCAAATGTGGCTATTGTTAAAATAATAAAAACTAAGCTTAATAAAATATATCTAGGTTAAAGTGCACAGCGACAGGCCTAGTATGCTAAAATAGTGTGTATAAATAGCTAAAATGGCTACACAACAAGGGTTCCCACCAGAAGAAAGACGGGGCAGAAAAACTTAAAAATAAGGAGTTCTGAAAAGGCCCCCAAAACAATTCCCAGGGGGGTTGGTGGTAACCAGTCCCAGCCTGAGTCTGAGACCACGGTTCTTTGATACGGAGAAAGGGAAGTTTGTACCCAAATGCTTAGAGTGCACCCTGCATGGGCACTTCAAGGGCAACTCCAAGAGTCCCATGCAGGCACAGCCCCCCACTGGAGGGCAGACACCTGGTTTGGCTAGCATAGCGCTCTGGGAGGAGGTAATCCCAGATAGTTTTGGGGAACAGATAGAGGTAACCCTAGTGCCCTGGGAGATGAGGAAATGGGGCCAAAAGCTCACATGCCTGCCAATACTTCCAAGTATAGGCAGTGGGTCACAAATAATGGGTTAAGGGTGGAGGCTCTGCGTGCACAGGAGCCAGCATGACCACTATCCGGGGTCAGCTGGTGTCAGCAGAGCAGGTAATTTCCAATACATTCCCCCAGGTCATAGTCGCTGACAATCGTGAGAGTCACCTACTGGTGGATCTCGTTCCCTTTGAGTGGGGGGGGGGGGGGGGGGGGGGAGTACTCTGAAGGTAGCTGAGAATCCTGCCATGCCTGTAGATTGTATGCTAGGCAACGACCGTGAGCATACTACCTTGAAGGAGGTGGAGCTCAGGCCTCACCTGGAGATGTTAGGTTTGCCTGAATTTGGTCTGCATTACCACACTGTCCATGGCTGCCTGGGAAGAAAGTCAAGGACGTCTGGAGCCTGAAACAATGGCCCAGACAGCTGCAAAAAGGAAGGACCAGGGGCACAGGAAACCCGAGCCCAGACATTCCCGCTGTGGTTGACGGGGTCCCAGAGGACGAGGTGGCACCTAAGCCAACTGGTGAGGACATCGCCGCCCTGGGTAACCTGCCTTAGCTTGCTGGCTGGCAAGTTTAGGGTGGGCCCACCAGGGAGGAGTTCTGCAATGCGCAGAAAGAGTGCCCCGCTCTTGGTGGTTTGAGGCGACAGGCCGCAGCCCAGGCAGCAGGTGAAGGCTCTGGCGATCACCATATCTATTAGGAGAATGATTTCCATTACAGGGTGCCCAAGGTGCCAGAAGCTGGGGCAGCACTTGTGCTGGTGGTCCCCCAATGCTACCGGGCCTGCCTACTGGGTTTGGCTCACTACGTCCCCCTGGCGGGACAATTGGGGCAAGACAAGACCTTTGCCAGGCTTGTCACACACTTTTATTGGCCTTGAATGCGGGTAGCCTCAGATGCTTTCTGTAGGTCCTGCCCATCCTGCCAGGCTATTGGGAAGATAGGGAAAAGGCTCAAGGCCCCCCTGATCCCACTCCCCATCATTGGTACCCCCTTTGAAAGGATGGGCATCAACGTCATTGGTCCCTTGGACTCCAAAACTGCCCTAGGCAACAGGTTTATCCTGGTTTTGGTGGACCATACCACCCGCTATCCAGAGGCAATCCATCGAAGGTTAGTGACTGCACCAGTGGTGACCAGAGCTCTGATGGGGATATTTACCCGTGTGGGATTCCCAAAGGAGATTGTGCCTGACAGAGGCACAAACTTCATGTCTCCGTCCATGAAGTCCATGTGGGATGTGTGTGGGGTGACCTACCGGTTCACCACCCCTTACCATCCTCAATCAGATGGGCTAGTAGAAATGTTGAGCAAGACCCTAAAAGGCATGGTCACAGGCCTACCTGAGGCCATGAGGTGTAAGTGGGATGTCCTCTTGCCATGCCTTCTCTTTGCTTATAGAGAGATGCCCCAGAAAGGGGTGGGGTTCAGCCCTTTTGAACTTCTCTATGGGTAGCCTGTCAGGGGTCGCCTAAGCATTGTGAAAGAGGAGTGGAAGAAAGCTCCCAGAAACCCCTGCCGCCCCCCCCCCCATGTTGTGTTCAGTTACATGCTGGCCCTCCACAGCCAGATGCAGTGCTTCTGGAAACAGGCCAAGAGCAACCTTGAGGCCAGTCAAGAGGTGATGAAGCAGTGGTAAGACCAGAAGGCCACCCAGGTAGAATTCTCACCTGGAGACAGTCTGGGTAATGGAGCCAGTAGAGCCTAGAGCTCTCCAGGACCGCTGGACTGGCCCATTCGAGATCAAGGAGCGGAAGAGGGGGGCCACTTACTTAGTGGACCTCAAGTCCCCTAGAAATCCCCTAAGGGTGCTCCCTCAAAACAGACTGAAGCCTCATTTTGAGAGGTCTGATGTCAGCATGCTTCTGATGACAGATGAGGGTATGGAAGAGGAAAGTGAGCCTCTCCCTAATCTCCTGTCTGCCAAAGAAGGTGATGGGTCAGTGAAGGGTGTCAATTTCTCTGACTCCCTGGCATTAGATCACAGAGGGGACTGTTATGAGTCATTGGAGCAGTTCTCTTCCCTGTTTTCCCTCACCCCTGGACTCTCACACTTGTGTGTCCATGAATTGACACAGGAGACAGTTCCCCTGTAAAGAATAAAATGTACAGTGTGTCAGATAAGGTGAGGTCCAGCATCAAGGAGAAAGTTGCCAAGATGCTGCTGCTTGGGGTGATAGAGAAGCCCAGCAGTCCCCGGTCTAGCCAAGTGGTGTTGGTTCCTAAGGCTGCTGCTCCTGTTGCCAAGCCAGACCTTAGGTTCTGTGTGGACTGCTGCGGTCTCAACTCTGTCACAAAGACAGATGCTCACCCAATCCCCTGAGCTGATGAACTCTTAGGCAACCAAGTTCCTTAGTACCTTTGACCTCAAGTCAGGGTACTGGCAGATCGCCTTGACTGAAGGGGCACAAGAGAGATCAGCTTTTTCTACTCCTGAGGGTCATTAACAGTTCTGGGTCATGCCCTTTGGACTGAAAAATGCCTCCGCTACCTTCCAACGGTTGGTTAACGGGGTCCTAGCTGGAAAGGATGCCTTCTGTGCAGCCTATCTAGATGACATTGCCGACTATAGTTCCAGCTTGGAGGAACACCTGCTCCACCTCAGAGGTGCTTCAGACCCTGCAACAGGTAGGCCTGACCATCAAGGCCAATAAGTGGCAGATTGGGCAGGGTTCTGTGGTGTACTTGGGACACCTAGAAAGTGGTGGCAAGGTGCAGCCCCTCCAGGCCAAGATCGAAACAATCAAGGCCTGGCAATCACCTAGAACCCAGACAGAGGTGAGAGCCTTCTTAGGTCTCACCAAATACTACAGAAGATTTGTTGAGGTCTATGGCTCATAGTGGCCCTGTAGGAAGTTGGCTCTGTATGTGCTATTTCAAAGTAAGGAATAGCATGCACAGAGTCCAAGGGTTCCCCTTAGAGGTAAAATAGTGGTAAAAAGAGATAATACTAATGCTCTATTTTGTGGTAGTGTGGTCGAGCAGTAGGCTTATCCAAGGAGTAGTGTTAAGCATTTGTTGTACATACACATAGACAATAAATGAGGTACACACACTCAGAGACAAATCCAGCCAATAGGTTTTGTTATAGAAAAATATATTTTCTTAGTTTATTTTAAGAACCACAGGTTCAAATTTAACTTGTAATATCTTGTTTGAAAGGTATTGCAGGTAAGTACATTAGGAACTTTGAATCATTTCAATTGCATGTATACTTTTCAAGTTATTCACAAATAGCTATTTCAAAAGTGGACACTTAGTGCAATTTTCACAGTTCCTGGGGGAGGTAAGTTTTTGTTAGTTTTACCAGGTAAGTAAGACACTTACAGGGTTCAGTTCTTGGTCCAAGGTAGCCCACCGTTGGGGGTGTCAAAGGCCTGTTGGCATTCCACAGTCCAGTTCACTTTCTTGGGCATTTTCTTGGAGGTGAGTTCAGTGAGGGCTGTCACAATGGATCCATATCCCTTCACAAACCTCCTGTAATACCCAGTCAAGCCAAGGAATGCCCTGACTTGAGTCTGGGTTTTTGGAGCTACCCAGTCCAGAATAGTCTGGATCTTGGGTTGGAGTGGCTGAACTTGGCCTCCACCTACAAGGTGGCCCAAGTAAACCACAGTTCCCTGCCCTATCTGGCATTTGGATGCCTTGATAGAGAGGCCTGCAGATTGCAGAGCCTTCAAAACCTTCTTCAGGTGGACCAGGTGATCCTGCCAGGTGGAGCTAAAGACAGCAATATCATCAAGATAAGCTGTGCTAAAGGACTCCAAGCCAGCAAGGACTTGATTCACCAACCTTTGGAAGGTGGCAGGGGCATTCTTTAAACCAAAGGGCATAACAGTAAACTGATAATGCCCATCAGGTGTGGAGAATGCTGTTTTCTCTTTTGCTCCAGGTGCCATTTTTATTTGCCAGTACCCTGCTGTCAAGTCAAAGGTACTTAAGAATTTGGCAGCACCTAATTTGTCTATGAGCTCATCAGCTCTAGGAATTGGATGAGCATCTGTCTTGGTGACAGAATTGAGCCCTCTGTAGTCCACACAAAACCTCATCTCTTTCTTTCCATCTTTGGTGTGAGGTTTGGGGACTAATACCACTGGGCTAGCCCAGGGGCTGTCAGAGCGCTCAATTACTCCCAATTCCAGCATCTTGTGGACTTCCACCTTGATGCTTTCCTTAACATGGTCAGACTGTCTAAAGATTTTGTTTTTGACAGGCATGCTGTCTCCTGTGTCCACATCATGGGTACACAGGTGTGTCTGACCAGGGGTTAAGGAGAAGAGTTCAGGAAACTGTTGCAGGACTCTCCTACAATCAGCTTGCTGTTGGCCAGAGAGGGTGTCTGAGTAGATCACTCCATCTACGGTGCCATCTTTTGGGTCTGATGACAGAAGATCAGGGAGAGGTTCACTCTCTGCCTCCTGATCCTCATCGGTTACCATCAACAGATTCACATCAGCCCTGTCATGGAAGAGCTTAAGGCGGTTCACATGGATCACCCTCTTGGGGCTCCTGCTTGTGCCCAGGTCCACCAGGTAGGTGACCTGACTCTTCCTTTCTAGCACTGGGTAAGGGCCACTCCATTTGTCCTGGAGTGCCCTGGGAGCCACAGGCTCTAGAACCCAGACTTTCTGCCCTGGTTGGAACTCAACCAGTGCAGCCTTTTGGTCATACCAAAACTTCTGGAGCTGTTGGCTGGCCTCAAGGTTTTTGGTTGCCTTTTCCATGTACTCTGCCATTCTAGAGCGAAGGCCAAGTACATAGTCCACTATGTCTTGTTTAGGCTCATGAAGAGGTCTCTCCCAGCCTTCTTTAACAAGAGCAAGTGGTCCCCTTACAGGATGACCAAACAGAAGTTCAAAGGGTGAGAATCCTACTCCCTTCTGTGGCACCTCCCTGTAAGCGAAAAGCAGACATGGCAGGAGGACATCCCATCTCCTTTTGAGTTTTTCTGGGAGCCCCATGATCATGCCCTTTAATGTCTTGTTGAATCTCTCAACTAAGCCATTAGTTTGTGGATGGTAAGGTGTAGTGAATTTATAAGTCACTCCACACTCATTCCACATATGTTTCAGGTATGCTGACATGAAGTTGGTACCTCTGTCAGACACCACCTCCTTAGGAAAACCCACTCTGGTAAAGATACCAATGAGGGCCTTGGCTACTGCAGGGTCAGTAGTCGACCTAAGGGGAATAGCTTCAGGATACCTGGTAGCATGATCCACTACTACCAGGATATACATATTTCCTGAGGCTGTGGGAGGTTCTAGTGGACCAACTATGTCCACACCCACTCTTTCAAAGGGAACCCCCACCACTGGAAGTGGAATGAGGGGGGCCTTTGGATGCCCACCTGTCTTACCACTGGCTTGACAGGTGGGGCAGGAGAGGCAAAACTCCTTAACCATGTTGGACATATTGGGCCAGTAGAAGTGGTTGACTAGCCTCTCCCACGTCTTGGTTTGTCCCAAATGTCCAGCAAGGGGAATGTCATGGGCCAATGTTAGGATGAACTCTCTGAACAGCTGAGGTACTACCACTCTCCTAGTGGCACCAGGTTTGGGGTCTCTGGCCTCAGTGTACAGGAGTCCATCTTCCCAATAGACCCTATGTGTTCCATTTTTCTTGCCCTTGGATTCTTCAGCAGCTTGCTGCCTAAGGCCTTCAAGAGAGGGACAGGTTTCTTGTCCCTTACACAGCTCCTCCCTTGAGGGTCCCCCTGGGCCTAAGAGCTCAACCTGATAAGGTTCAAGCTCCAAAGGCTCAGTTCCCTCAGAGGGCAGAACTTCTTCCTGAGAAGAGAGGTTCCCTTTCTTTTGCTGTGTTGCAGTTGGTTTCCCAACTGACTTTCCTGTTCTCTTGGTAGGCTGGGCCATTCTTCCAGACTCCAGCTCTACTTGTTCACCCTGTGGCTTGCACTGTGCTCTTGTTTTCACACACACCAGTTCAGGGATACCCAGCATTGCTGCATGGGTTTTTAGTTCTACCTCAGCCCATGCTGAGGACTCCAGGTCATTTCCAAGCAGACAGTCCACTGGGATATTTGAGGAGACCACCACCTGCTTCAGGCCATTGACCCCTCCCCATTCTAAAGTAACCATTGCCATGGGATGTACTTTTCTCTGATTGTCAGCGTTGGTGACTGTGTAAGTTTTTCCAGTCAGGTATTGGCCAGGGGAAACCAGTTTCTCTGTCACCATGGTGACACTGGCACCTGTATCCCTCAGGCCCTCTATTCTAGTCCCATTAATTAAGAGTTGCTGTCTGTATTTTTGCATGTTAGGCGGCCAGACAGCTAGTGTGGCTAAATCCACCCCACCCTCAGAAACTAGAGTAGCTTCAGTGTGGACCCTGATTTGCTCTGGGCACACTGTTGATCCCACTTGGAGACTAGCCATACCAGTGTTACCTGGATGGGAGTTTGGAGTGGAACCTTTCTTGGGACAGGCCTTGTCTCCAGTTTGGTGTCCATGCTGTTTACAGCTATGACACCAGGCCTTTTTGGGATCAAAGTTTTTACCCTTGTACCCATTGTTTTGTGAAGAGGCTCTGGGCCCACCCTCCTGTGCAGGTTTTTGGGGGCCTGTAGAAGACTCTTTACTATTTTTAGTTTTGGTTGTCTCATCACCCTTCCCCTGGGGAGTCTTTGTGACCCCTTTCTTTTGGTCACCCCCTGTTGAAGTCTTGGACACCCTTGTCTTGACCCAATGGTCCGCCTTCTTTCCCAATTCTTGGGGAGAAATTGGTCCTAGGTCTACCAGATGCTGATGCAGTTTATCATTGAAACAATTACTTAACAGGTGTTCTTTCACAAATAAATTGTACAGCCCATCATAATTACTTACACCACTGCCTTGAATCCAACCATCTAGTGTTTTCACTGAGTAGTCTACAAAGTGGCTCGAGGATTTTTGAGCCCCCCTGAATCTAATCCTATACTCCTCAGTGGAGAATCCAAAGCCCTCAATCAGGGTACCCTTCATGAGGTCATAAGATTCTGCATCTTGTCCAGAGAGTGTGAGGAGTCTATCCCTACACTTTCCTGTGAACATTTCCCAAAGGAGAGCACCCCAGTGAGATCTGTTCACTTTTCTGGTTACACAAGCCCTCTCAAAAGCTGTGAACCATTTGGTGATGTCATCACCATCTTCATATTTAGTTACAATCCCTTTAGGGATTTTCAACATGTCAGGAGAATCTCTGACCCTATTTATGTTGCTGCCACCATTGATGGGTCCTAGGCCCATCTCTTGTCTTTCCCTCTCTATGGCTAGGATCTGTCTTTCCAAAGCCAATCTTTTGGCCATCCTGGCTAACTGGATGTCCTCTTCACTGGGGTTATCCTCAGTGATTTCAGAGGTGTTGGTCTCTCCTGTGAGGGAACCAGCATCTCTGACTATTATTTTTGGAGTCAGGGTTTGAGGGACCCTGTTCTCCCTAGATAGGACTGGTAGGGGGGAATTTTCCTCCAAGTCACTATCCTCTTCCTCTGAGTTGCCACCCTCAGAGGGGTTGGCCTTTTCAAACTCTGCCAAAAGCTCCTGGAGCTGTATTTTGGTAGGTTTGGGGCCCATTGTTATTTTCTTTATTTTACAGAGTGACCTTAGCTCCCTCATCTTAAGATGGAGGTAAGGTGTGGTGTCGAGTTCCACCACAGTCACATCTGTGCTAGACATTTTGCTTCTAAAAGTTGGAATACTTTTTAAGAATCTACAACTGGTTCTAGAATCTAATTCAAACTTTTACAAACTTTTAAACTCTAAACAGAAATGCTAAACAGGATCTAACACAAGGCCCTAGCAGGTCTTTTAAGAATTTAGAAAACTTTTCAAATTGAAAAAATCAATTTCTAATGACAATTTTGGAATTTGTCGTGTGATCAGGTATTGGCTGAGTAGTCCAGCAAATGCAAAGTCTTGTACCCCACCGCTGATCCACCAATGTAGGAAGTTGGCTCTGTATGTGCTATTTCAAAGTAAGGAATAGCATGCACAGAGTCCAAGGGTTCCCCTTAGAGGTAAAATAGTGGTAAAAAGAGATAATACTAATGCTCTATTTTGTGGTAGTGTGGTCGAGCAGTAGGCTTATCCAAGGAGTAGTGTTAAGCATTTGTTGTACATACACATAGACAATAAATGAGGTACACACACTCAGAGACAAATCCAGCCAATAGGTTTTGTTATAGAAAAATATCTTTTCTTAGTTTATTTTAAGAACCACAGGTTCAAATTTAACTTGTAATATATTGTTTGAAAGGTATTGCAGGTAAGTACATTAGGAACTTTGAATCATTTCAATTGCATGTATACTTTTCAAGTTATTCACAAATAGCTATTTCAAAAGTGGACACTTAGTGCAATTTTCACAGTTCCTGGGGGAGGTAAGTTTTTGTTAGTTTTACCAGGTAAGTAAGACACTTACAGGGTTCAGTTCTTGGTCCAAGGTAGCCCACCGTTGGGGGTTCAGAGCAACCCCAAAGTCACCACACCAGCAGCTCAGGGCCGGTCAGGTGCAGAGTTCAAAGTGGTGCCCAAAACACATAGGCTAGAATGGAGAGAAGGGGGTGCCCCGGTTCCGGTCTGCTTGCAGGTAAGTACCCGCGTCTTCGGAGGGCAGACCAGGGGGGTTTTGTAGGGCACCGGGGGGGACACAAGCCCACACAGAAATTTCACCCTCAGCAGCGCGGGGGCGGCCGGGTGCAGTGTAGAAACAAGCGTCGGGTTCGCAATGTTAGTCTATGAGAGATCTCGGGATCTCTTCAGCGCTGCAGGCAGGCAAGGGGGGGGTTCCTCGGGGAAACCTCCACTTGGGCAAGGGAGAGGGACTCCTGGGGGTCACTTCTCCAGTGAAAGTCCGGTCCTTCAGGTCCTGGGGGCTGCGGGTGCAGGGTCTCTCCCAGGCGTCGGGACTTAGGATTCAAAGAGTCGCGGTCAGGGGAAGCCTCGGGATTCCCTCTGCAGGCGGCGCTGTGGGGGCTCAGGGGGGACAGGTTTTGGTACTCACAGTATCGGAGTAGTCCTGGGGTCCCTCCTGAGGTGTTGGATCTCCACCAGCCGAGTCGGGGTCGCCGGGTGCAGTGTTGCAAGTCTCACGCTTCTTGCGGGGAGCTTGCAGGGTTCTTTCAAGGCTGCTGGAAACAAAGTTGCAGCCTTTCTTGGAGCAGGTCCGCTGTCTTCGGGAGTTTCTTGTCTTTTCGAAGTAGGGGCAGTCCTCAGAGGATGTCGAGGTCGCTGGTCCCTTTGGAAGGCGTCGCTGGAGCAGGATCTTTGGAAGGCAGGAGACAGGCCGGTGAGTTTCTGGAGCCAAGGCAGTTGTCGTCTTCTGGTCTTCCTCTGCAGGGGTTTTCAGCTAGGCAGTCCTTCTTCTTGCAGGAATCTAATTTTCTAGGGTTCAGGGTAGCCCTTAAATACTAAATTTAAGGGCGTGTTTAGGTCTGGGGGGTTAGTAGCCAATGGCTACTAGCCCTGAGGGTGGGTACACCCTCTTTGTGCCTCCTCCCAAGGGGAGGGGGTCACAATCCTAACCCTATTGGGGGAATCCTCCATCTGCAAGATGGAGGATTTCTAAAAGTCAGAGTCACTTCAGCTCAGGACACCTTAGGGGCTGTCCTGACTGGCCAGTGACTCCTCCTTGTTGCTTTCTTTGTTCCCTCCAGCCTTGCCGCCAAAAGTGGGGGCCGTGGCCGGAGGGGGCGGGCAACTCCACTAAGCTGGAGTGCCCTGCTGGGCTGTGACAAAGGGGTGAGCCTTTGAGGCTCACCGCCAGGTGTCACAGCTCCTGTCTGGGGGAGGTGTTAGCATCTCCACCCAGTGCAGGCTTTGTTACTGGCCTCAGAGTGACAAAGGCACTCACCCCATGGGGCCAGCAACATGTCTCTGGTGTGGCAGGCTGCTGGAACTAGTCAGCCTACACAGACAGTCGGTTAAGTTTCAGGGGGCACCTCTAAGTTGCCCTCTGTGGTGTATTTTACAATAAAACGTACACTGGCATCAGTGTGCATTTATTGTGCTGAGAAGTTTGATACCAAACTTCCCAGTTTTCAGTGTAGCCATTATGGTGCTGTGGAGTTCGTGTTTGACAGACTCCCAGACCATATACTCTTATGGCTACCCTGCACTTACAATGTCTAAGGTTTTGTTTAGACACTGTAGGGGTACCATGCTCATGCACTGGTACCCTCACCTATGGTATAGTGCACCCTGCCTTAGGGCTGTAAGGCCTGCTAGAGGGGTGTCTTACCTATACTGCATAGGCAGTGAGAGGCTGGCATGGCACCCTGAGGGGAGTGCCATGTCGACTTACTCGTTTTGTCCTCACTAGCACACACAAGCTGGCAAGCAGTGTGTCTGTGCTGAGTGAGAGGTCTCCAGGGTGGCATAAGACATGCTGCAGCCCTTAGAGACCTTCCTTGGCATCAAGGCCCTTGGTACTAGAAGTACCAGTTACAAGGGACTTATCTGGATGCCAGGGTCTGCCAATTGTGGATACAAAAGTACAGGTTAGGGAAAGAACACTGGTGCTGGGGCCTGGTTAGCAGGCCTCAGCACACTTTCAATTGTAAACATAGCATCAGCAAAGGCAAAAAGTCAGGGGGCAACCATGCCAAGGAGGCATTTCCTTACAGCCCCCCTTAACAGAACTCACATCCAAGAAGCAACCTCAGTTGGTGAATTGGACAGAGGCTTGTCAGAAAGCCTTTGACTCCCAGAAGGAAGGAAGCCATGTGCACGGCCCCCATGCTCAAGGCCCCCAACTACTCCAGAGAATTCATTGTGCAGACAGATGCTTCAGAGCATGGCATAGGGGCTGTCCTAGCACAGCAGAATGAGGAGGGCCTAGACTAACCGGTAGTCTTTATTAGCAGGAGACTATTACCATGGAAACAGAGGCGGAGTGTTATTGAAAGAGAAGCATTTGCTGTGGTCTGGGCACTAAAGAAGCTGAGACCATACCTGTTTGGGACTCACTTCAAAGTTCAGACAGACCACAGGCCCCGCAGATGGCTCATGCAAATGAGGGGTAAAAATCCTAAACTCTTGAGATGATCCATTTCCCTACAGGGGATGGACTTTATGGTGGAGCATCGCCAGGGGACTGACCATGCCAATGCTCATGGTCTCTCCAGATACTTCCGCCTTAGCGATGAGAGCTTCCAAGGGGTTGGGTAGCTCTCCCCACTTTCAGCTGGGAGAGAAGCATATTAGACCTGACAGCCTTAGGGTGGTCACCCCCAACTTTTTGCCTGCCTCCCTCCACTTTTTTTGACACTTTTTTTTTTGCTGGTTTTAGGGCTCTGCACACTTTACCACTACTAACCAGTGCTAAAGTGCATATGCTCTCTCCCTTAAAACATGGTAACATTGGTTCTTACCCAGTTGGCATATTTGAGCTACTTGTAAGTCCCTAGTAAAGTGCACTACAGGTGCCCAGGACCTTTAGATTGAATGCTACTAGTGGGCCTGCAGCACTTGTTGTGCCACCCACGTAAGTAGCCCCTTAACCATGTCTCAGCCCTGCAATTGCAGGGCCTGTGTGTGCAGTTTCACTTCCACTGGGCATTTAAAAGTACTTGCCAAGCCTTCGACTCCCCTTTTTCTACATATAAGTCCCCCTAATGTGGGTCCTAGGTAAGCCAAAGGGCAGGGTGCTGTGTAGGTAAAAGGCAGGACATATACCTGTGACTTTTATATGTCCTGGTAGTGGAAAATTCCTAAATTTGTTTTCCACTGCTGTAAGGCCTGCTCCTTTCATAAGCTAACATTAGGGATCCCTCATATACTGTCTGAGTGGTAGATTCTGATCAGGAAGGATCAGACAGGTCATATTTAGTATGGCCAGAATGGTAATACAAACTCCTGCTGACTGATGAAGTTGAATTTTATATTACTATTTAAGAAATGCCACTTTCAGAAAGTGAGCATTTCTTTGCACTTAAAATCCTTCTGTGACTTACAGTCTGTCTCCAATCCAGGTCTGGGCTGGTAGACACCTCCATTGTGCAGTTCACCCAGACAACCACAAACACAGGATGTTCAGTCACACCTGCACACATCTGCATACTGAATGGGTCTTCCTGGGCTGGAAGTGTGAAGGGCCTGACACATTTCAAAAGACAGTGGCCTGCCCTCACACAATGGACTGACAAGCCCCCTACTGGGACCCTGGCAGACAGGATTGTACTGAAAGGGGACCTTGTGCTCTTCAAAACCACTCTTTGAAGTCTCCCCCTCTTCATAGGCACTTTTGGGTATATAAACTGGGTCCCTGACCCTACCACCTTAGACACTTCTTGCGAAAGACACACTGCACCAGAAACTTCAACCTGCCAAGAGAAGCTGCCTGGCTGCCCAAAGGACTCACCTGGACTGCTTTGCTGTAAAGGGCTGCGGCCTTGCTGTTGCCCTGCTGCCTTGCTGGCCTCTGGCTCTGCTGAGAAGTGCCCTCCAAGGGCTTGGATTGAGCTTGCCTCCTATTCCTGAAGTCTCTGGCCAAAAAATACTTTATCTCTGCAAGGAAAGTCCTTGTACAGCAAAAATCGATGCACAACCTGCCGGAATCGATGCACAGACTGCCCATCGGTGAGAAAATCACCACATCGCCGAACTGGAAAGACGCAGCCTGGCTCCCTGGGTGGAGATCGACGCAGCGCCAATGTTGCACCCGTATTGCGACGCACAGCTCACCGGATCGACGTATCGCCAAGCCGGAATGACGCAGCCCGACTTCCTGTGAGAGGACTTAATGCAGTGCCAGCCGTGCAGCAGAAATTCTGCTGCATCTTCCATCGGATCGACGCAACGGCCGTGACTTCTCCACGCACGCCCAGCCTGTGTATCGTAAATCGACGCAAAGCCCTTGCCGCGTGGAAAAGAATCGACACATCGCGCCTGTGTGTGCCCGGAAAAACCGACGCACACCTATCTTTTTCCACTCATCTCCTCATCTACTGTCTTCGTGCATGTAATTTTGACGCAAACCAGATACTTTGTGCTTGCAAGAGACAATTGTTGCTTTTAAGAACTAAAGACTCTACTTATCATTACAAAAGTGATATTTCAACTTGTGATTATCAAATCTTGATCATTTTGACCTTAATTTCATCAGATAAATATCCTATCTTTTTCTAAACCTTTGTGGTGTCTTTTTGGGATGTTCTCACTGTGTTATTGCATGAATACTTTAAAAATTGCCTTCTAAGTTAAGCCTGACTGCTCAGTGCCAAGCTACCAGAGGGCGGGCACAGGATAATTTGGATTGTGTGTGACATACCCTGACTAGGATTGTGATCCCTATTTGGACACAAGTGTATACCTCTGCCAACTAGAGACCCCATTTCTAACACTAAGCATATGGGCAAATATGCTATAGCTAGAAAATACAGTAAGGACAAACGCCATGGTAGGACTATTGCCTATTTACTGCAACCAGATGGTCAGAAGGGGTTATAATGTGAATTCAGTTGACAGACAACAAACCAATATACAATTCTCACATGGTCGCTCAGTGTTTTCTGTATAGTTATGAAGATCTATATGCTTTGGGGGAGTAGGGGGGAGGGGTAGTCCCCTGTTGACAGATATTAATGGTTATCTCTGGGAATCGACCTGTGTTTTTTTTCAGAACGCACAGAGGGGATATCCTTTTGCTTCATTGATTCCTGTGGAAATTAAAACTGTTATCAGAAATATGCCTAATAGTTAAGCTCCCAGTACTGACTGCCTTACCACTAACGTTTTGAAAAAATACCTTGAACAACATACTCCCCATTTCAATAGCCTGGGCCATGGTGCAAATCAGCCGCCTGCTGCCTACTATGCAAAAAGCTCTAGTGCTGACCATTCTTAAGCCAGCAGTTCTATTCCTCTTACAGGCTGTTTTCTCTGTTGAACATAGACATTAAAATAGTCACTAAACTTCTAGATTATAGAATTTGTTCCCTTACGTCTGGACTAATCCTGCCTGAGCAGTCAGGGTTTTTACTAGGGAGATCTACCTCACATAACCTCCGGACATTTATTGCCACATTTTCACAGCTAGCTCTGGGTGGTATTGCGGTGGCAGTTCCTTTAGATGCTTAGAAGACTTTTGACTCAGTTGAGTGGGAGTTTGATGTGATGCCAGGGAAGATTGGAGTGGGAAACTTGTTCTTTCGATTGGCCAGTCTACTGTACACTGACCCCACTGCTCATATTCGAATATAATATTGGTAAATGGGTAAGACTGCAAGACCACTCTCCAATCACTTTTTGTGCATTTCATGAAAAGCCTTAACTCGCCAAGGACATGCCCAGACATGGGCCCCTTGCTCACTGTGCCAGCAGACCAAAGCTACACCGGATTGATGAGCTCCAGTCAGGGTGAAACCACTTGTGGGTTGCTTGTGTTCCAGTACAGAGAGGACCTAGCTTGGCAATTCGAATTGTACTGGTCCTATTGGAATAGGACCTAGACTGATTTGCTTATGGCAGAGGTCTAACCTGAGGTGGTATGGTGGACAAAAGAACTGTGGGTTGGCATGCTACCTTGAGTGATTGTCAGTGGTTACATTTATTGCAAGGATCCCTCCCATCACCTTTTGTGTTTCTCTGTGTAGGTGGCACCTACCTGCAATTTAAAGAGAGCGTCCCCTGCAGGGGAATAGCTAAGGGGGGTTCAATGGGGGCACCCTTTTCCAACTTGCAGGTGTTGCACTCAGGGGACGTACTTACTGCGCCCCATTTTGTTGTGGCGCTCTCAGTGCGTCATCTGATTACTTGTTAGCCTCTGCGCACAGGCCCAAAATAAAGCGCAGACTCAGAATGTTTCCCTCATTCGACATAGGACCACACCCACAAGCTAAAGGGGGAACACCCCTTGAAGATAGGCCAGCGCACTATGTGCATCAATGCTATCTGTACCACTGAAGATGGCGCACAATCGTCTGTGTCTTATGTAATATCACAGCACCCTGGGGGCGCAGAAAATGGGTGCATGCCAGTTGCACCCCCAGGGGACTGTTTGTAATACATTGTGCAAGTGAAGGTGCCAGGTTCCTAGCAAAGAAACCTATTTATCAATGAAACATTGAATGCCTCCCCACTCATCCCTCTCTGCATTCATCTCAGGTAAGTAAATAACACAGACAAAATGTTCACTCTCTGCCTCCTTTTTAGGATGCCCTCTTTCCTGGGGACAGCACCACCTATCAAGCTCTCCATTTAGCTCAACAGTCCCAAGATTGTGCAGACACATAAGCATCATCAGGAGTATGGTTATTAGAATTTAAGTTGACGACTGGCTGCCACTGAGGGACAGGAGTCTTTTGGATCCTGACATGCATGCGGTCCTCCCAGGGATGCCAACATATATTTCCAGTCCCTTCCCCTTACATCTTTGGATTATCTGGCTGTGTCTGCACTTCTGGGCACATTTTCCCAGCCAAACCCAAGCCTCCTCTGGCACGGTGTAATGACAAGTGCCTTTGTTGGTAACTATCCTCATAAGAGTGGGAAAAAACAACATATATTTCAGGTCGGTGTCACAGAGTCAAGTCCTCAAGACTTCCTTTTTCTGAACAGTCTGGGTGCAGTCTGAAGAACGGTTGTAGTTCTCTAGTTAAACAAATCTGTCTGAAGTGGAACTTGGAGGATTCCAGGACAGAGGGAATATGGGCACCGGTGGGGACTTGAAGCCTTTTCCATTTAAATGTATGTTGAAATGCCCTTTCCGTTACAAGACATTCACTATCAAGTTTTTCAAAAACGGCTCCATACACTGACCCTCAGACCTTTCCAGTATTGGGAAGAACCATCCGTTGTTTATTCATGGTTATGCCTGGGAGTACTCTACCTTCAAGCTCGAGTTCTGGGACCGTATAAGCCCTCAACAATCCGATCTCCCCAGACAATTTGCAAACCAGATTTTGTGTGCTTCCATTCTTTTCCTAACCTTGTGGAAATCTGCTCACAGCAGAACAACGTAAGTGTCATTGCTACCCTCTAGAACTATTCTTGACTCCTGTACTGCTCTGAGAACATCCCAGAGAGAGGGTCGGGATCGCATGGATTGTTGAGCCACAGGTCTACCCTTCCCAGTAAAGTGAGGAGTAACATCTTAATTGGGGGGCAAACAAAATGGCTGTCAATTATATTGGAACGATGGGGTTAGTTGCCCTGCAATCTCCCTGTAATTCAGATCCCAATGGATAGGGGTGCAACCAATGCAGAGAAAGCATCCAAGGTCTAGCAGACACTGCCTGGATGTTGGCTCCCCACAAATACATCCACGAGCAGACGCTACTGAACCGCAATTGGTAGTAGAGGGGGCTGTTCTGACCAAGGACACATAGCTGTGGTACACTCTCAGGTCTGAAGACTTCACTCTCCCACGAAGGGATAAAAGAGTTGGACAAAGTCAACAGACTTACTTAGCACCCTGTGGTATGCTAGTTTCCCGCTTACTCTTTCACACCTTCAGTGGATGCCCTGACTGCCTGCCCAAGACAAGTGAGGGTATCGGAGGCTAGATGAAAAATGGGTGCCCTATTGGTTCAGTGGAGAATGGTTCATAGGCAGGGTAATGCAGGTGCAGACACTAATTTGCTGCAGAGTTTTCCCCAGTTGCTGCAGACATGGCAAGGCATGAGTATTATGGGGTTTGAGGGGGAAGACATAGAGTGTCCAAAGCATCCCTGGCCAATAAGACCATCATTGCAGTCAACTTAATAATGGATGGCTTCATGGTTCCAGCCATTGAAGGGAAGATGAACGAGCTAGAAAGAAGTCTGGAAGCTACAGAGTTCCCATATCCTTCAGTCCCAACTCACCCCCTGTGCATTATGATGCATCTGCTGGCCTGGTGACTGCCCTCTGTCCCACTCAGGTGTCTGGCCGACGTAAATACTGCAGCCTCATCTCTCTGATGAGCAGTCACTCGTGGGCCCCTGTAGCCATCCAGTGAGCGGACCAGGTATGATTTCTTCTCCCTTGTGAAAGTGGCATGGAGAGTAGGTCCTGGTGTGTGCAGAGGTAAGATGGCAACTTCCCGGAAATATGGCTTCTTGAAGGTGGCTCAAAGAGGGCCTCACTAGTGCTCTTTTACGAAAACATATAAATGGTAGCAAAGTAAGATAGTGAGACAGTGGCATAAGGAGCAACGAACAATGCCAGTTTCAGCTTGCCTGGGTGTGAAGACTGAACAGTGTGTTTCATCTCCGAAGAACAGCGAGTGGTCGGTGCAGATAATTCAATTTGTTGTACAATTTCCTATCCAGTAATCCATCAATAATACCATGGATGCCCCGTCTTTGTTCCTTTGCAACTTAAAGTACTGTGTAGCGGGGGATACTTTCTAACCTAACTTTTGATTAATTGAACTCTGAGTTCTAAAGCATACTTACTTAACCTTTGTAGTTACTATGCCTTATTTTGCATTTTGGAGATGGCTATCTAATAAGTATTTTTGTTTGTTTTTTATTTCAGGCTGTATTTAAGAAAGGGAAGAGGCGAAACCCGAATTTGCAAGATCTATGATTCTCCTTGCCTTCCTGAGGCGGAAGCAATGTTTGCAATTAATCCAGATGGAGTAGGCGATGCTAAAGACTAAATCCACGATGAGCGCCTCAGAACACACTGGCAAAAGACTAACTTAACAGAGCTTTACATTCTGTTGCCTTTATGTACATGGCCAACAGAGAAACGTCTACACGTGCAAGAAAAATTCTACGTAGTTTTAATGTTGTGAATGTATCAGCATTTCACACAAGGTGTTTGATTTATATTTCAGTGCATTTATAATGCGGCAAGAGGCTATTCTACGTGAGCCTCACCCTTCATCACACGTTTTGCAGTGGTTCCGGACCAAGAAAAAGGATTGTCGACATCTCACGTTCAGTTATTCAGTGGATCCACTGCCCATGATGAGTTTATTTTCCTCTTTTTTGTATTTTTCAACCTAGTCTTTAAAAGGTTTAGGACTTTTTCAAAACAAAAATGTTTAGTATTGCGTTTAAAGCAGGCAGTACAGTCCTTATTATTTTAACTATCAATAAAAATTATTTTTCATGATGGAAAGTATCTATGTTCGTGCAAATACAACTTCAGGTTGGCCGAGAACGCTGCTGCCACGAAGTCTCCAGCCTTTTCTGTAGTAAGAGCTGTTTATGTTTAATGAAAATCACCCGGAGCTACTAATATTATTAGTGTTGTAATAGTGACCATATCAAACACAATTACATTATTGTCCATCCATGCAATATGGTCAGCAGCGATCATCTCAGTGCATCAGACATAGTTACTAGCAGTAGTGTAAAAAGGTTTATCAATTTGAAATGTGTCTATGTGGGTAATAAAGAACACCCATACCTGCATTTCCCCTGGCACCAAGCTATTAATATTAGTAATAGGTCTCCCCAATGCCCACATAATTTATCACACAAATATCCGTTGTAAATATATTTTGCACATTCAACCATTTTTCTTCTAAACATGAGCTTCTGAAAATGCACCTATTTTCATCTACAATACATGCCTCTAAATGTTGGTGTACATATATTAAATAAATGAAGCTACAGCTTTTAATTTAGTAGGCTAGGCTGCACGCATGGGAGATACTTTTAGGTAGCTGGAGAGCTACCAGTGGCTCACAAGCTACTCTTTGGAGAAGCTGTATTTAAAACCTTTTATTTTTTGTTTCTAGTTAATTAAAACCATAACAATTTCACATGAAAATTTAAAACCGCTAAATAAAGGCAAGATAGGTAAGATTGCAATTGAGCAGTTCAAAACGTACAGTTGTTTGTTCGGTGTTCCAATCGATACTAAAATCACAATTTAGTAAATAAACTTTCATTAAAATAGAGTACTGTTCTACCATCTCAATCCCTTCACAGCTTCCAGTCCAAGAGAATAATGTGTATTCTACTTTAAAATACTTCCAAAATTTGGTTTACTTAATACATCAGCAATAAATTTGGTTTGTCAAATGACACCATAAAGCTGATGGTACAATGATTTAGGCGTTGCATCGCTAATCACCTTTTATAGAACCCTTAGGGCTAAGAACTTAAATCACTATACAACAGGCCCTGATGTCATAGTGGACTGTACGGAGCGTGGCATACGTACAGTTCCCAATCAAAGTCATAAAGTGCATTTTGCAATGTCTCTGTGCCTACAAAACCTGACACGCACTTGTATGGGACCATCATAAGTGAACAAGACACAGTCCACCACTTTTAACCAACCCCAAACGTTATGAGGTAGGAGAGCTCTATGCTTTTTATCCTCTAACGTAGCACAGCTAGTTTGTCGACCCAGTGATATAGTGCACTGTGCAATTACATTAAGCAACAGGGACCAGGCAGGAGCTGTTCTTGGGCTAGAATTAGGAGGTCAAAAGCAGTCTGCAACTTTAACAGCCCTGGAACTCTTGTTCAGTCTTAAGGACTTCACTGAGAGATTTCACAAACCTGGCTGAAGCTGTGGGTCTGCTCCGATCAAACACACAGTTATAGTTTTATTACACTGATTTATGCCCAAATGTCGTGAGAGACAAACAACATACACTCGTGATTCTGGATTATAATTGCACAATCGACAGCTATAATCGGAAGAGCTTTTAAGCTCTCAAATTTGTATGCTTTTAAAGTTATTAGTCTACATCAAAGTCTCATAAGCTCTTTTTTGAAGGGCAATTTCATGGGGCTCGATAAGTGTGAAGCTTTCCCCTGGTCTTTATAGAAAGTTATTCACAGTTCTGCATGAGCTTTTTGAGCTATCTCTTGCTGATGATCTCCGATTTTAAATATGTGTTTTTGGCAATGATTTTGGAGCTTAATTTTGGTGGCAGGATTTGTTCAAAAAGACTGTGTGCCCGAAGTTCAATTTAGTCCCTCATGTAAGGCTCCCATTGGAGCGCTTTGGTATGGATGCTTGAGCTTATGAGATCTTTAAGAAATCCCTTAGAGGCCACCTTAAGCTTAACGTACTATGCCAAAACCGAGCTTCCGGTATGATTGATTGTTAAGACAGGCCGAATTCCAGTCCTATTTAAGATGAAGGAATAGCATCTGGAAGCTTGCACAGGCGTCTGTAGCATTGGGTTTGGAACCAGAAGTTAAAGTTGGCATAAACCTGGCGATGATGACTCTACAGATCACTGCAAGGTCCGGGCCATGCATTTTTTTTTAAAGATCATGGACAGGGAGGTTTCTTTTAAGCTGGACAGCTGTGCTTGGGTCAAGCCACGCTGATTGAAATAGAAGCCCAAAAACTTTATGCTTGATACTTACTTCAGTCATGCATCATTCATAACAAAGTTGACTTTATTGATCTTTCTAGCTCCACAAACCATAATTTTCATTTTTGAGTGATTGACTGATACCCCATTTTAAGTAAAAGCGTATATTTGGCATACTGGACTCACTGGATGTGTGTACCTGTAAATTTGGTGGGGGGGGGATGCTCGTACTGAAGCTAATGCACAATATATGTAAGACAATTCGAGATTAAATAAAAGGGGAACTAGGGTGCACCCTTTTTGGTCATGTTTGTCCAAAACATATGTGTTGTAACTCTATTTGCAGATATTCTATCTCTCATTCAAGTCCTTGTATATAGACTCATGACAGCTCTTCATAGGTTTTCCGGGATACACTAATTTTGCAGCTTCCACCAAAGTCTTGACCTGTCAACTTTATCAAATGATGTGGTGAAATCAATAAAGGATGTTTGCAGTGGCGGGGCTCCTTTGATGGTAGTAGCCTTGATCAGGAAGGAGAGAATGGCCAGATTATCCTCCGTGCCATGGCCATGTCTAAACTCCGATTGGGTGATGGGTTTTAAAGTGTTTGATGTAGCCTATTCCTATAGTTCATTATTCAAGATTTTGGCAAAACATTTGCCATCAACATCAAGGAGGGTAATTAAACTGAAGTTGGCCGGTTTATTGTTTGCAACTTTTTTTGTGAATCTGAGTTAATATAGAATCTCTATAACTGTTCTGCATATAATTCAACAAGATGAAGTTCTGCTGCCTTTTACCTTCTCCTCCTCACCCTCTTCCTCTCAGGGAAATAGGAAAACAAAAGAAAGAAACAAAATAGGTTATTAATTAACTGTGCCTGTAAGGAAGCTCTTAGCACTGAAACTGCTCTTAGTAATAACCATATCTCCCTGAGGAGGGAGCCATCCTTTTATTGGGACCTCCCACTTTCAAATCAGCAAGAGTTGATGGTTCTTCTATTTGTCTTTCTGATAAACTAAACGGAATACCTTGCCAAATCCCATCTGAGACAATTCCAAATGTGTTCCAGACACTGAGTCGAAGCCAAGTGGAACTTCTAACAGTTTATCAGGAAAACCAGATTCTGTAAGAGTCTGGGAACATTATTGGTCTGCACGTCTGATGATTAGATGGAGAATGAATGAAGAGGTAGTCCTGGTAAGGATGGATACTGGTCCACAGAGTAAGACGTAGAGATATGACTGGTCCCAGAATCTTTTTAATAACTCTTGTAGACGTTTTCAAGCTAAAGAGAAGGACCCCAAACAGCCAATTATCCTTGCCCACTGCGAACATCAGAATCCTTTGGTGGGTTTCTGCAATAGCAACATCTAGAAAAAAGTCCTGTAGATCAATTTGCGACAATCAATCCTTGGAAATAAGAGGAATCGCCTTTTGGAGGGAACTCATTTTGAAGCGGTTAAACAGATGGTCTTTTCATCTAAAAAGCCTCTTTGATACTGGAAGAGCAACTTATTTTGTGACCAGTTCTAGAACACCATCCTGCAAAATCAAACCTAGTTTTGCTAACATTTTGCACTGATGCAAAACATATTTCAGGATTTGCAAGGCAATGCAAAAAACTATTTTATTTATAAAAAAAAAAAAAAAAAAAAAAATGCATAGCACTGCCCTTCGTTCTCTTGATCCACAAAGGCAATAAATGGTGCAATATGGGTGTTCCTGTGTGTCCACCTATGTTTGACATAAACCCATATATAATAAAGTAATTGAACATAGGTTTGTACCAAAATAGTGTGCCTATCTTAGGCTGGCTTACTGAAGAGACATACCTTTAGTTCCTATTTAAATGTGTGCTGCATTCTGCAGCACTTACACTAATAGCAGTATGCTTCTAAGAATAGTTTTTGTGCAGGAAGTTATCCCTTCCTGCACAAAAACTATTTGAACCACAAAGAAGGCCCCCTTGTGTCTTGGCACAAGGGTGTCTTGTGTTGGTGCTATGTAGCCAGAAGTGCACCTGAGTTAGGAGAGAGCACAACTGCGCCATATCTTGGTAGATAGCACTGCAGTGAAGATGAAAATCTATTGTGTATATGTGAAAGAATTTTAAAACCCTTTTCCCTATTACTGATTGCCTCCATTCGTCTGTAAAAAGCCTTCTACATGAACCCATCTCCATCTTGGTATAGTCAGGCGGCTGCTTTGACCCCCTTTCTCTTCTGAGATTATCAAGAAAAATGTCAGAGGAATTTAGACTGGACCTTCATATGACTTAAAAGCTGTTAACAAAGTTTACCTTCCCGAATCTCAGAGGAAATTCTTAAAATAATTATTGAGCCACATATACACATATATTTCTGCCCTCATTGGTAAACTCAATTCAACACAGGTCCTCTTTAATGCTGTTTCAGCTTTTTTGTCAGCTGAATCAGAAACTGAAAAATTATCTCTAAGCAGAGGAGGTTGCTTTACCAGGTTAGTCAAAAGGGAATCAATCAGTGTTTATAAAGCGCAGCTACTCACCAGTTAGGGTCTCAAGGTGCTGGGGGGGGGGGGGAGTGTAGCGTGTACTGGAGGTGGATTAAAAAAAGCCATGTCTTCAGTTTCTTCATGAAGCTGGGGAGGGAGGTGGTTTGTCTGATTTGGATGGGTAAGGGCGTTCCAGGCGGTGGCTGCGAGGTAGGAGAAGGAGCATCCTCCTGTTTTGGTTTTCCTGATGCGGGGTACTTCTGCGAAAGAGAGCTGGGCTGAGTGTTGGGCCCTGTGGGGAAGTGAAAGTTGAGACGCTGGTTAAGGTAGGCTGGTCCGGTGTTGTGGAGGGCTTTGTGTGCGTAGGTGAGGATCTTGAAAGTGATTCTTTTCTCTATGGGGAGCCAGTGCAGAGTACATAGGTGTTGCAAGATGTGGCAGTGTCTGGGTAGGTCGAGTATCAATATGGCAGCGGAGTTCTGGGTGTTTTGCAATTTGCAGGTGAGTTTTTTTTGTTGGTTCCGGCATAGAGTGCGTTGCTGTAGTCCAGTCTGCTGCTGATAAGGGCGTGTGTGACAGTCCTTTTATGTTCTAGGGGGATCCATTTGAAGGTCTTGTGTAGGAGGCGGAGGGTGCAGAAGTAGGTGGAGGTGACTGAGTTGATCTGATGGTTCGTGCTGAGGTCGGAGTCCAGGATGATTCTGAGGTTCCGGGTTTGGCTGGCGGGAGTGGGCGCATTTCCGAGGGTGGGTGGCCAACAGGAGTCGCTCCATGCGTTGGGTTGAGGGCCCAGGAGGAGTACTTTGGTCTTGTTTGTGTTGAGATGTCTCTCATCCAGTTGGCGACTGCTTTCATGCCTTTGTGGAAGTTGTGTCTGGCCTTGTCTGGTTCGTTGGAGAGGGAGAGAATGAGTTGGGTGTCGTCGGCATAGGAGATGTTTATTCCGTAGCTTCTGACTATGGTGACAGTGGGGCCATGTAGGCGTTGAACTGCGTGGGGCTGAGGGAGGATCCTCGGGGCGTGGGTTGGTGTGGGTTTTACAAGGAAGGGGGCGAGTCTGACTCATTGTGTTCTGCCGGAAAGGAAGGATTAGATCCAGTCGAGGGCCTTGTCTCTGATGCCGGCCTCGTGGAGTCTTCTTATCATGGTGTAATGGGAGACTGTGTCGAAAGCTGCCGAGAGGTCCAGTAGGATGAGAGCAGCTGTCTCTCCCTTGTCCAGTAGGGAGCAAATGTCATCTGTTGCGGACAGGAGGGCTGTTTCGGTGCTGTGTTTTGACCTGAATCCAGATTGCCCGATGTTGAGGATGTTGTGGCTTTCTAAAAACGTGACGAGTTGGCTGTTGACTGCTTTTTCAATTACTTTTGAAGGAAATGGAAGTAGGGAGATGGGCCTGAAGTTTTTGAGGTCAATGAGGTCAGCCGAGGGTTTCTTGAGGAGGGTGTTGACCTCAGCTTGTTTCCGGGAAGGTGGCGGCAGCTAGTGAGCAGTTGGTGAGGCAGAGCTTGGGGTGATGGTGTGTGCAGATCTGTTGAAGGCGTGATGGGGGCATGAGTCCGTGCAGACCCCGGAGTTATGGACTTCATGGTTTTCAATGCATCTTCAGTGGAGAGGGGTGTCCAGGTGGAGATTGTAGGTTTGTTGGTGTCAGGGTTTGAAAAGGTGGGGGGGGGGGGGGGATTCTGCATGTGCGTTGTCCTTGTTTAAATTGTCGTAGATGGTCTTGATTTTGTGGTGGAAGTAGGTGTTGACTCTCGCATAGGTCCTGTGAGGGTGAGATGTCCATTGTTTCACTGTTGGTTTGGGTGAACTCCTTGATGATGCTGAAGAGTGCCTTGCTGTTGTGTGCTTGTGAAGAGATCCTGTCTTGGATAGCCTTCTTTCTGGTGCTTCTGATGAGTTGGTGGTGGCGGATCTAAAGTTGCTGTGGGCTTCTGGGGATTTGGTGTTTCTCCAGATTTTCTCAAAGCGGCACCAGGTGCGTCTCGATTCCCAGAGTTTGGGGGTGAACCAGCTGGCTCTCTTAGCGTGGGTGTTGTCAGTCCTATATCGCCTTTCAATAAAATATAATTTGGCAATAAACCTTGGCACTTATACCCTATCACGGTCCTTCCCCTTTCTCTTTTAAAAGCCCCTGGACCGCTGGGAGACAGTAAAAGAGGGCTTCTGAAACTGACACAAATTAATACTTGTGGACAGCTAATCCTCATCTGCTGGTGACAGTAGATTAGAGAAAAGGTTAGAGATCACTGATACCTCTTGGAACGGAAGAAACCCCAGGGATACTTCCCTTCTCTGGATCAGGCCAGGAGAAGCAAGATGTACCAGAAAACTAAAAGGAATCTGAATCGGGAGGCTCACCGTGCCTTGCAGACCCTGCGAGTAATGGTGACAGATGCGATTTCCCCTTCGCGCACTTTTCTCAATGCCATTTAGAATGACGTCCTCCCCTCCCCCCCCCCCCCCCCCCCCCCCTCCTACCTAGAAAGAGTGCCCAGAAACGCAAAGATTACTCGCCAGAATCAGTCAGAACTGTCCCTATACTTTCTCCGAACTTCTTTCTTGTTTAAATTCGCAAAACACCAGGAATAGCGCGGGAGAAAAATGCGTCCAGGCAAAACAAAATTGAAGATAATGAGGTGGAGCTTGGAACATCACCGCTTCCACTGTCAATCAGCATGACGTTTGCAGGCAAATGCCTGTGGAGTTACGAATCCACACGTAGTGAGTGAAGTTAATTTATTTTTTAATTCCAAAACTCAAACCCTGGCCTCAGTTACACAGCTTCCCTCTTCAGCAGTCTCCACCGTTCTCCCCCCAAACTAGTTGAGCCCCCTCTTTCCAGCATTCCTTCCTATTGAACATTCTGTGTCCTTATACAACCTCGTGACAACTTCAGATCCCTGCTCCTTACAACGCAACAGTTCCCACGGGCAGGCAGTGTGCTGATTTTGCAGTGGTAACCTTACACTGGGCCGCGCGCCATAACGTAGTCCATAAAAACAAATATTAAAGCTGGCCAAAAATAACCTCAGGGTCAAAGTAAAGAAAGGCATGGGGCCAACCATCGCCCCCTTCCCGCCCAGCATAGCGGTCAAGCAGCTGTTGCTCCTGCCACAATGATCTGAGCTCCGCGCCAGAAAATGATGCGTAAGAACAAAGCAGGCCAGAGCATTGCAAACTTTCTAGACTGGTCTCTTCAGGGAAATGCACCAAAGAAATTCCTCTTTGAAAAACGGCAAAAACAAGACAAGCCACAGCGTTGCCTTTAAGAAAAAATACCATATTCCTTTTGAAAAGAAAACTGCTGTGTTCTGTGCTATAAAACCACCAATAACAAACATTTACAATGCAATGGGCTTCGCATTTGCTCTTGAGTAAAGCTATTAGTGTTGTACTCCTAACCGGACTTTTCTTGCCACATAAACTGAAAATAAAAATACAAATAGTTTCACATAAGCGAGCCCACGGCCGAGAAGCAAACACACAAAAGGAAACAGAAGTTCGCTCTCAGTGAAATTTATCAGCAAAAGTGCAATTTTCCATGTACCCGGCAAAAGTGCAAATATAGTGCAAATATCCATGTAACAGGGTCATGCGAAGCGCTGGACTACTGCCCAGTGAGATCTTGCTGCTTACGAAAGTAAAATTAAAAGTTGTCCAGAAACCAAATGGAAAACATTGAGCTTTGTATGTTTTCAGTAGTTGGCCGGTGAGCTCGAGCAGGGCTAAACACTGAAAAAGGCATGACGCATGCATGCCTTTCACTAATTAAATCAAGCATATTTTAAAAGGTAAGCCCATGAACCAACCAAACTGGTGGGTGTGGTTACAAGCCTGTAGAGATAACTGGGACAGGCAGCTTTGCGCGCTCGACCCTAAAAAGGAAAAACAGGGGGAGACCTTAACATGTGCTGGCGGCTAACGAATGTGCCCCAGCAACCCTCACCTGAAGAAATGGTGACCCAAGAAGGGCAGGAGGGGAGGTCGAGGTTTGTAAAAGAAGTATTCAATTGTCATAGATATAGAAAACAGCTTGGGGACATGGTGGCTAACTTTCATACACTGTAAACCTCATAAAGGAAGGAAAGGGATGCAGAGGTATTGTCAAGTATGTCCAATTAAAATACTTGACTTAATCACTGACCATGATCTTTCGTGCTCAGTAAATGGTAGAGGACATTCTTTCCTATTGATTTCAATTCCAGGCATGAACTACATTCCCTTAATCCTGGAGAGGAAGTTGCGTTTATGACTAAAAACTGTATTATTTTCACACCTCTTGATCACCTCTTATCTTAAATTCAGGTTATCGGTCTTTGTCGCCTAGCTTTCTAGTCCACTTTTTTCAATTTTTTTTGTTTTGTTTCCCACACAGTTCAGTATTTTGCCAAGACTTAAATGAGCTATGATGATGTGCTATAGAAAGGCAGATTTCAATCTCTGGGTTGTCTACCTTTGCGACTTCAAGACCAAGTGTCATATCTTAACTCCTATTTTAACCCTTTCTACCCCAGAAAATCGTGGAACATATCGCACCACAACTCTCACTTGAAATCACACCTGGTGGTGTCAACCATGTCTTCTCTGCTACTCTCTATTGGTTTGGCCACATGCAGATCTTCTACACTCCCGAAACCTGCCCGTAATACAACACAACGTTTTTCTCTTGAATATGCAGTAATGTTAATGTTTCCACACCAGTAAATTACTTCAGAACATGCTTATCAATAGGAGTGGAATCTACTCCAAACTGACTTTCCTTCAGTCTTTTTGTTTTGTATTGTAATGGTATTTATATAGTGCTTACTACCCCTGACAAGGCGAGTAGCCCGCTACTCCGGAACCCAAAAGGAATTAGTGGTGGATTAGTTTAGGGAAAAATGAGTACAGTTTTAGTATTATTATGAGTTAATTTGAGCCGCGGATATGTGAGTTTGTTAGTTGGATTGACTGGAGTAATGGAGGGGTGGAAGAGGGAAGAATCCAGAAGTGTTAATTAGGAGTTTATAGTAATAGGATTTAGGCTTGGGATGAGTAAAGGGGGGATGAAGGAGGGAAGAGTCTGTGGAAAAGGTTAGGTAGATCATAGTAGCAGGAGGGGTTTTGGATGTGTTAAAGGTGAGATAAATGAGGCAGAATTTAGTAGGGTTGTTTGGGAGATCATGGTAGTAAATAGGTTTGGGTGAGTTAGATGTGGAAGAGGAGGGAAGAGCTTAGGAAGGGTTATTTAGGAGATGAAAGTAGAATGGATTTGGGATGAGTCAGAGTGGGAATGGAGGATAGATTGATAGAGACATGACATATGGTGATGGGTAGACAAAGTAAAGCTTACAAGAGAGTAAAAATATAATTTGTATTTATAATTTTAAATATATATACATTTGTTATTATTTTTATTTAATGTATTCATTCTTTATTATTATTAATATACATTTTAAGAATTATTTATAATTTGAATTTTACTTATAGATTTTATTTTATTTAAATTTTACTTTTTCTCTAATACAGTAGGACTAGAGTAATAAATAGATACTTAAGTACATGGTAAGGGAATATATGTCCAAGGAATATAATAATGGGTATAATATGAGAAGAAAAGTAGTATTGTATAAACATAGACTTTAAAGATTTGTAATATTTGAAGTTAATTAACAAGTGTACTTTTCTAACATTTATTTATCTTTACTCAATTTTTGAATAGCCAAATACCCATGATAATAAACATTTGATCAGTGTGATATAAAATGAGAGCTGGGATTCACAAGTATCTAATATAACAACTTATCTAGGAGGTATGCAATGTCTTCAAAGCAAGTTCCTTCTGAAATGACTTACAACATTTAGTACTTCTGCGAAGGACTTATTTCCTAAGGCTCAGTCGTTTATACCTGTATGCAGCCCTTTGGATTCCTTTGCAAGAGGGTCCATGACTCTCCTCTGTAACACGGTATTCAAGTGTGATGAACCAAACATACAAGTTTGTTGTGGGGATAGTTCACTGATTGAAGAGCTATCTGAGATGTTACTACATTGTTTTTTTGCTGGCAGTTAAAGTGAATGTCAAAGATCTAATGGTTACTAGATTGGTCCCCAAGTCCAAATTTCAAATGCCCATTTATAATACTCTGCAATGGATTTAACTATCTGGCTGCGTATATTACACAAGATAAAGAGAAATTCTTCGACTTAACCTACATGTGGCACTGAGTAGATTTTGGGGAGCAGAACGCCACAGGAGCAAACTACCACTTTCTCTCTGTGGCCAAAGAGTTCTACATACGAGGACAACGCTACCCTGGGTCCTCTGCCTCCTCCAAAATACATCCTACTGGATACTTGAGGACTTCAAATGCTTGGAGGTGGAAGTGCACCGTCTGTCTGACTTCTCTGGCGTTTGGGTGCTTCACGGATCCCCGCGCAGACATTGAGCCGACAGATATAGGAAATAGTGAGCCTTTTCTCCACAGGACAAACCTTCACTTGGGAGGGAGAGGCGTACAATAGTTCACTGAGGTTTTGTATTGCCCCTCTATAAGAGACAGGTGCACCCACCAGAACACATTCATACAGTGAGAAAGGTATGGATGCTGGCAAATTCACATCTTACAAAATTCACCACCTCTTTCAAACCTCAAAGGGGTCAAGCAACAGAAAAGACGTAATGCACAGAACCGCAATGGTATTAGCCAACTGGAAGATGTCATGGTTGACCAGGTCTCAAACTTCGAATAAGTCAGGAAGGAATACTAACTTTCAGCAACAGAAGTATCCGGATACAGTTTTCACATGCGTTCACAGTGCGCATTCTGACCAGTCTGCAGGCAATTTCATACATCTATACGAAGGTATTGAACAATTTACCACAGGCACTCGGCAGCCTGAGGGGGCAGTGGGGGGTAGACCCTGGGTAATCGTAGACTCCAATCTGAAGGAGTTCCTACAATGTCTACGCCTTGCGGGCATTAGCCACCAGACAATGCCAGCATGACCTCCTCAGTACGGTCAACGACTGACGCTGGTGAGGGTTTAAAAGGAACTGATGGTGTTTGCACTGGAAGTTTCCCTTTTTCATTCTCCAGGGTGGGGGCACAGCGGAATCCCTTCTGCTTCCGCACACACCTCTTGGCAAGCCCAGTGAAGAAGAAGCAAAGTCGTTGCGTGCACTGCTCGCACGTCTGCTGGGGTTTATTGGGTCACGGATGCCTCCTACATTTGAGGGGGTAACCTTGGAAAGGGGAGCATACGTTTCCAAGGAAGCCTCCTTCAAACAGCTTCCTGCTCGTGAATAAGTGACGTGCTGCGATCCACGAGCAGGATCCTCTAGACCCCAGGGATTCTTTGTTTTGCCCATCTCTCTCCACCGTGCCCCACAAAGTACTTGGGCCAAGCCACAGGAGGAAAATTGTTATTGAATAGATGTAGTTCTGTCTTGAGGGGGCTCGACTGTACCCCCCAGAAAGCAAATTGGTTTTAGACGTTGACATGGGCTAAAGCCCCCCCCCCCCCTCCCCTTTTAGAGGCAATTTTATTTTAATATAAATTATGCTTTTCCCTGAGGGGTGCAATAACCCATCTGGGAGAAAATGGTGCTTGTTTTCTATAATATGAGGTCAATCAAAAGGAATACATGCCCAATACATGGAGGTCGGCCTGTATTTTAGAAGGGCCGACCCCCATGTTATGGGCAAGTTTTCCTGTTGATTTTTTTGATATTACCATAAATATGGCTTGCAGCAAGCACAAACCCATGCAGTGTTCCATACTATGCAAAACACCTATTTACACAGCATATCTAGCTATACAGCATGTTTTATGCTGCACCAGTTTTGACATGTGAGCTACTTTTTAGGTCTGGTATTAGCCGGACAATTTTATTTTGCAATATATATATATATATATATATATATATATATATATATATATATATATATATATATTTGTGTGTGTATATATGCATGTTTGTTAGGGTTGTTGGCAGCCCTTTTCACTTATTGGTCTGTAATATCATTCTCATTCTTCTACCCACTACAACAAGGAGCATATCTGCAAACAAGGTAGAACTGATCTGTTCCGGGACTCCTCTGTACTTCTCGAGATCAAAACTAGATTTTTGTCTTCAGGCAATTATTTTTATACTAGCTATGGCCTGGCTGCTCCACTAACAATGTTTTTGCAAAAGCCATGACAAAACAATAATTGACAAAGTCAAAAGGATGGTAGTGAGCACCAGACTGATTGGATTTGCAAATGTTTGTTTAGCTATCTGATTTGCTGATGGGAGACACTTCTATTGAGGTGCCCGGACCTAGTGGTTGTCCCTGTCTGATTTTAATATGGATTTGTTTTCATTGTCTCCCACATAAAATTGTCTTTGCCTGTAAGAGCTATTATTGAGAGGCGGTTGTGGGCTCACCCATCATCATTTTCCATCATCCATCTGCACAGAAAGTGACCACTGGGTGGATCATTAATTTGCACAGGAAGTGACATTATTGGTTTCCTGTCAAAACTCTTTAAAATAACTGAGCAAGAAGACTTCATTTCCCATCATCGACCTGCACAGGAAGTTTACATCATGAGACTGTCCATCATCCATCTGCACAGCAAGTGACATCACTGTTTTCCGCCACTGTACCCTACACTCCTCCCAGGACCTATTTAATGGCGATTGCAGTAAGGATGTGCAGTGGTTGTGCTAAAGGCAAGCCTGTCTGTGCTGTGACTGTGACCAGCACTGGGAGCCCTGGTTTTCCCCCTACCCATTATTACCCTCCTGTGCTCCTCCATGCTCTTCACCCCAGCTGCCACTTGCTACACTGCTGCCTTATGGCACCACATAACACAGGAGAGTTCACTTGCACCTCCTGCAAGTTCTCATGTACTCTCCCACTCCCTCCACACATGCACTCCATCACAGCTGATAAACGAACCCTGACCTCCCGTCACCACTGTCGAAATCACTACTATCATGAAGATCATTCACTCAAGGTCTCCATTGGACTTTTGCCTCCACCACACCATAACCAAAGGACTTCTAGCTGTCAACGAAGCAGTACCACCCATCCTCAATGCCTCCATCTACTCAGCCACGTTCCCGGACAACTGGAAACACCACTGCGTTTCCCCTGCTCAAGAAAGCATCTGCTGATCCAGCAAAGGTTTCCAACCAAAGATCCATCTCTCTCCAATCATATCTGGCAAAGGTCTCAGAGAAACTAATCAACTGACACCTCACCGACCACCTCCGTAACCACCAGTTCCTTGATGCCACACAGTCTGGATTCAGGCCCAACCACAGTAGAAAAACAGCACTCCTTGCCATCACAGATGACATGCATGATCCTCCCTCCCTTTCTCTCTCTTTCTTTTTTTCCCTCTCCTGCTCGAGAAAAATCCCTGAATCCAGACTGATGCCTGGGGGTAATTCTAAGTTAAGGAATCTGCAACCAGATATTGTCTCTACCAGATAAGTCATTACACTAAAGGTAAGTAACTTGTCCATCAAGGCCTCCCTTACTTTTTGTAGCCTTTTTTCTACTGTGGGGAGCAAAGGAAGAAAGAACTTACAAAGAAAATAAATATTGTTTATTCACACAATAGTTCATTCTAAAATGCCTCACTTCTTTTCATCAACTGAAACACAACTCCACACAAGAAGCCACATCTGCCACAACGTTTTATAATCCATCCACTTTGCAGATAAGAATGTCCCAATTCTGTCACTCTTTCCCAGATGTATTACATTAAACCCCTCCCTATGAGAACTATAATCCTGTCATGCTTTACCCTGCTAATGGGCGTGCTTGGAGAAAATAAGCAACAATAAAGTAATCTCTCAAACCAACATACTTCAGTCCATAATCTGGAGAACTCTCCCAGAATTTGTCTTAAGGGAACAATGGAAATGAAAATAATTGGTAAGTGCTAAGCAGCGTGGCGTATGTGGGTGCAAATACTCCAAATGTGCAGAGTTGATTTCAGAGAGCTGGTGGTTTTCCAAAAGTTTTTTTTTTTTAAAGTTTTTTTTTTTAACTGAAGGTAAGGTTTCTTACATGTGGAGAACACACTGCACAACGCAGTGACAACCACATTTCCTAGTCCAACTTTAACTCACATAGTTTGAAGACAACATTCCCACAAACCACTTATAACCTTGGTGAGTAGCTCTTTCATATAAAAGAGCAAGCATGTTTGCAAACATGAAGAATAAAAAATAAAACCTCTAGTGCAAAAAGTCAAATATATAAAAAACCTGATAGATATTTGTGCAAGCAGACAGAAACAGCACAACACAAATCAGCCCAAAAAGCTGAAGTAGTTTGACATGTGTAGAAATATGAGGAGATTCTAAATTTTTTTTGTATCTAAGGAGTGCAGGAAATAAACATATTCTCTCTGCTTCTCAATGAACGCTAGAAAAATAGAGCAGAAGAAAGAAAAGCAACATTCTGCTACCCTTGCTTTAAACACCTGCTTCAGTTATGCTCAGTGGACTGACCTGCCTTTCACCTCAGCTAGCTCCACTGTAATAACTTATAAATAGTTGAGTTTTGATGTATTTTCTATATAATCAGCAACTGGATGTGTCGCAAGTCGGCAATCGTAAAGAAATCAGAGACTGCCATTTATACAGGGATTACAGAACCTCAAGTATTATATATTATTATTTATATATATATATATATATATATATATATATATATATATATATATATATATATATATATATATATATGATTTTGTCCTTGTACAACGGTTTTTTAACAAGTGATATGTATTTTTAAGAACAGGAAAAACAAACTATTGAGGTCTGTTTATCAACTTTCCAGTTGCAGTCAAGTAGCAAATAAGCTTATCTTCATCAGAGACAGCATACTCCCAAAGCTTCCAGTTGTTACCTTACCAAAGGAGGAGTATTGGTAAGTATACATAAAGTTACTCAAATCTTGATATGTTTCGTAGCAGAACAAAGAGAATTCTTTACACAAAAATAATAATTTCCACAGTTAAGGGTAGATGCAGACCTTTAATGGCACATTACTAAGATGTCTCCTATTGCATTTAGATATCCACGTCAACCTGCAGACACCAGTGTCCAGTTAGAGTGGTGATACCCAGTGTCTTTGTTTTCTCTTACCCCACTTCTATGGCAGACTGCATGGTTAATGCTGGTGACAAATTCCTTGGCCACATCATCTTTGAACCTCAGCGACAGATTCTTAAACTACTTCATTGCTAATTTTAAATATTGTAACCAAAATACAGCCGGAGGTCAGTTCAGTTAGGTCTAAAAGTAAGACTTTGTAGTCCGAGTTAAACGTAGGTAATCACAACATAGTTTCTGTGCAAAGAAAGAAGAGAGCTACATACAGCCTTGGATGTGACCATGCCTATTATGAGACACTAAGTAAGGGGCATATTTGTGAGAGGCTTGCGCTGCTGTTTCTTTACTTTTAGTGATGCTGTGCAAACATTTCAACAATATCTATGAGGCCACGCAAAGCCACTCTGCGTGGCTTTGAATGGCCTCATAAATATGGAGTAAGGCAAGGCAGCACAAATCGTTGAGTTCCCTTACTCTGCATTAGGGAGGCATTTCTTGGGCATTTGTTGGGCACTGCTGTGTGTGTTCCCACGCATCACCTATGGATTTTGACGCATCCCCAGATTTATAAGGCCTTGTAAACCCAAGGATGCATCAAAATCTTACGCCTCCCCATGGGAGCAACAAGGAGAAACATCTTATTTATCCTCATCCAAGGATTGTTTTTGTGCAGGAAGGTGCCCCCCTTTCCTCCAGAAAAAAAATCCTGCATGCAACACAGGCACCCTTGCATCATGGCTCATGGGTGCCTGCGTTAGCACTACAATGTTGAAAAGGGGTCAGCACAGGAAAAAAGGACATAAATACGGTGCATACCTGCCCTTTCACGTTGACACAGAGCAGTGCAACAAGGTGACTTGCTGCACTGCCCTGCTCCAAATCCCCATAAATCTGGTCCTAAGTCTATTACACATTCTTCTTCTGTGGTGACCCTGACCATACCCCTGGGCACCTCCTGGAAGATTAAAGTAGCTTTTGTTTTGTCACATGTGAGAATGCTTCATCCTGTAATATTGCTTTGGTAGAAAAAAATGACTCTTTGCTAAATAATCCTCAGCCTATTGCGACCATGTGAAAGTTGTTTCATAGAAAGTTACATACTTTTTTGGGTAAGGGGTTAATACTGAATTAGGATCTTTAATACGCCTTAGGCTGTATTAGCACATTTGATCGTTTGGTGGCAGGCCAGAAGGAAAGAGCACTGTTAGATTATAAAGGACTCCTGAATGAGTTAGAGAATGTTTTAGCAGAAATGGCAATCCCCCTTAGTGTACGGAGTTTATAGATTTAGTGATCAACTTAGATCACAGCAGATCTGAACAAAAAAATAAAAATATTAGCAGTTGAGCCACAGGAGAAGACAGTTCCAGAAGCTGTGTGTATATATTTCTTATATCTATATATTAATCCTCAACAGATGGAGCAATATCCACCAGACGGCTGCACTGATCCCTTGATCGTCTCCAAATCGTAAGGACAAAGTAAAATTCAAAGTTCAGAGTTGAATTGCATCAATTTTATACCATATAATGGTGTCACAGTTTCCTGCACAGAATGTCAACGCATTTCGGCACACGCCTTCTGCTGGACAAACTTGGCCAAAAAAAAGGGCATCATATATATAAGTTAAAAACCATCATTTGTTTCCATTTCATACTAGTGTATACTAATAGTGCGGCTATATATATATATATATATATATATATATATATATATATATATATATACACACATTCATACATTAAATGTCCATTGTTTATATTGTAATGTTACCCAAATGCAAGGCAGCAAGATAATTCTAGTGTTTTTGTATTATTTGACTAAGATGTATAATTTCATATCTTGTCTGGGTTTGTCAATTCTAAAGATCTGCCAATCATTTTTTGCACAACACATTATTTGATTTTACAGTATTCCACGGTTTATGATCATAGACAAGGTAATCCTTCATTTTGATGAATTTCTAAAATGAATAAAGTCAACCTAAAGAAAACAGGCTGACAAAGCATAATCGAGATATGGAAAAAGCAGGGTTGTATATGAGGGTCGAGGGTGGATGGGGAAGGGATTTCCCGTTCCCCATCCACCTCTGCCCCTCATATATTCAAGTTGCTTGTTAAAAAAGGTAGCTGTAAGGGATTTGATAAAGGGAGTAAGGCATGAGGTATGAACAAATGGGAGGAAAGGACAAGTGGGAGTAAATGTTCTGTAAAAACAAAACTTGAGAGACTGAAAAAGGAGTTTGGAGAAAGGAATAAAGAGGGAGGAGAATACAGCGTTTATAAAGAAAATGAGACTAAGGCTGGAAGGTGAGTAAGTCGTTTGTAAAAAAGAAAAAAAACAGAAACACCCAGGTGTAAAGCGGGAGAGACAAAGGGCCTGGTTACAACTTTGGTACATGGGATACTTCGTCACAAACGTGACAGATATCCCGTCCAGCGAATTACAAGTACCATTACATCCTATGGAACTTGTAAAATGGCGGGTGGGATATCCATCACATTTGTGATGAAGTATCCTGTCCACCAAGGTCGTAATCAGGCCCAAACGGTTTGGACAAAGGAATAAAGTGCCAGTAAGGGGTTTATATTTAAAAAACAAAGGCTGAAAGGGGAGTAAGGAAAAAACTGGGTAAAAGATTTAGGGAAGAAAAAACAAGTAAAGCTGGTAGGGAAGTAATGGGTTCACAAAATGAGAGTAAAATGGCAGTGGGTGTAAAGAGTTTGAAGAAAAAACAGTCATGTTGGGGGAGTAAGAAGGAGTAACGCAGGAGGGGAAATAATAGGTTTGAAAAAAAGATAGTGAAACAGGAGTGCAAAGGCAGTTGTTCTGAATATCGACCTACAATAATATTGAGGGCAAAGTATAGACAACCATAATAAGAACAACCTATATCTATAGTTAAAATAACAAACATACTTATTTCAAGACATAGTCGTACAAGAGTATGTAAAGCTAGAAAATCTCTAACAAAGATATTTATTACAATATTGAGTATTAAAATTAACAAAAATATCAAAAACCAAAATAGTGTAAAATATATCGAAAATAAAACTCAAACACATTAAATAGATTTACTTAATTTTAAAAAGTTGCAATAATTTTTTTAAATATTTTATGTAATGAAAATACATTTATTTTATAATTCTTTAAAAAGATAAGTATTCTAAATTACAACTAATCAAAAAATAACACATTAAAATATGAAATTTACAATACAGAGATGAATACAAAATATGTTTATTAAATAAAGTTAAAATTAAACACCTTTAAGAGGAGTGGCGGTTAGGTTGTGCCGATCCTTTCCAATGATGGTCACAAAAATACAGCGGGATCCATAAGCGAAGTGCTTGGTCCTGTCCGGGCACATCGAGGGGCTCACACTTAACGTTATATGCGTATACCCCCCTCCGGCGTCCCTGCGCACAGTTCTAAACGACTTTAACACAATACACCTGGATCTGCCTCAAGGTAATACTCTGATAGGTGGAGACTTTAACGCAGTCCTGGACTCCTTGCAGGACGTCTCTGGACCTTCACTACACCATAGGCAGGCGGCAGCCTCCAGCCTGACGAACTGGATGGCATCCCTGGGGTTATGCGATGCATGGAGAATCTGGCATCCTCAACAAACTCGGTTTACACACACCTCGGCAGCACACCAATCGCAATCTAGGATAGACCTCATTCTTTTGCCAGCAACAGACTGCAGCCAACTCATGCACACTGAGATCCTTCCTGGGGGTATCTCCGATCACGCTCAGCTGCAGCTCGTGCTAGGGGCAGCTTCAGCGGTTGCCTGCCCAATGTGGCGGTTGAATGCATGATACTTACAGCACAAAACCTTTCCCCAACAATTGCAAGAAGTTATTCAGGAATACTTTTCCCTCAACACAAACTCGGTTCCCTGTGCAGGTAACCTGTGAGAAGCATGTAAAGCAGTGGTAAGGGGGGCTGTGAGGAGACTGGTCCGTGCCCGGGAACGATCCCATCTCTAGTTTGGAAGCCCAAGCCCTCAGTCTGGAGGCTCAACACCCCGCACAGCCCATTAAGGAACTGAATCAGCAACTCATGCTCATACGGGAGGAGATATGTGACCTCTCCCTGGAGGCAGCAAGACCATGTATATGGGTCGGGAGACGTAAATGGGAAACTGCTTTATTGGTTGGTGTCACACGATCACTCATCTAGAATTATCTCAGAAATTAGCAACACAGGGGGGGAAGTGGTCACCAAGCTACAAGAGATAGCGGATACTTTCGCCTCTTATTACAGCAAATTATACAAAGCTTCTTTGACGATTATCCCAGAACACGCCCTGCAATTCTTGAATGATTTCCTCCTCCCGGAGTTGTCAGAAACTAACACAGTCATCCTTGACGAACCTATAACAGGGGAGGAAATAAGTGTGGCAATCACGTCACTGGGGGCAGGGAAAACTCCTGGACCCGATGGGTTTCCGCTGGAATATTACAAAATGTTTAAAGAAAGGTTAACGCTTCAACTTAAGACCCTCTATGATGAAGTGGCCCAGGTCGGTTCCTTTCCGGACAGAAAGGACACGGCCACCATAATGGTGCTCCCTAAGACACAGTCACAGACCAGGTCTTACGCGGATTACAGACCAATTTTACTTATTAATAACGAAATAAAAATCGATGTCAAAATTCTTGCGATCCGCCTCAAGAGGGTCCTACCACATCTGATTCACCCCGACCAATGCGGCTTTATGACCAACTGGGGTACGCGTCATTGTATATTTTGGCTCCATGTAGCGCTGGCACGACGTCACCACATTCTCTCTGATTTAGCACTCCTTTCGATTGATTTCGAAAAAGCCTTTGATACGGTGAACTGGGAATACTAACGTTTGGTGCTAATCCTGGCTTGCATGGGACCACGATTTTGTTGGATGATCCAGCTCTATACCTCAATCCAGTAGCCTGGGTTCGGATGAACATCATGCTATCCTTTGTCTTCTCCATTTGTCGAGGGATGCGTAGGGCTGTCCTTTATCCCCACTTCTATTTGTTCTGGCAATTGAGCTCTTAGCGCGCCTGTTTAGGATGGACCCAATATACTGCAGATGGAACTGGGATCACACTTACGAAGATCGTGTGGCGTTGTACACCAATGATGTCCTTTTGTATACGGCAAACCCTAGTGAAACTGGCCTGTGGAGCCTTCACCTGCTGCGTTGTTTTGAGGAGGCATCAGGCTTGCGAATGAATCCGGCAAAGTCAGTGTTGATGCCACTGGCCCCCTCACAGGACTACTATGATTGGCAAGATCGGGTTCCTACCCGCTGACTGAGCTATAAATATTTGGGTGTCTGGGCGACTCTTCTCCTTGAGCTGAAATGGGCCCTGAACCTGACCCCACTGGCATCTCGGGAGAGGCAGACTTGGTGAGGTGGCAATCCCTGCCCTTAAATGTTTGGGTTGTGTGGCTAATATAAAATGATGATCTTGCCACGGTTCTTATATGCTCTTCAGAACTTTCCGCTTCCAATCTCTCGCTCGTGGTTCCGGGCACTAAACCGAGCGACAGCCTCCTTTCTTTGGCACGGAACGAGACACCGCATTGTGCTGCAGTGCTGTCAGAGGGTTAATTACGAGGGTGGGATGGGCATGGTCAACCTACAACTGTACTATTTGGCAACACAATTGCTGGTCACCCACAACTAGTTTAATGGGGGCTGGGTGGACCCGGCTTATCAGCTTGAACTAATGGCTCTGAGCTTTCCTCCGATATTAACACTCCTCTATGGATCCCCGCTCCCTCGCCACCTAGAACCAGTGACCAGGGTGGCTTTCCTCGCCTGGCGGGTAGCTTTGCGGCATACTCATTAGGAGAACGTAGTTACCCAGCAGACCCCCCTACGGCATGGTACTTGGCTGAAGAAATCTGCAGCTTTGAATGGGTTTGGGAGGTGGGATCTGCTGGGCCTTTCTCTGCCCGGAGATTAGAACCTTTCAGGACCTACAGGCTACCCATCAACTTGCCCACACACAGTTTTATAAATACCTCCAACTCCGACATGCCCGTCCAATACACTTACCGTGCATCGACACAATACCAGAACATAGCCTGCTAGTGGCCAAGGTGCTTATGGGGGCTCTAGGGAAAAGGGGTGTTTCCCAGCTCTATAGAATGCTATTCAACAATACTCCGGGTGACTTGGGCCATCTTCGTGCCCGCTGGGAGGGTTGGCTGGGTCACCTGGAAGAGGCAGACTGGCAGGATGCATTGATGCACCCAGGTTGATAACTATATCGTCCAGATTGAGATTGATACAAATGTACTTCCTGTATGGGGCATACCTCTACACGGTGCAAATGCACCAGACTGGGCTCTGATCTCCCCCCCCCCCCCCCCCCCCCCACTGTCCCAGGTGCATGGAGGGACCTGTAGACTTTTTTCACATGGTAATGGGATGCCCTCAAATTGGGCTCTAATTGCAAAAGCATTTTCTAGAACTACATGCGGTGATGGGATGGGGGAGCAACTATCTCTGGCACTGGCTTTGTTGGGTGTGATGGAGGGAGCGGGGGGCTCGAGGGCTGAAATAACTTTTGGTGGTACTGCGCTGATGGTAGCAAAACAAGACATTGCAGTTCATTGTAACTCCACCACTACACTGTCCCTTCTGAAGTGGAGGAACGGGGTTGACTGGAGCGCTAGCTAAGAAAGGTCAGTTTATGAAGCGAGAGGATGTGAACGCAAACATATAAAGGTATGGGGGAAATGGCTGGGTCTCCTACCGTGAACTTCCAGGGACGGAGGAGACTTTGGGTTGGCGGGTGTGGACTGATCCGGTTTCTTTGGGTTGTTTTTCAAAGTGTACAATTATCTTTATGCAACAAATCCGTTTTTATTTGTCGATCCAAGTATCCTACCCTGTGGTCTCTTTTCCTGTATCTTCAAAAAAACGAATAAAATTGTTTATAAAAATGAAAAAAAATACAATTAAACATCTTTAAAAATCAGAATTTCATATAAATTTACAAAAAAAATAAAACATTTTAAAATCAATTTACATTCTCAATAAATTAAAATTTTGGTGGTGTGGGTCAGATCTATTCCCCACTCCAAACTAAGCAACACTAGAGGAAGGGCTGGACTCGGGGAAGGTGGGGGGTAGGATCAGATTTATTGTTCTCACTCCAGAGTAAACAACATTCGGAAAAGTGCTGGACTCTGGGGGTGGGTCAGATTTACTATTTCACTCCACAAAAAACAATATTTGGGAAAGAGTTGGACTATGGGGGAAGTGAGGGCGGGGGTTGGTCAACTTTCCTATCCCCACTTGAAAGTAAACATTATTAGAGAAAGTGGTGGACTCTTCTTTTGGGGGGAAAGGGGCTGGGAAGGAGTAGGAGATTTCCTATTCCCACTCCAAATAAATTAAAGGGAGCAAATGAAAATAAATAATATAAAATAAAGCAAACTAAAATATCACAAATGTATTACCTGTTACAGAAAAAAGTAAAGTAATACATTAAATGTAATAATGAAATACATTTAAATTAAAATCCACAATATTTAATTTAAAATATTTGTCACAAACAAATATTTTTTTTCAAAAATAATTAGTAACATTTCTTAAATAAAGAATTGTAGGCTTGTTAAACCAAATACACAAATATTTAAGACAAAACAAAATATTTACATTTTAAAACACTACCCACTCAATACTCCCATAAAACCCAAATGAACAATAAACCCAAAACATATTTAAATAGTGAAAAAAATTGAAAAATGTAATTGTAAAATATTAAAATCATCATTTTAAAACACTCCACACCCAAAATTACTATACAACCCAACGTCCTGGCAAGTAAATATTAAACTTAAAAAACTAAATTTTATATATAATTTATAACATAATTTATTTTAACAAAAAATACAGTTAACATTTGCAAAAACTACCCACCCAAACCTTTTACAAAACCCAACAACCCAACAAAATACACTTACAAATTTAAAATGTAAAAAAAAAGCTAAAAAACCCAATTCATAAAAAATGGAAAAAACAAAAAATTTGAAAAACGCTATAAAAAAAGCATATAACGGATAATAAAACCTCATGTTAAAGTAACAGGTATTGAAAACTCTGTTATGACTTAAAAGAATATACCACAATATTATGACTTCAAAATTAGGAACAATACATATTCTGTCATAGGCAGTAAGGATCCACACATAGTGATAGTGTAGTTTGTTGAAAAAATGGAGTTAAGTGAAAAAGGAAGTAAAGGCTTTTGGTTCTCAAATTCCCGAGAGCCACCTGGTGCTCCCTAATGCCCATGTTCCGACAGAGTGGGAAGAGGTAACTCTTCCTATTGGCCATATAAGCCAGCAGAATAGCACATGTTCTACAGACTCTTTTGGGGCCCTGCACGTTGGACAGCATATATCGCTGTCCCTGCACCAGCCAGACCACCTCACAGTAAATGGATGGAATGGAAAAGTACTGTACCTAAACTGTAGGTAAAGACGCCTGGCGAGTGGAGGCTCAATCTCATCTAGCCGGTCCCCCCTAGTAAAGGAGTCCTACCTTTAGTCGCCTGGCAAAGCCCAGAGTTCAGTCATCCCTAGCTCCTGCAGAGGGAATCCTTCACAAATCTTATCCAAGGGATTCCACTGGAGCCAGTCAGGTACAAGATTGATAGGATCATCTGCAAATGAAACACTCGATATATGGTACTGGTTAAGTCTTTAAATCCCACCTGCAGGGGTCCTTATATTGTTGAGCATCATCCACTATTGTAACCTAGTCAGTAAAATTCTACAAAATAATTTTTGAGAACTATCTAATGAACTAATAAGTCTATAGCTGATGGGTATGTCACATGAACCCTTTTTAAAAACAGGAATGAATTCCGTCCCTGCCCAGGTTGGGGGTAATGGAGTCCCATTCAGTATATCTGTAAACACAACCCTGAAACAAGCACTCCAGATTTCTATTTCATCCAAAAACAAATCTCTGGGGATTTTATAAGAAATATTAGTTTAGTGGATATCTGCAAACAAATGTATGTCGGTTGGTCCATAAATTCATAAGCCTTGACTGCGTTGGTTCAAATTCCAGGACAGATGACAGGAAGGTCAAGCATCTTGGAGGAATATTTTCAGACCAGTAAGATTATTTATTTTCTCCTTTACAGCCTGATATTTAGAATGGGTTTGCTATTTTATCTAGTGCTTGTGATTATCAATAATAGAGAGCCCCTGAGGAGAAGTTTATACTGCTTACCTGTAATTCTAGTATTTCGACCCTCTCTAGGCTGTAGCCCATTTAGCTCCATAACCTTGCTTTTCTTTTTCTTGTTACTTTTATTTATGTAGTGACTTTTTTAAATGGCTTTCTTTTTCTAAAGAAAATAAAGTAAAAATTGGCCAATACAGCAGGCTGTCAACTATTTTAAGAAGGCTTCCAGGGAAGAGGGTTGAAAGGGGACAACTGGTGCTCTATTATATATCTCACACAAATTCTGTACTCAATAAAAAACTACAGTGTAGTGCTCAAAGGGAAGGGGTCCACCCCACACCCTAAATACAGCATAAGGGATTATAATACAACAGCAAACAATCCTTACACGCACACAGTTCATATAAAGCCCTTCCAAAAATATTCCAAAAGATTCAAGGTTCGGTGATGTACTTTGTGCAATCTTTATTGAACCACTGCCAACATGTTTTGTCGATTGGGTGTCTTGCCCCACAACACACTCAGGTCACACAACCCCCCTTTGCTTTTTCCACAGCCTTCCGCCGCTAACACCTTCTGGGTTACGGCTACTCTGTAATGAGCACAAACCAAGCACGTTTTGCTTCACAGAGAAGAGTGGCTAGGCCTCAGGAAGTACCTTAATGCCCAATCTTGGGATATGCTAATGGAGCAATTTAAAGACACTAAGACGGACAATATAAATACTCCAGAGGAATACATATATAGCAAGCACTACCTCTTTTTCTTTCTCCTGGTACCCAACTAGTAAGAGTCATCCACAATAATATATTTCTGAATGGCACCGGAGGGTAGCCAGTGAAGGCCAACTTCCCATGATTCATTTTATGCAACAGAGGAGGGGCGAGGTGAACAGACCCAGCAGAGGGTATGGTGAGGGAGAGAGGTAGGGAGGGAGGTTGACTGGGGTGGATAGAGTTCCGTATCTTTCCTTAGTTTGGTTTAAGTGATAAGGGTACACAAGTACCGGTTATTCGCCTTAACTGTTTGTAAATATGGTATTCTATTGTACTCTGTATGCACAAACTCATCTCCTATGTACACCAAAAAAAAATATCTTTAAAAAAAAAAGTCTACTCATGGAAAATTATCGCCATGCGTCTATTACAACAAACACCTTTATTTTTTGTATAAGAAAGACAAAATAGTAATCTGTCAACCCTACGTTCTACAATTATTTTGCTGTATTTGTAAGCATTCTGTTTTTGAGCTTGGAAAGAATTGCTGTCATGACCCCATAGGGAATCACTCTTATACCTGCTTTTTAATAATGCAGTATAGATCCTTCCATGCAGTTGCTTTAGTAGTGATGGACTTTATCTTCTTTAACTCCTCAGGTGCCCACGATATAATGGTTACATCCTCGATTGCACCGCTCAGGTGCCGAGGATGTAACTGTTATGTCCTACTATGGGCCCTCGGGGGGAGCGCGAGCGCTCTCCCCCAATGGCCAATCACCCCCCTCCCGTGGGCAGGGATGTAAGGTGAATCGCTTCCCCTTCACCCCTGCCCCCGTGAACTCTCTGTGGCGTCTGATGACGTCTGACCTCATCAGGGCTGCCCCGGAGAAATACTTTAGCATTTCTCCTCCGATCATGTGGAGGGGGTGAGAGAGGCATCAAAGGAAAGGCCTTTCCTTTACTTTGATGTCTCTCTCTGCATTTCTGCTACCCGATCGTGATGCGATTGGGTAGCAGAAATGCCCACTAGACACCAGGGAGTTTTTTTTGTTTATCTATAAGGGGAGCGGCCCCTTGGGCGAGGGCCGCTCCGCAGGGGAGCTAATTATTTTACAGCCATTGCTGCCCCCCCTTTTTAAATTAGGCCGATCTGCCCCCAGGGGGGCGGGAGGGGACAGAAACCTTTAGACAGCAGGGATAAATTTTAAAAAATGTATTTTATGTTTTACACGTGGGGAGTGGCCCCTTAGGCAAGGGTCGCTTCGCCTGGAGGGGGGAATTTTTTTTAGCCCATTTCAGGCTAGTTTTATTAGGCCAGTCTGCCCTTAAGGGGGGCAGAAACTACTAGACACCACACATTTTTTTTTAATGTCAATTACATGCAAGGGGAGCGACCGCTTAGGCAAGGGTCGCTCCCCCAGGGGGTGGGGGACAAATATATTTTAGGCCATTTCTGCCCCCCTTGAAGCAGATCAGCCTATTTTTACTAGGCCACTCTGCCCCCAAGGGGGGCAGAAACCACTAGGCACCAGGGATTTTTTTTATTTTTTATTTTTTTACAGTTGGGGAGCGATCCCTTAGGCAAGGGTCGCTCCCAGGGGGAGGGGGGGAATTTATTTTAGGCCATTTCTGCCCCCTGGGAGGTAGATCGGCCTATTTCTATTGAGCCCATCTGCCCCCAAGGGGGCAGTAACCACTTAGGCTCCAGGGATTGGTGTGTGTGTGTGTGTGTGTTTTGTTTCGGGAGCAGTCCCTTGGGCAAGGGTCACTCCCCATGGGGGTACATTACTGTCGGCCATTTCTGCCCCCCTTTGGGCAGATCGACCTATTTTTGTAAGGCCCATCTTCCCCCAAGGGGGGGGGCAGAAAGCCCACCAGAACCCAGGGAAGATTTTTTTTCAACAAAAGGGGTATAGCCATACCCCCACCCCAAATAAATGGGGACAAAGTTGCAGATGGGGCAATTACCCTGATCCAGTCCCTGGGGGGGGGGGCGCAGAAAGACTATTAGATGTCAGAGAATTAAAAATAAAGAAAGAAATAGTGAGGTGGTGGCTACCAACCAGTATGGGCATAGTTATGCCCCCAACTGAAGGGGGTAACAGTCTTTCAGTTCCGATAAAAAAAATCTGCCTCACTTGTCAGCCTAAAGGTGTTTTTTTTCAAACTGCCCTTTTGGACCTGCTTTGTTTCCCCTCATTTTTGACATGTTTTTGGTTCTTCCCTTTCACAGGCACTTGGCCTACCCACGCAAGTGAGGTACCATTTTTATCTGAAGACTTGGGGGAACACAGAATAGAAGAATAAGTGTTATTGCCCCTTGTCTTTCTCTACATTTTTTCCTTCCAAATGTAAGACAGTGTGTAAAAAAGAAGTCTATTTGAGAAATGCCCTGTAATTCACATGCTAGTATGGGGCCCTGGAATTCAGAGATGTGCAAATAACCACTGCTTCCCAACACCTTCTCTTGTGCCCATTTTGGAAATACAAAGGTTTCCTTGATACCTATTTTTCACTTTTTATATTTCACCAAATGAATTGCTGTATACCTGGTATACACCAAAAACCCACTGCAAGGTGCAGCTCCTTCATTGACTCTGGGTTCCTAGGGGTCTTGATGAACCTGCAAGCCCTATTTATCCCCACAACCAGAAGAGTCCAGCGGACGTAACGGTATATTACTTTTGAAAATCTGACATGGTAGGAAAAAGTTACAGAGTAAAACATGGACAGAAATGGCTGTTTTTGTCAGCTCAATTTCTATATTTTTGTTATTTTAGCTGTTATTTCTGTAGGAAAAACTTGTAGGATCTACACAAATGACCTCTTGCTGAATTCAGAAATGTGTCTACTTTTCAGAAATGTTTAGCTTTCCGGGATCCAGCATTGGTTTCGCACCCATTTCTGTCATTAACTGGAGGGAGGCTAAAAGCACAAAAAATCATAAAAATTGGGTCTGTCCCAGTAAAATGCCAAAATTGTGTTGAAAAATGCGGATTTCTGATTCAAGTCTGCCTGTTCCTGAAAGCTGGGAAGATGGTGATTTTAGCATTTTGTTGATGCCATTTTCATGGGAAAAAAACACAAGCCTTCTTCTGCTGCCCTTATTTCCCCATTTAAAAAAAAAAAAACGCAATTTTTGCTGCATTTTGGCTAATTTCTTGGTCTCCTCCTGTGGAACCCACAAACTCTGGGTACCTCTAGAACCCCTAGGATGTTAGAAAAAAAGGACACATGTTTGTCATGGGTGACTTATGTGGACAAAAAGTTATGAGGGCATAAGTCCGAACTGCCCCAAACAGCCAAAAAAAGGCCTGGCACCTTGGGGGGAAGGCCTGGCAGCGAAGGGGGTTAAGATAGGATCAAAGTCAGAACAAGAAACAGTATAAGCATTATTTACATTGCACTCTTTCACAATTACACTTATTTAGTGCTTCCGTTTTATCTCTGTGGCGAGGACTCTTTAGTTGTTACTCAGTTCTTTGTTAGCTAGTGTAAAATTTGCCCCGTCTCTGTGAAAGATATCAATTAGAATTGGCAGTGTGAGAAACGATATTCAGAGAACAGTTTAATAAAATGAGGTGTGAATGGGAAGGAAAACCTTTAATAAAATTACACGACTTGTAAACTCTTGTGTTAAGTAGGGAGAAAAAATATCAGCTACTGATCTTTTAGTGTTATGAGTAGGGAGAGTGAAGATGGGATTTGAGAGCCAGTTAAGGGGTGTGGGAAGCCATCAGAGGGCAGGAAACTGAAAGAAAGGCTAGACTGGGATGCCCACACCTAGATGAGGTGGTCACTGTGTTACAGCCCAAGACATTCAGCCCAGTTGACATCAAATTAAAGCTAAAATGTCTGTATAGACTTGATCTGCACGTTAAATGTTTTGCTTGTATCTGTGCAAATATATTTTAAATTCTATGCATGTGCAAGTGGTGCGTGCTAAAAACTGGACTGGTGCCTACAATTTTTAGCTTGGAAGCCATTGGTCCCTGTGCCAAGTTACGTCATGAGCCCAGATTTGCTTTTTTAACTGGACACAGCGGAGAAGACCTCCAGCTGTCTAAGCTTGTTCATTTGGATTAACAGGTAAAATACAAAATTCTAGCGTCTCCATATATGGATCACAGACAATGTCCCTACTAATGCAATCTGTCTAAATCCTGCACAAGGTCGATGACGTAATCCGGTATGCCGGACCACCAAAACTGCAAAGCCAATAGACACTGCACCGTGGTCATCTTTCACTTCATATTAGATCCCGTAAAGGTTTTGTACGCCGATGTAGAAAGTGAGGGCTGGTTTGACAAACATCCACTCGATCCTCATACGATTGCTTTCTAATATGGCACAGAGGGACTCCTCGCTTCTTGCACTGCCTCTAATCTGGGAGACATCATTAGGGGCACATGGGAAGTTGTCAAGAACAGCCAGATCATTTCTTCCCCACCTGCTCAGATACAAATGATGTACACAGGTGCGCACAACATAAGGTAAACCTTCCATTTCCCCCCAGTTGCATCCCCCCACTCTGTATTGTAGCTAAAGGTTAATGACCGGTTGCTCACTCTGGGTCCTTGCCAGGGTTCTATGGAAAGCAGGGGAGAAAGGCAGCAGAAGAGAGGACAGAGCTGCAAGGGAATAGACTTGCCCCACCCTTCCTAATAGGTTTACTGCGGATTAGAGTGGTGATGTGTAATCTGCCATACTCACTGTCTATTGTGTAAATAAGAGGTCAGATGTATGCTCCACTAATCCTCAACATTTAGGGCTGCTCCTTAAACAAAGCACTGTGACAAGCTGTTGCTGCTTTTTCACATTTTTACTGAAAAAGTCCTGACGCACTATTTTTGGCAGCCTGCCAGTCATGTGAGAATGGTGCTAATTTTTGACAAAATTCAGATTTCTTTGTGATAATTATGTTGGAACAATTCAAAGGACACGTCCTTCCTACTGATAAACCACTCTATCAATACAAGAACCTTAGAGTTTCTCAGCACTATGAAACCCAAGGACGTATAAATGTGCTATGCAAAACACTACCGTGGCACAGTGATATCAACAGGCTGAAAGATGTGCTGGAAAATGTATTTCAAAGGCAAACACCAATCTAGCTTCAACGAGGACTGGCAAAGCCAGTATGTCTGGCCTGCACTGTGAGCTCTAACTAAAACATACAAAAGGCGCTGTAGTGAAAAAAACAACTGCGCTTTGTATGCAATGCATCTATGAAATAAATAATGTTTGTTGCAATGTACTTTTGAGATGTAAACTAGCCCCCATGCTCTGCAATGCAAAGAGGAGGCTGTATGATGTACCAAACAGCGAACCACATGAGGTGACAGAGGAATAATCCTCTAGGTCAGTGGTCCAGGGACCCCTGGGGATGGCAAAGCCTCCTCAGGGGTCCAAATTAGGTCCCCAGCTTTCAGTAATGACTCAGTGAGAGGGTCCCCAGTATCCAATAATGATTCAGTGGAGGTCCCCAGATTCAGTAATGAGAAAGTGGGGGTCCACAGAAGTCAAAAGGTTAGGAACTACTGCTCTAGGTAAAGCCAAACCTCACTCTAGATTTTAAAGAATTGTTCCAACAGCTCTACAGACAGCTGTTCTATCAAGTTGAATTTGTTTTAAAAAAAGACAGTAAAGACTTCAACAGTGATTTTTAATGCTCCCTTCAATGGAGTCAAGATCAATCAAGCATTTACGTTGTCCAACTTACTATGATTCATGTAGTTTCAAATGCTCATCTAATCTCCCCTCAAACTGCCAAACAGAACCCTGCCAATGCATGAACGTCCAGCAATGTGAGATGACTCTCAGCTCCCAGTGAGTGTCACAAGAGTGAGCTTCCTGCCAGGAGTTTCTGCTGAGTGCCTGGTTGCGTCTCACAGCGTGTGCAAATGACTTCGTGAGTGGTTTATGATTCCAAAAGTGTTCGTTTCTCCTTTGAATAGTGAACTTTGAATGTTACATGACCACAAAAGTGAGCTTGGTGGTCACCCCACCAGTTCGAAAACAATGTTGAAGATATTGACACATTGTTTATTAGGTTAACTTTGAAGGTTGGATGAAAAATGGTGAATACTAGAGATGATTTGGGTAATTAATATTTCAAAATCAAAATAGACGTAGAATGCACACGGTAATATGAGGGAAAAAAAATATTTTTTCTATGTCTATGCAATGGATCAGTGGTTATATAAAGAGTAGAATGGGTCACATGACTTGAATACTTGGAGGGCCAAGGAGGAAGACCGTGAAGGTTGAAACGCGTCGCCCTAAATCTGTGATTTCTGAGTTACATGGATTGATATGAAATTTTGGATATAAATAAAGGACAGTAATCTGCATGGAATGCCATCGTTCGAATTTTATGTGCAGCATATATTGAATGGGTCCTGTGCCCATTGTCTAAGCACCCACCTCGATAGGCAAGCGCAGGAAGAACAGCAGGACTCCTTTAACATATATATATATATATATATATATATATATATATATATATATATATATATATATATACACACACAACTTTTGTTCTTATATTGAGATAACTGCCACACCCTTACAAAGTGAGGATTAAACACCACAGATTTGAGCAGTGAACTGTTACCATACACCACCTGTGAAACTTGGCCAGGTGTCCCTCCACTCGCTCTACGATTTGTTGCCTTTTATTATGTTAAGGGGGGTGGCATTATTAACTGGCATCTTAATTGCTGCAGTAGTTTGCACCTAGATTCAAGTGTGGACTCTGCAGTTTGCCTAAAGTAGTGCAGCCACAGCTCAGTAAATGATTAACACTATAGAAACCCTTCCTTCATCGGTTACCAAAGGAACATCCCTTACAAGTCAAGACGCTCTGCTATCTATATAGAATGTATTGGGCCGTTCACTTTGCTAGGCACCCAAATTGAAACTCAGAAGTCTCTTTAATTTTTTTGTAAACATTTTTTTACACACTGTGACACTGAACTCCACGCACTTATAAAGCATAGTTATAAGATAATAAAACAAATACAGGTAGGTAAATGTGCGGACAAATCTCACAGCACAAGGTTGATCCAAACCTTCTCCAGTCACATCAATAAAAACACAAACTACCCACAAGCGTATCTCAATCATGCCTCACTCATACAACTAGTTAAATACAATGGGTTGGGAAATGTGAGTAACACTTACACACTGGTCAGAGGGTGAGATTTGGCTCTCCGGACACGTTACTCTGTGTCCTCCTGTTACCTGTTAGATAGGAGGTGTATATACACACACCCCTTACATGCAAGCGCGGACTCATCACTGCAGCGTGTAGTACTGGATCCTCAACAGTTGGGACCTTAAGGAAAGCATTTTTTTTAATACTTCTGTATCGTCATCACTACCGTAGAAATTATTTACTGATACCTGAGGAAGTCATTGAGATGATCTTCTCATAAGACGAAACACATGTTGGCTGTTGTCTGTCTTACCAGTATACGAAAATCACACCTCAAGAATAAATTGGATTTATGCTAATATTTCCCAGTCTACAGTGAACTTGATTGTTTGGAAGAGGACTTTATTGTATCCGAACACGGACTCTTGACCCTTTATCAACTCACAAGTGCCTTGACGTTCTTTGATTATGTTTTGTTTTTCTTAGAGAAACATTGGAGGGGTGGGGAGGACCCTCCTGTCAGGAGCACCGTGCCCATGATTGATTGACTCATAAAATAATTTGGTGATTCGCTGTGAGCGCCTATTCCTATATACCTTCTTCCCTTTGTTTTTTTATATTTAAGGGAACTGTGAATAAGCCTCAAATAGTATCAGAACAGAGAGAGAGCCCTACTATTACAAAGAATATTATAGTCTCATTCTTATATACTTTTTTTTATACACTACAAGTAAAAAGCACTCGGCTTTTCGTATGTAAACCCTCACCCACCAGGGTTACCCCTTGGTTGGTGAAATGCTTCATTATAGGGTTCCTTCCCGTTCCGTTACGGAACATGGCTGCTACCAGTGAGAGACACAGGAGCACTAGATGGTTACTACCAAATAATTATTGTATAGAAGGTTTGGATGTTTTTTTTCTTAGAAAATTAAAAATACCTGTCTGATAAGACACCACTAGTTTAATTTGAGTCTTCAGGCAGATTGATTAAATAGAGGGAAGCTATGTTAGAAACTGGTGGTTTCAATGGCGCCCATTTTTATTGGTCGACATGTTTCTGGCCACTCTTCCCTGTGGCTTTCATCAGGACCAAGGGATTAAATCCCTAATACCTCTCCTAAAATGTGAGATTACTAACATAGCAACATGTAGATACTGCACAACCACTGCATGCAACAAACAACAATTGGTAAGGAAATGTTGCACCTAGTTGGTAAGGATTTTTTTTATACCTGTAAACAATAATGGGGAGAAATAAATCATAAAGACTCATAAAGATCTGTGGTCGAGATAATCCCTATCCCGCAAAACCCCACTCTGTAGGCAACCCTACTGGTAATGAGCACCGGGTTGTCAGTGTTGATAGTGAGCACTTCTAGGCACAAAATGGTGAGCAAACCATGAGTTTAAAAAAAAAGAAAACTCTGTGAGAACAGACAAACAACACATAAGTGTACTATATAACACAAACACATACATGCTTTGTCCCATGGATACTCCAGTGGCCAAACAAGCCTGTAGTCACACTCTGAGGGTATAAATCACATGTAATAGTTAATTGGATAAAGGAACTTTTGTTCATCCTCTATTGTGGCCTCTACTTCGGCTCATAGAGACAGCAGCTCGTCTAGCTGAAGATCTGAAAACTGGAATTCATACCATTGTAGTACGTTTGAAATCATATCAATCGGTTACGAATTTTAAAAAGGATCTAGAGGAGGTGAATAAGACAATCTGTTACGAATTTTAAAAAGGATCTAGAGGAGGTGAATAAGACAATGTCAGAATTTGAAGTGACATTAAAAAAAGAGTAAATTACATAACTTCTGAAAAGACACTAGCAAATTCTCACATGAGAGTGTAAACTTACATTAGGGTGGAATATAGCAACATCCGAGAACCAAACACAGACATGATTCAATTGAATCAAGATCCAACAGTTTGGAATCAAGTAGAGACAGCAGAAGTGAACAGACAGAGCAAGGGCCACGCTACAGAGGACAATTCCCTGGACACAGGAGAGGCAGAGGTTGGGGTCCTTACATGGGCCCACCTGTACAGCCAACTCCATACTACTTTGGCCCTCCAATAGAGATCCTCCCAACCACTTTTGAGATTTGGAATCCAAAACACGAGGAGACACTGACCTAAGGGTAAAATCTACCTTCACTTCAAGCTTTTGAATTAGCAGTCCTGAGAGAAATAGGGGCATCGATCCTCACCAGACAATAACCTTTCACAATACCACAAAAGAAGAGATAGCAGCTGTAAAGGAAATGGCACGTGATAGAGACATAGGGGGTTATTACAACTTTGGAGGAGGTGTTAATCCGTCCCAAAAGTGACGGTAATGTGACGGATTTACCACCAGCCGTATTACGAGTCCATTATATCCTATGGAACTCATAATACGGCTGGTGGTATATCCGTCACGTTTGGGACGGATTAACACCTCCTCCAAAGTTGTAATAACCCCCATAGTGATAAAACCGGCTGATAAAGGGGGCACAATTGTTATCCAATCAAGAGAGGATTATCAGAATGAATGTCTCTACTTCTTAAGTGACACAAGAAACTATGAACGCCTACAAACAGACCCGACTGAGTACCTTATGAAAGAAATTGGCAGCATAGTAAAAGAGGCTCTAGCTAATGCTGAATCACAAAAGAAGGGGCTTTCTTTATTTATAGATTACCCAAAACGACATATTTTTTTACAACATCCTGAAAATTTTAAAGAATTTGGAAAGACTGCCGGGACGCCTCAGTATCAGGGATAGGCTCAATATTAAAGTCCCTATCCCAATTTGCAGAAGCGTGTTTAAGACCAATAGCCCAAGGCACAAGTACATACTTAAAGGACACAAAAGACGTTTTGCGCCTTTTAAGCGATAATTAATTTGATCCTGAAGGTCTACTACTTATGGGGTTAGATATAGAGAGTTTGTATACCAGTCTTCCCCAACAGGAGACTCTGAACATACGGGAGGATGTATTGTTCTATTGTTCGAAGTAGTCTGGGAATATCAAACACCGAGGAATATGGTGATGGAATGCTGTAAGTGGGCCTTAATGAAAAACGTTTTGGAATTTGAGGACTCTATTTACATAAACTCGGGACCAGCATGGGGAGTACCTTTGCGCTGAGCATAGCGGGGTTATATGTACACCATTTGGAAACAAATAAAATACAAGTACCCACAACCCTTTCCTGAATAGAATCTGCCTTTAGAAAAGGTATATTGATGACTAATTACTCATCTGATATGGCGATAAAGTGACAGCAACATCCTTCTTGAACTGGCTTAACAGCGAATTAATATTGGAAGTTCACTTACACCAAGTGTAATAAAGAATTGTCATTTCTGGATTTGAACATCGAAGCAGGTCAAGGAGTGTTAAACTATGACTCGTGAAAAACCTACAGGAAAAATTGTGTACTACTATATAAGAGCTTCCACCCACGTCACCTTGAGGAAAATCTTCCTTTTAGGCAATTCCCCAGACTTAGAAGAAACTGTTCCGATATCAAGGATTACAAAAAGCAAGCAGCCAATTTAGCAACCAAGCTAGACACTAGAAAATATCTACAAAGGAATGTGGAAAGGGTGATGAAATGTGCGAGGAAAAGTAATAGGGAAATAGAGAAGCACTATTAGAAGTTCCCCTGCCAAAGGAAATAAATTAAAGACTCATTTGCATTACCACCTTTAACATTGCAAAAAACAAAGTAAGCAAAATAATCAATAAACATTGGTGATTTTAAACACTGGCCCTTTGCATTTGCCAAAAGGAAAAGTTACATATCTGTAGCCATAGTTCTGCTTCGTAAGAATCTTCATTGAAGTCATAAGCTTAAAATAATTCAGTGCTGCCTGCGCAGATCCCGGAACAACTTCTTCAATGTTTTTATGTCTCATAAAAGTCTTAATCATATTGATCCCTTGAGGCATTGTCTCCACAGTGTAGACTATCAGTGATGTATTTTTCCTTGACATGCTGAAGCAGTGTAGTATGAACGGAAGTGAGAGGAAAAAAGGCCTTTTTTAAATCTGCAATACTGTCATAGAAAAGGCTGGCCCTGACATAGGTAGCATGAAAGGAAAAACAGCCTGATGGGTGATCACTGAAAACTTGAATAGTCTGTACCTTTAAGGACCCTTCAGAGACCCCTTCCCAGAATGCACTGCCGTGACAGCTTGCCTGAGAGGGTCATTTTTTTTTTTTACTCTGATCATAGAACGTTGATTGATCTGACAGCTGGAGAGGGTGTTTATGACTTCAATGAAGATTCCTACAATGTAGAACTATGCCTACCAGTATGTAACTTTTTCTTCTGCATCATAGGATCTTCATTGATAGTCATAAACTTAGAATAGAGTAGCAAGCTAACAAATATCCTCCTGAAGCGGCTGTCAGTAATCATACACTATGAGACCGCAAGCAAAATGCTTAATGTTTCTTGTCCAACTCAGGAAACGGTTAGAGTGTTAGTGTCTTAGCAGTAGTGTTTTGTGAATGTATGGACAGACCTCCAAGTGGCTGACATGCAAATGTCCTGTATAGGGATGTCTCATCCACGCTATGGTGGCGGTTTTTCCTCTAGTTGAATGTGCTCTTAAGCTTATATCGTAGCGGCTTATTTGCTATCTAATAGCATAATGATATGTGACACAATCCACCTTGCAATCGTTTGCTTAAAAGTTGCCAGACCTTTTCTGTTAGGGCCATAATTTATGAAAAGTTAATTAGAGCTCCTAATGGATTTTGCTTTGTCCAAATAAAACCGTGGGACTCTTTTCAGGTCTAAGGAATACAGTGCTCACTCTGCTGGAGATGAGGGATTCAGGGAAAAAAGTAGTAAGTGTGATAGATTCATTGATATGGAAGTCAGAGACTACTTTGGGTAAAAAAGAAGGATCTGTGCATAGTACCTCTGTTATGGTGAAATACCGCAAATTATTCTACCGAAGAGAGAGCCTACAATTCACTGACTCGTCGAGCTGAGGTGATTGCAACTAGAAAGGCCGTTTTTCATGACAAGTGCTGTAGAGATGCCTTATAGATAGGCTCAAAAGGATGACCGATTAGTTTTGAAAATACTAAGTTTAATTCCCAAGGATGTGATGATATTGAGGGAAGGAGCTTTTTGAATCCTTCTAGGAAATCTTTGACTACTGGAATCTTGAAAAAAGATTGTTGTGCTGATTTTTCTGTAAGCAGTGATGGCTGCTAGGTGAACTTTAATCAAAGAGAATCGAAGCCCTAATTTGGATAAATGTAATAGATGCGGTAGAATTACATTCTCTTGTACAGCAATGGGATTGTAGTTTGTCTCAACACCATAAGAAAAACATTTCCATTTAAACGAATTACATATCCTAGTGAATGGATGTTTAGCTTCTTTCAAAATGTTCATGCATTCGGCAGGGAGATTTAGGTGTCTGTACTGCGTGATCTCAAGAGCCATACTGCAAATTCAAAGACTGGATCGTTAGATGTAGAATCCTGCCCTGGTGCTTGGATAGCAGGTCTGGTCTGGTCTGCATGGTAGACGTTTGTGATCAGCTATGGATAGGTGAAGGAGATCTGTGTACCACCGTCTCGGCCAGTCCGGAACTACCAGAATCATTGTGACCTGAGGTACAATTAGTTTCTGAATTACTTTCGGGATTGGTGGAAAGGCGTACACAAATTAAATTGACCAGTTCATCAAAGGGGCATTGCCCAGAGACATTGGTTCCCTAGCTCTGGATGCGTAATTTTGGTATTTTTTGTTTTAGGAGGTGGCGAACAAATCTAAAGTTGGCATGTCCCAGTCTTCTAAGATACCGTGAAGTACCTCTTCTTTGAGTACCCCTTTGTGTTGTCGTGATGATGGCTGAGGAAATCTGCTTCTACATTTTGTACCCCTGGTATGTGGAAGGCTGTGATGGAGAGCCCTCTTGCCAGGGCCCAGTGCTACATTGAGCTTGAAGAGAAAGCTGCCTTGACCTTGTTCCACCTGGTTTGTTGATATAAAACATTGAGGTGGTGTTGTCTGTGTGGATCAGCAGGTCTTTTGATTTGAAAGCTGGAAGAAAGGCTATGGAGCCAGATGAACAGCTTCCAGTTCTAATAAATTTATGTGAAATTGTTTTTCTTTTTAGGACCAGAGTCCTTGGATGTTCAGGTGTTCTATTTAAACACCCCAGCCTGTCACTGAGGCGTCTGTGACAATTGTTTAAGCCGAAATTGGTTTCTGGAATGGGACTCCCAATGGGAGACTGGACGCGTTGGTCCACCATTTGAGTGACTGGCAAGCATTGGTTGTGAGCAGAATTCGGTCTTCCCAAAGGGCTGTGTTCAGTGACCACTGATCTTCTAAGCGCATTTGAAGTGGTCTCATGTACATTTGTGCGTTCAGAACTATGTAAATGCATTATCCCATTGACCCTAGTAAGGACTCTACTCGTATTACTGTCGGCTTGGACTGAAGTAGATGTGTACACTTCTGTTGTAAGATAACACTCTCTCTTCTGAAGGAAACACTTTTTCTTGTTGAGTGTCTAGGGTTGATACTAGGACATTGAGACGTTGATATTGATTTTTCTGAACTGACTTGTAAACCTAGTGACATTAGAAGAGATGTTGTCATGGCGTAGGCTTGTTTGGCTTTGTGCAGAAAATGTGCCCTTATTAGCCTATGGATATACAAAGATACCTTTTTTCCTTAGTTGTCATGCAATTGCTGCCATGCATTTGGAAAAGGTTGGGGGAGCTAACAGACCGAAAGGGAGGGCTGTGTACTGATAGTGATGACTGTCTACTACAAACCGTAGGAATGGTCTGTGACCTGGAACTATTCGGATGTGAAAATACGCATCTTGGAGATCTACTGCACAAAGCCAGTCGATTTTCTGAATTTGGTGAAGGGACAGAATCCTGAATTTTTCCTTTTTTTATAAACTTGCTGACCAGCCCGAGAGCTAGTATAAGCCAAAACTGGTTGGGTTGATGTTTCTTTTGAACTAGGAAATAACTTGAGTGTGCTCCTACATTATTTTGAAGATGAGACACTTTATCACTTTTTTCTGCAGTAAAAGAGATGTTTCTTTTTTGAGTAAGTGCAAATGGGTTGCAGAAACTTATTTTGGAGGGATTGGTGTTGGAGTTCTTGATAAATGAAAAGCATGCCCTTGTCGAATGATGTTTAGAACCCATTTGTCTGTTCTGATCTCTATCCACTCTTCCAGGAAACGTTGCACCACTCCTCCCACAAGAGTGGTAAACAGTGGAGGGGGTGGAAACTTCTCATTGCTTAGATTGAGAATTTTTGATATATGCTCCCGTATGACCTTTGTGATTGTCTTTGTGGTTGGTATTGGTAAGGCCATTTAGGCGTTTGAACCCTATGATAGAAATTTCGTTTGTCCCTTGGCTTAAATTGATTGAAGAATTTTTTCTGTTCTTCCAATTATACAGCCTTGAGGTTTTCTGCTTCATTTTTCATTCTTAACATTTCTTCCTCTGTATGTTGTCCGAATACGGAGGATCGAGAGAATGGCAATTTTTATTGTGCATTCGTTTTTAACGATGAGCCTTAGCCAGAACGTGCGTCTAAGAGAAATGCCATGTGCAAACGCCGTGACGGATAGCTCCACTGCTGTACTGATGGATTTGTTCGAAATTAGGCATCCCTCCTCTACCATCTGTAGGAAGTCCTGTTGATGGTGGGTGGGGAGATCGTCCATGAATGACTTCATACCTTACCAAATTTCCTGATACCTCCCTAGTAGAGTTGCAGAATTGGCATTGCATAGATGGGTGGTAGCTGTGCCACACATTTTCTTTCCTATTGCATCCATTCTCTAGCTTTTGCAATCTGGTGGGACTGTTGTCTCTGGAGCAGACGCATGTTTCCTTTGATAAGTCATTACAATTAATGAATCTGGTTTCAGATCGTACTTGAAGAAGTCTGAATCCTGTTGTGGTGGTTTGTATTTTTTTTAAGTAGTCTTGGAGTGGCTGCTTTTACTGTGGCAGGGTTAGAAAAAAAATCTTCAGCTAGCTCAATGACACCTGGGAACATCTGGAGGAGTCTAGTGGAGCACCTGGGTTTCAGATTATCAAAAAGTACGGATACTGATGGTTGACGAGTATCCAGGTGAATGATTAATTTAGAGGCTCCCCTTCTTAGAGCGTCTTGAAAAGTTATATTATCATCCACTGGTGATTCTCCATTTGGAGACAGAGCTGGAGAAGTCGGAGTATAAGAGAGGTCATCGAGTCTAGTGATCTGGACTGTGAAGATGGAGAAGACGTTCTGGGACAAAACAGTCTAGTAGGTGTTTTTTTGGGCTGGTGATGGAGCCTTCTACTTTCTAACTGGAGACATAGAAGTCACCCGATTGCATTGTCTTACTGGTGAGATATTTAATGGTGATAAGTGAACTTGATGGGGGGTCCTCAGATGGTATTAAGGGACGTAGCGATGGTAGGTTTAAGTCCTGTTCAGGTAAAGGTGGTTCTGCACATTGCGAAGAACCTAACCAGTTAGATGATGAATAAATCTCTTTGAGAGCTGGTCTCAACGTCAAATGGAGTGTCATCAATGCCATACAACGTTGTTTAGAAGATGTACCTGTTGGCAGTAGCATGCCTTTTCAATGCTGAGTGAGTTTCAGGCAACAACGTTGAATGCTGTGATTGTGATGTCAAATGTGATATTGATGTAGATATCAATGTTAGAGACGGTGATCTATGGGACATTGATAGCGTGTAGGAAAGTACCATCTTGCCTGGCGTTACCCCCATTTTCACTGTATGTATGTTTGTTTGTTTTTGCCCATGTGTCACTGGGATCCTGCCAGGCAGGACCCCAGTGCTTCTAATGTATGCCCTGTATGTGTTCCCTGTGTGGTGCCTAACTGTATCACTGAGGCTCTGCTAACCAGAACCTCAGCGTTTATGCTCTCTGCTTTTCACAATTGTCACTGCAGGCTAGTGCCTATCTTGACCAATTCTCATTGGCACACTGGAACACCCTTATAATTCCCTTGTATATGGTACCTAGGTACCCAGGGTATTGGGGTTCCAGGAGATCCCTGTGGGCTGCAGCATTTATTTTGAAACCCATAGGGAGCTCAGACAATTCTTACACAGGACTGCCACTGCAGCCTGAGTGAAATAACGTCCACGTTATTTCACAGCCATTTTTCACTGCACATAAGTAACTTATAAGTTACCCATATGTCTAACCCTCACTTGGTGAAGGATAGGTGCCAAGTTACTTAGTGTGTGGGCACCCTGCCACTAGCCAAGGTGCCCCCACATTGTTCAGGGCAAATTACCCGGAGTTTGTGAGTGCGGGGACACCACTACACGCATGCACTACACATAGGTCACTACGTCACAACGGTAACTCCGAACATGGCCATGTAACATGTCTAGGATCATGGAATTGTCACCCCAATACCAGACAATTCCATGCATCCCCTGGTCTCTAGCACAGAACTCGAGTACTGCCAAACTGCCTTTCCTGGGTCTCCACTGCAGCTGCTGCGGCCAACCCCTCAGACAGGTTTCTGCCCCCCTAGGCTCTGGGCAGCCCAGTCCCAGGAAGGCAGAACAAAGGATTTCCTCTGAGAGAGGGTGTTACACCCTCTCCCTTTGGAAATAGGTGTGAAGGGCTGGGGAGGAGTAGCTTCCCCCAGCCTCTGGAAATGCTTTGACGGGCACAGATAGTGCCCATCTCTGCATAAGCCAGTCTACACCGGTTCAGGGATCCCCCAGCCCTGCTCTGGCGCGAAACTGGATGAAGGAAAGGGGAGTGACCACTCCCCTGACCAGTACCTCCCAGGGGAGGTGCCCAGAGCTCCTCCAGTATGTCCCAGATCTCTGCCATCTTGGATTCAGAGGTGTTGCGGCACAATGGACTGCTCTGAGTGGCCAGTGCAGCAGGTGACGTCAGAGACCCCTCCTGATAGGTGCTTACCTCTTTCAGTACCCAAGCCTCCTTTTGTGGCTATCTAGGGTCTCTCCTCTGGGCTATTCCTCAGATAACGAATGCAAGAGCTCACCAGAGTTCCTCTGCACTTCCCTCTTCGACTTCTGCCAAGGATCAACCGCTGACTGCTCTAGGACGCCTGCAAAACCGCAACAAAGTAGCAAGACGACTACCAGCAACATTGTAGCGGCTCATCCTGCCGGTTTTCGCGACTGTTTCCTGGTGGTGCATGCTTTGAGGGCTGTCTGCCTTCACCCTGCACTGGGAGTCAAGAAGAAATCTCCTGTGGGTCGACGGAATCTTCCCCCTGCCAACGCAGGCACCAAAGTTCTGCATCACCAGTCCTCTGGGTCCCCTCTCATCCTGACGAGCGTGGTCCCTGGAACACAGGAGCTGGGTCCAAGTGTCTCCCACAGTCCAGTGGTCCTTCTGTCCAAATTTGGTGGAGGTAAGTCCTTGACTCCCCACGCCACACAGCAAACCTGTGTACTGCGTGATTTGCAGCTGCTCCGGCTTCTGTGCACTTTTCCAGGACTTCCTTTGTGCACAGCCTAGCCTGGGTCCCCAGCACTCTGTTCTGCATTGCCCAACTCGCTGAGTTGAAATCCGACGTCGTGGGACCCTCCTTTGTGACTCAGAGTCGACCACTGTCCTCAGATCTTCTAAGTGCCTGCTCCAGTACTTTTGCGGGTGCTGCCTGCTTCTGCGGGGGCTCACTGAGTTGCTCAGCGCTCCCTCTGTCTCCTCCACCAAGGGGCGACATCCTGGTCCTTCCTGGTCCCCAGCATCACCCAAAATCCTCAACCACGACTCTTGCAGCTAGCAAGGCTTGTTTGCGGTATTTCTGCTTGGAAACACGTCTGCAACCTCCAGCACGCTGTGGGACATCTTCTATCCAAAGGAGAAGTTCCTAGCCCTTTTCCTTGTTGCAGAATCTTCGGCTTCTTCCACCCGGAGGCAGCCCTTTTGCACCTTCATCTGGGGTTTAGTGGGCTCCTGCTCCCCTGGACACTTTCGTGACTCTTGGATTTCGTCCCCTTCCTTTACAGGTCCTCGGGTCAAGGAATCCGTCTTCAGTGTTTTGCTGGTGTTTGTGGTTGTTGCAGAATCCCCTATCACAACTATTGTGTCTTTCTGGGGTAGTAGGGTAATTTTACTCCTACTTTTCAGGGTCTTGGGGTGGGGTATTTTGGACACCCTTACTGTTTTCTTACAGTCCCAGCGACCTTCTACAACCTCCCATAGGCCTGGGGTTAATTCGTGATGCGCATTCCACTTTTGGTGTATATGGTTTGTGTTGCCCCAAGGCCTATGTCTACCTATTGCATCCTATTGTTATTCTACATTGTTTGCACTACTTTTCTTACTGGTTCTTAACTATTTTGGGTTTATGTACATATAATTTGTGTTTATTACTTACCTCCTAAGTGAGGGTATCCTCTATGATACTTTTGGCATATTGTCACTAAAATAAAGTACCTTTATTTTTAGTAACTCAGAGTATTGTGTTTCTTATGATATTGTGCTATATGATATAAGTGGTATAGTAGGAGCTTTGCATGTCTCCTAGTTCAGCGTAAGCTGCTTTGCCAAAGCTACCTCTAACAGCCTAAGCTGCTAGAAACACCTCTATTCTACTAATAAGGGATAACTGGACCTGGCACAGGGTGTAAGTACCACAAGGTACCCACTATAAGCCAGGCCAGCCTCCTACATAGCGCACATGCTGGAGTCAGTGTTGAGCTTCCTGGCGTCGCCGTGGACCTGAAGGTCAAATCGGTGACGTTGTTGGTGTTCCATTGTGGTTGATCCTTGTCTGGACAGTGAACAGGATGGATCTATTCCTTGTGATGGCGAGCACCTTCACGTCGATCAATGACATGGAGACAGTGTGGAGATAGCGAGCTCTTGGAAATAAAACTCCTGTCCGGGGAGTATGTACCTGATTTTTTCTTCTATTGAGATGAGCTATTTGAAGATGTTCTTTCCATTCTCCTCTTTTTTTCTTTTTTTTTGTTCTTGTCCCATGTCTTCCATTCAGCCACAGTCTTATGTCTTCTCTATCTTTGAGAGTCCTTTCTGACATCTACTTACAAATGTCACAGCCCTTAGTGGTATGTTGAGAAGACAAACATACCACACATACCTTATGGGCATCTGAAGTTGATTTTTTTCCTGCCACATGAAGGGCACTTTGTGAAGAGAGCTGGCATCCTGACCAGAAAAACTCTTCCACAAAGAAGGAAAAATACAGAAAAATGTCTTACTTGACAGAACCAAAAAGGATACGTCAAATGAAAAGGGTTTGAAAACACAGAGAAATTATTTTGTCACAGAAATTTGGTGAAAACAAAATCACCTAAGTTGTTCAGAGATTCTGCCTGAAGGAGCCAGAAAAAAGAACCATCTCTCTAAGGCAAACTGCCACTGCAGTGCATTCTAGGAAGGGGTCTCTCAGCGGTCCTTAAAGGTACAGACTATTTTCAAATTGTCAGTGTATGCCCATCAGGCTGTTTTTTCCTTTTATGCTACCTATGTCAGGGCAAGCCTTTTTTCTATGATATAGTGTTGCAATTTTTTTTTTTTTTAAAGGCCTTTTTTCCTCTCACTTCTGTTCATACTACACTGCTTCAGCATTTCAAGGAAAAATACATCACTGATAAGACTACACTGCAACTGTGGAGAAAATGCCTCAAGCGATCAATATGATTAAGACTTTTATGAGCCAAACAAACATACTGAAGGTGTTGAGGGATACGTGCAGGCAGCACTCAATTATTTTCTTTATGACTATTAATGAAGATCCTACGATGCAGAACCTATGTTTTTCACACAAACGAGACAAGACCCTAAGGGATCTACTAGTGCACATTTGCCCACAAAGAGCATTGGGCAACACCAAGCAGCCTACCAATACTCTCCCACAAGAACTTAGAACCTTTGTGAAGTGTAATACTGCAAGGGTTGTTTACCTCATAACCTGGCCGTGTGGTCTTTATTATGTGGGAATGGCCACTCACAAAGTGAAGAGTAGGATAGGAGAACAACAATTTGTGATGTGGTAGAGCAATCACAATGTCTATTCATTACGTCCTAAGACCGCCAGGGTTGTGGTGGCGGTCAGACCACCACATTATGACTGCGGCAGTAGCGCCGCAGTCGAAACGCCAGCTTCCCTCCACAGAAGGGTCTGGCGGTCCTAATCCGCCAAGGCAGTGCTGCACGCAGCACCGCCCCATGGGATTACGACCCTCCTCTCCACCAGTGGTTACAAGGACGTAACCCTGCCATCTAAAGGCTGACAGAGACGGAGTGCAGGATGCTCCAGGGAGGCACCTGCATTGCCCATGCACTTGGCATGGGCAGTGCAGAGGCCCCACTGGCCAGCCGTCACAAAGTTCACTGTCTGCTTTGCAGACAGTGAAATTTGCAATGGGTGCTAGTGCACCCTACGCACTACAGCATTGCTGCCAGCTCAATTACGAGCCGGTGACAATGCTTTAGGTCGTTTTCTAATGGACCAGTAGGCAGAAACTGTTTCACCCAGTTTCCACCCCGTTGGTACTTCAGCAGATGAGGTTTTCCATCAGCCTAAGTCATAATGACCCCAAAAGTGTCAGATTACAAATGGGTGGTCTTGGAGCATGTAACAGCAATAACAAATTCTGACAAGATACTTTTAGGGAAAGAACAAAGATGGTGTTTCAAACGTAACACCCATAACTTGGGCCTGAAAAACAATATACCATGGGGAAATTTCAGTGGATCTTGATTACCTGTTTGCTGGCGTCTGTAGTCCACCTTTAAAAATAATCCTTTTTAGGTTTCGCCTGCACAGTGACTGCACTGTGCTTGTGATGTCTTGTGTTACTAAAATAAAAAATAAAGTTATTTAAAGGGACTTAGGGCCAGATGTAAAAGGATTTTTCCCATTATGTGTCTGTGGGAAAAAGCTTTCGTACATATGGCCCTTAGAACCCACCCCTCCTTAGCTCCTCACTTACCTGAACTTCCTGTTTGTTCATTCAAACGTCACTTGAATTTATTTGCTTTTTATTGGCTAGCAGGTCACTCCCTGCTCTTCTGTTCCACTTTCTGTTCTGCTTTTGCCATCCTATGGAGCATGTCCGAAGTACACCTGGCTTTTGGTGATTAGTTACTTGCTCTTGTTTGTATGTGAAATGATGAACTAAACGCAAATCAATTTGCATTCAACTGTGTGCAAACATGTTGCCCAACTTGCAATGGAGTATAAAGTGCATATGTAAAGCAAGCAGTGAGTGGGCTCATTATGTTGTGTTTTTCATTACGCAATAATTACATTTATGATAAATAAGTTATAAATATAAAAATGATTTGTGTGTTAATGTTCTATATTATCACTCATTCATTTTTAAAGAAAATACATTTGTATAATTAGGTGATGTTTTGTTTCGAATTGTTATTCCCTCAATGACTTAACATGCAGCCACAAGTGCAGTTATCTTGCAGGCACTTGGGTCACGATTTGAATGGTGCAGCAGGTGCAGTGGCACTAGGGCCAAAAGTTGTCAGAACTCCTCTAAACACCAGATATTGCTATATTTTATTACTAAACAGGCAGTCACAAGTGCAGTTACCTTGCAGGCATTAGGGTCATGATTTGATTGGTGCAGCAGGTGCAGTGGAACTAGGGCCACAGGGTGTCAGAACCCCTCTACGTACAGATTATTGCTAAATTGTACTGCTAAACAGGCTCACACAAGTGAATTATCTAGCAGGCTCTAGGGTCATGATTTCAATAGTGCCGCAGGTGCAGTGGCACCGAAAACATAACTCCAGGCACCCCACTAAACACTTATTACTGTATATTTTACAACTAAACCAGCAGTCACAAGTGGAGTTATCTAGCAGGCACTAGGGTCATCATTTGAAACATGCAGCAGGTGCAGTGGCACTGGGGCCAAAAGCTCTAGGATCCCTTCTAAACACCAAATATTGCTTTATTTTACAACTAAACAGGCAGTCACAAGTGCAGTTGCCTTGAAGGCACTAGGGTGATGGTTTGTAATTGTGCGGCAGGTGCAGTGGCACCGGTGCCACAAGGCATCAGAACCCCTCTAAACACAGTTTATTGCTAAAGTTTACTACTAAACATGCAGTCACAAGTGCACCTTGCAGGCACTAGGGTCTTGATTTGAAAAGAGTCACAGGTGCAGTGACACCGGGGCCAAAAGCTCTAGGAACCCCTCTAAACACCAAATATTACTATATTTTACTACTGACAGGCAGTTTCAAGTGGTTATCTTGCAGGCAATAGGGTCATGATTTAAATGGTGCAGCAGGTGGTGCTACTGGAGCCAAAGGTTGTCACAACTCCATTAAGCACCAACTACTGCAATATTTTACTACTAAACAGGCAGGCTCAAGTGCAGTTATCTTGCAGGAACTATGGTCATGATTTGAATAATGCAGCTGGTGCGGTGGCACCGGGCCCAAAAGTTGACAGAATTCTTCTAAACACCAAATACTGCTATATTTTACTACTAAAAAGGCAGTCACTAGTGCAGCTACCTTGCAGGCACTATGGTCATAGCTCCTCTAAACACCAAATACTGCTATATTTACTACTAAACAGCAGTCACAATAGTGGCTGCCTTGCAGTTAAAATGGGCATGATTTGAATGGTGCAGCAGCACTTTAATAACTATACATTACTAAACTCCAATATGATGTCATATTAAATAAAGGTACAAATTACGAGTATGGGGCCCTGGGATATTAATTCAACATGCATCTGTAATGCTATTCTTATTTAACCACCAGCTCCATCTTGACCACTGACTCCATTTTGTGTTTAGCTTAGCTTCACACCCCATCAGGTATTTTTTCTGCGCACAGCTTGTGGAACGTTTTCGCTCTTTCTCACTGAATGATGGGTACATAACATTTAGGTGTGAAGAGCACTGATGATAAGATGTACCAGGCTGAGAATGTTTATGGTAAAGCAGGGAAGAACGAGTTACTTACCTTCGGTAACGACTTTTCTGGTGGATACATAAGCTACCTGTGGATTCCTCACCTAATGAATACTCCCATGGCGCCAGCATTCGACGGAAATCTTCTTCCTAGTCTCTGCACGTCGATGAGGACGTCACTCTAGCCTACGCGACGCAGTCTGACGTCATACAGGCAATAAGAGGTCCTCGACGACGTGCCGACGTCAGTACCAACAATTTTTTACGTGCATGAGAACAACAACCCAATGCAATGAAAGAGCAAGGTAAAATACCATAACATTGTAAAATACACAACATTGCAATGAATAGCTGTAAATGTAATATAACTCTCTCTTTTTTTTTTTTTTTAAACAACAAATATATGCAAATCATGTATATACACAAAGATATATACATATGTATATATATATATACAGATAAATATACACAAATATCCATATATACAACATCTACTGCAACCTTGAAGACCAAGAGGAGCGCACTCAAGGATTACTTGGTAAGACCAGAAAGGCAACGGGGAGGCGGGTGGGACCGTGAGGAATCCACAGGTAGCTTATGTATCCACCAGAAAAGTCGTTACCGAAGGTAAGTAACTCGTTCTTCTGATGGATACAACTACCTGTGGATTCCTCACCTAATGAATAGTGTCCCAAAGCAGTACCACGCCCGGTGGCGGGTGCCTAAATGGTCAAACCAAGAAATCCTGCAGCACTGACCGTGCAAAATGGCCGTCCCTTCTAACCTCAGAATCCAAACAGTAATGTTTCGCAAAAGTGTGAAGGGACGACCAAGTTGCGGCCTTGCAGATGTCGACCACAGGAACACCTCTGGCCAAGGCAGAAGTGGCCGACTTAGCTCTGGTGGAATGAGCTCTAATGCCCTCAGGAGGATCCTTCTTTGCCAAAGAGGAACAGATTTTAATGCAAAGAACAACCCACCTGGATAGTGTTCTCTTGTGGACTGCCTTTCCTCTCCTCTTGCCCACGTATCCAATGAACAGCTGATCCTCCAGCCTGAAATCCTTCGTTCTATCAATAAAGAAGCTTAACGCTCTCTTTGGGTCCAGCCGGTGCAGTCTTTCTTCCTCTTTAGAAGGATGAGGCGGAGGATAGAACGTGGACAAAGTAATTGTCTGTGCCAAATGGAAAGGTGAAACAACCTTCGGGAGGAAAGCAGCCTTGGTCCTCAACACCACCTTATCCCCATAAAAAGTTGTATAAGGGGGCTTTACCGATAAGGCCTGCAACTCACTCACTCTCCTTGCAGATGTTATAGCAACCAGGAAGACTGTTTTTATAACCAAATACCTTAAGGGGCAAGAATTCATAGGTTCAAAAGGGGACCCCATAAGGAAAGTCAAGACCAAGGACAAATCCCATTGCGGCATAACAAATGGTTTTGGAGGATATTTATTTAGAAGACCTTTCAAGAATCTGACAATAGGGGATTTAAATCACGATGGTTGGTCTGGAAGACATATGAAGGCTGACAAGGCCGATAAATAACCCTTAATGGTAGCTACTGCACAGCCTTTCTGCGCCAGATACAGAGCAAAAGACAAAACATCCGATAGATGAGCTTGTAAGGGATTAATCTGCCTCTCTCCACACCACGCCACAAATTTAGACCACCTATTAGCGTAAATAGATTTAGTGGAGTGTCGCCTGGCCGCTAATATAACATCCACTACATCAGGCGGGAGAGAGAAGGAACTCAGGTTGCCCCGTTCAATCTCCAGGCATGTAGGTGCAGACTCTGGAGGTTGGGGTGTAAAACCTGCGACTGCGAGAGGAGGTCTGCCCTGATAGGGAGACGGAGCGGAGGGCACATTGAGAGTTGGAGAAGGTCGGAGTACCACACCCCCCTTGGCCAATCCGGAGCTATTAAGATTACTAGAGCCCGGTCTTGGCGAATCTTCCTCAATACTCGAGGAATCAAGGGTATGGGAGGAAACGCGTAAAGCAACTGGCCGCACCAGGTTATTTGAAACGCGTCCCCTAACGCTCCCTGCATCGGATACTGGAGGCTGCAGAATAACGGACAATGCGCGTTCTCCAGAGTGGCAAACAGATCTACCCGAGGAAACCCCCACCTTTGGAAGATTAAACGGACTTGATCTGGATGGAGACGCCACTCGTGGTCTGCCGAGAATTGGCGACTGAGACTGTCCGCATGTACATTCAAGAACCCGGCCAGATGATTTGCTACCAAGCAAATCTGATGGTCCTTTGCCCAGGACCATAGTCGAAGAGCTTCTTTGCAGAGAAGGTACGACCCTACTCCTCCCTGTTTGTTTATGTACCACATCGTGGTAGTATTGTCCGTTAGGACCTGTACCGACTGACCACGCAGGGAAGGGAGGAAGGCCTTGAGAGCCAGACGTACAGCCCATAACTCCAACAGATTGATATGAAACATCTGTTCCTCTGGAGACCAAAGGCCTTTGATCTCCAGATCCCCCAGATGAGCTCCCCACCCTAGAGTGGAAGCATCCGTTATGACCGTGGCCACTGGTGGCGACTGTTCGAACGGCTTTCCTTGTGAAAGATTGTTGCTCGCAATCCACCACTTCAAGTCCACCGCAGCATCTCTGGAGATCTTGACAGCACCTTCTAGATCCCCTTTGTGTTGAGACCACTGCCTTCGGAGGCACCACTGAAGAGCCCTCATGTGCCAGCGAGCATGCGTGACCAACAGAATGCAGGAGGCAAACAGACCGAGCAGACGAAGGACCTTGAGGATTGGAACTACCGCTCCATTTCAAAACATTGGAACCAATTCCTGAATATCTTGAATCCGCTGAGGCGGAGGAAAGGCTCGACCCAATGTTGTATCCAGTACTGCCCCTATGAACAGGAGGCGCCGAGAGGGCTCCAGGTGAGATTTGGGCTCGTTCACCGAAAAACCCAGGTCGAACAACAACTGAGTCGTTGACTGCAGATGATGCGACACAAGCTCCGGAGACTTGGCTTTGATCAACCAGTCGTCCAAGTAAGGGAATACTGCTATCCCCTTCCTTCTGAGCTCTGCCGCAACCACCGACATCACCTTCGTGAAGACTCGAGGTGCTGAAGTAAGACCAAACGGAAGGACCGCAAACTGATAGTGCTGCGATCCCACCATAAACCGGAGATACTTCCTGTGTGACTTGAGTATCGGGATATGAAAGTAAGCATCCTGCAAGTCGACAGACACCATCCAATCTTCCTTGTTCAACGCCAAAAGCACCTGAGCTAGGGTCAGCATCTTGAACTTTTCCTGTTTGAGGAACCAATTCAAGATCCTCAGGTCCAGGATTGGTCTCAACCGACCATCCTTCTTGGGAATCAGGAAATACCTTGAGTAACAACCTCGACCCCTTTCCTGCTCTGGGACCAACTCTACCGCGCCCTTTGAAAGGAGGACTTGTACCTCCTTGTGGTGGGCTGCGTTACGAGAGGATCAAAGAGAGTCAAAAGAGTGGATTCATTTAATTTTCTGTTTAGTCACAGCCTATTTCTTTTAACGGTAGGGTTAAGGGTCTAAGTCTCTGGGTTTCTGTTTCCCTTGACTTCTTTCTTTTCTTCTAGGGTTTCCTCGTTTTCGCGGTCGCCTTCGGTCTGTGTAGGATGGACGTCTCTCCCGGACCCCGACCGAAATGAAAGAAACAAAATAAAGAATCGGTAAGTACTTCTGGGATAGTGGGTGGGGTACGGTGCTCGTGAGGGTTTAAGGCAACATGCGGGCAAGTTCGTGAAGGGGTGATCAGGGTGGGGGTTTAGGGTTGCGGGGGTCCACACTGTGCCTATTTCCCTTCTTGCCCCTTCCCTGGTCTCTCGTTCACCCTCCCCGTCCTTCCTCCCACTTCCCCGGTGCCTTTCCCCGTAACCGACCTTCCCCGTGACCCTCCCGTCCCTAGGAGGGACCGTACCTTGTGAAGCCACGACCCTCCTGGGTCGTGGCGGCTTTCTCGTTTCTCCGGTGTCTCTTCCTTTTCCCGCTCTCGCGCTTCGGTGGTTCCTCTGGGCGTCTCTTCCTGGTTCTTCGTCGGGGTGGTTAACCGGTTCGTCCTCTTCTCCCCGGCCGGGATTTCCCTTCCGCTCGCCTCCTCTCCGCTACGCACTTGTGTCGCTCTCCACTCTTCTCCTCCTTGGGCTCCGACGCGCCCCCTCTCCGGATCTGTCTCCCTTTTTAGTCCGCGAAACCGGAAGTCCTCGATGCTGTGACGACGTGGCGTTTCCCCGTTGCCAGGGGAACGCTGCGTCGTTTCCGTGGATTCGGCCGAAAGATGGCGGACTCGAGGTGAGTGTGTCGGGTCCTCCGGGACCTGTCTACAATCCCCTACCCTAGATCGGGGCTGTTCGAGATCCGATGACGGAGGGAACCGGGAGAGGTAGTCGGCGGGGCCTTGTAGGGAACCAGGGATATGGCGAACCTGGAATGTAAAGGGTTGCAGTTCTAAGAACCATCTCAAGATTCTGGAGTTGGAGTCTTTGTGAGCAGCAAGCCAGGTGAGAGGGGCATGGTCAGTGAATAAAACGAAGGACCTCCCTAAGAGATAATATTGCAAGGAGTCTATGGCCCATTTAATGGCGAGACATTCTTTTTCAATCGTGGGGTAATGGGTCTCACGTGGAAATAATTTCCTACTTAGAAAAACCACTGGGTGGTCAAACCCCTCCTCATCGGGCTGAGTGAGTACGGCTCCCAGGCCTACGTCCGATGCATCCGTATATAGGTGGAAAGTGTTTAAGAAATCCGGGCATTTTAGTATTGGGTCTGTGACAAGAGACCGTTTCAAGCGTTCAAAGCTACGCTGTTGGAAATCGGTGAATGGGGCCAATCTGGTGGGGTTTTGTTTGGTCAGGAGGTCAGTCAGAGGGGCAGCTATGGTGGAATAATTGGGGATAAACCGGCGGTAGTATCCTACTAAACCTAGGAACGACCGTAGATCTTTCTTTGTTTTAGGTTCAGCCGTTCGTAATATAGCCTCAACTTTGTTTTGTTGGGGTTGTAGGGTGCCATTTCCTATGACATACCCCAAATAGGAAATTTCAGTGTTTCCCAGTAAACACTTCTTAGGGTTGGCAGTTAAACCGGCTTCCGTTAAGGTGGAAAAGATTGTATCCAGATGGACTAAGTGTTCTTGCCAGGTTTCGCTAAAAATGACTATGTCATCGAGGTAGGCAGCTGAGAAAGTTTGGAATGGTTTTAAGATTTGATCCATCAGACGCTGGAAGGTCGCGGGAGCGCCGTGAAGACCAAAAGGTAAAACCGTAAATTGGTAAAGACCGGAAGGGGTTGAAAAGGCCGTCTTTTCCTTAGCTTCGGGATAGAGGGGAATCTGCCAATACCCCTTGGTTAAGTCCAGGGTGGACAAATAACGAGCCTTGCCTAACTTTTCTAAGATGTCATCCACCCTTGGAATGGGGTAGGTGTCATAAAGGGAAATCTCATTCAGTTTGCGAAAATCAATGCAAAATCTTATCGATCCGTCCGGTTTAGGAACCAACACTACGGGGAATTCCAAGGACTATTAGAGGGTTCAATGACCCCTAAGGCTAACATTGCTTCGATTTCGGCTTCAATGACAGGCTTTCGGGCTTCGGGGATGCGATATGGACGAAGACGCACTACTTGTCCTAGAGGTGTGTTAATGTGATGGTAGGTTAATGTAGTTTTTCCCGGTGTTTTGGAGAAAAATTGGGGATGTTGCTCGATTAGGGTATCTAGTTGTTTTTTTTTAGCATCAGTTAGCTTTCTGTTAATATTGGGTTTTTCTTCAGGAGGGGTTTCTCTCATAGGGCATAACTCCAGTTCTCGTTCTTGGGCATAAGAGACCGGACACCCAATATCCGTCTGGTCGGTAGTCTCTTCTGTCGATTTCCATTGTTTTAACAGATTTATGTGGTAAATTTGTGTTTTTCTTGGGTGGGTGCTTATCTCTAATAGATAAGTGACCGGGGAGACTGATTTAATAACCCTATAGGGTCCTTGCCATTTGGCGATCAACTTATGGTCAGATGTAGGTCGCATAATAAGGACCTGTTCATTAGGGAGGAAGGAACGAATTTTGCTTCCCTTATCATAGTAGGCCTTTTGCTGTTTTTGAGCCATGATTAGGTGGCTATGAACGTCTTCCCAGAGGGTTTGTAACTGCCCTCTGAGCTGATGGACATAATCCATCAGGGGTTTCCCTTCTTCCTGTTCTTCCTCCCAGGTTTCTGCAGCCATATCCAGAAGGCTGCGAGGTTGCCTTCCAAAAACCAATTCAAAGGGGCTATGTCCCGTAGAGGACTGTTCGTGGGTCCGTATAGCATATAGAACCAAGGGAAGCTTCTGATCCCAGTTGCGACCGGATTCATCTACAGTTTTCCTTAACAGTGTCTTTATTGTGCGATTATACCTTTCTACCAGTCCATCTGTCTGTGGGTGATAGACTGAGGTGCGTAGCTGGGTAATCCCTAATAACTGACATATTTGCTTCATGAGTCTCGACATAAAGGGGGTGCCTTGATCCGTCAATAATTCCTGGGGAAAACCTATGCGGGAAAATACGGTTATCATGGCTTGGGCTATGGTTTTGGTGGTCATACTGGCGAGGGGTATGGCCTCTGGGTATCTAGTCGCATAGTCAACTATGACTAATATGTAGGTATGACCTTTAGAAGAGGGAAGGAGGGGTCCCACCAGGTCCATGCCGACCCGTTTGAAGGGGATATCAATAATGGGTAAGGGGTATAACGGTGCTTTCCGGGGCATCCCTGGTTCAGTTAATTGGCATCTAGGACATTGGGAACAATATCTGCGTATCTGAGCATATATTCCTGGCCAATAGAATTTTCGCATCAGGTATTCTTCTGTTTTCTCCCGACCAAAGTGACCACCCCCAGGTTGATTGTGGGCTAAAAACAGTACGTGAGCTCTAAATGGTCCTGGAACAACTAACTGTTGTTTGATATCCCCTTTACCCGTCCTAGTTATCCGGTATAGGAGGTGTTTCTTGATAAGAAAATAAGGACCCACCTCATTAGTAATCTCTGTTCTGGCCGAGTTCCAAGCATGGGAAAGGGTAGGATCTTCTCTCTGGCTCGTTTGGAAAGAGATGGGTCGGCTACTAATCTCTGCTACTAATGTAGGAACCTCCTTCGCCTTTTGGGTTTCCTGATATTGTCTTTTTTCCCGTCTTTTTTCCTTTCGCGTAAGTTTCTTTCGGTATGGAGGTACTTCTATAGGGACATGGGAAAAAGGGGCTTCGGTCCACCACTCGGGAGTCCCAGCAGGCTTACGAACTTGATCTAATAGGTCGTAGAACCGACTATAATCAGTCCCGATAATACAGTCCTCGATTAGTTGCTCCATAACCCCTATCGACAGCATATCCCGAAAGGGGCCCCATTCTATTTTAACCGTGGTTAGGGGATAAGTTCCCTTGTCTCCATGTATACAACATATGGATACCCAGCGGTTGGTGACCGAAGTACCCAAAGGGATTATATCCTTCCTGATTACAGATTGTCCACATCCTGAATCGATTAGAGCTGAAATGACCTGTCCATTTATGGTGACCAGGTATCTAAATTTCTCATTCCCCTTCCCTGTACACAATACGCTACACGTCGTGTGACCCCAATTTCCATAGGCTCCGGTCCTTCGGATTTCCTGGGACATATTCTGGCAATGTGGCCCCACTCACCACAGTGGAAACACTGTGGGGACTGCATAGGGTGATGTTCGGCGGGTATAGGGAACCGCGTTTCCTCGGGAAAATACCTGGGAGTTGGTTTTAGTGGAGGGATGGGGTTTTTTTGGAAAGGTCTCGGGGTGACGGGTTTACTTTCTGTGGAGCGATGGAAAGCACAAGCCAAGTCAATAGCAACCTCAGTGTTCATGTTTGGGTGTTGTCGGATCCAGTTCTTGGTGTTAAGGGGTAGGGAATCCAAATACTGTTCTAAAGTAATTGTCTTAATGACATCCTCCCAAGTTGTCCCTATGGGACCCAACCATTTTTGAGCTAGGTCTTTCACCCTAAAATAGAAGGAGCGAGGGTCCTCGTTCGCGCTCCATTTTATTTTTCTAAATCGTAAACGATAATATACCGTATCATGTCCAACCCGCCCCAGGATACTTTTTTTTATCTCTTGATAGGAGGTCGTACCATCAGGATTGGCTGATTGGTAGGCAGCCTGCAGGAGTCCCGTAAGCAAGGGGGCCACGTACTGACCCCAGCGTTCCTCTGGCCATTGAGCAGATGAGGCTACCCTCTCGAAATTCGTAAAAAATGAATCTGGGTCTTCCCCTTCCTGGTATTTTTGGAGGACCGAACTGGGAACGTTTGGGTGTACCTTACTATCCGCGATTGTATTGGTTAGCTTTTGAATTGCAGTCTCATGTACTAGTTGATTATTGGCTAGTATTGTAGCCTGACTTTTTAACGTGGATTGCAAGGCCTCCCGGTCTTCCTTGGCTTCGCGTTGGTGTGCTTCCCACACCAACTGCAGATGTCTCTGCCCTTCTGCGAGTTGTTTAATTATGTCCTCCAGGGAAGGGGCTTCGCTCATGATGAAACGCTCGTAAGCCCACCTGAGAAGGGGTAATCCCACTTCTGACACCACTGTGGTGGGCTGCGTTACGAGCGGATCAAAGAGAGTCAAAAGAGTGGATTAATTTAAGTTTTTATTTTCTGTTTAGTCACAGCCTATTTCTTTTAACGGTAGGGTTAAGGGTCTAAGTCTCTGGGTTTCTGTTTCCCTTGACTTCTTTCTTTTCTTCTAGGGTTTCCTCGTTTTCGCGGTCGCCTTCGGTCTGTGTAGGATGGACGTCTCTCCCGGACCCCGACCAAAATGAAAGAAACAAAATAAAGAATCGGTAAGTACTTCTGGGATAGTGGGTGGGGTACGGTGCTCGTGAGGGTTTAAGGCAACATGTGGGCAAGTTCGTGAAGGGGTGATCAGGGTGGGGGTTTAGGGTTGCGGGGGTCCACACTGTGCCTATTTCCCTTCTTGCCCCTTCCCTTGTCTCTCGTTCACCCTCCCCGTCCTTCCTCCCACTTCCCCGGTGCCTTTCCCCGTAACCGACCTTCCCCGTGACCCTCCCGTCCCTAGGAGGGACCGTACCTTGTGAAGCCATGACCCTCCTGGGTCGTGGCGGCTTTCTCGTTTCTCCGGTGTCTCTTCCTTTTCCCGCTCTCGCGCTTCGGTGGTTCCTCTGGGCGTCTCTTCCTGGTTCTTCGTCGGGGTGGTTAACCGGTTCGTCCTCTTCTCCCCGGCCGGGATTTCCCTTCCGCTCGCCTCCTCTCCGCGACACACTCGTGTCGCTCTCCACTCTTCTCCTCCTTGGGCTCCGACGCGCCCCCTCTCCGGATCGGTCTCCCTTTTTAGTCCGCGAAACCGGAAGTCCTCGATGCTGTGACGACGTGGCGTTTCCCCGTTGCCAGGGGAACGCTGCGTCGTTTCCGTGGATTCGGCCGAAAGATGGCGGACTCGAGGTGAGTGTGTCGGGTCCTCCGGGACCCGTCTACACTCCTGTTCTAGCAACAGGAGGTGTTCTTCTGAACAATAAGATGGGCGGGGCGGGATGAGGGGCGGGAACTCCCGAAAGGGAAGGGTGTAGCCTTTTCCCACAATACTGAGAACCCAAGTGTCCGTTGTAATAGTGTTCCACTTGCGGAGAAAATGCTGTAATCTTCCCCCTACAGGAGAGTAAAGTGGGAAATGGTGGAAGCCTAAGGCTGCTTTCCCTGCTGCACCCCTCCAGAGGACGAGGAAGAGGCAGAGTGCTGTTGAGAGGCTCCTCTGGTGCGGGCCCTCCCTCTCCCTCTAAAAGATCTATAGGGATGGGAAGAGGCAGGTTGCTGGAATCTCCCCCGAAAGGAAGAGGAGGAAGAGCCACGCCCAAATCCCCGAAACCTCCTGAAAATCCTGGAAGAGGCAGAGGAAGAAGGAGCTTGGAGTCCTAACGATTTGGCTGTGGCCCTGCTCTCCTTAAAACGTTCCAAGGCCGAATCTGCCTTGGCGCCAAACAGCTTGTCCCCATCAAAAGGGAGATCCAATAGGGTTGACTGCACATCCGCAGAAAACCCCGAATTACGGAGCCAGGCCTGTCTCCTTGCCACCACAGTCGTGCCCATTGCTCTGGCCACCGAGTCGGTCGTGTCCAGCCCAGACTGAATAATCTGGGTCGCGGCAGCCTGGGCATCTGAAACAACATCCAAAAGACCCTGGGGAAGTTCCGTAAATGATGAGGAAATGTCATCCATAAGAGCATGAATATATCTCCCCAGGATACAAGTTGCGTTGGTGGCCTTCAACGCCAGACTGCAGGACGAAAAAAAATTATTGGACTGCGCATCCAGTTTCTTCGAGTCCCTGTCCCCAGGCACCGTCGGGAAAGAACCAGGCGCTGATTTGGATGAACAGGAAGCCTGCACCACCAAGCTCTCCGGTGTAGGATGCCTAGAAAGAAAGCCAGGGTCAGTTGGTGCAGCTCAATACCTCCTGGCTACGGCTCTATGAACTGCTGGGGAAGATACTGGTCTCTTCCACACCTCTAGCACCGGATCCAGCAAAGCGTCATTAAACGGCAATAGAGGCTCTGCCGCAGCTGAGGCCGGATGCAGCACCTCTGTCAGAAGGTTCTGTTTTGTCTCTGCCACCGGCAAAGGCAGGTCCAGAAAACTAGCTGCCTTCGGTACCACTGCGTGAAAGGAAGCAGCCTCCTCCGTGTATTCCCCTGGAGACGAAAGATCCCACTCAGGGGAAGTGTCCAGCCCACTGGCTGTATCTAGACCATGCAGTCCATCACCCGAGTCCTCTAGTTCTCCTTCTTCCAGGACTCGTTGGTACTCCTGCTCCTCTAATAAACGGAGAGCACGTCTCCTCGAATGAAGCCTCTGCTCGATACGCGGAGTCGACAATGCCTCCGCCGAAGCCGATGAAAGAGCACTCGGAGCGGATAGACCCACCGGAGTCACAGGACGAAATCCCGACGACGGAATGGATCTCCGGGACCAATCCCTCCGAAGCCACCGGAGTGGCCACCGGTGCCGACACCGGCGCCGAGCCCACGTTCCCAAAAGGGAGAAAGGGCATAAAGTGTGCCGGCCGTAGAGGCGCAGGATCACCAAATGAAAAGGCCAAAGGGCCAGCCGGAGCACCCCCTGGAGCCATCTGTTGGAAGATGGTATACATCGCATTTAGGAATGCGGTACTATCGGCTCCAGGGGTGGGAAAAGCCGGATACTGGGGTGCCTGTATCGAAGGCAACCCCAACGCCGGCCTCGACGTCTGCGACGCCGGAGACAACACCAGAGGCTGCACCACTTCAATCACCGACGCCTGTCCAGGTGAAGTCGGTGACGCCGGAGAGGGCAACGGCGTCGATGGATGCGGCGTGACCGTGGGACTGACCTCCCAAGTCCTCCGGCGCCGATCCGAAGACCTGGAACGAGTCTCCTTGCTTGAATGGCGCCGTGATTCTCTACGGCGCCGGGAGTCTCGATGACGCCGATGCCTTGGCGAAGAAGACTTCTTATGATGTTTTTCTTTCTTCGACTTCGCCATAAACAACTTCGCCTCACGTTCCTTGAGGGCCTTTGGATTCATGTGCTGGCATGAATCGCAAGTCGAGACGTCGTGGTCGGAGCTCAAACACCAAAGGCAGTCGGAGTGAGGATCCGTAACTGACATCTTGCCCCCACACTCACGACAAGGCTTAAAACCTGACTTTCTCTGCGACATTATTACTGCAGCAAAGGACTACGCAGCAAAAAATACACTGTAACCACAAAAGTAACAGTTGCTCCCTCGAAGATAACCGTTTCGAATGCACGGAAAAAAGGAAACTGACGTCGGCACGTCGTCGAGGACCTCTTATTGCCTGTATGACGTCAGACGGCGTCGCGTGGGCTAGAGTGACGTCCTCGTCGACGTGCAGAGACTATGAAGAAGATTTCCGTCGAATGCTGGCGCCATGGGAGTATTCATTAGGTGAGGAATCCACAGGTAGTTGTATCCATCAGAACAGTTCGGTCTTGGAAAAACACTGAGAGTTGGCTCCTTTTCAACACCGACCTGGTGCGGCCAGCGTTTGAATAACATCTTACAGTACGAGAGGGGATAGTTTCTGGAATTCTCCTCTCCAGCTTGTTTAAGGTATTTAAGATGGAAGCTTTGCAACTGGGGTTTGGCAGAACTCATTCCGGGAGGGGGACGCCTTTGCCTGGTTCCCATTAAGGCTATTTTTCTCTCTTTCAGCAGTCATCTGGGTTCTCGACTTGAAGTTGGCAAAGAGATGGTGTCACAGTCAAGCCCCATGGTGATGCATTTTTAATTCTTACTTTTAGCTTTGCATTGTGAATGAATATATAATCACTATATATGTAGATGTATTGATTATCCATGATGGCAGTAGTGTATTTCCATTGTTTGTTTTTATGATCATTATTATTCTACTGCTGTGATTACTTTCAAAAGTGTGCTTGTGTTGCTGCATTTGACCGGCACGCTTTCCCTGTACGAACCTTGGGAAGTGCCTTAATACATGTATTACTAAGGGTGCTGCATTGTTGGCATTCCTTTCATTTTGTCTGTTCGAAGTATAGCAAAACAACATCACATCCTAAACAACTATTAACGGTTTAGCAAATTTAAAACAAACATTATTATAACCTTTTTCTAATATTTATAATCCAGTAAGACAGAACGCAAAAGAAAAGAAAAACAAAGGTGAAACCTATTGGCTGTGCCAATGCTTGTTCCGTTTTTCTCTTGCTTTATAAAAAAAAAAAAAAAAAAAAAAAAAAGGATTATATCCCATAAATAATCACAAGTAGTTTCATAATTCCACCTCTAAAACAATATGTTTTCACAAACTTTTGAGGTTACACCACTATACTGAGTACTTCTATACAGACATTGTTGTAACCCAGATATAAATTTAAAAAACTTTATTCGTACAAAAGTGACACCTGGGTTAACGGAGTAAAACAAATAATTTGTAGGCATACATCATTTTTCTTCTTTCTTTATTACTATTATTAATTTCCAAACAATTGCAGATAAACTCCCGTTTTTTTGCAAACAACCTTATGCTCTTACCATCTTTTGTCCTGTAACAGAAAACAACTGTTATTTACATTTGATTACTGCAAATATGGGAGATGTAGATAACCAGGCCCATATCTGTTTAACAGTGCCAAATTAGTCTGAAGGAACTAGTATAGCCGGGAAATACGTTTTTAGACCCAAACTAAATCTCTGTAGTCTATGCCCTTCTTTATTGAATAGAAGCTATGCTTTTTAGTGAATGGAACGTGGTCCTACATAGGGCTCCCATTATGAAAAGGTGTGAGGTCTGGTCTACCGAAACCCAGAAGCAAGGGCATGGATAGCGCGTTCGGCCATCGAGCACAGGACCTGTTCTTTGTTCAGGGATAAAAGCAAACTGGAGTCGGCCACACATTAAATATGCAGACCCCAGTGTTTGGTTATAGGTGAATTCACCTGGACAAAACCTTGATATAAGTACCGCATAGCCGAAGTAGAGGGCACGATAGAGGATGAACAAAAATTCCCTTTTTCAATAAATTATTACATATGATTTATACCCTCAGAGTGTGACTACAGGCTAGTTTGGCCAATGGATGATCCATGGGGCAGAGCCTATATATTTTTTAATATGTATGTATTTGTCTCTGATTACGTATTGTATAATACACCTGTGTGTGTTTGCTGCCACAGAGTTTTTTTTGTTTGTTTTTTAAACTCATGGTTCGCTCACCATTTTGTGTATAGAAGTGCTCACTATAAAGACTATGACAACCCAGTGTTTATTACTACCAGGATTGCCCACATAATGGGGTGTTGTGGGATGGGGATTATCTCTACTACACATCTTTCTGATTTATTTCTCCCCATTATTGATTACAGGCATAAAACAATTCCCTACCAATTAGGTTCAACTTTTCCTTACCAATTGGGTGAGACGATATTTGTAGCATGCACAGTGCATGCAGTGTCTACATGTTGCTATTTAAGTAATCTTACATTTTAGGAGAGGTATTAGGGATTTAATCCCTCAGTCATGATGAAAGCCACAGGGAAGAGTGACCAGAAACATATGGACCAATAAAAACAGTGGCCACTGAAACCACCAGTTTCTAACAAATCTTCCCCTTTTCTAATTATACCGCCTGAAGACTCAAACAAAACTGGTGGTGTCTTATCAGGCAGGTATTTTTAATCTTCTAAGAAAAATCCTTCCAAACCTTATACAGAATCATTATTTGGTAGTAACCATCCAATGCTCCTGCGTCTATCACTAGTAGAAGCACACACTGTTCCAGAGTGGGAAGGAACCCTATGATGAAGCATGCCACCATGGGGTAACCCTGGTGGGTCATGGGTTACAAACAAAAGGGCAAGTGCTTTTTAATGTAGGGGATAGAAAATGGTATATAAAAACGAGACTAATATTATTCGTATACAGTAGGGCTCTCTTTGTTCCGATATGTTAGCAAATAGGAGGACGGGCCCTCCTGAAAATAAAGCCTCATACCTCCCCTGTTTACAATATAAGCCTCACATAGCTCATAAACTCCAGTAGTTAATAAAGAGTAATAGCCATAAACAGGAATATCATTTCTGTCATTGTACTCACAGTTATACAAACATTCCATAGACTTTGTATGTGCATACAATGTCAGCCAGATGATCTCATATAACCAAAGAACAAACAAGTGTAATCAAAGCAAAACCATACTTAGAGAGTTCATCATCCTTATATCTGTGGAAAGTTTGTAAATCTTGAATGTGATAAAATAGAATATAAAGGTTATATAAGAAAAACCAGTGTATACCAGTAACCTACCTGTATGTTTAGTTATTTTATAACTAGTAAAGTACATGGAGTATCACAATATATTACAAAGATAAACACACTGAATAAAAAGTAGTACAAGAAAATGTATTAAGAGTTGAGTTTTCATAATTGTGGGCTCTAGGTACATGCTGTAAATTATACAAATTCAATAGGTATATACCAATACAAATATAAAGGGTTTTTGTTTTTATCTGAGCTCTATAATGGTTTTAGCCTTAAGTGGTCTAAATCAATGTAGCAGGCGATAATGCGATGCTTTACAAAACCAATAAACAACTATTTCTCAAAAGAGGACGATGATAAACCAGCAGCGTAACACACAGCGGTGCCTCAATAAATAGCCCCTTACGTTGACATTCCAAAAAGTGGGCTTATACTATGTCAAGTTTTTGAAAAATATACAGTCCAATATTCTTTTCCTATAATGTTCTGCCTGCTTACATCAGTGGTAGTCTTATTGTGTGTGCCTTGTGTTTTCATGGTGACAAAATAAACACAAAAGTTTGATACATATTATTTATGTGTGTAACAATACAATAATCTATGTGTACAGTTTTTTTTATCCACAATGTGTTTACATTTTGCTTACATTTTAATCAGTATACACTTCAGTGGTGGGGATTGGGATGGATTTAAGAAGCAATTTTCAGGGCAGACTATTTATAGCTATTACTGTTCCAACATCTCTTTATTGATGAATGAAGCATCGGTTGAGTTGTCAATGTGCTTTTGTGTCAGTACTTTATTACATGGCACTGGTAGTTTTATGCATTATAATGTGGAAACCTAATATCCCAGAATTTCTCCCTCAATCTTTTTTTTTTCCCCCACTTTAGCTCTTTTCACTGTAGACAGGCATGTTTAAAAAAAAAAAAAAAAAAAAAAAAAAAAAAACACATGTGACGTGTTTAGAATTTTTGCCATTGTTGTATTATTTTTTTGAAGTCCATTATTGCTAGCATTGCCGGAATTTGGAGATTCAGTTCAGCAGTCTGCTTTGATATTGCAAAATGAAAAAAAATAAGAAAAAATAACAAAACTTTAAAGTATAGATAGGTACATTTATTTTAGGAATGGAATTAAGGCACAAACAACCACTCACTTGTGACATTTTGGTCGAAGACAAAATGGGTCAAGGACAAAGGTCAACAGTATAAACATAAAACACATTTCATTTAGTATAAAACACGTTTTTATAAATACTGGGTTACTTCATAATATTCTTTAACAGTACTTGATCAGACAACACTATGTAAGAACTTCAGTAAACATATCATGTTAGTTTCAGAATTAAATAATTGTATTTGCATGTTAAAAACACAATACATTTACACTGCATACAATGTAGTGGTCCACTGTTTTAAAATTGTATTTCAGTTTAACACTGTCAATGAGGAATCTCACTCTGTCGTCAAAAATCTTGTGCTTGTTCTGCCTTTGTTAAGACAAGGATTGTTTGCCGTTAGTGCTCAAATTCTCCTGGATTACCTTCCAGTTGTCCATTTACGACAAAATCAGTGCTATAATAATTTCTGAAATTGTAAAGTAAAAAAATATTTATCAGGCTATTACAAAACAGAGAAATAGGTGACATGTGAACAAGATTGCCTACATGCATGTACTTTTAATAATAGAAACTTATCTGCAATGTTATTGAACTTATTTTAATTGAAATCAGGTATATGGGGAAACAAGTGGAATTAAAATGGAGATGTAAAACATATTTTTTGAGAAAGTATACATCTAAAAGATAGAGGGACAAAAAGGCAATAGAGTAATCCAAAAATGAGGGGAAAAATTGATGTTCTTTAACGTCAAATGACTAAGTGTACAACACAATTAGAAAATGGTACACAATTCATGTTTAGATGAGAAGAAATGATGTAAACTAGGCTCCACAACCTCTTGCATTATGTGTGTATTAAAAAAAAAAAAAAGATTGCTAATAAGATAAAAAATATATGAACGTTAAAAAGGTAGAACAACTACAAAATATATACATGTAAAAAAAATATATATATACTAAAAATGAAGATTTTGATTTACCAAATATTACAATTGTTGCCACAGCTTACTTGTTTCAAAGTAAATATTTTGTATACATTAGTTTTCATGTAACTACTTCAAACCTCTTCCCTGAGGTTTTCATATAGCTACACATAAAAGATTTTTAGGAAGGGGTGTCCTACTGCGGTCCTTGAAGGCAGCAATCACACCAGGCTTCAAAATAACCAACAATAATAAAAACGTTACTGGTAGAAATTGGGTTTCTGGTTGGGAGATGTATGCAGCCTGTCCAAGCAGGAACAACACTCCTAGTTTGGGTTTAATCAGATACACACCATAAATTAACCAGTGCTCACTTGGCACAGAGCAGGTAGGCTTAACTTAAGAGGCAACGTGTAAGGCATTTGTGCAACACTTCAAATAGTAACAGTGAAAACACCACAAAAAGATTCCATACCAGGTTGGAAAAATAGATTATAATTTTATGAACAAGATCAAAACAGCAAAAATCCAATAAGTAGAAGTCGAGATATAAATTTTCAAAAGAATAAACTTAATTGTAGTGCTTAGAATCATAAAGCACCAACCATGGCTATCTGGTCACGCTAGACTGAGTCTAATCTGAAAATTCAGGCCGACCGCGATGGAAAGCCGATCGGATACAGGAACCAGCTCTGACCTGCTGAAACTGTACCTTGATTTGTAGCTGTGTGAATGTTGAAGCCCAGATGTGGGGAGCGGAGAAGGTGATGCATTGTCCTTGATCCTTCAGCTATAGGTGATGCGTCAGTTATGAGCTGCACAAAGTCGGAGATGCGTCAGAAGCTGGAAATTATGTGCCATGCAGTCTGCTATGCAGGGTATGCAACTCTTGTGACAGCAGCAATGCGTTGCGTCGAGGGAGATACATTGGTTCGGACAACTGAAAATCTGTTCTTCCAGAGCAGCAGTCCAGAGTGACAGTTCTTGTAGCACAACAGCAGTCATTTCTCCTGTCAGAATTCTTCTCAAGTCCAGTAGTGTACTGAGTTGGTAGGGTCAGAGGTCCAGCACTTATAACTATTTGTGCCTTTGAATTGGGGAGACTTCAAAGAAGGGTCTCTGAAGTACATAGAGGTCCTTTCTCCTTGCAATGGCTCCAGGCTCACTACAAGGGGGTATGCGGACCTTTGTGTGGGGACAGGACACTAGCTATTCAGGTGTAAGTGTGAGGCTGTGCTTGGCTCTTCCCTCCCATCCTGCCTAGGATGGCCCATCAGGATGTTGATTGTCCACTGGTCACACCTAAGTTCCCTTTGAACGTGGCGGTCTAGAGGGAATTCACAAGTCCAGCTGTCACCACACCCCAGTGTATTGGAGAGAGGCTGCAGGCACACAGGGCTGAGCAGGAAAATGCCAACTTTCCAAAAGATCCGACTTTACTATTAAAGAGGATTTAATATTACAATTCCATAGGTACTAAACAGGACATATTAACTCCTTCACAATTAAGAATTACAGCTTATTAAATGTAATAAGGAATCCCCACTGTTAACCTAAGAGTGGTAGGCCACACGGTAGTGGAAACAAATTTAGGAGATTTTCACTACCAGGACATTTGAACTTAAAAGTATATGACCTGCCTTTTACTTACACAGCACCCTGTCCTATGGGCTACGCAGGGCCTACCTTACGGGTGACTTGTATGTAATAAAAAGGGAAGTTTAAAGCTTGGCAAGAAGTTTTAAATGGCAAGTCCACAAGACAGTGTAAACTGCACACACAGGCTCTGCAACAGTAGGCCTGAGACATGTGTAAGGGCTGCTTGAGTGGGTGGCACACACAGTGCTGCAGTCTCACTAGTAGCACTTTATTTAGAGGCCCTGGGCACTTGTTGTGCACTTTACTAGGGACTTATATGTAAATTAAGTATGCCAATTTCTGGATGTACCAATTGTAGAAGGCTGGCCTGGCTTATAGTGGGTACCTTGTGGTACTTACACCCTATGCCAGGTCCAGTTATCCCTTATTAGTAGAATAGAGGTGTTTCTAGCAGCTTAGGCTGATAGAAGGTAGCTATGGCAAAGCAGCTTAGGCTGAACTAGGAGACATGTAAAGCTCCTACTATACCACTTATATCATATAGCACAATATCATAAGAAAACACAATACTCGGAGTTACTAAATATAAAGGTACTTTATTTTAGTGACAATATGCCAAAAGTATCTCAGAGAATACCCTCACTTAGGAGGTAAGTAATATACACAAGTTATATGTACACAAACCCACAACAGGTCAGTAACAGTAAGAAAAGTAGTGCAAACAATGTAGAATCACAATAGGTAGACATAGGTCTATGGGCAACACAAACCATATACTCCAAAAGTGGAATGTGAATCACAAATGGACCCCAGACCTATGGGAGATTGTAGAGGGTCGCTGGGACTGTGAGAAAACAGTAAGGGTGTCCAAAATACCCCACCCCAAGACCCTTGAAAGTAGGAGTAAAGTTACCCTACTACCCCAGAAAGACACAATAGTCGTGATAGGGGATTCTGCAAGAACCACAAGCACCAGCATAACACTGAAGACGGATTCCTGGACCTGAGGACCTGTAAAGGAAGGGGACCAAATCCAAGAGTCATGCAAGTGTTCGGAGGGGGTGGGGCAGATGCCCACTAAACCCCGGATGAAGGTGCAAAAGGGCTGCCTCCGGGTGCAAGAAGCCGAAAATTCTGCAACAACAAAAAGGGCTAGGAACTTCTCCTTTGGATGGAAAATGTCCCACGGCGTGCTGGATGTTGCAGAAGTGTTTCCAGGCAGAAATACCACAAACAAGCCTTGCTAGCTGCAAGAGTTGCCGTTGAGGATTTTGAGTGCTGCTGGGGACCAGGAAGGACCAGGATGTCGCCCCCTGGAGGAGGAGACAGGGGGGCGCTCAGCAACTCAGAGAGCCCCTGCAGAAGCAGGCAGCACCCACAGAAGTACTGGAACAGGCACTTAGAAGATCTGTGAACTCAGAGTCACAAAAGGAGGGTCCCACGATGTCAGAGTCAAACTCAGCGAGTTGGGCAATGCAGGACGGAGTGCTGGGGACCCAGGCTAGGCTGTGCACAAAGGAATCCTTGGAGAAATGCACAGAAGCCGGAGCAGCTGCAAAAAACGCAGTACAGAAGTTTGCTGTGTGGCGTGGGGAGGCAAGGACTTACCTCCACCAAATTTGGACAGAAGGGCCACTGGACTGTGGGAGACACTTGGACCCAGCTCCTGTGTTCCAGAGACCACGCTCGTCAGGATGAGAGGGGACCCAGAGGACCGGTGATGCAGAAGTTTGGTGCCTGCGTTGGCAGGGGGAAGATTGCGTCGACCCACGGGAGATTTCTTCTTGGCTTTCAGTGCAGGGTGAAGGCAGACAGCCCTCAGAGAATGCACTACCAGGAAGCAGTAGAGAAAGCTGGCAGTATGAGGCGCTACAATGTTGCTGGTAGTCGTCTTGCTACTTTGTTCCGGTTTTGCAGGCGTCCTGGAGCAGTCAGTGGTCGATCCTTGGCAGAAGTCGAAGAGGGAAGTGCAGAGGAACTCTGGTGAGGTCTTGCATTCGTTATCTGATGAATAGCCCAGAGGAGAGACCCTAAATAGCCAGAAAAGGAGGTTTGGCTACTAAGAAACTGGGCTTGGCTAGTGAAAGAGGTAAGCCGCTATCAGGAGGAGTCTAACATCACCTGCTGGCACTGGCCACTCAGAGCAGTCCATTGTGCCCTCTGAATCCAAGATGGCAGAGGTGTGGTACACACTGGTGGAGCTCTGGGCACCTCCCCTGGGAGGAACTGGTTAGGGGAGTGGTCACTCCCCTTTCCTTTGTCCAGTTTCACGCCAGAGCAGGGCTGGGGGATCCCTGAACCGGTATAGACTGGCTCATGCAGAGATGGGCACTATCTGTGCCCATCAAAGCATTTCCAGAGGCTGGGGGAGGCTACTCCTCCCCAGCCTTTCACACCTATTTCCAAAGGGAGAGGGTGTAACACCCTCTCTCAGAGGAAATCCTTTGTCCTGCCTTCCTCGGACTGGGCTGCCCAGACCGCAGGGGGGGGGGGGGCAGAAACCTGTCTGAGGGGTTGGCAGCAGCAGCAGCAGCTGCAGTGGAAACCCCGGAAAGGCAGTTTGGCAGTACCCAGGTTCTGTGCTAGAGACCCAGGGTATCATGTAATTTTCCTCCCAATACCAGAATGGTATTGGGGTGACAATTCCATGATCTTAGACATGTTACATGGCCATGTTCGGAGTTACCATTGTGACGCTACACATAGGTAGTGACCTATGTGTAGTGCACACGTGTAATGGTGTCCCCGCACTCACAAAGTTCGGGGAGTTTGCCCTGAACAATGTGGGGGTACCTTGGCTAGTGCCAGGGTGCCCACACACTAAGTAACTTGGCACCTAACCTTCACCAAGTGAGGGTTAGACATATAGGTGACTTATAAGTTACTTATGTGCAGTGAAAATGGCTGTGAAATACCGTGGACTTTATTTCACTCAGGCTGCAGTGGCAGTCCTGTGTAAGAATTGTCCAAGTTCCCTATGAGTGGCAAAAGAAATGCTGCAGCCCATGGGGATCTCCTGGAACCCTGATACCCTGGGTACCTAGGTACCATATACAAGGGAATTATAAGGGTGTTCCAGTGTGCCAATGAGAATTGGTCAAATTAGTCACTAGCCTGCAGTGACAATTTTAAAAGCAGAGAGAGCATATACACTGAGGTTCTGGTTAGCAGAGCCTCAGTGATACATTTAGGCACCACACAGGGAACACATATAGGCCACAAACTTATGAGCACTGGGGTCCTGACTAGCAGGATCCCAGTGACACATATCAAACACACTGACAACATAGGGTTTTTACTATGAGCACTGGGCCCTGGCTAGCAGGATCCCAGTGAGACAGTAAAAACACCCTGACATACTCACAAACATGCTAAAAGTGGGGGTAACAAGGCTAGAACTCCAATGCTCCACCAATGGTATATTTTATATACAGACATGCTTGAATCATTCTCCGGTCAGGCTGGGCATCCCCAGTACATTAAAGTAGCAGTATACAGTGACAAATATATACAACATATAATAAACAGTGTCAAATGGTTATAGGCATGAAACATAGTATGCTTAGTAACACATCCACATCATTTGAAAGAATTCAAACTTCAGCCAATGAGCTGGAAGCTTAAGTCCTCCTACTCCCCCTAGAGGCCACCACACCTTAGAGTTCTACCACATGTTGGGTGGGAGAGAGTCCCCTGTCAGAGCTCTTAGCTAACCTTCCTGAACTTGAAATTGTTTCCATTTCGGTCTGCCCTGGATTTCAGTCAGCCCCTTTTTCAGCTCTGTTGTACTGTGAGTTGTTCTCAGGGAAAAGTGTTACAATTCTGGGCCGGGGAGATTTTTCTTCTGTTACACACTTGTCACCATGGCTGACAAGGAGTAGAGATCTCTGTTTAAGCAGTGTTTACCATATGACAGAAGGAAGACTTACGCTGACAATCCACACTCCGTGTAATTATTGTCTGTATCTTAAACATAGGGCAGTGGACAGCAAGTTTTGTAAGTCTTTTTCTTCAAAGACTCTTAAGGACAGAGAAAGGAGGTTGGCATTATTTCTGATGAATAAGGAGAATTTTCCTTCTTCTAAAGGAGATGTCGCATGATTTATTTGGTTCTACGCCTGCAGCGGCCTCCTCTGCTAGTAAATCAGAGTCTTGGCGCTTCTGAGACTCACTGGTTCTAAAGGGGAAAACATCTTAAAGGAAACCTTGCCGACGTTGAGACCGGGGAAGATATTGACCACCAATCACGGAAGATGACGTTTGTCAACAGCAGCGCATTGACGACGAGCCCGTTGACATAGAAGACACTGTTGATATCAAGTATGTTAACAATGAAGAGACCATTGACGATGATGACCATACTGTAGACAACGACCTCAGTGTTGACTGTGCCACTGAAGAAAAACAGGTAGTCAGGACAACCTTACTGTTGACTTCCATGCTGTCGGAAGCCATACCATCAACGCTGTTGTCTATGCCGTCGATGACCATACCATCGACCTCGAAACGTATACCGTCATCAACAAAGACTAGTTCAGTGCCAGTATACAACCACCGTTCACATCTAGTTGTCCAGAGAAGCTGATTTTGAGAACTTTCTCCAGAAGGTAGTAACTCGTAAATTCAGTAAGTCAGTCCATTGTTCTTCCCTTGTTTTATCCTCCGTTCCAGCCCACCGAGGAGGAGGAGGAGGAGTGACTGGAACCTTGTGCAGTGGTCAATTACTATGTTAAAAGGAATAAAGAATTTCCATCTGATGATCACCTTTTCTTCCACACATGTAGGCAAAAGTGGAAAGTCTGTCCAGAACAGGACTTTGTACAGTGCTCCGTTATAAAATCTGCTATGCTTTTGCCATAAAGGAACTGTCAGACGTTATAAGGGCTCACTCTACCTGAGCAAACACAATCTTAACAGCCTTATCCAGGGCCATGCCTATCCCTGACGTGTGCCGTGTGGTGACAGGGGCATCAATGTATATGTCTGCTCAGTACTACTGCTTGGACTCTGAAGTGTGAAAGGATAGCCATTTTACCAGGTCAGTGCTTTGGGACTTTCCGGTCCACTTCCTCAGAACCACAAACTGTTGTAACTACTCAAAAGGTGAGTGCCTTCAGGGAGAAATATCCATCAGAAACATTTTCTTCCCTTGGGTAACTATCTTTCTGGTGGATACTCTTTCTTCCTGCAGATTCAAAACCACTCTCCTCCCCATCTTGAGGAATGGTCACGATATTTTAAGGTTCGAAATGATATTTGAAAACATGCAGGTGAAAGCTATTGGCTTTGGGAGGGAGGGCAGAAGCAACACAGAGTGGGCAGGCGGTAGGGCAGAAGCAACACAGAGCAGGCGGGTGGGAGGGAGGGCAGAAGCAACACAGAGCGGGCGGGTGGGAGGGAGGGCAGAAGCAAAACAGAGCGGGCGGGCGGGAGGGTGGGCAGAAGCAACACAGAGGGGCAGGAGAGTGGGCAGAAGCAACACAGAGCGGGCAGGAGAGCGGGCAGAAGCAACAGAGCGGCGGGAGAGCGGGCAGAAGCAACACAGGGCGGGCAGGAGGGCAGAAGCAACACAGGGCGGGCGGGAGGGCAGAAGCAACACAGATCGGGAGGGCAGAAGCAACACAGAGCGGGCAGGCGGGAGGGCAGAAGCAACACAGAGCGGGCAGGCGGGAGGGCAGAAGCAACACAGAGCGGGCAGGCGGGAGGGCAGAAGCAACACAGAACGGGAGGGCAGAAGCAACACAGAGTGGGCAGGAGGGAGGGTAGAAGCAACAGAGCGGGAGGGCAGAAGCAACACAGAGCAAGCAGGAGGGAGGGTAGAAGCAACAGAGCGGGCGGGCAGAAGCAACACAGAGCGGGCGGGCAGGAGGGAGGGCAGAAGCAACACAGAGCGGGAGGGCAGGGGGGCAGAAGCAACACAGAGCGGGCGGGCAGGAGGGAGGGCAGAAGCAACGCAGAGCGGGCGGGCAGAAGCAACACAGAGCGGGCGGGAGGGCAGAAGCAACACCGGGCGGGAGGGAGGGCAGAAGCAACACAGAGCGGGCGGGAGGGAGGGCAGAAGCAACACAGAGCGGGCAGGAGGGAGGGAGGGAGGGCAGAAGCAACACAGAGCGGGCGGGAGGGAGGGAGGGCAGAAGCAACACAGAGTGGGTGGGCGGGAGGGACGGCAGAAGCAACACAGAGTGGGCAGGAGGGCAGAAGCAACACCGAGCGGGCAGGAGGGCAGAAGCAACACCGAGCGGGCAGGAGGGAAGAAGCAACACCGGGCGGGCGGGAGGGCAGAAGCAACACCGGGCGGGCGGGAGGGCAGATGCAACACCGAGCAGGCGGGAGGGCAGAAGCAACACCGAGCAGGCGGGAGGGCAGAAGCAACACCGAGCAGGCGGGAGGGAGGAAGGGCAGAAGCAACACAAAGTGGGCAGGAGAGAGGGAGGGCAGAAGCAACACAGAGCAGGTGCGTGGGAGGGAAGAAAAACTGACAGGGTGGGTGGGAGGGAGGGGAAAAAGCGACAGGGTGGGTGGTAGGGAGGGAGAAGAGAGGGTGGGTGGTCAGGGTGGGTGGGAGGGAGGGGGAAGAAGAGACAGGGTGGATGGGAGGGAGGGGGAAGAAGAGACAGGGTGGGAGGGAGGGGAAGAAGAGACAGGGGGGGGTGGGAGGTCGGGGAAGAAGAGACAGGATGGGGGTGGGAGGGAGGGGAAGAAGAGACAGGGTGGGGGTGGGTGGGACTCAGGGGAAGAAGCGACAAGGGGAAGAAGCAACAGGGTGGGTGGGAGGTCGGGGAAGAAAAGACAGGGTGGGTGGGGGTGGGAGGGGAAGAAGAGGCAGGGTGGGTGGGAGGGAGGGGAAGAAGAGGCAGGGTGGGTGGGAGGGAGGGGAAGAAGAGGCAGGGTGGGTGGGAGGGAGGGGAAGAAGAGACAGGGTAGAAGAGACAGGGTGGGGGTGGGAGGGAGGGGAAGAAGAGACAGGGTGGGTGGGAGGGAGGGGGAAGAAGAGACAGGGTGGGTGGGAGGGAGGGGGAAGAAGAGACAGGGTGGGAGGGAGGGTAAGAAGAGACAGGGTGGGTGGGAGGGAGGGTAAGAAGAGACAGGGTGGGTGGGAGGGAGGGTAAGAAGAGACAGGGTGGGTGGGAGGGAGGGGAAGAAGCAACAGGGGTAAGAAGCGACAGGGTGGGTGGGAGGGTAAGAAGCGACTGGGTGGGAGAGAGGGTAAGAAGCGACTGGGTGGGAGAGAGGGTAAGAAGCGACAGGGTGGTAGGGAGGGGAAGAAGCGACAAGGGTAAGAAGCAACAGGGTGGGTGGGAGGGAGGGTAAGAAGCAACAGGGTGGGAGGGAGGGAGGGTAAGAAGCAACAGGGTGGGAGGGAGGGGAAGAAGCAACAGGGTTAAGAAGCGACAGGGTGGGTGGGAGGGAGGGGAAGAAGCGACAGGGTGGGTGGGAGGGAGGGGAAGAAGCGACAGGGTGGGTGGGAGGGAGGGGAAGAAGCGACAGGATTTAAGAAGCGACAGGGTGGGTGGGAACTTAGGGGAAGAAGCGACAGGGGTAAGAAGCAACAGGGTGGGTGGGAGGAAGGGTAAGAAGCAACATTGGGTAAGAAGCAACCGGGTGGGTGGGAGGGAGGGGAAAAAGCAACAGGGTGGGTGGGAGGTCGGGGAAGAAGCGACAGGGTGGGTGGGAGGTCGGGGAAGAAGCGACAGGGTGGGTGGGAGGTCACGTAAGAAGCAACAGGGTGGGTGGGAGGGAGGGTAAGAAGCAACAGGTTTAAGAAGCGACAGGGTGGGTGGGGGGGAGGGGAAGAAGCGACAGGGTGGGTGGGTGGGAGGAAGGGTAAGAAGCAACATTGGGTAATAAGCAACAGGGTGGGTGGGAGGCAGGGGAAGAAGCAACAGGGTGGGTGGGAGGTCCAGAGGGGAAGAAGCAACAGGGTGGGTGGGGGGTAATTAGGGGGTGAGGGGAAGAAGCGACAGGGCGGGAGGGTGGGAGGGAGGGGAAGAAGAGACAGGGTGGGTGGGAGGGAGGGGAAGAAGAGACAGGGTGGGTGGGAGACATAGGGGAAGAAGAGACAGGGTGGGGGAAGAAGAGACAGGGTGGGTGGGAGGGTGGGGGAAGAAGAGACAGGGTGGGTGGGAGGGTGGGGGAAGAAGAGACAGGGTGGGTGGGAGGGTGGGGGAAGAAGAGACAGGGTGGGTGGGTGGGGGAAGAAGAGACAGGGGTAAGAAGCGACAGGGTGGGTGGGAGGGTAAGAAGCGACTGGGTGGGAGAGAGGGTAAGAAGCGACAGGGTGGTAGGGAGGGGAAGAAGCGACAAGGGTAAGAAGCAACAAGGTGGGTGGGAGGGAGGGTAAGAAGCAACAGGGTGGGTGGGAGGGAGGGTAAGAAGCAACAGGGTGGGCGGGAGGGAGGGAGGGTAAAAAGCACCAGGTTGGGTGGGAGGGAGGGGAAGAAGCAACAGGGTTAAGAAGCGACATGGGGAAGAAGCGACAGGGTGGGTGGGAGGGAGGGGAAGAAGCGACAGGGTTTAAGAAGCGACAGGGTGGGAGGGAGGGGAAGAAGCGACAGGGTGGGTGGGAGGGAGGGAGGGGAAGAAGCGACAGGGTGGGTGGGAGGGAGGGGAAGAAGCGATAAGGGGAAGAAGCGGAAGAAGCGACAGGGTGGGAGGGAGGGGAAGAAGCAACAGGGTGGGTGGGAGGGAGGGGAAGAAGTGACAAGGGTAAGAAGCAACAGGGTGGGTGGGAGTAAGGGTAAGAAGCAACATTGGGTAAGAAGCAACCGGGTGGGAGGTCGGGGAAGAAGCGACAGGGTGGGTGGGAGGTCGGGGAAGAAGCGACAGGGTGGGTGGGAGGTCGGGGAAGAAGCGACAGGGTGGGTGGGAGGTCACGTAAGAAGCAACAGGTTGGGTGGGAGGGAGGGTAAGAAGCAACAGGTTTAAGAAGCGACTGGGTGGGAGGGAGGGGAAGAAGCGACAAGGGTAAGAAGCAACAGGGTGGGTGGGAGTAAGGGTAAGAAGCAACATTGGGTAAGAAGCAACAGGGTGGGTGGGGGGCAGGGGAAGAAGCAACAGGGTGGGTGGGAGGTCCAGAGGGGAAGAAGCGACAGGGTGGGTGGGAGGGTGGGGAAGAAGCGACAGGGTTTAAGAAGCGACAGGGTGGGAGGGAGGGGAAGAAGCGACAGGGTGGGTGGGAGGGAGGGGAAGAAGCGACAGGGTGGGTGGGAGGGAGGGGAAGAAGCGACAAGGGTAAGAAGCAACAGGGTGGGTGGGAGTAAGGGTAAGAAGCAACCGGGTGGGTGGGAGGTCGGGGAAGAAGCGACAGGGTGGGTGGGAGGTCGGGGAAGAAGCGACAGGGTGGGTGGGAGGTCACGTAAGAAGCAACAGGTTGGGTGGGAGGGAGGGTAAGAAGCAACAGGTTTAAGAAGCGACTGGGTGGGAGGGAGGGGAAGAAGCAACAAGGGTAAGAAGCAACAGGGTGGGTGGGAGGAAGGGTAAGAAGCAACATTGGGTAAGAAGCAACAGGGTGGGTGGGGGTCAGGGGAAGAAGCAACAGGGTGGGTGGGAGGTCCAGAGGGGAAGAAGCAACAGGGTGGGTGGGGGGTAATTAGGGGGTGAGGGGAAGAAGCAACAGGGCGGGAGGGAGGGAGGGGAAGAAGCGACAGGGCGGGAGGGAGGGGAAGAAGCAACAGGGAGGGAGGGAGGGGAAGAAGCAACAGGGCGGGAGGGAAAGAAGCAACAGGGCGGGAGGGAAAGAAGCAACAGGGCGGGAGGGAGGGGAAGAAGCGACAGGGTGGGTGGGAGGGAGGGGAAGAAAAGCGACTGGGTGGGAGGGAGGGGAAGAAAAGCGACAGGGTGGGTGGGAGGGAGGGGAAGAAAAGCGACAGGGTGGGTGGGAGGGAGGGGAAGAAAAGCGACAGGGTGGGTGGGAGGGAGGAAGGGTAAGAAGCAACATTGGGTAATAAGCAACAGGGTGGGTGGGAGGCAGGGGAAGAAGCAACAGGGTGGGTGGGAGGTCCAGAGGGGAAGAAGCAACAGGGTGGGTGGGGGGTAATTAGGGGGTGAGGGGAAGAAGCGACAGGGCGGGAGGGTGGGAGGGAGGGGAAGAAGCGACAGGGCGGGAGGGTGGGAGGGAGGGGAAGAAGAGACAGGGCGGGAGGGTGGGAGGGAGGGGAAGAAGAGACAGGGTGGGGGAAGAAGAGACAGGGTGGGTGGGAGGGTGGGGGAAGAAGAGACAGGGTGGGTGGGAGGGTGGGGGAAGAAGAGACAGGGTGGGTGGGTGGGGGGGTGGGGGAAGAAGAGACAGGGGTAAGAAGCGACAGGGTGGGTGGGAGGGTAAGAAGCGACTGGGTGGGAGAGAGGGTAAGAAGCGACAGGGTGGTAGGGAGGGGAAGAAGCGACAAGGGTAAGAAGCAACAAGGTGGGTGGGAGGGAGGGTAAGAAGCAACAGGGTGGGTGGGAGGGAGGGTAAGAAGCAACAGGGTGGGCGGGAGGGAGGGAGGGTAAAAAGCACCAGGTTGGGTGGGAGGGAGGGGAAGAAGCAACAGGGTTAAGAAGCGACATGGGGAAGAAGCGACAGGGTGGGTGGGAGGGAGGGGAAGAAGCGACAGGGTTTAAGAAGCGACAGGGTGGGAGGGAGGGGAAGAAGCGACAGGGTGGGTGGGAGGGAGGGGAAGAAGCGACAGGGTGGGTGGGAGGGAGGGGAAGAAGCGATAAGGGGAAGAAGCGGAAGAAGCGACAGGGTGGGAGGGAGGGGAAGAAGCAACAGGGTGGGTGGGAGGGAGGGGAAGAAGTGACAAGGGTAAGAAGCAACAGGGTGCGTGGGAGTAAGGGTAAGAAGCAACATTGGGTAAGAAGCAACCGGGTGGGAGGTCGGGGAAGAAGCGACAGGGTGGGTGGGAGGTCGGGGAAGAAGCGACAGGGTGGGTGGGAGGTCGGGGAAGAAGCGACAGGGTGGGTGGGAGGTCGGGGAAGAAGCGACAGGGTGGGTGGGAGGGAGGGGAAGAAGCGACAGGGTGGGTGGGAGGGAGGGTAAGAAGCAACAGGTTTAAGAAGCGACTGGGTGGGAGGGAGGGGAAGAAGCGACAAGGGTAAGAAGCAACAGGGTGGGTGGGAGTAAGGGTAAGAAGCAACATTGGGTAAGAAGCAACAGGGTGGGTGGGGGGCAGGGGAAGAAGCAACAGGGTGGGTGGGAGGTCCAGAGGGGAAGAAGCGACAGGGTGGGTGGGAGGGTGGGGAAGAAGCGACAGGGTTTAAGAAGCGACAGGGTGGGAGGGAGGGGAAGAAGCGACAGGGTGGGTGGGAGGGAGGGGAAGAAGCGACAGGGTTTAAGAAGCGACAGGGTGGGAGGGAGGGGAAGAAGCGACAGGGTGGGTGGGAGGGAGGGGAAGAAGCGACAGGGTGGGTGGGAGGTCACGTAAGAAGCAACAGGTTGGGTGGGAGGGAGGGTAAGAAGCAACAGGTTTAAGAAGCGACTGGGTGGGAGGGAGGGGAAGAAGCGACAAGGGTAAGAAGCAACAGGGTGGGTGGGAGGAAGGGTAAGAAGCAACATTGGGTAAGAAGCAACAGGGTGGGTGGGGGGCAGGGGAAGAAGCAACAGGGTGGGTGGGAGGTCCAGAGGGGAAGAAGCAACAGGGTGGGTGGGGGGTAATTAGGGGGTGAGGGGAAGAAGCGACAGGGCGGGAGGGAGGGAGGGGAAGAAGTGACAGGGCGGGAGGGAGGGAGGGGAAGAAGCAACAGGGCGGGAGGGAAAGAAGCGACAGGGCGGGAGGGAGGGGAAGAAGCCACAAGGGGAAGAAGAGACAGCGTGGGTGGGAGGGAGGGAGGGGAAGAAGCGACAGGGTGGGTGGGAGGGAGGGGAAGAAAAGCGACTGGGTGGGAGGGAGGGGAAGAAAAGCGACAGGGTGGGTTGGAGGTAGGGGAAGAAAAGCGACAGGGTGAGTGGGAGTAAGGGGAAGAAAAGCGACAGGGTGGGTGGGAGGGAGGGGAAGAAAAGCGACAGGGTGGGAGGGAGGGGGAAGAAGAGACAGGGTGGGTGGGTGGGAGGGAGGGGGAAGAAGAGATAGGGTGGGTGGGAGGGAGGGGGAAGAAGAGATAGGGTGGGTGGGTGGGAGGGAGGGGGAAGAAGAGATAGGGTGGGTGGGAGGGAGGGGGAAGAAGAGACAGGGTGGGTGGGAGGGAGGGGAAGAAGAGACAGGGTGGGTGGGAGGGAGGGGAAGAAGAGACAGGGTGGGTGGGAGGGAGGGGAAGAAGAGACAGGGTGGGTGGGAGGGAGGGGAAGAAGAGACAGGGTGGGTGGGAGGGAGGGGAAGAAGAGACAGGGTGGGTGGGAGGGAGGGGAAGAAGAGACAGGGTGGGTGGGTGGGAGGGGAAGAAGAGACAGGGTGGGTGGGTGGGAGGGGAAGAAGAGACAGGGTGGGTGGGAGGGAGGGGAAGAAGAGACAGGGTGGGTGGGAGGGAGGGGAAGAAGAGACAGGGTGGGTGGGAGGGAGGGGAAGAAGAGACAGGGTGGGTGGGTGGGAGGGAGGGGAAGAAGAGACAGGGGTAAGAAGCGACAGGGTGGGTGGGAGGGTAAGAAGCGACTGGGTGGGAGAGAGGGTAAGAAGCGACAGGGTGGTAGGGAGGGGAAGAAGCGACAAGGGTAAGAAGCAACAAGGTGGGTGGGAGGGAGGGTAAGAAGCAACAGGGTGGGTGGGAGGGAGGGAGGGTAAAAAGCACCAGGTTGGGTGGGAGGGAGGGGAAGAAGCAACAGGGTTAAGAAGCGACATGGGGAAGAAGCGACAGGGTGGGTGGGAGGGTGGGGAAGAAGCGACAGGGTTTAAGAAGCGACAGGGTGGGAGGGAGGGGAAGAAGCGACAGGGTGGGTGGGAGGGAGGGGAAGAAGCGGAAGAAGCGACAGGGTGGGTGGGAGGGAGGGGAAGAAGCGACAGGGTGGGTGGGAGGGAGGGGAAGAAGCGACAGGGTGGGTGGGAGGTAGGGGAAGAAGCGACAAGGGTAAGAAGCAACAGGGTGGGTGGGAGTAAGGGTAAGAAGCAACCGGGTGGGTGGGAGGTCGGGGAAGAAGCGACAGGGTGGGTGGGAGGTCGGGGAAGAAGCGACAGGGTGGGTGGGAGGTCACGTAAGAAGCAACAGGTTGGGTGGGAGGGAGGGTAAGAAGCAACAGGTTTAAGAAGCGACTGGGTGGGAGGGAGGGGAAGAAGCAACAAGGGTAAGAAGCAACAGGGTGGGTGGGAGGAAGGGTAAGAAGCAACACTGGGTAAGAAGCAACAGGGTGGGTGGGGGTCAGGGGAAGAAGCAACAGGGTGGGTGGGAGGTCCAGAGGGGAAGAAGCAACAGGGTGGGTGGGGGGTAATTAGGGGGTGAGGGGAAGAAGCAACAGGGCGGGAGGGAGGGAGGGGAAGAAGCGACAGGGCGGGAGGGAGGGGAAGAAGCGACAGGGCGGGAGGGAGGGGAAGAAGCAACAGGGAGGGAGGGAGGGGAAGAAGCAACAGGGCGGGAGGGAAAGAAGCGACAGGGCGGGAGGGAAAGAAGCGACAGGGCGGGAGGGAGGGGAAGAAGCGACAGGGTGGGTGGGAGGGAGGGGAAGAAAAGCGACTGGGTGGGAGGGAGGGGAAGAAAAGCGACAGGGTGGGTGGGAGGGAGGGAAGGAAGAAGTGACAGGGTGGATGGGAGGTTCGGAAGGGAAGAAGCGACAAGGGGAAGAAGCGACAGGGTGGGTGGGAGGTTCGGAGGGGAAGAAGCGACAGAGCGGGTGGGTGTTGGTGGGATAGGGGATGAAGCGACACAGAGCGGGTGGGTAGGAGGTCAAAGAAGCGACACAGAGCGGGTGGGTGGGAGGGGAAGAAGCGACAGAGCGGGTGGTTGGGAGGGGAAGAAGCGACACAGAGCGGGTGGTTGGGAGGGAGGGGTAGAAGCGACAGAGCGGGTGAGGAGGGGTAGAAGCGACAGAGCGGGTGGGTGGGAGGGGTAGAAGCGACAGAGCGGGTGGGTGGGAGGGGTAGAAGCGACAGAGGGTGGGTGGGAGGGGTAGAAGCGACACAGAGCTTAAGATGTGACACAGAGCGGGTGGGAGGGGAAGATGCGACAGAGCGGGTGGGTGAGAGGTTTAAGAAGCGACAGAGCAGGTGGGTGGGAGGTTTAAGAAGCGACAGAGCAGGTGGGTGGGGGGTTTAAGAAGCGACAGAGCAGGTGGGTGGGAGGTTTAAGAAGCGACAGAAAAGGTGGGCGGGAGGGGAAGAAGCGACTGGGTGGGTGGGAGGACATGAAAAGGCAACATGGAACGGGTGGAGAAAAAGCAACATGGAGCACGTTGGTGGGAGGGGAAGAAACAACATGGACAAGGGTGGGGTTGGTAGGGAAAAGCAACAAGGACAAAGGTAGGGTTGGTAGGGGAAGAAGCAACATTGACCAGGGCGGGGTTGTGTGGGGACACAACAGCACTAACAGGTGGAAGGGGAAGAGGCAACTTAGAAAATAGTACCTGAATCATTGTGCAAGCAGTGGATGAACAGCAGAAGAACACTAATCAAGCTAACTCAATTAGTAGTTGGTCCATGCGCCACATGAAATAAGAAAAGTGAAGCCGGCATGCGCAGGCCAATTAGGAGGCAGCAAAGTAGAATGACAGTGAAGCCAATGAATGGTAAACAATGGAGGGGCTCCAAGTCCCTTACATCCCTCACAGCAACAGTACATGTCGTGTCAGCATGCAAGACCCAACAAGGAACTGACATCAAGGCATTGGGTTCACACAACATGGTGTCAGTGATGTCATGTCCAGAGTAAAACCCAACATTGAGACAGAGCCGACCACACCTTCCAAGACCCCCCTGCAAAAATTCTGGAACCGGTCTGGCAACCTGGAAATACTCCAAAAATGTTTAATCTGCAGAATGATTGTTATCAAAGGTCACTTGTTCATCTGCAGCAGAAGTAGGGAGACTACAGTGATAAAAATAAGCTGAAATACAAGCACAACTCTGGGGAATCAAGCAAATGGAGCCATCAGGAAACAGTTGTGCAGCAGGGAGAATTAAAGGCAAGTAAAACACAAGGTACTTTACACTTGACATATGGAGGGAACACAGAGTACGTTGAGTTCCTTCACTGCCCCCATACTGTTTAATTGAAAAAAAACGCATTATAAAGGCCTAGATCCATTAGCAACACATGTAAACTTAAAATGCCAAAATTGCACATCCAGGTACCCATACCAGTAAGCCCAAGGTAACAGCTAGTCCATAATTAGGTCACCATTCCCTTTAATACCTGTAGTGATAAGCATATGCAGACCAACAGTTGTGACAATGCCCCAATTGCCCCATCTTAGACAAGACAAACCTGGTTTGCAGACCTGGTGAAGATGGCACAGGACAGAGTAGTAAGGATACTAGCACAGCAGAATCTACTGACGATGCATAAGGGGAAACAGTGTTATCTTTAATCATCCAGACTCAGCCTAGTGGCAAAATCCTAAGTACTTAACATCTGAGGCAGGCCCAGGTGTCCAAATTTTATGTAGAGCTTCTGAAATGTTATACATCCAAATGGTAGAGGTTCATCCATTGGTGTAAGAGAGAATATTACACACAGTTGGACAAGGAATACTACCAGTGTTAGACACCTAACACACCTACAAGAATGAAAAAAAGCTGAATACTGTTAAAGTACACTTGGAATCTATAAAATTGTACACCAGGGGCTCTATAAGAAAATGTTTGCTAACCACCTTACCACGCCAGTCATCTAAAGATTCCTGTAAGGGATAAAGAGAATTGCAATACAGAGGTCAACATCAGTGTGGAACCTTAGCCTGGTACTAACCCACCTGATGAAGTAACTATTCCAGCCCATGCACAAGGGAGGACTCATATTTCTGACAATGAAAACCGCATCTTGATTGCCATCTTGATTGATTGTCACTACATCCGGGACCACAAAGCCAAGCTCTACTTTGTTGACCACTGTTGAAAAGCACGTAAGGGCTGCTTCCAGTCAAGGACTAGACCTGTTCCCGTTCTCGAAGGGCATTCCTGTGAAAGATCCTCCTCACACTCGCTTAAGTCATCAGGTAAATCCAAGACTAAACAGAAACACAAAGTCAAAGCAGGATCCTCTCTTTCCGCTCCCAACCAGAGAAATCTCAGTGATGTCAAGGTGCCACTCGTCCTTGTCTCTTATTGAGGAACCAATCCCACAACTTCTCTCTTCACCCCCATTTTATTGACCACACCGCAATAAGTAGAAGCTTTCAATGAAACTATATTGTGCATCTTCAGCACCCTTCTGGCTGCCTTTGGAATGCCTTCAGGCCCCAAAGATCCAAGGAGGCCTCCGGTTGCAATACCGTTGGGTGATTTGTCTTCAAAATTGTCTTCCCCTACTCCGGTGACAATAACCAGACCAAATTCAAACCTAGTGCCACAATTCACGCTGGTCGCTGCTGCATCGACACCAGCACTGCAGATGCAGGAGGAGCAACCTTCCTTTATCGGACTGCGAGAGGAATCCAACACAACCTCGTCTGTAGTCAAACCTTATACAACTATTAGCGCAGCTGGTCATCCAGATTCTGACTCCTGACAGAACATTTCTATTGCCCTGAATTTGCCCACAAATGCTTCATATTCCTTTTGGATCAGACCCTGAACATAGTGAACATGGTCAAGGCAAGACTCGAAATGTCTGGGATGACAGATCCCATTTCCCTGACCATGGCAATTTTTGTATGGACCTTCAGGAGGCTTGTGCTAGATGCACATACATGTGTTGCTAATGGATCTGTGTGTGGTATGCATCACTCTTGGAAGATTGCACCACCTCTTGGTTGAGCTCCCATTCACATGAGGCTCCTTACTTTCTGCTTAGCCTGTGCCTCCGTTTTGCTTGGTAGGTGTTTTACTATCAGTGTTATAACTCTTTGTTAGACTGCCTCTATATCCAGTTGCGGCTCGCTGTGGTTACAAGAGGTGGGGTGGGTGGGGATGGGGGTTGCAACTGTTGCTGCTAACGGGGGCGATGCTCCTCCACCATAGCAGAGAAGCCGCTGTTATCTATATCTCCTGAGCAACTTCGGATAATGTGAATTATCTAGTTCCCCCTGCTTGTTTAAGTAACAGCTTTGTTGTTGTATTGTCTGCTTGTATTTGTACAGTCTTTTCAAATATATGATTGAGGAAGACTTTAAGTGGTAAAAACAAAGTCTTCAACTGTACAACATTTACATTTCACCGCATCCTGTGTGTTCCATTGGGCCCTTACGCAGTTTTCTCAACAACGCACATTACCCCGAGTGGGATAAGTCTTTTGTGATAGTCACAGAGGGGGCGGCTGCCTAAAAAGGTTGCCTACTGTGATGTACTCTTACTAATACCATTGTATCTCTCTCTGCATTCTATTTGTGACAGCCATTAGATCCTCCGAGGCCTCTGTAGCCGGAGACCACTGGGGTTCTCACCACTTCTGAATTGGCCTCATGTGGAGCCTGGCTTGTGGAGCCTGGCTTGTGGAACCAGAGGTATATATGACTCCATCATACTCAACAGTTTCATCATAGCTCTCACTCTCAGAGATATTCCCTTCTGGCAGAGGCAAACTTGCTTTACCAATGCTAACTCTCTTCTATATTAGAAAGGCCCTTACCTTCACCATGCTCAGGGTAGCTCTCAGAAAGACTTTCCTCCTTGTGGGAGTTGGGAGTGCAAGTCAAATCCAGTCTGTGTAAGGTTTGCATTATAGCCAGTATACTGTCTCTGCATTTCTTAAAGCCCAACATTTTTGGCAGAAACTTTTTTGTGCTAAGAACAATTCGACAAAGAAGCTCCTTTGGTACAGTGTAACCTCCTGGAGAGGTAGAAAAAACATCAGCATCGAAGGCGCAGGAAAAAAAGGGAAGTGACGTCAGCACGCCGATGAGGACTTATGGCTCTGATGACGTCAGACAGAGTCGCGTGCGCAGCTGTTCCATTGTAACGTCAATGTGGGGAGCTAGAAAGAAAAAATTTCCATCAAATGCTGGCGCATTAGGAGTAATCAAAAGGTGAGGAATCCACAGGTAGATGTTTCCATAAGAAAAATAGCATAGAACACAGTAGAATTATTTATCATGTGCAAATGTAAAATAGTTCTCCTGTGTTGGTATATATATTCATATGCTCTAATCATCCCGCTGTCAAGCTGGGAGTCAACAGAAGTCATAGACAACAGTGTAAACATAGCATCCAAAAAGAGAATCTTGAACCAGCCATATGAAGGTACAGTGAAGACCAGTCCCTGAGAGGCCATCATTTCTAAGATTTTATAGTACAAGTGTGGAGGAAAAGGTAATTGATAGGTAAACCAGAGTAGGGGAGGAGGGTGTATCACAAGTGAATCCATGAAAAATACCAACATTGTAAAACTATAGTTAGGTAACATTTTTCATCTTGTATCTTTCATAGAATTTCTAAAGTGCAGACGGCAAAAGGGAGTTAAAGGATGCAGGATGACTTCATCCATAAAAGTGACTTGAAAAAGATGGTTTCTTTCGTTTGTAATTCTGTGGTTCAGTCAGTCAACCATGATAGACTTTCTCAAGAAGGAAAGGCTTTATTAGTGTATCCAGGATAGCCCCTAAAATCTGTGTTTCTGCTAAGCTTCAGAGACGGCTGGTACTGGTTTAGAGTAAGGTCTAATGTGTTGAAGAACCAAAGTCAAGATTCCGTTGAGTTGCTGGGAGTTTGGAATTAATTTTCTGTCATCAGCCATCTGCCCATATTGGGAAATACTTGAAGTACTAGCCTCTTCCGGTAAGCTGCCACTGGAGCCAGCACACTTCATAAATATTCTTAGAGCAAATCTGAGGATGAATGGGGCACTTTGAATTGAAAATGGTGACAGAATGGGAAGCATCCTGTAAGTCTAAGGATATCATGTAATCTCCTTTTAGCACATGGGGGACTTCTTGTAGCAGAACCATGCAAACTTTTGTTTTTGAAAAACATGTTTAGCTGTTGTTGATCTAGCATAAGTCTTCACTCGCCAGATTTATTACAGATGCTTGAAAAACAAGAATAAAAACTAATTTCACTAGGATCTTGAGGCTAGTTCTGTAGTTCCTATTTTAATAACAGGAGTATTTCGGATTGAAACAGATGAAGATGTTGATGGTATCTTTTGTGTAGCGGCGTAACTGGTTGTTTCTGGATATACTGCAGTGTACGATCAAACTGTACAAGATCTAGGGTACAACAATCTGTTGTTATATTGCTCCATTCCCTGTAACAGGAGATCTTCCCTCCTATGGAGCGGACTAAAAATGAAGGAATACTTGCTGAGGCTGGCTTCTGAAAGTTGCCACTATAATCTGAAACTTTCTGATGCACTTGACTGGTTGCCATTTTTCCAGTGTGGTGTTTATTTCTAGTAAGCAAACTGTCACTTACCCAGTGTACATCTGTTTGTGGCATGAAGTGCTGCAGATTCACATGCTATGCATAGGTTCCGCCATCTAGTGTTGGGCTTGGAGTGTTACAAGTTGTTTTTCTTTGAAGAAGTCTTTTTTCGAGTCACAGGATCGAATGACTCCTCCCTTCGGTGATAATGCGCATGGGCATAGACTCCATTGTTAGATTGTTTTCCCGCAGGAGGGTGTAGGAAGGAGTGATAGAGTGAAAGAATATAAATGTACAAGTAAATGTAGAAAGTAGATAAGATGTCCATGTAAGTGTAAAAAACATATATACATATGTACAAATAAGTACTGCAACGACCACAGTCTTCCGGGGAGGAGGGAGGGCGCATGTAAATCTGCAGCACTTCATGCCACGAACAGATGTACACTGGGTAAGTGACATTTTCTGTTCGGTGACATGTGTAGCTGCAGATACACATGCTATGCATAGACTTATAAGCAGTCCGTCTCTCAAAACAGTGGTGGCTAGCCTGTAAGAGTTGAAGTAGATTGAAATAAACTTTTAAGTATGGCTTGACCAACATTGGCCTGTTTTGAAAATACATCCACACTGTAATGTTTAGTAAATATATGTGGTGTGGACCATGTGGCACCTTTACATATGTCTGCCATTGGCATATTACCTTAAAAAGCCATGGAAGCACGTTTTTTCCTAGTGGAATGTGCCTTAGGTGTTAGTAAAAGTTGTCTTTTTGCTTCCATGTAATATGTTTGGATGCATTTAACAATTCATCTAGCTAATCCTTGTTTAGAGATAAGATTTAATCAAATTTATTTTAGGCCATTTCTGCCCCCCCGGGGGCAGAAACCTCTAGGCGCCAGGGCAATTTTTTTTAGTTTTGTTTGTTTTTTTAGAGATGGGGATGCGACCCCTTAGGCAAGGGTCGCTCCCCTTGAGGGGCAAATTGTATTTAGGCCATTTCTGCCCCCCCTGGAGCCGGCTGAGCTAGAGGCCAAAATCCACAGGTAGGTACTTTTTTCTATGAAAAAATGTGATGTGTCCACGTTGTGTTTTGGGCCTTTTCCTCTACCGGGTGCTAGGCCTACCCACACAAGTGAGGTATCATTTTTATCGGGAGACTTGGGGGGGAACGCTGGGTGGAAGGAAATTTGTGGCTGCTCTCAGATTCCAGAACTTTGTCACTGAAATGTGAGGAAAACGTGTTTTTTTAGCCAAAGTTTGAGGTTAGCAAAGGATTCTGGATAACAGAACCTGGTCGGAGCCCCACAAGTCACCCCATCTTGGATTCCCCAAGGTCTCTAGTTTTAAAAAATACACAGGTGTGGTAGGTTTCCCTAGGTGCTGGCTGAGTTAGAGGCCAAAATCTACAGGTAGGCACTTTTCTTTAAAAAAATGTGATGTGTCCACGTTGCGTTTTGGGGCGTTTCCTGTCGCGGGCGCTAGGCCTACCCACACAAGTGGGTTATCATTTTTAACGGGAGACTTGGGGGAACATAGATTAGCAAAACAAGTGTTATTGCCCCTTGTCTTTCTCTACATTTTTTCTTTCCAAATATGAGAGTGTGTAAAAAAGACATCTATTTGAGAAATGACCTGTAATTCACATGCTAGTATGGTCACCCCGGAATTCAGAGATGTGCAAATAACCACTGCTCCTCAACACCTTATCTTGTGCCCTTTTTGGAAATACAAAAGGTTTTCTTGATAGCTATTTTTCACTCTTTATATTTCAGCAAATGAATTGCTGTATACCCGGAATAGAATGAAAACGCACTGCAGGGTGCAGCTCATTTATTGGCTCTGGGTACCTAGGGTTCTTGATGAACCTACAAGCCCTATATATCCCCGCAACCAGAGGAGTCCAGCAGACGTAACGGTATATTGCTTTCGAAAATCTGACATTGCAGGAAAAAGTTAGAGTAAAACGTAGAGAAAAATTGATGTTTTTTTTCACCTAAATTTCAATATTTTTCTTTTTCAGTTGTTATTTTCTGTAGGAAACCCTTGTAGATCTACACAACTTATCCATTGCTGAATTCAGAATTTTGTCTACTTTTCAGAAATGCTGCGGTTTCATGCTCATTTCTGTCACTGACTGGAAGGAGGCTGAAAGCACAAAAAAAAAATCGTAAAAATGGGGTATGTCCCAGTAAATGCCAAAATTGTGTTGAAAAATTGGGTTATCTGATTCAAGTCTGCCTGTTCCTGAAAGCTGGTGATTTTAGCACCGCAAACCCTTTGTTGATGCCATTTTCAGGGGAAAAAACCACAAGCCTTCTTCTGCAGCCCCTTTCTCCAATTGTTTTGAAAAAAACGAAATTTTCACTGTATTTCGGCTAATTTCTTGGCCTCCTTCTGGGGAACCCACGAAGTCTGGGTACCTCTAGAATCCCTAGGATGTTGGAAAAAAAAGGACGCAAATTTGGCGTGGGTAGCTTATGTGAACAAAAAGTTATGAGGGCCTAAGCGCGAACTGCCCCAAATAGCCAAAAAAAGGATCGGCACAGGAGGGGGGAAAAGGCCTGGCAGCGAAGGGGTTAATGAAGTCATTGCTACTAAGAAGTCAGAAATTGAATATCACACGAATGCATGATCTCAATTGGTGGTACCATTAGCCTTGTGAGTACAATATTTAGATTCCAAGCAGGAACTGGTGGGGTTCTTGGTGGAATTATACATTTTAGTCCTTCGATAAAGGCTTTAATAACAGGAACTCTAAAGAGTGAGGTATGTTGTATAGTCTGTAAGTATGCTGATATGGCAGTGTGATGAATTTTAATAGAGGAGAAAGCAAAATTTTCTTTTTGTAAATTAAGTAGGTACCATACAATATCTTGGATTGATGCTTTAAGTGGGTCTATATGTTTAGGTTGACAATAGTAAACAAAACATTTCCACTTGTTAGCATAGCACTGTCTAGTTGTAGGTTTGCGTGCTTGTTTCAGAACTTCCATACATTCTAATGGAAGTTGTAAGTATCCAAATTCTATGACTTCAGGAGCCAAATCGCTAAATTGAGAACACTGGGATTGGGATGCCTGATCTGACCTTTGTTTTGTGTTAACAAATCCGGTCTGTTTGGAAGTTTTCAACGAGGTACTACTGACAGATCTAAAAGTGTTGTGTACCAATGTTGCCGTGCCCACGCGGGGGCTACAAGTATCATGGTGAGAGAGGTGTGACACAGTTTGTTAACCAGAAATGGAATTAGTGGTAGAGGGGGAACAGCGTAAGCCAATATCCCTGACCAACTGATCCATAGAGCATTGCCTTTGGACAGAGGGTGTGGGTGCCTGGATGCAAAATTGTGGCATTTTCGTTTTCGGTTGTTGCGAATAGGTCTATTTCTGGTGTGCCCCACATTTGAAAGTACTGTTGAAGTACCAGAGAGTGAATCTCCCATTCGTGTATCTATTGCTGTGTCCTGCTTAGCAGGTCCATTAGCTGATTGTGTATCCCTGGGATGTATTCTGCTAGCAAGTAAATGTGATTGTGAATTGCCCATTTCCAAATTGTTTGGGCTAGAAGGGACAGTTGAGATGAATGTGTTCCCCCTTGTTTCTTCAGATAATACATTGATGTCATATTGTCTGTTTTTATCAAGACAGTTTTGAGGTTGAGAAGGGGTTGAGAAGCTTTTAGGGCAAGAAATAGAGCTAACAATTCTAAACAGTTTATGTGAGAAGTTAACTGTATTGAATTCCATTCCCCTTGCATGGTAAGGTTGTTGAGGTGAGCTCGCCACCTATCATTGATGCATCTGTTATTGTGGTCTGAGGCACAGGGTCCTGAAATGACCGCCCCTTTACTAAATTGTTGTGATTCCACCATTGAAGAGATGTGTGTGTTTGGCAGTCTAACAACACTACATCCTGCAACTGACCCTGTGCTCGAGACCATTGCTGTGGGAGGCACTGTTGTAGTGTTCTCATGTTTAATCTTGCATGCAGTACTATTGCTATGCATGATGCCATCATTCCCAATAGTTTTATGATAAACTTCACAGTGTAATGTTGATTTGGCAGTATCTGTGATATGAGATTTTGAAAAGCTTGTATCCTTTGTGTATTTGGATAGGCTAAGGAGTTCTGGGTATTGTGAATAGCACATAGCTAAGGTTGAACCTGTGTTGGTTGAAGATGAGATAGTGAACGTTAATGTGTGTAGTGTTTCTATTGTGTATTGAGTGTTTTGCTGACATTGTAGAATATTGCTTGATTTTATTAGCCAGTTGCCTAGACAAGGAAAGACAAGTATGTGTGAAAACCCTTGGAGCTGTTATGGCGAATGCAAGAACTTTGAATTGGTAGTGGTTTTCCGCTATCACAAATCTTGGTTATTTTCGATGAGCTGGATGGATGGGATTATGAAAATATGCATCTTTGAGATCTAATGCAGTCATGTAGTCTTGTTTTTGTGATAGTGGAATGACGTCCCGCAGAATTACCATGTGCAAGTGTTCTTACAGGATATATAGATTTAGTAGTCCGACATCCAGAATGGGTCTGAGAGTGCCATCCTTTTTGGAAATGAGGAAGTATAGTGAATATAACCCTATTCCGTGTTTAGATTTTGGAACCAATTCTATTGCTTCTTTTAGCAGTAGCGATTGTACCTCTTGTTGTAACAGAAGGTTGTGTTCTGGGGACAACCTGTGATAACGAGGGGGAATGTTTGGAGGAGTAGAAATGAGTTCTAGGCAGTAATCATTGCAGATAATCGAAAGTACCCATTGGTCTGTGGTGATATTTTGCCATTGGGAGTGGAATTGTTGCAGTCTGCCCCCCCCCCCCCCCAGGAGATGTGTGGGGTTGTGGTATACTGAGGAAGTCACTGTTTTGATGGAGTGGTGACACTCTTTGAGGCTTGAAATCTGCCTCGGAAGTGCTGACCTCTAGAATAGCCTCTAAATGCTCCTCTTTGGTATTGCTGTTGGCCTTGTTTAGGTTGTGAGGTAGAAGCATGTGCAGATTGGGGATTGAAACCTCCTCTACATTGTTGTTACGAAAGGAGCCCCTATAAGGTGTAGAGTATAGAGCTCCCATAGCCTTTGCAGTGTCAGAATCTTTCCTGATCTTTTCATTGGTTGTGTCAACTTCAGGACCAAATAGGTGTTTTTTTTAATCAAATGGCATATTAAGCACTGCTTGTTGGATTTCTGGTTTGAAACCAGAAGATCTTAACCATGCATGCCTACGTATGGTTATGGCAGTATATATGCTTCTAGCTTCTGTATCGGCAGCATCAAGAGAAGATCTTATTTGGTTGTTGCTTATTGCCTGACCTTCCACAATTTGTTGAGCCCTTTTTTGATGTTCTTTTGGCAGGTGTTCTAAGAATTCCTGCATTTCGTCCCAGTGTGCCCTGTCATATCTTGCTAGTAGGGCTTGTGAATTGGCAATGTGCCATTGGTTAGCTGCCCGTGTAGCTACCAGCAGCATCAAATTTCCTGCTTTGTCAGGGAAAGGGGTATCCTCTGAAGATTGGCTATTAGCTCTTTTCCTAGCAGCACTGACGACAACGGAGTCTGGTGGTACCGGTTGCATGATGTAAGTTGGGTATGTTAGTGCAGGTTTGTATTTTTTGTCAATTTGTTGTGTTAAAATTCTAGCCTTCACAGGTTCTTTAAATATGTCATCTGCATGTCTGGGCATGCCAGGCAACATTGGCAAGCACTCGTATTGTGAGTGGGTGGAGGACAATGTATTGAAAAGAAAATCCTCTTCCAAAGTCTGACTATGCATCTGTACACTCCATGGTACCAGCTGCTCTAGCTATACCTGTGTATGTGCTGTCCTATCCTCTGGGGGTGAAGGTTTGGAAGGATAGAGGTCTGAGTCATTTAGTGGTATGGGATCAGGACAATACAAATCCCAGGGGTCAACTGTATCACCATGTGAATATGTATGGGAGTAATGGTTTCTCCATCCTTTTAAAGATTTTTGCTGGTGGTGGAGCAGTATCAAGATTTTCTTGAAATGCCAACTTTCTTTTGGTTTGTGGAGGAGGTGAAGCAATGATCCTCCCAGTCTTTTTTTTTGGATATGTATCCTTGTTTGTTTGGCGTCCATGATTTCAAGTATAGGCTGAATATCTGATTCTTCAAAAATATATTCTGTTGTTTTAGGAAATTTAGAGGATTGATCATCAAAAGTCTTTGAGCTGTGCTTCACTCGGCTCGAAAGTCGTTGTTCCTCTGTATAAGATTTTTTCGGCTCTGAAGAGGATAACTTTTTCGGTCCCAAAAAATAGCCTGTGGTTTCGGCTCCGAAGCTGGACGTCAAACTTTCGACTCCGAAGAGTGCAGACATCGGATCTACTCGGATGTGGAGCTTTTCATGGATTTGCTTGACTCCAGCATCTAAATGCGTGTGGCCTTTTAGCGGGGCCAAACCCAAAAGGTCGGTCGCCGATGATTTTCTTTCGGGAGGAACCATGGCTCTCTGGCAGTGGTGCACCCAAGTCCTTGATAGGTCTCTTAGAAGTGGGCGTAGGGACAGTTGTAGTCACATGCTGAGCTGTACTGATCGGTTGGCTACCTTCGTCTGAGTCTGCTTCAGAGTCGGTGTCCTGAACGGAAACTGCCATCTGTGCTTGTTCTTCATCTATGGTGTTGATAAACTCTGTATGTTTCGACACCATCTCAAGTTCTCGATCTCCGATCATTCAGTGTCTTTTTCAACCGTAATAACCAACAAGCTTCACAGTCCTCTTCTCGATGCTCGTGAGAGAGACAGAGATTACATACCATGTGTTGATCTGTATACAGGAATTTTTGCGTGGCATTAAGGACAGAATCAGAATGGAGTCCAATCCATCAGGCTCTGATGTGGTATGCCGGAACAGGCCAGAGTTGGGCATGCGTGCCCAACAGAACATTTTCTGGTTTTCGACTGTACTATCGATTCGATAATAGATGGAAACGCGACCGAAACAATACGGACGGTGAAATAGAGTTATTATAAAGTTTCTGAATCTAAAGTCTCGGAGCAAGAGGAAAAATGTCCGAATCCAACAGCGGAAAGAAAACAATCTAACAAAGGACTCGATTCCCATGCACACTCTGAGTAATTCGATCCTGTGACTTGAAAAAAAGACTTCTTCGAAGAAAAACAACTTGTAACACTCCGTGCCTAACACTAGATGGCTTAACCTATGCATAGCATGTGTATCTGCAGCTACACATGCCACCAAACATATATACACACAAACACACAAAAAACTTCTACCCACATCTGCGGGAATATAGGTTTCTACCCCCACCAAAACCTACACAAAAGGGCTGCACAAGCGCCTAAAAAAGAACTCCTTTCAACTCTGCAGCATTCGTCTCTTGCTGGGCAGGACAGCATTGCCGACGTGCCTACCAAATGATGATACCATGTCACAGGGCATAATTAGGATGCTGCTTGGATGTCTGGTATAAATGTGAAGCCATTCCTGCAGGCACAAAACAGCTGCTCCTGCAGTTAATGATTCAATGTGTGAATGGAAAGCTCCTATGTCATCCGGAGGAGAGTCTGTAGAAGAGGAGTAGAGATTTCAGATGTTGGAGCAACATAATACTCTCATACTGGACAGTTTATTGTGGATTCTTTCCCTCCTCCTTTCCTACTGCAGAATATTTGATCTCATGAACTCATAGCCCACTCAGGGGACTCCCTTCACACACAACATGCAGTAGAAATCTGAGGTAGGGTGGTATCGGGTGAAATGGTGCTCTCTGTGCCTTCACCTGACTGGCTCACATTTTTGTCTTATTGAATAAAGTGAAAAAACTACTAAAGTAGCCATGTTTTGAGCCATCTAGGCAATGTCTGATTGCATAGTGTTTCCCAGGACTCCTGTGGGACTCCCAGCTCAATGGCTGGGATGATTCAAGCATATAAATCTATGAAATCTCCAATACTGGATAACTATTGTACTAGACACCAGACACTAGGCTACTTCTAATTTGCTATCCTCACTTTGGTTTCTAACTCTATTAAGTATTCTACATATAGAATGTTTAGTTAATTCTCCAAATCTGGCTCCACTGCAATGAAAGCAATTCCAAATTCATATTGCATGTCAACACTTGTGTGGTATTTTTTTTCCCCTGGAAAAAGAATAAGTGGAGGGATGTAGAACACTCCATTGGTAAGCTTGGTTCAGTGGTGCTTTTCAAGTGAACGTATATAAGAAAAATGTTTTGCACTGCGTAGGATCCCACTACTTTTTCTTCCATGAGAACACATCTACTTCTACTTTTAAAATTGTACTTATCTGTGGCAGAGTGTGCATCAAGTAGCTGTACACCTTTAGTAGGCTTATACACGATTTTGACTTTCCCCAGTTCCAAACTTCAGTTTCGCCTTCAAAATGTATTATAAGTGGAGCTCAAGATGTGTCTCGTGGAGCTACGATTCGCACAAAATAACTTTGCCAAGTTGGAAGAAGCTGCATAGTTTGAAGATGCTGTATTACAAGCTTTACAGTAAGCTACCGAACAAGGGGATGAGGTTGGAGGTCCAGTTAAAACAAATTCTAGAACGGAGAAGGCAGCAAAGCTGTTAGAGCAATTCTGTAATGTTCAAATTTGAATGTAAGCCTTATTTAAACAGATTTAGTTATAAAATGCACTGTAGATGTATGTATTGCTTTTTGTATTATTTTATAAATACATAGATATCGTACATTTAAAAGCAAGATGTTTTGTTGAGAGGATGATGTAATGCTTGGTTCTGCCCCATTTGTCATGTGGGCAAATTATTAAATATGAAAATTATGTAGTATACCTCAACTGTTCACTGCATGTTGGGACTAAGCAGTGAGCTGGGACAAGATCACTGGTCAAAATAAAATTTTAGTGAAATCTCATCTTGCTCAGAGGTACAAAAAGTGTAGCTTACAATTTTAATGCAGGAGTAACAGGATGATAGTATCAATAGGTCGATACATAAACTAAATAGCTGCATCAACTCTAAAAAGAATGACAGATGTATAATGTAGGAACAAGTATCACGAAAACTGGTTTTAGACTAGTAAATAAATATCACAAGAAGATGGGTCTAAGCTCTACCCCAACAGGAGACATTACACCATTTCTTTAAAAATGGGATGACAAAATAGCGAGATGTCTGAGAGACCATTGTGACGATTCAAGACTACTTGGAACTGACTGATTTTGTTTTTTAAGAATGTGTTCATGATCAAATGAAAATACTACTAGAGTTAAGTCAACACATTGTGTCCCTGTCGGTACCGTTGAGGTAAATCTCAAAACACTAGTAGTTAGCATCATATTTGCTCATACTATAAACTAACACAGGCCATTACCACCTCATTTAGTTTTCCTCATAATTTCCAACTGTGAGTCCTCACAGGGGAGACAGAAAATACTACTCCCCCCTTCCCCCCAACCTATCCTACAGTATGCACATTTTAGAGTTATGTTCTTCTAAAACCTGGAAATAGCCTTTACTTTTATCACTGTCCTTGGCTCCTTCTACTAATCTACCCATAGCCTACCATGATGGCCTGTTTTCCTGTCTCCATTTGGAGACATGTTTCCCCAATCGGCGAGTTCCATTTCCATTCACAAAATTCTCTTTTCTTGTTTTGCAGGCTAAGCAGCTTTGGGGGTTTTGCTTTTCCTTATCTTGTTTACAGACACACTGTGGCAGGAAGATGTTTTGCAGATGGCTCATCCATCTGTCACATCTTGTGTGCTGTAGATGTAGGATACCTTTAGAGGCACAAGAGGCTCCAGTGAAGCTGTGGAATCCCACTGTAGGGAGTCTGTTCTTAGCTGGTGTTACTGCCCTCATCTAGGTTCCTTCTCGGGCAATATTTGTGCTCCTTGCGAGCATGTGCAAGTGGTTCATTGAGCTGTCTGTCACAATGGATGCACCTTGACCTTAACTTTTCTCCGATGACACCCCGTGCTTGTGGTTCTGGTGGGGGTATTCCCTTTCTGCAGAGGCTGTGTGGTTTAAGAGGCTGGCCGTCCCTTGTAGTCACACCTTTGCCTTTCTTCACCCTGCAGGAGCCCAGGCTTCAGATCTGCCTTCTTAAATATGCTTGGTGGTGGGGTTTGATTGACTGGATACCAGGAGTTCTTATCCTCCGACTTTGTAGGGCAGAGGGTGGCAGTGGTTAAAAGGTACTTACACATTTTGGCTCTTAACTCTGGCTTTCTGACGCTTTATGCCTTCTGTGTTTTGTCGACCTATTTAAACGCGTCTTAGGTCATCCCTTGTACAAACCCTTCAAAACTATTAAAATTTTAGGTCTTCGCTACGGACAGGTTTAACTGTCTGCTGGCAAGACCTATTGTGTCCAATAGAAATCTTATTTTCTTAGGGCAGGCTTTAGGTTAGCCACTTGCTCATGACTAGATTATTTTTCCTTCTCACTTCCCAGATTCAACAGCTCTCCTCCCTATTTTTGTGTTTGTCCCATTGAGGAGTATTTCTGTCCAATGTAGCTAATCTTCCACTTCTGACACCAAACGTTAGTGGGAGGTTCGACTATTTCTTCTCCCTCGCTCTCAAGGTGCCCCTCCACTGGTTTCCTCCTCCCCCTTTTCTTCTGCACACCTGGCATCGTCTTGTCCCTTGGAGCAACAGTGCATCGGCACAATAAGCTACTGAATGGGTTTTAATTTTAACAAAAAACATTTCAAAGATACTTGGTGGCCATCTTTGAACTGGTTTTGCTAAAATAAAACAAAACTCATTCAAGTATAGGTGCTACTGATGTGCAGTCATGGCCATTTGCCAATGCTTGTTGTAACACTGATTTACTGCCCTAAGACAGCATTCCAGGGTTTGCTAAACGTTTCCTGACATAGCAACAAATTTTAGGCTCTATGCTTTAAAGAGATTTTTCAATATTGTGTCTGCAAAGGTGGGACGTTCTGAACAATAGTCCCTTATTATATTTCAAAATTTCTGATGGCCTTTCGCTTAAAGCTGAAAACAATCCTTTCTATTTTCATCCAACATTATATATGCATGGTTACAAAAGGACACACTGTATACTTCCAAAATAATAACGGTGCCCCTGGAAGGAGCCAATTTTAATTCTCAAGCTCTACTCACTGTGTAATGTACTTTCATTTCAAAGGTCTCCATAGATGGCTTGTCTTTTCAATGTTTTGTATAGTTGTAGTAACATTTTTGTTCCCCCGTACGCTGTAATTAATTTATAGAAGTTTGTGATTCTATTCTGGCTGCTGTTCCTATTAAGCCAGTGCTGGATCTGTCTGGAATGTAATATTTCCTTCATTTCCACCCCAAATTATCTTATGCATTCTTCAAATGATTTGATCCTCCCCATCTTAATGTAACTAACTCATCCTTTAAATGTATTTCATACTGATCAAATGGGAGGCTAATTGGCTTTCATTAAAAAAAAAAAAAAAGACTAAGGGGGTCATTACAACCCTGGCGGACGGTGTTAAAGGTGCGGTAAGACCGCAAACAGGCCGGCGGAAAAAAAAAGGGAATTATGACCGTGGCGGAAACCGCCAACAAAGACAGCCACTTTAACACTCCGACCGCCAGGGCGGTACAGACAAGCAGCGCGGCGGTCACCGCCAACAGACAGGCGGGAGACAAAGTACCGCCCACAGTATCACGACTTACCAATCCGTCACCTCTTCCGGGATGGATTCACCGTGGATAAAAACACGGTGGAAACAGCCATTTCAATGGGAAAACGCTCACCTCTACACACTCCACGAGGAAGGAGGCCACCATAGAGCCGGAACTCCAAATACTCCCTGCAATAGTCTTCCTGCTCCTCTACGATCATCAGCAACGCCAGCGCCGAAGACAACGGTGAGTACTGCACCTACGACATAGGGGAGGCAAAAGTCAGGGACACACACACGCAACACCCCAACCCTCACCCACTACAACACACACAACAATGCATATCCAAACATCACAGTAACAACCCCCCAGGAAGAATGCAAAGACAAAAGAAAATGAGTTCAACCATTGTAATGTATCAAAATACAGTAAGCCAATGGGGGTCATTATGACCTCAGCGGTCTTTTTTTCAAGACTGCCGTGCGGAAGACCGCCTGTGCAGGCGGTTTGCCGCTCGGCCTATTATGACCGTTGGCAGCTCTCCATCCCCTTACGGACGGAGAGCCGCCCACAGCCATACTGGCGGGGAAGTGGAGGTTACTCCACCTCTACCGCCACGCCAACAGAACACTGCCCAGCGAATCACGTCCTGTGATTCGCCGTTGCGGTGTTCTGTTGGTGGTGTTGTGTCGGCGGAGCTGCCCCCATGGCTCCCGTCCCCTCCCGGAGGATCGATGGACCAGGTAAGTCGATCGTCCGTTAGGGGAGGGGGGTGGGGGGGTGTTGTGTGCGTGCATGGGGGTGTGCGTCTGAGTATGTAGTGGGGGTGTGTGTGCGTGTATGCTTGTGGGGGTGATGCGTGTTTGGGATTGAGTGCGTGTATGTCTGTGGGTATGTCTGTATGGATGTGTGCGTGTATGTTTGAATGTGGGTGTGCGTGTCTGACTGTGTGTGTGTGTATGGTGGCATGTATATTGTGGTGTGCGTGTGTGTGTTGGTGGTGCCTGCAAGCGTGTCGGGTGTGTGTGAGTTATGTGATGTTGGGGGTCGGGTGGGGAGGGGGGCCCTGCCACCTTTGGGGGGGTGGCAGAGGTGGTGGTGGTGGTGGTGGGGGGGGGGGGGGGGTGGTAGGGGAAGGAGTCGGGGTGGGGGTGATGGAGACCCCTATCAGTGCCAGGGAAGGAATTCCCTGCCACTGATAGTGCTTACCGCCATGGATTTCATGGCGGTTGAGACAGCTGGAAATCCACGGCAGTAAGCCGGGTCGAAATACCGCCGGCGGTATAGTGACAGCCGACGGGCTGGAGACCCAGGTCTCCAGCCCAGCGGGCAGAACGGTGAACCAGCGGATGACCATGCCGGTTACCGCCATAGTCATAATTCCACAAGGTAAGACCGCCAGCCTGTTGCCGTTCTTACCGCCGGTTCTCCGCCTTTCCGCCAGGGTCGTAATGGCCCCCAATATGGAAAATGTCACTTACCCAGTGTACATCTGTTTGTGGCATGAGACGCTGCAGATTCACATGCTGTGCACATCCCGCCATCTAGTGTTGGGCTCGGAGTGTTACAAGTTGTTTTTCTTCGAAGAAGTCTTTGAGTCACGAGATCGAGGGACTCCTCCCCTTTCGGCTCAATTGCGCATGGGCGTCGACTCCATCTTAGATTGTTTTCCCGTAGAGGGTGAGGTAGGAGTTGTGTATTATAGTAATAGTGCCCATGCAATGGAGTAAATATGTATGTACATAATGTGTTTAAAAGTAATATATTTACAAATGTTCAAGATCAACTTAGAACGGCTACAGGCTCCCGGGGAGATGGGAGGGCGCATGTGAATCTGCAGCGTCTCATGCCACAAACAGATGTACACTGGGTAAGTGACATTTTCCGTTCGATGGCATGTGTAGCTGCAGATACACATGCTCTGCATAGACTAGTAAGCAGTTATCTCCCCAAAAGCGGTGGCTCAGCCTGTAGGAGTTGAAGTTGTTTGAAATACATTTCGTAGTACTGCTTGTCCTACTGTGGCTGGCTGTGTTGTTAACACATCTACGCAGTAATGCTTGGTAAACGTATGAGGCATAGACCATGTGGCTGCCTTACATATTTCAGTCATTGGAATGTTTCCTAGAAAGGCCATGGTAGCACCTTTCTTTCTAGTTGAGTGTGCCTTTGGTGGGGGGCAGTTCTCTTTTTGCTTTGATATAACAGGTCTGAATGCATTTAACTATCCACCTGGCAATGCCTTGTTTGGATATTGGATTTCCTGTATGAGGTTTTGGGAAAGCAACAAACAATTGTTTCGTTTTGCAAAATTGTTTGGTTCTATCAATGTAGTACATTAGTGCTCTTTTGATGTCTAATGTATGTAATGCTCTTTCAGCCACAGAATCTGGTTCTGGAAAGAACACTGGTAGTTCCACTGATTGATTAAGTGGAACGGTGATATGACTTTTGGTAAGAACCTAGGATTTGTTTGTAAAACTACTTTATGCTTGTGTATCTGAATAAAAGGTTCTTGTATGGTAAATACTTGTATTTCACTTACTCTTCTTAGAGATGTGATGGCAATTAGAAATGCTACTTTCCATGTTAAGTATTGTATCTCACATGAGTGCATGGGTTCAAAATGTGGACCCATGAGTCGTGTTAAGACAATGTTGAGGTTCCACGATGGAACTGGTGGGATAATTCTTTTTAGGCCCTCCATAAATGCTTTTATGACTGGGATCCTAAACAATGAGGTTGAGTGCGTAATTTGCAGATAAGCTGAAATTGCGGTGAGATGTATCTTAATGGATGAAAAAGCTAACTTTGATTTCTGTAAATGTAGTAGGTAGCTTACGATGTCTTTAGCAGATGCATGTAATGGTTGAATTTGATTATTATGGCTATAATAATCAAATCTTTTCCACTTATTTGCATAGCAATGTCTTGGGGTTGGTTTCCTAGCTTGTTTTATGACCTCCATACATTCCTGTGTAAGGTCTAGATGTCCGAATTCTAAGACTTCGGGAGCCAACTTGCTAGATTCAGTGATGCTGGATTTGGGTGTCTGATCTGTTGTTTGTTTTGAGTTAACAGATCTGGTCTGTTTGGAAGCTTGGTATGGAGCACTACTGAGAGGTCTAGTAGTGTTGTGTACCAAGGTTGCCTTGCCCAAGTTGGTGCCATTAGTATGAGTTTGTTTTGACTCAATTTGTTTACTAGATATGGAAGGAGTGGAAGAGGGGGGAAAAGCATATGCAAATATCCCTGACCAACTAATCCATAACGCATTGCCCTGAGACTGCTCCTGTGGGTACCTGGATGCGAAGTTTTGGCATTTTGCGTTTTCTTTTGTTGCAAATAGGTGTATTTGCGGTGTTCCCCATCTTTGGAAGTAAGTGTTTAGTATTTTGGGGGTGAATTTCCCATTCATGGATTTGTTGGTGATCCCGAGAGAGATGGTCTGCTAACTGGTTCTGACATCCTGGAACGAACTGTGCTATTAGGCGAATGTGGTTGTCAATCGCCCAATGCCATATTTTCTGCGCTAAGAGACACAACTGCGTTGAGTGCGTCCCTCCTTGTTTGTTCAGATAATACATTGTTGTCATGTTGTCTGTTTTGACAAGAATGTGTTTGTGGGTTATTATAGGTTGAAATGCTTTCAATGCTAGAAATACTGCTAGTAGCTCTAAGTGATTTACGTGAAGCTGTCTCTGCTGAGTGTCCCATTGTCCTTGGATGCTGTGTTGGTTGAGGTGTGCTCCCCACCCTATCATGGAAGCATCCGTTGTGATTACGTGTTGAGGCACAGGGTCTTGAAAAGGCCGCCCTATGTTTAAATTTATGTTGTTCCACCATTGAAGCGAGGTGTATGTTTGGTGGTCTATCAACACTAGATCTCGAAGTTGACCCTGTGCTTGTGACCATTGTGAAGCTAGGCACCATTGTAAGGGCTGCATGTGTAATCTTGCGTTTGGGACAATTGCTATGCATGATGACATCATGCCTAGTAGTTTCATCACCATTTTTACTTGTATCTTTTGTTTTGGGTGCATGGCCTGTATTACATTGTGAAATGCCTGAACCCTTTGTGGACTTGGAATGGCAATCCCTTTTGTTGTGTTGATTGTCGCTCCTAAGTATTGTTGTATTTAACATGGCTGTAGGTGTGACTTGTTGTAGTTGAGTGAGAAACCTAGTTTGTGAAGGGTTTCTATGACATACTTTGTGTGTTGTGAACACTTTTCTTGCGTATTGGTTTTGATTAACCAATCGTCTAGGTACGGGAACACATGTATTTGCTGTCTTCTGATATGATCAGCCACTACTGCCAGGCATTTTGTAAAAACTCTTGGCGCTGTTGTTATCCCGAATGGCAACACCTTGAACTGGTAATGTACCCCTTGGAATACAAACCTTAAGTACTTTCTGTGTGAAGGATGTATCGGTATATGGAAATATGCATCCTTTAGGTCCTAGTGGTCCTAGTGTTGTCATGTAGTCTTGTTGTTTGAGCAATGGGATCACGTCTTGCAGTGTCACCATTTGAAAGTGATCTGATTTGATGTAGATGTTTAATGTTCTGAGATCTAATATAGGTCTTAGAGTTTTGTCTTTTTTGGGTATGAGAAAGTACAGTGAGTAAACTCCTGTACCTCTCTGATGAATTGGTACTAACTCTATTGCATCTTTTTGCAACAACGCTTGGACCTCCAGTTGTAAAAGATCCATGTGTTGTTTTGACATATTGTGTGTTTTCGGTGGGACATTTGGAGGGAATTGTAGAAATTCTATGCAATTACCAAGCTGGATAATGGCTAGGACCCATGTGTCTGTTGTTATTTCTTCCCAGTGTTTGTAGAACTTGGTTAGTCTCCCCCCCCAGTGGTGTTATGTGTTGGGGATTTGTGACGTTGAAGTCACTGCTTATTTTGTGGAGTTTTGGGACTCTGGAACTCCCTTCTATACTGTCCCCGAAAACTTCCCCGCTGATATTGGCTTTGATAAGTGGGTCTTGATGGTGAGGTTGAGGGCTCTGTGCTCTGTCCCGAAACGCCCCCCCTAAACTGATTTCCGAAAAGTGCCTCTGCTCTGTGGGGAGTAGAGTGCGCCCATGGCTTTGGCCGTATCAGTGTCCTTTTTAAGTTTTTCGATAGCAGTGTCCACCTCCGGCCCAAACAACTGCTGTCCGTTAAATGGCATATTCAGCACGGCTTGTTGTATTTCCGGCTTGAATCCTGATGTATGCAGCCATGCGTGTCTCCGTATTGTCACTGCTGTATTTACAGTCCTAGCAGCTGTGTCCACTGCATCCATTGCTGACCGTATCTGATTGTTCGAGATACTCTGTCCTTCCTCCACCACTTTTTGTGCTCTCTTTTGGAACTCTTTGGGCAAATGTTCTATGAAATGTTGCATTTCCTCCCAATGAGCCCTATCATATCCAGCCAACAAGGCCTGTGAGTTGGCAATGCGCCATTGGTTGGCCGCTTGTGCCCCTACTCTTTTCCCCACAGCGTCAAACTTACGACTCTCTTTGTCTGGAGGTGGTGCATCTCCTGATGTGTGTGAGTTCACCCTCTTGCGAGCTGCCCCTACTACCACTGAGTCTGGTGTTAACTGCTGTGTGATGTACATAGGGTCTGTTGGTGGCGGTTTGTACTTCTCCACCCTTGGAGTAATGGCCCTGCCTTTCACAGGCTCCTGAAACACTTGTTTGGAGTGTTTCAGCATTCCAGGTAGCATGGGGAGACTCTGGTACTGGCTGTGTGTGGAGGAGAGTGTGTTAAATAGAAAGTCATCTTCTATCGGCTCTGCATGCAGGGTGACATTATGAAACGCCGCTGCTCTTGACACCACCTGTGTGTAGGCGGTACTGTCCTCAGGTGGTGACGGTCTAGCTGGATAACAGTCGAGACTGTTATCTGACACAGGCGCATCATAAAGATCCCATGCGTCGGGATCATCCTGACTCATCCCTGTATGAGTTGGGGACTGCATCATTGGTGGAGTGGCTACCGGTGATGGTTGTGGTGAGCGTTGTGGAGATGGTGGCGGGGTTACTTGTCTTGCCACCTTTGCCTGTGGCTGCTTGCCTTTCTCTTGGAAGGCAAGTTTTCTTTTCATTCGTATTGGAGGGAGAGTACTGATCTTCCCCGTCTCCTTTTGAATGTGGAGCCTTCTTTGAGTGTAATCTGGCTCCATTGTTTCTAGTTCCTGTCCAAATCTGTGTCCTTGCATTTGTGAGGACAGGCCTTGTTCCTCGGTATAGGAACTTGTTTTCAGTTCCGAGGCCGGATGTTTCGGTATGGAAACTTTTTCGGCAGCTTTTTTCGGTTCCGATGACACTTTTTTGCTCTTCGGCGTACTGATCTCTCGGTGCCGCCCTCTCGGTGCAGAGATTGTTCTGACCCGGTGTCTCGGGGTCGAGTCTGCTCTGTGCTGGTATCTAGACCGGAGTCGGATGACTTCGACACATGCATGCCCTTTTTTGGTGCCGATGCTCGGTCACCTATCTTTCGGGTTAAGCCATGGCCTGTTGGTGGTGGCGTCCCCTGGGCTTTAGTGGTCTTTCCGTGAGTTTTGTGTATCGACGACTTACTCACGGTTTTCGGCGTCTGTTCAGGATCGAGCTCTTCCGAGTCCAAATCCTCGATGGAGAAGGTTTCTTCCTCTTCTTCCACGTGTTTTTGTCCTGTCGCCACCAACGCCATTTGTAGTCTTCTTGCTCTTCGGTCTCTTAACGTCTTCCTGGACCGAAACGCTTGACAGGCCTCACAGGTATCCTCTTTGTGTTCTGGAGACAAACACTAATTACAGACCAGATGCTGATCTGTATAAGGATACTTGTTGTGACATTCGGGGCAGAAGCGGAATGGGGTCCGTTCCATTAGCCTTGAAGACGTACGTGGTCGGGCCGACCGGGCCCCGCCGGGGAATCGAAAACCCGGAAGGGCCGCCAGGGCTCTTCAAAATTCGGTGGCGACCTGTTGTAAATAGCCCGATACCGAACGCAAACAATACTGTCGAATTTTCCGAGATTCTAACTAACTTTCCGAACCGAAACGTGGAGCGAAAAGGAACACGTCCGAACCCGATGGCGGAAAGAAAACAATCTAAGATGGAGTCGACGCCCATGCGCAATGGAGCCGAAAGGGGAGGAGTCCCTCGATCTCGTGACTCGAAAAGTCTTCTTAGAAGAAAAACAACTTGTAACACTCCGAGCCCAACACTAGATGGCGGGATGTGCACAGCATGTAGTTAGTAGTGCAGGTATGCACCATTCAATGTCCGTGGACCACTGGGCCCAAAATGCATGGGCGAGGCCCACATCAGATACCTGACCAGAAACAGAGAGAACACTGCTGGGGCATCAGATCGAAATACAACAGGCACCTCAGGGGGAAGGGAAGAGGGGGGGGGGGGGTGGATGGAGGGAGGCACCTCAGCCAGATGACAGCACCACGCCAGATCCACGACGGGGCTCCATGCCCATTGATGTATCCTGGGGAGTGCAAAGCCACAGTCTCTCAAGTCTCTACAGTGGGTGGCTTGCCCACTGTACCATCCTGGGGAGTGCAAAGCCACAGACTCACAAGTCTTTTCAGTGGGTGGTTTGCCCACTGTACCATCCTGAGGAGTGCAAAGCCACAGTCTCTCAAGTGGATGACAGTCTCCACTGGTTCTGGAGGGGGACTGGTTGTCAAAGCCCAGCTCACCTGAGTCCTTGTTCAGTTCTGATGGAGGTTGAAGACAATCCGACCCCACCCTGAAACTGCTTGTTCCAGCACACTAGTTTTTAAAACAGTGCACTAAGAACAGAAGCTCAAGGGTAGGGGGGAAGTGGATAAAATATAATAAAGAGACAACACCATTCTTGCGTTTCCACTGTTGAAGTGATGCACAAATCTGTGGCCCTCTAAGACTTCTTTAGAAACTGGTGCCTAATGAAACATAAACAAAGAACAGATAAGTACAACCTATTCCTAACTGGGTTCCTGACTATCCCTTTATTTATTAGAAATTTTCTTCTAAAAGTACCTCTTGGATCCTGGTCTCTAGTTTCCAGGTTTGGAATGTGTTACTGCTCTGGGATGTGCTTTCTATTACTCTAAAGCTTCTAAAACATTAAACAAATACCGTTATCAGAATTACCAATATCAAACATTCATCTTAATATAACTAAAGCCTAAATTCCCAATAGCAGACTCACTTTTCCCATATTTCCAGAATCTTTTATAAAACAAATACTGTACTTTTACGTCAAAATACAGCATGCAATTTGTGCAAGTCCTTGATTTACTGTTTGCCTTGCTGTTAATGGTTTCCACGGTTCGATTCTTAAAAGTTCCATAAAAAAAGAAAACAAAATGTTTGCTTCACAAAGTTCCGCAAAGTATTCTTGTAACAAAGAGTTTGAATCACAATGTTCGTGGAAGGTATCTTGTTTCAAATTGTCTATACACGAATCCAGAAATTGTTGTCAAAGTTCTTTCAGGTAATAAAAGTTTTGCACTTACTTGTTGCTGGCAAGAGATACTGATCAGTCTAACCTTGTCTTCTTTCTCTTTTGCAGGTTGCTTGTAGGAGAGAGGCTGAGGCAAGGAGGAACCAGAAACCGGAAGAAGGAAGAGCCAGCAGCTGCGCCCATTGAAGCCAATGAAAGTCTGTAGAGAGCAGGAGTGCCAGCGCCGAGGGATCTGTCCTCAGGTAAGCGGGAGGTAGACGAGCACAAGCACTGGGTGAGGCATGGGGCTGCCTTTTATAGACAGGGCTGGGTGTGGTCCTCACATGCTGCACATGTTCTTGAAAGGTGTGCAGAGCTGGGTGTGGTTTGAAGAGCTGGGTGTGGTCCTCACATGCTGCACATGTTCTTGAAAGGTGTGCAGAGTTTCAGTTATTATGCAAATGAGTTAAATTAACACATGGCCTAGAGAGGAGTGTTTTAAAGAAGCCTTGGTAAAAGCAAGGCCCAATGTGTAAACAAAACAGCACATTAAACAACATACACAGAAGCCTAGGGGGGGAGGAAGGTGAGATAACAAGAAAGGCTTTCAATAGTAAGTTTAAAAGGGAGCTATTACAGAACCCACTAGTGCAGTGAGAGGGGACATGCTCTTTGCTGTGCACAAACCCTAACAGTTGCCCCCCTCAAAGGCCCTCCTACAGGACGGGGTTTTCCTGGATTTTTTAAATAAAACCGTCTAATCAGCTGTGGGGCATGTACATATGATGCTGGTTCCCATGAATTCTCAGATTCATCATATCCTTTCCATTCTACTAAATAAAACAGACGTCCACTAATTCTTTTTGAGTCTTTTATGCTTTTCACTTCATATTCTAGATTTCCCTTAATTGGTATGGGTGGAGGTGGTGGTTCAGGTCGGGTTTTTGGATTGTACGGCTTAAGCAAGGACACATGGAATGTAGTATGTACTGGATATTCTTTTGGTAAATCTAATTTTACTGTTACCGGGTTTACTATGGCAGTTATACTAAAGGGTCCAATGAAACGTGGTTGCAGCTTTCGGGATCCCTGTATGTTTAGGTTCTTTGTGGAGAGCCATACCTTGTCACCGATTTTATACATTGGGGCCTCAGATCTGTGTTTGTCTGCTTGTCTTTTCATGCTTTCCTTGTACTTTAATAAATGTTTCCTGGCTTTGTCTTGTATGTCACCAAACCTCGTTAGTCTATCCGTTACTGTAGGTAACAGAGAATCTTCTAACAAAATGGGTATAGCTCTTGGATGATACCCCTGCAAGAAATAGAATGGTGAGCAAAGTAGAGCTGAATGCTCAGTATTATTATAAACAAACTCCGCTACAGGGAGAGCTTCCAGCCATTCACTAGAATAATCAGCCAATAAACAACGTAGCGTTTGAAGTAAGGTTTGGTTCAGTCGTTCAGTCTGTCCATCTGTCTCTGGGTGGAAAGCAGTGGATAATGCCACATCTATTTTCAGTTTTTTACATAATTTTTTCCAAAATTTTGAGTTGAACTGGCTCCCTCGGTCTGACACCACTTTGCTTGGCAAACCATGTAAACGCACAATTTCCCTTATAAAAATATCGGCAAATTCTGCCGCCGTGGGTAATTTCCGTAATGGTACAAAATGTGCCATTTTAGATAAAAAATCCACTATAACCAACACTGTTGTGAAAGATTTTACAGGTGGTAAACCTACAATAAAGTCCACGCTCACAGTGTGCCAAGGTTGTTGGGTGTTGGCATTGGTATTAACAAGCCGTCAGGGGCCTTATGAGAAGATTTATGTCTTGCACAAATTGGACAGGTAGTGACAAATTGCTTAATGTCCTTTCTTATAGTGTCCCACCAAAAGTGTTTTTGCACATTTTCCAGGGTTTTTACCCAACCAGGATGACCTGCCAACGGTGAGGCGTGATGCCAAATTATCACCTGTGTTTGTAATTCAGAGGTGGGCACTAACAGCATGTTGTCGTGATACAATAAACCTCGTTGTATTGTGTTATGGGAATCCTTTAACCAATCCTGAGGTGCTATTTGCATGTGTGCATTATATAGATCTGTGATGAAATCCTTCTGTTGTACTGGTGCCAAAAACGTTTGGGGAGGAATAATGGGTTCTCCTATTTTATCTTGTTTCATGTCTGAGGTATGTCCGTATCTAGATAACACATCAGATTGAATTTGTTGTGCACCTGGTCTATAGGTTATTACAAAGTCAAATGTGCTAAAAAAATTTAACCAGCGCATCTGACGTGGTGTTAGTGCTTTAAGTGATCCAAAAAACTGTAGGTTCCTATGGTCAGAAAAGATTGTAACTGGGTACTTGGCTCCCATTAAATGGTGCCTCCATTCTGAAAAGGCTACTTTGATAGCTAGTAGTTCCCTTTCAGCCACAGTGTAATTTTGTTCAGCTGGTAATAACTTTTTGGAATAGAAGGCTATAGGATGTAACTGGCCATCTACTGCATCTCGTTGAGAGAGAACTCCTCCTAAAGCTACTTGTGAAGCATCCGCTTCAAAAAAAAAAAAAAAGGCAAGTCAGGATCAGGATGTTTCAGAATTGGGGCTGAAGTGAACTTTTGTTTTAGGAGTTGAAAGGCGTGTGCCGCCTCATCAGTCCAAAGAAATCGTTGCCCTTTCCGCAACAAGGTAGTTATTGGGGCCGCAATGTCTGCAAAATGTGCAATAAACCTCCTATAAAAATTGGCGAAACCCAGAAATTTCTGAATATCTTTTACAGAGGATGGTTCTGGCCAATCAGCAATAGCACTGATTTTCTTTACATCCATAGTTATTCCTTGAGGTGACAGGCAGTATCCTAAAAAGTCCACCTTGCTGACATTAAAAGTACACTTTTCTAACTTAGCAAAAAGATGATTTTCTTTTAACTTTGATAATACTGCACAAACATGTTGGGTATGTTCTTCTGAGTTCTTAGAGTAAATGAGGATGTCGTCTATGTATACTAGGACACAAACGTCCAGGAATTCGTGTAGGACCTCATTTATAAAGAACTGAAAGGCCGCAGGGGCATTACATAACCCAAAGGGCATTACTGTGTACTCAAATAAACCAAACTTTGTCTTGAAAGCTGTCTTCCACTCATCCCCCTCTTTTACTCGGACCAGGTGGTAAGCTCCCCGCAGATCTAGTTTAGTGTATACAGTAGAATGTCTTAATTGATCCAATAACACAGGTATTAGGGGAAGAGGATATTTATTCTTTATTGTGCCTTATTTAGTCCTCTATAATCGATACACGCGCGCAGGAATTTATCCGGCTTCGGGATAAAAAAGAGTGGAGATGACACCGGAGATGTGGAATGACGGATGAACCCAGACTGTAGTAGGTCATCTAGGTAGGTTCTTAAGTATTTGGTTTCTTCGTCAGTCAAAGCATATACTCTGTTATTAGGTAAAGGGGCCCCTGGGATAAGATCTACACGACAGTCATAAGACCTATGTGGGGGCAGCACACTAGCCTTTACTGGATCAAAGACGTCTTTAAAGTCAGAATATTCAGGAGGGAGACTTGGTTCATCTTGTGTAACACTAGCACAGTGTAATACTGTGCTCTGTTCTGTACCTGCTTCTTGATAGCAATTGGTTCTACAGAAAGAGGAATCCAAAGTAACAGTTCTATTCACCCAATCAATTTTTGGGTTATGAGTTGTTAACCAGGGTACCCCGAGAATCAAACCAAAATTAGGAGTATCTATCAGATCAAAGCTAATCACCTGTGTGCCCGTTCTGACAGACCATAACAAGTGGACTTGTTTGTTTTGTGATTAATCCAGAGGTCAATTCTGACCCATCCACTGCACATACTGCTTCTGGACAAGGCTTTAGGCACATAGGAAGTCCTAAGTTTTCAGCTAACTTATTATCCACAAAATTTCCTGTCGCGCCTGAGTCCAGTAGGACAGGGAGAGAATGCCTCACTTGGGTAGTAACAATTAAAACGACCTGAATTATGAAATGTCTAGGTATGTGCGGTACCATGAAGGCTGCAGCATTAGAGGTTTGATTAAGATGTTTTCTCGAACAAGTAACCTCTCCCCTTGTCGAGCTTAATCGTTTCCCGATTCAGTTGAGGAGGTGGAGGAAACAGCACCCTTTCGTGGATTTTTAGGCTTTACTGGACATTCTCTGGCAAAGTGACCTGCCCTTCCACAATATAAACATAATTGAAGTTTTCTCCTTCTTTCTTTTTCCTCTGATGTGAGTGGACCTCTGAGTGTCCCTATTTGCATAGGCTCAGGGAGTTTATTATCTGGGTCTTTCTTCTCGTGTCTAATAAAAGTTAACCGTGATTCCAGTTTGTATTTATCTCCCTTTCTTTCTCCTAGTCTATGTTCTAATTTCACAACTAAATCTACAAAGTCCGAATAGTCTTCTGGCAAATCAACGAGATGAGCCAGCGCGTCTTTTAACTCGTCTCTCAAACCTTTATAGAAAAGGGAGACACGCTTTTCTTCTGGCCACTGTGTCTCGGTGAGTAAACGATTAAAACTAGTGAGATAGGTCAATAAATCCTTGTTACCTTGTTTAAGATTTAAAAGCTCATTATCACTTGCCTGCATGAAAGTGTGTTTTGCAAAAAGGCTGGTCATGGTACGTTTAAATTGATTCCAATTATGGAGGATGGGATCATCTCTCTCCACGAAAGGAATTGACCAATTGGCTGCTGTGCCACCCAAATAAGACAAGACGAATGCCACTTTCGTAGCATCAGTAGGGAACTGTTGTGGCTTACAAACAAAGTGTAATTGACATTGATTGATAAAAACATGGAATTTGTTACTATCTCCATGAAAACGTTCAGGTGCTGCTAAGGGCACAGCATTTGGAACATTAACAGTGACCTCAACTGGGGGAGGCAAAGTTGTATGTTTTGATGGCACCCCTGTCTCTGAGGAGGTTTTAAACAAAGGCGTAAAAGCTGTGTTCCACTGAGATACCCTCAATTTATACCTTCTTAAATCCTGTTTTAAAGAGGTATTCTCCATCTTTAATCTCTCTATTTCCTCTTGCATATGTTGCAAGATGCCAGACACTGATTCATTATGAGCCAAGTCCTCATTTAGGGCCTGCGCCATATCCGTGACGTCAATGCCCTCTATTTCTTCCCAGATATTCATCGTCCACCAGAACTGAATTTTTTTTTTTTTTTTTTTAAGGCTTGTGCTTCTGTCAAAGCCCAGCTCACCTGAGTCCTTGTTCAGTTCTGATGGAGGTTGAAGACAATCCGACCCCACCCTGAAACTGCTTGTTCCAGCACACTAGTTTTTAAAACAGTGCACTAAGAACAGAAGCTCAAGGGAAGGGGGGAAGTGGATAAAATAAAATAAAGAGACAACACCGTTCTTGCGTTTCCACTGTTGAAGTGCTGCACAAATCTGTGGCCCTCTCTGACTTCTGTAGAAACTGGTGCCTAATGAAACATAAACAAAGAACAGATAAGTACAACCTATTCCTAACTGGGTTCCTGACTATCCCTTTATTTATTAGAAATTTTCTTCTAAAAGTACCTCTTGGATCCTGGTCTCTAGTTTCCAGGTTTGGAATGTGTTACTGCTCTGGGATGTGCTTTCTATTACTCTAAAGCTTCTAAAACATTAAACAAATACCGTTATCAGAATTACCAATATCAAACATTCATCTTAATATAACTAAAGCCTAAATTCCCAATAGCAGACTCACTTTTCCCATATTTCCAGAATCTTTTATAAAACAAATACTGTACTTTTACGTCAAAATACAGCATGTAATTTGTGCAAGTCCTTGATTTACTGTTTGCCTTGCTGTTAATGCAGTGGTTCCCAATCTGTGCGCCGCGGCTCCCTGGTGCGCCTTCAAAACTAGCCAGGGGCGCCGCACACAGTCTGGAAACCACTCGGAGGTGCTTTGAATCGGTAGCTTTTCATCGTGGTATTGGAAACAAAACACCCTGCATTAATTATTGTGACCAGCGGAGGGCACCAAAGTACCATTAATAATATCCCTATGACAAAAGAACAAAGAGCTGTTGACTTTAGAACTTGGGAACCAGGCTGGAGTCCTGGCGTCAGCTACCATCCTTTAATTCTGTGCAAATTACTTAATCTCATCAGTGCCTATTTAAAAATATAGCCTGACTCTATGTAGTGTCATCTGGTGCTCTTCTAAAGCTCTCTAATGCCCTCATCAGTTTCATCCCAATTATTTTCCAGGCTAAAAATTGTAGTACGCCCGAGGCTGGGATTACGTTCCCCCACCAGCCAAAAAAAAGTAACAGAATGGGGAGCCGTGGCCAAAACAGCCAATAGGTCAAAGGATCCGGGGATCGAAAAAGTTTGGGAACCACTGCCCTAGCAGAAGTGTCCAGAGAGGCATGGGTGGGGGTAAGGAATCTGAAGCTAGATAGTGTCTCTATCAGATAATGCATAACCGAAGAAAAGTAACTTGTTTATCTGAGAGACTTCTAGCTGCAGACTCCTTACCTTTAGAATAGATACCCAAGCCATAAACTCCTGCCGGTGGGCTGCGGACAGATCTTCTCACACAAAAATTTCCTGTAGGACCAAACGGGCAAAGTGCCCATCTCTACGGACCGGATTGTCCAGGCAGTAATGTCTTGCGAACGTGTGCAAAGATGCCCACGTCACTGCCTGACAGATGTCCAGGACTGGAACACCCACTGCTAACGCAGTGGTAGCAGTCTTGCCCTTGATGGAATGAGTTCTCTTAAAGGGATACAGTTGAGCAAAGAAAGTGGGCAGGGTGATGTTCTGACCCAGGTGAAATGGGTCACCAGCTTGGGGAGCAAAGAGGAACGAGTTCCAAGTACCACCTTGTCCGGGAACATGGTGAGATGGCAGCTTAGATGAGGGAGCCTGCATCTTACTCACCCTCTTGTCAGATGTTACTGTTATTAAGAAGACTGCCTTGATGGTGAGCAGCCAGAGAGGATAGTTGTGCTGTGGCTTAAAGGGAGCACACAGTAAAAGTGAGGACTAGATTTTTGTCCCACTGAGGCATGACAAAGGGCGTAGGAGGATACATATGTACAAGCCCTTTGAGAAATCTATGTACAATTGGAGGTTTGAATAATAAAGGCTGATCAGGCAGCGGAAGGAATGTCGATAAGGCGGAAAGATACCTTTTGAGAGTGCCCAATGCAGAGCACTGCTGGGCAAGTGATAGGACAAAGAGAAGAGTGTCAGAGAGAAGCAGAAAGAGGATCAATAGATCTTTCTGTCAAATAATTTACAAAGCGTTTCCAACAGCAGGCGTATTCCATCTTTGTGGAGGGACGCCTGGCTGCCAAAATAACTTTACAGACTTTGAGAGGAAGGTCGATGGCTGTCAACTGTCACTGCTTTCTCTCCACGCATGAATGTGCAGAGTTGACAGGTTCGGGTGGAGAACCTTCCCCTGCTGCTGCGACAGAAGATCTTCCGAAGGGGCAGCCTGACTGGAACAGTGATGCTCATTTTTAGAAGCTCAGGATACCAAACTCTCTGTGCCCAGTCCGGAGCAACCAGGCTTACTTGGGCCCGGTCATTCTTGATCTTCTTGAGAACTCTGGGCAGTAGTGGTATGTGCGCAAAGGCATACTGGAGGCCTGAGCTCCACGCGCAATGAAAAGTGTCTCCAAGCAAGTCGCCTTGGAAACTCCAGCACACAATACTGTTGGCATTGCACGTTCTCTTCGGAAGGTAACAGATCTAACCAAGGCTCTCCCAACTGTTGAGAGTCTGTGTGCCACATCCGGTTGGAGACACCACTTGTGATCCACTAGGCATCGATGGCTGAGTTTGTCTACCCAGGCATTCAGAAAACCTGCCAGGTGTTGAACCACCAGGGTTACGTCCTGCTGTTCCAGCCATGTCCAGAGACGCTGGGCCTCTTGACAAAGTGTCCACAACCTCACACTGCCCTGCTTGTTGCAGTACTGCATTGTGGTGGTGGTGTTGTCCATGAACACATGCACCATCTTCCCTTTGACAACAGGAAAAAACGCCTTCAATGCCAGTCGGATCGCCCGGAACTCCAGTAAGTTGATATGGAGTATGGATTCCACCAGAGACCAGAAGACTCTGATCTCCACCTCTCCCAGATGGTCACCCCATCCCAAAGTGACGCATCTGTCACTTTTGTAAACTCTGGTTGGGGAAGGGAGCGGAATCTGCCTCTAACCCAATCACAGTTCATTAATAACCACTGCAGATCTTTTGCAGTTCCCTCCGAGATCCAAACCGTGTCATGAGTTTTCCCTGATGCTGTGCCCATTGGAATTTCAGGTCCCACTGCAAAGCCCTCATATGCCATCTGGCATTTTTTAATAACAGAATGCAGGAGGCCATCAGGCCGAACAGCCTCAGAGTCTGTCTCACTGAAATCCAGGATAGAGGCAGAAACACCCTAAATATCCTGGACTCGCTGCTCAGGAGGATAAGCCAGAAACTGCACTGTGTCCAGAACAGCTCCGATGAAAGGGAGCATCTGAGAGGGAGTCAGTTGTGACTTTGGCACATTTATAGCAAACCCTGGTGAATGTAGGAGGTTCACTGTAATCTGAAGGTGAGTGACAACAGCCTGGGGCGAAGGAGCCTTCGACAGTCAGTTGTCGAGGTAGGGGAAAACTGAAACCCCTAACCTGTGCAGATGAGCTGCGACCATCAACATCACCTTGGTGAACACCCGAGGGGTGCTGGTGAGGCCAAAGTGGAGCACAGTAAAGTGCTTGTGGCCCACCTTGAACCGTAGGTAACGCCTGTGGGCAGGCAGGCTAGCGATATGGAAATACGTATCCTTTAAGCCCAACCCTACCATCCAGTCTCCTTGGTTTAGGGCAGACAAGACCTGAGCCAGAGTGAGCATTTTGAATATCTCCTTTGTGAGCAAGAGATTGATGTCCCACAAATCCAGAATAGGGCAAAAAACCCTTGTTCTTTTTGGGTATCAGAAAGTAGCAGGAATAACAATCACTGCCTACTTCTGAGATAGGGACTCTTTCTATGGCTCCCTTGGCCAAGAGAGCTGCAACATCCTCGCAGAGCAAAACCAAGCAATCCTCCATCAGTCTTTCTATTGAGGGAGGCATAAGGGGAGGGAAAGACTGGATGGGGAGGATATAGCCCTTCAGTATGATCTGCAAGACCATTTGTCCAATGTTAACGACCGCCAGTGAGGGAGATTAAATTTAATCCTCCTTCTAACTGGATATACATGGTCCTGCAGAATCACAATAGGAGGGCTTGGCTGCTGAGGAAATGGGGAGCTGGGTGGTGGACGTCTTCTGGCCAGACCCTCTGGGTCTGAAGGCATCACGACTGCATCCCTGCACAAGATGTTGGCCTGGCAGAGGATGGTGGCTGGTCTGTGGGTGGCATGGTCCTGTACCCCTTCAAAGCCTCCAAAGGGGTGAAAGACAGACTGTTGGCGAGGGAGACCTGAGAAGATCTATCCCGGGAGTCTCTGAAGGGCTCAAGTGCAGAGTCTGCCTTTACGCCAAAAAGGTAGGACCCGAAGGGCATGTCCATGAGGTTTGCCTGGACATCCCCCAAAAAGCCAGAGGTATGTAACCAGGCGAAGGGCTACTGTCAAGGAAATCACCCTACCCAGCGAATCTGTGGTGTCCAAACTATACTTGATGGTAAACTTGGCTGAATCTCTCCTATCTTTGACTGCCTGTGAGAGACTGGTCCACATATCTTCCGGTACTGGAGGCAGCACCCGTGCCACCCAAAGTATGGGAAGAATGGCCCAGTAGGTATGAGGTGTTAACCAACCTCAATGACAGGCTGGAGGAAGAAAATATCTTCTTTCCCAATTGATCCAGCCTCTTGGATTCCCTATACGGAGGGGGGGGGGGGGAGAAATAAGGGAAGGCGCCATGGGAAGGGAGTTGGGGGCTCAAAGCTCTCCGGGGTGGGATGTTACGTGAGGAAGATAGGGTCACCCGGAGCCAGGCGATGGCCTATTGTGCTTTTTATAGGCACCCCTGTGCTGGGTTTGGACCACATCCCCAGCAGGACATCAGTGAGGGAGTCATTAAAAGGCAACATCGGTTCCAATGTGGAAACCCCCAGCTGAAGCACCTTTGTCAGGTTAGTCCTGACCGGCACCGTAGGCAGTTCTAGGTCCAGGACCTCCGCTGCCCTACGCACCACCTTTGCATACAATGCACCCTCCTCCATAGCCACAGTAGGAGATGAGAGCATACCAGCAGAGGTGTCTAGTCCACTGGCCTCTCCTAGCTTCTAGGTTCCTAGGTTCTAACTGGGACTCTAGAGGGTCCAGAATCCCCTTCCATTCCTCACCAGTGTCTGGCTTTTCATAACAAATGCTCAGGCAATGATCTAGCACCTGTGGGTGCCGTCGGCGCTGGAATAGGCGTTATGCGACGCTGTTCTGGCTCCGGATCATGGGTAATAAGATTGCGGCTCACGCCACCTGTGGGCGACAGAAGCATAGACGTCCGGAGTGAGCCAAGAAGAGGTCGACTGTGTGGACCTGGTGTCATTCCAGATCCAATATCAGATCCAAGAGACCCCATCACCGCCGAGGCCGAAGCCGCCAGCCTGGAACCCGACGGGGCCTCTGCTGACCCCACAGGACCAAGAGGTGCTCCGGCAGGGCCAGACCGCTCAAATATGAGACGCATGGTCTCGTAAAACTCCTCAAGTTGAGAGGGGGGTCTCAGGCTTCTGGAAAAGGAGGAAGGTGCAGAGTCGGCCCTGGCAACGGTTCTGCAGAACCATGCCTGGAACATTGATGTTTCTGACTCACCTCATTGGCTGATGGGTGAGGTGAAGTCGAAATCCGCTTAGACGTCTTTTTGTGCTTCTTCCCCGAGTACCCGGAGGACGTCAAGTGAGAAAGTTGCTTTGGGGCTCCTGGAGCGGTCCCACGACCTCCTTCTCTCCTGGGACTGTGACCTCCGAGGAGTTGTGCCTGCTGACGTCAACTGCCAGGCTGCTGTTAGCTTCAGGGACTGTTCCCTCAAAGCTTTCAGAGCCATGGCCCAGCAGTCCGAACACGACTTCAAGTCGTGGTCTCAGTCTAAGCACCAGAGACTTATCTGGTGGGGGTCTGTCACCGACATGGCGCAGTGGCAGGCACCACACACTTGAACCCAGGCTTCCTTGAAGCCATCCTACACAGACAGGAAAAAGTCTCAAAAAAAGGTTGAAAAAGGCCTGTCAAAAAACACAGAGGGAAGCTCTGTTCCGGTTCTGTGATTTAACCGGTGAGGAAGGGAAAAAAATTGCGTACGTGCGCCTGGGTGGTGCCTTTCTAGGCGACCGTGATGTCACAGATATTTCCAATGACACCAAGCGGATCCGAACTACCACCCGACGGCGCATGCAAGGGTATTGCTCTGCAAAAGTTACGGATTCCAAGGGGACACTAGGAAATTCTAAAAGTAAGAGACTTCTAGCTGCAGTTTCCTATCAGATTTCGGACTATCATTGTGGCTTCATGCTCCTTCCTCCAAGGTAAGTAAAAGCAAAGGCACATCGAGGTGCAAAGCAGATAATGTGAGTGTAAGGCAAAGGTCATGTGGGAGTCTGTATGTGCATGTCTATATTAATATACTTAGACGAAAGAAAAAAAAAAGCTGCGGGTACATTTTCCAGCCTTGGTACTCAAATAGTTATTAACATAAGCCATTCAAAAGCAGTTCTAGGGGATCAGTAAAGTTACACGTTTGATTGCATTTCTTACTGGTTGAGGTGTTGCTTGCTTCCTTCAGACCCGTCTTTAGCTTCATCTTCACACTTTTCTCTAACAATGTGCTGCAGGAGTTCCTCCTCCTCTAGCGAGTCAAAGGTCAGGGTTGCTTCTTCCTCGTTCATAAGGTCCATGGAATCCCTGCGTACAGTTTTAACTGTTTCACAGCTTTCGTCATCCTCATCACTTTCTCTGCCACTTTCGCGATCATAATCAGATTCAGGATTTGCTGTGGTGTATCTTTAAGAAGAAAAAATGTGGGTGTTGTGATGAATTAACACAATTAAAAAGCAATACCACATGCAGATGATCCTGATGCCAGAAACTCAAAAGCCACTAAAGAATATGGAAACATACCAAAAGAAAACAGAAGACGGAAAGATGTTATTTAATCTGTACTGAGACAGGAATTTTTCCAGTACAGTTTGGTGCAGCATGCGCTTCTACCCAGAGTCCCCATAAAAGTAAGTTTTGGTGTATTTTTATTTTTTTTGCCTCAGACTGCATGACAATGATGCGTGCATGCTGAGGGCTTGTAAATTAGAAAACTGACTGAGATCCACAGCATGCCTTTATGGTATGGAGTGGCAGATCAAATACTCACCTTTTTTCAGCAAATGATTAAATGGGCTGATTAAAACTGGCAATGATACAACATTTGATTCAAGGTGACATAGCAGACCGTTCACCAATTACTTTAAGACAGAGAGCAGTTTACTTGCATTTCCTATTTTAAATGTCTGTCAGTTTCCTTCAGCTCTGTCCTTCGCTCCATCTACATCGGATATGGATGAGGGATGTATGTTTAGAAGGAATATGGACATGGAGTGTCCCTGGTGTTTGGCTGCAGAGAGACCCAAAATTGATCTGAATAGTTCATAAAATCGAGAATGGAGAGACCCAGTCAGGAGAGGAATTGAGGATGGGATGTTCTAAGACGGACCAAGATCTTCAGAAGGAAATGAGGGAGATGCACTTATTTTAAAGTGGAGAGAAAGACCTTGACCCCATCTCCCCTAGAGGTGTACTGTGAAGACTTCTGTGGACTATCTAGGTGGGAAGACCCAACCACATATGTAACAATGTCACAAAAGAAAACCCTGCGCCAACCCATTTCCTGACAAATCTGAACAAAAAAAATAAATAGCCGAGCTGCTAGAATGAACAGAAACCAACTCTCCAGAAACCAAACAACTCACAATGTACCAGACCTTGGGAATAAGCATTTTAGTCTATTAGTGAGGAATACAAATGGGGTGGAGTCCCTAAATGATCTAGATTATTGCAATGACCACTGTGCAGGTGGCACGCTCATGTGCCGGGGAAGATTTGAGTTTCAGGACTAGTGCCTTTGGCAGCCAATTGCCTTGTCAGCGACAGATCTTGGGGTGGGGTGGGGTGTGGAGGTTAAACAAAAGAACTAGCCCTGAGGGTAAAGGGGTATCCCTACAGTGAGGAGCAAACCAGAAGACAGATTAACAGCCCAGTTGCCTGAAAAATAAGGAGCTGTGCAGGAAGGACTGTAAATGAGTGCAAAGCACAGAGTGAGATGTTAGAACAGAATTGCCTGGTGCAGTGGCGAGCCATTACTGACCCTTGCCCTCCCAATGATAGTGCCCTATCTGGCTGTGTCCATCAGTAATCCCTAGGACTACCTTTTAATAAATGGGGAAACAAAAGAGAGGGCTTCTCAAAATAGGCCAGACAGACTGAGGTGCACTCTCTCGCCATGGACATAGTCACCCACCCCAGGGGCCTTGAGCAGTCATGTGAACTGTGACTGTTGCCAAGAACTGCCACTTTGACCACCAAGTTGCAATCTGCTTGATCACATTCAACCCAGGTATAATTCCGGTGGCAGTAAATCCTGGGTATAATTCTTGTGGCAGGGACAATCAGACATTCACAGAGCTCTGTCAAGTGTCCTAAAACAGAGACTTGACTTGATTGGGTTCTACAGCCCTGTTTTGTGTAGGGAGCTTTTGGGACTGTGCAACCTCCCAGGAGGCCATACAAAGACAACTGCAAATTCCCATAGAAATTTTAGGAAGCAATACCGAAAAAAAAAAACCACCTGAACAGAATTACACCAAATTTGGAAGAAAGCTAGAGTTGTTCTCTGAAACATGCTTTTTGTGATTTGGTATACATTTTTTCATCGGGTTTAGAGAAATTAAGCTTCAAAATAAAATACAGTGATACCTGGACTGTTGGTCCAGAGGTGCTGCAAAGTAAAAACAAGTCCGATGTGATTGGGCAAGAGAGCTTTCTTTCATCCATTTCAGTACTGCAGAACTGGTTCCGCTGCACCAAGCAATCTGATTAGGTGGTCGCAACATCAGAAATGTTGTTGCAGCCATTTTAGGACTGTGACTGTGTCACTTTGTCCAGAGTTGTTTTTTTCTTTTTTTATTTTTTCTAAAGTCTTCGTAAGGGGGCAGAGTAGGGGTTTCTTGGTCCTTGTGGAGAGGTTCTATAGGGACGTCTCAACTGGGCAAAGTTAAAATTAAAAACATTTTTAAAATATGCTGTAAGGCTATCTGTGAGGGCCCACAGGACTAAACTGGCCACCCTCTGTGAGGTCCTATGGGACAGTACAAGCATTAAAAATAAAAACTTGCAGTCCCGCTGTAACTTGGAGTCCCATTTATGCTATGATACCGCTGGAGTACAGTTGTATCAAGGAAGAGAAATAAAAACGGAGAAAATGTGGGCTGGGTGTCCATGGGGTGTTGTGTGACCAGGGATTTGGAAGGGAGGCAAGGGGGAAGAGCCTGGGCAGTAACAGGACATTTGCTGTCCGCAAGGGGGGGTCGTACGCAGGGCCTCGCTCAGAGAGGGGCTGGACGCTGGGCCTGCCCTTCGCCCAATCCCCTGTACTCAGTAAGGGAGTTGGGTGAATATAAAAAAAAAAATAAAAAAAAGAGAAATTCACGAGGAAAAAAACCCAGAGTGAAATGACAAGTTAGGTATGGGTAGAAAAAAACACACACTTTATGTAAAAAAATAAAAACAAATCCTAGAAAATTCACTGAATTGGGGTGGGGGTGGGGACGTTGAGCGTGAAGGAAGAGGGGAACCAAGATGGTCAACTGAACGGACACATCTCTGCGCCACTACCGACACTGAAGCCAGAACAGCCTTCCTTCCTGTACCCGCACCTTGGCTGCCACTTGATTTTCAGTGCCCCGGTACAGCAGCTGGTCGGGGATAATGTGTGCCACTAGGAGGATGTGTGTTTCTCCCGCCAGCGCAGAATGAGGCGCGATATGGTCCCAGAGTGGCTGGACCTTGGACCCGGTGGGAAAGAAAGACCGGTTTGGGCCCCAACTGTTGGCTAAGTGCAAGGTAGCTAGCAAACGCTCCACTGAAACTGCATGAAAGGCAGAAATGGTGTTACTGGGGACCTCAGAAGTGAGGCTGGACCTAGAGGCAGGAACGTGCCCAAACGGGCCCCCAGGAGGTGGGGGCAGCACCCGCTGTGGAGAAACCCGAGCCCAATGGGACAGAAAAACCTGTTTGGGGCCCGTCGTGTGATAGTGACCCTGCCAGGGTGAAACACGGGGCCCCTCTAGGCTGCAAGTACCCACTGGACCTTTGCTACTGTCACCCATGAGGGCACCACAAGAGATTAAACTAGGCCTCAACCACAGGCCAGGTGCAAGGCAGTTAGCACATGCTCCACTGAAACCACATGAGTGGCAGAGGTAGTGTCACTTAAACACAAGGCTTAGCTGGGAGGTCAACAAATGCTTTGATGGCCCCCATGAGGTGGGGGCAGGATCCCATTGCGGAGGAACTGTTTTTGGAAAGGCAGGGTCCAAATGTCGCAACAACACAGGGGTGCAGTGCAGCAGCACAACCATAATAAAAATGAAATTGAAGAAGGGTTAATGAAAATGGTGCAAAGCAGAATACAAGGGAGCAAAATGAGGGGGAACGGGAGAAGTCTCCCCCTCCTCCCACAGCAGACTTGAAACAACCAACAGTGAAAGGCAATAAGGCCATTAGTGTTAATTCCAGGAGGGGGAATGGGTGGGGTGAGGGGGGTATTGGGCTGGGCTCAGGGACCCAGAGAGGATAACCAAAGTCAAATTCGGGATGAGCACACCAGAGGATCCTATGGAGGGCTACGCCGGCTTTATACGAGAAGTGGAACTGAAACTAAAGATCACGGACCTGGAGGACAAGTCAAGGAGGAACAATGTCTGCATCTTAGGCATACCGGAGGCAACATAATCTCAACCAATGGAGGCATTCATTGAAATGTTACTGCCCCACCTCATACCCGCCCTGAAAGGACAGAGGGCTATTTAAATGGACCGAGCATAAAGAACCCCTGACAAGAGGCCACACGGGCACGTCACCAGAATGAATATGGCCAGAATACTGCGGTATTAAGCAAGGTGCACATACAGAGGGAGGCGCGTAAGCAAAGGACAGTCTATTACAAGGGCAGCTGGAGCTCCTACCTGTACAATGGCTTTGCGACCCAGAAAAACGGGCACACATTCAAGGAAGTGAAGCGAAAATGTAGGGACATGGAACTTGCAATATGCTCTGCTTCTACCATCTGACCTGCAAGTAGATGTGCAGGGCAAAATACTTTTTTGAGAAACCTGAAGTGGCGCTCGAGTCATTGAATATGTGGGCCCACATGCATAATGTATTTTTTGTAATTGTAGCTCAGTGCATACATAGGGAGTTTGTGATTTAAAGACCGGTGGGTGGGGGGGGACATATTGCTGTACATCGTACAAATGGCACAAGACTGACATGACATGCAATGCAGAAGCAAACAAAGGACTGCATGGGGTATCGATGGTCTTACTGAATATAAATGCCCCTAACACTGACACTCCCACTTTTATGCAAGAAGATATGACATTACTGACCCCCGTATGCTAACCCCGGAATACTATGGATGGGTGATTTTAACGGCAAATTAGGTAAATACCTGGACACAATGTGGATGTGCCTGCGGCAGCTGGCAAGTCTTACAAAGCGTTGCAGGAATCAATGGAGATGCTCTGTCTGACAAAGGTCTGGCACACAAAACACGGGAAGAAAAGGAGGCTATTCCTTCTACTACTCTCCACACAATACATTTTCACACGTTAACATCACATTAGTGCACCAGGAACGTATAACAGATGTTGGAACGGTTGAATACTTTGACTGTACCCTGCAGACCACACAGTGCTGATGGAGTTTACTAGTTGGACGTTCACCTAGCCATGACCACACTGGTAGTTCCTGGTGGTGGTATTACAAGATTTCCCCCTCTATACAGGCATGAAATCGGGAGTGCCATACAAAAATATATCCAGGTAAATGCAGATTCAGTGTCCTCATCAGAAATACTATGGGAGGAATTGAAGGCCATCAAATGGAGGAACTGTATTGTTTTAACATATGGAATCAGGAAATTACTGCTTTGCACTATAGAAACTCACAAGGAACGTATACCACTCTTGGACAGACAAACAGCACTGGGGTCAGCAGACTGGGTAGAGCAAAATTATGTTCTAAATGAAATGGAAGAAGCCTGGAAGTGATTAGATAAACAGGATTACAAAACATACTGTGAACTCAATAGAGCAAGGAGACAAGAACAGTAGACTATTGACATGGTTGATAAATTGGGAGAAAGGTAGTGGAGTGATTGCACAAGATGGTTACTGATCAGGAGTTAATTATCCACAGATTTGAAAAATGTGATGCATCATTATATGACAAACAGCTGGGGGGAGGGGAAGGGAGCGGGTGTAGGCAGCTTGCAGAGATTTACCATGAGTATGCAGACCTCCTGACTGGCCCACTGTTAAACATGTATAATGAAGCCACGGCAATGGGAAAACTCCTTGCCATGATGCGAGAAGCACATTTAGTAGTCTTCCAAAAAGCAGAGAAAGATCCACTGGAATGAGTCTTACAGACCACATTCAATGATATATTTGGATGCAAAAATATTGGGGAAAATCTCAGTGGGGAGAATAGCGAAACCTGCAGAGACTTAGATACACTAAACAGACATGATTTGTCAGTGGGCAAACAACCATGACTAACATACGAAAGGCACATCTGGCCATGGAACATGTCACTCACACCTTAGGAAAATGTGCACTGGCAAGCTTAGATGCTCAAAAAGCATTTGCGGTCAACTGGGTCTACTTTAAGCAGGCGGTCTGCAGATATGGTCTGGGAAAGTAGTTTTTGAAGTGGATCTTCCTCTTTTACAAGGAGAGCATGTTGTGGGCGAAGACAGGCAGTAGACTGTCAAGTAGTTGGCATAGTCGAAGGAAAACAAGACATGGGTGCCCTCTATGACCACCGATCTCCCCACCAATGATCAAACCTTTGGCCCAACTGGTGTGGCAGAGACACATGGGGAAGTTTATCCTTGAACCATGATTCCACACTCTGATGACAATAGCTTACTAATGACGTGCAATCCCTTGGAGACACTAACCAACACTGAAAGTACAGAGGGGAGGCTCCTATCTGGTTTTAGGTTAAACATGTCCAAATCTATCCTGTATCCAAATAACAGGACTAAAGGTGTGAACATATCCACTATGCCTTTGCAATTGGTTACTACATCTTTCAGATACCAGGGAATTATGCTCAGCAAGAACCAGGAGCAGATATACGAACATAATGTGGAAGAAATGCTGCACAGGCTTGAGGCCAAAGTAAACACATAGTTATTATTGCTGATGTCACCAATGGAAAGAATAGACTGAAGCAAGATGGCAGTCCTCCCTAGAGTGCTTTAGGTATTTCGCACACATGCCCATGTTGATCACAGAGAGGTGTTTTTGCAGATTAGATGACTTATTGAGACTACTGTACTAGGGATTCAGCAAACCCAGTATTGCACTAGAAATGCTTAAACTGCCAAAGCAAAGTGGTGGGATGATGGCCCGAACGTTAGAAAATACTACCAAGCAGTGAGGCTCCATTAAGTAGCTGCCTGGTTAGATGAAGGGTCGCAAGACCTAGTGTGCATTGATTGCACCCAGTGTATTACTGGCTGTTTCCTTGGCATCAAAGAAAACACTAAAGCACACACTGATACATCCCCAAACACTGATAACAGTATGGGGCATAGTGACAAACCTGGAGAGGCACAAGTGTAGGTATCTTCCACAATTAGCACTATGCAGAACAATATCATGCCCATTTCTACCCAAGTGTATGAGAAAGGACAACCGGGGGAAAGTCCAGAACGTTAAAAACATAATGAGGAGCATCATACAAGACATTCCTGATGTAGCAGGTCTGGCAGCCTTGTACAGAAGATATGACCAAATTTCCCATAAGAATAGGATGTCCACAAGGTAAACCAGATGTTGCTGTCACCAGTAGAGGAAGGCAAGTTCATATCCATCAATTACAGAGAATTAATCCCACCGTAGGAGAGGAGAATAGATTGTCTTAAAGACCAGTGCTTCGGGGATCTAGGGGAGGAACTGGAAGGGACACAGTGGCAAACAATTTTTAAAAAACTTTAAGACTGTTGCTCTCGACGCATGACTGAAGCTCTTACACTAGAAGAGTATACATAGAACATACATTACCCCAACAATGCTACACAAAATGAAAACAGATTACACAGGTACCTGTCCTAAACGTAAGGCAACACTTGGCATATGTATACACAAGTGGTGGGAATGTGCAGCCATACAGCATTTCTGGTAAGACAAGTACAAAGCTAGGCGCACTGACAACTATGATCCTAAGCTGCGATATACAGACCTGTGTGCTAGGAATGCTGGCTAGGAATAAAAGAACAAAACTGTATGTCAAGTTAACAGAATTGGGACTAATGTTTGTTAATAAATGTACTGCTGTAAAATGGAAACAAAATGTAACTCCTACCATGAGACAACAGGAGAAAGAATTGTTGAAATGTATCACTGCAGAATGCAGGGTTTGTAAGGAACTTCAAAGCTGATCGGACAATCAGAGAGGCACACAAGAATGGGATCTAGTGGCAACTGAACTAGAACTCAATGGGGAAATGAAGGCAATGCAGCAAACAATGACGCAGACACTGAATAAAACGTGAAAGGCACACGTAAGTACACCCTGAACGCTTATGCTGGAGGTGGTGTATGGTAGCAAGGATAATGCTAACAGTTGATACCTGGTTGATGTGAAGTTTATGGAGATGACAAGTGTCCACTCAGAGGGCCTGAGGAAAGGGGATGAAATGTATTTTGTTATTTTGTTTTCACTTGAAAACCAATAAATACATTAAAAATAAAAGGTTATAATGACGTTTTAGTTGGGATATGGTTAAAAAATAAATCTTACTTTATGTAAAAAATAAAATAAAAATAATAAAAATATCACTTAGAAAACTATAGGCTAAAATGGCACAGTGAGGCCTTGTAATAACATAAGATAGGGTTTTGAAGTAACATGCATAAATTTAACAGTTAAATTGCCCCATCTATAACTTACAACCATGCCATACACTGCTTATGATCTTCGGTTTAACTTGTGGGAACTATAACTAACTCCTTCGCCACACACCGATATTTACCTCACACATTACATCACCCATGATATTACTGATAACATCACTGCCACATGTAAAATGGCATACTTGATGACAACACTACGCATGGCAGGGCGCGGGTTACAGTTACTTGCGCATGAGTTACAGCTACTTTAGATAGCAGACTGGTGTTTTTCAGCAGTTTTGTTAGTTTCAAAAGTTACGTTTTCACTGACCTTTTCAAGTAACTATAACGTCCTTTATAGTTGGGTATAGTTAGGTTACACATTCCATAGTACGGAATTACACCAAATTTGGCAGAAAACTAATTTGTGATTCAGTGCAAATCCATTCAGTAGCCTTGGAGAAATTAAGGTTCAAAATGTGTAGATATATTGACAGAGCACTCTGATTGGCTGGCTACAATATGAACAGAAATATTACAGGGATCATTAAAGGACTCTGGGACTTCCAGCTGGGAATATTGTTTTATCCAAAGCTTCTAGTAAGTTTTTTTTAGCACTACGGTGCAAGCTGAAATGTTTCAATGGGCCTCTTTATCAAATTTGTCCCACTGGCCAATTTTTTTTTTTTTTTTTTTTTTTAGTAATAATACAAATAGGATTTCCGATTTTTTGTTAAAAACGATTCTAACTGATAAAACATCAATGAAGGGAATGGCTACTTTTCAATCTCTACCAGAAAGCACTGGATTTTGATGCACTTTCACTGTCTATCAGTGTCTAAGCAGTATGAGCATTGCCTGTACCTTTAGGCACTCTTCTGTGAAGGATCATTTCACTACCATCCACTTAGGCAATGGAAAGCCACTTAATATGCTCTTATGACAATCCAAAAGGTTCCTTACCCCTTGGAATCCCTGGACCTACTTTCTCACAAATATTGGCAACATGGCTGACTTTATATGGCCTCAGGTCGCTGTTCCTTGCACACTGCTGTATAGTGGCCACCAAGGTTTCAGCTGAACTATTAGCAGTGTATTTTGTCCAGTGAATGAGGTCATACTCCTTCACTTAGAGTGGGATAAAGCTTTGCTTTTTGATAGCGGAGGTATGAGGGCTTTGGTAACAAAGATGGCTGGGCAAAAGTACACCTCCAGAATAAAAATCCTCCCACAAAGCACTGTACCCAACGTCTTCCAGTGCGACAGTGAAAGCCTGCTTATAGGAGCAACACCCTCTCATACAGAAGGGTCAAGGGCCGTATAATAAACATCTTTGCCGCCACACACGCATGTCGAGAAGTGGTCCACGCACAGATTTTGCTGAAATGGCGATGCCTGCAGTGCATACATTTACTCAGGAAAATCTAGGAGCTTCAGTAAGAGATGTAGTCAGGGCAGCTCAGTAACATGGCAATGCAGCCGCTGCTCGTTTTCCTCCTATATACTACAGAGAGTACACTTTGAGGTGCATGGACTTTTCCTAAGCCTGCACACCAAAGTAGAGCCTGTTCATCATACAGCGTATGGATCATCAAGTTAAACTTTTATTAATATCACCTGCAAGGAAAAATGAACCTTGGAATTTATGGTTCCAACCTCTCCACAAAATAACCCTTCCAAACTATGGGGACCAAATTTAATGAAGGTATTCTGAGCTGTGCTTATTCTTTCCCTAATTGTGGGAAATGCCCTACAACAGTTTACACTACACACAGCACAAAAAGTGCCTTGTGCAACTCTTACATGAGTCCAACAGAAGCAATGTCCAGGTACTCCGTTTAAATATCAACCACACAAAAAGTGATGGGATGAATGCTTGCCGTAGGTCTATCCGCAGGCAATCACTCGGATGAGCATTCCAACCCATTGTTCCTTTGCCCACCATACCACCTCAGCTCAATCTGTGAAGTTTATTTTCGTCAGTCAACAAACTGGATGAATTATAATGATTTAATTGATGAATTTCTAAATTTCTAAATCTTAATGACTATCATCAAATGGGCAAACGCTCCAGTCCATAACTGCTGCCACCAACATTATCTATACAGCGCTCTTTGACACCTCCATGCATGCACCTTGCACACAAATGTTACCATAGCGAAGACAGGTGTAAAACAAAGGAAGCAAATGTACTTCTTAAACATAAAAAATTAAGCACCCAAAGAATTAAGGCAATCAGTCAAGTTTTCCCCAAGTTAATAAAAAGGCCCAATAGACCAAACTACAACACGACAACCCTAGTTACCTACAGTCCAATCAGAAAGTTGCATCACTCAAATACTTCTTACCCTCCTTCACTTTCTCTATCTGTCTGTGCTGTTCCTGAGGTTGCAGTAAAGTAGACAGAGCTAGACCCTGTAGAATCACTTCGTTCTCTATGGAACACGAATCTTCGCCGACGAGACGCTTTCTGGCTTTCTGTAATGTGGGACCTGAAGGAAGGTAGTTAAAAAAAAACAACAACAAAAAAATCACTTAAGAACCAATATAGCTTGCAAGATTTCCCTCCATAAAACGTTATCTCATATGTCTCTCCATCCCTGAAATCTAAGTCCAACTTATTTAGAGAATGCAGGTCTTATGTGACATTTTACCATGGATCTTTTAATGAAAAGCACACCAATAGCAGCAACAGCAGATAATCACTAAATTGGAAGCTGTGACAGTGTTTGATGGGTAGCAGAGTCAACTTCCAACCTAAAAATGTAACCCACATGAAGGGGTAAATGCTCTTTGAAGTGATGCATGCTCATTATATTTGAGTCCTATTTTTTTGCAATTTCTTTCTAGGTGTAGGCATACCTTTAGTGATACAGAGTTATGGAGGGAAGAGTCAATAGTGAGCAAGATCTTCCAGTATGGCTCACACTGTAAATGATAATTGTTTTACCAGCACAGTCTTCTCTTCCAGTTTCAAGAACTCATCTGGAACTGCCCTCTTGATGTTGCTAACTTTATTACTTTTGCCCACCATAACAACCTTGTGTATGTCTTTATACTCCATGACCTTTCATCACATTGAGCACTGCCAACCACTTCACTCTGATTTAACCTGCTCACCCGTGACATCAATGTTGAAGTACCTGAATGGCTATCCTCCTGCCTTTGTGAACAAACCTTTTCTTTCTCTTGGTGCTCACCGTTCTTCTCACCAGTTCTAGTACCGGTTGGCACCCCACGAGGTTAAGTCCTTGGCCCTTCTAACTCCTCTTCCTATACTTCATCTCTTGTTAGCCAAATGTCCTGCTCTGGAAGTTGATGGACTTGTATGAGTGAGTGCCCTTTGTTCTGTGTAACTAACCACATCCACTAAGTCTTAATTTCTATATTGAATAGATCTATAGATTATGGGGCTGATTTACAAATACATTTAGGAGTATGGAAAGGGGTACCACAGGAGCACACTTATACCTACTCATACATGCCTTTATTAATTGGCCCTGAAACGTCCAGCTCCCTATATAAGTGCAAATAGTCACCAACTCTATTCACAAAGGCACGTAAGAGTAGATAGAGTACGACAGGAGTACTCTTTTAGATACACTTGGTTGCCCTGAGATTCAGCCTCGCTTCCTGCAACTGTTTGAATAATTTAAGTCAGCATGCACCAGGGCTACCTCAGCCATACTGAACTGTAAAACAACTGTAATGTCTGAAAGCACTATAAAATGCACTCGATATGCCTTGTTTAATTGTAGCTCACTAGTTAAGCACAGGTTAGAAGCACTAACTGTGTAAAACATCACACCTGTGACATTCTGTTTTTTAACAAAAACATGGCTGCTGTAAAACTCCTGTCTCAAACTCACCAACGCCATTGATGAGAGCCATAACATCCAGATCCGTTGTAGGGAGTTCAGCTGTGTAAGCAGGGTTAATGTGATTTTTTAATAACCGTATTACTGGTAAATAGAATACTAGAGCTTGGATGGCCTGTGCACAAATATCTTAGCTCGCAATTACCAAGTGTAACTTTTTTCTGCTTGCTCTTTCCTAGTGGTTTACCATCTGCCTCGAGTGTGGCATTAGAAGTACTTAACATTTTAACTGGTTAAATCTGCAGGGCTCCCTGTCACACACAAACTAATGTATTGGATTATCTTAAGTAGCATGTGGATGATGCCATTTAAACTTCAGAGCATCAGACATCTTAAATTTTGGGAATTCTTGCAAACGAAATAGTTGTTACCAAGTGGGCCACACAAGGCAAGCTAAACTCTAGATGATGTTAAATCAAATCAAATAATTAACATTTATAAAGCGCGCTACTCACCCGTGCGGGTCTCAAGGCGCTAGGGGGAAGGGGGTTACTGCTGCTCGAAAAGCCAGGTCTTGAGGAGTCTCCGGAATGCGGAGTGGTCCTGAGGCGGGTGGGGAGGGAGTTCCAGGTCTTGGCTGCCAGGTAGGAGAAGGACCTCCCACCCGCCGTGGAGCGGCGGATGCGAGGGACTGCAGCGAGCGCGAGGCCGGTGGAACGGAGGAGACGGGTGGGGGCGTAGAAGCTGAGGCGACGGTTGAGGTATTCAGGTCCCTTGTCGTGGAGGGCTTTGTGTGCGTGGGTGAGAAGTCGGAAGGTGATCCTTTTGCTGACTGGGAGCCAGTGCAGGTGTCTCAGGTGTACGGAGATGTGGCTGTTGCGGGGTACGTCGAGGATGAGGCGGGCGGAGGTGTTTTGAATACGTTGCAGACGTTTTTGGAGTTTAGCAGTGGTCCTAGCATAGAGGGTGTTGCCGTAGTCCAGGCGGCTGGTGACTAGGGCGTGGGTCACGGTTTTTCTGGTGTCGGTGGGGATTCAGCGGAAGATCTTGCGGAGCATGTGGAGGGTGAGGAAGCAGGAGGAGGACACGGCGTTGACTTGTTTGGTCATGGTGAGAAGAGGGTCCAAGATGAAGCCGAGGTTGCGGGCGTGGTCTGAGGGGGTCGGTGCGGTGCCAAGGGCCGTGGGCCACCAGGAGTCGTCCCATGCGGTCGGGGTGTTGCCGAGGATGAGGGCTTCCGTTTTTTCAGAGTTCAGTTTTAGACGGCTGAGCCTCATCCAATCTGCGAAGTCCTTCATGCCATCTTGTAGGTTGGTCTTAGCGCTGGCGGGGTCCTTGGTGAGGGAAAGTATAAGTTGAGTGTCGTCGGCGTAGGAGGTGATGATGATGTTGTGCTTGCGTACGATGTCGGCGAGGGCGCTCATGTAGACATTGAAGAGTGTCGGGCTGAGCGAGGAGCCTTGAGGGACGCCGCAGATTAACTCGGTGGGGTCTGAGCGAAAAGGTGGGAGGTAGGCTCTTTGAGAGCGGTTGGAGAGGAAGGAGGCGGGTTATTAGGGTGCTGTGACAGACGGTGTCGAAGGCAGCCGAGAGGTCGAGGAGGATGAGGGCGACTGTTTCACCGTTGTCCATCAGGGTTCTGATGTCGTCTGTGACTGAGATGAGGGCGGTTTCAGTGCTGTGGTTGGTTCGGAATCCGGATTGTGAAGGGTCGAGAAGGTTGTTGTCTTCCAGGAAGTTGGTGAGCTGTTTGTTGACGGTCTTCTCTATTACCTTGGCAGGGAAGGGGAGGAGCGAGATGGGGCAGAAGTTTTTCAGGTCGCTTGGGTCAGCCGTAGGTTTCTTTAGTAGGGCGTTGACTTCGGCGTGTTTCCAGCTTTCGGGGAAGGTAGCAGAAGAAAATGAAGAGTTGATGATGGTCTGGAGGTGCAGGGCGATGATGTCGTCGGCTTTATTGAAGATGAAGTGAGGGCAGGGGTCCAAGGGGGCGCCGGAGTGGATAGAGTTCATGGTGGTTTTGGTTTCTTCAGTGTTGATGTGGGTCCAGGCGTGGAGGGTGATGGCCGGGGGGTGTGGGTTCGGTGATGCTTGGTTGGGTCTGGTGTCCGAAGCTGTTGTGGAGGTCGGCGATCTTGCGATGGAAGAAGGTGGCGAGGGAGTTGCACAGGTGTTGTGAGGGCGTGATGGCGTTGGCGAACTCTTTAACAATGCTGAAGAGTTCTCTGCTGTTGGGGCTGTTTTTGTCCAGTCTGTCGGTGAAGAAATTCCTTTTGGCTGCGCGGATCAGGTGGTGGTGTTCGCGGGTTGCGTTTTTGAGGGCGGTCATGTTGTCAGCGGTGTGGTCCTTGCGCCAGGCTTTCTCGAGGGCGCAACAGGTTTTCTTCGATTCCTTAAGGGTGTCAGAGAACCAGAGAGGTTTTTTGGTGATGGCCTGTTGATGCGTGCGTCTGAGGGGAACAAGGTTGTCTGCGCAGTTGGTGATCCAGTTCGTGAGGCTGAGGGCTGCGTCGTTGGAGAGGGTAGGTTGGTTGACGGCGAGCGTGGAGAAGAGCTGTTCTTCGGGGATTTTGTTCCACTGTCGACGAGGGATGGGTTGAGTGCGGAGGTGACGGGTCTCGCATCGGAATGTGAAGTGGACACCGCTGTGGTCGGTCCAGTGTAGAGCGGAGGCGTGGCTGAAGGAGACGTGTTTGCTGGCGGAGAAGATGGGGTCAAGCGTGTGTCCGGCGATGTGGGTGGCGGTGTTCACCAGTTGCTTGAGGCCGAGGTTGGCGGGGTTGTTGAGCAGGGCGGTGGTGTTGGGGTCGTTGTTCTGTTCCAGATGGAAGTTGAGGTCGCCTAGGAGGATGTAGTCCAGCGAGGCGAGGGCGTGCGGGGAGACGAAGACGGTGATGGAGTCGCTGAAAGGGGCGCGCGGTCCGGGGGCACGGTAGATGAGGGATCCTCTGAGGGTGGTCCTGGGGTCGGTGCGAATCTGGAAATGCAGGTGTTCTGCAGCGAGGGGGGTGTCTTCGGAGGAGGTGGTGACGCTGATGGAGTCTTTGAAGACGATGGCGATTCCTCCTCCTACTTGGTTGGTGCGGTCTTTCCTGGAAATCTTGTAGCCTTCGGGGATGGCTATGGCGATGTCTGGGGCCGAAGAGGCGTTCATCCAGGTCTCCGTGATGAAGGCGACGTCCGGTGCTGTGGAGTCCAGGAGGTCCCAGAGTTCAACAGCGTGCTTGTGGACGGATCGGGCGTTGACCAGGATGCATTTGAGGTGGTTGATGGCGCGTGGGCTGGTGGACATGGTAGTTGCGTGGTGGAAGATACGTTTGCAGGAGTGGCGGGCGAAAGGTCCATGGGTGCGTTTAGGGTTAGCTTGGAAGCAGGTGTTGGAGCGTCCTGGGTTGAGGGCGTGGCGGGTGGTGGGGTCGTAGCGGAGCAGAGGGGTTTGGGAGTGCAGAGGACCAGGGGTCGTGGGGCTGGGCGCGGGCCAGGCGGGGACGGGCGCAGACGGGCTTGCCTCTGGCGCGCCAGCGGCCGCCATAAGAGGGAGGAGGGGGGGGGGGAAAGGGGTCAGCTGGGGGTGAATGGGAGCTGGGGGGCGGGGGCTTGCAGGAGGTGGCGGCGGGAAAGCGGAAGGGAGGGGGGACAGGTAGAGGGGAGAAGAGCTGGGGGAGGGGGGTTTAAGGGTGGTGGGGGTGAGTTTTAGGAAGTTTAGGAGTTTAGGGAGAGAGATAGGAGTAAGGTTGGGAAGATAGGGGAGGGGGGTTGTAGAGGTGGGTGAGGGTGAGATGTAGAGTGAAAGGATAGGAAGATAGGGGTGGTTGCAGAGGGGGTGGCGAGTGGGGGGAAAGATAGAGAAATAGGTAGATAGGAGAAGTGAGGGAGGCAGATAGCGATAGGGGTGAAACAGAGGGGGAGGCGAGTGAGGGAGAGAGACGAGACAGGAGCAGGAGGGCAGGCACGGGAAGAACAGAAGACGAAGAGCAGAAGACAGAAGAACAGAAGATAGAAGACCACAGAAGAAGGTACAGAAGACGAAGAACAGAAGACAGAAGACCACAGAAGAAGGTACAGAGGACGAAGAACAGAAGACAGAAGAAGATAAAGAAGAATAGGAGCGCAGAAGACAGAAAAATACAGATGAAGGTGAAGAAGAGGAGCACAGAAGAATACAGATGAAGGTGAAGAAGAGGAGCGCAGAAGACAGAAGAATACAGATGAAGGTGAAGAAGAAGAGGGGCGACGAGTAGCAGAGGAAGGAGCCAAGAAGTGGGACATAGAAGAAGAGGCACACGCGGGTCGCGGTAGATGAGAGGGTGAGAAGCACACAGATGAAGAGAGAAGACGGGGAGCAGGAGGGAAAGAAGAGTACAGAAGAAGACTACAGAAGAAGAGCGAAGAGGAAGAACAGAGAAGAGGAAAAGAAGCAGGAGAGAGGGTGAGTAGCGCGGGGCAGGGCGAGGGGCTGGGAGGTACTTACTGCGAGGTAGCTGGGCGGTCTCAGGAACCTGGGCTGGAGGAGCTGGAGGAGCTGCAGCGGCAGGGGGAGCGACCTACCCTTGGGTCAAGGGTCGCTACCACTGTCGCGCAGCGGGCGCCATAAGAGGGAGGGGGGTGGGGGGGGGGGTCAGCTGGGGGCGAATGGGAGCTGGGGGGCGGGGCGTGCAGGAGGTGGCGGCGGGAAAGCGGACGGGAGGGGGGGGACAGGTAGAGGGGAGAAGAGCTGGGGGAGGGGGGCTTAAGGGTGGTGGGGGGGTGAGTTTTAGGAAGTTTAGGAGTTTAGGGAGAGAGATAGGAGTAAGGTTGGGAAGATAGGGGAGGGGGGGTTGTAGAGGTGGGTGAGGGTGAGAGGTAGAGTGAAAGAATAGGAAGATAGGGGTGGTAGCTTCCCCTTATCCAATCCTGAATTATAGGATTTAAAAGTTCTTATCTTTAGACCTGAATTTTGTTCAAATAAATTGTGCCTTAAATAGGAAAGCATGCAACAATCAGTTTAGCCGTTCCATCTGATTAGGAAGTAAAATGAAAGACACATTTACGATGTTTCATTGATGGCATAAACACTGTCACTTAAACCTTGCCAAAGCACACTATCATGGCATAAGCATATCAGAAGCGCAAATTAATTCACTTACACAGCTATTCAGATTTTTAAATACTTCATAAATCCAAGTTTTCAGTCAACACTGTGCAAACCTCACACATTTTCTGTGGGGTGCTAGCTATGTTTTTCCTGCCAAGTGAATTCACAGCATTTAAGCAGAGATATGAGCTGTTCATATTCACAAAGAGATGTGTCTGAATCAAGGAGTCAAAGTCGGGGCTTGGCCATGCTGGACCACTTAAATACCAGCAACAGAGAACAGGTGAAGTGTCTATTAAAAGCATTAACTCAGGCTATTTGGGTGACCACTGCTCTTTAGCAATTGGAAGGAGTTTGGTCTCCACTATGTAAAAAACACTACTCTGTCTTCACAATGTATTCAACTGGTAGCCAATTTCACATATTCCTGCCATAGTTGAAACCTTAGAGAGATGGAGGGGAAAATTACTAATTCTTGGTGATGTCCGACTCCCGTGAACGGTAACGTTTGGGTTTTAATCCTGGAAAGAGACAGAAATGGCAATGCTGATGGGCAATGGTATACTGGAGATCAATTCAGAACATAAGTGAGGTAAAGTAAGTGATCCTTTTGGACTCTTATACCACATTCGATAAAGTGGACCACTTTGTCCTGAGCCAAAGGGAAAGAAATGTGGACACGGAGTGGCACAGCATATGAAATGTAGTTTCTTATGTGTTATCCATCCGTGAGAAGGAAGCATCAGCTTTATTTAATTTATTTATTATGTATGGGTAATTGAAGCCAAAGGCATACCAGGTTCTGCAACAGGCAAACATATTTCTCCTGACTCTCGTTTACATATGCAAGTGCTGTGACAATAAACAATGTTTATATTTTGGCAGACAGAAAACCACAAGGAGTTTCTTGCAGACACAACATCTAGGTCAGCGATCTTAGGGTGCTAGGTAATATTCTGCTGACGTCTTTTACCAAACACTACCCCATCCTCCTCCCGCGTACCGAGATGAGCTTGGTGGTTTTCGTTAAACATGAACTGTGAAATGTGCGTGTTCCAGACTTCAGAGCAAACTCTAACAAGGAGCAGCATGAATACTATTCAGAAGTCACATTCTCGAACATACAAATCACCCAGTGTAAAGGCAACACTGGACTAGAACATCAAGTACTGAAAGTAACAGAGCATCTGAGACCATAAGTTAACAATAAAGAATTCTGTCTTCCCAGTAGCAATAACTTTTACTTACTTAAATTGCCCAATAATGTCCGTTGCTAAACCCTGAAGGCTATTGCGCAGTTCGCTCACTTCATGTCTCAGTTCTGTAATGCTCTGATAAATATAGTCTAGACGATGCAGAATTTCAGGGTCTTCAATAGGTACAGAATTTGATGAAAATATATGTGCATCACCAGCTTCCAGAGGTCTTTCAAATGGACCTAAACAGAAATAAGACAAAGTGAGACACTGAAAATAAAAATCGTGAAGATGTTTAAAGAAATCACTAAATACAAATGGCTAGGACCTTGAAAAGGCAGAGTAGGCACGCTGCAAAAAGTTTTCCACACAGAAATGTGTGCACTGAAGCAAGGTTTCAATGTGGTATAATTAGGTTGCTATATGTAATTAACCTACATGTGATCAAGGTGCCTCGCATATGCCAGAATAAAAATAGGACAAGGAAAAATAGCACTGATCTACAAGGGTCAGAAATTACTGTAAAAAAGATCATGTATCGGAGTCCCAAAATTAATACACTTTTATATTAAAATGATCACATCTATCTCTTAAAACATTTACATTTAGGAAACGTATTAATAAAAAGCTTACTATGACTGGTCAGATTCATAAAATTTGTTGGAATAAAGTCAGTAGTTTACAGTAGAAGGCAAATGCCTAAGCTTGACGTAAACAGACATTTTGGGAATTCACAAAGAATTCCAGGAATACTCCTAGGATTATATAATTCTTTCAGGAGTACTCCTTTCCAAAGCTGTTTTGTATACTGAAATAAATCAGATATACATTTCAGCAGGCGAAAGTTCATTTGCACTTTTTTGTTTTTATTTGTAATCCTCAGGAAACACATTCTGCTTAGGGAAATATCTGCACAGTGGAGAAACCACATCACCTATGTGTGTGTCAATGTTTGGTGCGTGGAGTGGGAGCTTGCCCATTCCCACAATTACATTATTTTTTTTTAAAAGCACACATTCACTTCTACCTTACAGAATTACACTTACTAGTCGATTCAATGTTGGAAATGCCTACAAAATGTTTGTGGATCACAATAACCAGAGTTAGTGAATGTTCAGCAACTTTTGCTATGGACCATCCTACGAACAACCAGAAACCCACCTGAAGTTGTAGATTTCCTCCCACATGTGAAAAAAAAATTGGGGGGAGAGGTCAAACGTGATCACTACTGACTCTTTAAAAAAAAAATTAAAAAAAAAAAACTAATGCCTGATGTTATGAATCTGAATAGGATTTTGACCAACCAAAGCAAATGTTTTAGAAACGTAAAATCAACCTTAATTTACTTCTCTAAAATGCTTTTATAAAATTATCGGTCTGCATTATCCTGCTCTCACTATTAAGCAGACACAGTAGGAATAAGGAAACAAAAATGCTAAAAATTAACACGATTCTTGAATTAGGCCGCAGCAATTTTTTATATATGCCAGAATAACTGGTGTAAATTTGGTCATTTCACCTAACAAAATTTCTGTGAAATTACCAAGATCGCAACACATTTTATAATTCCAGGGAGAAATTTTAACGCGCAGTGTACCGTTTGGGTAATTCTTGAAAGAACTGTGGATTGAGGGGGAGGATGGGGGGGGTCTTGCACCCCACCACTCTCTAAATGTAATTACACGGCCATGGGCATGGGGTCCCAGGTACCTTCTAGGCTCTATTCTTTATACATGTCGCCCAAGGGTTGGAGTCCCCGGGCCTCAAATGCTTGAAGAAGTGGGCTGTGCACCTTCCCTCCCCTTTATCAAAGTAGTGGCCCTGGGAGTGAGGGACCTCCAGGGCCTTATTAGGCTTGTGAAGGGTGGCTACAAGCCCCCCCCTTTAATAAAACAAGTGCAGGAGCCCGCACCTATTTTTTTATTCTTTTTGCGACAACTTAACTGCAATTATTTATTTATTTTTTACAATTTTTGGTCCAAGGCTTCCCCACCAGGCCTAGGGGACTACGGTATCGGTAACCTGTCCCCTATACGTTTAAAAAAAAAAAAAATCCTAGGACTTGTGACAGAATTATGAGTACTAAGATGTCCGCCAAAACTTCCTGGTTGAAGTGGTGGCAGCCAATTAGATGTCAACATGAGATCTGTCCGGTCTGTGTGTCCTCTGCAGTCTGATATATATACACATATATACACACACACATATATATACACACACACATTTTTTTAACCTTCATTTCGCCAAAACTGCTGAACGATTTACACCAATACACAAAAGGCCCAGATCTAGCTTTCTGCCAAATTTGGCGTAAGTCCGTTCAGCTGTGTCAAAATTTCCTGAAGAAAAATCAATGAGGAAAACGCGTTCTGGAATTCCCCTCTTTCTTGGTCCCCGCTTGATGGTTCACCCCAAAACTTTCCATGTGCAAACTAGTCAAAAAGTAGCCCCTTTTTTTGTGCTGATCTGTCAAACGGCGCCAAAGTTTTTAGCAACAATAAAAGTAATTTCCTATAAAAACACGATCGTAGGTATAGCTACCCTGTGGCGGCTGTCACGGGGGTATATTATATATTTATATTTAAACACACACATATATATATATATATATATATATACACACACACATTCACCTATAGGCAGACCAATGTTCATCTAATGAGTAAACACCCATTTTGCCTTGCAAGATCTTTCGCAACAGGACTAAGGAGTTGAGTTTCTTATACAGTACTAATTTTAGGTTACCCAAGTTATTTATTAGCATTTCAATTATTTAAAATGCTTTATAGAATTCCAAATCCAGAGCTTCTCATTTTTCCTAATACATGCAGCATTCCTTCTTTTCCAGAGCAATTTTCGGCTACTGGTTATTTGCAGGAGTACCTCCAGATAGAAGCTTCAGGATACAACAAATAGTGTATCTTAATTGCTTTAGGTGTGTACTTGTGGGCTTCCACAGTATGCTTGAAATTTCCAGTGTAGTAGGTACCGGTTAAATTACTCTTGGCAATAACTGTAATAAAACTAGACTCGTAAACATGTTCTAAGATGGCGGATCTCATTACTTCATAAGACAACATGTACAATAAACACAACATGCTTTAGTCATACGTACTCAGTCACTTCATTCCTCCAATTATGGCTACATAATGCAATGCACACAACACACACACTTATTGATTAAGAGACCTATAAAGACATATGAATATTGTTCCCTATTAACCTCAGCAGTGAGCCTTGGATACCATGTTCTGCTTGGACACACCGTACTGAAAGGGATGGTCGGTGCGATCATATTGTAAGCTCATCTTTTAAGCAATTTTTGCCCCCCCAAACAAAGGACGGGTATACCTCACCCAGTTTGTTTTCCTGTTAGTATACCCCATGCTAAAAGCAGTTGCAATATAACAAACTTGATGTATGGGCCTGTCTGCCAATCAAATTCTGGGCTTTAAGCCAAAAACTAAATTCTCAAGTGCAAAATTGATGTTTATTTTCAGAACTCTACACGTACAGCACAGAAATCTATGCCGGATTTATGTACCTGTTATAGAACATCACTCTAAAGCATAATTGGACCTTTCGGTCCACCCAAGTTAAAGAAAACAGGCTGTTTAAACACCTGGGTAAGTCCCACAAGCTTGTAATACTGCTCACCTAAAAAGCTGTGTTTCAAACAAAATCGCATCCAATTCAGTTGCTGTCTAGAGGAAACAAAAAGTGATATCCTTCAAGATCTATCCATTACCCTTCCAAGTGCCTTTGATAATGAAAGTGTCAAGTAAGTGACTAAAAAAAAAAGTACAAATATGCAACAAACAAAAAAATACAACAAAATGCAAACGAATAGGCCACCTAAGGTACAATGTATTTCCTTGTTTTGAAGTTTACACAGAACAAGGAAATTCTACCCACTTAAACTGTGTAAGGTAACACTTCTGTCCACAAGCCTCATCATTACAATGAATAGTTTTGTGTAAAGCAAATTACATCCCACAACATGATTTTAATTAAATGCTCATCTGTTGATAACTAGGTCCAGCATATGCTGAGCCCTATTATGGCCAGCGAAAAAAGCAACAGACAAAACAATTCACAAACATTTACTTGGGAGCACATTTCAGTTGTAATGATAGCACATTTGTGCATAAAAAAAAGCAAAGAGCTTACAGTATTCTGAAGTATAAATTGTGCATATTCTATGAGCACAGAGACTTTTGAAGAGTCCTGCTCATGAAGAAGTTTAAAAAGAACAAGAAATGATATAAATTAAATATAAATGACTGACAAATGTTTCCCTACATTCAACATAGGATAATAGGAGTGCCCTCACATCATGAATGTCATAACTACATACCTGGCAAAGTAAGGATTAATTTGCAGAGTAACCAATACTGCCTTCTTGTCGGTCCTTCTCAACCCAGTCCTTAGATATGTTGAGAGAATCCTCACCTAAGATACATAACCCTATATGCCATCAGTGGGAAGAAGGCAGTTTCTCCCTTTCCCCACAGTGGATAGCCTATTTTACCCTTTTTATACTGAGGCACTGCTTCTTTAACCATAAAAACCTCCAGCCCAAAGCCTTATGTGTTTATTTCTCTATCTACATCTGGAGATGGTGAGCTGCGCTCTACAGTTTTCTTCGCATTACAAAAGTGCATTTAAGGTATTACTGCAGGTTTCAGTTTCAGTGTTCCTGAAGTGTTTCACCCCGTGAGAGTTGACTGAGTCTGAAGTAGAGTGTGGAGCTTCATCTGCCAACCGCCTTGCCCACATGGTTAAGCTGAGGCAAAGCATGCTGTGGTTACTTGTGACAAGATCTGCCTCACTTCAACAAGCTACGCCGGTTCCATTTCCTTGCATTTCAATGGAAGCCGTCAAAAAATTTGGGCTGGATATGGCAGCACTTTGCAAGTCTGTCTCCCATTCATAGCACCTGGTAGCATATTTCTGGGCCGTGCTATAGTGGGTCAATTTTCTATGGGCATTCTAAATGATGTTCCGCTTTGTAGCACCAAACCTCTGCGCCTTTTCTATGTAGACTGCAGACAGCTACCTGCATATCAATTCCCTTCACTCTGTTTACTGTTTTGCTGCTGCATCATTCTAAAAGAGTAGTTTGTGCCTACGTATTCAATGGTGTCCTCGCCCCATGTCAGGGCTAAGGTACTATGGGACCTTTTTCCTGTGGGGATCTTCGGTTCCCACATAATGTCACTTACCAGTCTTCAAGTTGTCCATATAGGAGTGGCACATAGGTGGAGAGGGTGCCATATGGTGCTTCTTTGTGTGCTTGCACTGTCACAGTCTCAGGTGTGTGTTTTCCTTCGGTAGGCAGCTTCCTGGAGGTTGAATCCCAACCCAGCACGATGGCTTGTTCATCTGGTTAAAGATGCGCTTGCCCTGCAGCTTGGGATGCTGCCCTACTGATGAGGGTGGAATGCCTGTGTCACATAGTGGCAGCTTTCCCTCTACACAGTGCTTAGTTTGGGTGCTCTCCTTGTGAAGGTCTGCCACTTGCTGAAGAAGTGCAGATACTTTCTTCCGGTCTCCTCTAGCAGTTTTCTCACTACTCTGAGCCCCACCCTGGTGCACTTGGATTCAGTGGTACCATAGCTGTATAAAATAATTGCAGTCATGTCATCCGACTCGGGCAGGCTTGCTCTAGCTCACATGCTGGCTGGAATAGTTCAGTATGACCCTGGACACTATTCCTTGGACCTAGCCTTTCCTCCAGTTGGTTTCGTGGGTCGGAATGGCATACCATCATTTTGACACGGCCTGGTGTGGGGCCATACACAAAGCCAGTCCTTTTGGGAATAACAGAACTAGCCTTCCTGCATACATGGGATGCTTGATTTAGCGGACACTTCTTCTGCCTCATATTCCTTTGTGCTTCACATTCATATGCAACAGTGTTACTACCTTCCTCAGTACTTCCCAGCTTCACTCAGTCTTTTCTGGAAGCCCGTACTACTTACATTAACACTACCCCTGAATGAGATTCAGAGAGTCTTGTCAGAGTGGTAACCAGTTGTTTTCTCAGCATCCAGTGCACTTTACCCTCTTTCTACAAGGACTACCTTTGCCACTGCACTATGATTCCTTCAGTCATACAGGACTATCATACAATGCCAGAGGCACAATTAAGTATCATTCATTTGTTCAGGACCATGCTTTGTCTGAGGTCACACTGTTGCTAGATCTTCCGTGCTGGTTGTGTTGCATGACTATGAGCTTGCAGCTGGTACCTGGGACGCTGGGCATGGCCCGATTCAACATCTGTCCTTTTTTGGTTTCTACACTGTGTGCAGTTTTCATTTCTCCTTTGCTATGGGGGGGTCTGATCATGAGAGGGAGGCCTACCAGGGTGGGAATGTTCACTCCTGACCTGCATTTATCAACTTTTCATTGGTATCCCCTTGCCTCTGCCTGGCATTCATCTCTTGGCTGCCTGGTTTGGCTCCTGGCTATCCGCTCATTTAGTATACTTCCCAGTTGTTCCTTTGTGTTCTGCTTTGGAACTTGCGTTGCTTGGTGTGTGCAAGCGGTTCATGAAATAACATCTGTCTTTCAATGATTACATCCATGTTTCTGGTCCAGGTCAAGCTTCCTGGTTTGGGTCCTGCCAAGGCTCTGCTACATGGATCCTCAGATTTCTGATTCATTCCACTTAACTCCTTTTCTGTCCTCTGCACGGATTCAGGTTGGTTTTTCAGTAGGGGCCGTTCCTCTTCTGGGGTCAAGCTGATCTGCTTATCTGGTTGGGACAATTCTTAGGGTGACTTCTGAGAGCCTTTGTCAGGCTGGATGGAGCTTTAGTGGTCTAGTGGCTTTGTCCAACTCATTCTTTGAAATACTTTGAATGCCTCTTTGTATACTTCGTGTACCTCCTTTCATATGTTTTTTCCAGCCCTTCATTAGAGCTTTTTATCATCCATTTGAGCTCCCAGCTAGCAACAGAGGTAATCGTCTGGACTATGTCTTTGCTAAGGGTTTTGAGGATGATCCTTGCCCTTCCTAGCACTTTGATTTGTATTTTTATTGGTTATTTTGGGTTCCAGGAGGACTCCTTTTCTGATTAGCTTGTGTGCCTGTCCAGCTTTGTTGCCCATTGCACCTTACATGCATTCCTATGACCTGTCCATTTCAGGAGTATGGAGTTGAGTTGCTAAATGTATACACAAGTGTAAGGACTGTGATGAACAAATCAGACAGGGGGGTAATATCCTGTGCCCTGATGGGCGTTAGGGTTCCTTCATTCCTTGTAAGTACACAGCTGCAGCCCTCTTTCAAAAAACAAAATCATCTAGCTTCTTGAGTAAAGGGCACAACAGTCACCAACAACAAACATGTGCCTGCCTTAGCTGTGCATGTAAGGGGGGGGCACCAATGTCACCATATATAAAATGCAAAATCACAAGTAACTGGTCAGTTAGAGCCCTTTATTTACTGTAGTCTTTTTCTCCATTATCTTTTATTTGTGTCCTTAAAGCCTTGCATCCCATTCAGCCCCCTGGTGTGCGGATTGATAGCACTAAGCTAGCTGCACTGAGCTCTATGTGATCAGAACAAACAGTTCACTCATTATGTCTTCACTCCTTTTCTGTTCTTTTATCACAAATATACACATGCACACAAACACACACGGAAATACATGAACACGCACACAACACATTGGTGGTGACTGGTAAGACTCTTAGATGCCTACAATCACCATGCAGCACATCTGCTTCCCCGCAGTGGTCTGTGATTCTACTTGGAAAGGAATGACCCTTTAGAAAGGTCAACAAGTGAAAGAGGGAGAATCAGAGGGGAACTGAAAAGCCACAGTCACTATAGCCATGAATCTATCATTCAGAGATGGAAATCTTTACAAACAACCACGGACCTGATCTGCCCTTCTCAGGGCTCATTAGGCTTCATAAGATTTTAGAAATGATACTAGACCCTGGAATACAGCTACCCATTTTCTTTGCATATTTGCATTTTTGACATAATTCCAACTACCCCAGGCACAGTGGTGACCATGGCATGGTGTGCACAATCTTAACTTACTATGGTCTTTCCTGACACAATTCTGGCTAATCATGCCATAACTGTGGCCTGGATGCTGTTCTACTTTGAAATATTGTGGGTTTTAGGAGATAATTATGGCTCTCTGAGGCACAATATTATTATTGTGGTGCTAATGCTTGACTCTGGATGTTCGAGATGATGCTGACTATCTCTGCCATTTTGGTGCTGGATATGCCTGTCAAATGCGATGATAAATTAGCACAAAAGACAGATTCTGTTAATGTATAACAGGAGTGGATGAGAGTCTGTCAGGACAATGACAATCTGATGTTTGGGGACCAAAACCTGTATTTACTAGAATATGAAAAGATAATATTTTGGGCCAAAAATAATGATTTTCATTAAAATTGGAAGGTCTTGCGTAGGGAATTAGGCATAATTGTCCAAAATGAAACATTTATATTTGGTAGTACAATGTACTCATTTTCCAATACAAGCAAGCTACTTTTGGAATCCAAGTTATTACATTTCCAAAATATACAGATATCTGACAAACAATACTTATATAGTGCCTTAGCCAAATTTTCGGGAAATTGTGTTGAAAATGCGTTATTTTGCAATATAAACTAGAGGCATCCTGGAACAAAGGCCCTCATTATGACTGCGGCGGTCTTTTCCCAAGACCGCCGCAGCAGCCAGAACACCGCCAGTGCTGGCGGCAGTCGGCGAGGCTTAGGTGGTCTCACTGCCGGCACTGCCGCACAGAAAAAGACTGCCCACAGAATTACAACCAATAATTCTGTGTAGCAGTCTTTTTCTGGCATGGGGGTGCAGTCAGTGGGAGCGCCGGGTCCTGTCCCCTCACGGAGGAGCACATCGTCGGATGAGGTTAAGTGTCGTCCGCAAAGGGGGGGTTAAATGGGTGTGTGTGAGCGTGTGTATGCATGTCATGAATGTGGGAACGGGTGGGATGGGGAGTGATTGTGCGTGCGAGTGTGTGTCAGTGTGTAAATGTAGTGATGCGTGTGTGTATGCATGTAGGCGGGGTGTGTGTATGGATGAATCAGTAAGGGGTAGTGTGAGTGAGTGCATGCGTGCATATATATATATGTATGTATGTATGTATGTATGTAGTTGAAGGGAGGGGTGGGGGATGGAGTGTGTATGAATGCGTGAGTGATGTGTATGGGTATGTATGCGTGTATGGGGTGAATGGTGTGTGTGTGTGTGAGAGTGTCTGTGTGTGGGTGCATGTGTGCCGAGGTGTTTGGGGGGGGGGGGGAGAGGAGGGTCATCGGGATACCTTTTCGTCAGCATTTTCGTGTGTGTGACACCACCAGGAAAATGCTGGCTGTGTCCCTAGTCGGAAAACCCTTGGTGGTTATTCGACTCCAACCGGGCTGCAGGTTGAAAACTACAGCCGTAATATGGCGGTCTGCACCGCCCGTCCCACGGCAGCAAGACCGCCACAGTGGACCCCCAGGGTCATAAAGGGGGCCATAGTGCCCATGGAAATTCTGAGAACTTAGACTGAAGGTTCTTGGAGATGGGTTGTGGAAGAGGAGCTGCACGGTGGTGGAGCGGAGAATTTTCTCTTGGTGAATTTACAATTAGTCTGGATAACCTTTCTACATTGGCAACGAGTTCTGAAACATGGAGGCTCAATGCTTTAACACCACTTATCTTTGGTGGATCCTATCCGGTTTGGTGAGAATGTGTGAGCTCTCAGTGAGTCTTCAGAGTTAAACTACCATCTTGCTTGGAGACGTCAAATGACGGTAACTATTAGGAGGTTTTTCCTTTTTAATTGCGTCGCTCAAGATTAGAAGTACATTTATAAATACTCACCGTTAGTCGAGAGAATGCGCTCAGGCATCAGCTTGGGAAGAACTTCCCTTGACAATGGTGAACACCAGAAAGAGTAAGTCGGACAACACATTTTCAGGCTTATATTGTTCTTGGGACAAGAAGGCCCAATCCCCTGCAGCACAAACCCATTGGCTGCCAATTTAGAGTAGCACATTATGGACCAGGGAAAGGAATTGTCTGCAAATTAGGTAATATTTATGTCCATATGTTAATGCTGTTCAGCTTGTATTTATGGTTCATTAATGTAAAGCCTTTATTATTAGGGTTAGTGGTCTAAATAAATCTTGTAACCTCGGACAGCACTACTGCAGTGGTTCCACTAAAAAAAAATATGTACACGTTTGAAGAGTCTAACAATACAGGGCTATATATAATGCTCCCAGAATGGTCGCTGATTAGATGCAGAAATTTGCAGAAGCTTGAAAACAAGATTGATGATTCTTTGCTTTCAAAATGGAATGTTTACAAAAAAAGGAAACTAGAAAAAAAAGTTTTGCTAAACTACTATAAAACATTAGGTACCATATCTTTGAAGCATCATTTAGTATAACGTGTTGATGTATGCTAATATTTCCAAAAAATATTCAAACTGGAAAGCCTGTGTAATCGGTTTCAGCGACATTATGGGAAACAAAAAAATAAACAACCATTGGCAAAACCAATAGGTCCAACATGGGTGGTCAGTCTTTTGGTTTGGACAAAGTGTGTCTTGTTTTGACCAGTTTTGTAAAACAATATTGTTGTGGGGGCTGCTGGGGCCTCAGTATTATAACAAACATTGGCAAAAAGTAAAATTACGTTTTGGTCTCAAAAAACCTACATTGACATATTAGTACCTGGCACAGAACAAAAGTACTTTGTGTGCAGACATGCTCCTTGTGAAAGAGCAGATTGCATTCACCCACAGTGAAACCAGCCAGTAGATGCTAGGGAGAGATAGAAAGTTAATAAAAACAAAAGGTCTTGGTTAACAGCAGACTTAAATAGGGCTCAAATTCCTAAAGAAAGTCACAAAAGTGCAACCATGATATAGGTCTTTGCATTAGTGCAGATTTATATACTTCATGAATTCACAAGAATTTACAGAAGTAGACGAGGAAATCGTATTACCAGAAAATATTTCTGAACTGTATTCTAGCATAAGCAAGTATGAATCTTTAGATATGCTCATGTGAACATCTGTTGAGCGTTTACAACTTCACTTTCCCCCTCAACCACTTTTTTCCCAACCCTGAAAGAAATTTTACTTCTGACCCTTGTCAGGAGCAAATTTCCAACCTTTGTTAGCAAGTGAAAAGATTAGAGAAGAGCTCGTGAAAACTCCTAAAACATGCAAATTAATAGGTTTGTACAGACACAAACGGGCATTCCAACCCTGGAACTACTCCTTACCACTACCTCCAGCTTCAATGTGTAGATCTGCAGAAAGGGGGCGAAATAAGGACATTGCTAGTATTCAAGCCTTACTATAGAATTAGCCCTGGCATAATCAGAGAGGCCATTATCAGAGCTCTAATATAATGAGATTGCTGCCATAATTTGTTGCTGCACTACACAACACCAAAGGGACAAGTAGAGTTTTTTTTACAGGAAAGGTAGATTTATGAAGCAACCTGTCCCATCAACAAGTAGATATCTTATTAAATTCCACACCCTCGTATATAATATGTTAAATTAATAAAAACACTTTTATCTCAACTTCAGTAATAGCACCTTTTCTCAAAGGGAATATAAAGCGTTTAAAAAAAAATAAAAAAAGAAGGTTGACAACCAGGCTGGGATTAACAGACGAAATCCACTCATTCTACTGACCTATGCAATGTGCTGAGGACTCTTCAGAGTATATGTGTGCAATATAAGTTGCTTTCCTCATCAGTTCAGATCATTGGAAGTCTAACTCCTGTTTAAACGAGGATTTATATAATGTGTGAATAAGACAGGAGTCTATCTCTACTTGGCAGATATCTGTCCAGGAGGAGGTCCAGTCAGTGGTTACTGCGCTATTCACTCTACTCAGGATGTCAACAGGACGTTTTTTGTGGCCGCTTTCAAATAAATTTATTGACCATTTATCCACTTGTCCTTGGGAAGAGGCACATAGTTCCTAAGGGTACAATTAGCCTTGCTTGGTTTTTAAAGAAAGTTCCTCGAGAACGTGGCGCAATGGGGCATCTCAGACTCAGAAAGAAGTACATTTTCCTTCATAGTCGAAAGACCTGAATTACCAGAGATACCTGGAAAAAACCTAGGGTAATACCTTTAGTGGAACATCCATTGTTAAGAAGGCAAAGGAGGGAAGGCACTTTTCACTCTGGGGAGTCCTGACGCAGGAGTGGTTTTTCCCCTCCTTAGCAGCCTAATGACACACACACACACACACACACTACAAGGACGTGGGGAAGCCTGCTTTAGGGAAACACTGCAATTCTTTCTAGATGTTTCCACAAGGTATTTTCTTTTTATGCTTTAGGATCCTAATTTTGTGCCAAAGGTTTTATCACACACCCTAGATAAGAGGAAGGGGCACAATCATGCTATATCACAGCTTATGATGCACAATGGAAACTATGGACAGTAGGAGTAAACTTCGCTTGGAATGTCCAAGGCCTAGCTTCCATCTTAAACTGTCCATGAATGCAGATGTGGATCCTGCATTGGTTTCCTATGAACTACGAAAGCAAAAGACCCTAAGCAGTGTATTGATCAGACCCTTCAGGTATATCAGGGCAAGCTTCTAAATTTGGTAGGTTCTTTAAACCGTGCTTAATCTGTAATGCAATAAGTGCTAGGTCCCAGAATTTTGCTTAGAAGTATACAGGTAGCGCTGTTGAAGACTGGGGTGGCAAACACCAAGTTGCATAGTCTTGATTCCACCCCGTGCCTCTTTAATCCAACACTCGGCATTTGCTTGCTCTTTATCTCTCTTGAAGTTTCCCTCTTTTCTCCATTTATCACTGTGTTTCAGTCTGTCTTCTTCTTTCTTAACCCCTTGGGTTTTTTTCTCTCTTGTTCTGAGTGAAAGTCTGATCAGGGAAAATAAGGGCTGGTTCCCAAAGATAAGTGCCGGTAGGCCCTACCTGAAACCACCAGCTCAAATTAAGGACGGCCTTTAAACCAAAATTATGGAAATGGAACCTACCTATGATGAGGGGATAATAACCATCTTAAATGGGTAATGTTAATGTGTACACTGCAGCAGAGAAGGAAACCACTTTGATGAGGGCAGATCCAAAATTAGCAGACATGGCAGATACGGAATTAGGTCGGGATGCTGAAGGACATCTATCTGGAGACCACTTCCTGAAGGAGATATCCAATTCCATGCAAACTTTAACATCTCATAACAAGGCACAGCAGAACCTCAAGAAAGTTTTTAACCTGGTGTTTTGGAAAGTCCATCTGAGACAGAACAATCTCTTCCAGCCTGGATCACACAGAGCTCCTTCCCACCAAGATTTGATGCCTCAAGAGGAGAGCGTACTTCAAGCTACAATGATATGAATACCATTTTCCCCTAGATATGTGGTCAATTTAGAGGCAGGTGCCAGCGCAGAAAATACCTTTATCGCCACAAATAATTGTAGGCCCTTCTCCACTAAGATCTTCTCAAAGAAAATTTGGAGGCAGAATTGCCTCTATAGCCACCGCTGGAGAACTGCTGTATTATACCCATGGGCACTCCATAAAAGTCAAGGTTACAAAATAAAGGAGAACTCCCACCCAGGACCGCTTGTTCATCCATTTGTTAAAAGTTTTCTCCCTTCGAAAAAGATTTGATAACAGAAGAGGTAAGACACTTGTAATAAACAGGAGCAATAAAGAAGAGTCTAAATCATTTTCCCAGGGTTCGTTAGCAACCTGGTAAGGAAAGGAGGTGAAGGTTTCGCCAGGAGATACTTTGGAAGAGAATAAACAGGTTCTGCATTATAGAGGAGCTTTTAAGTTGAGAGATTTCCTTAAGGTAGGAGATTGTTTGGTACAGAAAGATTTGAAGGATGTGTATCTCTCTATCCCGGTTCATCAATACCACAGGCAGTGTCTACAGTTGCTTTAGAATTGCAGAAATTGATTAAAGTCTCTCCCTTTCGGCCAGTCCTCAGCTCATTGGTGTTTCACTAAGCCTTTGTGGCCGGTAGTGGCACTATTCAGGTCTCATGGTATCAGTGATATTTGCAAGATATATTGGTGATCGTGTGTTAGTCCGCTGAGCAGGCAAATAGGGTGCGTAGTGTCGTTTGATACTTTAGAGGTTGGATTCTGTGATAAGGTAAGGTAGATGTTGCCTGTGTTAGTTTCCTCATAAAAGATTCAGTTCCTGTGATTGACAAATTCTTTGAAGGCTTCGCTCTTTCTTCCACATGGAAAGATCAAGTGACTTAAGAATGCGATTTGAGCCTTACGATCAAGTTTTCCCTCAGAACATTAGCCATGATTGAAGTTCTTTCATCATTGCCCATTCCAGCAAGATTCCCAGTCCCACTGCATTAATGGACTTACAACAACTAATGGTTTTTCATCTTTGCTGCAGCCTCTATTACTCAGCATTAATTTCCCTTTCTCCGGAAAGAGTTGGGCTGGTGGCTCTCCCAGATGAGGCCTTGAAATGGAAGATCTATTTTGGGCCTGGTGGCTCTAAATATCAGGATCTGACGCCAGCAAAATAGGTTGGGGGCAAGATGTGTAGATGTGATTACAGGAAGCAAGTGGTTTCAGAAAGAAGCTCAATGTCATAAAGATGGCTCAGTGTCAGATAAATTGTGCTTTTTAACAGGAAGACAATGTGCAGGCAGGTCGGATACATCAACAGGTTGGGGGGGGGGGGGGGGGCTGTAAAGTCCATAGGTTAAGCTGATTTCCCAAGTCATTTTGCCATTTTTGTCTAGACAGAAGAATTTTAGGGTCAGGGAAATTATTTCCTGGGACTATCCAACTTGGTCACATATTATAGATCCTGATTCCTGCAGAAGCGACCGGTCCTTGGATCAATTGTTTGAATGTAAAAGGCTTTGGTTTCTCTGGGGTCAATTCCTAGTGATTTGCCTCCTGCTTAAAAATGCAAGATTTGCTGGTTCTCGAGCTGCAGACCAGATCCTGAAGAAGATTCAGTGGATGATTTTCTTCAACAGTGGGGCCCCATCAGGTTTATGTCTTACCACCTTTTGCAACGGTTCTCAGGACACAGGCATATGTCAGGAGGGATTTAGCTAGTCTAGTACTAGTAACCCTCTTTTGGCAAGCCGAGTTAGGTTATCCTCCACTACTGGAGCTCTCTGCACACTTTCCTTGGTGTCTTCCAGTGTTCCCACTTTTGCTCCTACGCCCAAAGTGTTAACCTCACTAGTTGGTAGCCCAGTGTCATCTTTGGCTCATATTTAGGTTGTCCTAGCATAAGCAAAGACTTTTGCAGGAGGCATTGTTGGTCACTAAAGAGTCCTCTGCTCCTTCCACTCAATTACGTTAAAAGGATTCCTGGGTAATCTTATCTGGCTGGCATGTGGGGCAAGAAAATGACAATTTCTTCCCCTCCATTAGCACTGCTAATTTTGGGTTTATTGATTTGTTTCTAGTAAGGTCACAGGATGGTAAATGCTTAGAGGTCAGCAAATTCTGCAGGTCACATCTAGCCAAGGGACAAACCAGTCAGAAAACATTTTCTTGTCTGTAGAATTTAGACTAAAATATTCTGCACTGCAAAATATGAGGGTGGTGATGAACTCGTTATTGCCCTGACCGGACAACAATTGCCTTTCTTTGAAACCTTTATCTTTCTCCTCACAGGGTGTAGCTTTCTTCATTATTAGACATTAAAACAAACAGTCTAGTTTTATTTTTACCCCAGTTTATCAGATTGCAAAATGTTCTCTCGTTAGATGCCTTTGTTACACTGCTTCACAGACTTTAACTTCCCATCTTCCTTGTGCTTCCCAGTTCGTCACTACTTTAAAAACCCTTTCACTCTGTATTGCCTTCTATGCTGGCCAGACAGGCATTGTGGATGATAGCTGAAGCTGGCACCGATGTATCCTCATTTGGGGCCTCCTCTAAAAAAGGGCTATGGCAAGCAATGGCAAGCAAAACATATGCTCCTTCTGAGTGCCTAGAACAGATTCTGAAAGCAGAAGCCTGGAATTGAAAGCCTACTTTTAAAATTGATTTTAAGCCAGTAGCGCATGTTTCTTACAAAATAATGGACAAGCTTTAAACTTCTCATAACTGAGGTCCCAGTTACATAATAGAATGGAAAATCTCCCAACTATCCTGACAGGAGGTTTGAGTTCTATTAAAGACATGAAGGTGAAGATTATATTCCATATTCCTCCCTTAATTTTGTTCTTTACCTTATTTTTAGGTATAGGGCTGCTCCATCTTCATGGGGTGCCAAAGCTTCCCAAATTTCATGGTGTTTCTACTGATAATATTCTGCATCTGCCCCTCTGCTGTCCATCAAATCGAAGGACTGTGGAATACGTCTTCTAAACATTTGTTGTGAGACCTTACAAAGAAGAGGAAGTTTGCTGCTTACTCTGCAGAGACAGGTTATAGAAGTTGCTTATGGTGGTTGGTGCATCCATTATGACGTCCCTATACAACTACTTCTACGTAGTCACAGATATATTGCTATTGTTAAATTTCATCCACGCTGGATTTATATTCTTTGCAGACAGAGTTTACCAGTAAAGAAGAATTCTCATAATCTTTGCCTTCATATCATGCCTTTAATAAACTTCAAAACTTCTTGTCATGTTAGTGGGGGAGAGTTTAAACCGATAATATTTCAGTCGATGTGAAGTCTGTATCTCTTTCCATGTCAGCAGTCTCCTTACATATGTTACACAGCCTTACTTGTTTCACAGGACCTCAGTTATTCATCAGTTGGTCTACCCAGAATGTGACAATGAAATACTTACTTCAAAAACAACTTATTAAAATTGCACGCAGTCTGATGGCACCTCCTGTTAAAATGTGTGCAACTGGGGAGCTCCTCTGATGAAGTGGATAAAAGCAAGGAATGCATTAGGAAACTTCATTTAAAAAGTTAAGACAAAAGCTATGTGTAACAGAATATCAACCAAGAAGTGATTCAAAGTGTGACAAGCGTGCCCTCCCTTATTGTGATCACGCACCCTGAAGCAGAAAAAAGCGGGTTTAAGTGCATTCACACCAACTCTTGTAGCTTAATAGAACGTTCTGCAGACACACATTAATAATTAAGCATTTACCGAGTAAGCCTTATCTGCTTCCCTCACTGTGTTGGGTATTTCTACTTGAACATCGTAACAGTAGAAAAGAGTTTGGGCCACAAGTCCTCCTGGCTTGAAAGATAGGCTTTCTGCCATGTCTACAAAGTTCACACAACTTATGTGCCCCATGCGAAAATGTTGCTGCTCCATGCTACAAGAATATCTAACTTTGCTGCACTTTTTGTTGTATAGACACTTACCAGGAGTGCTTTAATTTGTGCCAAAGTGGAATCTTCATGAATAGTTTCTGGTGTTTAGCTTTCTACGATGGTCCATGGGATTTACTGCCCTAATAGACATAACTGCACCAGGGGCTGTTTAATTTAGCAATTTTTTGTTTCCATCTCTCAGTAATACTACCCCTGAGTAATGTACACGAGTTTCTGTGTGTATGAGCACCTCGGTGTTAGCTTTATAAGTTAAGTTGTAATAAACCCATTTTTTGTATATCCATTTCTCTAGCTGGATAGGTCTTCCATTTTGTTGCCCTGAAGAGGCCTGTAATGAGAAGGATGAAACGTGAAAACATATATAATTGAAGGAGTCAAGCTTAATCTGGATGTGGAAACAAAATGTATTTATAAGGCATTTCCGGACTGGAATATATGAGAGGACATTGGTCTATCTCGCAGGTCTGCCTTGAGAGACTATCTCTTTAAAAGGACTGATGTTGATTCATAGGTGCAGCCTAAAAAGGAAAATAGTAGTGGAAGACTGCACTTCATGTTTTTATGTTTTTTCAATGTAAAGTTGTGTATTTTGTTGAGATTTAATGTGTTTATGTGGTGTTGAAAAAATATATCAAGATTTTGGGAGGTATTCGAGAGTGTGAGCATAATAATTTAATTTGTTGGCTAAAATTATCTCCTGTTCCCGGGGTTTATATACTTACTCTGTGGTAGATAAATCATATTTATAATAATGTATCCCTACTAAACAGTATTTTTATGCACATGTGGGCCTATAGCTGTGAGCACACCTAATGCACTGCAGTCACTACTGTGCAGTCAGGTCTGTATCCAAGTGGAATGCGTGGCTGCCATGTGCTAACAGGACAAAAGTGCCATTAGAACACAGGCACATCAGTGTGTACCGATCTGCCTTTGCAACATCTAGGGGCAATGTTAACACAACCCCGTTGCTCATAAAGAAACGGTTAATCTTGCAAGTCTTGAGACAACTAAAGAGGGACGTCAATGAAGCGCTTTGGCTTGCTCATAGTTCCCCAAAACAAGAATGCCATCTTGCTAACCTGAGACAAGCACATTTTAATCTGAGGCAAGCTGAACGGGGAATCAGAAGGCAGAACCTAGAGCAGTTTTGGACTAAACCCGTGACTAAACCTGTTTCAGACATTAAACACAAGAACTTGAGCATGTTCTGGAGCACAGTAAATACCCTAAAAAACCCACACAGCCTCAAATCAGAAACTGGTAATCTCTGAGGCTGACTAGGGGTCTTATTCGAAAGCTCACTTCAACCAAAATGAAGCTCTTGAGAACACCGCACTCCCCCGAGCACTAGCCAGGTCAAGTCATTCTGATGTACTGTTAATAGTCAGGGGAGGAAAAGAGGGGCTCCTGCCCAAATAGGGTTCCAAAGGCCATATATAAATCTGACCCAACCAAATGGGTGGACACCATGGCTGCTCCTTTTAATCGTGTTCTGACTGGCACGTCAATCTCAGATTCCTGGAGAGCATAGATAATTTTTCCAATGTATAAAAGGGGGAGAGGACAAATCGGACCCAAGGAACTATAGGCTGGTAGCACTGTTTGACAATGAAGCAAAATATTATACTGGGGTCCTTCTTGAACATCTCAGCGAATTTTGCAGTCAAAATTCAATAATTCCTCTAAATCAAACTGGGTTCAACAGTAAGACAGGAACAGAAACAAACAAAATGGCCTTATTGCTGTTTTTTGATTCCGCAAAGGCTGCCAACTCTAACTCTGCAATTCCAACAACTAAAGACCTAGAACAAGGCTGTGTCCTCGCCCCAACTTTATTTAATCCTTTCTTGGATTTTTCAACAGTTTTTTCTTCCATTAACACACGTGACACGTCTGGGCTTGGCTGTAAAGGTGGAACCTCCTTTACGCTGATTATGTGGTACTACTCAGCAAAACTAGGGCGGGAATGAAGCACCTACTGCCAGCAACCAAAGCTTACACTTTAAAGAATGGGCTGCAAATCAATCACAAAAAGACCAAAATTATCATTTCCGGCAGGAGGTCCCTCAAGGGGACAGCAACCTGGAGTCTAGAAGGCAGCAAGCTAGAAGTAATTGCCACCTATAAATACATTTGCCTCTTGTGTGACAGCCATGACTCCTTTACTAAAGGCAGGGACGAAATAAGACAGGGCAAACCCTTTCTATCCTCTGGGCCTCTGAAGCTCTTGGGAAAACTTAAGTACACTCAGCCCACCGTTAGAAGTAGCTAGAGCTAAGGTTGTTGCCTTTCTGGCCTATGGAAGTACTGGCCTATGGAAGCACTGCCCTTCGCGGCAGAGCCTCTCAGGTCTTGGATGACACCAGAGTGAGCATATAATCAGCACCTGTTCAAGCTTCCACAACATACCTCACCAGCTAAGATTAGGTTGGAGTTTGGCCTGCTCAAACAGTCTCTTGTCAGGCGAGCAGCTTTCATCAACTTTTGCCCCAAAATGAGAAATGCGTCTGGGAACACCATAAACAGTTTTATATAACAGAGGGAATATAAGTAAAGTTCTGCTCCCCAGCCCAAAACTATCAAGATGCCTCAATCGAGCAGCTTGGCCTGGACAGCCTATGGCCATCAGCATCAAACCATAAGCTTTTTAAATCGTCAACCAAAAAAGTCATAAAGCACTCGTAACTAACAGAAGACAAGACAACCTTTGAAAAAACATTTGACATGCCTGGCTAGTCTTAAACAGCTACAAGTCCTTAGCCCCTCAGTCATACTTGGGTGAAGTCCTAACGCACAGCACTAAGAGGAAGTATTTGCTCCATCGTCTGGGGGTCCTTTCAGTAAGAAAGCACAAGAGCCCATGGTTCCTGCCTGAAAAGAATGGGGCTTGTTGTCTCTGTGGAATTGCGCCTGAAAGTCTGACTCGTATGTTTTGCCTGTGCAATCCCACCTTGAATGAACAATGAAAATTGCTGTGCCCGTTATGGGTACAACAACGCTGTCTTAAGTAGTCTCAATTCAGACAATCAAAGACTGATTTCTCAAACTGTGAGATATCTGGAGAGAGTGATGTGGGCTTTGCCTGGCATAAACACCCATGAGCCTAAAACACAGGCCCTCTCCCACCTGTACTTCGATCCCTGCTAGGCCGCACAACACTATCAAGGAAGTGGGCTTTTTTTTGTCTTCCTGTATTTATTTTGTTTTAGACATGTGGCCACCAAGATAATACAGAACTGCATGGTAGTAAAAAAAAGTAGAACTGCCAATGTTCACAATGCATTTCTAATTCCAGGCTTTGATGCATTTAGGCACATTTGCACTTTAGGTATTTCAGGTCTGTCTGGGGTAATGCATTTTATTGTGAATTGTGTATTATCTATGGATTTTATCATAAGTGTAATGGTTTTAATTAACTAAGCACTTCTAAATAAAATGTGCTTACTTACTTACAGCCTAGCTTCAGCAGCCTCACTTCAAAAGGTCTCACTACCACTTTTTAAATCCCTTTGCTGCTGCCCAGCCCTCAGACTCCCCAAAAGGGCTGAGCTTTTTTATTTTAATATTTGGGACACTTGCAGCTTAAGTCTTCTTAACTTATTTCATACAAAACGTATTCAGGCCAAATTTGTCTTTTTGGAGATTCTAAAGATACCCGGATGGGAACCAAAAAAAAAAAAACAGTCAAAATATAGAAATATATATTTTTTTTAATCGGAATGAAGTGCTGTGCAAGACAGTATATGTCTTTTCTAAAAATTGAATCAACACAAGGTTGACTGTACTAAGATTAACCATCCATATTCCAGATTTCAAAAAACGGAAAGGGTTGTAAAATAGTTTGACCACAGTTTTTGCATTTTTTCAAGTAGCAGTTAACTTTTCTATTTTTTATGGTTTTTGAGCTTAGTGGTAGAAATAGATGTGAAATGTGGGTTGCAGTAATGATAAAGTGGGGGTCCACAGAAGTCAAAAGGTTAGGAACCACTGGTCTAGTCATTCACCAAGGAAAGTGAGAGGAAACTGGAATTAACCCACTATCGGCTGGCACATATTTCAAAACTATGCTAATAAAAAAATAAAAATCCTCTCACTTGCCTTGGGGAGGTGGATGTTCAAGCCCAGAAAAACTGTTGATTAGAGAAGGGGGTGGTCTAAGGCACAACATCCAAGGAGAGAAAACAAGGCTTTGGCGACCATCTTAACGTGACAACTAGTCATGCTCTCCGCATCACATTGACTGCAACGCCAAAGGGGCCTATTTCACTCCAGGGAATCCAAACAGCATGTCTTCAGGTTCAGTTGGAATAATCAAAGGTTTGTTTTTCTAGTTCATTTGCACACCTCACATTGAATTTCAGCAACCACTGTGGTAATAAAACTGCTTTTTCTAGGATAACCTGTTTTTAATGCACTACGCAAAACTGTCTTTTCGTACCAGAACTTTAAAATAAGTATAGGGAGCATTCAAACAAAATACTCCACAATCCCAAAATATTTAACAATGTAAAAAGACAGCACAGGTGAGAGAATCTCTCCTTTATGCCAACAGCTTAGCCTTTGTTGTTCGGCCTGCCGGTCTGTCTGTCTGTGCTCAGCTTTATGGGCATCCCTGCAGTTTACTTGGTACCCACTGAAGAATACTAGCAAGCTGGACAATGCCGCACATGGTCAAGGGTACATCAGTTGTTCTGCAAAATAAACAAGAGGGGGAGTTATGAACGCGGGCCTTCACCGAAGATGCAGAGCACTGAAACTCTGAGAGCTGTACATTCACCACTGACCACCATTTTCTCCGGCTGCAGGAGACTATTGCAAAGACAAATAAGATACGACAAAGAAAACCTCCATGGCAAAACGATGAGAAACTCCTGCTGTGCTTTTGGGCGATGCAAGATGTAACACCGCACACAGGGATGCTGGAAATCCCGCCCCAAGAGAGATGAACAGAAAGTAGGCATGGACTGGCCCAAAGAAGCATGATAGATCTGGGGTTCACTGGGGAGAATACTGTGGCCTTAACAGACGCTTGATTGACTGACTGCAAAGAAAGAATGTCTCACCTCCTAATCTGAGCAGTGAAGAACTGCAGAGTCGATACATGCAGCCCCACAACTAACCCATTAGTAGGACTAACATATTGGGATATTACCACAACAATTTCTTTATGAAGTAATATGCCTTTTTAATTCTACATTATGTGCATGATGTCAGCTATGAATCATTGCATCATGGAATATGGCAATCTGCACTTCTTTACTTCTTTTGGAAAGACTAAAATACTGTTTTAAAAAAAAATTATGAGGAAGGTGGTTTGCTTTAGTCCTTAATTTCAATGGCAGTAGGTTAGCCCTATTAAAAATGGCTACACTGTTCAAACTACTGTGCATTCTCCAAAACTGTCACAATGAGATCACATGGGTTTTCCCACAAAAGAGATTACTCTTGCACATTTCTATGGGTGCACAAGACACCAAGAGTAGCCTTTGCTAAATGCATCCAATCTTGGTGCAACTGTATACTCTGTATGGCACACATATGACGCTACTACCAGGTGGCCTACCTATCTGTTAATGACTGGCTGTCTGGATGTTGAGACGACTTGGCGATGTGGGTGGTATTGCCAGAGTGTATGGAGCCTGTGGCATTTGGAGAAGCACACGTGGAGCAAACACTAGACAGTCTACAAATGCAATATTAAATTGATGGCATAAAGCACTTAAAAGTGTGGGATGGAATAGGCAAGTGACCAATGAGGCTTCTTCGTGGCAAGGTACGACACTTAAACAGTTTAAGAATTAGAGGATTCTCACACTGGGACAACATACTTATCTAGCTTGTGAGAGATGTCCTGGAAATGAATCACAAGAAATTCTCTCTTTATGAAGAGAGAACTTTCCAATTACACATAACCCAGATCTACAAATATTTACAACTTAGACCTATGCTGGGTCGTCATTAAACAGCCTTAGAAAATGTGCCACAATACAGCTCACTAGCGCGTGAAATAACGCCCCTGCTAGAATTAATGAAGATATTGGCTACATTGAAATGCTTGGCAAATTAAATTCCTGACAAACTAATTGATTTAAAACTGACATCTTATGTCAGATAGGGCAACTCCCGTCCGCCATTCCTTTATATGTGGGGCTGAGAAAGGAGATTTTTCCATGTAACATGTTTGTGTCAATTGATTCAAAAATATTGGTCCAGGGTAGCATGGACTCCGAGTGAGGTGATATACACCACCGTCTTAAGAATGATGAAGAAGGCTGGCTTCCCGAGGAGTGTCAGGACATTAATAGTACTGCAGTTTCTGCTAGCCAAACAAAGCATAGCTAAACAACGGACATCCCCAGTGGCCCTGTCAAAGGTAGAATGTTTGCAGGGAATGGGCATATGTAATGGTTTGGCAATATTTAAATATTTGGGGGTGGCTGCCCTCGTAAACATAGGAAAATCTGGGACTATAAATGTCGCATTTTGGTATACATACATATATAATAATGCAAATAGGTTGTTACAGTTAGCATGTACGTGAAGGTTATAATTGCTAGTGTATTATCAGTAACGCTGTGCTAGGTGAGTGCCAGTACATGTTGTGCCACAGTTGCTTTGCTACCAATGCATTACCAATAAAAAAAATATTTAACAAAACGAAATTTAAAAATATATATATATTTTTTTTACTGCTCACCACTCCCAATTGTGTCACACTGCACTGTCAATACCTCTGATTACAAATGCCCTCAGATAGAATTGTAAAATAATAAACAAATTCAGGAAGATATATAAAATATATATTTTTGTACACCTAAAGCAGTATGCGGGCCATTGTGCCCCATTGTTTTGGATGTACTCTTACCCCAACGAAGGCACATACTTTGAATTTAATCAAACTGTGTTTCAATTTTTGTTGTATGAAGAGATCATCAAGAAAGAAAAAAATATATTTTTTTGTTTTGTGTCAACGAAGACCACATTATTATTACGGTTTTGAGAAAAGGTTTGGGTAAACAAAAATATACAAATTACGTTGGGTGCTGACCATCTGACAATGCCAGGAGGCAGGGTCAACTCTCAGAAAAGACCCAAGGGTACATCGAACTCGTGTCTTGGAGTGTTGTGTAATACTTGGGAAATGTCATTTTAAAAGTTATGTGTTTTGTGTTGTGGTGTAATAAAAATATTCTAAAAGACAAAAACAAATTAAAGAGTCTGGAATGGGCTTACAAGTGTTCTGGCAGTAATTTATGCTGGCTCTGGCTACAAACAACCTGAATGTGCAACATAAGTTCAACCAGAAGCAAGGCAAAGAACACATCACACGTCAGACAGTGTCCACGGACAAATTTCGACACAGGTCAGCGCGCTTTCTGGAACTGCTACTGGAAGGTCCAACTTTATAGTCCGGAGAGGGCGTTTCTCAGCAAGGTCTCTGCAAAGCTTGCAACCAAGATTCAGTTTGCCTTTGGCAAGTCTAGAAATATTCCAGCAGTTGTAAATCCGCCCTTCTTCCATTCTCTAAGGCATGTTTTAGTTATTCTTCAATTCAATGAAGTATGTTAGTCAGGCCAATCAGTTAGGTATATCATTATTTTTAAGTATTTATTCTGTAGAACTTCTTAAAAAACATGAATTCGGTTAAAGAGTCGACACCTGATGCAGTGTTGTTAACTGTACGTTTGGAGAATGTCATGCGTGTTGGTTTTATACCATGTGGTCGACAGTGAAGCTATTAATTTGTGACTCTCGAGTACATTATTGTTAACAGCTTTATAAATTGCAACCTTACTCATTTATGTTTTGCAGTTTCAACGTACTATCAATGATATTTTTTTTTTAAATAAACACAGAAAAAGACTTGGCTCTTGGCTTCCATTCTCTCAAAGTGTTGCTGCTGAATATACAGGTCTTGGCAGTATCATGTAATAGAGATAGAAACATACATCCGTGGGCACATCCGAAGCATCCAAAAATACAATTGCTAACATGAATATACTCCCGTTGCAGAGGGAACAAGTCACATTCCAGAAGAGTTTGACAGACCCTCAAACTGAAGAAATTATTTATTTGGGCTACCAGGTTTAATGTCCTGTTCATCCTCCACTGTCTTGCCCAGCAAATTTTGGAGGTTCTTCATTACCAGCCTACCCGATAACATTTGCAAACAGGGTGTGCTAAAAAGCAGTCTTTGCCTTTCCCCAAAGGCCTAGCTTTAGCAACGCTTTCAGGAACACACCTCCTAAATAAGGGCTTGGATTTTGAGCAGTTAAGGCATTACGTAGTGTTGGAGTTGCAATGCTATGAGCCTTCATGCACCTTAAGATGTAAAGGATGTAATAACAATCATTTATGTGTAGGCTACTGATATACGGATGAAATGCATCAGGGCTGCAAAAAGCGAAGGTTGATTTGGAGGAAAAGAGTAAAAAGGAAATCAAAACCCGTATGAACTGCTACTGCTTGCTACCAAGGAAGAATAATATATAAGAATTGAATGAAACCAATAGACCACTTTATAATTCGTAGGTTATGCCACGGATTAAAGAAGATTTAAATAAAAAAAAAAAAAAAAACTCTCTCCCTCTGGTCCGCTACTTTTGGATGTTGTCATCCACTCATATTGCACCATGGTAAAAAAACAATCACGATATCACAAACTATAAACACCCGCTGACCACCGTAAATCCTGACTCTACTAATAAATGTGGCAAATAATTGATTTAAAAAAAAAAAAAAAAAACACACACAACTCTACTAGATTTTGCACAAATATAGTTTATTATTAATCAAAGTGCCATCAATCAAAACAACAAAACCAGAATCAAGGTTAATTACTCCATTAGTTCAATAATGAGCCGGGTAGTTCACTAGTCCCTTGGTCCATTCGTGCCTAACAAATCCCTCAGTAATCGGTGTATACTTTGCATGTTTTCAGACATCAGTCCATTTTAAGAAGCATCCAATCCTTTAATATATCCACATAGTCAGGGACCTATTTGACAGTAATTCCAAAATCTCACCATCCTTCCTCCTAGTCAAAACCCAACTCAACTCCTATGAGCTTAAAATAAAATGCAATCCTTTGTGGGCTCCCCTATACTCATTCCAGATTTTAACACCATTTTCAAATTTCCTCACCCAAATCCGATGCAACCTAAGAACAGGCCATCTGACACCCTGCCTCCCACCTAGCTTGACCTTAAGTATCAAGGCCACCAACCACCTTGCTGCGTCCCATGCCTATCCCACTTTGTCACCAGAAGCATCCTAAGATGCCCTTTATGTCACTAGCCCTCCACATCCTAACTACCCCAAAAGTGCTCCATAAAACCATCCTAATTAAAATGTAACATATGCTTGCTTCTTAAATATATTTTGCCAGTCTCTTCGACAGCACTAGACAGTCTTCTCTTTCTTCTCCCTGTTCACTGATCTTTGCTGAGAGAACACTGATCAGGGTTCGACTTCCGTTATAGATCTCTGAATCACATTCTTACTCCCCCATTTCATTTCCAGATAGTGGACTGTTAAATGAAGGAGTTCTGGTGGCCTACAATTTCTGCTATGTTCTATGTACTTCAGCTTCTTGTTTGGGAGCCATGTAATTTTCTTGGGCAGTTCACAAAGGCCTCTAAATGCCTTCCTGGCATTCACAAATAAAAGGCTACATCCCAAATACTGTCTCATTTGGGAGAGGAGTGCAGGCATTAGGGGCTGTGCTTTCTCCTTTTATTTGCTTCCACCTGGGTCAACATCCTTTTAAAAAAAAGTCCTAACCAGTAACCATCCATGTGGTAACCTGTAAGATCCATTGTCAAATGTAGGGCCTTTCTTCTGCCTAATCTGGATCATGGGAGTCCGCAATCACTCCCAGGCTGAATTTGCACAAGTGAGGGAGTTGCTAATCAGCCTAAGAAGCTGGAACTCTCAGACTCCTTCTCCAAGCAATAGGGCTACTCAATTGGATGCATTTCGCTTGCTAACACGGCTTAGGATTGTTGTTGATGCTCCAAGTGCTCTTAATCTCTCGATACATCTTGAATACCAGTGTATTTAAGGGTCTCAGTAGCAAGGAGTGAGTCATTTTCCCCATGCTGCTTACTGGGCTATTTGTGGCGACAGGTGATACAAGAAACACTGACTTTGGAGAAGCAAGTCTTATGGACTTGAAATAAGCTTATAGGCTGCTGTACAAAACCTGAGAAACAGACTAGAATTCCTTCCTTTAGAGAAGCTTGTCCACAAGATTTCCCCTCAATTTGCCATGTTTGTCATGGCCACTGATAACCAGTTTATGGGAAGTTTAAAAACATTTTAAGTGACTGAAGGGCACAAGTGCCATCTTGGGTAAAGTTTATTTAAAATATGTCACCAGCTTAGATCGACCAGCAATACTGAACCAAAAGCCTGAAAGAAAGCAGAGAGAGGAAAATGAGCGAGAAAGGAAAGAGAGAGAGAGAAAAAATATGTCAGTGAGAGTGTATGAGATAATGAGTGAGTGAGAAGGTGAAAGATCTTCAAGAACTCTTCCATTCATAGTTATTACAAGTCTGTAGCCTTTCCAAAGTCTGCTAAAAACCCATCCTCCCTAACTAGTACTACACCACCCCTTATGTTTCTATGTCACCATAATCCTACAGCTATTTTCCAATCACTTATCTCTTGAGTTGTAAAAAGATCTACATTGTTGACAGTAAGGAGGGTTTAATTGATCAGAAGTACCCTATACCAGCAGGCATCACTTTTCAAGTGAACTACCTGTACTTGCAACTTAAAACAACATGCATTGGCAAAGCCAACAGGTCGGGGTATAAATGGTATTAGCACATAAAAGTGAGACAGAAGGGATGGAGACACCAGAGACAGTTACAGCTGAAAAGTAGCCCCTCCTGGAGCTCATTGCAATCACTCAAATGGAGGCAGACAGACACATTCAAACAGCTAATGGCATCAGGAGAGAGATGTATATTTCATTGGGCTGAGCTAGGATTAGATTGGCAACCTGCTCAGTCAATGGATGAAAAGAATGAAATTAAAGCCCACTCTAAGCATATTGCTAACTATTGGTCTGTTGACAGCTATAATGGTTAAAAAAAAAAAAAAAACAGACCTCATAGTTGGTTAATTGAAAGCTTATAACACAAAACCAGGGGTGTGGAATTTAATAAAATATCTACTTGTCCATGGTACAGGTTGCTTCTTGAACGTACTTGTCCTGTAAAAAAAACTACTCGTCCCTTTGGTGCCCTGTAGTGCAGCGGCAAATTATGGCAAAATCTCATTATGTAAGAGCTCCGAGAATAGCTTCTTTGATTATGCAAGGGCTTCTACTATAGTATGGCTTGAATACTTGCAATTTCAATCCCTACTATAGCAATTTCCTTATTTTGCCTCTTTTCCGCAGATCTACATCAGTCAATCAGTGGCATAACAAAACTGGATGGGGGCCCTCTGCAAAGAACATGGAGGCCCCCTGGAGGGAGACAGTGGGGCCTTTCTTACGCCACTGGTGGCAATGTGTAGTTTTTGAGACTAAAAGCTTTTTTTTCTCGTTTTGCCAGTGTTTGTTACAATGGTGAGGTCTTGGCTGCTCCCACAACAATGAAGTGCTACAAAAGCCATGTCAAAACAAGACACGCATTGATGAAACCAAAAGACCACAAAAAATGTTGGATCGGTTGTCTTTGCCAGTGCTTGTTTATTTTCATGCTTCCCATAATCTTGTTGAAATCGGTGACACTGATTTTCTATTAGGAATATTTTTGGGAAATACTAGCATGCATCAACACTGACTGACTAAATGATGCTTCAAATATAGTTCATAAAATTTCATAGTAGCGAAACTTTTTTTTTTTCCTACTTGAATTTTTTTCTGAACATTTTATTATGAAAGCAAAGAATTATTGCTCTTGCTTACAAGCATCAGCAAACATATGCATTTGATCAGAGAGCATTCTGGGAGCATTATACTTAGCGTCATATTGTTAAGCTTTTCAAAGGTGTATATATTTTTTTCCTCACTGGGACCACTGTCAGTAGTCAGTGTGACCTTAAAACCTATATTTATAGCGCTCACCCTAATAATGAAGGTTTTTCATTAATAAACCATAAATGCAAGTTCGGACAGCATTAGCATATGAACACACATATTACCTCAAATGCAGACAGTTCCCTTCTCTGTAAACTGGAAGCCAAAGGGTTTGTGATGCAGGGGGTTGGCCTACTTGTCCCAAGGACAAAATAAATATGAAAACGTGTTACCCTTAACCCCAAACAATATGTCCCAAGTGTCGGGTGATAGGAATTCCACATCTTTGACGAAACCATGTTTTCTTGATGTGCCTTAATTTGGCCTGGCATCCCTTATACCCATTTCATAAGTTAAAAGCAGCCTACAAATCATCACTCTGGCAAACACACTTTAAAGGTTTTACAATTTCACCCTTTGATAATGGCTGTGGATCCTGTATAAAAGGATCTGCACATTCATGAACAGAAACAATGTGGTAGGAAAACATGTTTACCTTGATACTGTTGTAGAGGTGAATCCCTGAATCCATGGCGCAAGGGAGTACTGTGCTGGTTACACACATTTTCATCATCAGTAAATGTCTGGTTCCGTAACCTTTCTCTCCACCGCTCTTTGTATGCAACATACAATACAATGCCTGCTGCTGTCCCTAGAGCCAACCCGAAGCCTGCACGGTAACTCCAAGCTCTAGCATCAGACATGACAATTCTCTTTTGTTCCTAAACAGAAGCAATAAACAGTTATTTAATATAGCCAGTCTGAAACAAATCACGTAAACTTTGAGGAGTAAGTAGGGCAATTGGTTAATTAACCCAGGAGAGGTGCCTAATATTAACACATACCTTTTCCTGCGTGTCATCTGTTATTTTAACTATTCTACATTCTTTTGTTTTTAAGTTTTTATTATTTTGAGTTTTTAGGTCCAGCTTGAGAGAGCTTTTCATTTTGCCACAACTCAAGGTAAAAAAAAGAATACACACATAAGCTTTCAGTGTTGATCTGAGAGGTTACACATCTTGGATTGTATTATAGCACTGGTGAAGGTGCTGAAAAGTAGTTCCTTGCTCCAGCATTGACTGTTACACTGCTATGGATGAGAATCTTTCACCTTCAGCGCTGCACAGAATGTGCTGTGGATGAAACAGTTTTATTCTGGCTGCCAGGACCGGGAAACTCCCTGGTGTTTGCATCAAAACGCTTCCCTTTACAGTCTCCCACACCCAACAGTGGCTGCTAGGACAAAAGCTGCCTCTACAGTTATAGGCATTTCTCCACCCTCCTTGTGAATGATGATTAGCCCACCAATTAGGATATGCTGACGTCCTCACTGTTGAAAGTGAAATTAGAATAAACCTTTCCCCCTGTTCTGTGTTCGTGGGGTGCAGCTCAGCCAGCCAGCCTCGTTGCACCGAGCACTGATTGCGACAGAAGTAGTACCACTGGAATGGGGAGACACACTAATTTTAAATAGTATCATAGCCAATTAGATCCCTTCTCAGGGATTTAAACAGATAGGTGAATCCACCCAGTAGAATACAGGGCTTTATTTTTATGAGTGGAGTAGCCCCCATGGCACAGAACACTGCTCTCCCATGGTCCATAGTCTTGTCATTATTTCTGCCCCTGAGGGCAGTTTATAGGAGTTTACCCTCAATATGCCCATCCGAGTTTAGACTATGCTGTATGCAGAAGGTCCACTAACCCCTTACACACTTTACAATGGAGTATGGGGCCTCTCCATTCATTCTGGCATCGGGCTGCTCCTTCAAGTACTTGGGCCCACCCAGTCCTTCTTCCCCCACAAGAGTGGCAGATTTGAGGGTCTATCCTCAATTAATGGGTTGGGAGGGGGCAGACCTGTTGTGGCACAGAGCATCACCCCCTCTCACCAGAGGTTAAGGAATTATTTGTGCGCCCCAGTGTGGGGAGATTGGGGATTAACCCCTAGTCCCAAATCACTCACCTATAGAGGGCATAAGGCATACTAGACACAAAGGAGTATCTAATTCATACTGAATAGGGTTGGGGACTAGCATATCCTGCCAGTGGTTTAGTCACTCTCAACCTGGGACCTAGCCAGTCTTTCTCCCTCTTGGAGGTGTTATAGGAGTTTACCAATGAACTGATCTTCCAAGGGGGTGGGGTGGACCCACTACACACCAAGAATTACTCATGTAACAAGCAGTGAGAAAGTCACTAAATTTCACGTAGGAGTGTCAGGTGTTGTCAACATGCGGCATCAGATCCTGATCCATCCATCACAAGGTACAGGAAAAATCCACTTTGTGCCTTGCCACTGCATGTCATAGTAGGTTCTGGTTTGGTTTCCACTCTACTTGCGTTATCACATTTTCTTTGATTTTAGTTATGTTTCCTTTAATGACTGCTACCTTGCACTTTTTCATACTGTAATATGCCTACCCAAACTAACCAGGAACTAGAGGCACTGTACCCATGGTACTAATGGGTTTGAAGCAAGACAGTGTTACTGGTCCGACTGTATTAATGGGTTTCAAGTACATAATGGACTGCAACAAACAATCATAGTATGTATACCCAGCAAGGTACTGTCTTATAGCCAAAACCGTGAACTAGAACTGTTGGGCTTGACATTGCCTTTGTATTGCAGGAAAATGGAGGCTCTAGCAAGGCCTCACACAATTCCCGCTAGTGATGAGATCCTGCAAGACTAATTGAAACCTCAGACACCTTTTTGGACGCTCGTCTATTTAAGGCGACGAAACCCTCAACATATGCTTGTTATTCACAAATTCAGGGTGGTTGCAGAGCCAATGCCAGCGCTGGCCCTTCCTGGTTTAAATCCTTACCTCCCAATCTGCTGAGAACCTTGAAACTTGTCACAAGGTAAATCGACTCCTGACTACTTTTCAGAATCGCAGTAAGGTGATTATTTGCATAATCTCGGAGACCAGGTGCCCACAGAATTAATGAAAGAGACATCACAGGTGAAGGTTGTAAAAACATTTAAGGTATTAGACTAGATTAACACCTTTTCTGGGATTTCAACAGGGTCTGTTTGTCCATTAGGCCTCAGAGGCTGCACCACACTGAAATTCCTACACAAATATTAATTAAATCGATTTAGAGATACAATTGTATTACTAAACAAATCGATGTACTTAAGTCTGGACTGTCTGTACCAGGATGTCTGCCCACCTCGCTCTGCAGCAGAAGATGGAAGCCAGGTAGTAAATCAACTTTCTGAAATGTGAAGCATGACGCAGGGCTTACCATTTTAAAGCCCTTCACTGTCATTGTAGTATATGGAGGCATCCTCGATAGACCAGTGATGCTTTTAGCGTCCTAGTTTTGGGCGTCAGAGTCTCCATCCCTGCGCAAAGGTAGCTGTCTGTGATTCACAGGCATAGATCCCACCCTTTCCCATTAGTCACGTATAGGAGTGGATGCAAGCATGTGTAACTTGGTGCCTGGTCCTCGGTAATGGTAAGTGTTATAATGCTAAGCTTGTATTACGTATATTGTGCTGAGACCCCACGTCACACTCACTTCCCCCACTATGACAACCCAGGGGCTGGCTGCGCATCACTAGCCCCATTAGACGTAGAACTACTATATTTGTTCCCCCATGAAATCGATCCAAAAAAAAAAAAAAGCACTGATTTGTTCCCTTGCAAAGTTGATCCAAATATGCAAGTTCAACCGCAAGGGAGAAATATGTGCTTATAGTAAAGACAGTTATCTGCTGCATGTCGATGAAACTGTCCCTATCTTCGTGCCCTTAGAATTAAATGCCAATATCTTGGATTGGATTGCGTATAATGAATGCGGAAAACGTTTAGTACCTCTCTTATTTTACGTGCTTTACTTAATATTGCATTCCCTGAGAATTTTATCGAGTTATGTTTCTGTATTTTTTCTGTGCATCTTATTACTCTCACATTGTGCTTACTTTGAGCTATGACCAGTGTTTATTAGGGGCTTTGATTGAGAGCTCCGAAGCTGAGGGAGAAGCCAAAGCAAAGTGCCTGTCAGTGGGTTGGCCTCGCTGCAGGGTACACAGAACTATTGTCATGTATTTCAAATTCTGTGGAAATATGTGTGAAGGGGGTACACAGATGTCAAAATATTTACAAGGCAAAAGCAAAAGGAATATAAGTGCAGTGTATGATTGGAGGTTGTAAAGTGATGGAGATGCGTGAAAGTGCATTCGGGGGAAGAGTGAAAAGAGGGTTCGGAAGAGGAAAAAATAGGCAGTTTAAGATGTGCGATGATGAGATACGCAGACAAAAAGGCATGGCATACGTATCTAACATAAATCGCACATAGCTGAAGGGCAAAGCACATTCCACAGGCATCAATACTATTTAATTCCCAGACTCACAATTCCAGAGTCGAAACATTTCCAATGGCAATTATTTATAACAAATAATTGTTGTTATTTATTCATCTTAAACAGCTAACAACCATTGACAAAGCCAACCATACTGACAGGTTTGTGGTGTATCGGTCGGGTGGCACACAACGGGAATCACAGCAATTTATTTTACTTCTTCCCTTTTAGAGAGCCCCGACTTTGTTCATCCTCCCTAAAGACCTGTCTGCAAGGGCCATATGTACGAACACTTTCCCATAGACACAGAATGGGTAAAAATCTTTGCTACATCTGGCCCCAAATTTTTCCATTTTACTGTTTAGAGCCAGCAGCTGTGGGTGCTTCCCGAAGTCTGGTTAGAGCATTTTATTCCACAGTTGGTGCTGCACGTAATGCAAGACACTGAGCAAGCACACTTTTTAAATGGCTGAAGTTGTCACGCTGTACAATTTGCACATTACACTAACTGTTGAACATATTAATAGAGTAAGGTGTGACAGTTTTTATTATTTCAAGACTATACATTCCCACTGCTTTATCACTATTTTTTGCCTCAAATGCACCATTTGCTAATCTTTTTTCCTCAGGAGGAGCCACCCTGGACCTGACAGTTGTGCATTAAGCTTGCTTGCGTCACTCCCTACATAAAAGTTATACCCAACGTTTAAGCCCCAGCACTCTCAAATATCACCAGCCACCACTGGATTCCGATAAGTAAACTAACTGATAAGCAATTAATAAAGTCCTAAGACAATTGTATTAAAAGATTTGCATTGTCTGTGAGAACGAAACCATGAACACGATTAGACAAGTCACACAGACTGCCTTAGTTCCCTTTTATTTTGTCAGTCACTGCATAAAGTAAGAGAGCGCTGTGTCATATTGTGAAAACTACTCTAGTTCCTTAGCACTGACAACACTAACAAAAGGCATAATCTTGTTCCAAATCTCCTTTCTTGAAGTACCCTCCCAAATTCCCTTACCCTAATCTTTCCACTCTGAACCTCTGGAATAAAAAGCGCAGGATTGGCGCTGCTGGGGGGTGGGCATTTTAAGGGGTACCATTCCAGAGTAATCAAGAGTCTTGACAATGACACCTACTATCTTTAGCAATGATTTTTAGGCATGCTGTGAAGCATGGCTGAAAATAATGCAATAACAGTGCTATAAGTTTTTAAATTTTTTTGTAGACACTCAAAAAACATCAGTGCGCGTGCCTAAGAGGCGAGCATTTTTTTGTTTACCAGTTACAGATGTATTAGCAAATAAGTAGAGGAGGAAAACCTACTTTAATATAGAGCTAAAGTTTTTTTGTTTGTTTTTTTAAATGTGGAGTGGGTTAGGGCAGAGAATGGACGGGGAACAAGGCACACTGAGGGAGTGAGGGCAGGAAAGAAGGATGCTGATGGGGGGGGGGAAGAGAAGGACAGGCAAGCGTCTACAATGGGAAAGAACAAAGACAATGGAGGGTGGGCAGGCAAAACAGAGACAATGGAGTGGGGGAAGCACGCAAATGGCAGTAGGGGAAGCGCAGACAGAGGGGCGGGTCGGGGAAGCACACAGACAATAGGGCAGTCGGGGAAGCACACAGAGAGGAGAGGTGGGAAAGCACAGGGAGAAAACAGGGCAGCAATGGAGATGCAAACTGACAGTAGGAGGTGCGCAGGCAGTTAATGGGGGAAGCACAGACAACGGTGGGTGGGTAGAGAAGAACAAGACTACTAGGCACCATGGAGTAAGTACATAAAAATCACTGATGTCCGTGCCGACATGTCCTGTCTTTGGGCTGCAACCAGTCACCGCATGGCAAACAGTCCTTGTGGCCCAAGGAGGGACAGAAAGCCCACCAGACACCATGAAGTTAAGAAACTTTGGCCTCTGCTACAATGCTCCCAAACCCACCCACATAGCTGGACCCTACTGAACCCAACTTTCTCTTCAACCAGCACATCACAGTGGACAAGCCAGCATCTATAGTCCAGACCAACCACACCCTGTTCAATTTCATCATAATCCTCCTGCGCCACCACAGACCTATCACCACTGGAATTGCATGATGTAGGTGGAAAAGCATCACAGAGGAGAAGTGGGCTTATGGACTCTTCATGCACCAGTCCAAGCACACCAGCAACTTGCCGAAAGTCTTCATGAACCTCAACAGCTGAATCACCGCTTGCACCGGCATCCTAGCTCTCCTCATACATAACCCAACAGCAAAAGCCCAACCTCGGGTCAGCAGGTGCACAGAGGAACTCAGGCTGATGAAACACCACTGAAGGCAACTGGGCACAAATGGAGAACAAGTCAAGACACCACAGATAAAAATCGTCAAGTCAGCACAAAGACATTACCCCCAGCAGATACAGAACACCAAGTACAAAGCTTTTGCAGAAGGATTGTTGAAGTCTGGTTCACAAGCATCCCCTCCCTCACACTCAACATGACTTCTAACTGCCACATCTCTATTGTTCACCAACTCTTCATCACTCATCAACTCTAAACCATTGAAGCCCCTTTGCACTTCCGCATTTTCACCCCCAACTACTTTTTTGTCAGTCACTCCTCCCCTTCTGGTACAGAGCCACTTTATGTTTGTTCTACTTGTTACCATTTTCCAACGCTACATATCTGTCAAACACTTTCAACAGACCCCAACATTTTGTTAAACCTTTGCATACTCTCCCATGCTTTATCTTAACCCAGTCTCCTGCTCCCAACCTTTTATCGTTTGCAACAATGTTCTCACAGGCATCCTTCTCATGACTCGTATTGGTCAGCCAGGCAGGGGCCAACTTTATACCCGGCTTCCTCCTGCGCATTTTTTCAAATGGGGAACCATTAATCACCCAATAGGCCATAGTGTGATGAGCCCAAACCAGGTCATTTACCATCACCTCAACATCACTCCCATTTTGAGTGGCCAAGGATTTAGCACTCTTTACCAAGCGGTTTGCACGCTCCACCATGCCATTGGCCTGGGGGTTGTACGGTATGACTATGTGTTATGCCACACATTTCTAGAAATGATTTAAATTCATGCAAAATTAGTTGTATTCCATTATGTGATTAAAACCGGAGGCAATCCGTCCTCCTCAAACACTTCCTTCAACATCCCAATCGTCCTTCTAGTGGTCAGATCTGGCATGAACTTAACCACTAATCACCTGGAGTGTACACCCATCAAAATCATAGCATTCTTGAAACTGACTTTCATCCCTTGCATGGGCCCAATGAAGTCTATGGACACCGTGCTCCAAGGTAAGCCAGTGTCCTCAATGTGTCCCTGTATTGTCTGAAGGCCATTCTTCAGCCTCTTTTCACTCTTGTTACACGCCCCACAATATATCACCAAAGAAGTGATTTGGTTATCCTTACAGGGCCACCAAAAATTCGCCCTCACCCTTTTCTTTATCATGATTTGATCCAAGTAACCCTCATGGGCTAGCTTGATAACCCTTTCCCTCAATCCTTCGGGTGGCACAAATGTATTGTGCCTCATAATAACATCTTTGTCAAAGTCTATTCATTCGGTGCCACTATACTCTCCATTTGCCCTCCAAACACCACCATTTGTCCAACTTTTTCAAGGACAAGATCCCTTTCCATACTCCTTCGCCACTCAACTGCCGTAAACAAGCACCCCCTCAGACTCTTCAACATTACACAATGATGCCACAGCTCCTTCCTTTTCTTTGGTCAACATCCTATGTGTATCCCTCTCTGCCCACTCCATGGACAAGCGCAAGAGACAGTCCACCTGTGTATTTTTTCACCCAGGTATATGTGCAACGCAGAACCAATACCCTTGAAGTCTAGAGGCTAACCTAGCTGACCTCTTACCAGCTGCACTCAGACTCAAAACCTTGACTAAGGGATTGTGATCTGTACAAACACAAAAACACAGACCCCATAAAAAAGTCCTAAAAGGTTTTATGGACCAAGCTGAAGCCAAGGCTTCCTGCTCTATAGCAAAACTGTTGCGCTCGTTTTCCGTTAAGGAGTGTGAGGCAAACGTCACAGTCTTTTCTATGGTACCATGCACCTGGGTAAGAAGTGTATCCAGCCCAAACGCGCTCACATCCACGGTCAAAATGTTTTGAGCTGTGTGTCGAACGGTGCCAAAATTCATGCCTCACACACATCCTTCATCACCATGTCAAATGCATTCTGCTGGACTTTGTCCCATTCAAATTTTTCTGCAGCAACATTCTTAGATCTTCCATCTTGCTTGCAAAATTATTTACAAACTTAGCATAATATTCGATCAAACCTATGATTGTAGTTAATCTTTGTTATGTTTTAAACAAAACACCCTTGGGCCTGACCCCTTGCCCCGAGATGGTATGTCATAGATATTAAATTTCCTCCACCAGGAGCCTGTATTTGTCCCTCCTCAACACGAGGTCAACCTCCCTCATTCTTCCGAACACAGCCCACAAGACATTGCTATGTTCTTGCGTGGTCTCCCCAAAAACAAGAATATCATCCTGAAAGTACTTTACGTTTTCCAGTCCTCTGAACACCTTAGACATAATTTGTTGGAAAACGCTAGCAGCTGAGGACAACCCAAACGGCATTCTAGTAAATTGGAACATTCCCTCCATAATAACAAATGCAGTAAGATTCCTGGACTCCTTATGTAGCTTGACCTGATGATAAGCACTTTTCAAGTCAAGCTTAGAAAAGTACTTCCCACCTTTGAGTAGTAACTGGGGAGAGGAAAAGTGTCTGTTATCACATGTTGGTTTCGACTACGAAGATCCACAAAGAATCTAAGCTTGACAATTTTTTTTCCATTATAACCACAGAGAAGACCCACTCGGAAGCTTCGACAGGCTCAATGACCCTTCCTTAAGCATGCCATTTAACAATTTTCTAAGTTCTCTTCTCACAACCACTAGTACTCTCCTCAACTTGTGCTTAGCTGGAGTAGTAACCTTTTCCAGCACTATTTTATGAATGTAACACAATTTCATCTAGCTCATTCAGTATTCACATCAATCACAGAGAGCACTTGTCCTGGAGCATGGGGATCAATAACAATGTGCAACTCAAATTGATGGTCCCATCTCAAAATAGGTGGTCCACTTTCAGCCACATTAGAATTTTCCCTCAGTTTGTCATGATTTAAATTCAATGGGCAATAGAAGGTACCCCACCACATCTGTCCTCTCCCTCTGCTATCCCCTTGGATTTATATCCTTGGGCAACAGGGAAACGTGTTGCCACTCCTTCCTCCACATTTTCTTCGGCACAATTGTGCACAATGAACCAGAGTCCACCATAAGCGCCACAATTTTGCTCAGTATACTGAAGGAGGCTTTCGGTCTAACTTTCCTGTCCGTTTCCTCTATCCCAGGAAGGACCATCAAAACATGTTCCTTGTTCTCGTCTTCCCAAATCATGTCCTCAGTAACAGCCACTAGAGATTTACAAAGCTTGCTGCACATGCAAGCATAACTTCCTTTGTACCACACCTCCTGCACTCCTTATGAGACACAAAGCACCACTTGGAGTCACTGGAATGATACATTATACCATACCTCTAGCAATCTTTTAACTTGGTCCCTCTCTGTGCTTTCGTAGTATGCTTACTGGGTGCTCCTTTCATTCCCTCTTCCTTCTTACCGAAAGCAGCAACTTCACTCTCAGTGCCTGCTATCTTTTACCCCACCCCTCCACCATTTCCCTCATGCAACATTCTGACTCTTCCACCATCTTGGCAATAGATATGGCATCCTTCAAAGATGGATCCTCAGCAGCCCAGAGATGTTCTTGCATCTTTTTGCTATGGCATTGAACAATAAGTTGTGCGCTCTGTGCAGGGAAGTCACTCTTTTTGGCATGGTTACCCCCACTTTTTGCCTGCTATCAGTGTGCTTCAGCCTTGTCACTCTTCTTTTGCTCCTTTAGCATTTGCCAATGTTTGCTGATGGTTGTTCAACACCACTGACCACCTTCACCCCGACTACTAACGTAGGACACCATCTGCACTGCTCCAAGGACTTCTCTTCAGCTCCTGGGCTCCATGGATGGTCTTCTTCCCCTGTCAACCTGTTTCTTCATCCACAGGGGGTGGGTTGTAACTCCTGCCACCACGGGCACTCCATTGTGGGCTGGATTCTGTCCCCTTCTTTTTCAGATCCTCTTCTACCAGAATCCACCTTTGATTTCTTCTGGTCTGGTCCTGTTCTTGTACAATCCTTTTTCCTGGCAGTCCTTGAGGAGACCAGGTACTTACCTCTGCTCTCCTTGTCGTTGGGGATCACTCAGGTACTCACCACATGGGGGTTCCTTGTTCTTCCAGCTCCCCTCTAACAACTCCATATCCTTCGGTGGGGGACTTAACTTTGCATTCCACTTTCTTAGTATATGGTTTGGCCCTCTCCTAGGGACCTCACTATTTTCACTAAGTATTACCAATACTTGTTGTTTCTATGCTAATTGCTATTGTGTATATAACTAGTGGGTACTTACCTCCAGATGGGGGGAGCTGCCTATAAGTGCATTCCACTTTCTTAGTATATGGTTTGGCCCTCTCCTAGGGACCTCACTATTTTCACTAAGTATTACCAATACTTGTTGTTTCTATGCTAATTGCTATTGTGTATATAACTAGTGGGTACTTACCTCCAGATGGGGGGAGCTGCCTATAAGTATTCTGGAGTTATGTTACTATAACACAGTACCTTCATTTTTGTAACACTGTGTGATTCTTTCATGTGTCATAAGTTGCTATGTGACTACAATGGTTTTGCATAAGCTACGAATGTCTCCTAGATAAGTCTTGGCTGCTCAGCCACAGTTACCTCTAGAGAACCCTGGCTTCCTAGACACTGTCTGCACTTCACTAATAGGGGTTACGTGGACCTGGTATAAGATGCCAACACCATAGGTGCCCATCACACACCAGTCCAGCTTTCCACACTGTGGAGGGGGCACCCAACCATATGCTGCTCATGGAAATTAACATATTACTTTATGCAAAAAAAATAAAAAATAAAAGTTAACTAAAAAAAACAAATGTTAAAGTGGCATTATAATTAGGTGAAAAGGACGGGTAAGAATACTGTTTTAAATTACCAAAACCACTGAAACTCACCAAATTTATTTCAAATAACTCATGATGAATCACTGGCTGGGACCAGTCTGGAACCCAGTTCCAGCACATTAGCGGACAGTTGATACAAATCAGAATCCACGAGGGTCCCACACTATTCCAGCACCTCCACAGTCAGCATCCAAATGGACAACTGCAGTCGCGTGCCACAGAGGTCCTTTTGTTCAGAGGGCCATCTGTGCCATTATGTGTGACTAGTACACTTTCGTTTGTAGTGGTGCAAAAGCAAACAAGAAAAACCAAAAAAATAAAATGCCCTAATGCAATACATCGTTTTGAGTGCTCCATATGAAACACTCTCTAAGGTGCTAAGCGTGGTATTTTCTAACACTAGGACGACAAATATCTGTAGCACCTTTAAGTAAAAACAAAAATCCACTCAAATGCATATGTAGGACGAAGAACACCCTTCACTGCGATGGGCATTTAACTTTTATATATTGGCGGAGGGAAGTGCAGTAGTAGTGGTCCAGGAGCACCTGCGCAAATGCGTGTGTAACGTTAAGCTGTTTTCTTATGTAACAAGAAATACATTCTAGGCCAGACGCCATAAACCGTTGCCTTAGTAACACTGACATCACCCCTCACCTAGGCCCTTTTGGAGGGTTGCAAAGCCACGCCCTCTTTGAGGACCGGCCCGCTGCGACCGAAGCACTATGTAAACCACGTGCCCTCCTGCGCCACGAGGATCGCCCGAAGCTGTTGCGCATCAATTCCACGATCGCCGCAACTGGGCTTTCTCTGAGCCGCGATCAAATCATATGTACGCAGGCACGTCACGGACCACACCACGACCTCCTGAGCGCTATACACTAAACGTATAATAGTAACACACTCACTCACCTTGCTACAGGCTGAGCTGAACACAGTTTCCCACTTCTGAACTGGCTGATTACACTACTGCACGGCGCAAGCGCACGCATGCGCACCGCTGCGCGGCTTTCATAGTTGCATATAAATACAAAAAAAAAAAACACTGACCGTCCGTGGTTTTATCCCCAAAAGTCTGCACTTCTCAGCCTACGGCGCTCCACGCTCTTCTCCGGCCCGCTCGCATGTTTGGGCCCGCCCACTCAACGTCCACCAATCGTTAGTTGCGTCACCCAAACCCTCCGTCCACTCAACGCGCAGCTCGCGAGAGGTGTTCTCTGCGCAAGCGCTCTTGCGGTCCGACGCATACTGAAGGGAAAAACGACCCCCCCCCCTTGACGTTTCCTGTCACCGGACTTTGGCGCTACATTGACGTTAAGAAGCAGCTCTGGTGAAGTTATCGGAGAAGTGTCAGACGTTTAAGCTGCAGATATGCCATATGTTCTAATTAGCACGCAGATCCGCATGGTGAGTACGTTGTGCACTGAGTGTGCAAATCAGGCTGAGGTCAGAGGTCTCCAGTTAAGCGCAGGAATCTCTCTGTGTTGACTTTGGCTAAATCGCACCCTGGAACAAGTAGTAATCTTAAAACGAATAGGTTTATATTTATGGTTGATGTTTTTGTGCCCAGTGGGCTAAAAGAGCGTTGGGCCCCCACCCCTCGTGTGTTATAGGGGCTGCAGCTTCGAGGTGCTTTTCGCAGTATTCGTTTAACTCCGGAAGAGCACTGTTTTTGTTTTAGAGCGACAAGTTCAGCTTATCATGCTGCTATTGCAACATGTTTTCAGAGGAAGGGGTAGAGGTCACCCGTAATTCCCGAAATCATAGGGTACTTTCACTGTGCAGGGCAATACGCTTTAGTCTTTACTGTTGATGATTGCCTATTATTATACAGTGTAATGCGGCACCTTTTTGGGATAATATTACTTCGTTATTTTGTCATTATTACAAGTGTGTGCCAAGGTTTCCCTTCAATAGTACCAATTTGACACCCAACTACAGCAATAAGCAACTACAGATGGTCAGTCAAATATCGTGTAAGACCTTCCACTGTGCAACATGGGCTGCTAAGTTTCAGTAAGCCTTATTCTGTCCAAACTAGAAGCACATTTTGATTAGTTAAAATCTGCAAATTATACAACAGATAATGGAATACGTTGCAAATCTATAATGGTGCAAAAACTGCAACTGCAGCATTATATCATTCCAGTGGCCCTCCTTAATAGTGGGTACAGGATTTTTTTTAATATGGTCCTGTAAAACAGCAGTCCAGATCTTCTGGGTAAAATCTCCCTTGTTGTTCTATCCCAGGTGGAAGGCCAGCTAAGGTCCAAGCATTGATGTTGCTTGTGAGTCTGTCAGGTAATATTGGCATTAGGGTGTTGGCTTGGCAATAACGTCATGTCAGACAGTTTCTCTAATAGTCCATCGATAGGCAGTGATTGCAAACCAGCTCGAAACTGTGCTCCTGTCTCTCATGCTTGCTCTGTGGGTCAGCGTGGCTAGGGCAGGACATGCACACCACAGCAGGGACACACAAGAGGTATAATATTACCCTGTGCCTTGTTGAGGGCTGCTGGGTGCTAACCTCTTACGGCCCACCTTACAGAAGACCTTTGTGTGCCCGTCTTGCTGTGTATTTGGTGGACAGACATGCAATAGATTGAATAGAGTTGATCTGCATGGCACTGTACATGGACAGCACCAGGCACTACGTCCTTCAACGCTTTTAACTGCAGCAGTATGGTATGGCCGAGACAGCTCAGCACTCTTGTGGTCTACCAGTTTGTCCTCTTTATCATTTCTGCAAGTAGCAGTTGGTGCTGGGAAAACTTAAACTGGAGGAAGAAGAAGGGTGCCATGATCTACGTCTGAGGCACACACATTTCAAAGGCTCAATTAAAACACATAATGGTTGCAGACTCGTTGGGCCTTGCTCAACCTACCCCATTTTTTGGAGTCAGCTGGTGCCTGCCTCACCTTCTTTTACCCTCTGTCAATTTCAAACCAGCAAGTTAAGTCATGTGGGTTAAAAACCTGCTGCGGAGACACAGTCCATGTGCCTCCTCTTTTTTTAATGTCCACATGAAGAGTGAATTTTAAAATCAAGTTTGGTGCCCAGAGACAAGAGTTCAAATTTTATGTATATGTTCTTTGCCTTTTGCCTTTCTGCCCAAGCCCGCTCTTTTCTTACTGTGTGGTTTAATATATTTTAACCACTATCACATAACCTGTAGGCTGTCACCTGGGCATCAGCCCTCTGTCCCACTGCCTCATATCTGCTCCCTGTCTTTCCCCCTATTAATATTCCTCCACCTGCCACTTCCTGCTTCTCACATTTCACTTTTATCTTTATTTACCATTGTCTTCTTCCTTTTGCCTTTACTTCCCTGCTCATTAGTATACATATCCCAATTACAAATGTAGACCAAAAAGAATATCAAAATGACTGTAAAGCAATGACTGTCAAGAAGATATTCAGAACAAATAGACAGTGAGGAAGACTTGGGAGGAAGAGAGTGTTCTGTAGAGAGTGGATTAGGAGACAAGGTGTTTTGAGGTGAGAGGTTCGATTGCAGTGGCAAGCATCACATGTCAAATGTGTTGCTGTACAATGTACCAGTCAAAGGGTTGGGGATGCTTGGGACTGGGAAGCACATTTTGGTGCCTGTTTTGTTAAGGAGAGGAACCCAAAACATAAAGTTGATTACATGTTTGGAAAAAGGGCTGAACCCCTTGAAGATATAAATGAGTTCCTGCCCAGTTAAAAATAAGTTACTGCACATGCAGAAAAAGTGCATACATAGTGTTGACCCCTGCATAGATAGAACAGAGCCAAGCACTGATCAAGTTGAGCTCATACAGATACACTGTTGCGCTCCTTTACAGACAGTTTCTTTCTTTCACTGAACCATTGCTGATCCGTATATACATAAGAGATTAGCCCCTGAACAGTCATGTCCCTTCATAGACTGAGGGGAGCCAATTCTATGTCAGGACCGGAGGCTCGGATTATGCTTTCTTTTTCTTTTACTGAACTTTCACAGCAGCCAATAACAATACAGTAAAGGAAAAAACTACATTTCCCATAACTACTAGTCACATGTCACATGCTCCAATCACATATCGTGTCCCATTACAATAATCGCTCTGACCCCCAACGTCATATCCTCTTTCTTTGCTGCTTTGCAGAAGATAAGTGCCATTTTATCTTTTCTCATTGTGTTTTATTAATGTATTAACCTTTATTTGGGTGATATTTGTTAAAACTAGCGCCACGATTTTGCCCGCTTCATTTGCTTATTACGCTTAGTTTGCCCGATTGTTTATTGATTTTGTAGTGGAGCGGGAACACTGAGCGCGCTGCTTGCAGTCTGTTTTCAAGTTCAATTGATTTTGTCGGAAGCGCGCGTTTTTACCAGCCGATCCATTCTTCAGAGGTTTCTCCTCCGGATCGGCTCGTAAATATAGCTTGCTGGGGCAATTTAGTTTGAAGTTTATTGCAGACTATTAAAGTGTGTCCCTGATGCCCAGACAGTGATCTGACTGGGTTTTAAAATAATATTAGGCTCTGCCTAGGGTGATTTACAGGCTGCTCCCTCCACTCTCTATTTAAGGGCCTACATTTTTCTACCTGTTGCCTGTGAGGGTTTTTTTCACCCCCCCCTTTATCTTTAATACTGTTATTGTTGATTGCAATGGCGCAATGGAGTGATCAGGATGCAGGGTTCTATCCTGAAGATATTGACAATCAACTAGAAGTTAATTTAGTTGAGGCACTTAACACTAGAGTGCAACAGTCAGTAAATGATGCCTTGGTGAGAGCATTAGGCCCCTTTTCAGGGCAATTACTGGAATACGCTCACTCTCAAGGCTGGGTGCCGGATCCAACCCCTTCTACCCCCAAAGGGACTATTCCTCAAGTTGCTCCAAATCTAAAGCTAAAACTAAGAATATTGCAAGTGAAGATCCCTCTGAGGATATACATGCGGAGGTTTTGCAAAATTGCGCAAGAAGCATATTGCTAAGCATAATTACAGCACCTTGAATAATTCCTCCTCTTCGGGGGACTCGTCTGATCAGGATTCGGATGACCTGACCGCGCCAATCCCTAATAAGATGACGAAAAAGCATTCCACTTCTCTTCTGTTAAAATTCGACCCCTCTGAAATTGTTCACCCTAGATCCTCTAACTGGCTTCCATCCACAGAAGTGGCGCCATATGTTCACGATAACCTTAGGAAAAGTTATGATGAGGAAGTTCGTACTCGTCTCAAGACTGAATGCCCCAGACCTGATTTAGAGAATAACGTAGCTGATACTCCAGAGATAGATCCGACCATGGTTACCCTTTTGAAAAAGTTTTCCAAAGGCCCTAAAAAAGGTTTGGATAGGTCATGGCGTTCATGCCAGGATAAGCTGCTAGACATGTCAGGCCCTCTGACTAAAATTCTGGATCTAGCGGCAGAGTCAAAAGAACCAGGAATTCCAGTTGATACAGATGTCTTACTTGGTTGGGCCCAGCGTGCGGTTTGTCACTTAGGCAATACCAACTGTGCTATTTCAGCGGAGCGCAGAAAATCTATTCTCATGTGCATGGATCCAAAACTGGTGGATCTGGCAGCATCTGAGGCAGGCCCAGCTGCTGAGGGCCTCCTTTTTGGATCTTCTTTTATTAAAGAACTAGAAACATTTTGTTCCACCTTTTCCACCCTCGACAAAGCACAGTTGTCCCTTAAAAAAGTTTTTAGACAAGGCCTTTTTCTCATGGCCGGACGTTATGGTGGACGAATGTTCGTCCGGGGCTCCTTTGCAAGTCCCCAAAATTATTATCCGAGATGACAAGGTAGCTGGTCAGGTGATCAATCGGATGCCACCTTCTACCCCACTCGGACCAGAGGTGGTAGACCTAGATTCCGCAGAGGACATCGTAGAGGCCAACAAGGAGCGATCCCGGACGCCTCCTATGCTGGTAAGACTCATTCATCCGTCTCAGGTTATTCTTGGGGGAAGAGTGGGGCGGTGTGCACACAATTGGAGAAAGGTTTCTGGGGATCCTTGGGTACTTCAGACAGTATCAGGTTTTCATCTGGAGTTTATTAGCACTCCACGCCAATTGGCCCCTCCTCTTCAAATGAATTTTTCCCCTAGAAAGTCAGAAATTTATAGATACAGAAGTGCAAGCGCTACCAGACAAAGGTGCAGCATTTTTTTCAACTCCTCACCCAGCTGGATTTTGCAACCCCATTTTTGTCGTAGACAAAAAAGGAGGAGGTCATCGATTGGTTTTGAACTTGAAAGACTTCAGTTCTTGGATTGTGTACAGACACTTCAAGATGGAAGGGATTCACATGCTAAGGGATATCTTAATAGAAGGAGACTGGATGGTAAGATTGGATCTGAAGGACGCTTACCTGTCAATTCCAATTTTTCCACCACACAGGAGATTCCTCCAATTCCAATGGAAAGCTCAGTGTTTGGAGTTCTCAGCTCTCCCATTCGGCCTCTCCTCAGCACCATGGTGCTTCACGAAGTTGTTGAGACCGATAGTGGAGTATTTGAGAACCAAAGGGGTTCGTTTGATTATTTATCTGGACGACATCTTATTGATGGCCCAGGAACCAGCAACTCTAAAGACCCATTTGAATTGGACAATCAATCTATTGCAGGAATTGGGTTTCCTTATCAATGCGCAGAAGTCATTGTTGAATCCAACTCAAGTAATAGAATTCTTAGGCTTCAAGATCGATTCGATCCAAGCTCTTTTGATTCTTCCCTCATTAAAGATTCGCAATATAAAGAGGGAATTGAGATCAGCCCTAACCAGACCGACTATCTCTTTAAGAAGCATTGCTCGATTGGTGGGCCTGTTGGCTTCATCCATTCAGGCAATCTTTCCAGCTCCACTTCACTATCGGGCTCTGCAAAGATTGAAGATCAAATATCTGAGACAAGATTGGAGTTACTCGACCTTGATCCCGTTGTCCAGGGAGGTCAGGGAAGAAATTCAGTGGTGGCTTCACCACATGGAAGCCTGGAATGGCAGGGCCATATTCAGGTCCCATCCAGAGATGGTGATAGAACCAGACGCCAGTCAGTGGGGATGGGGGGCCCGTTGTGGGTCTGTATTAACCTGGGGCCGTTGGTCTTTGACAGAGCAATCTCTACACATCAATTGTTTGGAGCTTCTTGCAGGATCCTTTGCGATAAAGAGCTTATCCCCCCTCAAGACAGATTGCTGCATCCTGTTAAGGATGGACAATGTATCAGCAGTGAGGTATGGCAAAAAGTTAGGAGGAACGAGATCCAGTGTTCTATCGGAGATAGCCAAGGAGTTCTGGCGCGATTGTTTGAATCACAGGTTAGTAATTGTAGCAGAGTATTTACCGGGAACTCAGAACGCAGTTGCGGACTGGAACTCCAGGTATCTGACGGATACCGACGATTGGAGGTTAGATCTGATTATCTTTCAACAGATAATGAGGTAATGGGGACCTTGCGAGGTGGATCTCTGCATCTCGCCTCAAAACCCAGGTTCCGAGGTACTTCAGCTGGAGGCCGGACCCTCTCGCATCAGCGACGGATGCGTTTCTACAGGACTGGTCCCCTTTTCGGGGATATGCCTTTCCTCCGTTTCTATTGATTCCCAGGGTTCTGTCTCAGATTCGGAGACAGAAAGCAGACTTAATCCTGGTGACTCCTGTTTGGAGATCTCAGCCCTGGTTCCCTATTCCACTCCAATTAGCGAGTGCTCCGCCGTTACTCATCCCTCCTCGTCCGGACCTATTGTTGAGTCCGGAGGGCCTTCAACATCCTCTGATCTCATCAAGGACTCTTGCGTTGATGGCATGGTTGGTTTCAGGTCAAATTGGAAAATTCCAGGCATTTCGCAACAAGCTAAAAACTTTATCAAACAAGCCTGGGCTTCTAGCACCCACAAGAGATATGCTTCTGCTTGGCGCAGATAGACTAGTTGGTGTAATGGAAGGAATATCAATCCCTTGGAATCAAGTATTGATTTGATAATATTTTTTTTTAGCTGAGATAACCTCCTCAGGTCTTGCCTATAGGACGGTTAATAATTTCAGGTCTGCCATATCGGCCGGACATAGACCGATTGATGGTAAACCAGTGGGTGAAAATCCACTGGTTTGTAAGTTATTGAGAGGTATACGTTTTTCTAATCCACCTCAAGCCAAATATACTACTTTATGGGACGTAAACGTGGTATTAAAATTTATCGATTCCTGGCCTAGTAATACGTTTTATCACGCAAGCAGCTCTCAGCGAAACTGACTATGTTACTTTGTTTGGTTTCTTGTAAACTGGTTTTGGATGTCAAGGCCTTGGATTTATCTGGTAGAGTATATTCTCCTGAGGGTGTTACTTTTTCCATTTCTATAAGGACCAAAACTAATTGCAGGTCGGTATCCTATCCTTGGTATCCGGATAATTCAAAATTATGTGTGGTACAATGTTTGAAAGATTTTGAGTCAGTCACGGAGGAGTTCAGACAGAACATGAATGGCCAGTTATTAATTTCTTTACAGAAACCCTTTAAACCAGTCGCTTCAGCCACTCTGGCGCGATGGGTTAAATGGCTCATGAGTGAAGCAGGGATTAATACCGATCATTTTGGTGCTCATTCTGTGAGAGGAGCAATGGCTTCCAAATCCTTTGGTTTAGGCTCTAGTTTGCAGGATATTATGAAAACGGCCGATTGGTCTTCGAAAGGTACTTTTCGTAAGTTTTATTTTAAACCTGTGATTGATGTTGCATCTATTGTTATTAATCAGCTTTAAACTAGCATAATCCGAGCCTCCGGTCCTGACATAGAATAAAAAAAAATCTAGTTTACACGTCAAGAATTTTCAATTCTATTAAGGACATGGAGGCGAGGATTATCCCACCCGTTATTGTTATTGGAGGTTATATTCAAATGTATATTTTATATAAAAGAATTATGCCCTTCCTATAATTTAATTAAAGAAATGTTAAAGAATTTATTCTGGAAAGATATGTCAAGGGGAAATATTATTATTTATTATTATTTTCTAGGATCTGATCAGAAGAATTCTTGAGATCCTTTCAGATGTCGGTGAGAAAATCCTTTTGGTTCCTTCTTCATCGTTAGAAGAGTGGTTGGCTTGTTGCCGGAGTGGATTGAGTTTCAGTCTCTAGAGCAAGAGAGAAGTTTGGATTCTTCATATTCGGAGGAAGTTCGTTTTAATATGGTTGCAGGATTATCTGTTGGACAAAGAAAGAGGATATGACGTTGGGGGTCAGAGCTCTTATTGTAATGGGTCACGATATGTGATTGGAGCATGTGACATGTGACTAGTAGTTATGGGAAATGTAGTTTTTTCCTTTACTGTATTGTTATTGGCTGCTGTGAAAGTTCAGTAAAAGAAAGAGAAAGCATAATCCTCGCCTCCGTGTCCTTAATAGAATTGAAAATTCTTGATGTGTAAGCTAGAAATCTTTTTATTCACAGGCTGAGTTGAGCTTTTTCAGTATTCATTCCAACAATGTAAAAGCTGGTGGTGGGGAGTGAGATAGTTGCAGCCTTCTCACATTCTGTGCGGTACCACAGGCCTCTCCCTGAGACTAGTCTCCAACATAGCCTGTCTTTGATATAATTTGAGGAGGAGAAGGTGGGAGAGATAATGAGAGTGAGAGAGAAGGGACTAAAAGAAGAAATTGTGAAGAGCAATATAGAGAGATGAGATAGATAACAGTGCAAAAGAAGAGAGCAAAAGTATGAGGGAGAATATGGAGGAGAAAGAGGAGAAAGAAATGAGAAGAGAACAATACTGAGATGAGAAAGGAGTGAGAAGAAGTTTGAAATGGGAGATGCCAGAGGGAGTAATGTGCAAGCAGGTAGCACAACAATGATACTAAGGCAAACTATAGAGCACATTAAACCCATTAATTTTGCTTCATTCTTAACCAATCATCCTCCTGTCCCCGTGGCAGTGGGCAATGCCTGTGCTGGCAGTAGATGTTGCAGATACCATCTCTTCAGAATCATTATGGACACCAGCACCTGGACAACAACGGACCTGGATTTTACTCCAGCATTACATGTGAAAGAAAATTGCGCAGTTCTGGGAAAAACACTCAATCTCACTGTGCCTGAACTTTAATTTAAACATCTGAGATGCTAGTGAACATATGTGTAACGCAAAGATTTAAGCCTCCACTTGAGATCCCTCCCTATAAAGTGCAAGTCTCCATCGCTCCACAGTTAGACCTGTGCTTTATAAATATCAGCATATAGATGATATTACATTGTGAACAGGTATTCCTCTTGTTCTGCTCTGTGAATGTTGCTACCATTTGGGCTCTTGATGAACCATACACATTGTATGACAGCCAGAGAAGCCCTCCACCCCCATCATTTTGTTTATCCATGTACATGCTCCACACCTTTAATGGGATTCATACAGTCTATTTCTCTATGTCCATTAGAGCTCTTTCTTGTGTTCATTGAGAGATCCTCCCATAAACATCTTATTGTTCCCTGGAAGCATTTGTTTAATATGTGGTGCATATTGCTTTTAGTAAAAAAAAAAAACATACACCTTTTCAATAAGGCTTCCGTGTTTTCATTTCAATGTGTTTGAGATGAACACAAAATACAGGTCTCACATTTACACATCTTCCAGACATTTGATGCTAGCAGGTTGGTAGATACTCTTGAAGCTCCAGCAATGCTTAGTTTCTCAGGGGAATGCACTGGCAAATCCAGTAGATCTTTCATTAAAGAAAATACAGACATGCACAGATGTTGTTTACCTGCTTTAGCACATTAAATGCACACTTGTTGGCTTTGCTAATGTGTGTTCTCTTACTGGCCAGGGGGCTGTCTCCACTTCCATTGCGTGAAGTGGTAGCCCTAGAACTGTGGCTTGAACTACTGAACCCTAACCTTCATGCTCACCCCGCCGAAGCTCAGGTCTGGTTACACTCTTGCTCTCAGGTGTACAGTGCCTGCACTTCCTTATATTGAAAGGGAGAGTACCACCACTTTTACACTGTTGTACAATACTTTTGATGGGGATCTTGGATAGTGAGTTTGTGCACTTCTAATTTTCCATTGAAAGTCCTGACTATGTGCAGATCCACTTCACACTGCCAAACTACATAAGAATAACTTTTTGTATAGAACGAAATCTAGGCTGACTTACTTGTAGTTACACTTAGATGTCATTGTTAACCGCAGCCAGGTACACAGGTAGGTCAGGGTTATTGCCAAGGATTATCCAGGTTCCTTTAATATGAATCTTGGTATTTAATTACCAAAGTTTTCTGCTCACACAGTCTGTTCTGTAGCCACAAGAGTTACCACTTTCTGCTTCTTGTTTTACAGGAAAGCACAGTGCTTTGGCCATACATTGGCCTAAATTAGTACAGCTTATAGTATTTTTAATAAAGTGATATGAAAAGTATACAATTAGGGACATATGTTTAGGGCGTGTATGGAGTAGAACACCCTTCAAATATATTTTCAGTTAGGTGAATTGCCTGTGTGTTAGGTCAGAATGGCGAGACAGTTGCCGATAAACTGTACTGACAAAACTACTCTTATGTCAATGAGGAATGGATGCCAGGGGCTATTCTGGTCAGGCATTCATGTTTTGTGTGTCAAGAGAGTCTATTGCAAAGCTCCACGTGCATGACTCAAATAAAAGAGAAACAGAGCAAGAGAGAGTGTGCCTGTTTGTATGCATGCATGCACAAGTGCTGAAATGACAGTTGCTGAAGGTCTGTACCAAATGCATTATTAAAGCTCGAGTTGCCAAGCTTCCCAGATCCATGTGTGATTGGTGATTGCTTTTGTCCATTTTTTGGGGGCATTCTGGGACCTGCATTCATGGTTTTAAAATGGGATAAACAAGTCTATGGGTCCTAGAATGCAAAGAAAAATCCTAGACTAGAGCAATTAGTCCTGTCAAACTTGGCAAAGCTGAAGCAGTGGCACACAACACTGGAAGAATCAATGCACTTAGCAGGTCATGACCAAAAGTGCTGTGATGGACACATCTCGCATCTTTCCAACAGATGTGGAACAGCACCGACTGCCAGTGGTCAGACATGCGTGTATCAGAAAAGCATTGTGTTTGTGTATGTCCGAAGTAGGGATGAAAGATGAGAGTTGGGTTTGATGCACTTAGCAAGTAATTAGCTTGTCCTACACAAAAGCTTGGGTGAATTGGAGTGCTGTAGGTCTGAAAGTGGTTGCACTGGCAGACATTTTGTGGTCTCTCACTGTATAGCAGGAGAAGCTGTACGTCGGAGTGTGCACCAATAGAACTGTGTGTCAACCAGGAAAGAGTGTGTGAAATAGATTAAATGTGTTTGAATATGAGGATAGAAAGAGCTGGCTGTCATGGATGCAAGTCAGTGCTCAGGGGCATAGACAGATCTGCCAGTCATTCAAAAGGATAGCATAGGTCACTGCAAGTGAGGTTCATTGGGAGACCATTTTGTTTATGATTTGGGAATGGAATAACTTGAGCACTGTAGTGAATTTGGTGAGCTGTGTGTAAACCGACTGGATAGCAGGTTGGTGTTGAAACTCAGGATTAAGTTATGATGCATGGAGAGGTCAGTGGGGAAGAGGTTGCAGAGCTAACAGCCATGTGATTCTCAATTCTAGGAACGAGGTGCACTTACACATTAATTCTCTTCATTCTGTGTGTCTCTTGCAACCATAGTGTGAACTCTTCTTCATGTAGGCTTTAAGAGGTGTCAAATGCAGGAGTGCTGTCAGCTCCTATACCATGTTGTATGTACATGTGTTCTGCACTGCAGAGTACAAGCGGATATGTGGATGGCAAGATACGAGGAGTCCATGGGCTATCTGTAATGAAACCTCTGAGGTTTACTACTAATGGCCAACTAGTGGTACTTATTGTGGTACTTATTGTATCTGCTGCAGAAGAATAAATCACTGTTTTGGCCGTGTTAAGTTCAAATCTGTGACCTGCACGCTGGAATCTAGACCTATAAGCCACATTAAGTGAGCTACCAGAGTCAGAATAGGCACAAGCACAGTCCCTCCCAGGGCGGTAGAAAATAGTTTTTTAAGCTTCTCTGTTTAGCTAGTGAGAGAAAGGTATGTGACACTATGTAAATCGAAAATATCAACATTAAAAAAATGTGCTACATCGCCTACCACTCCCTACTTTGTCAAGGTATGTATAGTAACTATTTTTTTTATCATTACATCGTAGCTCTGTCCAGCCCTTTTAGCGTCAGGTAGTGGAGGCACTCAGGTAGGTCCCGGCTGTGCGAGTGCAGGTAGCAATGAAACACTGTTTGCTGGGCCTGCTCCCCGTCCCTAAGAAGGGTCGTAAGAGGGCGTATAGATTTTCACAGCTGGGGCTTATCTTGGGGAAGAGGCGTATTGCGATTCAATGGGCTAGCCCTCACCCCCCGCTGCGTGCTGACTGGCTGAGTGACTTGGCTGAATGGGCAAGGTTCTAGTGGATGAACATGCTTGGACTTGGAGCTCTGGCATGACATGATTAATGAGTTAACTGGTGTGCGAAGGAGTGAGGGGGAGGACCCCTTAACAGACGCTTCCATCTCCTGAGCTTTGGACATAGTTAGTCCTGGAATGAGGTTGGCGGTTATAGAAGCATGGCTGTGAGTTTAAAGATATCGGGATGGGTGTGGCTCCAGGGTTGGCTATTGATGTGGGGGTCGTCATGAGTGGAACTCCTTCCCCCCCACCCCCACCGGGTGTTCTCCCCTCTCCCTTTTGCAACGTGTGCGTGATACCTTCTATGTTGTATGGGCATTGTTGCATTGTTTTCTGTTCTGTCAGTGCTCACGATAATCACAGTGTTCTGTCTGTTTGGTAGTTGATGTATTGAAATGCACTGCACTGAATATGTAGTGGTTGGCGCCACTAATCAATGTACCCAATATGTTTGTGGTGGTTGGTTCGACCTAGTCTAGTACTATAAATGTTTATTTCTCTATGCCTACTAGGTCAGAGCACAATGTGTGAACCCGGGTGGGGGCCTCAAATGGGTGCTGCCATTGGTTGGTCGACTGACTGTATTTTTCCTTAAATGTAATATACTATGATGTAGTACATAGTTATATGTGTTCCTTTCTATGCATAAATAAACATTTAAAAAAAAAGTATTGCATTTATCTGTTATACTTATCTCTACTTACCTTGTGATGTTGTGATTTGATGATCTATTAGATATGAGACAATTGTAATGGAGCATTACATATGCAGTATAGTGGGGTTAAACGAGGAGAAATCACAAGAAAATCCCCCACACTTTCTTACCCTTATTTTACTCTCTTAGAAACCTGTTGATGTCTTGATCTGTAGTTAGGCATTCAAGGACAACATGTCTGGCCCTTCTTTCACTAATATACTATTCTGCCTATGTTTTCCTTATCCACAGCAAATTTTCTTGTTAATGATATTTACGACTGGTGGGCTGTGAAATACCATTTCTGACATAACACCATGTAGGTTTCAAACTGAATCTGGTTTGAGGAGTACCAAAAGTGCACTGGAAGACTAAGACTGATAGACCTGTGCATGGGGCAGTTTGATTTGGGGGCACAACCCTTTTATTTTTCACTCTTGGGACTGAGATCTGTTCACCTATCTGTGTAAAATCCATTGTTGTGACCACCATTCCAAGAGAAATAAAAGGCAGTCTGTGTGTATTTTTGTGGATGTTATTGTGTGCATGTATATCTTAAACTTGGTTCAAGCCTGAGATTCCTGCCTGACTGTGATGGGTACTTTTAACTGTATTTCCCTCGCTGTCATTCCACGCTCCCCTTCACATGTATGTTCCTGTATGATGGTTAGGTTGGTACTACCACTCTCAAGAGGAGGATCAGTACTGTGTGTGACTACACACCATCAGGAAGGGTTGAAATGGCAGCATGCCCATCCACCCTTATCCCACATCCTCCAACATAAGAATGTATTAATTTTTACCTTGATCTATCTGGCTTAGAAGCTAATGTCAACATCCATATCCAGCAGTGTTTGGTTTTCAGTGTGCAAACTAAACATCTTGAACAGTGTAATGTACTTTTGGCCCTTTGGATAGTTTTGCAATGAACGACATCATCTGTTTTGAGCTGCATTTGACCTTGAGTTTCATCTGCAGGGCCAATACTGTCCTCAATATGTGAAACTCTTGTGGCCTTCCTTGATCTATTTGGAATATAGTTCTGACCAAAAAGCCTGCTTTCTGACTACCGAAGAGCTGTCTCAAGCATCAGACTCCAACATGAGACACAAGTGAGGATTAAAAGAAATCCTGCCCATTATACTCTGGAAGAATAGACGGTGCCTTTGCCCTTGCTTATCCTTCACCAGTATCCAACCGAACTGCCCCAGTGGGTGCCTTGCAACTGTAATGATTGAGCTCTGAGGTACAGGTCCCCACCCCTTTTTATATCATCTGAGGGTATCGGGTGAATTGACCTGCCATTACTCTACTACAGCTAGTTCAGTGGCTACTGGATTAGTGAGATCCCAGTAACTGTGCTTAGACACAAGGCACCCTTACCCAGACCCTTGACACCACAAGAGTAGTGTCATCTTCAAGGGAGGGTGGACACTTCTGTTCCTTAAGGAGGTGGGACAGCGGGCAGACTGGGAACATTGGTACCAGTGCTCGAACTCTAAAGAGTAACCTGCATAATGGATTGTATTTTCCAAAGTTGACTGTTTCTATGATGCTTAGCTTCAAGGCTCTATAATACTATTTGGGCAAGAACATTGGCACTAAGGGACATAAAACATCTGTCAATAAATTTGTTTATTTTGGGGTGGTGCCCATAAAACACAAAAAAGTGAAATACATACATCAGAAGATAAAGGCAACTTACAGCTACAATAATGAAGTGTCCATCATATGCCATTGTAGGAAAGTGCCAGTTTTGGCACTGTTACATTTCCTCTCCTGCCCCCAAACACCCCACTTTCCACTTTTTGCCTGATATTGATGCTGGCTTGATTGAGAGTGTGCTGGGATCCTGCTAACCAGGCCCCAGCATCAGTGTTCTTTCCCTAAAACTATACCATTGTTTCCACAATTGGCACACCCCTGGCACACAAATAAGACCCTTGTAAAAGGTACCTGTGGTCCCAAGGGCTCTGTGACCATGAAGGTCCCTACGGGCTGCAGCATGTATTGTGCCACCCTAAGGGACCCCTCACCAAGCACATGTACACTGCCATTACAGATTGTGTGTGCTGGTGGGGATAAAAGGGTAAAGTCAACATGGCACCCCTTCCAGGGTTTCATGCCCACAAATCACTGTCTGTGGCATAGGTAGGTCACCCTCCTAGCAGGTCTTACAGCCCTAAGGCAGGGTGCACTATACACCAGGTGAGGGCATAGCTGCATGAGCAATATGCCCTACAGTGTCTAAGTCCATTGTTAGATACTGTAAGTGCAGTGTGGCCATATTAAGTACATGGGCTGGGAGTTGTCATGATGGCTTCACTGGAGACTGGGAAGTTTGGTATCAAACTTCTCAGCACAATAAACCCACACTGATGCCAGTGTTTAATTTATTGTACAGTGCACACAGATGGCATTTTAGAGATGCCCCCTGTATTTTACCCAACCCTTTAGTGTAAGGCTGACCAGTCTGTGCCTGCCTGCCACTAAAAGACACGTTTCTGACCTCTTGGGGTGCAGGCCTTTGTGCTCTCTGAGGCCAGAAACAAAGCCTTCTCTGGGTGGAGGTGCTTCCCACCTCCCCCTGCAGGAACTGTAACACTTGGCGGTGAGCCTCAAAGGCTCAGGCCTCCTCTTACAGTGCCCTAGGGCACTCCAGCTAGTGAAGATGCCCGCCCTCCCCGGACGAAGCACCACTTATGGCAGTAAGACCGGCGGGACAATTAGAAAAAGACAAGGAGGAGTGACCCCTCCAGCTAGGGCTACCCCTAAGGTGACCAGAGCTGAAGTGACCCCCCCCCTCTGAATCCTGAATCTAGGTTTGGAGGACAGGGAGCAGTAGGGTTAGGAATATGCCCCTCCTCCCCTAAAGGGATTGTGTAGCCACTCTCAGGGACAGTACCCATTGGCTACTTCCCTCTGATCCCTATAAAACCCCTAAATCTAATATATAGGGGCAGCCCTGAACCTAGCTCACCAGATTCCTGGCGACCTCAAGACAAGAAGAAAGAAGGAGGACTGCTAAGCCGAAACCCCTTTCCCAGCGGTGAAGACTCCAGACAACAACTGACTTGATCCCAGCCCTCCGGCCTGCCTACAGCTTCAAGATCTGCTACCAAAAGGCAACACATCCGGCAGGACCAGCGACCTATCCAAACCCCCAGAGGACTGCCTGCCCACCAGAGGACCAAGAACTCCTGAGGACAGCAGCCCTGTCCAGAAGAAACCATCCAAAAAGACTCCAGACCTGCCCTTAGATCTGCAAGTCCTGCCCACTCTGCAACCGATGCCCACGGCCCGTGTCTAGGTGGCCCACCGGTCCAGATCAGGTCCCCAGGTGATTCTGACCTTGTGTCCACCCTGGGTTGACCCTTCCTGACCAACACGACGACGTCTGCAGCCTAAATCCAGAGGAGCCCCACCCCCCCCCCTCCCGACCGCAAGAGAACAGGAGGAAGATTCCCAACGCCTAAAGGAACCTGTGCACCTTGGGGAATCCCGACTACCAGTCCAGCAATGTTAAGCAGGTGGCCCTACTCCTTGTCCAGTCTGTGGTTTCCCGGAACCAACTCCCTGGACCCTGTCTGCAGCATCTTTATGACCCCCAGCCCCCCCCCCCCCCCCATTGAAAAGCATTGGGAGGTCAGGGATGCTGTGTTTTCACCCGGCCGCCCCTGTGCCGCTAAGGGTGTGTGTTTGGTGCTGACCTTTGGCCCCACCGGTGCTCACTTAAACCCCCCAGGTCTACCCTCCGAAGTTGTGTGTACGTACCTGCTAGCAGATCTGTTTCCCAGTGCCCCTAGTCTCCATAGTATCCCCTTCTAAATCTACCTTCAACTTTGACCTCTGCACCTGGCCAGCCCCATGTTGCTAGTGGGGTGTAAGTTTGGGATCATCCTGAACTTCGACCAGTGGACATCCTAACCCCCAAAGACTGGAACTAGTAGTGGAGTACTTACCTCCAACCCCCCTCCCCCCGGAACTTCTCTGAAAATTGCACTGTCAACTTTTAAAAGTGAAAAGTGTTACTTGTCTGTAAACCGTTTTCTTTGCCAAATCTAAACAAAGTGCTATTGATTCATATTTCGATAGTTACTTGCAAATGTACTTACCTGGAACAAGATCCTTTTGGTTCTAGAAATAAAGTAACAAGATATATTTTTCCAGTCTAAATACATCGGCCTGGGGTTAGTCATTGAGTGTGTGCCTCATTTACTGACTGTGTGTGTACAACAAATGCTTTGCACTACCCTCTGATAGGCGTATTTGCTCGACCACACTACCACAAAAGAGAGTATTAGTATTAACTACTTTAGCCTCTGTTAAGCCACTGGGGAACCCCTGGACTTTGCGCACACTATGTCTCACTTTGATATAGTATATAGAGAGCCAGCTTCCTACAGTCATAGAATGTTCAATAATTCCTAAAGAATTCTGCATAATAAGAAAGCAGGCAATGGTTAAATAAATGCAATTCAGTCCCTAAGATTACTGGCTGCCAACAGGAAGAGTGAGGTGGCTAAAACATTGATTTTGCAGTGTAAGTTTTAATTAAGTTCATAATGAGGCCCGCATGCCCATACTTCTCACAGTTGTTTGAGCCATTTTATGCTTGCTTTAGCACATATGTTGAGTGGAGGTACAGAAAGTGTATTGAAATCTCAACCTGCACTGGGCATTTATGGCACATTTTTATTCTTGGACAAGCAGCACTCCAGTTCCAAGTAAAGGATTTTAATAGTAACATGCCCGACCTTAGTGTGAGGTACAGAACTTTATCCAACATTGGTTCCACCTCGATCAGTTAATGGTCGTATTTGGGTACACATTTTTAGGTTAATAAAGATTTGACTAGACTGCCTTTTGTGGTACTCGAAGGCATCGATTCAGAGAGCCATACTTATATGCAGGTTTAACCTTAAATGCCTGTCCAAGGGTGATGGACTTGTGGTGGGGTAGGCAGTAATTAGGGGGTGGGGAGAAGCCAAAGCCCAGCAATGCTTATCTTTCCATTTACCATTTATTTATTTAATTGTTATTAGCCTAACCGGCCTTAACAATAATCACACAATAGATATCAATCCCTCGAACTCAATAAAAATCACATTAAATAAAACATCTCAATAAAAGGAACTATGCTTGAATTTTTGATTTAACATGTGCCAAAATGTATCCAATTTACCATGCATTATCGTAAAACCTGATTTGACCATAATTTTACATAAAAACTTAACTTGTTCTAGAAAAACATTATGAGTCTAATATTTAAAATGTCTTATTATGGGACGAGTCATTTGGGGCCTTGCATTGCCTTCCAGCCATTTAATAAAAGCCCGAGGCCTAACCCAGTTTACACTACCCTGCACCGATTTCCCAAGCTAAATAGGTACGGGATAACATAGGCTATTGTGCCTGTGCCAACTGTAGGTGCATTGATAGACGTAATTTCCATGCTTCCAAGATATAGGTTGAGACCTTTGTCACAATGTATTTCTCATCTGAACGCATACATAGCGCTTCCGCCTCCTTGCACTTCCTAACTCCGGAAGTTCTGAAAAGTGGACGAAGGTACAATTTACGGAGTCTGAGCGTAAAGTGGCATAGTAAAAGGAAGTGGGAAAGTGTTTCCGGACCACCATGAAGGCATGGACAACATTCTAAACTACTCGGAGGAGCGGATTGCCATCTGTTGACCACCGCTGTCACTGGTAGTGTGCCCATACGGAATTTAAAGTAGAGAGCCCTTTTTTCCTCCGGATAAATACTGTCTATGAATAATGCTGGTTTAAGCTCTTGGTTAAACAAAATATACCGCTTGAATAAAGGGCTAAATGACTCGCACATAATCTCTGTCTTTCGCTCCCAATATGCCTTTTTTATGACAGCTAGACTAGGCCTTCCGATTTTTTCTGGATGGAGCCAAAAGTCATCCTGGCCGATAGCAGCCAGGATAGTTGAGATATGTTTGAACCAGGGCAGTTTCCGATGGTTTTGCAGCTTCATGATATCCTTAAGTACGTCTCTGAATGGTTTAAGAGCCTCTTTTGTCCAAATACGGATCCAGTATCTTACTGGAGCCAGAGCGATGTAGTCCTCAACCTTTCTCATCTGTAGATCAATTCTTATTGCGTTCATTGGTGTAGCATTACCTAGACAAAGTAATTGGCGTAAAAATTTGTTCTCGGTTACTTGTATTGATGGAATCTTTCTGAATCCCCAGATCTCTGCGCTTTAAAGTGCTGCGGCTCTTGCTTTTGTTTTGTATGCAAGCAGTGCGGAGCTCACGGAGTGATTGCCTGTAGCCTTTGCAAATCTGAGTACTGCTCCGGCTTGTTGGGCCAAGGAAATTCTGCTTTTGTAGATTTGTGCTTTCCATGTCTGTTTTTCATCTAATCTGCAGCCCAGGTAATCATAGGTGGCCACTCGGGCCAAAGGCTTATTATTTACCCTAAAAGTCGATTGCAACGTCTGTTTTTGGTTGAGAATCATAAACTTTGTTTTCCCCTCATTGATTACCATGCTCCTTGAGGTACAGAAAGATTCGAAGCCCCTAAGTAGACCATGCATTGCTATCTCTGTTCTTGCCAGTAATACGGCGTCATCAGCAAAGAGCAAGATAGGTATACTTTCATTGGCTAGTTTTGGCACGTCCAGATTTAATTCCGTCAAAACTTGACTTACTTTATTTATATAACAATTGAATAAGGTTGGGGCCAAAACGCAGCCTTGTTTTACACCTCGCTCAATTGGAATTTTGGCCGTATAATCATTTCTCGTAGAATATCTGACCCTGGCAGTGTTTCCTGTATGCAATAGAATTAGCAGCCTTAAGATTTTTCCCTGTATGCCCATGTCCGACAATAGCTGCCATAATGTTTGGCGATTTACGCTGTCGAAGGCTGTTTGGAGATCCACAAAGACCAGGTATAATGGACAGTTTTTAAGGGTGGCGTATTTAGCACAGATCATGTTTAGCTTAAAAAGTTGGTCTGTTGTACTTTGGCCTCTCCTAAAACCAGCTTGGTGTGTTGATATTAAATCTCCGTCCTCTAGCCATTGGTCTAGACGCGACTGAATCAATTTGGCAAAAATCTTTCCAACACTATCAAGCAGTGAGATAGGTCTATAATTGCTCACCGTGTCCCGAGGCCCTTTTTTGTGAATTGGAACGATTATTGATTCCTTCCAAGAAGGAGGGATTACCTCGTAATGCCAAACACTGTTGAATAGACGGGCTAGAGCAGGTAACCATAACGTTAGCTGGTTACGGTAAGCATCTGAAGCGATGCCATCTGGGCCTGCAGCCTTATGCGGCTTTTGAAGGAGGATAACTTGTTTAATCTCTCTTTCACTGAATTCCGGTATTAACTTCATTGCACGTGGAATGACGTGGGCTACTTGCGTGGAATTTGTGCTGGAAAATTCGTTAGAGACTAGTGCATTCTGGGTTCCGTTTACCGATCTAAAAAGACAATTTGAAGATGCTGCATGCTTATCTTTCAGAACTATGTGTCATGAATATGTCTAAACCATCCCATTGAACGACTGTGTGTGAGACCAAAGATATATTGTAATGCCTCTCTATAACTACCTAGTCCAGGTGCCCCCCGTGCACTGACAAAATATTAAACAAGTCATAAGTTTGATGGATAGTTCATTGTTGGCAATCTAGGAGCTAAGGAAAGCGGTACAGTGTGTGCACTAGAAGGATGCCTCAATAAACATTTTTAAAAACCCATCTTACAGCCTAGTAAGTCCGACACATTGGAATGGCTCCATAACTCGGCTCTGTACAATGCAGTATTTCCACCCATTTACCCATGGCTCTCCAATGCAAGTGAAGTCAGGCATCTACCCTTCTCCCGAGCAAAGCATGAAGTTGCTCCTGCTCTCCGTGCTAGAAAGCTCCTGGACCGAATTTAATGTTACTCCATTGTATGTAAATCGTAAAATCTGTGCCCAGGTTTGGCAATTAATACCTCCACCTGTCAACTTTGCTTTAGATGTGTTAATAGCAAGACTTTCTTGTGGTACAGAACTTGTCGATTTTATCCAAGAGGTTCAGTAAACCAGTATCCTCAGCAAACAGAAGTGGTGCAATCTAGAATCCCCCCAATTTCAGGTCATCATTTGCAAAGGTTTCACAGCCTGTACCACCTTGTTTATATAAAGGGAAAATCCACAGGAGCCAAGAATAACCTTGGTGAATGCTTTTGTTGACAAAAACTGGTTTAGTAATTTCTCCTACATGGCCCCACTGTACCCAGCCAAAGCTCCCATCACGAAGCCTGGTCAAAATGTGTCAGAAGTCCTGGAGAATACCCTGACCATGTATTGTGGTCTATATACGATGTCCTGGGACATTATCAAATGCACATTTCAGGTATAAAATACTAACTAAAGCGGTTTTCTCCTGAACACCTCATCCTTCGGCAGGAGAAGGTAAAAACCTGGATGCCTGATTAATGGTGCTGTTTTTTCCCCTAAAGCCAGCCTGGAAGTGTCATAAAATCTGCTTATCGTCAGTCCAGTTTTCTAGTCTATGGAGTAATGCACATGAAAACATTTTTGGGAGGTTGTCTAAAACGCTTATCAGCGATTAAGTCTCTGGAACATTTCTAGACCTATTGTTGTGTAGGGGGACTGTTTCTGCTTCCAACCAGGTTGTAGGGCTTGATTCTCCTATTAGTACAGCATTTCTCAGAAAGGTGATATCTCTTCCTCGTGGAATCTGATCTGATCTACAGAAATCGGTCAGTGTTTTTTTTATTTTTTTATTTTATTTTTTAAGACAAGGTGGCTTACCCATGTTTGTTTATTAATAGCCAGCACAGCTATATTCAGTGAGAATCGAGCATCTTCTCTCCTGGTATATTTGTGAGGTGAAAATCTTACTTGTTCGTGGTGTCCTACAATGATAGAACGTGTGCATGCCAATGATCATCTGTGATGTGTAGCTCAAGACTTAAATGGTTTGTTTACTGCCCTTTATAATGTGCACGAGTCACTGGGCCTTGCCACATCAAGGAGGACTTGCTACTGATTATATTCCCATCTTGTCTCATTTCTTCCAGATTGGATTAATAGGTACTTTCTTTAATTTCCGTTCCATGCTTCTTGTTACTCTTCATGCTAGCAGTAGTAAGGCCTTTGTTAATCTGCAGTTTTTATCAAACCAATGTTGGGCTGCGCACTGTCTTTCTATACAGGTGCAGACTTTATTTAAAGGGCTACTTGGGGCCTAATTTAGAAGTTGGCCGACAGGTTACTCTATCACAAACTTGATAGAAATCCGGTCTACCGTATTACAATTTCCATAGGATAGGTGTTCGTAGCATTTGTAAACTGGATGCTGTGTGAGTGTGCATTTACAAACAATTAGTCTTTTATTTGTGTTGATGTCAATATCGAGAGTCAGGCTTTTCAGCTGCGACCCAGAAGTAAGTACCGCACAGCCAGTGCTCTCCTTTCCGGCTTGCTCAGCGCCATGAGCCTTTCAGCTCTTATTGATGTGACGGACTCTGGCATCACTCGGAGGAGAATAAGCTTCATGCTGGTGGTTTTTTTTAAGTGCAGTGGTGTGAACCATAGGTACATTTGTATTTATTTTTTAATTTTAATATATTTTTTTTCACACCCACTCGGGCACATGGTGCTTCAGTTGTCTGTTAATATTTTAACTTTTTTCTTGTTTTCATGCCCGCTCTGGCACTGGGTCACCGCACTTCGGTCCCTGTTAATGGGAGAATGTGAACTCAAAGTCAGCCCGTGCAGGGTGGCATCAGGCGGCTAGTGAAAAGACACACAACCAGCGGTAGGCAAGTGTCTGTTTGGTGTTGGTATGTTTAAGGGTGTGGTGTAGTGTGTGATAAAGCGACAGTGTCTGTGTTTTGCTGCATGATGTTTGCCGGATAGTGAGTCTGACATGATGGTGTGTGTGATGTGTTAATGTTTTGGTGTGTGTTGGTGTAATGGTGTGCGCGTGTTTTGATAGGTTTGTGTGCTTCTGCGTGTGTGATGATGCATATCTAATGATGTGCTGCGGTGAAGACCTGTGCCTTGGTGTGAATATTTCTTTGTGGACGTTTGTGTGCCTGGTAGTTTGTGCATGTGTTGGCGAGATAGCACAAAGGCTTGTGTGATGGTGTGTTACATAGGGAGATGGCTTGGGGGGGGGGGGGGCGGAATGAGGCAGTGTGCTGAGTAGATTTTCTAGAGAAAATATGGTTTTGATCCACTTCATAGGATGCTTTTTTCTTTGTTTTTTACTCGCATCACTTTGTTGTTGTCGGAAGAAATAGTTAAACTAATGTCAACATAATAAATTTGCTAGCTAGTTTCTTGACCTGTAGCTGTTTTGCATCGTGCCCTCCCGTGACGGTTAGTGAACTTAAAACTAGTCAGGCACAAATACATATCCCTACTTCCTCTGACTGACCATAGCAAGAAAGGAGCGCAATAACGCCAAGCGCCGAAGTGCCCCGGAGTATCTGCTCTGGGTGGTGCTGGCGACCTCAACAAAGAAGCCTTGAGCTGCGAGGGAGAGAGACTGTGATGCCCAGTCTAGTTCAGCCCTGAATGCTTCACTTATTTCTACTTCTATCAGGAGGCGTATAGTGTCTCTTGGCGTCTGACAAGCACTCACATGACAGGACACGAGGTATCCCTGTAAACTCCCCAACCCCGCTTCCCGCTCTGGGTGAATTTTACCCCCATACCAGCCCCAGCGATCACTGTTCAATGTGGATGGCACTCTGTCCATATCTTCCACCCTTCTAACCTGATATCTGGTGTCTCTTTTGGTGCCCATCTGGCCACACCCTATTGCCAATTATTGCTGTGGGTACTATGGGCCTGATTCCAACTTTGGAGGACGGTGTTAAACCGTCCCAAAAGTGGCGGATATACCACCTACCGTATTACGAGTTCCATAGGATATAATGGACTCGTAATACGGTAGGTGGTATATCCGCCACTTTTGGGACGGTTTAACACCGTCCTCCAAAGTTGGAATCAGGCCCTATATGTCTCCACTTCAGTAGAATAAAAGGTTGTGCCAGCCCTCACTTGGATTTGAATCATTGATTTCCCGTTGCAGAAAATTGTGTGAAATCTAAATGAAAGTAAAATGTGTGAAGTACACTTTAGATATCATTTGTATTGCAGCGCAGAGGCAGGCATATGTATACTGTGAATAAAAGGGCACACTTATTCCTCCAGCTGCGAAATGAGCTGATGATATTAACTAACGACATTGCACCCTACACTGACCTAAGTCACTGAACTAAGATGTCTGACACTGCCTCAGCCTTACTAGTCTAACTGCAAAGGGTCTACTGTCGATTCTACATTAGCCTTTTATAGGTTATCCTTGCTTGTATAATGAATCCTGTGGCATTCGCCTGGTCATCTACATGTAACATGGTTGAAAATGTAGGTGTTAAAAAGCAAAGGGAGCTATAAAACATCAAAACATTGTTTACATTTGCAGGTCGGACAGCAGAAGTCCAGATCTGAGCTAGACACCATGGCCATTAACATGTTTTACTGCTTTCTGCAATCTCCCAGGAGAAACCTCAGTAAAATCGGAAGCTACTATCAGTCAGACACTGTGTACTTTTTGTACCTTGAGTAGGTTTTCAGCAGTAATGCGCTGAACCTTCTAAAACTTATAAGCCTCTGAGACAAAGGAATTATTGCCAATGTACTATTAAGGTTCCTACAAAAGAGCACTATGTAACCAGCTGGCTTTTGGCTAATAAACAAATATTGGTACTTAAAGTGGGCAGTTTTTATTTGCCACAACTGTGAAGTAAAACGCCCTTTAACGAAATGGGATTTTCTTTGACAACTTAAAGGTTGCCATTCCTGTTTCTCTTGAGTTTCTGATCCCAAGCCCATAGCCTTGAGTGAATTGATGGATACCTTCTTCGGACGAGAAACTGGCAAAAAGGCAGTCCATTTTTTTCAGTGGAGTAGTGGGTGGAGAAGCAGGAGTTATTAACTCACGGGTAATTAGGTTCTATAGCCTTACCTGTTGCGTTGGATGAGGATGAGACAGGCGAGTGGACCATTTTGCATAAGAGAGAAGCCTTGAGATTCCATGTATGAGAAATAGAGACACAGTAGGCCACTGAATGAGGCCAAAAAGTAATTGATGTAAATTATTGTTGAGGTAGCACTTGGCCGTTGTTTACCTCTTTGTGTAGCATTTGATTCCACTGGTTAGTTGAGAACTACCAGTTTCAGAAAATGCAGCAAACAATTGGACGAAAAATGGGTTTGAGAGCGCAGTACAATTCTGAAAGATTCCCATATAAACTGCACTTAAGCCCCAGGGAAATAATGTCATTTTAGATATATTTACGAAGGCTCCATCATCCGCTTCTGAGATTATTTTTCATACATGTAATTTTTAATGCTGAAGGACGTTTTTTCAAGGACTGGCATTAGCCTTAATGATGGTACATTACGAGTTATAGCCTGAGCTTGTTGATGGAGAAGGCTGAAATCCCTTCCAAAAAAAGCCTGTGTCGATTTTAAGTAATTACAATAGATCATTATTTCCACCAGCTGCAGAAATGTGGCATTAATAATGCATGTGATGGATTACAATGACCTTGCTATGCTGAGGTAAGAAGCATGGCATCTCAAACAAACACAGCCAAAAAGTAATCTAAAAAAATGTGTAAATAATATATAATTCATGATCCAGAAGGTTTATTGCATATTTAGCAGCCACTTGAAAACACGTTGCTTACAAAAATAATATGATTCCTGGAAATAACAACTTTGAAAAATACATAATTTGTATCACGTATTTGTAAGTACAGGTAGGTAGTGTAGGAAGGTAGCCTCTTTCTAGCCTTGTTACCCCCACTTTTGGCCTGTTTGTGAGTATATGTCAGGGTGTTTTTACTGTCTCACTGGGATCCTGCTAGCCAGGGCCCAGTGCTCATAGTGAAAACCCTATGTTGTCAGTGTGTTTGATATGTGTCACTGGGAGCCTGCTAGCCAGGAGCCCAGTGCTCATAAGTTTGTGGCCTATATGTGTTCCGTATGTGGTGCCTAACTGTATCACTGAGGCTCTGCTAACCAGAACCTCAGTGTTTGTACTCTCTCTGCTTTTAAAATTGTCACTGCAGGCTAGTGACTAATTTTACCAATTCTGATTGGCACACTGGAACACCCTTATAATTCCCTAGTATATGGTACCTAGGTACCCTGGGAATTGGGGTTCCAGGAGATCCCTATGGGCTGCAGCATTTCTTTTGCCACCCATAGGGAGCTCAGACAATTCTTACACAGGACTGCCACTGCAGCCTGAGTGAAATAACATCCACGTTATTTCACAGCTATTTTACACTGCACTTAAGTAACTTATAAGTCACCTATATGTCTAACTCTCACTTGGTGAAGGTTGGGTGCCAAGTTACTTAGTGTGTGGGCACCCTGGCACTAGCCAAGGTGCCCCCACATTGTTCAGGGCAAATTCCCTGGACTTTGTGAGTGCGGGGACACCATTACACGTGTGCACTACATATAGGTCAATACCTATATTTAGCATCACCATGGTAACTCCGAACATGGCCATGTAACATGTCTAGGATCATGGAATTGTCCCGGGTCTCTAGCACAGAAACCGGGTACTGCCAAACTTGCTTTCCAGGGTCTCCACTGCAGCTGCTGCCAACCCCTCAGACAGGTTTCTGCCCCCCCCCCTGGGGCCTGGGCAGCCTGGTCCCAGGAAGGCAGAAAACGGATTTCCCATGAGAGAGGGTGTTACACCCTCTCCCTTTGGAAATAGGTGTGACGGGCTGGGGAGGAGTAGCCTCCCCAGCCTCTGGAAATGCTTTGATGGGAACAGATGGTGCCCATCTCTGCATAAGCCAGTCTGCACCGGTTCAGGGATCCCCCAGCCCTGCTCTGGCGCAAAACTGGACAGGAAGGTGCCCAGAGCTCCTAAAGTGTGTCCCAGACCTCTGTCATCTTGGATTCAGCTCTGAGTGGCCAGTGCCAGCAGGTGACGTCAGATACCCCTCCTGATAGGTGCTTACCTCTCTCAGTAGCCAATCCTCCTTTTTGGGCTATTTAGGGTCTCTCCTCTGGGCTATTCCTCAGATAACGAATGCAAGAGCTCACCAGAGTTCTTCTGCACTTCCCTCTTCGACTTCTGCCGAGGATCGACCGCTGACTGTTCCAGGATGCCTGCAAAACCGCAACAAAGTAGCAAGATGACTACCAGCAACATTGTAGCGCCTCATCTTACCTGCTTTTTTGACTGTCTCCTGGTGGTGCATGCTCTGAGGGCTGTCTGCCTTCACCCTGCACTGGAAGCCAAGAAGAAATCTCCTGTGGGTCGACGGAATCTTCCCCCTGCCAACGCAGGCACCAAACTTCTGCATCACCGGTCCTCTGGGTCCCCTCTCATCCTGACGAGCGTGGTTCCTGGAACACAGGAACTGGGTCCAAGTGTCTCCCACTGTCCAGTGGCCCTTCTGTCCAAATTTGGTGGAGGTAGGTCCTTGCCTCCCCACGCCAGACAGTAATCCTGTGTACTGCGTGATCTGCAGCTGCTCTGGCTTCTGTGCACTTTTCCAAAGATTTCTTGTGCACAAACTAGCCTGGGTCCCCAGCACTCCGTCCTGCATTGCCCAACTTGGACTCCGACGTCGTGGGACCCTCCTTTGTGACTCTGAGTCGACCGGTGTCCTCAGATCTTCTAAGTGCCTGTTCCGCACTTAAAAGATCTGAGTACTTCTGCAGGTGCTGCCTGCTTCTGCGGGGACTCTCTGAGTTGCTGAGCGCCCCCTCTTTCTCCTTCTCCAAGGGGTGACATCCTGGTCCTTCCTGGCCCCCAGAGGCACCCAAAATCCTCAACCGCGACTCTTGCAGCTAGCAAGGCTTGATTGCAGTATTTCTGTGTGGGAACACTTCTGCATCCTCCAGCACGCTGTGGGACATCTTCTGACCGAAGGAGAAGTACCTGGCACCTTCTGTTGTTGCAGAATCTTCGGCTACTTCCACCCTGAGTCAGCCCTTTTGCACCTTCATCCGGGGTTTAGTGGGCTCCTGCCCCCCTGGACACTTGCGTGACTCTTGGACTTGGTCCCCTTTCTTTACAGGTCCTCAGGTCCAGGAATCCGTCTTCAGTGTTTTGCTGGTGGTTGTGGTTCTTGCAAAATCCCCCATCTCGATTATACTGTCTTTCTGGGGTAGTAGGGTAACTTTACTCCTACTTTTCAGGGTCTTGGGGTGGGGTATCTTGAACACCCTTACTATTTTCTCACAGTCCCAGCGACCCTCTACAACCTCCCATAGGTCTGGGGTCCATTCGTGGTTCGCGTTCCACTTTTAAAGTACCTTTATTTTTAGTAACTCCGAGTATTGTGTTTTCTTATGATAATGTGCTATATGATATAAGTGGTATAGTAGGAGCTTTGCATGTTTCCTAGTTCAGCCTAAGCTGCTTTGCCATAGCTACCTTTATCAGCCTAAGCTGCTAGAAACACCTATATTTTACTAATAAGGGATAACTGGACCTCGCACAAGGTGTAAGTACCACAAGGTAACCACTATAAGCCATGGCAGCCTCTTACAGGTAGGAATTCTTTTTAGATTATGTATGGTGTTGCCCCTACGAACAGAGATCTGGAAGAAGAGGGTAGGGCGTCTTGTTATTATCTTTGATTTCTGCTCAGTTTGGAGAGTACCCCTCATTTTCAGGTCAGCTCAGTTTGGTTCCTATAAGAACTCCCACATGTCTACGGTGATCTCCTCCGGACTTTTGTTTTAAGGACACTAGTTTTTGACCACTGCTGTGTTCTGACGTCTGCTGACAAGGCTTCATCCGCTGCATCTTCTCTTTAAAACTGTGTTCTCCTTACTCGCAGTGTAGTCCATGTTAACATGGGACTCGCCTGACTGTTTACCAGATCGCAAGACTGACACTGGAACTTGAGAAAAATTAACAGCAAATGCACTATGAAATTAATGTAGTGATCGGGACCTCTCCTGTGAGCCACTTGCGCACCGAGAGTGCAGGGCCATTGCTGTGCAACATTGCCAGGTGTGGGCACTTGTTGTGCAATAGGAATATTTTTCCCACAGCCAAATGCATCTTAACCGGCCACTGTTACGTGAGGTCAGGTAAGCAGCAGCCTCCTTACCTAGCCTCTCTTTTATTGCAGTCTGTCCATTACATTTTATTTTTGATTAGTGGGAACTTCAGATGTAATATTTAAAAGGGTTTTTTCGTAATGTGGGTAAAAACATGACATAAGATTTCAATTATTTCATACGATTAAAATGTTATGAGGGATTCATGTGCTCTTTGCATCATTCCAATACATATTTGGAAGAAGTCTTAAGGGATACAGTAGAATAAACCTCAAGCCAATAGGTCTAACAGAGACAGGTAAACCCCAAAATCCCACTTGCTGCAGTAACAGTGAGGGGAGTAGTCCGGCCAGGCGAGGTATTGGCATGGGAGGGGGGCAGAAAAGTGGGTAGTGGAAAGGCAGGATCAAAAGACTGCAATCAGCCAACATCACTTTTCCCTGGCGTATTATGTAAATGCAACAAAATAATAATCCAGACATATAATCATGTACTCTGCCCAACAGGGGACTAGCAGGAGACAGAAGTCAAAGGACTCCTGTAGGAAGTTGACTCTGTATATACTATCTTAAAGTAAGAGAGAGTGTGCACAGAGTCCAAGGGTTCCCCTTAGAGGTAAGATAGTGGCACAATTAGATAATTCTAATGCTCTATTTTGTGGTAGTGTGGTCGAGCAGTAGACTTATCAGAGGGTAGTGCTTAGCATTTGTTGTACACACACAGGCAATAAATGAGGAACACACACTCAGACTTAACTCCAGGCCAATAGTTCTTATATAGAAAAAAATAAATTTTCTTAATTTATTTTAGAACCACAAGATTCAAGTTTTGAAGTAAATACATAAAATGCAAGGTACTTCACGCAGGTAAGCAAGGAACTTTGAATCAGAGCAGTAGCATACACAGTTTTAGTTAAAATGGCAAAAAGCTATTTTAAAAATGGACACAGTGCAAAATTCAACAGTTCCTGGGGGAGGTAAGTATTGGTTAGTTTTTCAGGTAAGTAAGGCACTTTCAAGTTCCTGGAGATAGGCAGCCCACCGTTGGGGTTTCAAGGCACCCCCAAAGTCACCACAACCACAACACAGGGCTGGTCAGGTACAGAGGTCAAAGGAGGGCCCAAAACACATAGGCGCTTATAGAAAACAGGGGTGCTCCGGTTCCAGTCTGCCAACAGGTAAGTACCTGCATCTTCGGAGGACAGACCGGGGTGTTTTGTAGAGCACTGGGGAAGGGGGACACAAGTAGGCACACAAAACACACCCTCAGCGGCACAGGGGCGGCCGGATGCAGTGTGCAAAGCAGGCGTCGGGTTTTGAATAGGAATCAATGGAGGGACCTGGGGGTCACTCTAGCGGTGCAGGCAGGGCACAGGGGAGCTTCTCGGGCCAGCCACCGACTGGGCTAGGCAGAGGGTCATCTGAGGGTCACTCCTGCATGGAGTTCGGTTCCTTCTGGTCCTGGGGGCCGGAGGTGCAGTGCTTGGCCCAGGCGTTGGGCTCCTTGTTACAGGCAGTCACGGTCAGGGGGAGCCTCTGGATTCTCTCTGCATGCGTCGCTGTGGGGGTCCAGGGGGGTCGTCTTGGGCTACTCACGAGGTCGCAGTCGCCTGGGAGTCCTTCCTGTAGTGTTGGTTCTCTGGAGCTCGAGCCGGGGGCGTCTGGTGCAGTGGGTGAAGTCTCACGCTTCCGACGGGAAGAGTGAAGTCTTTAAAAGTTGCGAAGTTGTTGCTGTTTGTGAACAGTGCCGCTGTTCTCAGGAGTTTCTTGGTCCTTCGGGTTTCAGGGCAGTCCTGAGGCTTCAGAGCTCGATGGTCCCTGTCGGATGCGTCGCTGTGCAGGTTTCTTTGAGTCTGGAGACAGGCCAGTAGGGCTGGGGCCAAAGCATTTGTCGTCTCTGCAGGGCTTTCAGGTCAGCAGTCCTTCTTCGTGTAGGTTGCAGGAATCTTATTTCCTGGGTTCTGGGGTACCCCTAAATACTGAATTTAGGGGTGTGTTTAGGTCAGGAGGGCTGTAGCCAATGTCTACTAATCTGGAGGGTGGCTACACCCTCTTTGTGCCTCCTCTCTGAGGGGAGTGGGGCACATCCCTAATCCTATTGGGGGAATCCTCCAATCTAAAGGCAGGGGTCGCCTCAGCTCAGGACACCTTAGGGGCTGTCCTGACTGGTGGGTGACACCTCCTTTTTTTCTCTCATTATCTCCTCCAGCCTTGCCGCCAAAATTGGAGGCAGTGGCCGGAGGGGTGGGCGTCTCCACTAGCTGGGAGGCCCTGGGGTGCTGTAACAAAAGGCATGAGCCTTTGAGGCTCACCGCCAGGTGTTACAGTTCCTGCAGGGGGTGTTGAGAAGCACCTCCACCCAGTACAGGCTTTGTTCCTGGCCAGAGAGTGACAAAGGCACTCTCCCCATGTGGCCAACAACTCGTCTGGTTGTGGCAGGCTGGCAGAAACTGGTCAGCCTAGCACTAGGAGTCAAACTGGTATTCAGGGGGCATCTCTAAGATTTTACAATAAATCCCACACTGGCATCAGTGTGCATTTATTGTGCTGAGAAGTTTGATACCAAACTTCCCAGATTTCAGTGTAGCCATTATGGAACTGTGGAGTTCGAATTTGACAAACTCCCAGACCATACATTCTTTATGGCTACCCTGCACTTACAATGTCTAAGGTTTTGCTTAGACACTGTAGGGGCATAGTGCTCATGCACATATGCCCTCACCTGTGATATAGTGCACCCTGCCTTAGGGCTGTAAGGCCTGCTAGAGGGGTGACTTACCTATGCCACAGGCAGTGTGAGGTGGGCATGGCACTCTAAGGAGAATGCCATGTCGACTTAGTCATTTTCTCCCCATCAGCTAACGCAAGCTGTGAGGCAGTGTGCATGTGCTGAGTGAGGGGTCCCCAGGGTGGCATAAGAAATGCTGCAGCCCCTAGAGACCTTCCCTGGCATCAGGGCCCTTATTACCAGGGGTACCATTTACAAGGGACTTATCTGGGTACCAGGGCTGTGCCAATTGTGGGAACAAAGGTACAGTTTAGGGAAAGAACACTGGTGCTTGGGCCTGGTTAGCAGGGTCCCAGCACTGTTTGAATCCTAACTGGCATCAGCAAAAGGCAAAAAGTCAGGGGGTAACCACGCCAAGGAGGCATTTCCTTACAACTCCTAATAGCCGTTTCTCATTGAACACAAGTGTGGAGTGAGTGGATGGAGAAATGGGGGAAAAAGTGAGCAGTCATAGAAGGGAGTGATTAAATGATGGAGCTCCCTACCACTCACCAGTCCAGACCCTTATCCTCTCTATAACTAATCAGTATTGCAGGTGTGTGTAGGAACTTCATCTTCAGGAAAGTGGGTATTGCCATATGCACCACCTAGGCACCTCCAAGGGTGCAGGACTCTGTCCCCTTCCTTTGCATGTCCTCCACGTTCGGAATCCTTCCCTTTGTTCCACTGGCCTGGTCCACGGGTTGTGACAGCAGCTGGACAAACTGAGCCATCCACAGTCTTCAGAGAGAGTGCTTTCTCCCTTCTGCATCCGTATCCCTGGTGTAGGTAATCCTGTCTTCTGGGTATCATGGGGCGGGTGCACTTTCCATCCATCCTCTTGCCTGCTGGTTTTCTCGGGATCCCCTGGGAAGGGTCCTGAATTCCACAAACTCTAACCACTACACTCTGTGTTAGTTTATGAGACAACTGCATAGGTAACTACCTTACTCCTGGTTGCTGGGGTCACTTACTGTACATACCTCTGGTGTTTCTAACTGCCCCCCACCCCTAGCTAACTACCACACTTACCTTGGCTGGAGTCACAATTTTACAATCCACTTTCTTAGTATATGGTTTGGCCCCCCAGTAGGGCCCTATATATTTCTATGCTATTTCAGATAGTTATTTTGTGTATATATTGTGTGTAATTTCTCCAAAGAGAGATATACCAATGCCAATTAAGTAGTGGTGTAATAAAGCATCCTTTATTTTTGCAACACTTGTGTGGTTCTTTCTTGTAAGTGAGTTACTGTATGACTACTGTGGTATTGCAAGTGGTTTATATACCTCCTGGATAAGCTTTAGCTGCTCGCCTCAGCTACCTCTAGAGAGCTTTTGCTCTCTGGACACCTATTCACTAGCACTAAGTGGACTCAGTATAGGGTGCTACATCATAGGTGTACACCATAAACTGAGCCAGCCTCCTACAGGGGCTATTATCAGAGGTCCTATATAATGAGATGGCTGCCATAATTTATTGCCACACTACATGGCACCAAAGGGACACGTGTTTTTTTACAGGACAAATAGACTTATGAAACAACATGACCCATAAACAAGTATTTTATTAAATTCTACCCCCCTGTCAATTGAAGCTTCAACTCTCGTGGGTCATAAATACCATGTTATGCTCTGCATGTTAAAAAAAAATATATATATATATATACATATATATATATATACACACACACACATACCGCAAACTTGTACTGTCTCCAAGCAGAGGTGTTGTATACAGACAGGAGTGGACCCAATAATCCGAAAGTTCAAAAAGCTTCTTTTATATAAAGGAAACATGCGCTCAAAGACTCCTTTATTGTCTTTCACACCAACCTGTGTGCCACGTTTCAGTCCAGTGGTCTTGATCCCGTGTGCAGTGCCCTGATTGCGAGTTTCCTTTCCACAAAAGTAGCTTTTTGAGTATGTGTGTGTGTATGTGTGTGTGTGTGTGTGTGTGTGTGTGTGTGTACATATATATATATATATATATATATATATATATATATATATATATATATATATATATATATATATATATATGTGTATATATATATATATATATACCAATTATGGTCATAACTCTCATAACCTGCTGTTACTGTCTTGTTAGCTCTATTTTTGTTTGTTTCTGCCCAGTCAGCAAATTGTTGTTTTATTCATGGCAGATGGCACGAGTTATGATGTGTGCTGTGTGTGTGTGTTATAACTGGCGAATTTTAGTGGTTTTCGGCATTTGAGCCTAACTCATTCTTTAATTGTATTTTGTTTTCCAGTTTATGGATTATTTTGTCAACTACTCCCAACCCCCATTTAAGCCAATGGCCAACCTTCAGTTGTGCGCCATTGGTGTTGGCCAAGCCTAGCACTTAATATGCCATAGATGGCCGCCCCAGACACATGGCCTTCACCTGTGTGCAGAAGGGCTAGACCGCAGGGCTTGGCCTGTGTCTAGGCCATGTGGTGGGCAGTCAACATTTGCTGTGCACAGCCACATGCAGGTAACCCTTGCACCACCCTGCCCCAACTCGCCGAAGGTTGACCAGCCCCACCACGCACATTCAAAAGGCCATATGTAGTGAGGGTTGACAAGAGACTCCGACCTGCAGTCCATCCCTACTGTCCCCCTGCCATGGGTGGCCAGTCAACACCGCACACGTTCTTTGTGAGCTGTACAGTACTGTTTGTATTTTATTTTTTAATGAGAACTTTTTCCCAGTATTTTCCCTTTTTTATTTATTGTAAAACCGCATGTTTTTGACAAAAACTGCAATTTTCAGCCCAAAGTGGTGTCTCATTTACATCATAAAATGGCGGACGATAAATCATGATTTTCATTAAAATCGTGATTTTTATAACTTAAACCTGTTTTTTTAATTTTCTTTTTGGTGCATTTTTCCATACCTTCGGGAATTCCCAGCACTTTCCTGGAGCCAGACACCTCTCCGAGTACACCCTATAGCTGTGGAGATTTTTTTTCAACAGCCCCAAAACTCAGTATTTCAAATGAATTGCGATTTTCAAAATGGTCAGAAGAACAAATTCTCGTTCTTTCTTGAGCTACTCACATTTGTTTAAAAATTCAAATGTGTTTGACAGGAGCCGCAGTTTTTTAATTCATAATGTTAAACAGCAGATGTATACAAAATTGCTAACCCTTTCAACCCAAGGGGTTAGATCTCTAAAACGATTTAACAGAATACCACCAAACCTGTGAAAGCATGCTTTTAAAGTAAAGCCCTTCTTTCATTCTAAATTTGGCATACAAACACTCAGCGGTTTTTGATGAATGCCTGCCAAATTTTGTTGGAATTCATGAAATGGCGCTAAAGTTTATTAGCATATGAACACATTTGAATTGGTGGATCTGCATGAATGTGGCACGTTTCTGCCAAATGTCATGGACATCCTGCAAATACTGCCAAAGTTATTAGAAAATCAAAAGTGTTTGTCCCCCACCTTTACGTTTGCCCCTTCCCCTGGATCTGCATAAAATGTGAAATACCTGGAAAGTGGTTTGGAGTGTAACCTTTAATGTTAACAGATTTTGTAGGCATAAAGATGTGCCTTGCATCAGTGGTTGTTCTGTGTGTCGTGAATGTATTGTTGTTGTTGTCATTTGATATTTGCATATCGGTTAAGTACCTATGGACATCCTGTGGATTACAAGCTAATGTGTTAATTTCCGATTCTGGTGTAAACAGACGTTTGCACAGAGATTGAAATTATGAGTTGTGTGATAATTATCACACTTCCACTGTTTTCTCTTGAAATATTTCAAAAGGTGAAACCTGCTGAAATTTACTGGGGAAAAGACCCAGAACAAACACAAACCGTGAGGAATTCTGTGCTTACCCCTTTCGCTGAGAGTCCTCCCCACCAACGCTCCCCCCAGTGCTGAGTCTTATTTGGGCTACTTGGGGTAGTAGAAGGTTAGGCCTCTATAACCTTTTTTTCTACACAAGTTATTCACACCAAATTTGCGTCCTGTTTTTCAACATCATGGGGATTCTAAAGGTACCGAGAATTTGTGTTTTCCCCTGGAGGGGACCATGAAAGTAGCCAAAATACAGCTACATTTTGAGGGTTTTATTGGGGGAAAAATAAGAAAGTGCTCTAGATAAAAGTGTCTTTTTTTGTAAAAAAAAAAAAAAAAAAAGCATCAACAAACAGTTTGCTGTGCTAAGTCATCATCTTCTCAGGTTTCAAGAACATGCAGAGCTGAATAAAAAAAAAAAACACAGTTTTTACCATATTTTTTTTTTTTTTTTTTTTTAATAAATAGGTACCCCATTTTTTCAATTTTTTTATTTTACTTTTATTTTTTTGCTCTCAACCTACTTTTAGTTTGTGGTGGATACCATTCTGAAACCCTATGCGATCCAAAAAAGCTATAGACTGCTGAAAAGTAGGCACAATTCAGAGTTCCGCAAGGGGTCATATCTGTAGCTCCCTCAAGGTTTTCCCAAAGAAACTAACTATTGAAATCAAAAATGAGTAGGGAAAAACGTCCATTTGTGACAAAGTTTTCATCTGTAGCTTTTTTGTCACAATGGCTGAATTACAAAAGCAATATACCTTTGCATCCACTAGGCCCTTCTGGCTGCGGTGATACATGGGGTTTGTAGGTTTTCCAAGAACCCAGGATACCCAGAGCCAAAAATTGGGTTGCACCATACAAAGGCTTTTCATTGTGTACTGAGTATAGACCAGTTCATATGGTGACATATCTAGAGTGAAAACTGGGCTTCAAGGAAGACAATGTATTTCTGAAATGGCCACAAGATATTGAGTTTAGGGGCAGTGGTTGTTTGCCAGCGAGGACTTCTTATGGCTCCGATGACATCAGACGGAGTCGCGTGCAGAGCTGTTCTATTGTGATGTCCTCTTCGATGTGGAGAGCTAGAAAGAAATATTTCCGTTGAATGCTGGCGCATTGGGAGTGTTCATAAGGTGAGGAATCCACAGGTAGATACTTAATCCACCAGAAAAACTGTTCCTGAAGGTAAATCACTTGTTCTTTTCCACTCAAAACTGGCCCATTTTTTGCAAAGTGGAAAGCTGTGGATTTTGGGCCCTACCTCAGCCGGCATCTACGGAAACGTAGGAAGCCTGTACGTTTTAAAAAATTACATACCTAGAGGAATCCAGGATGGGGAGACTTGCGTCGCTCTCACAAGGTTGTATTACCCAGAATCCCTTGCAAACGTTGACAAAAAAAAACACCTTTTTCTCACATTTCTGTGATGGAAATTGCTGGAATCTGCGGAGATCCACAACTAATTTCCACCCAGAATTCACCTAAGTATTCTGATAAAAATGGTACCTCACTTGTGTGGGGAGGCATAGTGCCTGCAGCAGGAAACAGTCTAACACGCATCATGGATACATACATTTTTCCACTCAAAATTGACTGTTTTGTGCAAAGCAGGTAGCTTTGGATTTTGGGCCCTAGCTAAGCTGGCACCTAGGGAATCCTATCAAACCTGTACATATTTGAAAACTAGACACTTAAGGGAATCCAGTATGAGGTGACTTGCATTGATCCCATGAGTTTTTTTTTTTTTTACCCACAATGTTCTGCAAACCTCAAACCTTGCCTGAAATGACACATTTTTCTTACATTTCTGTGATAGAAACTTCTGGAATCTCCAGGAATCCACAACATTCCTACCACCCAGCATTGCCCCACCTATGCCAATAAAAACGTTGTCCCACTTGTGTAGTGAGCCTAGTGCCCGCGACAGGAATGGATCAATCCAAGGACACTGGAAGCCATTGCATGGGGACTCCTATTTATTTTGGTTGGATCCGTACCTGTCACTGGCATTAGGCCAAGCCACACGTGGTGCAGCATTTTTATCGGCACCTGTGGGGCAATGCGGGGTGGTAGGAATGCTGTGCAGCCACTACCATTACAATCCTGAAGAAAAAATTAATCCCTGGTGTCTAGTGGGCTTTCTGCCCCCACCCCCACCCCCAGGCGGAAGGAGGTAGAAAAACTGTTTTCCCATTTTTATGGGGGTGGGGTCAGGGTCATGTCCCTGCCGGGGAACCTCCACCCATACAATTTATAAAAAATGGTCTATGGTGTCTGTTGGGATTTCTGACCCCAACCTACAGATAGGGGTAATTGTCCCCATCGGCCCCCCCTCCAGGGGAGCACAAATATTTTATCCCCATTTTGATAAGGATGGGGGCATGGCACTGCCCATGTTGGGCAGCCCCCACCCACACAGCTCCTGAGGCTGAAATTAAGAAAAAGGAAATCACTCTGGTATTTACACCAGAGGAATTTCCTGCCCCATGTGCGAGGATGGCTTGGAGCCCTCCTCGGCACACAAGCACTGGTGTGGAGGATGTCATGGAGCCACCCTCTTCACTAAACAAGTTAAATACAGTTTCTTCATGTTCTACCCCGTTTACAAGTGAAAAATAGGAATAGAAGATATTTACTGCACTTGATAAATACCCAACCCCAGGTTAATGGTGTTTACCAGGTGTGGTAAATGCCTCACCCCCTACCTGCCCCGTTTTGTAATAGGGTCTTGGAATGAACCTGTGATTTAGATCTGAATACATATATTGTATGCTAGTTTACACTGAAGCATAACACAAAGCATAGTTAGATCTTAGATTTAACTCATAAGATGGCCCATTCACACTTCACTCCTCAAGGAAGATCCTTCCAATTCCAGAGAACATTCAAGAGAGGGTTCCACTGAAGACGAAAGTTGATCTGGCTTTAGCCAAAGACTGGACATGAGAACTTCACATGCCATTGTATACTGCATTCCTGTACTGTAAACATATGTAAGAAGAGCATGCTATATTCCTTTAAGACCAATTTGGGGATACCTCCATTCACGAAGATGGTGCCAGAAGTTAAGTGCCAATATCTCTGTAGTCTGCATGTCACAAACTGTAACTCATAGGTACTCGCAAATGTTTTCCATGGGACTAAAAGGTTTAGCCTGTTGTGTGACCAAGGGCCACCCTGATGCCAAGAGAGTGACCATTGTTGTCGGTATATATAGCAAGTCAGGCCACTCAGAGCTGAACATAACAACTGACACACCTCTTCATGTTTGCAAACTATCACTTTAAAAAACAAATACTTCTCAATGCACTGATGTTAGAGGACAGTTCTGACCATCCGGTCTGCCCTGATTTTTCGCTTTTTGACCACCTGGTTTTTAACCTTTTACTGTGAGGGAGCCTCCTATGCGGGGACTCACGCACAGTAAACTCATGGTAAAATTAACTGCACGTGTTTACCGCCGGTGCTGCCGTACTAAGGAAAGGCTGCTGTGGCGCAGCAAGGGCAGGAGGCCCCGGGCAGGTTACATGTGATCATGTGTGCACGTGGATGTGCACCCGTGTGAAGGTTGTGGGTGGAGGATTCCTGGTGTGTGCAGCCCAAGAACTGTGCTTAGGAAAGCCTTCTGCCAGAGGAACTATGCAGAGTGGCTGGTGACCTGGAGTAGGTCTCATGAGAGGGGTGTACAAATGTGAGGGAGAGTTAGTGTGCTTACTGGCTTTTCAGTGTAGGGACACTCAGTTAAATGCCAATGTCAGTGTGTTTACTGTATTTGCATTGTGGGGATACTCCATTAAATGTCAATGGGAAAGGATGGCCTAGGGTGCAACTCCAGTTTTCTGGGGTCCGCTGAGACCAGAGTCACACCAAAGTACACTGTAACCTGTAAGAAAAGAATGATGCAGTAGGTTAGAAGAGCATAGTTGTACAAATTATGGGTCATCCATGGATGTCATCTTTCTCTGACTCAGTTCAGGATTAGGGCCAATTACTGCTCTGTCCAATTGCTTGAGCAGGGCCTTGCATCAATCAGCCAGCTGTCATTCCGTGCCAGGAGCAGGCTGGAGAGGCCCTGCGGAAGAATGTCAGACTGAAATTTTCAGAGCACATGTGGCAACTAACTCCATGATGATGCAATTTTGAGCTAACTCAGAATACTGTGCAAGAAGGAGGGGACGGGGGCAAGGAAGTGATGTGGCACATCTGGATAGCAAAAACAACAAGTGATGGACGGAATGCTGAACATTGTCAAACACTCACCCCCAGTCATAGATCTGGGTTTAATCCATCATTCTTTTGCTCACCGTGCCACCCCAGTTTAGACCCAGCCATATGCAAATCAGTCTTGACCCTGTTCCTCATGGGAACAGTCCAGACCGAACTGCCAAGCCAGGTCCTCACTGGACCAGAAACAAGCATCCTGGGACCGGTTTCGGGGTTTCACCCCTCATCAGCCAGGCTAGCTTGAATCCAGTGGCATGGGAAGCACGGGACCCACGTCTGGGCATACCCTTCCCTCTTAGGGCGACAAAGCAAAAACAAAAAGTGATGGACGGAATGCTGAACATTGTCAAACACTCACCCCAAGTCATAGATCTGGGTTTAATCCATCATTCTTTTGCTCACCATGCCACCCCAGTTTGGACCCAGCCATATGCAAATCAGTCTTGACCCTGTTCCTCATGGGAACAGTCCAGACCGAACTGCCAAGCCAGGTCATCACTGGACCGGAAACAAGCATCCTGGGACCGGTTTTGGGGTTTCACCCCTCATCAGCCAGGCTAGCTTGAATCCAGTGGCATGGGAAGCACGGGACCCACGTCTGGGCATACCCTTCCCTCTTAGGGCAACAAAGCAAAAACAACAAGTGATGGACGGAATGCTGAACATTGTCAAACACTCACCCCAAGTCATAGATCTGGGTTTAATCCATCATTCTTTTGCTCACCATGCCACCCCAGTTTGAACCCAGCCATATGCAAATCAGTCTTGACCCTGTTCCTCATGGGAACAATCCAGACCGAACTGCCAAGCCAGGTCCTCACTGGACCGGAAACAAGCATCCTGGGACCGGTTTCGGGGTTTCACCCCTCATCAGCCAGGCTAGCTTGAATCCAGTGGCATGGGAAGCACGGGACCCACATCTGGGCATACCCTTCCCTCTTAGGGCGACAAAGCAAAAACAACAAGTGATGGACGGAATGCTGAACATTGTCAAACACTCACCCCCAGTCATAGATCTGGGTTTAATCCATCATTCTTTTGCTCACCATGCCTCCCCAGTTTGGACCCAGCCATATGCAAATCAGTCTTGACCCTGTTCCTCATGGGAACAGTCCAGACCGAACTGCCAAGCGAGGTCCTCACTGGACCGGAAACAAGCATCCTGGGACCGGTTTCGGGGTTTCACCCCTCATCAGCCAGGCTAGCTTGAATCCAGTGGCATGGGCAGCACGGGACCCACGTCTGGGCATACCCTTCCCTCTTAGGGTGACAAAGCAAAAACAACAAGTGATGGACGGAATGCTGAACATTGTCAAACACTCACACCCAGTCATAGATCTGGGTTTAATCCATAATTCTTTTGCTCACCGTGCCACCCCAGTTTGGACCCAGCCATATGCAAATCAGTCTTGACCCTGTTCCTCATGGGATCAGTCCAGACCGAACTGCCAAGCCAGGTCCTCACTGGCCGGAAACAAGCATCCTGGGACCGGTTTCGGGGTTTCACCCCTCATCAGCCAGGCTAGCTTGAATCCAGTGGCATGGGAAGCACGGGACCCACGTCTGGGCATACCCTTCCCTCTTAGGGCGACAAAGCAAAAACAACAAGTGATGGACGGAATGCTGAACATTATCAAACACTCGCCCCCAGTCATAGATCTGGGTTTAATCCATCATTCTTTTGCTCACCATGCCACCCCACCTGGATAGGCCAGAGGTGCAGACCTGCTGGACACTTCCGCCCCCACTTAAAAGGTTCTGCACAGGGGAGAGCTCTCTCTCTTGGCTGTGCTTCACTGCTGGACACTGGGACTGCAGACAGGCGTCATGGACAACTGGAAGGAAGAACTCCCTGACTGCCCCGGGGCAGGGACTCTGCCCCTGAAGGACTCCAGGCCAGCGAGGCGAATGCAAGGGCCAGGCAAGCTGGCCCCCTTACCCCCCCCCCCTGAGGACTAGTTGGGGGAAGGACTGGGCTAGCACAAGTAGAGCACACTGCCCAGAAGGTAAAGAGGGCACCCAGAGGAAAGGCTGGCACAGGGAGTCAGTGGGACTGGCTCCCTATGATCTGGGACCCTTCGAGGCCAGGAGGCCTAAGGAGAGTGCTCCTGATGGCAAGGGCTTGTCACCATGAGTGAAACGACACCGGAATGATGAAAATTGGCCCTTGGGGTCCCGAGATATCCAGGGAAGAAGGATTGTGACTTTTGACCTTTGGAGAAGCATCGACTAAGTGCGTGGGGCTCCGCCGCTGCTCCAGACTGTGCCCCAGGAGAAAGAGGAGCGGAGTGAGTGTCTTCACACTCCCCCTCCGGAAGAAGAAGGGGCCCCAGACCCCATCCCGGGGCCCCGTGAAGCCTGGCCTGTTTGACTTGATGGGGGGGGTGCCGTCACGCAAACACTACCCCCCTCCTTTCCCCCCCCCTTCGGGCCACGGTGGGTAGGGACCCCGGACCCCATCCCGGAGCCCCCGCGGCCAAAGTAAAGTCGGGGAGTGCTGTTGTGCTCCCCGTAAAGATTGTGAGGAGGGGCCCGGACCCCATCCCGGGGCCCGATGAAGAAGGTGTGGGGGGGGCGCTGTTGCGCACCGCCGCAAGATGGCCGCCGGCTGTGGAGGGGCCGGCGAAGAAGAAGAAGCCGGGGAGCGCCATCGCGCTCCCTGTGAAGATTGACCGGGGGGGTGAGCATCAGTTTTGGCGGCACCGCAGCTCTCCTCGGCTCAGCGGGAGAGCCGCTCATTTCGTATGCGGCCACCCCAGCATGCTTTGCGGGGCATCTGCAGGGGTCTAAGCCCCTAAACCAGCTTGTGGTGGTCCCAGGGAGATGGGGCCACCACCAAACACGTGCTTATGGACAGGGGGAGCTGCAGCCTCCCCCCAATGCAGTTTGTGTCCCCACCCTAGGTAGGGTGGGACACAAGAATGATAACCCCCCCCCCCCCCCAAGGGTTCTACCGTTTGTTATAGCACAAGCTTATGTGGACTTTTGTTCTGGCTTGTGGGATTGTGCCTACTAGAGGTGTAGGCTGGTATTACCCAATGTATTCAACTGTTATTTGATTATCAACCAAGAGTAATTTGAAAGTAATCTAAAAGTAATCCTAATGGTTAAATTGCTTAAATATGGTCCTACATGTCCCCTGTTGATGCTAATTTGAATAATGAGACTGACAGCCTCCTCTTGGCAAGATACGTGTACTTGATTGCAGATGTAGGTGTGTTTATTCCACATTACTGTCAAATGTTCAAATGTTGCAGGGGGACACCGGTGATTGTTTTGCAATGTGGGTTGTTAGATTATATCCTCTCTTGGAGGAGACATGAGAGATTACACAGTGTCCTCCCAGAGTGATTCCATCACTTTGTGTATATTTGTAGATTGTTGCTTAGTATTGAGTAGTGTGTGTGTGTGTGAGTAATACATGTACTTCTACTTTATCAAAAGAAAAGCACAGACTGGACAATCATTTATTGAGAGTCATGCTTGTGTGCTCGTGAATGAGGATTACTAGCCCACACCACTTCCCTTGAGTAAGCCTTGGACTGCTCTGCAACGCTACCCTATGAGAGTCCAGCGCTACAATGGGGTGTTTGGTTCCCAGTGGCGGTCGCGTGCGGACCCATTACTTGGGCAGGCCACACAACTAATGACTCACCTTCCAACAACTGATATTCGAATGGGAAATGCTTTTGCATTTTAAAGAAATGCACTTCTTTGGATTTTTGTAGAGACTTTCACTTTTTTTTCCACAGTTGCTGCAAAATGTCTTTAAAAAATAATGTGTTCTATAAGTGAAGTGGTTCAGGACATCTTATTTATTTTCTTTTACATTAGTTAATAAGTTACTTTAGTTGAAATAAATTAGTTAACTTTTTTGGAATTTTAATGTTCCCTCCTGTAAACAGGAGCCCAGCGCCACATGTAGAGGTCAGGTGGGCCGCATGCAGCTCGCAGGCCATATTTTGAGTAATCCAGCTCAGCCTTTTAACCTTGTTCGGTCAATAAACTAAGTAGTATTAGATTGACTAATGGTAGCACCTGTTATGTTCAACTTTTAGAAATATGCGTTAAATGCCATATGAAGTGATGTCATCTGGGAAACTGTGCGCCTGATTCTTAACTTAGTTGGACATCAAATTCATGAAAAAGTTCCAAACGTAGGTCAATGGAAAACTACTGTTTTTTTATTAGTTTTCCTGACATATACCTATTAGTAGTAACCCAATGTGTCCATGGTACTGAAAATCTGCACCTGTAGGTTTACTGTGAAATGTTGCAGTGGTGTAGGCATCCATATATGTATATGCCCTGAGAGTCTGCTCAGAGTACAAAAGCAGAAAACAGCCCGCTAAGAGATGTCCATACTCCATTTATTCAGTAAATAAGCATGGTACCAGGACCACAAAACATTTTGGCTGCTAAGTTTGGAGTATGGGCATCTCCTGGGGTTCTGGTTTCTGCTTTTGTAGTGTAAGCAGACTATAAATAATATTTGTTAAAGCAGGTAGGCATACCAGTGTATTTCTGCAACCGCTGTGATATGAATGCTTTTTGGCAAGCCGTGGCATATATAATTTTTTTTAAAAAAAGAAAACTCTTGCCACTTACTCCATATGTAAGGAAAAACATTGGCACTTCACCAGAACTCACTGCACCCATTTTTTTATGAAATGCGTTTTGGTGGCCTTCCGACTTTGTTCAAATTATTATATATATATATATATATCACCTAGTGGTGGTCACCAGTAGATGGTTATAGTTAGGACTAGTTTCCATAGTATGTTTTGGCAATAACTTTGACAAATCTTCACAAAGTTTTCAAAAATAATACAACAGTTGGATCAGCTGCTGTCTTGAAAGTTTTGGGGTGATCATTCAAGCAGGGGCTGTGAAAACAAGGGGCGGGTGGGTCCCACAATGCATTTTCCTCTTGCATTTTCTAAAAGTGTACACTACTACAGCACAAACTGCTGAACAGAATTGCACCAGATTTGTCAGGAACATAGAACTTGATGTGCAGATCATGCTTTTTGTTATTTGGTGTAAATCCGTTTAGTAGGTTTGGAGTTATTGAAGGAAAAATAAATCTAGATAATTTGGCAGAGTCTAAGCACAGATCTCATGTCGAAATCTGATTGGCAGTCAGCACTTCAACCAGGAAGTGCTGGCAGCCATCTTGGGACCAATATACATGATAGCACCACATTGAAATGCATTATAGTGAATGGCAGGTTTTGAGGGGCACAAAAAGGAGAACGTATGAACGTGATAACAGATTTTTGCTACAATATAAATCCTTTGTTGATGGTACCATACTAATTTTAGGAATTCTGGTGTGCTCTAAGGTGATTGTATCATGTGAAGAAACCTTTTGCTGGGATTTCATGAATCATGTTGATTAGAAAATATGATTTTCCCATGGAGGTTATGGGAGGTGCTCCAGAAGCTAAAATGAGAGCATATTTTCTGTAAATTCACACTAGCTTTCTCAGCCATATGAGAATGAACTCTGACATTCACAGCAAAACATGTACTTCCAACAGGAGCAGCCTGTCTGTTGATTCCCTTGTGTTCTACTGTAGCCTCTCAGAGTGTTCTAAATAGCAACTAGAGCTCTAACAGTCTTACTTATGACAGAAGTGGCACACTTGAAGCCATCTTGATTGATCTTTAGAAAGGAAAAAATAAAGGTGTTGATTTTGTCATAGAAATTATGGTTAGTGCTGTAGAAAGAAAAATTAAGATATGTTTCAAGCGAGTTCTGTAATATCTTCCTCCTCTGTTTCATTAAAACATTCTGACATGCAGACTGAAACATGCACTTTCAACACCAGCATCAGACTGCCAGTCAACTCCCTTGTGGTCAGCAGCTTCTCTACAAAGTTCTAATGTGCAACTAGAGTGCTACCATTCTGAATCTATACCACAAGTGTGCCAGTCTGAACTTAATCTTGATGGAAATGAAGTGGAAAACTAAAAGCATATTTTATTGAGGATACTGTAATAAATGAAGAAATTAGGGAGCTTCATAACAAATAAGTCTCCCAAGATGGGCACCAGAGAAACAAAGAGCCCAAATGTAGCCCAAGTATAGCCCAATGACATAAGTGTGAAAAACACTTCTTTTGTTTGTTTTTTTGCAGTTTTATGTAGCACATACATGACCCAAAGGTATTGGAATGCTTTACTTGAGCATCAGTTACATTACACAAGGACACAATAATGTTGGTTTTAGGCATGGAGAGATTAAGTGATTTGCCCAAAATCACAGGATGTCGAGCTGATGCCGAAACCCGCTAAGTTAACAAATAATCAAGTGATCAACTGGATTAAAAAAAACATAAAGATAGCAAATAATTTAAAAGTGCTTTGTCGTTATTTGAGAGCTCAGAAAATATATCCACATTTTAGTTGTTTACATCACTAACCATCATTTCTGTGGGAATAAGACCCTCATTTTTTATAATTTCTAAAGGAAATGATTTAGGTACTATAGTTTTGGTTACATCAAGATGATGTCAAGTGTGCCACACTTTTGTAATAAATATAGAACATTAGCAGTCACGTTGTTCATCAGAATACTGTGGGGAGGCAGAAGTCAACAGCACAGACTTGGATAATTGAGGGTGGGGTGCAGGGGCAACAAGCTGACCACACTGGGCAGGCAGGAGGGGCTATGGCAGCACATTTGACCATAAAGGGCAGGGAAAAAGGGGAAAGGGGCAACAAACCAACAATGCAGGACAGGCAAGAGAGGCTGTTGCAATATAACAGACCATTGAGGGCAGAGGGAAGAGGCAGTGGCAGTACAACTATACATGGCAACAGACCCAATTCAGTAGGGGACTCCCAATGTTTGTAAGCCCAAAAGGCATTTATTTTATCTGCCTCCTGACTAAAATATCCTCTTTTTCAATGTAAGTCAATGGGGAAAATTCCCCAAGTTTTTATTTTCAAAATCTCCCTCTTAACAGGTTCATAGGCAAGTATGGGACATTGGATCACGGAGGGCAGGAGGATTTAGGGAGGGAGATGGAGTCAGATAATAGAGGGCAGTAGGGAGATGGGCAGGGGTACCAAACTGACATTACAGGGCAAGCATCAGGGGTAACAGCTGCACAATACACCACACAGGACAAACGGGACAGCAGTGCAACACAACGGACCATGCACATGGACAACAGAGAGGAGAGGGTAAAGAAGCAAGGACAACTAGGTGACCATACTAGACAGACAGGAGAGAAAGTTGCAACATAATAGTCCATGAAGGGCAAGAGGGAGGGAGCAGTGGCAGCGCATCGGACCATGTATGGTAGGAGGTAGGGAGCTGGTGCATGGATATCTTGGGGCAAGGGGGTCCATGGATCTGAGAGATCTCATGGTGAGATCTGATTGGCTTCGAACACTTCAACCAGGAAGTGTTGGAATCCATCTTTGGACTCTGGCTCAGCCGAGTTTAAAACAAATTAAGAAAAAACAGAAGGGGACAGAGTAGGAATACCTCAACCCCCACAGGGACCCCGCCAAGGCAAAAAAACTTTTTTTTTGGTAATTTTTGCTGTTAATTTGCAGAGGATCCTTGAATCCACACAAAAATTCAAAACCAAGCGCAGTATCCTGCACTTGTCTTTAAATTTGCATACCCTCCCCCCTCAGGTGAGCCAGGTCCTGGGGGTGTATAAATGTATATGATTAGGGGATGGAGTGTGTGCGCCCTGCCCTCCCTGGATGATTTCAGCCCTGGGGACCCCATCCTCTGGGACCAAGCCAATAACCAAAATGGGCTGTTTTTGGCGCTGTGGGGCCACCACCTCCCAGGGGCCACCCCACTACTTTAACAGGGATGTGTGGCTCCCCTCCCTGGGATGTTTTTGGGACCAGGGACCACCACCTCCCCGGGGCATGCATTGCCCTTTAAAATGAGGGGTGTTGATTGCCCCTCCTCCTGGAGCCATTAATGAGCCTGGGACCACCACCCCCCCAAGGCCGGCTCCCTGTGTCCCTAGGGGCTCACCCTTGGGACATAGCTGTTCGCTCTTGCTTGGCAGGAGCTATTTAAAAGCTCCCACCAAGCAAGAGCAAACAGTAAATCCACCCCCAGTGAAATGGAGCATTAGAAATTCTCCCGCCCACCTGGAGCCTACTTTTCACCTGTTTTCTCTCCCGCTCTACACCTTTAACTGTCTGGGCCCCGGGGCTAAAATTGGCCCAGGAGTGGGGAATGCTTGGGCATCTTCCCCAATTAATAATTGTAAAGACCTCCGAAGATGAGGTCCCCAGGACCAATATTGGCATGGGGAGGAGAACTGCATACCCCCTCCCTCTTCTTAATATGGCAGAGCCCTGAGAGAAGGGGTCTCCAGGGCCAGAAATAGAACCAGGAAAGGGGGCTGTGTGCCCCACTCTCCTTATAAAATATGTACAGGCCCCGGGAGATGTGGTCCCCGTCCTCAGCTGCAAAAATATGGAGGGGAATGGGGTTCTGGGACCGAAATGGGCCCTCTAATGCCCAACCCCCCCACCCCCCTCCCAACCAAGTACAGCCAAAGGCAGGGTTAGGCGCCTGCAGTGGGTTGGCCATGCACAGGTGTGGGGTTGGGTGCATGCTGAGGGTTAGCCGCAGGGCCTTCCCACAGGCCAGGCCCTGCAGGCAACACCCCGCCGCACATAGCCAAAGGCCGTGCAGGGCTGGGGTTGGATTAATGTAATTCACTGAGAAAAAACAAAGGTTAATGTACATTTTAGATAGGTTAAGATTTTACACATATAAAACCATAGAAATTAAGCAGTTATAGTTATAGTTATACTTATCTCAAGAAACTATAACTTGTGCCCAAAGGTAAGTATAACTTACACCCTCACCATGCACTGCTAATTATCCCACATCAGTCATGAAATCTTCTATAACATTCATAATATCAATGCAACAATTGCAATAAAATTGATGGGAAAACTGTGCATGGCGCGGGTGCGAGTTATTCTTTCCTTAAGGCACAAGTTATAGTTTATTGAGATAAGTATAACTATAACTGCTGAATTTTTATGTTTTTTTGTGTGTGTAAAATCTGAACCTAACTATAACATCCCTGTAGTTTTTGTTTTTTCCAGTAAATATATAAATAAATACATATGTATATATTTATATTTGGCATATCTTGGGGATTTTTAAATGTAACCTAAATTTGGTGCTTTACTGCGCATGAATATTCACTGATCGTGCCTATTTTATGTGCAGTGGCTATTTTTCTTTTGTACATGTTAGTCACAAATTTGAAAATAAAAGTTAAGCCAATAGAGTTTTAAATTTTCAGTCCAATATTTAGATTAAGTATGTTCTTCTTAACTTTTGATATTTGTGGAGCTTGACAAACTAAGAGTTTACCACATCAAGGTCTTCGAAATAAAACTCCAATGTTGAGTATTTAAGCCATGCCAAGAAAGTTTGCACTGTGCATGCAAATGTGAGGTACAAATACCAATAACCTACGCTGAAAGTATATATATTTCAGATGTATGTATGTGGTATTTCTATAACATGAACGTAGACTGACGGCAGTGGAGCACTATATTTGGTCAAAGACCAGCATAAAGTGAACGAATGATGTGGGGGATAGCTGAGTTTTGTACTGTTAATGCATGTGATGTTGTGTTCTTTAAAGAGATTATCTATGTATGTGTAACAAAGTGATGCTTCGGTGAATGCACATTTCAAGTAGCACAGGAATATCAGATGTTGTTTAAGGTGCTATGTTAGTGCCATGAGAAGTTAGTATATTTGTCTTGCTGAAAATCTAACTTTCACTGAAGGCTTAAATAGGGTTTTACATTCCTATTTCACCTAATCAACAAAAGCTGTGCCACAGCAGGTATCAGGGTATCTTCTGTATGACTTTTCCAGTATTCTTGTGTAACACAGTATTGCGTAGCTAAGCCCCTGTGGTAGAGTTGGATCACTCTTTATTGTCCTGTGATCTCAAGTTAGTGCAGAACTGCCAAGCAAGTAAGCTGTCAGAAATCAAAACTATTCTGTAGGCGCCAGTGACTCTCATCCTCTTAAGAACTATAACCCACTAGAGGCCTGATTTACACATTCATTTGCAGTTTTGCTGAGTAGTGGCTTTCTTCAGGAATGTAAATCCATGTTTGCGAGACTCAAAATGTAAATTTGCATAGGGCCGAGCTGTGAACCAAAAACAGCCTTGGCAAAATTTCCCAAACCTGACCCATACACCAACAAACATTTTCTCATCATCTTTTTTTGTTTCCTCTCCTTCCAGCCTCTCTCTCTTCCCCCTTCTCTCTTTTATCATCCATCCTCACTTTTATTTGTTCTTTCCTCTTTCTAATCATTCTCTCCTTTCCATTCTGTCTCTTTCCTTCCTATCTTTGCTTATGCGTTCTTGGGAGCTGGATAGAGCAATGGAGCTCCCAGGTGGTAATTTTAAAAAACGTGCCCCTTCCCTTTTCCGGGAAGGAATTTGGCAGTAAGAATAATCAGATAAATGACCCGTCTGGCCCTGGACTTGCTTTTGTAAAGGAATCCATTCACATATAGTTGTACTTGTAAGTAAATCTTCTCCCATTCAAAACACAAGGAATGGAGCACCATGTCTTGCATGCCAGCATGGTCACCCATATGCATTGTGTTAAATGGAGTGCACTTCAGTTGAAAGTCTTTGCAAAACTCGCCCTTTTTGGCGCCGCCACTGTAGTGTATCTCTACACATGTGGTCCGGATATTTGTTATTCAGCAGAGAGTAACATTTAAGTTTGGGGATGCTGTAAATGCTGCTCACTGTCTTCTCGGGTTTCTGTAGCACTCCCAGAGTGCAGATGCATCCCAAAGAGCTCGTCAACCCAGTAACACACAGTGGCGTAGCGTGGGGGGTGCAGGGGGGCCGGCCGCACCGGGTGCAACATCTTGGAAGAGACTAAATCCACGGGTTAGGGGGCCCAAATTACTTGCCTTGCCCCGGGTTAGGGGGCGCAAATTACTTGCCTTGCCCCGGGTGCTGACAACCCACGCTACGCCACTGGTAACACAACAAGGAGCCCTTCAAAAAACAAGAGAGGTAGCACGACTTGACAACTGGGTAGCACAAAAGCTGCCTATGGCAATATGCTTAAAGACAGTTTTGATATTCCAGATAAAATGTTAGATAGATTGGGAAACCCTCTTAAACCATATGGGAACTGCGTTTTGAATACAAAATAAGAAACAAAGTCCTCCTTTTCCTGGATTTTTCCGCTAAATTTGTGCTGTGGAAATCTCTCAAGAAGAATGTTCTCTTTAATCCTTTATGTACTTCAGTTCTTTTTTTTTAATTATATTTGGGTCAGTATGTGTTTAAGCCTACATAATTTGTTTTTCACGAAAGATAGCCAGGTCAAAGCTGCGTCCTTTCCCCCACATGTTGGGGATTCTACAGGTATCCAAGATTTGTCGATTTCGCAGGAGAGAACCACGAAAATAGTGACAATATAACAACGTTGTAATGTTTTGTTGTTTTTTTCAATGCCAAATGGTACCGTACAAGAAAGTGTTTTTCCTGAAAATGGCACCCTCAAAAGGTTGCTGTGCTAATATAATCATTTTGCCATCTTTCCAGAACAAGCAGAATGTTAACAACTTTTTATAAACATTTTTCTTCACCACAGTTTTTGCAAGTGGTAGTCAATATTTCCTATCTTTGCTGTTTCTACGTACTTGCAGGTTGCTGGGTAAACGGTGTGAAACCCTTGGGGAAACCCAGATAGCTTTACATTTCTGTAAGCAGACAGCAGAATTCAGAAAGAGGTCACCTGTGTAGCTTATTCATAGTTTTCTCAAATAAACTAACTGTTGAAATAAAAAACTAAAGAAAGTAAGTGGGGAAAAATAGAAAGCGGTAACAATGTTTTTACCTGTCATTTTTGACCCGATGTCCAATTTACAAAAGTAAAATACAGTTGACATCTGTCAGAATATTCTGGCTGCAGGGATATATATATACAGTTTTTGTTAGGTGTCCGAAACTATGCAATACCCAGAACCATCAATTGAGCAGCAGGTTATAATGATTTTCCATTGTTTACCAATCATACATCAGTTCATAAAGTAAAGTATAATATATGAAAATTGCGTATGAAAAAAAACTATGCATTATTTAAATGTGCTCAAGAGTCTAAGTTTAGGGATAATGGTTATGCTTCAACTCTAAATTCAAAGTTACCCATAATTTCATGTTATTCAAAGGGTGTTTTGCAAAATGTTTTTACAAACTAACTTGCAAATGGAAGCCAAAAATGGGGTAAGTTCAATAGATAATAAATGTTCTACTATTCTACATTTTCATACTTCTCCCGATAAGTGGCTCCCTACCTGTGTGGGTGAGCCATCTTACCGAAAAAGAACCAGTCAAAACTTGGATCATGTGAACTCAGTGTAGTGCCAGTGTGGTCTTCACTTCGTTACAATTTTGGTCCTTTACTATCACATACTTGAGGCTCAACCAAATATGTGGGGTACTGTTTTCTAAGGAGACATGTGGAAACGGATGTTGGTAACATATTTGCCATTGGATGGAAATGCTCAAGATTTTTGTCAAATAACTATGGGGAAGTTTTCTTTTTTAGACACATACTTTAACATGGGCCTTCAGTTCTCCCAAAAAAATTCTGAGTTGGTAGGGTTCCTGGGTGCCAGCCAACCCATCTCCCAAATAATGCTGTCATCACCCATTGCAAGTGATTGGAAATTGGGATTTCTTTGGGTTTATTTTGTGGCAAAGATAAAGTGTTTCCCCATTTGCATAGGACCAGGCCCCTCACACCCTGTGATCTTGCTGGCACAGTTGCATACTCTAGACGTGACTGAACAAGCATCTGTATCCCTTTCTATAGTACCAAAGTGCAGTGGGGGTGCAAGGAGTAGGTGCAAGTCCCTGGGAACGGTACATCGAGGCTCAATCATCCAAACGTTTTAAATAACAATTGAATCTCTAGTGTCCTGTACACTTTCTGTCTCCTGGGGGGAGGATAGAAATACTGTTTGGGATCTATGGATGGAGGATGTGGAACATAGTCAAAGAGCTACCCCATTCTATTTTTATTATTACAAATTCAATCCGTGGTGTCTAGTGTGCTTTCTGCCCCTTTGAGGATGTCAAATCTGGCATAAACTGCCAACCCCCCCCCCCCCCCCCCCCCCCCCATATGGTGATAGAAAGACTGCACTGCCAGGAGGGGTGGGGGCATGTGAGTTGATGTCAAGACGTGCCAGCCCACACTCCATTTAAAAAAATAATAATAATAGACTATCCCGGGAGACCAGAGGGCTTTCTGGCTCTTGCGACTGGCAGATGGGGTATCCCTGCTCCACACTCCTTCTCCTTAGGAAGGCAGGAAAACTGAAAATATCCATGGTGTGGTGTAGCAATTGGCCTTTGAGGGGCCTTCGCACCCCTTGATCCCATCCCTGAGGGCTAGTGGTTGGATTCATGCTCCCAAAGCAGGGCTCTACTAGGAAAGAGTACCATTTGTAAGGGGGCATTCTTTCCTTTCCAGCGGTACCTCACCCATTGTGAGCAGTGCTTGGGGGGGAGTGGTTGGGGTGGAGGCTTTGCTATGCCCCTTAGCACTGATCACACTAAAAATAGCCTTTAAGCTCCAGCTGCTTTCAGATTTAGTTTTTTGTACATAATTGTGCATGGTACAGTCTACATTTCCGAAACTGAAAAAAAATGTTTGGCTACAAAGAAAGCTCTTCCCTCCCAGCCAAAAGTGAATGCACAAAATCTAATAACCCTGTGATGCAAGCACCGGGGGGATTGTCTCCCTTTAAAGGAATGACATGATGTGTAAGTCCTGTTTTCATGTCCTCCACTGAAGAGGGAGTGTGGAAGATGTATGTATGTATATATGTATGTATGTATGTGTATATATATATATATAACACACAATTGCCTTAAGAATCTTTATTTAAATTAATATTTGTCACATAAAAAGTCGTGACCAATTGAATATCAGTGTAAAAATGGCACTGTGACTTCTGAATTGGTGGGTAAAAGCAATATATGTAAAATAACTTAAAACCCCCAGTCAACTAATGTTGTGAAAACAGTCGCATGTGCACTATATATAAGTTTAAAGTAATAGTTTGTGAAAAAAATATGTTGCAGTTTCAACCTCTGTGTCAAACTTCGCAAAAGGGTTGTCATCAGTATGGAGAACTATAGACTTAAGATCCAGTCACCATTCAGTGTAGACTAGCCATAATAGCAAAAATGCTGAGCTAAATATATCTCTGGTTGCGCTGTTATCAAGCACCAGGAGGTCACACAGAACATGTCCTGTGGGAGAATCCACATTTGGGAGCCCAATGACTTGTAACAGACTGCTGCAGAAGACACCCTTAAAACCATGTATTTGTATCGCAACAAATGATCTCGAACATATGCACTAGTCACTGTACTGTTTTACACTGTATTTGATATCCAGATTGTTCTAGGCAGCAGAGATCCTTAGAAATGTCGGAAAGACATACAAATTATAGGACAGAGCACACACAATTTTGAAACTAAAGTGTAAGGACTAATGAAAACTAACAAAAAGAACTACCACCTAAATTTAGCAGATGCGTACCAAAACTAGCCAGAAGAAACCTAGCTCTGAAATTGATACATTACAAGGTTACACTTGACTTTTGTTGTTTTTTGTTTATCCGAACACATTGAGTACTTAATTGAACAAAGATATACAATTTTTGTAGTGCAATTATATGTCATTTTTCCTTATTAAATCAGCCGATACCTCTGTCTCAATATAAGCACTTGGCAGTCTGTTTTCTGTGGAACAAGAGAAAACTTTAAGAACAATGTATAACATCAAGACTTGCCATAATCAGAGTTTATATGCAAGCAGTAAATGTCTGTAAACTGTAAACACTAACTATGAAGATTAATAATTTAATAAAACCGCATAAATACTATCCTCAGCACAAAAGTTGATTAAATCCCATCAATAATTATTAGTTGTTAATGAAGGTCACTTGAGCAGTAAATCACCCTTGTGCCACTTTACAGACATTAGAAAATTGGAAATAGGTCATATTTTCTAAAACTAACAAATCCACCTAGGCTAGGTCTTTACATAATCTATAATATTGTTAGTCTCCACAATTCGGTTAACACGTTTAATTATTTTGTTTTCTTATTGAACTCGCACACAAAAATTACGATTTTGGGACAGTTCTTGTTAGTGTGCCCAAATAGGCAGAATTGAACTCCATGTTTACATTGGTTATATTGTACTCGCTGAATAACTCTTTCAACTGTGTGTGCCCAAATTGCCAGACCACAACATAGCTCCAGAAACAAGACCTTTTTTATAGCCAGAATGCATACGTGGCTTGCGCATCAAAATGTGCGTCAAAGCACCAGTTACATCTAAGATATTGAGTACATTGAATCTAAATCTTGGAAAGCTCATACAAAGATATCTAAATACACAGTTTAGATATTGATTTGAAGTTAATGTTGAAAAATGTGCTTCATTCCTTCCTCACAACTTAAGTTTGTGGAGTTTGGTCATGTCTTCCTATAAACTACTTCAAGATCTTGTTACAAATACGTTTTTGGAATAAGACTAGGCTGACAGGTACTGTGCAGTAGTTTTAATAAACTACACTTCCTTAGAGGTTTCCTATAATTTATAAAGCAGTTACAAATAATTTAGGGCCAGATGTATCATTCTTCACAATAGCGATTACCTAATTGCGATTTTTAATGAATCACAATTAAGTAATCTCTATTGAAATGTATAAAACTCCAGGAGTTTCATACTGCGATTTGCAAGGGCTCGCAAATGGACCTACCTCATCAATATTCATGAGGTAGGTCGCAATTTGCAATCCTTTTTTTTTTTTTTATTTTTTTATGCAGCCCGTTTTCCTTAAAGGGAAACGGTATGCGTTTAAAAATGAAAAGTTTTCTTTTCATTTTTTAAGAGTTGGCAGTGGTCCATGGGACCACTGCATGCTCTTAAAAAAACGTTTTCGCATGCATTCACAAAGGGGAAGGGGTCCCTTGGGGACCCCTTCCTCTTTGCAAATGGGTTACCACCAATTTGAAAATGGTGGTAACTGCAATTGTTTTGCGACCGCGTTCACAGTCACAAAACAATCATACATACCTCTGCAATTTGGTATTAGGAAGGGACGCCCTTGACACGCCCCTTCTAAATACCGAATCGGTATGTAGTCGCAAATCCAATTTGGGATTCGGTAACAAGTTACCAAATCTCAAAGTGGACCTGTTACATACCAAAATGCATTTTTGCACTCTCAAACGGCCCTCGCAAAAATATTTGATACATCTAGCCCTTTATCTCTGCCAAGTTAGAAAGGACTTGCCTGGTTAGCATTGACCAAAGCCATAGACTTGGATGTCTCCAAAGACATTTATGTTCAAGTAAATCCGGGCAGTAACACGTGTCATTTAAAGCTGGTGCACAGTAAAAAATAGAAGAAACTATTTTACTTGTAGACCTGCTTCAAAATGATTCTTGTGCGCCTCCACTGAACGAGCAATCCAGTATTCATTTAAGAGGTCTTAAATGGCAGCACCTTCGTATGCGTCACGGTATAGCTGAATCTAATCCTTAAATACACATACAGTTTGATGGCTGCTAATTTAATCCCATTGATACGCCATGCGTTGTGGCGTGGCCTTTTTCCAAACAGTGTAATTTTTTCTCAGCCATTTCTGGTTTGCATTATTGTAAACTAGTAACTAGATTAAATCGCGGAAACTCAGCTGTAGTTTGGTCCATCAACAGGAGATTGTCAGCATTGGCTACTTCTAAATTAGGAGGAAAGCATTTGCCTACCTGAAGATGACCAACCATGTCAAATATTTATAAGTTAGAAATCGATCACACCAAGAGTACCTCTTCTTCAAACCATTCTTGGCAGGAGTATCTTTTTAGACAAGGTGCCTATGTAACTAGAATGAGTTCTGACCCACATATCTGTGCGACAAGCCTGCATTAGACCGAGAACTGCTGAATCAGTCTGTTTTTTGGCAGTTTTTTCCATAACATCTTCTAGTCGAATTTCTAAAATTATTTAATGCAATCAGTTTAGCGGTAAATTGTCTTCTCGCCTTTACTAGCAGAGTGAAGTTGGCCAGAATGCAAAGGGCCACCATGTTATCAGTAGTACACGCCCCATTCTAAAACCTATTTGCTACCATGCTCTCAGACATCTTTTTTCAAGTCTCTAACTTTCTCCGGGGCTGAATGCTCTTTTTCCAGGTATAGTTCCTCCCTGTGAAAATAGATTGATAGAGCAAGAGTAGCACCGTGGCAAGAAATGCAGTACAGAATGTCATGATTGCAGATGTTACACAGTTTTAGCATGGGAGTCTTTGTGATTTTGCTAAATTGATCAGTTTCACAATATGTTTGCTTGACCTAGCACCCATGGTAGAAGTTATTTCTCGAAATAAATATCTACATTTAGCTTTTTCTTAACCGTATAAATGCGTTATATGCTAATCGCATTGAGATTATACTGCATGACAATCAATCGTGCACTATGTACAAACCAGTGCTTTTATTGGATATTGATGCCTTTCACAGCCAAGGACCAGAACAGTCTATCACCCTTGTCTTTATGACTTCCTGCATTAGAGCCCATTTCTTTTATTATCTTCGTGGTCATAGGTAAAGATTCAAAGGACAGATCGTTCATTTAACACTTCAAAAGCCCTACCGAATATGTATCATCTCCTTTGTCGATGTGTAGAGAGTACACCAACAGATTTAGCTAACAGTATTCTGAAATCAAGGATGCGGCATGGCTAGAAAGACAGAGATATTTGTCTATGTGTGGGGCTCCTATTCTTTTGAGGAATCTCTTTTACCCCGTGTTATAACGAGGAAAAACCAGCATTGCAAAAAAACAGTACGTTTTGCCTTTTGGTCCTACTGGCTTTGTCAGTTAGTTTTAGCTGTGCTGTGTGGGATCGACAAAAAAGCAAATTGCTTGTTTTCTACGCTACACAGTATTGTCAAACAAAAAGGGAAAGGGTGCGATGACATGACCCTTATTGCCGGTCCTGTCATTTTGTAGATGCGTGCAGGCATCACCACAGACGCACAACACACCAATAGAATGACGCAGGCACAATTTTCCTTTGTTCCTTTCTTTTTTTAATTACCTATCCAAAATGGCGACCCAGCACTTGGATCAGTAAACAGCACAGTTACGTTTTTTTTTTTTTAGCTCAAAATAAAAATAAGAAGCGTGTGGTGGACGTAGCAACGGTATGGGAAAGCAGTCAACAAGCGAGAGAGCAACACCGGGGTGGTGGGACAGAACCACACATTGGAGAACAACATGTAGCACTTAGCAGTTTGGCAGTGGGAGAGGCACATGAGAGATAATGCGAGCAGGACATGAAGCAGAGATCAACATGGATGTGGGGGGAGAAGCACACGAGGGCAAGAGCCCACTGATGTGTGATGGATGAGGCTGTCTATAATGGTCTTTACCTCTGTCTTGTTTTGCTTCTTGTAAAAGTCTCCCATTTCCCCAGCTGCTGCTGGAATGACCAAATCATGGCCTGTAGAGGCAAAGGCAGACCTTCTCAACATTGTGGAACTAGGGGTGAATGAGCCACCTAAGGCTCAATCCAGATGCCTGGCTGTGGGTCATCTCGAGGTCCTATCAGACCCTCAAGCTCAAAACGAGCCAGGCTTTCACATGCTTCGCCAGCCCTCTCAATTTAGGCTATTGCTTTTCAGGCATGTGCACAACCTACAATTTCACTCCGTATTTGACAACTTTTGTGCAGCACTTACTACCTATGTGAGCTTTGAAAAGAAAGATGTAAACACTCCCTGTCCCAATAGTTGTCTGTAAACCTTTTAAAAGTTGTTTGCCTCCGATTGGAGCACCAGAGGATAAGCTTCATCAGGAGTTCACAGCACCTGCTGCCTTACTGCAATACCTGCTGAGTACTTTTGGCAAAGGAATTTCAGCTGCCCCCTACCCTTGATTGTAACTATGCCAGTCTACAAGCAAGAAGGTAAAGACATCTCCGCAGGTGAGCGCTTTTGTGTTTTAATAGAGGGCTCTCGTAAGACTGGCCTCTGTGTAGTGCAGCTTTGTGAAACAAAATCTAGAAATCTAAACCTGCACTTGTTGTTTTGGGGGAAAACATATGTAGCATGTGACATAAAATGGATTGATGTGTAATTACATTGGCATGAAAAAAGAAATACTCCATAAGATTAAACCATGAGTACTTGCAAACACTTTCCAATGGGCTAAAAAGTATCATCTGTGGTGTGACCGAGGGTCGCAATGATGCCAAGTACATGGTACTTCAGTTGTGGAGTTATGTTGAGGGTTCCATTCAATACTGACTCTAAATTAAGGTCAGAATCCCTAGAAGCTATAGATTTAACAATACTGTGATATGCTGTATCAGACTTGCTATCCCTCCACTGCATCCGGAAGTAAGCCTTCTCTACTTACCATTCCTATCTTTGGCGAGTCACTTGTACAAAGGAAGTGACCTGAATATTGAATTGGAATGAAACCGATTCTTAGGTCCCACAATTTCCCTATGCCGTTAGTCTCAACCCCCTGGGTACCCTGGACGAGCTGGTCTCTCCATCAGCCACTGTTGCTGTGTGCTAGGGACAAGACCAGCTCATCTTGCACCCGGCCCAGGGGGGGGGGGGGGGGGGAGTGCTAGCACTCCCCTCGTGGGCCTCTCACCCACACACAGCCCCAATTTACGATTAGGCCCTTTTCTGCCCTCCCCCTCCCAGCGGCAGATCAGCCTATTTTAATTAGTGCAATCTGCCCCCGGAGAGTGTTGGGGGGGGGGGAGAGGTGGGGGGGGGGGGGGAGAGGTGGGGAGGGGGGGGGGGGCAGAAGCCACTTGATGCCAGGGATATATATATTCTTTGTTTTTGACATGTGGGGAGCGACTCCTTAGGCAAGAGTCGCTCCCCTGAGGGCAAATTATGTTTAGGCCATTTCTACCCACCTTGGAGGAGATCAGCCTATTTTAATTAGGCCAATCTGCCACCAGGGGGAGCAGAAACCCCTAGACACTAAAGATTTTTTTATTTGTTTGTCAGTTTCACGCAAAGGAAGCAACCCCTTAGGCAAGGGTCTCTCCCCTGGGGGGCCCCTATTTTAATTAGGCCCATCTGCCCTTGGGGGGGTGGGGGGGATTCACCAACCACTTAGGCACCAGGGATTGGTCTGTGTGTGTGTTTTGTTTGGGGGGGGTGGGGGGGCAGCCTCTTGGGCAAGGGTCGCTCCCTATGTGGGCACATTACTGTTGGCTATTTCTGCCCCTCTTGGGGCAGATCGGCCTATTTTTGTAAGGCCCATCTGGGGGCAGAAACCAAGGAAGATTTTATTTTTATTTTTTATTTTTTAAATAGGGTGGGGGTATGGCCATACCCCTACCCCCAAATAAATGGGGACAAAGTTGTTCTGCCCACCGGTGGGCAGATGGAGCAGTTACCCCCTATCCACTCCCTAGGGGTGGGGGGGCAAAAAGCCTACTAGATGCCAGGGAATTATAAAAAAAAAAATAGTGGGGTAGTGGCTACCAACCAGTATGGGCATGGTTATGCCCCCACCCCAACTGAAGGGGGTAACAGTCTTTCAGCTCTCCCCCTGCACACTAAAACATCTTATCCCACGGCAAGCAAGAGGACATTTGATTATTTTGGGTTTTGGTTTTACATTTGGGCAATGAGAGCTTGTCTCTCAAAATCGTCCCACTTGGAATGTTAAGGGCTGCACTTTTTGGACTTTGGGAGGCTCCCATCTAGAAAAATCTATGAGACCTAGACACATCTGAAAACTAAACATCTGTGTGAGTCCAGGATGATTTGCTTCACATGCACCGCACCATTTTCTTACCCACAGTGCCCTGCAAACCTCCAACTTTGCCTGAAATCACACATTTTTTCCCCACATTTCCTTGATGGAACCTTCTGGAATCTGCAGGAATCCACAAAATTCCTACCACTCAGCATTATTCCATCTATACCGATAAAAATTCTGCCCCACTTGTTAGCCTAAAAACATGTTTTTTCCAAACTGTCCTTAAGGTTCCCCCTCATTTTTGACATGATTGTGGCTCTTCCCTGTCCCAGGCACTTGGCACACCTACACAAATGAGGTATCATTTTTACCGGGAGACTAAGGGGAACTTGGGTGGTAGGAAATTTGTCCTGGTGCGGTGATCCCACACAGAAATGTGGGAAAAATGTAATAATTTTTTTAAGCTAAATTTGAGGTTTGCTGAGGATTCTGGGTAAGAAAACAGTGGGGGATCCATGCAAGTCACATCTCCCTGGACTCCCTCAGGTGTCTAGCTTTCAGAAATGTTTGGGTTTGGTAGGATTCCCTAGATGGCTGCAGAACCAGGACCAAACTCCCCCCCCCCCCCCCCCCACACACAAAAAAACTGGTAGTTTTGTATTTGATAATTTTGATGTGTCCACATAGTGTTTTGGGGCATTTACTGTCACGGGCACTAGGCCTACCCACACAAGTGAGGTACCATTTTTATCAGGAGACCTGGAGGAACGCTGGTTAAAAGGAAGTTTGTGGATCCCCTCAAATTCCAGAACTTTGCAGCACCAAAATGTGAGGAAAAGGTGTTTTTTTGCCAAATGTTGTGGTTCGCAAAGGATTCTGGGTAACAGAATCTGGTGAGGCCACCACAAGTTACCCCATCCTAGGTTCCCCTAGGTGTCTAGTTTTAAAAAATGCACAAGTTTGGTAAGTTTTTCTAGCTGCCAGATGAGCTAGAGGCCAAAATCCACAGCTAGGCACTTTGCAAAAAAGCAGGTCAGTTTTCTTCAGGAAAATGTGATGTGTCCACATTGTGTTTTGGGCATTTCCTGTCACAGGCACTAGCCCTACCCAAACAAGTGAGGTACCATTTTTATCAGGAGACTTATGGGAACACTGGGTGGAAGGAAATCTGTGGCTTCTCTCAGATTCCAGAACTTTCTGTCACTGCAATGTGAGGATAAAGTAGGTTTGTTGCCAAATGTTGAGGTTCGAAAAGGATACTGAGAAACAGAACATGGTGAGAGCCCCACAAGTCACCCATCCTGGATTTTTACTAATGGCTCCCATGACAGCTACATGAGACTCAGGAAGTCATGTTTTCCATGCGTCTTTGGCGCACTCACTGTGGTAAATCCAACTCCTTCAAGTTTGTGGATGCAAGTTGGGGGTATCCATGTATGCCTTTGAGGCCTCATGACTCAAACAGAATGAGCATATCTACCTTTGAAACCACGGGAAACATGCTGGAAAATTCTGCCTAAGTTTCCAAAAGAGAACATCATAAATTTCAAAGAACTGTAATTTTTGACACACAGGGTAGCCTATGAAACGTCCAGTGTTATGTGCAGTGTTGTGTCTGTAATGCACATGTCATATAGTAAACTAAACATATACTAAGTTCTGATGGAGGATCAACATGGCAAGCTGGACAAACATCTTACCCATACGTGTACCGTTAGGTGCAGAGTTCTCTGTAATGGTATACTTTCTTGTAAAATGCACTATCACCCGAAAGAGTATCCTCTCATTGATGCAAGAGCAGTCAGTGCTGATCCTTGGAGTAACCTAGTTGATGAGCCAAGTGTTCAGCTTCATGCAGAATACACTAATTTAAGAAACTACGCATATGTGAAGAGGCAGGTCATTCTGCCCATTTAGAGCCAATATGGAGAAGTCTGTTCTTCTTCTGGTACTGCCTTTGCTGGGCAAAGGTGTCTGGAAGGTTTCAGAAATCTGAGGTTGTACTGAAGTATGCTGGACCAGTGCTGTGTAAGACTTTGAATGTTTGTTTCAGGAGTTTGAAAAGAGCTTTTGATTGAGAGTCAGTGAAACTGTTTCAGGTGCCAGGTGTGTGTGTGTTCGGATGTTGAGGGAGGAAGCTGCCTGCTGCATTCTGTGTGGTTTGAAGTCAGTTGCTTAGTTGAGTGAGGGAGTAATTAATTATTGGGAGCAAGTGCGGCACCAGTGGGTTTGAATCCGTAGGTGAAGATGAAGTGATGACATATGTATCTGTACTACCTTTACTACCTGCCTTCCACCTATGCAGCATCCCTGTGAAAGCACAACTAGTCTAAGCTTTTCTTAATTGTCCATGTCTCTATCCTCATCAGTCCTTACTAATCCTGTATACTTGCCAAGTAATTGAACATGGCTCTGGAGGGTTTCGAAAACTTTCCTAACCTGGAGAGTCAGGGGACCCTTTACACAAGGGCAAAGGGATACGTCCTCCCTACACTAAACTATTACTAACAATAGAGTACCCCTCGAGAATATGAGACTTAAACTGTTTGCTTTGTGGTGTATAGGTATAGCAAGCTACCTTTCCCCTTCAGTGTGAAACCAGCCACCTGGTTCCTTAGACGGTCCCATAGAGGTAAATGTATTACTCAAGAAAAGCACACCTTTGCATTAAGCCAAGCCGATCAGGGGAACCACACATTTCCCCCAAAAAATACAGGGCCTGCAGGGGGTCAGCCCTGCCCATGTGCAAGAGAACCGATCCCCCTGACAATTTCATTATGTTTTTTTTTTTTTTTTTTAATTATGCATGTTAATTTTCCCCTTGGGAGGTGCAATTATGTCCCCTCCGACCCCATCCCAGAAAAAAATAACTTTTATTTAAAAATAATATATATATATATATATATATATATATATATATATATATATATATATATATATATATAATTTCCCCCCAGGTGGTGGCCGGCCCATTGCCACAAGGGCCAACCCCCCATAACATTCCCTGGTGGCCTAGTGGGATTCCTAGCTGTGGTGCACTGTCATCACCGATGAGCAGAAGAGGGGCGGTGGCTAAAGCAGAAGCGGTCCCAAGTCTACCAAAAAAATAAAAAAACAGGAATCCTCAGGTGCAAGCACAGGAGGATTCTTTTCTGCCCTCCCCTGTCAGCCTGTAGCTGACAGACGCACAGGGGGAGGATGTGCAGTTGTACCCGCACATATGGTGTTAATAAATGCCTTTTACTCCAGTGATATAATCTGATGTATTGCAGTGAAACGCTTCTGCATGTTAGTGAAATGCACTTTTTGTAAAGTTGAAGAGGCTCTGCCATATATTTCAATTTTTTTCTGGTGTTCATAATGATACGTGGCCCCGGATACCTTTGCTTCTTTTCATTTGCGTTCATGTGTAAATATGTGCTTGCCCATTTGACAGCATTCTGAATGTTAGTGCTGAGTCAAGTGAATAGCAGCTCAGTTCTGTTCATCTGTGGACTGCATGCATAGGTCAGGAGGGCCACAAGCAGCTCCGGCCGGCCATACTATGAGTATCTTTGGACTAAAAGAACGGAGGTATTTAGCAGGTGGTGTTGAGTCCTCAAGCTGTTTACTAGAGTCAGAGACATAGTCACTCTTCCCTCTTATAAGGAAACGAGGAGTCCCAGTCTCACGGACCTGAAAAGATAAATTGCTGAAACATTTGTAAGCAAAGCTGTTCTGCACGTGTTTTATAAGTCAAGTTTACAATTGCACACGACTGTCCCTGAAGTCCAAGGCTTGATTGTAGACAGTGTTTGAACATAGTTAGAAAGGACTGTAGAAGGGAGATAAGAAGCCAAAAGGTTTGGGATAGTTGAAAAATAGATGGCTAATTGTAGGATACAGCACGCAGAAACGAGGTACAGTTTCAATATTTATTAGAAGAGACAGGATACGTCTATTCTCTTCAGCTTCCAACGTTCAATGACTCTACCGTTCTCCCCTCACATTCCATTCTCCTTTCCCTACGTATTCCCCATTCCAAAGCCTCCCACATTCTTTAAAGCAATGCCCCCAACATTAACCATAAGAATACAACACATTTCCCCTTAACAAAATAAAACATAAGAATTAACAACCTAAAAATAAAAAAATACTAATTATCCTAACCATATAGACCAAGAACATGGTGAACTAAAATATACATATTCACACATAATCGGCCAACCGTGAAGACCTCTGTCTAGTACGCCCTTCGAACTTCACTCTTGATGCTATGGAATCATCTTCCACACTCTCACTTTGTTGCTCTCTTTACTCTCCCAGTCTCTATTGTACTCAGAGTTTCCAGCCTCAACAACCGTACCTCTTGCACCACTTTCCCTCACATCCTCACAAATGGGTTCTACAGATCTCTCATTCATTAAAGATCCCGAAACCGTAATATTCAATTCACCACCATGTTCAGGAGAACACTTTGCCAGTCTATTAACATTCCAACTCTACCATCCTGTGTAATCACCTTTTTATTGAACACTTTTACGACCCTCATGGCTTTTCCAAACGTAGGCATACCTTTTCTTATTAGTCCTGGTTTCCTTACCCTAACCCAATCACCTACAATTAATGTCAGCTCTTTCACCTTCCACTTTCTATCATAAGACTCCTTACTTTTTCCCTTGTTTTACCATCACATAATCTTTGATTTTCTCAAGATCAAGCTCATCAGAACCTTTACCACATATCCTTTTGAACCACCAGGGACAAAGCTTGGACACAGGATCTCTACCTCTTAATCTAAACGGACCAAACCTGTGGTGCTATGGGAGGTGATACGGTAATACCATAACTTCTCCCTCACTTTCTCCTTCCAAGACCCTCCAAAACTCCGTGCCCAACCAATACATTCCTTTAGAACACGATTAAATCTCTCAACTTGACCATTCTCTTGTGGTTCATACAACAAAGTGGTTGCATGTTTGATGTTGCAGTACTTGAGGAAACTCTGCATCTCTTTCGACACCAGCTGAACTCCATTATCTGATACTAGAATCTCAGGATACCCCTCCTTAGCAAATGCCTCTTTAAGAAATTAAATAACAACAGTCGATGTCACCTGTGGTACCAACTTTACTTCTGACCACTTGGAATGATAATCCACTAACACCAAGGCAAACCTAGCTTCATGAGGTAGAAATGGGAATGGACCTGAAGTATTAAACCCCAACTTTTGCCATGGAGAATCGGGCCACGGAACAGGATGCAAAGGCGCAGGCACAGTCTTCAGCATTTACACATACACTACACTCCCTAACCGTCCTCTCCGCCATCTTATCCATGCCTGGCCACTAAAAGGAGGTACGTATTAATCGTTTCATGGACGACATACCCGGATGACCAGCATGAGCCAAGCTCAAAATCACCGATTGCATGCCCCTAGGTGGGATACACTTCCCTTTCTTAAACATCAGATTGTTCTCAATTTCCAACTCCTCTCTTATCTTAAAGAAAGGGGCCACCTCTTCTAAAATTCTTTCTTTCTTTGGCCAACCCGATCTCACATAACCTCTGACTTGCTGTAACACTAAATCCTCTTGATCCTCTTCAAACCATTATTTCTCTTCAATAGCTTTAAACTAGTTGGCAATGAATTCAGACACCACAGAAACAATGTCCAAATCTCCAGATGCGCCTTCCTCTGACTTATCAGAGGCTTCCTGAGGAAGTCGCGATATGCAATTAGCCACAGAATTGCTTTTCCCTGGTACATATTCAACATCGAAGGAATACTCCTGCAGTCTCAAGACCAACCTTGCAATGCGGGCAATTGCATTCCAACCACCACCCAGAGATAAAATGCCTACTAGGGGTTTATGATCAGTACGAAGCACAAAACGTGAGCCCCATATGTAGTTGCGAAAGTGTTCAATAGCCCAAACACATGCGACCAACTCCTTCTCGATAACTGCATATCTCCTTTCTGCATCATTCAAAGTGCGAGAGTCAAACGTAACATTCCATTAATCTTTTCCATATCTTTGTGACAGAAAACCCCCAACACCATACATACTGGCATCCACTGTCACAATACACTGAGCTCTGATATTAAATGGCCTGAGAGTAGGTGCACAAGCAATTTCTCTTTTGATAGCCTCAAATGCACGCTCCTGCCTTTCAGACCACACAAACTCCACATTTTTTCCGGGTTAACTCTCTTAAAGGTTCCATCTTAGTTGCAAAATTTTCAATGAACTTGCTATAATATTCACATAACCCAGCAAAGGACAAGAGTTTTTCCCGATTGTCAGGCATTGGCGCATCAATAATAGCTTTAACCAGAGAACTTTTGGGCACAACCCCATTTCCAGAAATGGTATGCCCCAGGTAATCAACTGACTCAGCAAAAAAGTGACATTTCTTGAACTTCAAGGTTAGCCCATTCCTATTGAACACATTGCACACCTTAACCAGATGGTCTCTGTGTTCCTCTTCGTCTTTAAAATATACCAAAACATCACCTTGGAAACACTTAACATGTTTGTCCATATCCTTGAACATTATAAACATTGCTCTCTGAAATACTGATGCCGCCGACGCCAATCCAAAGGGCATACGTTTAAATTGGTATAGTCCTTGTGGAGTGATAAACGCAGTGAGATGACAGGAGTCTTCAGTGAGTTCAATTTGGTGATAGGCCGACCTCAAATCTAACGTAGAGAAGATTTTCGCTCCCTCGAGCATGCTGACAACTTCGTTTATATTTGGTAGAGGATGGCAGTTAACTATAATACTAGCATTCAATGCCCTCAAATCCACACACAGTCTCAATGAGTTATCCGGTTTGCGAGCTAAAACAATGGGTGAAACCCACTCAGATGATTCCACTTCTTCAGTAACACCCTCTTTAACCATTTCTTCCAAGATACCTTTCAACTCCTCACGCACACCAATAGGAACATTCCTTAATTTTTACACAACCGGTTTAGCATTCTCTTTCAGTCTAATCTTTTGGCTGTAATTTCTCAACTTACCCAAGGTTTCAGAAAACACTTGTGGAAATGTGGATGTAATCCAACTAGACTTTTCCCCAACTCCCACCAACATCACTGGTTCACTGGCGCTGGGGTTCAGAATTATTCTCAATTCTGCTTGGTCTCTCCACCCCAGAACGTTAACACCTTTCTCAGCAATATACATCTTGATTTCCGCAGTACGTTCTTTAAAACACACACCCGTTTTCACATACCCCAGAATATTGATTGCTGTACCATCAAACCCCTCAGTCAAAATATCTGAGCAAGCCAAATCAGATATACTCCAAACCAACCTAAACTTCTCTGCAAAATAATCACATGTGATGATTGTCCAAGGAGAACCAGAATCCGCCATGAGTTCCACTTCTTGACCTTCGATCACTACTGTACACTTAGGCTGTTTCACCTCCCTACCACTTTTGTCGATAATATCATTTTTAACAGACAACACTACCCCTTTTTCCCTCTCATCCTGCACATATGAGATTTTCCTTTTTTCACTGCCACCAGCCCCTTTAATATCCCTACATACTCTGGCAAAGTGTCCTAACTTTCCTCATTTGTTGCATTCTTTACCAATTGCAGGGCATAGTGAAGAATTTGCAATATGACTTAAACTCCCACACCTGTAACATGACATTCTATCTATTTTCTTATTTCTGTCATCCCTCTTATTTCCTGTAGTACTCTTCGACGTGAACTTATTATAGACAGTATTGTTCCCAACAGCTCCAACCACATCCCAGTCTGATGTATTACTTTTCTCAGTGTTTTGTACCGTCCTCATCCACTTTTCTGATTGTTCTAGTGCTTTCGCCGTATTTATTACATCCTGTAACTTTGGATCCCCCATCACCCATAATTGTTCCTGAATCCTTTTGCTCCTCACATGCACGATGATCTGATCCCTGATCATCTTGTCGGTAATGGGTCCAAAATTACAGTGCATTTGACAGACTGCGTAGACTTGTCAAAAATTCATCAAATGCTTCACCTTCTTGTTGAGTTCCAGTATAAAATGTAAATCTGTTCAATGCAATGCTCGTGGTTGGTTTAAATCTATTTTCTAGTTTACATAAAGTATCTTTGAAAACATCAATTTCTTCATCTTGAATCGTTACTTGCGGTAGTGTCCTAAAAATGAGCTGCCCTTCGGAGCCTAAACAATGTAATAAAATGTTCTTCTTCCTTTCCTGAGACATTCCATCTTCATCAATTGCCTTTAAGTAAGTTAAAAATTCTTCCTTCCACCTAGACCAAGGAATAGGTGGGTCCTCTTTTAGTTGTAAAAATTTCACAGGAGGTTCAAATTGCATTTTGTTTACTTGGTTTTTAGTTTTATTATATTTAAAAAAAACTTACTCTAGCAGGATGTTATGAAAAGGAAATAATAAAAAAAAATACAACTGCAAGGAATAAGAGACTTAATCTTTCTCATCGAAGGGACAGGCAGAGAATGGAAGTCCAGTAAGTATCCGGGGAAAACAACTTCACAGACGTTTTGTAATAACATGCTGCTTTACAGTTCTTTTAAAGGAAGAAGTTTGTAAAATAAAAATGTAGCGTGCGTTTTCTAAATCAAGTTCGCGATGGTCAGCGTCTGCGTTTGCTAGGCAACCGTAACAGACCTCCTAAAGGCCATCGCAATTAAACAAGGAAGTAAGACGCAGCTAGCGTTTTACAAAACGTGCTCGCGCTGAGGAGCGTCTGTGGTTGCTGAGGAGCGTCTGTGGTTGCTAAGCAACCATAACCGAAATGTGTCTGCCCTCCATAAAGCTTTACGGAAAAAAAAAACACACAAAGGCAGTTAAATATACTTGCCCGGCGCTATCTTCAGAGACGTTAGCCACGTCTCTCAATCGACGTATGTTTCCATCCTAAGTGTTTCTCCAATCGGCGGTTGGACACTCTGAGACTCCGGCAGCAAAAGTAATGAAACTGCACACAGGAACAGGAACCACACACAGCAAAAGGGTTCTCCAGACCCTCGTCGACAAAATTGTAGGATACAGCACGCAGATACGAGGTACAGTTTCAATATTTATTAGAAGAGACAGGATATGTCTATTCTCTTCAGCTTCCAACGTTCAATGACTCTACCGTTCTCCCCTCACATTCCATTCTCCTTTCCCTACCTATTCCCCATTCCAAAGCCTCCCACATTCTTTAAAGCGATGCCCCCAACATTAACCAAAAGAATACAGCACAAATGAAAAAAAATAGTAAAAAATGGAAAAGAGAAAACAGGAGGATCAAGAATGAGAGAAACAAGACGGAAAGGAAAACTAGAGAAAAAGACATCAGATTTTCAGAATCAACTGTGAGGAGCTCATCGAGTCCTGCTTTTACATTGCATTATGGTATTTGTAGCTCTGATTATTTGGTTCTAAATATAAAACTACAAGCACCACACACAAGGAAAAATAGGTAAGTCAAATACTTATATTTGACTTGGAGTAACTTAAAATCGAAGATAAGCATAGAGTCTAGAAAAGGGAACAAGGGAGGGAGAAAAAGGGCTGAGTGAAGGAGAGGGAAAATGAGAAACCAAGAGAGGGATAGAGAAAATGTATTTGGATGACAAGCAAAATAATAATAAAATGAGAAAAGCTATTATAAATTGAGAAAGCCAGAGTCTGGGACAGCGAATGGACCCAGCTTGTTTCTAATCTCGGTTGCTAATACCGGTTTCTATTCTGAACGGTCATGTAGCAGTCAGTGGCTGGGAGTGATCTTTTGTTTTCCTAATATGGGTAATTGCCTTCACTGCGGTGTTGAGCCGCCCCTGAAATCGCTTGTCTTTAAGGCATGGGAATCCGATGATATTAATGTTAAGAGAGTATTCTGCCTTCTCTTAACGTTCTCATTTTTTTCTAAGAAGACTGGGTGTCAACCTAATTTAATATGCATATTGATTCAGCGCCTAAAGAATTTAAACTCGAAGCGTTAACATTTGTTGTAATATGGTGCAGAACAAGAGATGCTCTTCTACTAGCTGACTCGCGCTATGAGAAACCAGTAAACCTGGGATCAATCCTGTGTTCTCCGCTTGATTTGTGTGACCCTTGGCAGTCACTTTATTTCTTTCTTCCTCCTTTGCTGCCATCGTTACATTTCAGACCACTTTGAATGACATCTAGCGCATATGGTTTACAAGACTATACTGTTGCTCCACATCTATAAAAACAAAGTAGGCCATATGTTCGAGGAGTGGGGGGTGCCATGAATGTGTCTAAATTGGCCGGGGGGGTGCGTTAACGTGAACGTGGGCAAATCCATATTTATAAACGATCCTTCTGATAAATGGCATTCAATTATGGTATATGTAATCCAGTGTGCAAACGTGAAAATATTTTGCATGTTAAAGAAATACGTTTTCGAGCACTGAAGAAGCTTTAATATATTTTTACATAGCACATATTTTCAAAGCTCGGCTCGTGCTCATGCATCTTCTCTTAAAGCCAAGCCAGAGCATCGACTCGGCTTCGCTCTCCACGTTAATGTGGTGGCTCGCCCTCCTCTGTGTGGAATCGAACACGCATTGGACTCGGTGGCTGCGCCAGGCAGATGCGCGAGGCAGATGAGAGAGCGCGTGAATGTCCGTTGAGATGAGCAAGTCTGGTAAAAGCGTTGCTGGAAGGCGATTGCGACAGGAGTGATGAATGTTGTCTGTAAATATCAAGCTGCTAAATACGATTAGGGTTTACTGGCGTCAAGGTCCTCAACTGTGCATTTCCTACTTCAGGAGTCTGGCCCCACCGTGGTAGGAGATGAGTTATCTGACATCTATCTAATGGCCTCGCTGGCAGCCAATAAGAGACAGGTGCTGGGAAACAACTTGTAAGTATTACAAACAGGTATTTTTTCCTATTCTACAGAAGGATCAGATGATAGCCGCATGTTATACGATGACTGTAGTTTAGTAGATGTCTGGAAACCCATATCCATGGTAACTCGTCTAGTATGTACCATTTCGGACAGGGCAACTAGAATTTCTACTAAGCTCATGTTTACTGTTTTACACAGAGGCCATCTCTTCAATTTCTTCGAATATGCCAATATAATTTTTTTTGTGCAGTTAGTTATGCTTTGACTCTGTTACGTTCTGAAAAATGTGTTTGGAGCTTCAGCTAAACTGGGCCAAGGAAAAAAACTTTGCGCCAAATTACTTTCACTTGGAATTATGGGTTCTTTCATGCTGAAAGTTGGTAGTAGTAGTAGTAGTAGTAGCAGCAGAAGGGGCCTCGAGGCCTCCAGGCCTCCAGTTGTAGCTGAGCTATAGAGGCAAATCAACATTGTTGAGCTGGTTCACCAAAATGTATGAACAATTAACGTCACTAGTTTCATAGGGCTCACACAAATTCCCCAGACCCACGCATATGAGAATATGTGCATACATCCAATCCTAAATCGACAGACCGTTCCCAGTAAAAAATATCTAGGTTTCGGTCAGAGTTAGGATGTAAATTCCCTTCAACAGTCTCTCCTTTCTTTGTTCCATTTGCAAAATATTAAAACAAATGTTTCCCTCCACCTATACCCCATGAATTAGCCCCAAGACTCAGAAGAGTGGTGAGACTGACAGTTTGCCACCCCTACACACTGCTATCCCAATTTCCAGCTGCATCCTCAAAAAAGACTAATAACTGTATATGCTCCTAAGCATTGCTGCACTGACTCGCCTTTCAGTTCAGTTTCCCACCTTCCTGCCAACACAAAGCAACCAATCCCTGTGCATCCTTACTTGAAGCACCCCAGAATCAGTGTGCAAGTGAAGCTGCACTGACTGTCCAGTCCCATGTTAGCTCACTTTCTGCCTAACACAAAAGAACCAGTGCACTCCACGAAGCCAGCTCAGGGGTAATAGGACTGCTAGTGTTGCCCCCAATCCTCTTTTCTACTCAGTTTCCCACCTGCCCTTTCAGATGGGAAAAAAAGACCAATCCCTGTGCACCCCACCTTCAGAAGTACTTCAAGAGTCAGTGTGCATGTGACTTGATTGCTGCTGCTCTAGCGCTCAATTCTCCTACCTGTCACTAGGTAGAGCCTGTTGCAGATTTGTGTCATTCGGCTGAGAAACATGGTTCATACCACAGTATTAACATGACAGAGGAATGCCAGGAGGAGTAACGTGAGATTCTTGTTTACTTTAATTAATGGCCTGGTTTTTAGTGAATAGCCTCAGAAAGCCCAAGGCCTCTTATCAGAAAGGTTTTTGAGTGCTGGAAATCAGGCCCCGCAATGTAGGTTCCTTTGCTCGCAATGTAGGTCCCTTTGCTGACTTGTATAATGTGATTGTACGCTTTGGAGCACTTGAATATTATTTGGGGTGGGTGGCTAACCATCTCAAGGAGCAATCACAACCTTTGTCAGGGTGAACCCCCTGTTAGCTACAGAGCAGCCATTCTTAGCACAATTTGTAAAGTATTTTGCTGAACCAAAACAGTAATAAAATCAAAATGCAAAACATTAAAAATTCCCAAATTAACACAGTAATATTTATTAATCAAAATTAAACCAAAATGACAATATTCCAACAAGAGGAACAGGAGCTATGAGTTTTTAAATATTTAAGGGAAAACAGTGCTAAAAAGCGCTAATGATGATCAGTGGCTGCGATAGAGTGGGACCTAAGTGCAATTGAGGCTGACAACAATAGATTGCAAACTGTATAAACCAACCAGGTTTGTCGTGGGCAAAAAAGTGACCTTCTGACTTAAGGGGTGATTTTGAGTTTGACGGACAGGAAAGCTCATCGTCAAACGCCCAACAGGGTGGCTGTTGCATTTGTGGAGATTACCCCACCAGACCTAATAGGAGTTTCCTGCTAGGCCGGTGGGTGGAAACTTTGGTTTCTAACCGCCAGCCTGATGGGACATGGGCTACAACATTGTCTCCGGCTTGTAATTGAGCCGGCTGAAATGCTGTAGCCCGTAGGGCGCACCAGCACCCTTGCAATGTTCACTGTCTGCAAGGCAAGGCAGACAGTGAACATTGCAACAATGCCGGGCAGGGGGATCCCTGAACTGCCAATGCTGAGAGCATGGGCAGTGCAGCCCCCCCATGGCCCCATGCTCCTGTTCTCCACCAGCCTTTTCATGGTGGTGAAACTGCCATTAAAAGTCTGGCGGAGAACGAGGTTGTAATCTGCAGGGCAGCGTGGCATGCATCACTGATCTCAGCAGAGGTGGCGGAACCCTGACGGTCTGACTACTAGTATCCTAATGTGGCAGTCGGACCGCCACAGCAGCAGCAGTTCCGACCACCATCGCGGGGCTGGCGGTCTAAAGATCGCCAGCCTTGTAATGATGCCCTTAGTCTTTTTAGTCCCAATCCACCACAGGAGTACTGTTCTAAAGTCCCCCAGTACCTCAGGGGGCACTCAGAGAATCCAAGGGTGTCAGACAGAGCCAAAAGCAGGGACTAGTCCAGGTCCAGTTCCACTTGTCAGCTAGATATATACAGAAAAAGGGTTCTTGAAACTTGTTCTCTAAATGTAGCCACACAGGAGGTCAGCTAACTGACCCTTGGAGTCCACTTTGTTGAGTAAAAGAGGGAACAAGTCCAGTCCTTCAGGACTCAGGTCACAGGTAGCAAGTCCAGTCCACTTCATATCTTTCACAGGTCCAGAAAGTGTTCTAAAGTGGGTGCGAGGCAGTACCACATCTATTTCTAGCACTGGCTAGTGGGTGGGAATGACGCCTGTGCACACCCTACCCAATGGGATACAAGTCCTCCAGGGCCACCCTTGCCCCCTTTTTTTATTAGTTCCTGTTTGTGTCATTGCAAACAGACACAAAACACCACATGCCAGGGTATTTTCAAGACGGCAAAAGTGTTTGGCCAGACTAAACATGGGCTCCGAGGGCTGGGGTGGGGTGGGGGTGTGAGAAGTGTACTGTGGTCATCCTAGTTTCCTCCCAGATTTAACCAGTAATTACACAGTGGATACACAAGAATTGTCTTGTGTAAGGACAGGCCTCTTTTTGCACATTCACCCCCATGTTTTTGGACTGATGCTGCTGATTTTTCGACTCTAAGAGTACCCTGAGGCCTGCTGACCAGACCTCAGTGCCAGTGTACCGACCGTATACAATTTGAATGTCGAATTGGATGCATCCAATTGGCAAGGGGTGACTTACTTATAAGTCCCTGGTATATGGTACCCCAGGATAACCAGCGCATGCAAGGTAAAGTGTCCACTGAGGTGCAGCACTAGTTGTGCCACCCTGTGTGTGACAAAGCAAAAAGTGGCTCCCATCCTGCCACTCCAGACTGGAGGAGCAGTCTTTAGTCTGCCAGTTCAACTCTGCCATTCACCCCAATTGGCAAAACCACCCTATCTGTTAACATTATATGTAAGCCTCTCCTAAGGAAGGCCTATAGAGCCCAATGGCAAGGAGCTGTATGTTAAGTATGACATATATATTTTTAATATGTCTTAACAGCAACATTCCCAAATGTTGTTTTGTTGTGGATACGTTAGTAGCCCCGTTACTAACACAGGGTTACAGTTGGCACCCTAACCCAGCTAACTCCTGAAAGGGACTACCTAACTATGGGGGTCATTCCGAGTTTGGCGGGTGGCGGAGGCCCTATTAAGACTTCACTGCAGGGCCGGCGGGCGGAAACACTGTTTGCTCCTGCCGGCCATGTGGTGAAGAGGGCCTTAACATTGACACCTGCTCTGAATCGAGCCAGCGCCAATGTGGTGGTGTAGTGAGTGCAGGAGCACTCGTGCATTTCACTGCCCGTAATTCTGGCAGTGAAATGCCTGACAGGGCTGTGCATGGGGGCCCCTGCACTGCCCATTCAGGGGCTTTCATGGGGCCCCCGGCACCCCATTCCGCCTGCTTTTCCACAGTGGTGTGAACCGCCATGGAAAAGCTGGCGGAATGGAACTCGTAATTCAGTGGGCAGTGCTGCCCTGGCCCTTACAACCGCCAGGTTGGAGACTGACTCCAGCCTGGAGGTGTCAGCAGTATTACAGCGGTGTTTCAGTCACAGTCAGAATGTGGCGGATCGGACCGCCACTACCGCAGTGATCTGATGGCCACCTCGAGTCTGGCGGTATCAAGACCGCCAGACTCGGAATGACCCCCTGAGTCATGTAAGGTATCAAATTAATCCTGGCATTAAACCCGACCTGATGCCCAAATTGAATTTAATACCACAGTTAAAGGTTAGCAACTTTTAGAAAGTTGCCACTCTGTGCTTCAGTTATCCCAGTGGCCTCACAAAGTCCCTGGCACACAGACCGCTTTCTGACCACCAGGGGAGAAATGTGATGTACGCCCGAGCCCAGGAACAAAGGCATCCTCTCTCGGGATGGTCACTCCGGGTGTTAGCCCAAAAGGCGAGCTTCAGAGGGGAAGCTGCCTTTGAAAGGGAAGTAGTGCCAACACCCCTGAGGAGGATGCCCTTTGTTCTTGCAGAAAAAGTGGAGACCCGGCCAAGGAGGGAAAAATCGCCTCCAAACTGGTTTTAGTGGGCATGTGGTCCTGTCGTAACCACACCTCTCGTGTAGGCTACCAAGCTTCTGGTGACTGAAGAAGGGTCGTGCCATCTTGAAAGGGCCAAGAATGTGGCACTCTGGGATAGCCAGCTGCCACACATCACAGGAACTTCAGCACTAGGTAGGAAGGGACCCAGTAGCCCATTGCCTAGCGACTGCCTTGTCCCCTCTGGGCACTTTCGTGGAATAAGTATGGCACCCCCCGCACCTTGACCGTGAGACCACGATGGAATCAGAGAGAGGACAGAAGAATGACTGCCCTGCTGCCCTTGGACTCGCACAAAGAGTTTGCACCATCGGAAGGACTGCACATTCTGCACTTTAGGCTATCAACGTTTGGACTGTGCATGATGCTCCTGGCTTGGGAAAAAAGTTGGTTCCCAGCCCCATCCCAGAGCAGTGACTTTAAGAGTTGAAGAAGCTCAAACCAACAACTTGGTAGCCAATGCAGGAGTTTTGCCACTACCAGTCGCCGGGCACTCAAGAGGACAAATCTGAGAAAGCCAAAAGTTGCTCCCAAGTCTGCTTGACCAAGGAGTGCTATTCAAGGCTGGATTCATTGCACCCAAAGGACACTAACCCCCACCTAAGGATTTTGCTCCAATTGTTGTGCAGACTGATCAGTAGCCCAGCATCAGTTGGCCAGCTACTGCAATGTAGAGGACTTTGAGGGACCAGAATCTCTGTGGCCAAGATTGACCCTCTTCACACGTGGAGCGATGAGCAACCACAAAGACATCCCCGTCGACTGCCCCAAAACCAGAGCTTCCTTTGAGCATCTTTTGCCTGCATCCCTCAGCATCAGGACCACTCCATTGATGTCTATGGCAGCCGTCATGTAAAGTTTGGATCTTGCCTTAAAAACACTCTGGTGGCCAGGTAACTGTCCAAAGTGTCCACTCTGGCCCGTTAGACCTCTGTCCAGCCGGAATTGGTCAAACAGCCTGGGCCGGAGTAGTCAAACCAACTATTTCAAGCTTTTCAAAAGTTTCCAAAGTCTTTGTTGCTTGTTTGCATTTGCATTTAAAAGTAATAACATCTGAAACCTATATCTCCGAAACCCTCTGGTGGATTTTGCTCATCAAGAACTCAAAAAACTCATAAAAATGTAATGTATTTTTATAAGTTGGTTTCTTCTTTCTTTCGTGTGTTGTGACTTTATTTTGGTGTTTGTTGTTGGCAAATGCTTTACACATACTTTCTTTGCCAGGCCTTACTGCTTGCAGCCATAGCTACCCAGGGTTGAGCTTAAGGTGAAGTAAACAAGCCTGACTGGACCCAAAAAGGTATTTGTGAATGTACTACACAATAAGGCCACTCAGACATATCATATAGTAAACCCAAATCCTCACATCTTGGCATAATATGCATTTCCTTTCAAGTGTTCCCCAAATGTTACTGGGTGGCTAAACAGACCTGTCAAGTAATGTGAAGAAGAGTGCACTCAGCCCCCACACTGCATATTCTTTGGAATTAAGAGGATTCATCACTGCTTATTCAGATCAGCCTATGGTTTCCTCCTGTGAACTATTTCACAACTTTATTACACCTATTCATGGCTAAACGTCGGCTGGGCGAAGCTGAGGAGCCAATGCAAATTAGCACCCAGGAGCTTCAGACAGCGAGCAAGTTGCTTTATAAAAGTTACATTTCTTTAATGTAAATGAAAAATCTGGCTTCACAGTTGAATTACATTTTTAATAACTATAAAAAAGTGTTGTTTTTATTTTTAGCTGGTCCTATTCCTCAGATACAGTTATAGTATTTAATTAATATTGCTTGTTTCTCAATGGGCTGTCCAACCTTCCTACAGTGAAATATAGCTTTTAGATGCTAGTCACTGTAAAGACCTGTTAACATTACATTGCTACATGTTTTACTTTTAAATATTATGCATCCTGTCTTGTGGGCAACAAGGCCTACATAGGGGCGACATTAATATTTAAATTCAAGGTTAATTTTGACCTTCAAATGGTTTGTTTTGAGAGAACAGTTTGCAGTTTTTACACTGCTAGAGTCAGGCTACAAAGGTAGGCCTGAAGCCATGTTTACCCTGCCACTTTAGTCAATGGCACACTAGGCGCTGCAGTCCACTGATGGCATTTAATTTTCAGGTCCTGAGCACACTTTGTACCATATACTAGGGACTTTTAGGAAAGTTAAATATACCAATTAGGAGTATGCCAATTCAGCCATGTTTAAAGGGGGAGCTCAGGCACGATACTAGTGGTTAGTAGGGGTAAAGCGTTATAAAGCCATTAAAATGTAGGGTCCAACAAATGGTGAAAAATTCAGGGTGACCACGCAGAAAAGGTTGATTTCCTACACATAATATTTCTAGCTTATCACTACAGACCCCTCATTAGTTTAGTATCTTTTTCTTCTCTTTGTTATTAAAATAATGTTTATAAAATCCTCTAGGTTTTTCAGTCAAATTCTGAACTCTCCTTTTGGGTTTTAACATAGTACATATAACAGTGGCATTTCACAGAGGCCAGTCTCACAAAGGACATTCTACTAATTTGGTGTGTACATCAGATTAGCTTTTCTTCGTAAAATAATGAGATTAAGACTGAAAGGATGAGGGAAGGGGAATTTTCATAACTGTTCAGAGTATTTCTGAAAAATCAATACAATAATATAAAAAAGACTGATAGGATACTGTGGCAACAGACAACATTAAACTGTTGAAAGAAAATGCAAAGGTTATGAATTCAAAACCTACTAGAAGAATTTTGTCTCGTTTATTCACATTTCCTTTTTTTTTGTACTTTTCCCATACTGTGACCCTTAGCAGTGGACTCTAGACAATTCAAACAAACAGCATGTAGTTTTTCTTTGATCCCTCTTCCATTGAGAAGCTGATAGCGCTGATCAGAACTGGGAGGTTAAGTATCAGTAGTTTTGTCCACTGAGGGCACAGCTGTAGAAGACATATTCTCACATGGAAACTACAAAAGTAGCGGCAGTAGAGAGATCGCCTACAGTGAGAATTGAGGAGCTTTGAATGGTGAGGCAAGATAGTGGAGGGCCAAGCGCAATTGCGCAAAATGGGAATTAATTATCTCAGTAAATGTACATGCATGCAGCCACTTCTGCCTGCATCTCCTCTGACCTCAGAGGCCTAGAGACTAGTGATGGTCCAGCAGAATAGCCACTAAATCTTATCCCAGTGAGTGCTAGGTCATAATATAGGGTGACCAGATTTCAAAGCTTAAAAGTGTCACATTAAGGTGAATCAAATGCAACTTTTAAACACAATTATCCTCTCTGTTAATTAAACTGATTTCTGCTATGGGCTGCTAACTAGCACAGCAGCACATACAAATTTGCCTCCCCATTGGTTCAGTCTACCATTTCTTTAAAAAAAAAAAAAAACAGGCAATTTCCCAGGACATATTTTGAAAACTGGGACTGTCCCAGCAAATCTGGAACCCCTGGTCACACTATACATGCAGGGTTTCAGGTATGACTTTTCAAAGTTCATATAATGACCCTACTTCCGCAGAAGATCCACAACCGTTTTGGCTTGCTCACCGAAGAGAGAGTGTGGGCCACAAAGTGATCTCTAGAAGGATGGAAAATCCCTTTAAGAGATATCATGATCTTAGTGACACTCAGAATGGAGTTTAGTTTAGTTTAAAGTGAGGGCAACAATAAAACTTGCAATATTCTAAGAACACCACTAACCACAAGAACCACTGAAGCACCTGAATTAGAACATTCAGATATTCATCCTAGAAATAGAGGTACATCAGCAATTTCCAGAGGAAATCCAGAGTATGATGTGTTGCAGTCAGACTGTTTGAAAGTGGGTAGTGGAAACCAACAGTGATCCACGTTGGGATCACTGCTTTCTTCAGTAAGTGCACCTAAATCCATCCCTCAAGGCAGGTCCTTTATCCAATATGCTGAGGAAAGTGACAGGGCTGATCAATACAAAAGCCTAACAGTGCCAGTATGGGCCGTAGCTCTGAAAACTCTCTAATAGCCACATGTATCAAACTGAAGCCTTTCAGGTCTGAAGAAGACTTTCCAATGAATGAATATAATGTTGGGATCTTGGTAAGTAGACTAAAGCTCAGATTCTAATTATTTTTGTCATACATATCTGTCCCTAAATTCTTAAATTCCTTTTCACATTTACCAGTCCCCCTCTTTTGTCGAGGTTAATTTCACCATTATTGAGAAGAATGGACCTAGCAGCTCTGTGCAGGGTAATTTTATCCAGTTACTAGAATGCAGTTTTCTAGGAAGATGTTTGGGAAAACATGCAATTTGGTGTAATTCTGTTCATCCATTGTTTCTATTTCACTTCTCAAAATTCCTTTGTGAAATTGCATGGGGAAAAACACGTTTTGGAACCTCCCCTGTTTCTTGGCCCCACTGTACAGATCATCCCAAATTTTCTAGGAAGAAGCTAAGTGAATGAACCTTTTGTCTTTGAAAGTTTCGGGAAGATTCATCAAAGAGCATCAGCAAAACAAAAAATGCTCTTCCTATGGAAACTCTGACCTGTCTGTACCTACACAGTGACAACTGCCAATCTCTGAAGCTGATCTCTGCCTCCTGAGGAGTTTGCTCTCAGTTAATAGGCCTGGGAAAGCACCTGAAAATGTAATCAAACATAGAGATTTTGATCACTGCATATGATAATAGTTATATCCACAGACAGCGCTAAATATCAGTTGCTCTCACTAATATCTCAATGTGGTAAAAAATGTTAAACAAAATATTTTGACACAATTTTAACTATCCCTTCTCCCTTTAGTTAAGCAGCGTCTATCTGGGAACCCAGTTGAGTAACTGTGCAGGGTTTGGTATTGGCTAAGATTGATAGGGCTAGTGACTTATTTGTTTATGTGTCAAAATGCCCACTTGAATCTGTCAAGACAGCATTTCCTTTGGCTTAAAGTGGGACGTCTTATACATAAGGTTTGAATCTACCCCAGCCAAGCTATATTGCAGCACATGTACATCAGTTCAAGTCTAAGCTATCTTGGAACACATCACAGGTTCGAGCCTTGTGCCTGATGCAGAGCAGGTCTGCCGCGCCAGCAGTAAAATAGGTCATGTACTGGGGTTTTCTGTGTTACTATGCTTTTGGTGTAGTGTCCCAGTTTCCCTGTTTTTCATGTGCAGGAAACTGAAGAAGCATCTGTTTCGTAAATTGTATCTGATAGAGACTTCTAGTTGCAGATTCCTTACCTTAGAATTTCGCCCAGGTGTACACTGGATCTGGAGCTTTTTCTTCAAGCAAGTACCCTTTTGCGTCATTAGGTGGCGTCGGTCGGGTGATTTTTGGTGCGTTGAGGATGTCCCTGAAGAGCGGTTTCAAGTCTTGCGAGGCCTGTCACTGCATCATGTCGGTGGCGGATCCGCACCGGGTCTGTTAGTGGTGCCTGGAGCGCGAGTGCAATGAAGACCCGAAGTCGTGCTCCGAGTGCCAGGCCAATCACTTGAAGGCCTTGAAGGAGCGTTCCCTCAAGCTTATCGAGGCCCGGTGCTCAACTCTGCATCGTTACCGGTCTCGCTCTAGAGGAAGGCCACAAGATCGTTTACAGAGTCACCACCGTTCGTTGTCCTCCAAGTCTTCGGGTAAGAAGAAAAAGTAGTCGTTGAAGGCTAGGCATCCTTCGACTTTGCCCCGTTGCTCGGCTGATGCAACGCGGAAGGCACGTTGGCGCTCTAGGTCTCTGTCCTAGGAGCCTATTTCTGGGTCCGCTCCACGCCTCCCCAACTTTCCGGGAGTCAGAGCGACCCCTGCTCTATTAAAATAATTTTATGAGGCCATGCATCTCATTTTTGGGCAGGCCGACCTCTCTTTGGTGCCTTTGGGCACTGGGGGTTCGGATGGGGGCCCATTCGGGTTCCGCGCCAGTTTCTCTGGCCTTGAAGGGCTCCTCTGGATCTGCTATCGAATCTGTGCCGACGCCGGTTGTACCATCAAGACCTTCCCTGGCGCCGGTTCAGCCGCCAATGCACCCGACGTCGGTTGTGCCCAAGATCGACGTCAATCCGGGCCTGTGCTCTGTGTAAACTCAGTATGCAAATTAGGCTAATTATAATTGGCTAAGTCAACCTACCTATAAGTCCCTAGTATATGGTAGGGCAGGTAGGTTTAGGGGCCCCAGCATAGGTAGTGCACCCATAGGTGCACTGCTGAGGTGCCCAGTGTCATTTTAAAGGCAGGCCTGACTTACTGGCTGCTTTTAAATTAAAGTTACATGCAAATTCGACTTTGGAATTAAAAGTAGTTCCAAAGTCTTAAACTACCTTATTTTTACATGTGTCACCCCTAAGGTGTGCCCTATGTGCCCCTAGGGCTGGGCGCCATGTAACTATAAGCAGGGACCTTATAAAACTATTTTTATAAGCCCTGGTGAGGTAAAACAGCCAAATTGGTTTTTCCCGCATTGTAGTGAATGGCCTCCATAGGCTAGAATGGGGGGACTTTATTTTAATTTTAAAAGTCCCCTTAAGTAACAGATACCAGTTAATTAATTGTTATAATAAATCCCACAACATCCAGTTGTTGGATTTAATATAACTTGTTCAGGTAAAGAATTTTAAACTTTACCTGAAAAGTTGCCAACTTCAGCTCTGCAGTGTTTTTGCTGCTGTGCTCTGATTGGCCAGGCTGCCTTGATGAGGTGTGAAGTGGCCTGGCTCCACACAAAGAGATGTGCCTGGGGTAGGAGATCTCCCCTCAGCAGATGGTGAAGCAGGAAGGGGGAGGGCTGCCAAACTGGTCTTCAAAGGCAGGGAAGGACATTTGGAGCAACCCAGCAACACCCTCACATTCTGCAAACCCAGACAATTAGGTGCCCCCTTGATTAGATTAGGAGAGGGCAGGAGAGGGGTGTGTTAAGGATTTTTAGCCACACCAGTGGGTGGGCCCAGCCAGATGTAACCTCCAAAAATTGCTTTCAGCCATGAGTGGATTTTTGAGGGATGTTGCTCCCTGGGATTGATTTTTGCACACTTCCCAGGAAGTGGTCATCACAGGGGGAAGGACCCTGCACCTAATTGGAGAACCAGGACCCCCCTGTTTTTCACCCAGGAGCAGGGATAAAACTGGCAGACCTGCACCCACACCTCAGATCCCTATCAGATTCCAACAAGGAAGAACTACAGGAGAAGAAAGAATGCCCTGCTGGACCCCCGAACTGCACCTGGACACTGCACTCTGGAGGACTGCACCAGCTGCACACTTGGGCTTCACCACTAAAAGGACTTTACCTGTCTTCTACTGCTTCAAGAAGGGACTCCCTGTTTGCTACAGGTACAAAGGAGCTGCCCAGAGTCCCATGCATCAAGTCCTGCAAGCAGAGCCCAGCTGTCCAACGTCCAGTGGCCATTTGAGGATTCTGACTAGGTGCATTCTGGGAATTGTAGTCCCAACTCCCAAGGAGCAACTCAGAGCTTCTGGAACCTTGAATCAAGTTGTGGACGCTTCAAGGACACAAAAAGGACCTCTGAAAGAAGATCCAGAAGTTTGAAGAAGTTTGGAGCAACTCCATAGCTCCAAGCCTTCCTAGTCCATGCCCCCCATCTCAGACCAGTTGGCGGCAGGATTCGCCATCATCTGCCCCACTGGGAATCCATCACTACGAACAGGTGGGTTTTGCAGATCGTCTGTAGGGGCTACTCCCTCCCCTTCGAGATTGCTTCTCCTCCCATGCCTCCATCCTACAGTCACTTATCGAAGGATCATCTGGCACTTCTCCGCGAGGAAGTTGCAGCTCTCTTGGCCAAGGGAGCCATAGCGAGGGTCCCTGTGCCAGAAGTAGGTTGTGGTTGTTATTCTTGCTACTTTCTGGTGCCCAAAAAGGACAAGGGCTTACGTCCTATCCTAGACCTTCGGGTCCTCGATCTCTTTCTCAAAAAGAAGACGTTTAAAATGCTCACCCTAGCTCAGATCCTATCTGCTTTGGACCCAGGAGACTGGATGGTAGCATTGGACTTGCAAGACGCTTATTTCCATATCCCCGTCTTGTCTGCCCCCAGACATTACCTATGATTTGTGGTAGGTCATGAGCACCTTCAATTTATCGTGTTTCCCTTCGGTCTTACCAGCGCCCCTCGGGTGTTCACAAAAGTAATGGCAGTGGTTGCAGCTCATCTGTGCAGGTTGAGGGATTTCAGCCTTCTTCTACCTCGACGACTGGCTGTTGAAGGCGGACATGTCTCAGAAAGTTGTCTCCCACCTTCAGACTACGGCGAACCTCCTGCACACACTGGGGTTCAATATAAACGTGCCGAACTCACACCTGACTCCCTCTCAGATGCTCCCTTTCATTAGAGCTGTTCTGGACTGTAGGAAGTTGGCTCTGTATATACTATCTCAAAGTGAGAGATAGTGTGCACAGAGTCCAAGGGTTCCCCTTAGAGGTAAGATAGTGGCAAAATTAGATAATTCTAATGCTCTAAATTGTGGTAGTTTGGTCGATCAGTAGGCTTACCAGAGGGTAGTGTTAAGCATTTGTTGTACACACACATGCAATAAGTGAGGAACACACACTCAAAGACTTAACTCCAGGCCAATATTTTTTTATATAGAAAAATATATTTTCTTAATTAATTTTTAGAACCACAAGTTCAAGATTTGAAGTAAATACAAGCAACGTATTCAGCACAGGTAAGTTAGGAACTTCGAATTAGAGCAATAGCATACACACTTTTAGTAAAAATGGCAATAAGGTATTTTAAAAGTGGACACTTAGTGCAAAAATCAACAGTTCCTGGGAGAGGTAAGTAATGGTTAGTTTGTCAGGTAAGTAAGACACTTACAAGTCTGAGTTCTTGGGCATAGGCAGCCCACCGTTAGGGGTTCAAGGCAACCCCAAAGTCACTGCACCAGCAACAAAGGGCCGGTCAGGTGCAGAGGTCAAAGGAGGGCCCAAAACACATATGCGCCTATGAAGAACAGGGGTGCTCCGGTTCCAGCCTGCCAACAGGTAAGTACCTGCTCCTTTGGAGGGCAGACCAGGGGGGGTTTGTAGAGCACTGGGGGGAGGACACAAGTAAGCACACAAAACACACCCTCAGCTGCACAGGAGCAGCCGGGTGCAGTGTACAAAGCAGGCGTCGGGTTTTGTATTAGAATCAATGGAGGGACCCGGGGGTCACTAGCGGTGCAGGCAGGGCACAGGGGGGCTTCTTGGGCCAGCCACCAACTGGGCTAGGCAGAGGGTCACCTGGGGGACACTCCTGCACTGAGGTTTAGTTCCTTCTGGTCCTGGGGGCTGCGGGTGCAGTGCTTGGTCCAGGCGTTGGGTTCCTTGTTACAGGCAGTCGCGGTCACGGGGAGCCTCTGGATTCTCTCTGCATGCATTGCTGTGGGGCTCCAGGGGGTCGTCTCGGGTTACTCACGAGGTCGCAGTCGCCTGGGAGTCCTCCCTGTAGTCGGGTGCAGAGGGTGAAGTTTCACGCTTCCGGTGGGAAGAGTGAAGTCTTTAAAAGTTGCAAAGTTGTTGCTGTTTTTGAACTGAGCTGCTGTTCACGGGCGTTTCTTGGTCCTTCGGGTTCAGGGCAGTCCTCTGAGGCTTCAGAGGTCGCTGGTCCCTGTCGGATGCGTCGCTGTGCAGGTTCTTTGCAGGGCTTTTTCTTGTTGTAGGTTGCAGGAATCTGATTTCCTAGGTTCTGGGGTGCCCCTAAATAATGAATTTAGGGGTGTTACACCCTCTTTGTGCCTCCTTCCTGAGGGGTGGGGGGGCATATCCCTAATCTTATTGGGGGAATCCTCCAATCTCAAGATGGAGAACTTCTAAAGGCTGGGATCACCTCAGCTCAGGACACCTTAAGGGCTGTCCTGACTGGAGGTGGTGATTCCTTGTTTTTTCTCCTTATCTCCTCCAGCCTTGCGGCCAAAAGTGGGGGCAGTGGGCGGAGGGGCGGGCATCTCCACTAGCTTGGATGCCCTGGGGTGCTGTAACAAAAGGCATGAGCCTTTGAGGCTCACCGCTGGGTGTTAGTTCCTGCAGGGGGAGGTGAGAAGCACCTCCACCCAGTGCAGGCTTTGTTTCTGTCCTCAGAGAGCACAAAGGCTCTCACCCCAGGGGGGCAAAAACTCATCTCAGTGGCAGGCTGGCACCGACTAGTCAGTCCTGCACTGAAGGATTGGGTAAATTACAGGGGGCATCTTCTAAGATGCCCTCTGTGTGCATTTTGTAATAAATCCAACACTGGCATCAGTGTGGGTTTATTATTCTGAGAACCTTGATATTGAACTTCCCAGTATTCAGTGTAGCCATTATGGAACTATGGAGTTCGTTTTTGACAAACTCCTAGACCATATACTTAACATGGCCACAACTGTACTTACAATGTCTAAGAATAGACTTAGACACTGTAGGGGCATATTGCTCATGCGGCTATGCCATCACCTGTGGTATAGTGCACCCTGCCTTAGGACTGTAAGGCCTGCTAGAGGGGTGACTTACCTATGCCACAGGCCGTATTTTGTGTGCATGGCACCCTGAGGGTGATGTCATGTCGACTTTGCCTTTTTCTCCCCACCAACAAACACAATATGCAATGGCAGCGTGCATGTGTTAAGTGAGGGGTCCCTAAGGGTGGCACAACACATGCTGGTGCCCTTAGAGACCTTCCCTGGTCATAGGGCCCTTGGTACCACTGGTACCTTTTACAAGGGACTTATCTGCGTGCCAGGGGTGTCCCAATTGTGGAAACAATGGTCAATTTTAAGTGAAAGAACACTGGTGCTAGGGCCTGGTTAGCGGGGTCCCAGCACACTTCAGTCAAGTCAGCATCAATATCAGGCAAAAAGTGGGGGGTATCTGCAACAGGGAGCCATTTTCCTACAAAACCACAGTGCAGTTTTGGGCCTATCCTCCCGAAAAGAGAGTTCAGGATATTCAGGCTGATTCTGATATTTTAGCCTCTATCCTGGGTTTCGGTGAGAATGACTCTGAGGCTGCTGGGCATCATGGCCTCCTGCATCCTGCTGTAACACATGCCAGACGGCCTATGTGGGCTCTGCAGTGGGACTTGAAGTTCCAGTTGGCGCAGCATCAGGGGAATCTCTCCAACATGGTCCGGATCTCAGAGAGGTCTGCTAAAGACCTACAGTGGTGTCTTTCGAATCATGATTGGGTCAGAGGCAGATCCCGCTCCCTTCCCTGACCAGATCTGACAGTAGTGACAGACATGTCAGTCCTGGGATGGGGCGGCCACATGGGATAGGCGGAGATCAGAGGCCTCTGGTCACCGGCAGAGTCTGGACTCCACATCAGTCTTCTGGAGCTCCAGGTGAACAGGCTTGTATTAAAAGCATTCCTTCTCTCTCTGAAAGGGAAAGTGGTGCAGGTGTTCACAGACAACACTACTGCCATGTGGTACTGCAACAAACAGGGCGGAGTGAGGTCCTGAACCCTTTGTCAGGAGGAGCTGCGCCTCAGGTAATGGCTGGCACATCAGGGCATTACCCTGATGGTTCAACATCTGGCGGGCTTTCTGAACTTCCGAGCAGACTAACTCAGCTGTCTGTGCATAGCTGATCACGAATGGCGTCTCCATCCGGAGGTGACGCAAGGTCACTTTCAGAAGTGAGGAGAGCCTTGGTTAGATATGTTCGCCTCCGCAGAGAACGTGCAATGACAGTTGTTTTGTGCGTTGGAGTTTCGAAGGCGGCACTCGATTGGCGATGCATTTCATCTCGAGTAGAACTCTGGCCTCCTTTACGCCTTCCAGCCTATACCACTTCTCTCCAGAGTTCTGAAGAAGATCAAGAATGGCCGGGCCCAAGTAATCCTAGTGGCTCCGGACTGGGCACGAAGAGTATGGTATCCAGAGGTACAGAGCATGGCCACAGATCCTCCAGTCAGACTGCCCCTTCAGGAGGATCTTCTGTCACAGCAGCAGGGAACGGTTCTCTACCCGAACCTGTCCAATCTTTGCCTTAATGTGTGGAGATTGAGCAGTGGCAGTTGATGGCTTTTGACCTTCCCTCTATATTCTGTGATGTTATCTTGGCAGCCAGGCATCCCTCCTCCAACAGTATACACCTGTCATTGGCATAGATTTGTGGCATGGTGTACCAACAAATCTGTTGATTCCCTCTCTGCGCCTCTTTCTGAGGTTCTTTTGCCATCACCTCTGCTTGTAGAATGAGTGAGCTTCAGGGTCTTTCTTCAAAGCCCCCTTTTTTGCCTGTGCACCCTGACAAAGTGGTGTTACGCACTAGGGCCTCATTCCTTTCCAAAGTTGTTACGCCTTTTCATGTAGGCCAATCCATCACTTTTCCTTCTTTTTACGCACCCCCACGTCCTTCTCATGAAGAGGAGAGACTCCACCGCCTAGATCCAAAAATAACGTTGGCGTTCTACCTCAATGGTACTAAAGATTTCCGGGTGGACGATCAACTCTCTGTTAGATATGTGGGTACAAAGAAAGGGGAGGCAGTGGAAAAGCGCACCTTCTCACAATGGGTGCTACTTTGCATCAAAATGTGCTACGCTTTGGCAAAGAAGCAACCCCCTGAGGGCTTGCGTGCTCATTCCCCCAAAGCAACTGCTGCTTCCTCAGCATTAGCACGCGGAGTTCCTGTCCTGGATATCTGTCAGGCAGCAACGTAGGCACCCCTGCACACATTTACAAAACATTACGGCCTGGATAGTCAGGTCCGCAGAGACAGCTACTTTGGTCGTTCCGCCCTGCAGGACCTCCTACTATAATCTTGGTTCCCATCCCACCTCCGAGGATGGCATTGCTGGGGAAACTATTCTAAGGTAAGGAATCTGCAACTAGAAGTGTCAATCAGATGAACAAGTTTCTTACCCTCGGTAACGATTTATCTGGTAAAGACATATTCTAGTTGCAGATTCCTTACCTCCCCGCTTGCAAACTGATTTCTAATGACAGGGATTCCCCATTCAGAGCCTTATCTCTGGCGCACCATTTTCAGAGTTCTTCATGGCTCTGTGATTTGGCGTGGAAAGTTGTGAAAAGAAAATGACGTCACCACGCAGAGGTGGTGTCTACGTATGACTCCCGATCGTCAACACTGCGGCCACAACTCCAACAACTCCCGCAGAGTCGACAGGAGTCATCTAACGACACGCAAGGGTACTACTCTAAAAAAAAAATCTCCGGATCCAGTCTGACGCCTGGGGGAAATTCTAAGGTAAGGAATCTGCAACTAGAATATGTCTCTACCAGATAAATCATTACCGAAGGTAAGTAACTTGTTCTTTATGTGCATTGGACCTTTGGAACAATGGTGTCTCTGCAGGGGATGAGACTTAGTTGCAGTAGAGGAAGGCCTTTACAGACTTTCGTTATAAACTATGGGTTTTTGGAATACAAAGATTAGCACTCCTGTAGTACTATTTTACATACTCTTGCATGCTTTGTGCATTTGCCCGAAAACAGTGAGTTAGGTATTCCAGGAGTGATACACAAAGGCATTAAAGAGTCATAAAAGAGAACTCCTTTAGCACCAGTTCCCATACTCATAAATGCTTTTGTGAATCTGCCTAGATGTTTTATATATTCCTTTGGTTTTGTAACATTTATTTGTATAAATTCAGCTTTTGTGCCCATAGTTGAAGTATCTTTTGATCCTGTTTTTACAAGGCTCCTTACGCATTCCAAACCTGTTTGCGTTTGTCTTTTTTATATATTGTTTACAAATTGTGCATGGAAATGAAAAGTATGATCCTATCATTTTCTTTACATATTATCTCTTTCTCTTTAGCTCAGAGTATTATGTAGACGATCCTCCTCGCGTCGTCCTGAACAAGCTGGAAAAACTGGGTTATCGATTTGTTAGCATGACAGGAGTTGGACAAACACTTGTATGGTGTCTCCATAAGCAAGAGGACCCACCAATAAGATGTATTCCCAACTCTTATGATTGATTACCAATGCACCAGAACTACATTAAAGCTGATGGATTTGTTTATTGTGTCCAAGGTCTAACCAATATTCAGAATATAAATGGTGGAAAAAATTATGGTAAAAAGAGAATGCCTATATAATGGTTATATGAACTCAACAAGTAAGGATAGTAACATTTCTTAAAATAACCACTGTTTTAGTAGGCAGGCAAAATGGAGGCTAAACATTAAAGACTGCCTCACATCAAGTGGCATATTTTCATTAGAAAGAAAATATTGTATACATTATATTCTAGAGCTCAATTTACGCTTTCCATATTAATGCTTTGAGGAACTGTTAAGCAAGTATACTGTCACGTTCTTATAAAAGTCACAAAGGACAGGTGTAGTAGTGACCCATGTTACCTGAAGAGAACGGTGCTTTGACACCGATCCTCTAATTATCAGAATTCTATTACTTAGAAGTGGTGTGATCCCACCGTACCAGCATTACCTTTCAGACTCTGCCCTTGAGTACCCAGAAGGCTCGATAACACACTTAACAGGGTTGCATTTGCTGTTCATTGGACCTCACAATTAAACTACTTGATTTTCACCATAGGGTATCACCCAGAGACAAGGGTATTTGGCCACTGCCCATAACTGGTGCTCAGCTCAGTTTGGGTTTCGTGGTTTAGCTGAAAAAGGTCTTGCTGATATCATTAAAACCAAGGAAACCTGATATGTAGAACTGTTGCATAAAGAGAAGTAAACATGCAACGAAACAGAAAATAATTAGATCTAAACTGAATGCCAGTGGTTAAAAAGGGGTTAAAACCAATCCGCTAGCATCCTTTTAATAAGAGCTTATCAAGTACCCAAGTTCATAGGGGAGCTCCTGAAGAGGGACCTTAGGACTTGCCTAAGAACTTTAGTCTAAAGTCCCCATACCAGAGAGTGCACAAGAACCCAAAATTAACACATTCCAATTAGCAGGGGTTGTAATGACATCAAAGTGGAATTGGTCTAAAAAAATTGAAAGCCAATTTCAGACATGCTGATACAGTCAATTGGCGAAGAAGCGTTGAGAACAAAAAGCATGTTATGAAGACTATGAAACTTTGTGGCTTTTGATAAGATGAGAAACCAATAGTTTTTACTATTTTATTAAACTTTATATATAATTTCATATTGTTCTTACTGTGTCCTTATTTTTTAAAATTGAGTTTGAAGGAAGAGATGGCCCACTTTCGAAAGAATTATCCATGCACAGACTTGAAATTCCTATTTAATTGACAAATACATTCTTAAATATGCCAGGAACAAGAGCGATGACTAGGTCGACTAAGAACTGCAGGCTGGGGTCAGTCAATGCCATCATTTAACACCACATTTTTTACATTCTTGTTACAACACAAAGTATAAAAGCAGTACCATAAGTCGTGAGATGGCAACCTGCATATTGATTGTACAAATAGTCCTAAAAATGCTGTAATAAAGTATTTGCAATTTTACATTGAAATGTTCAATGTCATGGCGTTGTACAGTTCATTTCACAGAAGATATAAAAGACACCATACAATCGAGACATGATTACCGGTAATTCTAAGGCTAGAGTGACTTTCTTGTATTTGTCTTCGTCAGGGATGACCATGATGACCATGAAGAAGACTGTGTGCCTTGAAACACTTTCAATTGCAAGTAAAATACTGTATTTGATTTAACGTAGGCCACGCTGTAGCTCTGTCAGAACCGGTAAAGTCAGGTGTCCATGTGCACAAACCACATCTAAAGGTCTTTGATAAATCCATGTGATTACCATACGCTATCCTGTTTGAGAGACTTTTTGTATTTGTTGTGGTAAACTCCACTACAGCTTCTCACCAAATCAAGAGTCACCCAGAATGACGCCAACTGACCTAGTGTAAATCTTCTGGGAGATTTCACAAACCTTTCTCGCGTTCCCAGGTCAATGCATGAGTTCTTAACCCATGCCAGGTATTTCCTTTTAATTCTGGGACCTGGAGTTCCAGTTTACTAATGGCTTAAACCGGACCTTCAGAAAAGCCTGACCTGGGTGGCCTACTCAGGCATGGAATTGGGAAACTTGAGAGCGCTGTTCATCCTCGAATACATTGCAGCAGTTTTCTAAAGATTTGTGCAAAAGTTGTTTGAAGGAATTTACGGGATCAGGAACGAAATACTGAATAACATAAGAAGGTTCTATGTGAATTCATACACAGGCCAACAAAAGTTGTCTGGAACTAAAGGATCATGACTAGGTTGGAAAAAAGGGATCTAATCAGAAAGAAAGAGCAGTTTTAGTTAAGGGTCCCCTTTGTGTCACATGACCTGGCACTATAAAAAAAAGTCTGTTCTTGATGGTACAAAACTTTTCACACCTGGTCTCCTAGTATAGGAGGTTTGGCTACCCAAACGGTGATTAATTATTTTTTAGCACTGGCAGTTTAGTGGAAAACAAGTTTAACAACTCCGATAGGAGTTGACCGTGCTAACAAGTCTGGCTCTATTATTGACAGATTAATGTGCTCCAGCATTTCAACTCCGGAGCTTAAGTTGAAGATGCCTTTTGTGTGGATGTGTAAAATTGTGTTTGTCACGAGGATACTGCACAAGCTAGGAGTGTGATATCTGCTTGGTGCAGAGAGGTAGTGCGATATTTATGTGTCGAGAAAAACTGGACCTTTGCTGTAACTGGTATTTCTCTAGTGGAAGGGGTAGTGCCCTTACAGTAATGTGAAATTCGGTAAGGATGGGTAGTAAGTAATATGGAGTAAGTTAGTAGCAAATTAATATTTTAAATGAGATGAAAACGGTATTTATAAAGTGCGCAGCTACTCAAGAGTGCCCCTGCGCTGTTTGTAGTTATTTAGGAGGAGGGTTGCTAGCCGACTAATGAACCAAAAGTCAGTTCTGTAGTTTCTTGTGTGTGTGTGTGTGTGTGTGGGTGTATATATATATATATATATATATATATATATATATATATATATATATATATATATATATACACCCACACACACACACACCCTTGGGCTTAGAGGGATCCATCTATTACTGAAGTGCCCACACCTCCCTTATTAATCTGAAGGGAAACTGGTTTGATGGTCTCCCAACTCTCAAATTTGTGTTAATGCCACAGGGTGGTAAAACTGGATGGTTAGGACGTCTACCATTGGCCAATTAGCCATTTTTGAATATTCAGAAGCCAAAAGGTGCTAATCTGTGGCACTCTAACATTATATCACCCCGAGTTGAAACTCCCTACAGTGCAAATCTGACCTGCTTGCTCGCTTACCAGAAGATTCTCCAGGTTAAGAAGGACGGCCTCTGCTCTGCCCCGTGGGGCTGCATCACCCTGCTGATTCCCAGCATGAGAGTCACACATTGCTGCTGTGTCTAGAAGTCCCATGTAGATGGTTTAGTAGCTAATTGCCATAGAAGATGACTAAGGAGGAAGCCCTAGTGTGCCTGGATACAGCGTACAGGAATGCTCAGGAGGCATTCGCTGTTTCTCCCCGCCCTTACACAGGTTGCCCAGAATTTGTCTGCAATAATTACATCTGGCCCAATACTAGAAATAATTAAATGTTCATAGCCCCTTTATTTTTGCCACAAGGTGTGGAATTGCATATTGATGATTGAGTTCTTTCCTCTGCAGACATCTCCTTAGTTAACTCGGTTTAAATGGAGCATAAATGTAAATATGAAATGATGTGCTTTCTCTTTACCATGGTGTATGCCATATAATTAGTTCGTAGATTTGCAGGTGCTTTCCTCACCTGGGCCCACAATATTCTACCAGTTCCAGCCTGTCAGACTTGGAGTTCAAACAGACTCAGACTTTAGATTGGGTGCAGCAATAATTTGCTCAACAGGCATCAGTAATCGGGGTGTGCTATTGTCCATGCTGGGGACTAAAGTTTGTATGTTATCCAATTTCTATATCACTTCGAGGTCAGAGCGGGTGGTAGAATATTTTGGAAATGACTCGGAATGCACTGAACGAGGGCCACATGTATCAAGCCTTTTTGCGGTCGCAGACGGGCCGATTCACGGAATTGGTCAATTGTGACCACAAAAAGCATTTTGGTATGTGTCAAACCCAAACTGCCATTCAGTAGCATGTTACTGAATCACAATTTTGCTTTGTAACCAAATACCGATTAAGTCTTTGGGAGGGGCGTCCCTTCTAAATACCGAATTGGAATGGAATGTATTATTGTTTTGCGACCAAATTCTGGCTGCAAAACATTAGTAATTTACAGACTACCAGAGTTTATTGGTAATGTGTTTGCAAATGGGAAAGTCTTTCGGGACCCTTTGCATTGGTGAATGTTAAAAAAACGTTTGTTTAAGAGAAAACAGTAGTACAGCCTTTTCTTTTTAAATGTATCCTGCTTTCCTTTAAGGAACAAGGGTTGCGTTTCTTTTTTTTTTTTTCATTTTTTTTTTTCAGACTGCTTTATTTAAAAGCAGTCACAGATTTGGTGGTCTGCTGACCTCAGTAGGCCACCATCTCGGTGATGGCAGCAATTCCAAATGGGTTGCAAATTGCACCATACCTCATTAATATTAATGAGGTAGCTCAGTTTGTGGCTCACTTGGAATCGCTAAAGGAAACTATGAGTTTCATCCATTAGGAAAAGTGATTTCCTAACTGCATTTAGCTGTATATCGCAATTAGGTAATCTCTATTCCTAATATTGATACATCTGGCCCCAAATAAGGCAGAAAAATAACGTTGCTGCACCAGGAATGGTCGTAATTGCTTTCCCTGTTTGAGTTAAAATACTAAGTGAAGGGCTAGGTGTCTGAAGTCTTCTTTTCAGTCACAAACTTGTTCAAATTCAATATGTATTTTTATAATGTATCAAACCCAACTTGCAATTTGGTGATATATTACTGAATCTCAATTTAAGTTTGCGACATAACAATTCTGTAATTGTAAAGGGCATGTTTAGGGTGCCTCTCCCAAATACCAAATCATAGAATTAAGTGCTAATGTTTTGTAGCCAAAATACAGTCTGAAAACATTCGCACTTTACCACCAAGTCAGAGTTGCTGGCAACCGATTTGCAATGAGAATGTTTTAAACATTATTAAGAGCGGACAGAACTCACATGCACCACTGCCTACTCTTAAATATAATTGAAACATTTATTTTTTTAATTTTAAAACCCAATCTATTTTCCTTTAAAAAATGCATAAAAAATGATTGCTTTATTCAAAAGCAATCACAGACGTGATGATCTGCTGACCCCAGCAGGCCACCATCCTGGTGATGGCAGTGAATCCTAGTAGGTCACAAATTACAACCTAACTCATTAATATCCATGAGGTAGGCCGAATTGCAATCCACTACAAATTGGTATTTGCAAAAGAACCTGTTAGCACATAAAACGCTTTGCAGATTACTGCATTGGTCGAAAAAAATACTGGCCGCAAATTGTGACCAGTATTTTGTGACCAGTTGTAAATACATCTAGCCCTTAGTCTTGAAATGTGGGAGGACTTGAAAGACACCTGAACATGTTGCTGAAGGTAGAGGTTCATTAACAAACATTGAGGTGTTGATGGAGGTTCAGAATTGAGGTATATTAGCAGAGCAAGCTCTTCTGTGCTCGTTATGGCTATTAATAGGACGAGCACTGTGAGGCACAGTGTAGAGGTGCATTAGAAGCGCAGTCTGCTGCGTTTCATAGAGGAGATGCATTGGGAGAGCTGTCTACCATTTCCCATGACGAAGATACATTCGCTTGTAGAGTTTTCTAAGCTTTGGAGGACAGTGCTTGATAGCCAGAACTCTGCAAGTCTTGGAGTGGATGTGCGCTGGAAGAGCTGTCTGCAAGCTGGAGATGACTGTACCATGATGTAGATACATAAGGGTTAAGGAGCTGGAGATGCTCTTTCAGCAGCAACTTTTTAGATTCACCAAATGGCTTGCCCTGAAGAACAAGCATTGGCAAAGCCAATAGATATCCCCTATGTGATTGTGTTTTAGAAATGTTGTACACCAGTGTGGCTGTTGTTCAGCATGGCTTAAGGTTAGTGGCATGGAGTGGGGTGGGTAGACTGGAATAGGGTAGATTGGGGGTAGGGTGGTGTGGGGTAAAGTGACATAGAGTGAAGTGGTGGTAGAGTGGGATAGAATGGAGCAGGATGGGCTGGGGTAGATTGGAGTGCTGGAGCTGGGTGGGTTAGCATGCTAGATTGGAGTGGGGTGGACTAAATAGGTGGTAGAATGGGATAGAATGGGGTACATTGGAGTGGAATGGGCAGAGATTGGACTGGTGTGTTTGTGTGTGTGTGTATATATATATATATATATATATATATGTTCGATGGCATGTGTAGCTGCAGATACACATGCTGTGCATTATCCTGCCATCTGGTGTTGGGCTCGGAGTGTTACAAGTTGTTTTTCTTCGAAGAAGTCTTTTCGAGTCACGAGACCGAGGGACTCCTCCCTTTCGTCTCCATTGCGCATGGGCGTCGACTCCATCTTAGATTGTTTTCTTTCTGCCATCGGGTTCGGACGTGTTCCTCTTCGCTCCGTTTTTCGAATCGGGAAAGTTAGCTAAGCATCAAAAATTCAACGGTATTGTTTGCGCTCGGTACCGGTTTAGTGTTAGTATATCGACACTGATAGTAGAAGCGCTCCGGCGGCCCTTCGGGGCTTCCACTCTTCAGCGGGGCATGGTCGGCCCGACCGCCTCCATCGTCGAAACTAATGGACCGGACCCCCTTCCGCTTCTGCCCGAATTGCCAAGCCAAGTATCCTTATACAGACCAACACTTGGTCTGTAATCTGTGTCTATCACCGGAACACAGGGAGGATACTTGCGAGGCCTGTCGGGCATTTCGATCGAAAAAGACCCTTGTAGTGCTTTTTCTCTTGTCTAGTTTCTAAGCACTAACATAACACACTAGAAATGCACTTGTGAGGTCAAAGAAGACTTTTATTGTTATTTTATTCTTCCCCAACCACAATGTTTATGAATGAATGACGAATTAGTAGCTTTCAAGTCCGCGTTAATCAAACAAAATATATCAGTTTGCAATATACACAGCAGGTTATATTTATAAGATATTGAATGCAAAGCAAAACAAATACTTCACCGTGTAGGAACTATTTACAGCTACATCTTTCTAAGGTCTGCAAGCTGATGACCCCTGTCAGCCGCGAGAAAGAGTTTCATCTACCCACACGGGATGCTGGCAGCTGGCGCCAAGCTCCAGCACGAGGTCCGGCAGATTCGAATCTGACTCTCTGCAGCCTGTTACATTCGTTACAAAGGTGTGCCCCCTCCTCTCAGAACTGGGAAACTGAGCAAGCCTTTTGGAGACTGGCCAGGTCTCCAAGACTACTCCTGTTCCCAAGCTCAAGCGAGGAAAAAACAACACCCATGTACTCTCTCTTATCATGTCTAGTCTACTGTGAGAAAAACATCTTGGTTCTCTGGTGCAAAAACACAGCTTGGAAAAATACAGCTTGGATTCTCAACTGCAATGTCTAACTCCACGTTAAAGGCAATGGGCAGCTAACCTAAATATCAAATGCAATGTCATGTTAAAGGCAATAGGCAGCTAACCTAAATATCAAATGCAATGTATAATATCATGTCAAAGCCAATAGGCATCTAAGCTGAATACAAAATGCAATGTCTTATATCATGTCAAAGCCCATAGGCAGCTGAGCTGAATACAAAATGCAATGTATAATATCATGTCAAAGCCAATAGGCAGCCAAGCTGAATACAAAATGCAATATATAATATCATGTCAAAGTCAATAGGCAGCGGAGCTGAATACAAAATGTAATATATGATATCATGTCAAAGCCCATAGGCAGAATATCTAATAGCATGTCAAAGTCAATAGGCAGCTAAATTGAATACATCATGTCAAAGCCAATAGGAATGCAATGTCAAAGCCAATAGGCGGCTAGACTGGATACAGCATGTCAAAGCCAATAGGCAGAATACAGAATGTAATGGCTAATGCAATGTCAAAGCCCATAGGCGGCTCAACTGAATACAGAAAGTAATGGCTAATGCCATGTCAAAGCCAATAGGCAGAATACAGACTAATGCAATGTCAAAGCCCATAGGCGGCTAAACTGAACAAAACATACAATGTGCTACTGGTGAACATTGAGCAACTAATATGCGCAGTAGTGAAACACAAAGTCATTGGTCAAAACAAAATTTAACAAATGGCAGTACATTCCGCCCTTTGACCAATGAATTTTTGTTTCACATATCTCTTGTTTCAAACAAACACAAAAAACAAAAAAAACATCAGCACAAAAAAAACATTATGATCAAAGCAATCCCTGTAAAGCAATAGAAGTGAATTAACACATTGATCTCATAACTTTTCACATCAGATACATCTACATAGAAAAGACTGGGCAATTTCTATACTCTGAATGAGTCTCTAATTCAACAGTGTTAGCAATTTGATGTGGCATGAGTTCTGCTCATGTAAAGAGGCACGGTCCACCTGAAAGGTTTGCTGGAAGATAAGCAAAAGTCAGAGTTCCATACGAGAGGGAAAAAAAAAAAACACAGCTTAGTTCCATTGGAAGAATGCAATCAAACAAGTTGAACTTGAACTGAAGGCGCAGTTTGCGCAAAATGGATCCATGGTGCTGGCACTTTACTCAGCCAGGTTCAGGTTGGGGATTCGGTCCCTTCCCCGACCCCACACGCACACACCGGAAGGGGGACCACACAGCACACTCAGGGACAGTGGTGAAACGTGGTAGGATCTGCAAAAGAAACAAGTATGACTTTTCTTGCAAATAACATTTTTCATTTAAACTGCACCCTTCCTCTTTCTTTCCCTGTTTTATAATCAGCAGGACGTTTTTGAGGCCCTTTGTTACATTCTCTGCAGGTTCTGGAGGGTCACTTGGGGCTTCAGCCCACACATCAGCACTGAGGTTTTTATCTGCTGCACCACAGCTTCCCTTTTCTTGCACTGTCAGAAGGGCTGGGGCAGACTCATTCTTTACCAAACCTCCATTTACTGCATTTCTGTCAAGTTGGGCCATTCTGTCTCCAATTTGTATGAATGAATCAAATTCTTTTCTAGGTATCAGCATAATTTCGATTTTTCCTTGGTAATTTGCAACAATCACTTTCCCTAAAACCTGATCAATTTGCCATTTCTGTTCTGGTAACTTTCCTCTCCCCAACTGCTCTGTGACTGCTTGCATGACAGATTGCTTTTGTGCGTGCTGCACAGTTTTTATCAAATCTAGGGGAATGTGCATCTCTCTCATCTCTGCCCACCTGTAAGTGGCTTTTTCTCTCAGCTGTTCACATTTCTGGGGCACCCACTTAGCCATCCCCACTAAGGCAGAATTCTGGGTGTACACTTCTCTCTCTGAATTTTTCTCATTAACATCTGCAAGGTAATTGAACCAGTTAGGTGCTAAAACATTAGCAATGAACCAAAAATCAGCGTAAAAATGACACATCTCACGTAGCTCTTGCTTTAAAATCTGACACACATTATACAACGCTGTTCCTTCTCCTGTGCCAGAAAACAACATTTCAGTCAATGAATCATTAGTAAAACAAACCTGCTTTTTATCTTCAGTGGACACGAATTCAAATGGTGCACTCAATTTCACCAGTAATTCTTTTACCTGTGGTACTCTAGCCCTGTCTTGCAAGTACCAGATCCATTGTATGATTCTAGCTAGGGGCACTATTTTCTTTCCTTGTTCTTGATTTAAATGTACATAAGTATTTCCTTCTTGCACTGCGCAGAAACCTAAAGTCTGCATTATTTCATTTGCCAAATCACAAGCGCGCAACTGCATATAATTTTTCACAGTGACCATATACAAAAGTGTTAGGATTTCACTCAAATGAGGGCTATTCTTTTTCCAAAAATCAAACAAGCTAATGAAACTCGGGGTGTCTTGCTCTAAAATCCTTCGTTTTACTTGTGCATTTTGCAACGGTAACTCGTAAATCACATTCTGGTCTCTCTCGTCCGTGTTATCAGTTAAGGAATGCATTTTGTCTGCCAAAAACCCTGGCTCACACGAAAACTCAGTGCAGCTCGGAGCTGTCTTAACCCCCTCATTACTGGAATGGGACAAGAAAGATTCTTCAAAAACAGCCCTTTTATAACTTTCAGTCTTATTTTGAATTATTGTATCCTGGCTAATTTGCTCACGTAAATTCCTATTTTCATGTTCCAACTTCCTACATTTCTCCTGCATTTCTCTGTAAGCAGATAAAGGTATCCAGACCTTTCTGTCATCATTACTTCCAAAAGACACGTTTTCTACATATATACAACAGGAATTATTTCTCAAAACATTATCAGGCCTTTTAGCTACACATGCATTTTCTTCTGTAATTCCCCAAACAGAAAACAATTCACAGTTTTTCTTAGCACCATCAGGCAGTTCATCAACACATGTATTCTCAGACATGGTCTGCCGTGCTACTGTGATTCTCCAAACAGAACAATTTCTGTAATTCTCCAAACAACAAAAACAATTACACTTTTAAAGTGTGCACTTAGAAATCTACTAACTCGTCAAACCCCTTCTTAATCACCTCTTAATGACCGACCCCACGACTCCAGGTACCAATTGTAGTGCTTTTTCTCTTGTCTAGTTTCTAAGCACTAACATAACACACTAGAAATGCACTTGTGAGGTCAAAGAAGACTTTTATTGTTATTTTATTCTTCCCCAACCACAATGTTTATGAATGAATGACGAATTAGTAGCTTTCAAGTCCGCGTTAATCAAACAAAATATATCAGTTTGCAATATACACAGCAGGTTATATTTATAAGATATTGAATGCAAAGCAAAACAAATACTTCACCGTGTAGGAACTATTTACAGCTACATCTTTCTAAGGTCTGCAAGCTGATGACCCCTGTCAGCCGCGAGAAAGAGTTTCATCTACCCACACGGGATGCTGGCAGCTGGCGCCAAGCTCCAGCACGAGGTCCGGCAGATTCGAATCTGACTCTCTGCAGCCTGTTACATTCGTTACAAAGGTGTGCCCCCTCCTCTCAGACCTGGGAAACTGAGCAAGCCTTTTGGAGACTGGCCAGGTCTCCAAGACTACTCCTGTTCCCAAGCTCAAGCGAGGAAAAAACAACACCCATGTACTCTCTCTTATCATGTCTAGTCTACTGTGAGAAAAACATCTTGGTTCTCTGGTGCAAAAACACAGCTTGGAAAAATACAGCTTGGATTCTCAACTGCAATGTCTAACTCCACGTTAAAGGCAATGGGCAGCTAACCTAAATATCAAATGCAATGTCATGTTAAAGGCAATAGGCAGCTAACCTAAATATCAAATGCAATGTATAATATCATGTCAAAGCCAATAGGCATCTAAGCTGAATACAAAATGCAATGTCTTATATCATGTCAAAGCCCATAGGCAGCTGAGCTGAATACAAAATGCAATGTATAATATCATGTCAAAGCCAATAGGCAGCCAAGCTGAATACAAAATGCAATATATAATATCATGTCAAAGTCAATAGGCAGCGGAGCTGAATACAAAATGTAATATATGATATCATGTCAAAGCCCATAGGCAGAATATCTAATAGCATGTCAAAGTCAATAGGGAGCTAAATTGAATACATCATGTCAAAGCCAATAGGAATGCAATGTCAAAGCCAATAGGCGGCTAGACTGGATACAGCATGTCAAAGCCAATAGGCAGAATACAGAATGTAATGGCTAATGCAATGTCAAAGCCCATAGGCGGCTCAACTGAATACAGAAAGTAATGGCTAATGCCATGTCAAAGCCAATAGGCAGAATACAGACTAATGCAATGTCAAAGCCCATAGGCGGCTAAACTGAACAAAACATACAATGTGCTACTGGTGAACATTGAGCAACTAATATGCGCAGTAGTGAAACACAAAGTCATTGGTCAAAAAAAAAATTAACAAATGGCAGTACAACCCTACGCGATCGAAGAGCCAGAAGACTACAAATGGCATCGACACCGACAGAACAGATCGACGTCGAGGAGGAGGAAAGAATCTCCATACAAGGGACGGACTCGGACGACTCCGAAAGTGAGCTACCGATGACAGCAAAGAAAACTGTGAGTAAAACTGCCCCGTCCAAGACTCACTCTTAGATCATAAAGGCCAAGGGGATGCCACCGCCAACAGGCCATGGCTTAACCCATCAAAAACACGGTGACCAACCATCGGCACCAAAAAGGCCACACAACAGCCGAAGACATCCGACTCCGGTCGAGATACAGGCTCCGAACCATCTCGGCACCGAGACTTCGACACACCCAAGGTGAAAAAGGTTACCTCGGTACCGAAAAAAGCAGCCTTGGAGCCGAAATTAGGCTCTTACACAGAAGAGCAAGGACTTTCTGCCCAAATGCATGTACATAGATTTGAGCATTAAATAAGTATGGGGGGAACCAGACCATACCCAGAGGAGGCTGCATGTCCAGAAAGGGACTGGAAAAATTCAAATTCTTCCTCTAATTAAAATCAAAAGAAAGCTGCCATTTCAAGAGTCAGAAATGCAGCCAAAGGCAAAGGTGGCTAGAGACAAAACACCACCACCAAGGTTTTCGCCACAGCCTTCTCCACTACATTCACCACAGCTGTCCCGGGTAACAACACCCCCAATGCAGTCACCAACACATACGGGGATGACGCAGGATGACCCGGATGCATGGGACTTATTTGATGCACCGGTCTCCGACAACAGTCCAGATTGTTACCCGGCAAGGCCGTCACCTCCAGAGGACAGCACTGCATCCACGCAGGTGTTATCAAGGGCAGCTACATTCTACAATGTAGCAATGCATTCGGAGCCAATAGAGGATGACTTCCTATTTAACAGCTTGGCATCCACCCACAGTTCCTACCAAATTCTGCCAATGCTCCCAGGCATGCTCAAGCACGCAAAACAAGTCTTCCAGGACCCAGTGAAAGGCGGAGCTATCACGCCTAGGGTGGAGAAAAAAATACAAACCTCCCCCAACGGACCCTGTGTTTGTAACACAGCAACTGACACCAGATTCGGTGGTCGTGGGAGCAGCAAGAAAGAGGGCAAACTCCCAATCATCAGGAGACGCACCACCACCTGACAAAGAGAGCATGAAGTTCGATGCAGCGGGCAAACGGGTGGCAGCACAGGCAGCCAATCAATGGCAGATCGCAAACTCGCAGGCCCTACTGGCTCGCTACGACAGGGCACACTGGGATGAGATGCAACATATAATACAGCACTTGCCCAAAGAACACCAGAAACATGCCCAACAGGTTGTTGAAGAAGGACAAGCAATTTCCAACAACCAGATAAGATCCGCATTGGACTCGGCAGACACAGCAGCACGGACAGTCAGCACTGCGGTAACCATTCGCAGGCATGCATGGTTATGGAGCTCAGGGTTCAAACCCGAAATCCAGCAAGCTGTGTTATACATGCCTTTTAACCAAGAACAATTGTTTGGGCCGGAGGTGGACACTGCAATTGAGAAATTAAAGAAGGACACAGACACGGCCAAAGCCATGGGCGCGCTCTACTCCCCACAAAGCAGAGGCACTTTTAGAAAGCCACAATTTCAAGGGGGGGTTTCGTACCCAAACACCAGAGCCTTCCACCTCACAAACCAGACCCACCTATCAGGGGCAGTACCAGAGAGGAGGGTTTCGAGGCTCATTCAGGGTGGACAATTCCCAAGAGCAAGGGGAAAATTCCAAAGCCCTTAAACAAGTCAAAGCAAACAGTGACTTCAACGTCACAAACCCCCAACACTTAACACCAGTGGGGGGGAGACTTACTGCATACTACAAAAACTGGACAAACATAACTACGGACGCATGGGTCCTAGCCATTATCCAACATGGTTATTGCATAGACTTCATAAATTTCCCACCAGATGTGCCCCCAAGAGCACACAAGATGTCCAAACAACATTTAGACCTGTTACACCTAGAGGTCCAAGCATTGTTACAAAAACAAGCAATAGAATTAGTACCCAACCATCAAAAAGGAACAGGTGTCTACTCACTATATTTCCTAATTCCAAAGAAGGACAAAACGTTGAGACCCATATTAGACCTCAGAACACTGAATCTCTACATCAAATCAGATCACTTCCACATGTTAACACTCCAAGACGTGATTCCTTTGCTCAAAAAACAGGACTACATGTCAACGTTAGATCTCAAGGATGCATATTTTCACATACCCATACATCCTTCGCACAGAAAATACTTAAGGTTTGTAATACACGGCGTGCATTATCAATTCAAGGTGTTACAGTTCGGGATAACAACAGCCCCAAGGGTATTCACAAAATGCCTTGCAGTAGTAGTCGCTCATATAAGGAGACAGCACATGCACGTATTCCCATACTTAGACGATTGGTTAATAAAAAACAGCACTCAGCAACAGTGTCTTCTTCACAGGCAATACGTTATAGAAACTCTACACAAACTAGGTTTTTCTATAAATTACCAAAAATCACATCTACAACCATCCCATATACAACAATACTTGGGAGCAACACTCAATACACAAAAAGCGATTGCCACTCCAAGTCCGCAAAGGGTACAAGCATTCCAAAATATAGCATTAAATATGCAGCCAAACCAACACTACCAAGTGAGGTTTGGAATGAAACTTCTAGGCATGATGTCTTCATGCATAGCCATCGTCCCAAACGCAAGATTACACATGCGGCCCTTACAACAGTGCCTAGCAAAGCAATGGACACAGGCAAAGGGTCAACTCCAAGATCTAGTGTTGGTAGACCGCCAGACACACTTCTCGCTTCAATGGTGGAACCCTATAAATTTAAACCAAGGGCGGCCATTCCAAGACCCAGTGCCTCAATACGTGATCACAACGGATGCTTCCATGATGGGGTGTGGAGCACACCTCAACTAGCACAGTGTACAGGGACAATGGAACAATCAACAAAAACAACTGCACATAAATAATTTAGAACTGTTGGCAGTGTTTCTAGCATTAAAAGCATTTCAACCACTGATAGCCCACAAACACATTCTTGTCAAAACTGACAACATGACAACAATGTATTACCTCAACAAACAAGGAGGGACACACTTGTCACAGCTGTGTCTCTTAGCACAGAAAATTTGGCATTGGGCGATTCACAATCACATTCTCCTAATAGCACAATACATCCCAGGCATTCAAAACCAGTTAGCCGACAATCTCAGTCGAAATCACCAACAAACACACAAATGGGAAATTCATCCCCAGATCCTACAAGATTACTTTCTACGCTGGGAAACACCAAAAATAGACCTATTCGCAACAAAAGAAAACGCAAAATGCCAAAACTTCGCGTCCAGGTACCCACACCCTCAGTAGAAGGGCAATGCGTTATAGATCAGTTGGTCAGGGATATTTGCTTATGCTTTTCCCCCTCTCCCACTCATTCCTTATCTGCTAAACAAACTAAGTCAAAACAGACTCAAACTAATACTCATAGCACCAACCTGGGCTCGCCAACCGTGGTACACAACACTGCTAGACCTATCAGTAGTACCTCACGTCAAATTACCAAACAGGCCAGATCTGTTAACTCAACACAAACAACAGATCAGACACCCAAATCCAGCATCGCTCAATCTAGCAATCTGGCTCATGAAGTCTTAGAATTTGGACACTTAGACCTTACACAAGAATGTATGGAGGTCATTAAACAAGCTAGGACATTGTTATGCAAACAAATGGAAAAGATTTGTTTACTACTGCCACAATAATCAAATTCAACCACTACATGCTTCCGCAAAAGACATTGTAAGTTACTTATTACACTTACAAAAGTCTAAACTAGCACTCTCTTATATTAAAATAAATCTCACAGCAATATCTGCCCATCTGCAGATTACACATTCAACATCACTTTTTAGAATCCCAGTCATCAAAGCATTTATGGAGGGATTAAAAAGAATCATATCCCCGAGAACACCACCAGTACCTTTGTGGAACCTTAATATTGTATTAACACGACTCATGGGACCACCATTTGAACCCAGGCACTCTTGTGAAATGTAATACTTAACTTGGAAGGTAGCCTTGCTCATAGCTATCACATCACTTAGAATAGTAAGTGAGATACAAGTGTTTACTATACAAGAACCCTTTATACAAATACATAAACATAAAGTGGTTCTCTGTACTAATCCCATATTCTTACCAAAGGTTATATTACCGTTCCACCTAAACCAAACAGTGGAACTCCCAGTCTTCTTTCCACAACCACACTCAGTAGCCGAAAGAGCCTTACATACATTGGACATAAAAAGAGCACTAATGTATTACATTGACAGAACAAAACAGTTTCGCAAAACAAAACAATTGTTTGTAGCCTTCCAAAAAACCTCATGCAGGAAATCCTATATCCAAGCAAGGCATTGCCAGATGGATAGTAAAGTGTATTCAAACCTGCTATATTAAAGCAAAAAGAGATCTACCTATTACACCAAGAGTGCATTCCACTAGGAAAAAAGGCGCCACAATGGCTTTTCTAGGGAATATACCTATGACAGAAATTTGTAAGGCAGCCACATGGTCTACACCTCATACATTCACAAAACATTACTGTGTAGATGTGTTAACAACACAACAAACCACAATAGGATAGGCTGTATTACAAACATTATTTCAGACAACTTCAACTCCTACAGGCTAAGCCACCGCTTTTTGGGGGAGATTACTGCTTATTAGTCTATGCACAGCATGTGTATATGCAGCTACACATGCCATTGAATGGAAAATGTCACTTACCCAGTGTACATCTGTTCGTGGCATGGGACGCTGCAGATTCACATGCGCCCTCCCACCTCCCTGGGAGCCTGTAGCCGTTATAAGTTGAATGAAAATTGTAAATTTGTAAATAAATACTTTTTTAATACACATTATGTACATACATACTTACTCCATTGCATGGGCACATTTAGTATATTCACAACTCCTACCTCACCCTCTGCGGGGAAAACAATCTAAGATGGAGTCAACGCCCATGCGCAATGGAGCCAAAAGGGAGGAGTCCCTCGGTCTCGTGACTCGCAAAGACTTCTTCGAAGAAAAACAACCTGTAACACTCCGAGCCCAACACTAGATGGCAGGATAATGCACAGCATGTGAATCTGCAGCGTCCCATGCCACGAACAGATGTACACTGGGTAAGTGACATTTTCCATCTATATATATATCTATATATATATATATATATATATATATATATATATATATATATATATATATAATATATAGAGATAGATTGGAGTGGGGTAGATTGGGGAAGAGTGTAGTCGATTGGAGCAGACTGGAGTAGCTTTGGGTAGACTGGAGTGGGGTTGATTCAAGTGGAGTGGGTTAGATTGGCGTGGTGGGGAGTAGAGAGAGGTACATTGGAGTGGAGAGGAGTAAATTGGAGTGGGGTAGATTGGAGTAGAGTAGGGTAGAAAAGAGTGGCATTGGGTAGATTGGAGTGGGATAAAGTGGGTGGATTATGGTGGGCTAGATTGGAGTAAAGTGGGGTAGATTGGAGTGGGGTAGATCAGGATAGAGCGGAGTGAGATATTGGAACTGATTGGGGAAGGGTAGAGTGCAGTGGATTGGGGTAGATTGGAGTGGGGTAAATTGGTGTGGCGAGAGGTAGATTGAAGTGAAGAGAGGTAGATTGGAGTGGAGCATGGTGGAGTGGAAAGAATTGGAGTGGAGTAGGTAGATTAGGTGGAGTTTGGTAGATTGGAGTGTGATAGATTTGGTGGATTATGGCGGGATAGATTGGAGTGAAGCAGGGTAAATTGGAGTGGGATAGATAGGAGTGGGTATCATTTGGAGTGGGTTAGTTTGCAGTGGAGTGGGTGAATTGTATGGGGTAGATTGGAGTTGGGTAGTTTGGGGTTGGGTAGGGTAGATTGGAGTGGGGTTGATTGGGGGTGGAGTGGTTTAGATTTGAGTCGCTTGTGGTAGATTAGAGTGAAGTGGCGTGGGATAGATTGGGTAGGGCGCAATGGAGTGTGGTTGATTAGGGTAGATTGGAGTGGGGTAGATTAGGGCAGAGTGGAGCTGGATAGATTGGAGTGGGTGCGGAGGGAGATAGATTGGCTAAGAGTGGTGTGGGGGAGACTGAGTGTAGTGAGGTAGTTTAGGGTAGAGTACAGTGGGGTAGATTGGGTGGATTAGAATAGGGTAGATTGGAATAGAGTGTGGTAGATTGAAGAGGGATGATTGGAGTGGGTTAGTTGGAGTTGAGCAGGTAGGAGTAGATTTGGTTGAAGTAGACGGGGAAGGGTGAAATTTAGTAGGGTAGATTGGGATAGTGTGGGGTGCAGTAGATTGCAGTGGGTGGAGTGGGTTAAATTAGAGTGGAATGGAGTAGACTGGAGTGAATTGGAATGGGGTAAATGGAGTGGAGAAGGGTAGATTGGACTGGATTGGAGTGGGGTCGATTGTGGGTTAGATTAGATTAGAGTGGAGTGGGTTACAACAGAGTGGAGAGGTGTTGGATAGATTGTAATGGAGTTTAGAGTGGAGTGGCGTAAATTGAAATGGAGTTGGAATAGATTGGAGTGGATGCGGGTTTATTGGAATGGGTTGGATTGAGGTATATTGGAGTGAGATACATTGGAGTGGGGTAGATAAAAGCAGAGTGTGGTAGATTTGAGTGCAGTAGATTTGAGTGCAGTAGATTGGGTTGGTGTGGGCTAGATTGGAGTGGGGTGGGGTTGATTGGGTTAGATTTAGATGAGTGCCATAGTGTGGAGTATGCATGATGTGGTAGCGCACTGCCATTACAGAATCACATTTCAATTGAAATTACCATTACATTTGGACTGAAATATGGTTTTACTGCACACAAACAATAATGTGTGAAAATGTCATCACCTAGTGTATTGGGTTTTGTTCGTATTCAAATATTTGTTTCCTCCACACTTCAGAATTACAGAGAAAATGTACTATATTTGTACTAATTCTGATATATTCTGAAAACCTCAGCCCAGTTCTTTTTTTGTAGTGTGCTAACAAAAATAATTACCCCTTCTTGTCTTAAATGGTTCCTCAGCAGGATTGTCACAAAAATTGTCTCACTCTGAAGTCAGGGAAAGAAAAATAAACACCAAGTTTCCTGGAAAAGAAAGCCTGACATGTGACCTCTATGTGACAAGATAAGAACAAGATTTAAAGGCCTGTTTACAGAAAGCGAGTTTGTGGAAGAATACAGTAAAGACTGTTCAGGCCACGGGAGGGACAAACTAAACCTGGAAAGCCTAAAATAAATAAAGCCATCAAAAAGAAAGCCAAAAAGTGTGAGTTACAAACCACAAAGCCAACTGTAGTCAACCAATGGAATGCATTCCTAAGTCAACTTTCTGAAAGTCCACAAGATGTCTTTAGCAACCCAGACCGCTGGGCTAGTGCGCTGTCTGGTAGGCTGCAAGCTAAAAAGCAAAGGCATGCAGGTTGGACAGACAGAATCATTCTCCAGCAAGTGACTATTGTTTGATTGCTCCCAGTCTGCCTGCGCAACAAAGTGGGGCTGTACTAATGGCTTCCGTGGGCACGTTGAGACACAGAACATTATTCCAGGAGTGACCCTGAAAATGTTGACACATCTAAAAAGTTAATTGGCAGAACTCAACAGTGACACGTAATTAATAATAATAAACATCTATCATTTATAAGGCCGGGAAAAGGGGGCTTGCATCAAACATTTTTATGAACCAGTATCATTACTCCAATCAGCCTAAGGGCCTGATTTACAGTTTGGCAGAAAAACATGACAGATATCCCGTCCGCCATATTATAATGCCTTTATATGCTATGGGAATCGTAATACGGTGGACGGGATATCAGTCAAGTTTGTGATGGAGCAACCCGTCTGTCAAACTCTAAATCAGGCCTTAGTCCTCATTTATTGACCTGTGCATGATGAAAGACTGAGACAACCTTCACAGGTGTCTACCCTCTCACCTGCAAACGGGAAACTGAGAACTATATTCTCATACTACGCATCCTGTGGTCAAAAGTATTAGGGTTTTACCTGCATTGGCAGCAAGTGTGGAAAGGCATTATTCCAAACAAATACCTCTGATATATATACTGCATTATTTACTGGTATAAAACTGAGGGAATACTTTAATTTTAATGTTGCTGGAATGCGAAGCCTGCATAAAGTTATATTCTAGTAAGCAGTGGTTTCAAACGAATATGGGCCTTATTTAGAGTAGAACTTAAACCTAAATTGTTGGGGTTTTTAGTACAGTTTCTATTTTTATTAAAGTACAAATGTCTTCCAATCGATGTTTTCCAGGAATCAGGTAAAATCCACCATACAAATTACACCCATATGACATTTAAAACCTGGAATGAATTGGCAGTGATTCTTCTGAAACAACTGTTGAAAAAACATAGGCGGTCATATAGCCATGCGGTTACCGCCGAATGACCGCACCGCGGTCAAAAAACTGCGGCGGCCATTCTGGCTTTCCCGCTGGGCTGGCGGGCGACCGCCAAAAGGCCGCCCGCCGGCCCTGCGGGAAAGACCCTGCAACGATGAAGCCGGCTCCGAATGGAGCCGGCGGTGTTGCTGGGGTGCGACAGGTGCAGTGGCACCCGTCGCGATTTTCAGTGTCTGCTTTGCAGACACTGAAAATCATTATGGGGCCCTGTGAGGGGGCCCCTGCACTGCCCATGCCAGTGGCATGGGCAGTGCAGGGGCCCCCAGGGGCCCCACAACACCCGTTCCTGCCATCCTGGACCAGGAAGGGGGTCGGAATCCCCATGGCTGTGCTGCAAGCAGCGCCGCCATGGAGGATTCCTTGGGCCAGGGGTAAACCGGCGGGAAACCGCCGGTTGCCCTTTTCTGACCGCGGCTTTACCGCCGCGGTCAGAATGGCCCAGGAAGCACCGCCAGCCTGTTGGCGGTGCTTCTGCGGTCCCCGGCCCTGGCGGTCATGGACCGCCAGGGTTGGAATGACCCCCATAGACTTTGAAGAGGAAAATCCCTCAAGAAAATGGCAGCTTTGTGAACACATACCTGTATATGATTCTTGGTAAACTGGGGCACGTTAAAAATTATCAATGCTTCAGTGTTTTATTTACAGGGGTCATGGGAAAACAAACCTTGCTTAGTGGTTTGTAAAGAGGTGAATGGTGAAAAATAATATTGTATTTGGTGGGTGCCATAAAATGGTAGTACACTGGCAGCTACAGCTTAAGCTAATGTGGTATCTTTTATAGACACTTGTGTATAAACTGTTTGGAATAAGCCTGATAATGATGTCCCAAAGTACTACACAGCCTACACTTAGGTCACGTACTTGCAGTGCTTAATTTGTGCTTGTTGTTTCCGGTGCTGAGCACCGGCACTTATTTTTAAGGGCCGGCGCTTAGTCTTCTGCCTCAAGCATTTGCTGCGAGCAAAATACACATATGGGAAAGACAGAGGAAGACAAAAATGAAAAAGCGTCAGAATGGGAGAAAGCAGAAAGCTGCAGAGTGAGCTGAAGGGGCTGCGAGTGGCTATAAATGGATTGAAAAGGTCCGAGACGGTTTCAGGATTACACTGCCTCAGTATTCCGTGATCACACATTTAATTGCAGCAGCCGCGTGTTTAAGAGGAGGGCTTCGGGCACCGGCACGTTTTTATTGACAAATTAAGCACTGCGTACTTGTTCACCTTAATGCCCGTTATTGTATTTCTGCACATTGCCCACACTTCATTACAAAGGTCACACCTTCTCCTTTACAAGTTATACCCTGCATCTAACAATACCTAACCACAGGTAACTCATCTATGAATATCGCCAACCATTTCTATGAGTTCACATACCTCCTCTCTCTAAGGATCCTACCCAACAACCATTACTATATTCTACTACATAGAAACTGGATTAAATGCATGGAATAGTTTCCTTAAGAACACACGTCTAAGCCTGATAACCAACAACCACTGAAAAAAGCGCTAACCTTGTTTCCCTGAGTGGTGTGCTGCCTAGCGTAAATCACTGCAATGCCTCATCTGGGGTAGTAAGTGCCATGTGAATACTAATAAAATACAATACTGGTGGCTGTCATGTTCATGTTTTCGCCTCCTGTTTGTTTCCAGTGAATCTCTGTGTCAGATAGGCAGTGTTTGGTATCACAAGTATTTGCCTAGTGCGTCCAGTGGTTTGTACGAGGCACATAATCCTTTGAAAGTCACACACATTTGCAACACAGAAATATTGCTCTGGTTACTATCGTAGACCTTAGAAGGTTTTGGAATGTTTCCATACCCTCTTCTGAATTACAAATAAAACCTGTTCCTTTTAACAAAATGTATTGTGGAATATGTGTGGTTAAATCATACCATGACCATCTGTCCTCCGTTTTCCTCCAGGTTTCTTCGAGGGAAGCCAAACCTCAAACTCCTTAATAAATTGTGCTTGGTCATTGCGCTTGCTTTATTCTATTTTTTGTCGCAGTCTAGTTGTACTCGGAGTTAAGGTGGTGGCCAAAGTAGAAGGACACTGATAATGACATGCTCCCCTAGACAGTCACATCACTTCGGGGGAAAGGGTACCCATAAGAAAGATATGGGGGAAGGGTTGGGCTCTTACCCTTGCAACAGAAAAGCCAACTGAGGGTTTAAATGACTGTATCCTGCTTTTATCTATCTAACAATATTACTTCACAACACTACCTGGTGTAATTACAGAGCAACTGCCTAGAGACAATAAAATGGTGTTGTGTAGGCCTCTGTGGGGCTGCTTTGGAGATGCTCTGTCTTTTGCAGGAGTAATTACTGTGGAAAAATGTAAAGATGTCTAACGAGTGTTGCAGACTAAACACCTAGCATCCGATGTAAAAACATTCCCACATCCTTTTTGCTTTATTGGGGAGATGTGTGCTAACCTTGCAATATCTACCCAACAGGTGCAGTCATTCACCTTGTTTCCCTGATCCAACTGTTAACCCTGCAAGATGTATTATCCTGGTCATCATTAAACTTGGGGAAGAGGAAGTGGGATGGGAGACACAAACCGAAACACGGACATCTTCACTCTGCCTCTTCTTACAGCAGGGTTTAACTTGCTCTGCTGAAGCACTGATATCTAAAACACCAAATAAATCTATATTTCACTTTTTAAGCGTGGGTTTACTAGTCATATATCTTAATATCTCACACAATATACCGTGTGACAATATCAGCCTATCTGACTCCCTATAGGAGGTTGAAGCTCTGGGAGTTCCTAGAGCTGAAACTTAAAAGGAATCCCGTTGATGTATGTCAGGCAATACTGGAATTAGGATCTTAGTCTCTGTATCAATAACCACCATCAAAAAAATTGTAAGTTAAATCTTTGTTCTGAGTGAGTCTTAATGGATGAATTCATCATTTGTAACACAATAAATACATATTACTATTGCACCTTGCCTTAAGACAACAAGCAATCACTTGGCCTCCGCTGTGAATATCTTCCTACCACACTGTGACAAAATACAGTCTGTAAAATGAGGACCCCTCTTGCTTATTTCATTGAGAAAATAGTGAAGTCTAGAGTTCTTATCCATTTGAAAGGATGAGTCCTGAAAAACAATGTTCAAATATCAAAGTCTAACTCATTTACTGCTGTGCTATCCAAGAATACTTCTCTGTATACTAAAACGTCATAGCATTTGCATTCCTACTCTTTAATAAGAATCCAAATGCAGCAACTAAATATCTTCATTGCCTCCGGCAAACCACATGTGCTGACAGTGGCCGTTATGTGCTGCTAGCTAGTACTCTACTTAGCACCCAGTGGTGCTGGTCGCCATCTACAGCCCTGATCACGACAACCCTGACTTTGCTGAGGTGTGGAGGCTCAGATCTAGTTTGGGCCCCGTGACTATAATATGGGGAAGAGATTTCAATGTTGCACTGGATGACAGGCTAGATTGGTCAGGAACTTCCAGAGGCCCGCACCACAATGCAGCACTGACGCTCAACACTATTATCCAAGACAAGCTAACTGCAAGATACTTGGCGACATGCACATAGCACATGGACAGAGAGCACCCGTGTCGCAGCAACTCATAACGCATGGTCCAGGGTTGATTACTGGTTGACATCCGGAGACGCGCAGCCCATGCCACTGTCCTGCTGGAGCTTCTGCTACCCCCCAACCCCCAGCTCCTACTGCTTTTTCCTGGCACCTCTCATCGGGGGCACTGTGAGATTCGATGCTCAGCAAGGAGATCCGCAAAGAGATATCGGAATACTTTGAACATAATAAGGGCTCTGTTGAGTCTCTCTCTATACTTAGGGAAGCCTTCAAAATGTTCATTCCCAGCATATGCATAGCGAAGCAATCTGGTGTCCTAAAAGTCATACGGGATAGACTTGCCATGTTAGAGCGTGACATCTGTGTTCTCGAATTGGAATACTTCTGATCCAAAAGTACAGCTACATTGGTCACTATCAGAGATAAATTGATTGAATTCACTGAAAAGGCTACTCAGGAAACCCACTACCTGGACTGTGATGTGACGGCCTGCCGATACAGAGAAGACGATCGACCTAGCAGGAGCCTTGCAGGGCTCCTGCGTGGGACACGGGCCTCCACATATGTGGTGGAACTGCTGGGCAACCAACGGGTCCTTCAGTCCTCTCCCACAGCCCTGCTGGACACTGTGAACTTCTTTTACACCAGACTCTACACAGCTACCCCAGCTACTCCCATACACGTCCTTAAGATATATTTAGATAAGATACAATTCATTTGGCTTGACCAGGCCCATTGGGATTTTCTTGACTCACCCATACCTGCGGAGGAATTTGTGCAGGTTATTTGAAGCCTCCCAGGATACAGGGCATCCGACCTGGATGGCCTCACTACTGCATTCTACAAAGACTATGCATGTGCACTTGCACCCCATATGCTAGCAATGTATAAGGACTCATTGGCAAAGTTGCCTCTCTCTCACCGTGAGGCGGTTATTAAGACTTTTCTCAAGCCAGCGAAACCTACACAGGAATGTAATTCCTACTGCCTGTTATCTATGATTAATGTAGACAACAAGATTTTTGCCAAGATCCTAGCCAACTGTCTACTCCACTTGTTGCCTAAGATGGTGAGACCGGCCATCTGGGTTCATCCCTGGCTGTTCCACATCTCACAACCTGCGCACTGTCTTTTCGGCAATCCACAACTTACACCCCTAAGTCTCTGCCTTGGCTGCGCTACTTGACGCCACTAAGGCCTTTGATTCACTAGAGTGCCCATACCCCTTCTCAATACTAGCGTAAATGGGCCTCAGCCTCCGTTTCCTTCAACAGATTAAGCTCCTATATACTCTACCCACATAAGAATTAATGGTATGTTGTCTGACCCGTTTCCAGTCACTCATGGCACAAGACAGGGCTGCCCACTGCCCCCATTTTTTTCGCCTTAGCCATGGAGCCCTTGGCGGTCAACTCAGACAGTATCATGCCCACCGAGGCCTTGGTTTTACCACCAGAGGGCTAGTAAATTCAAAGTATTCCTATGACATTACTTTTACATTCATGACCCTCAGGTGAACCTGGCTCCATTGGTTCGCGAGATCATATGTTTTGGTTGCCTCTCGGGTATATTGATTAACTGGTCAAAATCAATATTATTCCAGCGTACAGATGGCACCCAGGCTTTCCCCTCGGAATACCCGTTCAAATGGGCATCCAAACCGGTCCGCTATCTAGGGATATGGCTCAACCGCAACCTAGATGAGCTTTCGAGAGCTTATGATGGCCAGGGGGTTTCCTGGCTTGAGGAAGGAATCTCTCTCTGGTCTCGCCCACCATTGTCCATCACTCCTCTGAAATTTGAACAATGGAGACCACAGCACACAATGTAAGCAGCAGTACTATATATGTGATTGCATCCAAGGTATGCACAGTTCAAATGGATAAAAGGTGCGTAGAAATCCCAAGTTCTCAATAGAAAGTCTCTTTATTTGGAAATGTTTGCTTCATTGTGAGGTAACGTTCATCCAACAACAGCCTACACGTGTTTCGTCATGCATGTGACTTTTTCAAGACTGCAAAAAGACATATATACACACGTTTCATTTTATTCTAAACTGCAGAAGCAAACAACAGATAAGATTGTTGTATAATAACTAAATCCACCGAGCAGAAGCTATAAGACCAGTCCAGAGATGGTAGACAGATAAAGAAACCGTGGACATGGCAAATCAAAAAGGAAACAGTGGTGAACAGACACCATGCAGATACACCTAAGTGAAAGGAACAATCTTACAGACATCCCAAGTCAAAAACCAACAAAAAACGTGCTCGTTCCTTAGAATAAAGCACCCATAGTGAATCCTACAGATACCCAAACAACAACATGCATGGGATAGTCAATGTGATGTTGAATCAAATTCAGAAAAACAGTGTACGTCTGAAAAATGGAAGGAAATAATGGCTTAGAACCATACCTAAATATTGGGTATGGTTGAAAACAGAATGTAAATCCCCAAGTTGTGATATTGGAATCCCGTCTGTAAACAGGAAAAAGGGATAAAATAATTGTCAATAAAATGCTAGAAAATGATACCTATCAAGCGGGTACCTGTAAAGAAAATAATATATAAATAACATGTTGATCTGTAAAATACCTATTTAAACAGCTGGTAATTGTACATATTCCGATAAGAAATGTCGATACAATCCGAGAGTAACCGAAGTCATAAAGGCCTTGATATGCCCAAAACGCAGTCCTGAAATAAGAAAAAATATATATACAGATAAAAGTCAAACAGCTGCCAGGCAAATGCCTAATCTAAATCAACAAAGTCAGAAAGCCAAAACGTCAGAGGTAAGTCTGACGGCATAAATGGGAGAAGGTGAGCGTTTGTGTACCAAACAAAAAGGGGTTTCAACAGACTCCAGGGGGTAACAGTCTTTCAGCTCTCCCCCGCCACTAAAACCTCTTATCCCACTGCAAGCAAGAGGACATTTGATTATTTGGGGTTTTGGTTTTACATTTCGGCCATGAGAGCTTGTCTAACTCTCAAAATCGTCCCACTTGGAATGGTGAGGGCTGCACTTTTTGGACTTTGGGATGCTGCCATGTAGAAAAATCTACGAGACCCAGCCACATCTGAAAACTAAACATCTGGGTGAGTCCAGGATGGTGTGCTTCACATGCTCCCAGCACCATTTCCTTACCCACGATGCCCTGCAAACCTCAATCTTTCTCCCACATTTTGTGATGGAAGCTTCCGGTATCTGTGGAATCCACAAAATTCCTGCCACCCAGCATTGTTGCATCTATGCCAATAAAAATTCTGCCCACTTGTTAGCCTAAAAAGTTTTTTTTCCCAAACTGCCCTTTTGGACCTTCTTTGGTTCCCCCTCCTTTTTGACATATTTTTGCCTCTTCCCTGTCACAGGCCTTCGGCCTACCTACACAAGTGAGGTGTCATTTTTACCGGAAGACTGAGGGGAACATTGGGTGGTAGGAAATTTGTGCCGGTGCAGTGATCCCACACAGAAATGTGGGAAAAATGTGATTTTTTTGTTTTGTTTTTTTAGCTACATTTGAGGTTTGTTGAGGATTCTAGGAAAAAAAAAACACTGTTGTATCCATGCAAGTCACACCTCCCTGGACTCCCTCGGGTGTCTAGTTTTCAGAAATGTTTGGGTGTGGTAGGTTTCCCTAGATGGCTGCTGAGCCCAGGACCAAAAACCCAGGTGTCCTCCCCAGCAAAAACCAGTAGTTTTGTATTTGATAATTTTGATGTGTCCACATAGTGTTTTGGAACATTTCCAGTCGTGGGCACTAGGCCTACCTACACAAGTGAGGTACCATTTTTATCGGGAGACTCGGGGGAATGCTGGGTGGAAGGGAATTTGTGGCTCCTCTCAGATTCCAGAACTTTCTGTCACACAAATGTGAGGAAAAAGTTTTTTTTGTGCCAGATTTTGAGGTTTGCAAAGGATTCTGGGTAACAGAACCTGGTGCAAGCCCCCACAAGTCACCCCATCTTGGATTCCCCTAGGTGTCTGGTTTTTAAAAATGCCCAGGTTTGGTAGGTTTCCCTTGGTGCTGGCTGAGCTAGAGGCCAAATCCACAGCTAGGCACTTTCAAAAAAACATGCCTGTTTTCTTTGGGAAAATGTGATGTGTCCATGTTGTGTTTTGGGTCATTTCCTGTCGTGGGCACTAGGCCTACCCACACGAGTGAGGTACCCTTTTTATCGAGAGACTTGGGGGAACACTGGGTGGAAGGAAATGTGTGGCTCCTCTCAGATTCCAGAACGTTCTACCACCGAAATGTGAGGAAAAAGTGTTTTTTAGCCAAATTTGAGGTTTGCAAAGGATTCTGGGTTACAGAACCTGGTGAGACCCCAACAAGTCACTCCATCCTGGATTCCCCTAGGTGTCTAGTTTTCAAAAATGCATAGGTTTGGTAGGTTTCCCTAGGTGCCGGCTGAGTTAGAGGCCAAAATCCACAGATAGGCACTTTCCAAAAAACCCGTCAGATTTCAATGTAAAAATGCGATGTGTCCATGTTGGGTTTCCTGTCGCGGGCATTAGGCCTACCCACGCAAGTGAGGTACCATTTTTATCGGGCGACTTGGGAGAACACAGAATAGTAGAACAAGTGTTATTGTCCCTTGTCTACTTTTCAGAAATGTTTAGCTCTCCGGGATCCAGCACTGGTTTCACATCCATTTCTGTCACTAACTGGAAGGAGGCTGAAAGCACAAGAGAAAAATGGGGTCTGCCCAAGTAAAATGCAAAACTTGTGTTGAAAAATGTGGTTTTGCAAATCCTTTGTTGATTCTATTTTCAGGGGAAAAAAATCACAAGCCGCCTTCTCCAGCCCTTTTTTCCAATTTTTTTGTTTGTTTTTTTATATGAAATTTTCGCTGTATTTTGGCTAATTTCTTTGTCTCCTCCAGGGGAACCCACAAACTCTGGGTGCCTTTAGGATCCCTAGGATGTTGGAAAAAAAGGACGCAAATTTGGCGTGGGTAGCTTCTGTGTACAAAAAGTTATGAGGGCGAAGCGCGAACTGCCCCAAATAGCCAAAAAATGGCCTGGCAGTGAAGGGGTTGAGAGCACCATAGGTGCAAGTGCGCTCAAACAGGCCTGCTATGCCAGGGTGGATACCAGTTTTAAAAAACACCCTAGGTGCATGTGTGCACACGCAGGCCTGCTATGACAGGCTGAGCACATGTTTGGAGCACCAGTGGGTACGCATGCACCCACTGCCCAGCGCCACTTCCTAACCTGTGTAGGACAGGCAAGCACACTTTCGCACTGTACTTACAGTACGAAGGTGTCCAGGGCCCCAAGGCCACTGGGTAGAGAAAAATAAAACCTATGGGAAGAGTTGATCCCCTAGGTAGGGAAAAACCACACAGAGGTTGTCCACTACTGGTGCATGGGACATCCATGTGTACCTTCCCAGCTTTCCGTCTGCCACCTGCTAAAATCATTCAGGGGGTGCTCCAGGGGTAGCAGAGGGCTCACTCAGGATTGGCTATGTGGTTAGAAGTGCCAACCTGAGCACCAGCACGACTGCGTCTCCACAGGTCTGCATTGTCAGGCCAGTTACACGCGTGACAGGCTATTCTGCTGGGTGGCACACTCAGTGCAACATCCCACTAGTAGCCAGGGCTGTACCCGCCACGGGTATGTAGTATACATTTTTACAGGGCACTCCTGTGTACAACACATGAACCAATCACTTAAGCGCTTCTTCCTGGCATGTGTAGGAAGTGCACGCGAACTTTCACACTGCTGTTCGGTGGGAAATTACCCAGAGTCCTAAGGCCACGCAACAAGAGTCAGCAAAAAAACGGGAGGAAAAAGTAAAAGGTTTCAGGATTTCCCCCAAGAAGGGCTATGTCCAATGACAGGAATCTTACCCGGGGGACTCCTCCTAACACCCAGTTTCTCCCACCCTGTCACCTCAGTACGTTGCAAGCGACCACAGTCAACAATCACAGCCGACTCTTAACACGATCTGACTAATTAACCATTATCCCCCCATTGGAGGCCTTCATACATGAACTTCTGAAGTTGGGCATGTCCTGTTGTTAATGTTTAATTGAGGCGACTTTCGGGAGGTGGTATTTTTTGGTCAACGAAGTTTCTTTATGTACCTAGTTTGAACTGTGACCTTCTTCTCCCTCCCTTTTTACCTCCCTCACCTCCCGTTTTTCCCCTCCCAACCTTTTCTGTCCCCCGGCCTCCCTTACCCACCCCCCCCAATTGGTTGTACTATATTTTGTTTGTTCTATTTTAAATGCTGATAAAAACAATGATTTTAAAAAATCTTCATTGCCTAGCAAAGAACACTATGAAAGATGAGGAACAATAATACAAGAAGGCCACCAGTAATGCTAGTCTAATGAGAGGCCCAGGGACTTTTAGTCTGTTTTGTTCTATCCATAGTCCTTGAGTGACATGTGAGTCACAGATGTGTAGTTTCACACCAAGCAGCTCCCACATTTTGAGAATGCCATTGAGTTCTCCTGCCTTGGAAGAACTGTGCAGGTCTCCTGACCTGTCCAGATATCAGAAGGGAGAGTGGCTCACAGACCTTGACACTTGGCCTCCTAACCACCCACATCACTCTGTTAATCCAACTAGTGTTTCGATAAACCTGTGGCACTTATTTCTTCCACTTCAAAAATGTATGGTCTTACATATATTTAGTTATTGAACGTGAGCCATACTCTGCAGGTATTACAGGGGATGCTCTACAACACTATGGGTTGCAGTGTCAAGTCACCAGGAGCTAGTGAATAACGGGACAGGTCTTGAGCTCTTCTGAGAACACGAACGTGTCAAGGGCAGGACAGCTAGCAGAAAAGTATTTTCCCACAAAGCAAGAAGGCAAAGTTGGCAATCACAATCTAAGATGTAGGTTATGTAGCAAAGAGGATTCCAGTTGTGTATGCAGAGCTAACAACCGGTGTATAATATCCATCTTATTTTATAGATATTGCAGCTACCTCCATGAAGTCAGGCAGTGCTGTAAATATTAGGCGTCACTATTACTCAATTTATTGGGCTCCAGAGGATTTACAAATTCTCGCCTGTGTTCTGCACACGTGTTTCTGCAGTAGGCATTTAATGAAATGAGCCTCCATTTTTTTAACTTCATGCTGAAAGTATTGAGTAGCCCAAACTATTTTTCTTTAGGGAAAGACAGGTTGATTTTTGGACCAAAAGAAGATTTAGGATGAGAACATTTGGTCTAAATTGCCAAATTGTATTTCAGCAACCTGGTATCTAATTTAATGTAAGCTTTCTCATTGAACACACTGTGTAATACTATGTACTCCAACTTCAAGGACCAATCATTAACCAGTTTGGTCGCTGGTTATCCAAGAAGGGGAGACACAATTGAAGGCAGACTTCCAGGAGCACTTACGCAGCACTATGAAGTGACAAACGCTCAACAGACAATGCTTTATAACAACAGCTAAATAAATAAATAGTATTAAGGCTGCACAAATAGCCAGACATTTTACATAGCCAGGTAGCATGGATCTGAGAAGGTGGGCTCTAACCCACTTAATCTCACTCAGGTTTTTTTTATCGTGGACAACATTTTTGGATCTCTGCTATGAGTATCAATTACTTAATATTACTCACTGTAAGCTTCTATAAAATGAGTAGTGCCTAACTCATTCCGACATCTGCACACGGGCAGTATGTTGAAGATGAGGCCTGGAATAAGCTGATGCTGGCCTGTGCGGGCATTACAATTAAACTGGGCATCCACATTAAATAGCCCAATCTCTCTCTGAGTAGAGTGTGAGCAGGCACGTCTGTGGTGCATTCGTGCATTCAAACTGCAGGTGGAAGTTGAGTCAAAATGTGAACTTTGTATTGTCTAAATACAGAAGTTATAGCTTTCACTTTCTACATGTTTAAAAATTCCCCAAGCACAAATATATTATTAAAGTGGACTCCTCTGTCCTCCTTCATATGCAATGCTTTTTGTAGGCTGCCCAGTAAGGCTTTTAATGAGATTTAAAATGTGGGAGTTTCTAAAAGGGGCCAACCAGAGGAGCATCAGGACTTCTGAGCAAGGGGAATGTCCTAAGCAATTAAGGGAGGGGCTTAAACCATGTAAGCTAACGCCCTGTGCCCCCCCCCCCCTGTGTGCCACCCACCCAGTATCCCGGTGCCTCTCTGTGGGCTTTCTGTTATTGAACCCGGACACATCACACACCAACAGACATGTACATGTTGGCTTTGCCAATGATTGCTAGCAGTATCACATACATGTGTAACAACAATGGTTTTGTTGTGAATAATTCGTTCTGGAAGGATGAGGCAGTGAATGAAACCATACTCGAGTCCATGGAAGGGATAGGGTTTTTCGGAGTGTCTCCATCTCTCCTGCTCTCCCCTTCACAGCGCGTAACACTGCTTTGCCACTTACACTTTCTCTCCCCACAGCTTTCTGAAATCCTCCATTTGTATATCTCCTGCCTCGCCCATTTCCTCTTCAGCACCCTCTTTTAACTCCCTCCTGCACATTCTTCCTTGCATTTCCCTCACTACACCAACTACCTCCATAAACACATCCACTCACCCGCAAATACTGCGTTTGTTTTACTTTCACCCTGACAATATCCTAAGAGTATCTCCTTCACACACCTTCTCATGAAGACACAATAACAAGTGGAACATGTGACCATTGCTCTGTGCACTCTGCAGAGAGCTCATGGATTTTATGAGCATAGATAGTGAATCCCTTTATGTCCTGCCAACAGGAACTGTGAGAAACGTGCACTGCCATCAGCCTCTACTCCAGACCCTTCCAATGTGCCCATTATAGAGATCCACCCACAACCTCAGGCACAGAGAGGAGACACAGCTCACAGTATTCGCTGTACAAAAGTCATGCGCTATACAAACGTCATACTCTGCATGAAAAACACTACAAGAACAGGACATCCTGGAAACAACAAACTCTCTAATGAAATGCAAGCATAAGTAAACACACAGAATGTAAATAGGAACTGCAAAGCTGACATTGATTACTTTAATGTTTTGTACAGTTATTTTTGAGAAATTAGTCGATCAGTGTTTCGCCTGAAAAGTTAAGGACATTGATGAAGGGCCCGATGGGGACCTGTTTGAAAGTCACTTTTTATTACTGCTGGATCAAAGACCCAGAATGATCTGCTCCACTTAAAGCCCTTCTTGCAGTATTGTGCATAGATTATCATTGTTGCCCAACACTTTACACAGTATAATAAGAATACACCCTTAAGTGGTCTCCTGTCTTTAACACATGTTTTATACAATACATATGTCAGTCCTACTGACTTTGTTTTGACTTAAAATAAAAAAAAACAGCAGACCAATGGGATCTGAGATAACCTTTCCCAACAAACCATTCAGGCCTATAGCCTTTGTCATCGCCTTGTCATAACCAATTTGGGCGTATTGTAATGAGTATACGTTTTCCCAAAAGCCAGCCAATAGGTGTTACAGTCATCAGTGCTTGAAATGGAAAAATTAAAGTGCAGGTACTCTGTGCCAGAGTACCTGCTTGTTTCTGAGAAGTGCCGGTACTCTCCAATTAAAAGTATTACGTTTTTCTTGAGATGTGCCGGTACTCCCCCTCTCAAAATAAAAAAGTGCCGGTACTCTGTACCGGACAGTACCGGCCCATTTAAAGCACTGACAGTCATCAAAAAATTAAAAATATTTACAAAATTATGATTTGCAAAGCAATACACAACCCCCCCTAGGAAGAAACAACAATTTTTATAACTGTGCAGATCTTTTATATCCAGCAAATGTCAATTGGCCAATCAACACACAAAAAACAATAAACCTGCCTGCAGGCTTTAACACAGTCTAATAATAATCCACCTCAAAGGCTTAACATATGCACTTAACAGGCAGGTTAGGCCGATGGTATCAGACATAAATGTTCTCAACTAAATAATAAAGCACATTACCTTGCTCACTGCCTTGTTACCATAACAAATTCTGGCCTGCCAATTTGAACTTAAGTCTTGTCACAAAGCAAAAAGTGCAGTACAAGCACTCTTTTTTATCACACCTTTTGCTCAATCAAAAACTTGTAGAGAAGAAGATCAACATGCAGGTGGAGTGTGAACCCCTCCGCCAGTGCCTGCTTCCTAAAGCTCTTTATTGTATTAATCCGCAATAAGAATCATGCTTAATTTGGGGTGGTGTTTTCCAGTGCTCAGCACTGGCACTTAATTAGCAACACAGGTATTTAGAACAGTGTACCGCATAAAAACTAGCATGACAACAGTTGGTTAATAATTCAATATACATTGAAAATTACTAATACCTGCTGCCAAAGCCATTCTTAAAGATTTGGGGACCTGGAGTAATCTGAATTGTCACACTTGAAGCACTTATTTTTCTACACTTTAAGTGCTGAATAAGAATGTATGTGGCAGTAGTTACAACCAAGGCAAAATAGCTGCCAAAAAGATACAATCCCCTTGAAAAGACATGGTATTGGGCCTGGACGTAAATTGTCTCATTATTTTGACTTATTACATCACATCCCTGGTGCACTTAGTTATTTGAGTATTTTTTTAATGTGTCTGCAGAAGATTGTTTTTGTTTATGTTAATTGAGATTCAGTCTGAAAGAAAGGCCCGGACCTTCCTCGTCCCACCCATTTGCCCTTTTCCCTCTCCCTGCATTCGTGAACCTGAGCGGGATAGCTCGTTCTCGCCGACGCCATTATTTAGCTCATGCAGTGACACCGGGCACCAAGCATGAGGCTGAACTGGAAAGAACACATCACTTGTCTTAAACATTCCACTGACTCCAGGTGGAGAAAGGGACTGGACTCAAGGCCGTTCGTACCATGCGTAATCCGGAAGTTGGGCTAGGTTGACCTGACGTCCCGGATTTCCCCAGACAGTCCCGGTTTTTAGAGGACTGTCCCGGTGTCCGACACTTCTCTTCATTTTAAATAAATGTCCCGGTTTTGGGGACAAAGGTCAAATCATCTAGGGAAGCGTAAATTAAAGACGCCTTCAAAGTATGAGATAATTAAAGTAATTTATCTGTTACTGTCGTGCAACACAGACCCCTGTCTGCTTCCAACAGAGAGACGGAGTGGGGATCAGAGAGAGGTGGTGGGTGGGGGCGTGTTGGAAGTCAAGCCATAGCTAATTTTGTATATGTAGTCTTGTAAAGTGTGTGTGTGAGTGTGTATATATATATATATATATTTAAAGCGCCGAAATTAGCACACAGGAAACACCTGTGAACAAGGTCCGGTGAGACCGAAACGTGTCAGGGGATTCCTGTTTGTTTGTTTATGATCTCACTAATGTATTAAAAGTTAAGGTATTTTTGGCACAACGACAGAGTGCGGTTTTCTCTTGCTAAAACAGAAAGAGAATCTTGTTTTCTGAAAATATGGTTGTCCTGCCTCAAACCAGCACCACCGGAGAATTAAGTGCGCCGTAACACGCAGATCAGGACATCTTTTCTTATATATATATATATATATATATATATATATATATATATATATATATATATATATATATATATATACACACACACATGTATAGGCACACATTCACAAAGCTAGGCAAAAAAGGGAGACAGGCTAGGTATAAAAGTGAAAGTCTTCGTCTTTCTTTTATGTCTGACCTGTCCCGGTTTTTGCTTTTTTAAATCTGGTCACCATACGTTATGGATAACCTGCAGGGCGTGGCCCATCCCTACCGTGACGAAACAAACCGCATCGCCTGTAGTCATATACAGCATTGTTATCCCACCTTTACCTTATCTTCACCCGCCCAGACAGAGAACATGGGCTTTGGTATTATTACATTTCTATTATCGACTTGTGTAATTTATTACATTAGGCTACTGTTTCCATGTTTGAAAGTGCCTTGCCGTAAAGAGGCATGTTTGCAACATAATAAGCAAATAAACAAATATTCTCGACAGATACGAGAACGTGGCCTACCACCTGAATTATGCTTCCGGAAATTAGCAGTATTTGTCCCAACAATGGATTCAAGCAGAAAACATGATTGCGGGTATGTTGAACTGGTAAACTCTTTTTAACTGTTAATGCCTCCTCAGCCCTCGAACTGCACTTGTATGTATCTGATTGCTCAGCTAATAAATGAAACGTGCGCTTTGCTGAAAATTACTCCAGGCCTTGATGGCTGGAAAATAAGTGCCAGACAAATCCTTTTGTATTAGGGTGGGTAAATCGAACATTGCCGTACACCTTAACCAGGTAATCCTGTTTGGAATGGGCACAGTGCCATCATGTGGACATTCTTTCAATTAATTGTGCGGGTTGTAGTCCTGGAATTATTTAAATGTGCTGTGGAGGTGTCGGCAGGGGCGTAGCTCCCAGTGGTGCGGCAGGTGCAGTGGCACCGTGGCCCAGAGGCCCACTGAACCCTGACTATTGCTGTATTTTATTATCAGACATCAGCTTAGCGGGTTAGGGTGGTGGATGCAGTTGGTTCATTGCATAGGGACCATGGCACACTTGGTGGGTGTAGATGACAATCGTGTAAAGATGGTAATCCGGCTGTATGTAACATGGCATCCCTGAAAAAGGAGAGTCATTTGATAAGAAGTGTCAAGGAGCAGACATGGTCAACACCAACTTCAAAACAACTTTTCCCATGCATCTGAATAGTGGCATGCCTTACCTACAGCTACACGACACGCCTTTTCAGATTTCTTCCTTGTTCTGTAGTCAGATGCTGTTCACAGCAGGTCCGACTGTCCGCTAAATTCTTAGACACATCCATTCCTTCCCCCGTTGTAATCCTGAGGTTTCATTGCTTTACAGACATACAATTATCTTTTTAGCCAACTCATCTGCCCATAATCAGGATTTATTTGCATTCCTCTCTTTTTGTCTGAATATATTTTCCTTACCAGTAAGTCATCTGGTTACAGCTGTCTCCGATCCACTTTTTTAGGCTATTTGATTTATTGTTATGTAATGCTGATTTGTATAGCACACTAATCACCCGCAAAGCTATCCAGGCGCTTAGAAGGAAGGTAGGTGGAGGACTCCCCAGAGCAGTGTTTTCCTAACTGGGGGTCGGTCAAAAGCCGAATTTTGGTGGAGCACGAAATTTAAAATAATAAATAAGTATGCCTTTAAATTCTGTATTTATTTTGACACATTTGCTGTGCTTCAAAGACAGAGGTCAAATGTATGGCTTTATCTTCTGACGAATTGCTGTTTTTTAACATGAAGTTTGGTGTTTACAAACTCCTTTCACTTTGCAGTCAGAAAAGGAAATGTGAAGTGAATTATGTAACAATCTTGCTGGGGTATAGGAATTGTCAAAGGAAAGGCTTTGGGATGTTGTTTTTTGTAACACACAAAAATGTAAATATGTGTTAAGGAACTGCACACATTCACCAGTTAGGAAAGCAAAAATTAAGCAATTTTTTTTGTAATTCTAAAGTGGTGATGGAACACAGATTTTAATAGAATCGAAACAAATCAAGATCTGTACTTGGTGATGAACAAATGATAAATATTCACTGAAACCCTATATCCACACATTATCATTTGTGTACAATATATTTTTATCAGTACAACTGTGCGTCTGTGCAAATTTAGTGGTCATGTCAATGGGAAATGTACTGTATGTAAATTGCAGTTCACTACCACACAATACTTTAGTTACATTAAAAAAAATGTCCATCTCATTTACAATAAAGCTAGGTGGGTCTCAAAAGTTTGTTGGCCTTAAAAGTGGGTTGTGCTCCTAAAATGTTTGGGAAGCACTGTTCTACACCATCCTGTCCTTACTGGCCATCATGCCCAACTGCCAAAGGATAAATAAGGGCTCAGTCACACGTGCCTTCTCCTTTGAAGTCCCTGGCCACACTCCTCTGACCTGGCTGCCAAGCAATACCCCTGTGGTCACTGGACCACACCAATCACTTGAAAAGCCCAGAGGGCAGGGGTTAGAGCTCAAATTCGCCCACACCCTCCAAACCCCCATTGTGTGACGAAAGTATGCCTGTAAAGAAGGGAAGAACTTGGCAACAACCTTTGCAGGATTTCCCACCATAACATCAGCAGCCTCACTATCACCCCACACTGCGGTTGTCCTGATTGGGGCAAAGCTTTCAGCAGTGTGCCAGATTACTCTGCTCAATCTTGGCTCCTGCCACAGCTCTCTGTATTAAGCCAGTAGCCACCTTTCGTAGGCACTTGTGGACAGCATTCTCCTGAGAAATTTTAGCAGCGATTGTTCTACACATCCTACACCTACTTTCCCACATCTGTTTATTGCAAATAAGCATGTATTTTCTGTTATCTACATACATGCCAACCCTCCAGATTCAGACGTAAGACTACCAATTTTAAGGTTAGGCTCCCATCTCCTGATTCCTACATGCCCAAACCCGATTTCTCTGTGGACTTCTGCTGACAGGGACTAGTGTTGTGTGATTAGGAGTTTGCACTGCCAGGAACCTTTTCCTGCAGAGCAGTGCACAACATCTTTGTCACGCTCTCTGCCTGCTGTAGTGCTTTCTCCGTGCTCCTGACAGGTAAGAAAACAAAATGTATAGTTGCTTTTCTGATATCCGATCCTGCAGCAGCACCCTTGCAAGTCCCATACGTGACAATAGAGCTGATCCAGGCCTCAATAGAAGTCAGTGAGAGATACATTCTTGCGATTATGCTTTTTAAAATCTCCCACTTTCCTCTTCTAAAATGTTGACATGTATGCATCTGTGTGGCATTGCTTTACTGCTAGAGACCCATTAGGTGACGTATAAACATTCTGGAAGTTTCCTTTTCAGGGTTGTGGTAGAAGTGTTGACAGCAAACATTTCACAAGTCCGTGTTCAAACGCAACAGCTGTGGTGTGCCACACGATGATTGACACGCCTGTTTAAAAACGTTAAGGGGGAATGAATATGTATGTAATTTGTGCTACTGTGAATCACAGTGACACACACACACACCGTTGTTTATTTTAGAGTACATTTTCCCACAGACTGAAGCAAATAAGACACCTGGCTGTCTGTGGGTTATTTCACTGATCATTAGTTGGAGGAATTTGGAATGAACATTGACTCCACAGTGTGCCTGTAGCTTTGTGTTTCAGTGTCTTTAAAGCTAGAAAAACCTTTATGATGCAGTCAGTGATTTCCCTTCCATTGTTCATGGAAACACCAAGACATACACCGCTACCTTGGAAATGCTCTTGAGATGCATATGTGCATCAAGGTTTAGGCTGGAAAGGAAGATGTTTCTTCTGCTTCACTCACTGGGATTTGAATGGAAAATATCTTCAAGCATTTTGAAGATTTAGCTCTTAATAAGGAGGAGGACATAGATGAACACTCAAAATGGTAAAAAAAAAAAAAAATTGAGGTTAGATTTGCTGCTCATCTGATTTTAGTTGTAATTAGACAAACGTGTTTTAAAAGGACTCAGAAGTCAGGCGAGGGTGTGGATACATACATAGGCCCTCATTATGACATTGGCGGTAAGTCCCGCTTACCGCCATGCCGACTGCTGCCAACATACCGCTGCCGCAGCGGTTTACCGCTACCCATATTATGACACACACATAGCAATCCCTCACTATACAGACACAAATCCGCCAGCCCAAAGGTCAGTGATAAACTGGCAGTATCCAAACCCACACCGTTACGCCAACAGAACTACGCCCACAGCATTATGACCCGCGAATCACAGCTGCAGACATTAAACCGTGGTAAACCATTGGCGGTACATACCGCCACACTCAAAATACACACAACCTAACAAAATAACACTACATTGGACAATTCAAACTACACACATACACACACCACACCCACACCACTATAAAACACACACCCACTCTACCCAGAACCCCTTATGACTAAACAATATTGCCAACTGAGAGAGACAGACCAACAGCACCCACAGAACCAGAGCCACGAAACACCATCACCCATACACCATCCACGTACCTTACAGCATACACCCCAACACATCACCCTACACACCCTCACACACTACACCCATGGCACCACAAAGACACCCCAGGTTCTCAGAGGAGGAGCTAAGGGTCACGGTTGAGGAAATCATCCGGGTAGAGCCACAGCTATTCGGATCACAGGTGCAGCAGACATCCATTGCAAGGAAGATGGAGCTATGGCGGAGGATCGTGGACAGGGTCAACACCGTGGGACAGCACCCAAGAACAAGGGATGACATAAGGAAGAGGTGGAACGACCTTCAGGGGGAAGGTACGTTCTGTGGTAGCAAGACGCCAGATAGCAGTACAGAGGACTGGCAGTGAACCCCCACCTCCTCCCCACAACTAACAACATGGGAGGAGCAAGTCTTGGCAATACTGCATCCTGAGGGTCTTGCAGAAGTAGCAGGAGGACTGGACTCTGGTAAGTCAAATCTTTACTACTTTCACCCCCCCCCCCCCCTACCTGCAAGCCATCACATACCCCCACCCTCACCCTCACTCCCATCACTCCACCACCTCCCACGCACCCCACCATCACAACCCACCCCTCCCGTAACCAAGCCCTGCATGCAACACCAATGCATGGACACCCATCACAGACCTGCATGGACACCTATCACAAAAGCATGCACACTTGAGACAATCACCTAGCCCACCAACTCACAACTCACACAAGCCTAAGCTGCTAGGGCAATAACAGCCATAGAGGGCAACACACCCATGCACAAGATGGCACACGCAGAAACAATAACACTGCATTTACATCCCCACAGGTCCGCCACACAACGTCACCGGAGAGGAGGTGCCAGCAACATCCAGTCCTCCCCCCCAGAAGAGGCACACAGTGATGACAGCAGCTCTGCACGCCTGGATCAGGATGACCAACCTGGCCCATCAGGGACCACCGGGCAGTCGGTTACCCAGACACATTCCCATTCCACCACAGAGCCTCCCCCTCAGGAAACACCAGCACAGCACCCGCCCAGCGGGCCCATACCACTGTCACCAGGACACGTCAGTCAGCAGTGTGTCCACCACTACAGGGACCCCAGGCCACCCCACAAACACAGGACGATCAGGGACCTGGGGTTAGTGGCAGTGGGCACACGGTCCAGGGGACAGAAGCACATGACAACAGGGAAGCTGGGAGGACTGCTGTGCGACAGGGGGAGGACAGGCCCAGGGAACCGACTCTCCACAAGGCACTCACCAACATTGTGGGAGCATACCACCATTCCCAGGAGACGATGGGCCAGATACTGGCCAAGTTGCAGGAGACCCAGCGGCTGCAGGAGGGACAGTACCTGGGGATCAGGGCGGACCTGAGGGACATCCACACCATCCTGGTCACCATTGCAGGGGTGCTGGCAGACATGGCCAACACCATGAGGGAGGCAGTGGCACACCAATGGGCCTCTGACACTAGCCAAAACGATGAACAGCCTTCCACCTCCGCTGATGCGAAGTGGACAGGATGCCCCGCCACAGGAACAACAGGCCATCAGCACTCCTCCCCTGCAGAAGGAGAACCACCCCACAAACAGTCCCTATGATCAAGGCAGAAGCCAGAGAATATTGCCAAGACCCCCGCCAGGAAATAAGACTCTCCTGAATGTCACCCTTGTGTCCCACTCTGTCATTGTGTCCACCTTGAACTGCCATTGCTCCACTTCCTCTGCCCCTTTGGAGTGTGCACCTGTGATACAAATAGACTGGAACCTTACCTGGACTCTCATCCACCACCACCCCAGCCCATTGCAATCCCCCCTCCACTTATTAGCACATAAATATAACACCCTCGTAAAAAATACAAGTATGGAGTCTGTCAATTGATTGAACTATGTATTCGTTTAACAAGCTGTAAACATTGCAATTTAACAGTACAGTAATGTATACATAGGTATTACCTGTAGTTGGCTGCAGTCAACACACCAGGAGCCAGAGTGGGGCACAGATATCTGAAAATAGACATGCCAAAGGGTACAGTAAGTGGCCATGGTAGTGGGAAAATCAGCCTGCCAGTGACATTTTCCAACACAAAACTGTCAATGGAAGGTGAAGTTACAGTGTCTTACCTGTGTGTCACTGGAAGTACTGTTGTATGATTGCTGATCTGTTGTCCTCATCCTCATCCTCTGCCTCCTCTTTGTCACTGTCCACAGGGTACACTGCTGCCACACGCCCATCTCCAGCCTCATCCTCCTGCAGAAAAGGCACCTGGCGACATAAGGCAAGGTTGTGCAAGATACAACATGCCACGATGATCTGGCAGACCTTCTTGGGTGAGTAGCACAGGGAACCACCTGTTAGATGGAGGCACTGAAACCTGGCCTTCAGGAGGCTGAATGTCCTCTCTTTAATCCTTCTTGTTCGCCCATGTGCCTCATTGTAACGTTCCTCTGCCCTTGTCCTGGGATTCCTCACTGGGGTCAGTAGCCATGAGAGGTTGGGGTAACCAGAGTCACCTGCAAATATCAAGGGATACCTGTTAGCCAAACACTAACCCTTAGGGCCAACCCCATACCCATACACCGACAAATACTGGGTGAGAACCATGGGCTTACCTATTAGCCATACCCGGTGCTCTCTGGAGTTGAGCCATCACATAAGGGATGCTGCTATTCCTCTGAATAAAGGCATCATGCACAGAGCCAGGATACTTTGCATTGACATGGGAGATGTACTGGTCCGCCAGGCACCATCTGAACATTCATCGAGTGAAAGCTCTTTCGATTTCTGAACACCTGTTCATTTCTCCGGGGGGGGGGGAACAAAGGCAATATGTGTACCATCAATTGCCCCAATAATGTTGGGTATATGTCTGATTGCCTAGAAGTCAGCTTTCACTGTGGCAAATTCCTCCACTTGGGAGAAAACAATGTAGCTGCGCATGTGTTTTATCAGGGCAGACAACGCTCTTGTTAGCACTGTTGAGAACATTGGCATTCCTGCTGCCAAGCCCACTGTCACTTGGAAAGAGCCTGTTGCCAAGAAATGGAGCACAGATAGCACCTGCACAAGAGGGGTGATCCCAGTGGGGTGCGGATAGCAGATATCAGGTCTGGCTCCAATTGGGCACACAGCTCTTGTATTGTGGCCCTGTCAAGTCTGTAGGTGAGGATAATGTGCCTGTCCTCCATTGTTGCCAAGTCCACCAGGGGTCTGTACACGGGGGGATGTCTCCATCTCCTATTCATCCGCAGCAGTTGCAATCTAGGGGGTAAAACGATGAGCATCTGGTCAGTATTCCACATTTTCAAACTGTACACTGCATTGCATGTTGTGACTGAAGTAGTATGTTGTTGGATAGGCCCAAATGGTGCCTATGTATACTGTGACGCAGTTGGGTGCCATGGCCTGCCCCCCCCCCCTGAAATGGCATCTACCTGTCCTGTGTGGATGGACAGGTGGAAATTAGGTAATGCCGCTGACGTTGTGCGCCGTTGCGGGAGGCGGTCGAGTACCGCCGTGCAACTCCTCACTGGTTGGCCTACAGGTGAACGTGCGCTTTACAAATACACATGTAATGTTATGTTATGGGGCCTATGGGTTGTAGTGGCCAATGGTGATGTATGCCGGCGGTGATGGTACGCACCGCTGCGGACGTGACTGCCATTTTCTACCTGTTCTCTCACTTGCTACCTGACCTTCAACAGGAGAGGACCTACACTGCAAGTGCTGCTGTGACATGTGTCTGGAACCGACTATGGCTCGTGTCACTCGGGAAAGAGCCCCTGCCTTCACCGCTGCGGAGTTGGAGAGACTGGTGGATGGGGTCCTACCCCAGTACCGAATGCTGTCTGGGCCTTCAGACCAACAGGTGAGTACACTGTGAGCAGGATGCATGGGGAATGAATGCATGGAGTGCTGTGTGTGAGGGCCTTGTGTAAGGAGGGGGTGGAAGGGTCCTGGGCAGCGTACTGCATGTATGGTGGGCAATATCTGTGTGTAAGGGGATGTGAGGGATATGGTGGGTCATGAGTGTAAGAGGCCGGACGGTATGGCTGATACCTTTTTCTATTTTTATTTGTCTGCAGGTCAGCGCCCATCAGAAAAAGGGTATATGGCGTGCCATCGCCAAGGAGGTGCAGACCCTGGGGGTCTACGGCAGGCAGAGCACCCACTGTTGCAAACGGTGGGAGGACCTGAGATGCTGGGCACAGAAGACGGCGGAGGCCCAGCTGGGGATGGCCTCCCAACGAGGAAGGGGTGCCCATCGAACCCTGACCCCCCTGATGTTCCGCATACTGGCGGTGGCCTAGCCAGTGCTGGATGGGCGGTTCAGGCCATCACAGCAGCCACAAGGGGATGAGTACAGTTTCCAAATCTGCAAATTGCACGTGGTGGGGTGGTCTCCGGGTGGGGGATATGGGCCTGTGGGTGCCCCTAGGCCAGGCAGGACATTGCATGGTAGGTCCCATGTTGGGCAGGGTTCTGATGTGAAAGTCCTCCAACCAAGCTAGTAGGCCTCCACTACTGGGTAGGGGTCTGTGGGTACACGTATGCTGCTATTGGCCTTAGATATGCCTGTCCTAGGGCTGGTGACTAGCATTGTAACTTGTAGTGCATTGCATAGTGCGTAGGCCTGTTCCCTGTGTGAGTGTGCTGTGTACGCCAACGGTGGTGTTGGTGCAGCCATTGACCAAGTGTATCCTTTGTCTCCCCCCCCTTTTTGTTTTGTCACCCTGTCTTTGTGTGGATTAGCATCATCTGGCGTAGGAACAGAGGCACCAGCGACCGAGGGAGCTACATCCCACATGGCCCAGGAGGCCGAATCCACAGACGGCGAGGGCACCAGTGTGACGGAGGGCGAAGGAAGCACCATGGCGGAGACAGGGGAGGACAGTTCTGACAGTGATACCTCCTCCGATGGAAGCTCCCTGCTGGTGGGTGACACCTCTGTGCCCACCCCAACTACAGGTACACCCACCACCCCCAGTACCAGCACCCCCCTCCCAGCAGCCCCTCAGCGAGTTTCCCGTGCCCGCTCACCCAGGAGGGTGGGCATCTCCTTCGCCCCAGGCACTTCAGGCCCTGCCCCAGATAGCCCTGCTGCCTTGAGTGAGGAGGCTATTGACCTCTAGTGATCCATCTCTGTTGGGCAGTCAACCATAGTGAATGCCGTCCAGGGTCTGGCTGGCCATTTGCAACAAACAAATGCTTTCCTGGAGGGCGTTCACTCTGGCATGGTGGCCCAAGAGAGATCAATCCAGGCTCTGGCCTCCTCCCTGATGGCAGCCATTGTCCCTATCTCTCGCCTCCCCCCTCCAACTTCCTCTACCCACTCCCATTCCCCACAACCCCAACCTATCCAAAGCACACATTCAGACCAGCATGCACCCAAAACAAGACACAGGAGTGGCTCAGGAAAACACAAGCACCACACATCATCCCACAGGAACTCACACAAACACCACCCAGAATCAGACATACCAACATCCACTGTGTCCCCCTCCTCCTCTTCATCCACCACCCTCCCAGTAGCGTATCCACTCACACCTGCATGCACTACGTCCTCATCCACTACCTCCATCACCATCATGCCTATCACTACACACCCCTCACTGGCAGTCACCACCCCCACATCCATGCACACGTCCCCTGTGTCCTCTCCCACTGTGTTGGTGCCCCCTCCTCCCAAAGTACACAAATGCAAGCACTCAGACACCCAACAGCCATCCACCTCACAACAGCATCCAGCCCGTGCACCTTCACCCAAACACAGCAGACTGACACTTCCTACAACCACTCCCAGACCTTCGCCCTCTTCCCGCCCCAGTGTCCCTAACCAGCTTTTCCTCTCCGCCGTTGACCTCTTCCCTACCAATCCCCCCCGTCCTTCACGTCAGGCCAGGGTGGTCAGAACCCAGGCTAGCACCTCAGCCACCCAGTCCACGGCCACAGTAGTGTTGGCAGCTACTGCAGGTGATAGAGGCTCCAGGGAACCAGCCATAACCACTGACAGTGTGACGGCACCAGCTGCCAAAGGGGATGACAAGGAGGCACCACCAGCTGTGAAGGGCAAGGAGGGACCACCAGCTGTGAAGGACAAGGGCAAGGAGGCACCACCTCCTGCCAAGGTGAAGGACAAAGAGGCACCACCAGCTGTGAAGGACAAAGGCAAGGAGGCACCACTGGGTGCCAAGGTGAAGGACAAAGAGGAACCACAAGTTGGGAAGGGCAAGGGCAGGGGGCCTGCCCCTGCATGCAGAAAGGTCAGTAGGCCTGGTGCAGGGACTGAATCCAAGCCCCCACCACCAACCATGGAGGTTCAGCTGTCCAAGGCTGCAAGGGAAGGGGTGGAGCCTCCCCCCACCACAGGCATTCCCGACATCAGCATCACTGCCTGCAGCAGTGCCAGCAGCAACAGCCCGAGTGGGCAGCCGTCCGAGGCTGCAGGTGACGGGCTATAGCCTCCCCCCACTACTGCCAGCAGCCCCAGTGGGCAGCCGTCCGTGGCTGCAGTGGACGGGCAGGAGCCTCCACCCACCACTGCCAGCACCGCCAGCAGCCTCAGTGGGCAGCCGTCCGAGGTTGCAGGGGACGGGCAGGAGCCTCCCCCCACCACTGGCATCCCCAACACCAGCCCCACCACTGAGCAGCTGTCACCGCCAGCGGGCAGTGTGTAGTCCTGCCTCCATGGACTGTAGTGCGTCCTGGCCCATGCAAATCCTGTGGGTGTAAGACCCAGGTGAGAGACTGTGACCTTGCACTGCCCATGTGCTGCATCACAGGGCACAAAGCCCCCTCCAGAACCAGTTGAAGAAGGCATCTACTCACCCCCTCCTTGCTAGTCTGAAGCACACTGGGCACACAGCCCCCTCCAGAAACAGTGGAAGAAGGCATCCACTCACCCCCTCCTTGCCAGGATAAAGCACACTGGCCACAAAGCCCCCTCCAGAACCAGTGGAAGAAGGCATCCACTCACCCGCTCCTTGCCAGGATGAAGCACACCAGGCACAAATCCCCCGAATTATCACCGACTGCCAGGGTTGTAATGAGGGCCATAATGTCTTTGCGAAGAATTGTCTGATTGTCAGTTTGAAAGCTTTACAGATCAAGTGGTTTGTGATCCATGCTTATGTCACTACCTTGATAAGGGTATGTAACAGAAGTTGTTGTCTATGAGGAACTCAACCATGGAAGAAGACATTTATACTGCCAAAATAATTTAAACTTTGTAAGTCTCATCTAAAGAAATGGATGATAAAGATAGTGAATATGATGGTGGTGCACGCAAAGCATACAAAACTCATAAGGAACACCCAAGGGGAAACAAAAGCTTCTTCAAGCAGACCATGGTATGCTTTAGATTTTTTTACTAATACCCCACTGGTTCTGGAGGGGGGCAACATGCCCTGTGCTTGGTCCTGGGGAGTGCAAGGCCACAGTCTCTCGAGTGGGTGAATACCCCACTGGGTCTGGTGGGGGCAGGCCGCACAGCAGCTCATGGAGGCTGGACTACATGGCGTCCGCCGACAGTGACGGCTGCACTCTGATGGTGGTTGTGAGAGGCTCCTGCTCAGCCCCTGCACCCTCCAATGGCTGCAATGTAGTGGTGGTTGTGGGAGGCTCCTGCTCAGCCCCTGCATACTCTGATGGCTGCACTGTGGTGGTGGTTGTGGGAGGCTCCTGCTCAGCCCCTGCATACTCTGATGGCTGCACTGTGGTGGTGGTTGTGGGAGGCTCCTGCTCAGCCTCTGCACCCTCTGATGGCTGCACTGTGATGGTGGTTGTGTGAGGCTCCTGCTCAGCCCCTGCACCCTTCGATGGCTACACTGTGGTGGTACCTGTGGGAGGCTCCTGCTCAGCCCCTGCACCCTCCGATGGCTGCACTTTGAAGGTGGTTGTGGGAGGCTCCTGCTCAGCCTCTGTACCCTCTGATGGCTGCACAACCATGGCTGGCGGTAGGGGCTCAGGGCCAGCTGCTGGTGCAGGCTCCTTCCCCTTCTTTGTGGCTGGTGCAGGCTCCTTCCCCTTCAGTATTTGTGGCCTGGAATCCTTTCCACCATGAGTAGGTGCTGCTAACACTAGACCCATGGACTGTTTGGCTGAGGTGCTTGGCTGGGTCCTTGGTACCCTGGCTATATGTGCAGAACGTGGAGGGGGTGAGGAGGGGGAAGAGGTCAATCTGGGAAAGGAAAAGCTTTTTAGGGACATTGGGGCTGGAAGAGGGAGAAGTATTGGGAGTGGAGGATGAGGGAGTGGTTGTTGGAGGTGTTTTTCTGCTGGATTTGGGTGCAGGTGCATGGGATGTATGCTGTTGCGAGGTAGATGGCTGTTGGGTGTCTGAGTGCTTGCGTCTGTGTACTTTAAGAGGGGGGACAGACACGGTATGAGAGAACACAGGAGACGTGTGCATGGGTGTTGTGGAGGTGTCTGCCAGTGAGGTGTGTGTTCTGCTTGGTGTGGTGATGATGCTGGTAACGGATGATGATGTATTGCATGCAAGTGTGAGTGTGGATGTAACTGGGTGGGAGGTAGAGGAGGAGGAGGGGGATACTGTGAAAATAGTGGATGTAGTTGTGTCTGCAACTGGATGGTGTTTGTGTGAGTGCCTGTGGGATGAAGTGTGGTGCTTGTGTTTGCCCGTGACACTCTTGTGTGCATGCTCGTCTGGCTGTGTGCTTGGGATGAATTGGGGTTGAGGAGAAAGGGACTGGGAAGTGGAAGTTGGAGGGGGGACGGTTGAAACAGGAACTAAGGCTGCCATCAGAGAGGAGGCCAGAGCCTGGATCGATCTCTGTTGGGCCGCCAATCGACCGTGAATGCCCTCCAGGAATGCATTAGATTGCTGCATCTGGGCTGCCAGCCCCTGGATGGCATTCACAATGGTTGTCTGCCCTACAGAGATGGATCTCAGGAGGTCAATAGCCTCCTCACTCAAGGCAGCAGGGCTCACTGAGGCAGGGCCTGAGGTGCCTGGGGCGAAGGAGATGCCCACCCTCCTGGGTGAGCGGGACCGGGCAACTCGCTGAGGGGCTGCTGGGAGGGCAGTGCTGGTATGGGGTGGCAGCTTTACCTGAAGCTGGGGTGGTCACAGGGGTGTCTGCCACCACCAGGGAGCTCCCATCGGAGGAGGTATCAGAGTCTGTATTGTCCCCTCAAGTGTCTGCTGTGGTGCTCCCCTCACCCACTGTCCCACTGGTGCCCTCAGCGTCAGTGGACTCCAGGGTCCTGTGGAATGCAGGTCCCTCTATTGCTGGTGCCTCTGCTCCTCTGCCAGATGATGCTAATGCACATAAGGACAGGATGACAAAACAAGAAAAGGGGGAGAGAGACAAAAGATACACTGGGTCAATGCTGCACCAACACCACCGTTGGTGTACACAGCACCCTCACACACAGGATACAGGCCTACGCACTATGCATTGCACTACCAGTGATACTGCTCGCCACCAAGGCATGAGGAGGAGCACACACCGCGAACTGCAGCACACCTGGGACCCACGCAGCCCTGACCAGTAGTGGATGCTAACAAGCTAGGTAGGCAGTATTTCCCCTTCAGACCCTTAGCCACCAGAGGACCTACGCTGCTATCTGGACTGGCCTAGGGGCACCCACTGACACACATCCACCACCCGGATACCACCCCCCACAGCCGTGAGATTCAATGATGGCCATTGTACTCACCCTCTTCTGGCTGCTGTGATGCCCTCAAGTGCCCATCCCCCTCAGGATAGGCCACCGCCAGTATGCAGGCCATCAGGGGGGTCAGGGTCCGACGGGCACCCCTTCCTCGTTATATAATTGGTGCGATTGATGGTACACATATTGCTTTTCTGCCCCCGCCTGCCAGAATGAACAGTTTTTCAGGAATCGTAGGAGTTACCACTCGATGAATGTGCAGATGGTGTGCTTGGCGGACCAGTACATCCCCCACATCAATGCTAAGTATCCTGGGTCGGTGCATGACGCCTTTGTCCTGAGGAATAGCAGCATCCCACATGTGATGTCCCAACTATAGAGGCACAGGGTGTGGCTAATAGGTGAGCCCTGGTTCCCACCCAGTATATGTTGGTGTATGCCTATGGTGTTGGCCATATAGGATAGTGTGTGGCTAAATGTCGTCCCTCAATATTTGCAGGTGACTCTGGTTACCCCAACCTATCATGGCTGCTGTCCCCTGTGAGGATTGCCAGGACAAGGGCAGAAGAACGTCATAATGAGGCACATGGGCGAACCAGAAGGATCATTGAAAGGACCTTTGGCCTCCTGAAGGCCAGGTTCCGGTGCCTCCATCTGACAGGTGGATCCCTCTCCTACTCACCCAAGAAGGTCTGCCAGATAATCGTGGCATGATGTATGTTGCACAACCTGGCCCTCAGACACCATGTACCTTTTCTGCAGGAGGAGGAGACTGGAGATGCCCCTGTGGCAGCAGTGGACCCTGTGGACAGTGAGGATAAGAAGGCTGAGGATGAGGATGTGGACAACAGAACATCTGTGATCCGCCAGTACTTCCAATGCAACTTTACATTTCAGTGACTCTGGTTGTATTCTGTGGCATTGCATGCTGGTATTTATGTCTATGCCCACTTACTGTTACCTCTGGCTCTTCATTTTGCAGATGTTGGTGATTTGACAAATACTCCTGGTGTGATCACAACAGCCAGCTACAGGTCACTGATTCTATGCTCTTTCTATGTACAGTTTATTTGCAATGGTTGAACCTGTTTCAATCAGTGCATATTTGAAATACATGACATACTCAAAATCGATTTATATCAAAGGGTGTTTATTGTAGTACTAATATATATAGGGGAAAGTGCAATGGGATGGGGTGATGATGGAGGAATGCCCAGGGTATTGTCTGCAGTCTGTTCGTAGCACGGGTGCATTGTCCAAGGGGACATAGGAAGGGGAGCAATGGCAGTTCAAGGTGGACAGGGTGACTGAGTGGGACACAATGGTCAACCAGGAGAGTCTCATTTCTTGGCAGAGGTCTTGGCAAGTGTCTCTGGCTTCTGTCTGGATCGCAGGGGACGTCTGTGGGGTGGTTCACCTTCTGCGGGGGAGGGGTGCTGGTGGCCTGTAGGTCCTGTGGCGAGGCCTCCTGGCCACTAGCAGCAGCGGACGTGGAAGGTTGTTCAGATGACTGGCTAGTGGCAGGGGTCCGCTGGTGTGACACTGCACCCCTCATAATGTTAGCCAGTCTGCCAGCACCCCTGCTATGAAGATCAGGATGTTGTTGATGGCCTGCAAGTCCTCTGTGATCCCCTGATACTGTCCCTCTTGCAAACGCCTGTTCTCCTGCACGTTGTCTAGGATCTGGCCCATTGTGTCCTGGGAATGTTGATAGGCTCCCAGGATCTCAGAGAGGGCCTCCTGTAGAGTTGGTTCCCTGCTCCTGTTCTCCCCCTGGCGCACAGCAATCCTCCCAGTTTTCCTGTTGGACTGTGCTCTGTCCCCTGAACTGTGTGCCCACTGCCACTGACCTCAGGTCCCTGATTGTCTTCGGGGCAAGTTGTGGCCTAGGGCCCCTGTAGAGGTGGGTACACTGCTGATTAACGTGTCCTGGGGACAGAGGTTTGGGTATGCTGGGTGGGTGCTATGATGTTGTTTCCTGATGGGGAGGCTCTGTGGTCGTCTGTGACTGGGCTTGGGTAACCGGCTGTCCAGTGGTCCCTGATGGGCCAGGTAGATCGTCCAGATCCTGAAGACCAGGGTTACTGTCATCACTGTGGGCCTCTTCTGTTGGGAGACTGGATATGCTGGCACCTCCTCTCAAGTGACATTTGCTGGGGTACCTGTGGGGATGTAAATGATGTATTATGCTTCATGTGTATGACATATTGTACACCCTTGGCTTCCCCTCTATGGTTGGTGTTGCCCTGCCAGCATTTACTTGTGTATGTTGGTGTATGGTGGGATTGTTAGTTTCCCTATGCTGTACATGCTTTAGTGATGAGTGTCCATGCAGGGCTGTGAGAGGTGTCCATGCATTGGTACAGCATGCAAGGCTTGGCATTGGGATTAGTGAGATGTGATGGTAGAGGGTGTGGGATGGAGAGGAGTGATGGGAGTGAGGGTGAGGATATGTGATGGCATGAAGGTAGAGAGGGTGATAATTGTTGAAAGTTGACTTACCAGAGTCCAGTCCTCCTCCGACTCCGGCCAGGCCCTCAGGATGCAGTATTGGCAAGACTTGCTCCTCCCATGCTGTGAGTTGTGGGGGAGGAGGTGGGGGTCCACTGCCAGTCCTCTGTATAGCGAGCTGGTGTCTTGCTGCTATGGAACGTACCTTCCCACGTAGGTTGTTCCACTTCTTCCTGGTGTTGTCCCTTGTTCTTGGGTACTGTCCCACAACGTTCACTCATCCATGTATCCTTTCACTAATCTATTTACACTCCCACCCATCCATCCACTCACTCATCCTTCCATGTTTCCCCTTTTACTCATCCATCCATCCACTTACTCATCCATCCAAGCTTTCACTCATCTGTCCATCCATTCACCCTCTTTCAATCAACCATTCATTCTTTCACTCATCCTTCCACCCACCCGTTCAGCCATCCAACCATCCTCCCCTTCACTCATACATTCATTCTTTCATGCATCCATTCACTCTTTATCTATCCTTCCATCCACACTCCCTTTCACTCATCTATCCATTCTTTCTCTCATCCATCCATCCTTTCCCTCACCGTCCAACCTTTTTCTCATCCATCTACCCATTCACTCTATCTATCCACTCTTTCATTCCATCCATCCTTTCACTCATCTCAACCACCCTTCCTTTAACTCACTCATCTATCCATCCATCCTTTCTCTCATCACCTATCCACCCTTTCAATCGTCCATCCTTTTTCATTCATCTATCCATTATTTCACTCATCCATCCTTTCACTCACCCATCCTCCCTTTCACTCACACCCATCCATCCATTGTTTCACTCACTCACCTTTGTCTACCATGTTGCAGACAGGAGGGGAATCACCAAGAGGTTGAGCCTGCTGTAGCTGCTAAAGTTAGGGTTTCATGATGCCCCAGCATTCATCCTTTTACTCATCCATCCTTTTACTTATCCATCCATCGTTTTGCTCATCCATCTATCCACCCTTTCACTTCACCCATCATCCACACTTTCACTCTTGCACCCATACTTTCACTCACACCTACGTACATATTCTGTCATCATCAATTCACCCTTTCACTCATCCATCCACCACCCTTTTATCCATCCATCCTCCCTTTCATTCATCTATTCTTTCACTTATCTATCCACCCTCTTTCCCTCATCCATCCATTTTTTCACTCACCCATCCGTCCATTGATCCTTTCACTCATTCATTCATCCAGCTACCCACCCACCTTTCACTCATCCAGTAGTCCACACTTTTAGTCACACACCCATCCACTTTCACTCACGTTATTCATGAGCCTTTGTCTGCGAGATGAAGACCGAAGAGGCCCATCAAGAACTCCAGCCCTGTGTAGCTGCTACAGCAGGGGGGTGGTTCCGGATTCCCCTGAGTACAATATTAATGTTTTGAGACTGGATTTTGGTTACAAACATTAATACACATCATAAGGAATTGGTATTTGTATGTTACACCTCGAACATGCAATACTGATTTGGTATGGTTGCTTGAACTCATTTAATTTGTAAATTACGGTTTCTTAAACTCATTCAGAAAACCTTTTCAGAATCCTTAAATGGGTTTACTAAATGTAAAAGCTTTTAAAAGGCGCTTAGCCAACCCAAAGCCTCCCATGTACCAGGTGAGAGAGTTTGTGAAAGCTCATAACTCTTTCTACACGAGGCGTCAAGTAACCAAGCTCCTGGGTCGGACAGTGACTCTGTTTAGCGCCAAACCAGTAGAGCTGCTACGAAAATGTGGCAGGATGTAAGCATTTCGCTTTGTTGACTGTGGTCCACCGTGCTTCCTCTAAAATGCGGCCGATCTTCTCCTTTTTGAGTTCCTTCGGCGAGGACGAGCGTCACTTGCACCCAGACCAAGGCTCCGCCAGCCACCCCTGCCCCATGACACATGATTCACGCCTGCGTGCAGTCTTGAGGTGCCTGCCTCCTGCAAGGAGTTGGGTTTCACTTCCTGCCCCGGTCCCGTTGCGGAGACACCTGAGGGGAGGGGCCACAGGTGATCACAGAGCGCAGGGCAAGGAAACACCCCGCTGCGACCAGACGCAGTTTCGTCCGAAACCTTCCAGGTGGGATCCTGAGGAAATCCTCCGGCGCTTTCCGGTCGCGGAGAGACTCACGGAGCACCTCGCGGGGGGAACCCGGTGGATACAAAGAGGAAAAACATCGAAACAAAAAGCCAGACCGGGCTCCGCTGACCGCCCCGGGGTGAGCCGGTCAAGTGACTGAGAAGGCGCTCCTCTGCCCCCGCTGACCGAGTCTACTCATATATTTGGGTCCGCGAGCATCCTCCAGTCGGGACCGGAGGAGTTTCCTTGTTCGCGGGGACCGGCCCTTCCAAAGGCGCCTTATATCTGCGACAGCTTCCTTTTTTGACTGTGCCCACGGAAGCCATGGTGCCCCCGGGCCGGAGGAGCGCCGTGCCCCTCATCCTAGCAGCGCTGTCCTTCGTCCTCGCCCCGGCGCGCGCGCAGGAGTCCTTCGGGGAAACCTGTCTCAACAAGTTCACCAAGGGCATCACCGGCTTCGCGCTGGACCTGGACGACTCCGTCATGAACGGGACCACCTACCTGTCGTCCTACCCCGCCCTGCGCCGGGGCAGAGACTGCGTCAGGGAGTGCTGCAAGACCCCCGGCTGCAACCTGGCCCTGGTGCAGCAGGAGGCCGAGGGCGACGAGGACGTCATCCGGGCCTGTTTCCTCATCAACTGCCTCTATGAAGAGGCTTTTGTTTGTAAATTCGCGAGGAAAGAGGGCTATCTCAACTACGTAGAGAAGGAAGTGTATGATTCATATGTGGCCGAAAGAGAGACCGTGGAAGGTGAGACTAAAGGGTGTCCTTGTTTGCACAGGTGTTTCCTCTGTATTGTTGTAGAAGATTATACAGCTCTTCATGGCCGGATGTGTAAGTGTTGCATGAAGCCCAGAGGCGTGCCTTGTGCCCAGGGCCACAGGAATTATGCGGCAGGGTTGACTGACTCAGGCGTCAGGGTGACTAAATTAATGTGGCAAAAGAACCCAAATAATATTGCATATTTTGTATTAGAGTTGTTAGTTTATTTGGCAGTTGTATACGTTAACATTATTTAGGCATTTTTTTCATATCATTAGTACCTCTTTGACACCCAAATACAGAAATAGGAAACAGAAACGTGACCTTTGTAAAGGGCTTTCCACTGTGCGGCAACGTGTGTTGAGTCGTTTTAATAATGTTTGTTTGATCCATGTGAGCTAAACACGTTTTTTTTTTTTTTGGGTCGACATTTACAGATTATGCAACAAATAATGGATTATGTGGCAAATGCATCTAATCAATAGATTTGCAGAAATGCTGCACCCGAAAAATTGCATATGTCCACTGGCCCAGCTTACACCTGTTGTGGCAAACTGATAGCTGTGCATAATCATGAGATGGTGCAAGGACAGAATTAGTTACACATGCGGGTGCTTACCATTTAGTTATATTTTTGGAGAGGGCTCTATCCATGCGGTCGTGTAAATGGAATGAGCCGTTTTTTTAGCACTCTACAGAATTGTAGGTGATTGTCTAGTCGTATTCTTGCACAAATTGGGTTCCAGGTTTAGTCATCTGAACAGAGAAAGAGCTTCTGCCAGAGGAGAGGGATTAATGAGGGGAGAGAGGCATGGTCAGGAGTGAGGCCACTGGAGAACACCGTGAGCTCATTTGGCAATAGCTCCAAAGGTTATGTTGAATTAAGAGTGGTTTGTTGTAGTGGGTTGATCGATGTGCTATGCACAGTGGTTTAATTGGGGTGTGGTTGGCCCTGGCCCCCAGTACAAGTCTATGAGGGCTGGGGAGGTGTTAGTTCAGGTAGGTAGGTTGAGGAGTTATCTGTAAATTGCACTTTGGAGACTAACTTGTAAATATTCCAAGAAATATTGTAGGCATAGGCAAGGTGGGACAGAACTAAAACAGTAGTGGCTTTTAGAGGGACATGTAAGTAAATGATAATTCCACACAGGCATTCAAAGTCTGAAATGTACAAATAAATGCATCAGAAGGGAGAATTTGAAATCCTTAATTGCGCCTAGATTTTTGAACTTGCTCTGAGGTGATTGGTCTGTTTCCAACATGGGAACATGGGAGTGTTTTCAAACGATTACCTTGAGGTGGGTAACTGTTTATCCAGTTGGAGGTGTTGTGTGGTGGCCTCAGAGTTGAGATCTGGTAGGTTTTCAAGCTTAAGTATGGTTTAATTGCTTTCTGCATAGTTGTAGTGGTTAGGGGTGAAGGAAATGACTAGTTTGGGTAGAGGTCCAAGATGAATCTTTTTCAGAGGGGGGGTCATTTTACAAAACCGGAGGGACACAGGATGTGGAGTTTCTTGGTATCAAGAAGGAAGGGAGTAATATGAGGAGGGCTCTACTCCGGAGCACTTGTTTGAACTCCAGTGTTAACTAATTCCAGTAGCAATGTAGGGTGATGCACAGTTTTGAAGACAGGAGAGGCCTAGCAGCAGGACAGCCGCAACTCCATTTGAGTCAACAATAGTTTTGAGATCAGGCTATGTAGGGAGCAATAATGTCTGCGTGTCACAGCAAAGACAGGAATCCAGTTTGCTAGTTTGAGAGTGGGTTATTCTCTTCTGTGAATGACAATAGTTGACTAAAGTTGGAGGTTGCATTGAGTTTGCCTAAGGCCGAGACATTGCATATTGGCTGATAGAACTATTAGTTCCTTGTTATTTTTAAAAATTGGTTTCATATACGAGGTTTGGAGTTCACTTAGGAATATTTCTGACACAAAAGAACGTGTGATCGCAGATCAAAGGAGGGAGTGGCTGTGGTTGTTGGGTGGTTTGGTTTTCATTTCAAGGTAGGCTTCCTGGTGTTTGGCTTTGGAGATGTCACGAGTCGAACAGTTCTTGAGAGAGTAACTTTGAAGTCCGTACATTACAAGTTCTATATTTCAGAAATAATTTTGTTAAATTTGTTTAATTGGTAGGTAGTTGGCTTCTCTTTTCTGGCATCAGTAATGCTCAGCACCTAGAGAATCTAGGGTATCAGGTGTTACGTAAATGTAGTTAGTAGCAGTGGCCTTTTTGATAATGGTTTTATAGATTTTAGACAGTTGTTGTAATTACTGGAAGTTGTCATTTTCAGTTATTTAAAGGTGACCATAAAGTATTTCTAGTTTATTATGTTTTAGGTTGGATGCTTACCAGCCAGCTTTCCACTGCCATTGAGTAGTTGAGGTCTTGACAGGGATTGACTTGTTAAAGATGGATGTCAGCTCGAGCTGAAACTTCTGAACAGTTCTCATTTGGCTAGTAAATAAAAAAGTGAATAGTTGAGTGCTGATGATGACGTTTATTCCAAAGCCTCACCCATGTTGTTTGAGTGTATGGTGATGTCTAGCGATGACACGTGGAGACATTGAACTGAATCATATGATAGTCAGTCCAAGTGACTGGATGGTTTCCAATATCTTTGATATTGTTCAGAGAGGCACACATTGTGCCATGCCTATAACTCGCAGTATGATAGGGCTAGTGATCAGTTGATGGAAGATGGTTACTCAGAGTTTGACATTAGGGATCTAGTCTGGTACAGTTCAAGGTTATGAAACGTGGTATTGTCGTCTTCCAGTTTTCTAGCAGGTTGTGATGTTTTAGGGCGATCTCCGATGTAAACTCCAGTTAGGGCTCAGCAAATTTATCTGACAGTAAGAGAAAGTAGAAAAAGCTGCAGCCAGGGCACTTCCTCTTCTTCCTAAGCAACATGTACAGGACCAGCTAACGCAAGAAGTAGAAACAATAGCCCAAGAAAACTGTGGTATTTCGTTGGGGAGTGTTCTCCTTAGGGTGAGTGAGTCCTTTTTGTTTTTTAAGAAAAACCGTCTCCTAAGAAATAGTTTTTTGTTCTTTTGTTTTTATTTCTTGCATTCCCCAGTCACTCTTTGTATATGTTACTCAGGGAAAACAGTCATTTGAACATAGAACTCAGAGACCCCCAGAAAGCCCTCTCTCCAACATCTGCTACACGCAGACAGACAAACTCATTTGTTGGAAGAAGTTTATTTTTAACTTTTTACCGGTTAATTTCATAACACACGATTAGCAATAAATCACTTCAAAGAAACTTCAAAACATATTTGCAAGATAACAACCATATTCATAAGATTTATTCAATAACCATAAATCAATGTGACAGGATACCTTCCTTGGACCACACAGGTGAATCGAACCTCACCTGTATGCCTAGGGGGGGCGGCTCCCCCAACTTCACCGTTCTTTGTCCTCACGCTCAGGGTTCCGCCCCCTCGCCGAACACCAATCTGCCAAGGGGTGTAATGGGGCGGCCAGGATCGGGAGCCCCATGGCCATGCTAGCGATCTGGGCTCCCTACCCCCTAATCTGTTGTGTACATCCGCAGGTTGGTTCAGGACTTCAGGATCCTACCTCTGGTGCTATCCCGGGGCCCCAGCCTTGGGGACCCCTCTGTTGGTTCTGATTATTTTAGTACTTCTTCTCCAACCATAAAACAAGGGAGAGGGTGGGTGGGACAACGCCGTATCTGAACGATCCCTGCCACCGTGCCAACAACAAGGCTGAGCCTTTCTGAGGGGGCGCTTACGTAGTTCCCAACCCCCCCATCTGGAGCGCAGCGGCTGGAACCGGATCGATGGACGCTGCCTCCACGTTTTCCCCTACCTAACTTCAGCCCCCACGCCTCACGAGGTGTGAGGGCGGAAGTTCCTGGCCTGCCCGACACACAACTAGTGTGGAGAGTTCAGGCCACGGCGGCCCGATTCCTAAGGGGCCGCGCTCCTCTTCTCCCCCTCCCCCCCCATATTGGGGGGGGGGGAGGCGGCTTTCCATACTCTGTACACTAGGACGTGAAATTTGGAGATGAAGAGCATTGAACTAGAAGGTATTTGTCGACACAGGCAGTGATGTGTTGGTGCATTTCCTAAAGAGAGTTTTTTTGTTGGCAGTGGCACAGAACTTCTTACTGGGACTATTTTCCAGGTATACCTTGTAACCTGAAGGTATTGCTTCATTTAGGATGGATGCTACATCCTAGTCAGATTTCTCTAATGAACAGGTTGCTGATAGTTTATTATCAATTTATAGGTGTTCAAACTGTTCTTGTTAATTGATCTTGCTTTAAGAAGGAAATCCAAGTCGCTTAGATGATAAAGGCAGGTGGGTGTGAGTAGAAGCTGAGGTAGGAGGTTCCAGGAGACGCAAAGAAGTAAAGACAGGGTCAATGTCGGGCCCACTGTGATTCTGAGGGTATGATAGCTGAAGGATCTAGGAGCTGTAAACTAAGGGACAGGAAAGGGAGCAGTAGGATAGGACTGGGGTGGTTGGGTTCCATCGAATTGGTACCCAATCACGTCTTACTGTTAGTGTCAGGAAATATAAGTACAGATGTACGTGTGAGCGATGGCGCCAATTAGGTATGATAGGAGAAAGAGGATGTACAAGTAAGAATTAAATTAATCTGAGAGGTACTTAAATGAGGAGGATGAGAAAGTGAGGGGAGGAGGCACTGAGAAATTATAGGGTAAGGCTACCTGAGTGAAGTAAGAAGTGGGAGTTAAATGGTGAGAAAATGGAGGGGAAGGTTGTGTGGGGAGATGATGGGGGCGAAGAACGAATGCAGCTTGAGAATCAAGAAGTGGGGTATTGGTGAAGGACAAGCAATAAGGATTGGTGAAGATAAGAGATATCTTTGGAAGTGAGAGGGATGAAGTTAGAGGTACAGAACCAGAGAAATTTAGTTTGGCAGTCTCTCATTAGAACGTCAAGGTAAGTGTGAAAGATGAGATTTTTGTTGATGCCGTAATCCAGAATCAATCTATTTTATCTCAAGAATTCTATGTTGAAAGCTGTAAGAGTTCCGAACATTTAGTTCGGACATGTATAACAAGGGTAGGGGATTACACTCACTGAGGACAGCCATTTTCTTCTTAGGAATGTGGCATTGACATTCGATTGTCAGATCTTAATTAAGAATCAAGTCCAATGGAGACCCGAATACTTGCATATGAATGTAATGTTAACTCTGGAACAACAAAAGTTGTGTTTCTACCTATTTAAAAACAAGTGCATCGTGTTACAAGTATGGGACGCTTATACACCCAAAACAATTAAATGTATTCACTTGTTATAGCTCATAATACATATGATTAGCCATTTCCTAGGTGCTTACACTTTGGCAACTAAATCAGTGAGTCATCAGCCAATGGACTAATCTCCTTGGGGACACACAGTAAGATCAAGAAGGAAACCTAAGATAAGAAGCAAGATCCTTAATAGTCACCACTGAGCATTTAAGTCAAACCCTTTATTGTCCGTACAATTTTGACATTTGTAAACTTACTTGGGAACCTCCTGATTTCCAGCCATCCTAAAATGTTCAGTTGATAGGTGGTTGTAGTCTTAGCCAACTGACAGACTGGTTTATAACTCAGACTTGAACCTATTGTACAAAATGGGCAGTTCATTCACACAACATGACATTTTACAAAAATATAGCTTTCAGTCAATGCCTTAGTTTACAGTGCTGAAAGGAAGAGCATATTGCTAAAATATAGTAAACAAACAATAACACATTTATGACAGAACATAAAGCCCATTGACTGAGAAGCTCACCGCACATTCTTGTGGTGAGATTCAAGTTGAAACAGTCAGATGTGGTATATTTGGTTTGCTATGGAGCCTTATTGGACCCAATACAAGGGTGGGGTTTTGTTCGCATGATAAATTGTTTTTTGTTCTGGAAGGGCCATGATGGATTTTGTGCGTCAGATTGCTGATGGTATGTAGAAGGGCAAGAGCCTTCAAACTCTTGCCTTGTTGGTCCAGTTATGGCACATCATCTGTGTGTTTCTTGTCAGTGAGCATAGCAACAAGCATGTCATTGTTCAGCATTGATGGAGGAAGGGCCTTCTTTGTTTAAATGACCGGTGCCTCTAGTGAATCACGAACCTCCCCATGTAAAAGTAATAATAAATGCCAAGTGGCATTGCTCACTGGTGCATATTATAATTATGGCAAATAGATTGTTGAAATTTCTTAAAGCACGCTCACGCTTGAGCTAATAACCTTTTAACACTTATTAAAGGTCCTGTGTGGCACTGATTTTGAGAATCGGAGCAGCGCAATGTTGTGTTACATTATTTTCCCCTTCCTAAAAATGAATGTCTTGTATGGCGTTTAACTCAAATCTTTGGTTTGTTTGTTAGTTTTGAAAGGTTTGGAAATTGTGGATCAGTCTGTTCCATTCTAGCACGTTTTGTTTAGATGTCTTGGAGGGTTGGTTATAACCGTGATATTTCTGCCTTGTAAATGAACAATTAGGATCAGTGTATCTAAGTTTGTAGGTATTCAGAACTATCTTAAGAACAGATGCCTTCTATTACGATTAGTTCATTCTGTAGCTGTTCAGTTTCCATAATTGTGTCCTGTTTCTAAAAAATATTTTTATTTTATGGCAGTACTTCTAAATAAAAGGGGCGCAATCTGAACTGTAAATCACCTATAACCTATTGTTTATTTCTGATCACCATAAACATCAAAGTCTAAAGTTTCACTATTCACTAGAGGGACAGGGTTATGTATATGTGCATGGCTTTTGATTTTGTTTCTTCTACATCTACTATGTCATGATTGCAGTTAGAATTTTCATTTTTAGGTCTCTCCAGCAGACAGCTACAAACTCTGTTGTCGAAAGACTCATTGTGTACAACACCAATACTTAGTCAGCCCATTGCTCGTGATTGGCTCATATGCTTCTTATTCTACAGCTTTACTTTTTTTTCTTCTTGTATTTGTTCCTCTCCTGGAGCGTAGCTTGTTTACCATTCTATTGATCAAATGGATTGTATTCCTCCACTGTTTGCATCCTTGAGAATACTTTTTATTTTGTTTTAGCACTCCGCTGAAAGGGATGTGTTCTCATGCTCCATTTCCATCTTTCCAGTGTGCTGTTTTCTCCTTTACAGATCTCTAGGGAGAAATGGGTGACCATTGCTTCTCTAGAGGAGGGTGCTAATGTTTGTGGGCTCTCGTGCTTGTGGTGGGCTGGTGGAGGGAGCAGGAGCAAGAAAGTTATATTAGACATATTGTCGAAATTATTGTGTTGGTACACACTGGATCTTTATGGTTACCTGTGTAGTGTTGACATGAGAGGAGGAGTCTGTCTTCAAGTTCCGCTCTGTTCTGACGTAGAAGACATAGGGCTGGGATTGTGTTAACATTCAAATAGAGAGTTCAGCCATGACTCCTCCTTCCTCTTTCAATGCATACGACAGCCGGCAGGTGAAGGACTTCCCACCCCCATCTTCATCTGCCTCTTTCCAATTCTCTGGAAAGGTCTAAGGTCCGTGCCCATCTGTTCAGAAATTCCACATTCGTTGTCTCAAAAAGACTGACAGATATGTTGCTACATTCATAGCTCTGGGCAGTTCCGGACATCATCATCAAAAACTGAGCTTTGAATGAACATGAGTCATTAGTAGGGTTGTCCGTTGGAATGTGTATCCTAATGACTGTCCAAAGGCTGCCTGGTGTTACTTCCTGTGATTCATTTGATAAAAGTATGTTTCAGTCCTGCAAAAATCCTCTCTTCTTGGTCACCCATGATCACGATTGGTCTATGTAAGCATAGGTGTGGGAGTAGGGATGCAGCGAGTGCTCCTGTACCCCCAAACTAAACCATGCTGGATTAGACGGTGAATGAGCAGTAAACATGCCTTTAAACTTTGTTTTTATCTTGTCACATTTGCTGTATCCAAAGACATGTCAAATATCAGACTTTGTCTTCTGACAAATTGCTGCTTGTTCTTTCAAAATGGAAACTGGCGGTTACTTTTCTTTATTTGACTGCAAAAGTGAGAGGATTTTGTAAAGTGAACCATCTGACAATATTGCTGGTGTGAAAGGAAAGGCTAAAGGATGTCATTTGTTTCTATCATCACACAACACAATTTAAATACCTATAAACGAACCATATAAATATTCAAAAAATATATCAGCTGTTCAAAAAGCACAAAAGAGGTGCTTCTTTGTAATTCTGAAATGTGATGAAAGCAAAGCTTTTACTAGGATTAAAACAAATTAAGACACTTTACTTAGTGATATACAAAAGACAAATATTAACTGATACCCAATTTCTGCACATTATCATTTATACAGTAAAACTATGTGCAAGATTAGTGCCCATCACACTAGAGGATGTTCTGCCTGTAAATGACAGTGCATTTCCACACCATGTGTTAGTAATATATTTGTAAAAGTATCCTCAGAACAGCACCACCAACTATATACTACACCCCTACCAATGTTGTTGCATGGGTGTTGGCTCCCTTGCCACACTAGTTCTTTGTGTGACGCTCTGAGTTTTCACAATCTCTATGAGTTCAGTGATGTATGGTAGCACCCCTGTCACTGAAAACTGTTCTAGCAACACTGTATATAAGTATCACCACACCCCTCAATCTACCAAGGACATAGCATTTTAGACCTTGCTTGTCAGTCCAACAGCCTGTTACATCTCAAGAAATTGTACTCTGGAGAAGGCAAACTGTTTTGCTCATCACCCAGTGCCCGGAGCACAGGCAGCAAAAGGAGAGGAAGGAGGGAAAGCATCAGGAGGGATTTCAAGGCAGCACAGGAGACTAAGAAGCCTAACGTGTCCCTGCAGTGTGGCAGACGTACATGCAGGGGAGGAGTAGTCATGTTGTGAGTTTCTGCATGGCCTGTAGTAAACAAGTTGTCATCATTTATTTTAAAAAAAAGTAACCTTTAGGGAAAGTGAAAACCTGGCACAGTTAGCATCTAGCGCCATCTCGTCATGTTAGCAGTGTTAGTGGTCATTTCACTAATAAACAATAGTAGTTGTTTTAAATAAATATAAACCAATAGTTTATGTCTGATGCTCCGAAAGAGCCAGGGAGTGAACATTATAGATCCCTCTGCCCCCTGTTCTGAACCACCAACCTTTTTGACTGGCTGCAAAGTAGCACACAGGAATTTGGTGTTTGGGCCGGAAGGGGAACCAATCATGGAAGAAATGTCAGGAAGTAGCTGACTGCACCCACCTGTCATCTGCCTCTTGCTGCACTCCGTAAACCAATCCTAGTCCACAATTGTTAACTCACAAAAAATCAAACAAGGGAAGGAGTGTCGCACAGCATAGCCCATGACCAATAATTGAAACTGATGACTGCTTCCAGCTGAAGTCTTGTGGAGTCAGGTGGTTTGGTTTAGAGTGGGGTGGAATTGATCTGAGTAGGTGATTTGGACTGGATTGGAGTGGGTTGGATTGATGTGGGGTGGATTGGACTGGTGTTGGGTGGATTGGATTCAAGTGGGTTAGATTGGCTTGGGCTGAATTGGATTTGTGTAGGGTGGATTGGAGTGGGGTGAATTGTGCTAGATTGGAGTGGGGTGAATTGTAGTCAAGTGAATTGTGGTGAAGTGGAGTGGGATGAAATAGTTTGGAGTGGGACAGCTTGTTTTGGATTAAGTGGGCAGATTCAAGTGTGGCAATTTGTTTTTGGATTTGAGAGGGGGCAGATTGTTTTTGGATTGGAGTGGAAGGAAGATTGTTTTGGATTTGAGTCAAGTCAGTCAATTAAGATGTATTCATAGAGCGTGGCTTATCACTTGTGAGATTATCCAGGTGCTTTGAAGAGTCATGTCTTTAACCCCTTTCTGAAGTCAGGCAGCCAGGGTGAGGTGCGGAGGTCGACGGTGTTCCAGGATTTGGCAGTGAGAGGGGAGAAGGAGCATCTCCCCGATGCTGCAGTAGCTTAGCAGGGGATCTGTGCGAGGACAGAGCGGAGGTTCCTCGAGGGGTGGTGAAACTGTAGCCAGTGGTTCAGGTAGGCTGTAGTCCAGTCAGCTGGTGATGAGGGTATTCGTTACTGTCATCTCAGTGGAATGGTGAGCCACTTGAAGATTTTATGGATCATGCAAAGTGCGTGCAAGCAGGGTGCTGAGATGGCGTTGACCTGTTGTTTCATGGAGAGTCTGCTGTCTAGCATGATGCCAAGGTTGCGGGCGTGGTCTTTCAGTGTGGGTACGAGTTCCAACGGCCACCAGAAGACATTCCAGAGGGCAGTGTATTTTCGAAGATGAGGACTTCCATCTTGTCTTTGTTGAGCATTATGCAGTTGTCCCTCATCAATGCCGACATATTTCATGCAGTTGTGGAAGCTGACCTTCGTTGCGGAGGAGTCGGCGGACACAGATAAGACTAGCCAAGTGTTGTTGGCATTGGAGATCATGTTGATGTTGTGTGTTCTGATAACATCTATGAGAGGAGTTACATAGCTGTTGAAGAGTGTGGGGCTGAGGGATGAGCCTTGGGGCACGCCGAATATGATGTATTTGCCTTACGATGTGAAGGGGGGGGGTGTCTTTCTGGGTGGTCGATAGGTGCGCCTGAGTGAATGGAGTTTCTAAGGGTGGTTATGTCTTGCGTGCTGAGCTGTCCTCCCTTGTGTTGAGTGGGAAGTCGGCACTGGTCGTTGGTCGGAGCCTGCAGGGGTTGGAGGGTTGTGCATCAAAGTTCTTGTAAATGGTTGCTATCTTGTTGTTGAAGTGGTCAGTGAGGGCGTTGCAGAGTTCTTGTGAGAGGGGGGATCACACATTTCATGGCTGATGGGCAGGTGATCTTTCTCACCATGGTGAAGAGTTCCTTGGTTTGGTTTGTGCTGGTGCCGATTAAATGGGTCAGGGCCTCTCTCTTTGCTGCTTTGAGCAGTTGATGGTATTAGTTGACGGCTGATTTGAAGGTGGCTCTGTCAGTGCGGTTCTTTCTTGTGCTCCAAATTCTTTCGAGCTGTTTGCACGTGTGTTATATGTGCTGAGTTGGGCGCTATACCAGTTGGCTTGTTTCGCAGGTCTCTGTGTTCTGGCTGATTTGGGAGACTTGGTTGGCGGCATTGGTATCCAGTTGTTGAAGGTCTGAACTGCAAGGTCCAGGTTGGTGATTTCTATGGGCTGTGTGCTGTCGAGGGCGTGTGCCCATTGTTGCTGTGGGGCAGATTGTTTTGGATTGGAGGGGGGGCGGATTGTTTTGGATTGGAGGGGGGGCGGATTGTTTTGGATTGGCGGGGGCGCATTGTTTTGGATTGGAGGCGGGAGGTGGATTGTTTTGGATTGGAGGCGGGAGGTGGATTGTTTTGGATTGGAGGCGGGAGGTGGATTGTTTTGGATTGGAGGGGGGGGGCGGATTGTTTTGGATTGGAGGCGGGAGGCGGATTGTTTTGGATTGGAGGGGGGGGCGGATTGTTTTGGATTGGAGGGGGGGGCGGATTGTTTTGGATTGGAGGGGGGGGCGGATTGTTTTGGATTGAAGGGGGGCAGAGTGTTTTTTTACGTCTCGCTTAGGTAGCTCACATGCGCTGTGTCAAGACATGCTGTATCTTCTTTGTGAGCTTAACCCACGTCCACCGCTTTTCATTCGTACGTTTCTGTGCCATTGGAAAATCCTTGCTTTTGTGAGGGCAGTTGGTTATCTTTGTCCCTCCTTTTATTGTTTTGGAGATTGTCCCTTTTACATGTAGTCGTTTTCTTTTAGCTATTGTTGTTACTTTGTCAGGACTACTTTTCTTCTTTTGCCTCGTTTGGCTTTCACATCAAAATGCACTCCGATGACAGCATTTTTTTTTTCTTTTTTCCTTGTGTTTCATTTCTTTTGCCTCATTTTTTTTATTTATTATTGGAGCGGGCAGATTGTTTATTATGTAGAAAGTATTGTTTACATAGTATTACCCCTCATCAGCCAGCCTAGTTAGACTCCAGTGGCGTGGGGAGCACAGGACCGGCATCTGGGCATACCCATCTCTCTTAGGGCGACAACTGCAAAAAAAAAACAAGTGATAGACAGAATGCTGAACAATGTCAAACATTCACCCCAAGTACAGTGATCTGGGTATAAAGCTTTAATTTATTTTGCTACCCATGCCATTCCAGTTTGGACCCATCAGGAGCAGGGTCAAGACTGATTTGCATATGAATGAACTAGTACGTGCAGTGTGGGGACTATAATGGACGTTAATCATTGAACAGGGCACCTACCATGTTCTGACGGCGAATAAAGTTGCCATAACGAAGTCCATGATTTCCTGAAGTAGATGAACTAAAATTCTGTGGTTGCTTGCTTGCTTAAAGAAGTAGTTACCCATGGACGTTAAGTATCCGTGCAAAGCCATTGCAAGGTTTACCCAACGGCGGTTCCACCTCATTCAAATTCTCAGAAGTTTGCTTTAGTGTGATACAACGTAAAGCAAGTTGGAAAACATGAAGGTGTGCACTGGGGACAGTAATAACGACTTACCTTTTCAGCAAAGAGTTGATCCTGCAGCCTTGCCACATCCTCCAGAACATATGAAGTGGAGGCTGCCGCTTCTGTATTAGCAATGAGGCTTTCAATCGCAGACAACTGGCAGTCAAGGAAAGACATGAGTCTTCCTGTGGTTGTCTGATCACATACGTATTGTATGTTGCCATCTGGATCAGGTGGGTAAACAGTTTCTTGTACCAAGTGCGAGATTTATGATTCGCATTGTATGGTTGAAGAGCCTGGTCATTATTGTCCAATGCCGCCCATGTACTTATTTTAATAAAGTATACAGTTGGGCAAAAACGATCCCTGCTCATATATGGTGCAAAGATGGGGGTTACCCAAATCATGCGAGTCGTCCAGTAGGACTTCAAGGTGGGTTTATGCACTAAGCCCATTTTGAGCGTAAGGCCCCAAAATATCTTCAACTCTGCCAACGAAGTGGGAGTCCACTGGCGTGCCCTAAAACGGGGCCCTGGAGTGCCTCCATGCTCCCTTAGAATTTGTTTGGCACGGAAATGTGTTTGCTGCACAATTTACTGAAAGAAGTCAACATCCAAAAAGAGATGAACTTAGGGCCATCTTCTTGCCAGTTGACTATCGACTCTCCCTCAGATGCTGTTTCAGTCTCTGATCCTCCCTCAGAGCTGTCCTCCGTAACCTGAGTTAGGGCTTGAGCAGCAGTCATCCGACGAGACGCCATCTCTGCCACTGGCTAAACTGTCCCTCTAAAGCACTAGCCCACATAGAGAGTAGATATGCTCACAAAAGTGTGGTGGGTGTGTCTGTGCGATGTGTGCAACAGTAAATGTCAGTCACCGTACCTTTGCTTCTTCCCTCAATTAGCAGGTTTGCTGAAGACACTGAAAAAAACCCAAAAAAGCACACTAATACGTCACCTTGCAACGTACCCATCATCACAGCTGGTGGCGCCCAGTGGGACAGTCATTTTTGGTGCTCCCTCTTCCATGACCACCTCGGATTCCCTCACTACCACCCAGTAAAAGTGCTGTTCATCTCTCCATAGCCATCTCACACATACATTTAATTTGTTTTAAAGTGTAGGTAACAGCTGGCTTTACTAATCCACTCGGCTATTCACATAAAATACAGATCTGTTCTTGCAGCAGGCTCATAAATCATCTGTGCTACTTTATGGCATCAAAAGTGCCTCCAGACAAAAGTCCGATCTCTTTCTCCAGCAGGAACATAATCACAAGTTACCTGACATTGAAAGCTAAATGTTGTGTGTGTGCGTGTGAAAGATAAATTTAAAACTATATAGATATATATCTTTTATAAAGATATTTATATATACGTCACTTTTTTTTGTATATGTGTGTGGTTTCCCTGGGGTCCAATCCAGCCAGTCTGTCTCTCGCTCTATATATCACATATTCTTTTATACATGTTCGGTTTCCCGAGGGTGATCGCGACCCCAAGGAAACCACGCATATTTTTTTAAAAAAACTACGATCCACAGCCAGGAAACAGTGCTAGGAAGGCATTGATGGAAAGGGGTGACTCTCCCCTTTCAATCGATGCCTTCAAATCATCTGGGGAGGCCATTTTGACCTTTTTTCGGGAGAGGACACTTACCTGCTCCTCCACTTCTCCGATGGGGAAAACGGTGACATGAGCGCGCCTTGCGACTCACTGACGTGGCTTGGGGGTGGTGAAACATGAACCTCTTCTGCATCTCCCGAGGGATTTTTTAAAGCCCTCCCTGGTGTTGGCCATTGGTCATGACCTGCATCAAGGAGAGAGTGCGTGTGACAGTCAACGGCCGTCACACACACACTAAAGGGGTTAAGAAACAAACACACAAATAATTTTAATATTTACAATTGTTATTCACCAGAAATGTAATTATTATAGAATGAAACCCACAACATAATGAGCCCACTTGTTGCTTGCTTTACATCTGCACTCACAAATTGACTTAAGATCAGTTAATCTTTTTGCGTACAAACACTAAAAAGTAACCAAACGCCAAAAGCAGGAAGGTGTACTTCGGGCTTGCTCCAGCGACGACAAAAGCAGAACAGAAGCACAGAAGAGCAGGAAGCGACCTGCTAGCCAATAAACAGCAAGTAAATTCAAACGGGGTTGAAGCGATGTTTGAACGAACAAACAGAGAATTCAGGTAAGTAAGGAGAGAAGTAGTGGATTAATTCCCTTTAATCAAATAAGACTTTGCAAGCACACTGCAAGGGCTGTGCTGGCAAAACCTAAAAATAATCTCGGTTATGGGCATAGGAACAAAAAAAGTGCACAGAGTAACTGCCCGCCTCAACCTGCCACCCGACCATGTGCATTGAGATAGAAATCCGAAATTGTTATACACTCAAGCCACCTGCCTTCCATCCACTTGTCCATAATCTCATTGTTTAGCGATGATCGCTCCAAGGAGACATGGGGCAGAGTAATCCATCAGTAATTCGCCCAGCACTGCCAAACCTTGTTATGCTTTTGAGGGCAACCTCTGGCCTGATAAACCACCGCTTCCAGACGCATGCAGTGATCCAGGGCTCTTTTCCTTCCCACCAGAGAAGGGGGGCCCTGTGCCCTCCATTAACTAGCTATGTCCCTCGTCGCCAGGGTTAGCGCAAGAGAAGAGGGGTGCCCTTTTGTACCTGTTGTCTCCGATGTCATCCATGATGTGCAGGAGGGCCAACTTCGGGGTCATAGGTATTCACTGAGTGAATGAAGGAGCCCTTGTTTGACAACGTAGGCATAGTGAAGAATCTACCATCCCGATGTACCATTGTTGGTATCTAGTCTAGTAGATCCTGTGAAGATATTTAAGCTGTATGAGCCAGAGGTGCACCAAGATGGATGCTTCTCAAGGCGATCTCAACGTGTCAGCCCAATCATAATCGTCAAGAGCGCCCAGGTCAGCCTCCCAGGCCCTGCAAAGGGCTGATAGTGAATGGAGGCTAAGTATGAGGAGGGTGCAAAATAATGTAGGCAACTTGTGATCTCCTAGGTCTTCTGCTAGAAGCTTACCTTCCAGAAGGTTGTATTCCAGAAGAGAGTCAAGACTGCCGATGTAAGTGCATGGCAAATTTGTGAATCACACTGAAATAACTGCGGTGGAGGCTGAACTTCTGCTGGAGCTCCTGAAAAGATTTCATGACCGCATCCAACATCACATCCCCTAGGGTAGGTAGTCCAATCTCATCCCACCTCCCAAAACCTTTTAGCTGTGCCAGTTGATTCAGTACGATACCATGCCACAGCAGTGTCTGAGCCCTGAGCCTCCCCGTCACCCCATTTGCTGCAAAGTAGTTCTCCATATAGTCATTGTCACCATTGTAGCTGAGGGGATGTCGTCAAATGTACTGCCTCCATAAAGGTAGTTCAATAAGGGAGTGGTGCCTATCACCCATTTCTCCACTGCATACACTGGATCCCCTTGGTGGTCACACCACCATTCATTAATGATGAGCGAACGGGAGGCAAGATAATAAGAGGTAACTTCCACTGCTGCAATGCCACAGTTGAATGTCGACTGAAATCATGTAACTCCCACCATTCCAGAGCAAACCAGTGAGGATTGTATCAGCAGTTCAGTTGGGGCAAGGTTATCGTTTTGAAAATTGTTGAACGGCTGTTAAGGGACCATGGTTAAAGTGACCAGGTATGTGTCTCCTCCATTACCTGTGCTAGGGCCGTCTCTGGATTGCTTGTCCGAGAGACACCAGCCTCTGGCGTATTTTTATTTTATTTTTTATAATATATAGATATATTTATGTATATCTCCAGATATTTGAAATATTCTGTCTCTACCCGTAGCTCCGAAGCCCAGGTTATCGGTCCGACATATCCATTGATGGGGAACACTACAGATTTACAAATATTAATATGAAACCCTGTTGTCTCTCCAAAGATATACAACTTCTGGAGGAGTCTCGACCCCGTCTCCTCAGGTTCAGTAAGAAAAAATAGTAGGTCGATCGCATAGAGGGCAACTGTCAGAGCAGTTTGGACTCCACTAGACTCCTCACACCTTTGCCTCCATTCGGACCCATACCTCCAAGGGCTTCATGAGCAGTGTGAATAAGAGTGGGGAAAGAGGGCACCTTTGACGTGTCCCCGGTTGAATCAGGAAGGTATCCGACGTGTGGCCTGCCACTCAAGCCGGAGCTGTCAATTCGGTATATAGTAAACACATATCGGATTAATCTGGGACCAAAGTTCAGCTGAGTAAGCAGCCGGAACCAGTAGTCCCAGCTGACAGACTCAAATGCCTTGTCCACGTCGGCCAGTAATATTGTGGCTGGTCGTCCAAGACGGTTGGCAAGGGCCAGGGCATTGGATACTTGGCAAAGGTTGTGGTGAGTGGCATAAAACCTGCCTGGTCTGGGTGAGCTAGATTGGGTATATGGTGCACTCATCTATGCGCCAAGTCCTTTGCAAGGAGTTTAGCCTCAAATTAAGTAGGTATGTGGGGTGATATGGAGAATGTTCATCTGGTGAATGGCCAGGTTTGGGGGGAAAAAAAGCACAATTTCTGCATGGTGCTATTCTGTGTGAAGCACCCCTCCTCACCAACAGCGTGTATAACTGCGAGGAGATGTTTCCCAAGTTTTGGCATACACATTTAAAAAAAAAAAAAAAAAACACAAAGCATCCCTGTCCTGGACTTTGCCAATTGGAGTCCCTTGCTGAATCCAACAGTTCTACAAGAGGCAAATCATCAACAAGTTTGCGTTCTAGTGGCAGAGGTAGGACTTCAAGCCAAGCATATGACCCTGTGAAGTACGTTGCAAAGCTGTCCGAAAAGGAGTAAAAGAACAATAGGCCAACTGACACAATTTATATAATAAGTTACTGGATTTGTGGCCCTATTGATATATGCAGCTTGCGTTGCCCGCCCCATCAGTTTAGATTAATCCATCAATTCTTGATGGAGTTGCTGCTGAACTGGTCCCAGTTGTTATTGTGCAATATGATCATGAGCGCAAAGTCCTCCAAGTCTCGTATCTGAGACTTAAGGTCTTCAAGTCGTTGTTTCTTACGACGACCTTCACCATTGCAGTATCTTATGCCTATGCCACAGAGCTCCAGCTTAAAGGCCCTCCCACAGGGTTGCAACGGAATCCACACACTTCCTTTCAAGAGGAAATATTCCTCTATATCTTTCATGATGTAGGATCTATATGCGGGAAGCCGGAGATGCCATGGCAAGAGCCTTCAAGGTGCATGGTCCTAACTAGCGGAGAATGGTGGGATAATCCACATGTCAAAATGTCAGTGGCAGTTGTTATGTGTATATAACAAGTGGGTACGTAAAAATAATCCAGTCTGGAGAAGGACCCATGAGTTGTTGAGAAATATGTATATCCTGAATCTAACCGGTAGTGTACCCTCCAGGCATCTGAAAGCCCCAGTGCTGTCATTAGGGAAGCAAGCGTAGTTGGACCATCAGACACCAAAGCACCCTGTGTGCAGCATCTTTCCACTTCGGGGTGCATGACATCATTCCAGTCACCCCCCAACCTCCCCCCCCCCCCTTCCTCCCTCCCTCCCAAAAACACAACTATTGGGCTGAGTGGTAATTCTCCCCTCACCTGCACAAATTGATCCACAAAGGATTGTTCCAGGGGCTGGAAGTGCGTTTACGCAGCAAAGCGTGACATGCTCACTGTATAATGTACCAGTGACAGTTGTGTATCGGCCCAGGCGATCCAGCAAGATATTGGTGACCTCAAACAGGAGAATCCGATGTATAAGGAAACAGGTACCCCTACCCCCTCATGAAACCTGCATGAAGCTCCCGGCAGTAGCTATACCTAGTAATTCAGGAGGCTTGGTTGCCAAGATGAGTTTCTTTAAGCATTACAGTGTCTGCCCTCTGTCTCTTAGTGTGTTTCAAAATTGTTCCTCGTTTGATCTTGTAAAGTAGCCCCCTAACATTCTGTGATTAGATGAAAGTCCAAATGATGAATCTGAAATTAGAAAGATCAAGGTAGATTAAAGATGCTTTAGAGAATTAGCCTTACCTCACTGCCACCCATCCAAGATGGAAAGGAAAACTGCACAAGAAAGGGGTATAAGGGAACAATGTAGTGTGCATGGCAGATGGCCCCGTGCCAGACAAATCATGACAGCCCAGGTGCAGCAAGGACCTGAAAAATAAATACGCACTGGAAAAGATGGAAGAGGCATCCAGTAGTGAGACATCATGACGAATAAAGATTCCACATGTGCAGAAATTATGTTCATTGAAGTGATCTGGGCTAAGTAAAGGAATATTAATAACCAGTGTGAGGATGTGTTTGTGAACGATATTTAGAACACAGTATTTCAGTCAGATGATATTTTCCCTAACAATAGTCTAACACACAACTGACAGCAGGTCTTTGAATGGAGCTGTTTGCATGGCTACTGTACCGGAATTCACTCAAGGGGTAAGGAGGGTGAATTGTTGCAGGAAGTAAGAACCTTTTTGTGGACGTTCATTGGGCTGGTCGAGCTTCTTCAAAGTGGATCCAGCCCAGCAGTCAACTTGAAAAGTATGGATAGGAGGGTTGCAATTTGACATAGACCCCTCAGCCTGCCCAAAACAAGTAACACTGTATTACCTGTAAAAAATGTAATTCTCCAGAGATTAAATGGCTGAGGCATGGTCAGGCAGTCCATTTGGAAGGCGGACAGAGCTGAATACATAAAGTACAGCACAGCTGTACCTAACTTTAAGATGCTCTAAACTATTATGATACCTCTACATTTTCATTTGGACCTCTTCAGCTCTTTAATCTTGTATTACAGTGCCAAAAGTATTTGGATGTGAAAATGTGTAATCCAAACCTTTCATTGTATACTGAAGCAGTCAGCTAGCATACCAAAGCACTACATACATTTATTAAAGTTAAAATAACCAAAACCAGTGAAAAGAGAACCCTCTAGTTCCTATTTCTCATTCAGTTCTTTAATCTGACTGGGGAAAACCAGACTACGTCAGTTTCAATTTGTAACCAGGCATTGCTTCTAAAGACCTTGTATATGTTTCATTTGCGAAAAATGCAGTTGTTTATATGTCAAATAGGGAGAGAGTGGCTGCCAGGAGTGAGAAAGTGGTTACGTGGAGCATGAGAATGGATAATGGGTTTGTTGTGTAGCCATTTTAGCTATAGTTTTAAACATGTTATTTTAGCAACCTAGGCCTGCCGCTGTGCACTTTAATTTAGATATATTTTATTCAGCTTTGTTTTATTATTTTAACATTAGCCACATTTTGTGGTCTTGTTAACTTTCTCTATCTAACTGTCCTTCGCCTAGGTCAGCACTACATTCTTAAACAAGACATTTCTTTCACTCTGTGCTTTCTCAAGGCTGCAGTAAGATGGGTTGCCTGCAAAAGTGGTAAGCTTTGTCTCCAAGTTTCACATAAACACTTTTACGTGGGGATCCATTCTTAGAACATCAGCGGTTTTATTATAAAAACACGACTTTGACCCATGCACGTTAGAGGAAGATTCCAGCCAGATGATCATGACTGTATGTTGATTGCAGCTGCATATGTAGACTACAGGCCTCTTGCTTGGGTATCAGCGATTATGTCTTCCCAGGGGAAACCTGAAGGGCAGAATTAGAGTTTAACATGCTGTGCTCTAACATAGTTTAGGTAAGAACTATCTTTATAAATCTTAGTGACAACATGGTAGCGTTATTTTTTGTTTTTTCGGTCTCTAAAATTGTTACATGCTGCTGGAATGTACTTTTTCATTCTACACTACAGAGGGAAGTAGCTGAGATTTGGCCCCATATTGCTACTTCATATGTGAATTTTGACAAGTTGAGCACACTCAAGGCTTTATTGTTTCAAAAACATGTGGTGCTTACATCTGCATGCAAGACCTGTGCGCTTCAGGTTGGGAGGTCATCCGCAGAGGTACAGTCCCTTTTAAGTACTAACTTTCTGAGACACTTTGGCAAACTTGTGGGACAGATATTTAATGCATCCAGTACTACTGGAATCTCTAATTTCTTTAATGCTGTTCGTTCTGGTTTCGTTCACTCCTTCTCCTCTATATTTGGCTTAATAACTTCAGCCATTCACTCAATATTTTCCAGTATTTTGGGGGGATTTCCGATAACTTTGGCGATAATAGGTGGCATCTTGCTACTGCTACTTTTTCTGTGCAATGGCTGACCCTCTACAACAAGGAAGACTGACAGCGCTTCCACCAGCGCAACTGTCGTGAACGTATGATGCAATATTTTGCAGCACCACTCCTGGAGCCATTAAAGTGTGACTGGTCTCTGCCATTCAGATTGGTTTTGCATTGTTTGCAGCCCCTGTTTCGGTGCCTCTGGTGCCTATTTGAATGTGCACGGAAATTTTGTCTTTCAGGCAGCGCTTGCTGTCATTCGACGCTAAACTGTTGATGTTCTCACTGAGGGTTAATTACCAGACATGCACGTTGAGAGTGTGTTTGCTACGGGAAGCTGTTTATGAGTTGCCCTTTGCAGATCAAGCAGCTCTAGACTCATTGTTGGGCACATCACGGAATGCTGCTGCCTCGGCTGGAGCTCAGGCTTTAGAACACAAATGCTCCTTAGTTTTCCTTGGTGATGAACTCTCTACTTTACCACCTGCCGAAGTGGCTGAGATATCTTACCTTCAATTATCCCGGACTCAATTGGTGATTTTAAAAATGACTCTGACTTTTGAATTTTGGCTTTTCCTGGCGCCACAATTAACATTTCAAATTGTCCTTTTAATTCATGCTCAAGTATCTTTTAACTTGTCATTATTGACATTCACACATGTATGCCTTAGGATGAATTTTAGTAGCTTATTATATATATATATATATATATTAATAATAATTGGGCTTTGAACCAGCAAGGAAACGGTGTTGTGTATCCATTTTAGCTATCGTTTTATACATGCTATTTTAGTAACCCAGGCCTGCCGCTGCGCACTTTAACCTAGAGATATTTTATTCAGTTTAGTTTTTTTATTTTAACATTAGCCACATTGTGCAGTCTTGTTTTACTTTCTCTATCTAGCTGTTCTACGCCTAGGTCAGCGCTACGTTCTTAAACAAGACATTTCTATCACTCTGTGCTTTGTCAATGCTGCAGTAAGATAGGTTGCCGGAAAAAGTGGTATGCTTTGTCTCCTAGGTTCACAGAAACATACACACTCTTACATGGGGATCCTTTTTTGGAACATCAGCTGTTTTATTATGAAAACACCACTTTGACCCATGTACTTGAGAGGGAGATTCCAGCTAGATCATGACTGTATGCTGATTGATTTGCTGCAGCTGCTTATGTAGACTACAGGCCACTTGCTCAGGTATGAGGGATGATGTCTTCCCAGGGGAAAGCTGATGGGCAGAATTAGAGCTTAACATGCTGTGCTCTAACATGGCTTAGGTAAGAACTATCTTTATAAATCTTATGACAGCATGGTAGCGTTATTCTTGTGTTTTACTCTCCTTGTCACAATTTTAATCTTGTTGTACTTCTTCGTCCTAGTTATTGCAATACATGCCTTATTATCTAATATGCAGTTACTTCAATAAAACCTTATTGAACTATTCTCTGCCTCTGATTGCCCTTGCATGTGTGAGACTAACGTAACTGAGAGAACCAGATGAGATCTGAGTGACCATGATTCCCCTGAGGAGTCACTTATGTCATGCACCCGGTTGCCCAACCATCCCTGCTCTTGGGTGGAGATGAGGCACTGCTAGTTAGTCGAAACAAAACCCGGATTAGGCTGACAGATGTCGCATGGTATGGGATCAGACTCAGTCCCCTGCAGTACATGTGATTCTTCCGATTGAATCCGGTAGTGTCATTGGGATAATTATAACTTACGTGACGGCCTTTAGAGTGGATGTGATGCATGAGAGATGAAGGTTGAAACATTGATTTTAGTTTTAATTTCTTCCAACAACACACATTTGAAAAAAAAAAAAAAACACTGCAGCAATATCCGATGCCCCTGCCCTGAATCGACAGATACAGCAGGTCATGGATATCAGCTCTACTGTCCTAGCAACTAATCCCTCTGTCCCTTCCCGTAGGACCCACTGACCGTCCTAGGCATCACATTTCCCCTGATCTATTCTCCCATAAGCAATTCCCCGACACTCCCTCAAATTTCCTTGGACAGCCTGACCTTCATGCACTAACTTCTCCCTCATACAACAAACATCCCTCTCCCTGCCCAGTTTTGTAGTTGGCGGCATATCACATTCCCCAATCTCCGCACTATTTCCCTTTTTGCCAACAGAAACCCCAAGCTCATCAAAAACATCTAGTAGGAGGTTAGATCAGAAGCTCCGCACACCCCCAGTAATTTCAAGGGAGCTTGGCTCCTGACTCTAGCCGCACAGTCACCCCCTCCCAAAACACATTAAGCCTGAGGCAGTCTCACAATTTGTGTTTAAAGGGATCCCCTCTAACCACAAGTCCGCTCTTACAATTTTTTGTAAAAGTCCTCATGTAATCTAGCTTGTGAGGGATCTTAAGCTAGATCAGTTGGAATCTCGCCTGTGTGGCTACCTCCTGAGGGAACTTTAATGCCTCCTGCCACTCATCCTCCTCCAACACCGCCACATCTGTCTTCCAATGTTCACCAAGGCTCACCAACTCCCCCGTGTTTTGGTAATCTGTGTTTTATATGTAAGAGAGATTGCTTTTGTTGTCATGTGTTTATCCAAGTTTCTCATCGCCAGGGGGGACTCCTCCATCGTTTTGTCCTCCAGTGCAATTCTCTCCTGAAAGACATGTTATAATTGATAGTATTTCAAAAATTGTGTGTGTGACATGTCATACTTATCTCTAAGATGGGCAAATGGCACCATACCATTCACACCCCACACATCTTGTAGTGTAGAGAGGTTGATAAGATCCCATTTCCCAAATCCCTGCGGGGTCGAGACCTCCCCTAACCTTGTACCCAACTACAATGGGCTTTTGAGAGTTAATCTTTTTCCTCATCGCTTTTCTTTTTGGAAAGTACTCCAGACCATGCACATCATTATGGTCGCCACTGGTGCAGTTGGGCTTACCTTAACAGCATAGAGGACATGAAGAAAATCCTTAGTGCCAAGTGCTTCCCTATTATGTCGATAGGTCGGGTCCTCCAGTGTTGCATAAGCCCACTCATTCACTATACTCACTTGGGTGGCTTTGTGGTATTTGCGGACATTTGGGAGGGCTATGCCACCAATGTATGCAATGCGTGGGAGGGTACGGAGTGCCACCCACGGCGGGCCATTCATCCACAGCAAAGTCGCACACAGTCATCAAGTTTAAAAAATAAAAATAAAAAAAAACACCCCTGGCACTGGGGGTAGACTGTTCTCTAAGACATATGTAAGTCTAGGAAGAGCGATGATCTTAGAGCGCTACTGTGCCCATCAGTGAGAGTGGGAGCTTCCTCTAGTGGGTAACAGCCTTCTCTAATCTGCACAGCAGCGGGCTAGGTTATCCTCTTTGTGAGTTGATCCATCCCTCGATATCCATATACCCAAGTACCTGAAGTGATATTGCACCACCTGGTGCGGAATGGGGAGAAACCTTGGCTCTCCCACACCCCCAATGGAAGTATAGGGGATTTCTCCCACTTAATACCCAATCCTGAATGTTCACCATATATCCTAAGGCTATCATATGCATATAGCGAGATCGTCTACTCCCATGCATCTCCTGATCACCTGCCCCACACCTGCATTCAGTGCTTAATTTGTGCTTGTTGTTACCAGTGCTGGGCACTGGCACTGATTTTTGAGGGCCGTGTTTTGCTTTACTTCCGACTGAGCCAAGATACACTGAAAGGAGTCGAAAAGATTCTCTGGAATGCACTTCCTAATCTTACAGTATCTGTGTTGTGCTATTTTGATTGCAGCTCGTTCTGCAATGGTTAGATACGTGTCTGCCTTATCTTGTAACAATTTATTTTGGCAAGACAACATAGTAACACTATTCTTTGAATCCACAAGCTGCCTATCCAGCTGCTCATTTACTTTTTCTAACTGCTTATATGTATAATGCATTTTTCTGTAGGCAGCCAAAAGTATCCACCCTCGTCTGCCAAGAACTGAAAGATCATTCCCTTCAATCTGTACTTTTCTTAAGCAGGTCAGAACATCAACTGGTTCCGCTTCATTCAAAAATTCATCCCAGCTTTCTGACAAACCAGCTGAATGCGGAAATTCACTAGCTAACTCATCATAAGGTGCATGACACCATCCAGGAATTTGAGAAACATTATTTTCACACATGTTTTTAGAAGCAGATGCTTTAGTTTTCCTGCCAAACATATTTTCACTTTTAAATGTACACTTTTGACCTACAAACCCTTCCCTTGCCGACTCACGCGAAAGTGTTTTGCATTACTTTCGACTGAGCCAAGATATACACACTGAAAGGAGTCAAAAAGATTCTCAGGAATGCATTTCTTAATCTGAAGAAGACATTTACTATAGCTTTTTGCAAGGTTCGTGAAGGAAGGTTTGAATAGTAAAAAGTGTACTTCCAAAAGGTGCAACACCAACGTGAGATTATATATAAAAAGTCTTCAATCTATAAACAGCAAATATATACATGCAAGGATACAAACACTTATATATTGATATATAGCTATATATATATATATTCATAGCAATGCAAAGCAAATAATTAATAAAAATTCATCACCATAGGGCTTGCCAGACGCTTCATCTTTCTCATGCCAGCAAGAAGACTACCCCTGTTCAACTGCGAGTCAGAGATCCTCACCCTCATGGGAAAATGTCAGGCATTTTACATGCAATCCCGACCAAGGACTCGGAATTCATCGCTACTGAGCAGAGCCATCTTTTTATATCTGAAACAACTACGAGAGAGCCTTCTAGAAAGCCCTCCCTCTCAGATGGAAATATGAAAAAACGCTGGCTTGTTTAGGTAAACCTTGACAGGAATGTGTCGGGAGCTGACCATCGTCCCGAGACATGCCTTTCAAAGTCAAACTGTTCTCTTGTCTATGATAAACACTAGCTTGTTACGGCCTTATCGCACTAACTGCTCACCTCCTACATGTCGTGTACCAGCCCTTGCTCTTCGGTGAGAAGAAAAACACGTAGAAGTAGAAAAACACATTGCATAACATTTTTGGACGGAAAAATACTTTAACGTGGAGGCTTAGCTAAGCTGAACACAAAATGGAGTCTAGACTGAATATAAAATGTAGTCTATAGCCAGTGACCACTAAAGTGACAATAGGCAACTAAGCCAGGTGCAAAGCGGTGAGACACGACATGAGTGGTCAATACTCAAATCACATTACAGGCCAGCACTTATTTTTCTGCCTCAAGCATTTACTGCAAGCAAAAGACACATATGGGAAACACAGAGAAAGAAAAAAACGAAAAAGAGTCTCAGTGGGAGAAAGAAAGCTGCAAGAGTGAGCTGAATGGGCAGGGAATGGCTGTAAATGGATCGAAGAGGCTTGAGATGGCTTCAGGATTACGCTGCCTCAGTATTCTGTGTTTGCAAATTTAATTGCAGGAGCCGCATGTATAAGAGGAGGTCTTTGGGCACCGGCACCTTTTATTTTCAAATTAAACACTGCCTGCATGTCAGTTCTGATCCCTTCCGCCAGCTCGTCTATTGCCAGAGCAAACACTGGTGACAGGGCAGCCCTGACTAGTAACCTGGCCAATTCCAAACTCGTGGGAAAGGATTACATTCAACTTAATTTGGTCTTTGGGTGTCCCATAAAGGAGGCCGACCTACCGCAAAACGTTGGGCCCAAATCCCATTGCCACCCCACTGAGTCAAACGCTATATTGGCGTCCAGCGATGCCAGTGGTTGTTATGCAGACAGCGAAAGTTAAACTTGGTCGAGCTGTAGGGCATAAAACCATTCTGTCGGGATGCACCAAATCTAGGATCCTGTCCGCCACCCTGCTTTCTCCATGGGCGGTTTGCTAGTGCTTTGTTTAGTGCCTTAGTGTCAGAGTTGAGTAACCGTATCGGCCTGTACGAATTCAACCAATCTGCTAGTTTGCCAGGCTTCACGATTAAAATTATAGTCACCAGATTAATAGCCAGGGGGAGCTCCACCCTCCGATAGACCTCAGTGAAAATCCTGTGTAGGTGGGGAGTCCCCTACCCGGTCAATTTCTTTAAAAAATAAAATAAAACGGCCAGCAGTTCCTTGAGGGTCTGCTTCGTTCCATGATTGTTGCTGGGTCAGTGCCCACTGCACCTCCTCAAGTCAGATTCTCTTTAGCTCAAGTGACCTTTGACGCCCCAGCTGTCAACAAGCAAAATCCCCCACAAATCCAGTCAGGTCCTCACTGGCCAGTTTTACCCGACTCCCCTAGAAGTTCTTCAAGTAGGTTGGCGGCGGCCCAGCATTAGCCTCTGAGCCCATCACTGGACCCCCATCAAGGATCTGGGCTCAGTATATATGATGCTCTCCCCTGCTGAGTCATGCCAACAGCTTGCACGCCTTATCCCCTACTTCGTAGAAACGCTTCACCTTGCAGTGTAATCCAATTTAACTGCATCCATTCTTAAACAGTGGTACTATTCCAACTTACAGATAAGGTGTACCTTCACTGCAGCCAATGGGTGCAGTGTATTCTCTTCCTTCAACCTCAATAGTTCCTGTTTGAATTCTGCATAGCGCTCCCCCCTCCTATGCCTGCCTCTCACATCTCTAGAAATAATCACCATCCTAATTGTAGCCTAATACGCATCCCATAATGTGGCCGTGTCCCCCACGGATTCCTGGTTTTCTTTAAAGTAGTGAACCATGGCTGTCTGCAGACTCTCCACCTCTTGTTAATTTGTGAGCCTCCACATTGCCATTCTCCACTCGCCCCTACCCTGACTATGAGGTGAGTCCAGCAGCATGCTGAGAGGGAAGTTATCTGATATCTCTCTTGATTTATAATCTGTGTAGGGTCCCTATTGTGGTGAAAAAGAAATCTGCGTCCTGGAGTAGAAGGTGCAGCATCTGCTGGTCCCATGAAGTATCCTCCAGATATCTCCCATGCCCACAGCCGGGGAGAAAGCGGTCAAGTTTCTACCCACCCCCAACGAGTATGCCTATTCTGAGCCCTATCTAGACGGCGCCCAACCTCATATTAAAATCATTCTCCACAATAGTAGTGGCTTGTGGAATCTCTGTGAGAAGTGTGCCGAAGTATGTCAGTGTGTCCAATTGAAGCCCTAGTGAAACATAAATGTTAACAAGGGCAAGTTGCTCTCCCTCCCAGTCTCCCATATCTGCCGTACAGGGCCCTATGCGATCCATCGATGTTCTGTGCACACTAAAGGCAACTGTGTTTATTTTTTTTATTTTTTTTTTAAACAGCCAACCCCATGACTATGTGCTGTGTATTTTCCCCCTTTGCCAGTATTGCTCCATTGGACCCCCTCATAAGTTTCTCCTGTAAAAACAGTCTGTGGCGTACCTAGCCAGGGCCTTAATCACCAGGCCCCTTTTGATCATATGCCCTAGGCCATCCACATTCCACCTCAACAATCTAGAGTGTGACGTCTCATCCGGCTGCAACAATATACATTCCCCAAGTCTCTGCCACCTGCGATGTCCAGGAAGGCCCTTTCCACTAGTCAGTAACCCCTGCATCACTGCAAACCAATAAATATTGTCCCAACACAGCCCCCCCGCCTACCTTACCACGCTGCAGCCTTCAAACTAGCTGCCACCCCAATTTGCGGTGTGCCTGTCACTCAGACACATAAACTGGATAGAACACAAAATCAGGATCATGTAATCACAGCTTCCCTTTGTCTGGCTGGTGTGACCCATAATGACCTTACAGTCTCCCAGGCACTCTTTTGGGGGACCCCTATATTTCCCCTACCCATCTTGGCCGAGTCAAGGGCCCATGTCTCAGATGATCTTGTCCTATGTCATTGGTGTTATCCTTGGCTGTGATCGTGTCTCTGCTGTACCTCCATGAGAACCATCCTCATCAGGAGTATCAGTTGCAACCTCTGCTATCTGTTCTCTGGCTCCTGCCAGGGGGTCAGCCGCAGGCCCGCAATCACCTTTACCCTCTCTGTTTCTGTCAGCACTTTGGACATCCCCACCCATGCCCACAACCTGGAGAAAGCAGCCACATTTCTGCCTACCTCTAAGTATGCCTATTCTGAGCCCTATCTAGACAGCCGCCCAACACCATAATAAAATTGCTCTCTACAATAGTAGTGGCCTGTGGTATGTCTGTGGGAAGTGTGCCCAAGCAAGTCAATGTGTCCAGTTGAAGCCCTGGTAAACATAAACCTTAATAAGGGCACATGACTCTCCCTCCCACATCTGCGGTAGAGGGCCCTAAGCGATCCATCGATGTTCTGCGCACAGGAAAGGCCACTGATTTTTTTTTATTTTATTTTTATTAATTGCCACTCCCTTGCATTTGTAGAATAACCTGCATGACTAAATACTGTGTATTTCCCCCTTTGCCATTACTGCTCCATCGGACCCCCCCCCCTCATATGTCTCACCACCCTCCAGCGATGTGTCACTCACTGCAGTCGCTCACGGGGATTCCCCCTCTTGCCGCCTCCAATACACTAATAGCGAGATGCAGATTTATATGCTGTAGCTTTTTCCCAACTTCAGAGAAGCAATTTGGCACTTTAACTGCATTTGACAACATTCAAGACTCTGGGTATGTAAAAAAAAGACTTTAAGACATGGATTTCATTTCTTTTGATAATTATTTGATAAGTAATGCACACAGAATTCTTAATGTTATTGCCTTCCTACAGATTGCATTCATTTTCTTACATGTGTTGTGGTGTGGGGATAGTGTATAAATGTACTTTTGTAGCCACGAGTTTACATTCATCTGTTTGAATTTTCGTTGTTGAGGTTCTAAAGGTAATACATTTTTACAGTGGCATTTGAAATTCCACACATTTTTTAAAGTATTAGACGGATATAATTCACATTGCAGTGTGTTGCATTAGAACAAAATACTGAAACACATTCAATCCAAATGCATGCAAAGTTTCATTTAACAAATTCCCCCAAGCAGAGAACATTAAAAATAGCTATGATAATCAACTGTCACTCTAAAATAATTTGCTGGTCACTCATCTACAGAATCTAAAATATTGATTACTGAATGACATTAGCTGCTGCTGACTAGACACGCAAACCTAACAGGAGCCTGGCTCACATCTATGTAAAAAACTAATGCTCCAACGAAGGGAAATGGGGAAAGTGAAATCAAACCCACATCTGAGTAGCATGAATTGTAAATATCCTGGTGTTGGGAAGAGGTTCAGTGTAAGGTTGATTCACTGGGCATTTTTGCCTGTATATTTTTATTAGTCTTTGGTGTTCTTGGATCCTTATCTAAAGCCCTACCCTATTCTTTATGGAAAAAGATGGAAGATAATGTAAATCACATTCTAGCTGTTGCAGTTGATGTAGGAATGAAGTACCTTTGCTGGAGCGTGCATGGAAGTAGAAGTCATTTCTTCATCTGATGGATCTTTTTAGTTGACAAGGAAGTTAACAACAAATTTACAATTAAACTTTAGTGGAACCCATTTGGCCACACAGTGAGGATCAGTTATCAGTATGTAAAGTTTAGTAGATTTGTTACAAATTAGTAATCAATCCAACATATGTGCATATCAAGATCATATCTTAAAGATACAGAACCAGAACTAGCAAGCCGAAGCGCCAGAATGTTTTCAGTCTCAGTAGCATAAGGCATACAAAGAATACAGTCACAGCAATGCAGATACTAAGAAACAGAAATTGGTGGTCTTAAAGTCTAATCACACTTTCAGAAACATGAACAGATTTAAGGGTCATCTAATCCAAGCTCTAGGCTAGAGTGGAAATGTTTACAAGAGAGGTCTCAAATGATTGAGGAATAAAGGAAGGAAGGGGATCAGTATAATGAAGACTCAGTAGAAGTCTTCTGAAAAGGGAAATCGATGTTTAGCAAGGAGCTACACACTCGCAAAGACAAAAGGAAGCAGAAAGGTCTGTACCTCTCAAAGTCAAAAGGTAATCCACTGTACCGTCAACATTGTGAACGCTGATTTAAGACCAAAAAGTTCCAGAAGCATTCATATCTCTTAACTGATTGCCAAAAACCCAATTACTTCTTTCTCACAGTGTGCATCTGCAACATCCATCGATTTTCCCCCCCCCCCCATCCCACAGAGCTTTTACGAAGTTAACCTTGAGCAGTTTTGTTCCTGGTACGCAATGAATATGGCTCCTTCTGCTTATAAAATTGTCACGTTCTTGACAAGATTCCTATTTTACGGGCCTCACTATCTCCAGCTATGAAATCAGGAAGTTATGGCTAACTTTACTCAACTATTTTCAATGTGCATTATGAATACACAATCATATGTGCACGCATAATGTCAGAATAAATGGAAAGGGTAAATTAATGAATTCATTATGACCTGCAGTGTGTGTATCTTGAAAAACAAATGTAACTGAATGAAAACTATGAATCTTCTTGTTAAGTTAAACATTAGAACACCCATGTATATAAATCTCTACTTTCTACAGTGAATACACCACAGTAATACATGTCTGGTGCCTCACTTTACATTAATAAAGTTAAGGCACACAGAGTACATATAGTGTTAGGTACACATATCCATTTTGCTTCTGTGAGGTGTAGGGGTGAAGCCTAAATTACACTGTTCCACCTTTTTGCTGTTATATTGAGTTGTTGGTTTTGTTTCTTCTGTATTTACAAATGTTACATTGAAGATAGGTGTACAGTCCTGTTGGTTGATTGCTGTGGAAAACAATGACAGCCTATGGTCTTTTAAATTCTGATTGACATGAGGTTTCTTGGACTGTGAAAGAAAATGTATGTTTGGTATTTGAAGACTTCTTTCAGTGTTGGGTTAGATTGGAGAATGGACCAGTGTTGATGGATGATCCTCCTTGTTGAGTGTGCACAACCATGTAAGTAGTCCAAAATCGTATTTCTTTGTCTTTTTTTTTTTTTTTTTTTTGGGTGGTGTATTTTGACATTTTCTTCATTGGTATTTATAACATCAGTATGTTTATGAAGTTAAACATGTTTATGCCTTTGATACACTGTTATCAGTTGCTTTATGCATTCCACATGAACAATCCAACCACTAAACACACACTTTAAAAAATTTGTTAGTTTGCTGTAGATATTGAGCTCAGTGCATTTCTTGCCGTACTGGGCTTGGTGCCATCACACGAAACAGATTTTAAAGTATCTTCCTAATGGAAGAGGTGCTTGGTCAAGTACACAATCTCAGGTTTAGCTAATCCACCCCATTTCAACCCAAACATCCATAGCCTTATTTTATGTGGTACTTAACTTTGCATTGATCTGAATCGGCCTTTTATCACGTGTAAAATGTTGCTCCGATATTCTTTGGTTTACAGCGGCCAGTCATCCACTTTTCGTTTTTAAGGCACCTGCTCATTCCATTCCATTGACTCAGTTGGCTGCTGGGCCTGTTGGTACATGGTCAGTAATGTCAATTTCCATTTCCACCCACATATGTAACTCTTTTAACAATATTTCAAATGGAGGTACATGTGGGGATTTCCATTCCATGGTTATTTTCCATTTGCTTACTATCAATGAAAAGTCTATAAACTTGGTAACCAGCTTTTCATTTTTAGGTTTTATGTGTAAGCCATCGGTTTTTGGTGTCTTGATAGAAAATGTGTTTCTGTTTATTTGAGCTACAGATTTATATAGAGTTTTGATTATTTCTCTTTTTAATAAAAAGAGAGCTCGACTGCTTCATAATGCTAGTGGTAATATTTTTTCATTTTGTTAGATAAATATTTTTTGATATACTAGTACAAATATCTCTTTGGGTTGTTTTGTGCTCCAAGGTCGATAAGTAGAGTTTGTAGTAAAAAAAACAAAACAATTATTGTCAACAAAGGTGCAATGTCTGAAAGAAAATGCCTGCCAGTTGAGGAATACCTTATGGGACTAAGTGCGAGAAAACACTTCCTGCATGTTATTTGCCTTTTATCAGATGGTATCTTGTGTTGGCCCAATTTTCTGCAACCCATAAATGCTGATGCCAACAATATCATACCTCCTGGTGCAGGACTACACTCCCCTCGCCCTTGACTAAGAGATATGCTCTGACTGCCATTGTTTCCTCTTTCTGCTGGTCGGTTGTTTGTGGCCCTCTGAAGTGTGTATTGCTCTTATGAAACTCTGGACGTCATCTCCATAACCTTGTTCCTTTATGTAATGTTTATTTATTTACTTTACCCTGTGTTGCAGTTGCACTGCTGAGCCAGTATGGCACTGCTTGTTGGTCAGGCGCTTGGAAATCATGAGCAAGAGTGAAGGGGTTGGGCAAATGATTGACTTATGGGTGAGTCTGGGAAATGCTGAATACTTCACGTAGGTGAAGATAGACCTAAAAGATCAGTTACTTTAGATAATGTTATCAGTTTATCTACGACAATTTGTGTTTACATCTCGTTGAACCAAGTAGAAGTGCAGGAGAGTTGAAGCAGGTGAAACCCATAGCCTTTTACTTATGTTATGGATCCTCTGGTGAGGCCTTTTTTCAAGCTTTTTTGGAAATCCTCATACCCTTAAAGCAAGGTTTGAAATGTGATGTCCTTGTGGGGATTATGGCCGCCTCATTTTAAGAACAAAATGTATTGCCAAGAAGCATATGATTGCCCCACACTGTTTATAGCTGTTCACCTGGGTGTGGGATAGTAATAACCACAGTCATTGCCAAATTATGGTAGAAATAGCCTCTTAACTCAGCCATACAATACGGAGACACAAATTTCTCATTATCAATTTAATGTGGAGTAGCTGCCGTCTGGACTCGTCCTTTTCTCAGATGCTTTTACCTGCATGATAGGTTCTCAATTTTAGTATGAAATTTTGAAGTTTTGGTTAGATCTTGCGCTTCAGATGGATTTTATCTAGAGTGCAGTACCCTTTATTTTGTGGCCATCCATCATAATCTTTCCTTCTTTTTCCAGTCTATGTACATCTGTAGGCATTTCAGATCGTTCAAGGTCATCTTGCAGGAGTCGTATATACATCTTTAATTCTAATAAGAGTTAAAAGGTCTTTGTGAGAAATGTGCATTAGATATGTGAGCCAACTCCTATGGCTTGCCGTTCCAGTGAGAAAAGACAGGTTTGTACTGAAGGCCCTTTGCCAAAGCTTCAGAAAGGAAATTATATTTAAAAGTCCCATCACCATGCTGTGCAAATTATGTAACGTCTCTAAGCAAACTGATTGTCCATTGTAATTTTAAAACATTCGGTGTAAGAGTACCAACTTATCCAAAACCACTCCTGTGTCTTTTTTGTCTGTCTGTATTTCCATGATTGATTCTATGAACCATATTCAGTGTCCCAGAATTAAATTGTAAAGTCTTAGAGACTGATTCCAGTTTTGTTTCCTCTTATTCTTATGTTCAACTTTATGATGGGCTTGTCCACATAATTTACATAGCTGATACTTTTTTTTTTTTTGTTTAACTTTATTTTGGCATCCAGTGCCATAAAAGTCACATAGCGCCACAATAAATAATAAAGAATCATAAAATAGAAATTTGCTTAAAATAAATAAATAATAATGCACGAAGAGCAATACAATCAAATAGGAATCCGGCAAAACTCAGTTCTAAAGTAGAGTATGGGGCCTGATAAATACTAGTAGGGCTGCAGGGACATAGAAGCTAGGCGTTCTTGGCCAGTTTCCATCTAATGCGCCATATTCCTCTGAGGAATTTGGGAACTGCAATGGGCAGACTAGAGTCTAATTTTAAAATCCTCATGGCTGCAACATGATCTCTGGTCCCAAGCTGTTTGCAGGTTGGCGTAATCCATTTTCTGCATAGGGGAGTGTAGGATGGGCATACAAAGAAGACATGGGCGGTTGACTCATAGTACAGGTTGCAGCTGGGACATGACTTGTTGGTAGGGGCCCTATTCTGCTATCTACTGGTAAAGGTTTTGAGAGGGAGGGAACCAAATCTAAATTGCATATAGAGCTTCGTATCAGTCGGGTCTACAGTGCTATCCAAGTAAGGTTCTAGCAACCAGGTAGACTTGAAGTCCAGAAACTCACTAGTTAGTCGTCCTAATGAGAGCGAGCGAGACATAGATTGGGTTACCCACTCCCAGTAGCAAGACTTCACTCTTTCTTTGGTCGGTGGTGGCCCTGTGTGTGAAGAGTTCCACGGGTCTCGCATCCCGATGGCAATCAATGATAACTTGGCTGAATTAATCCACCGGATCTTATTGGAGGTATCCAAAGAACAATCTTCCCTAAAGGCGGTGGCATAGGAGGAAAGTTTGGAAGTTGAAATGATTCTCCTCCAAAACAGCAATGGTCTGGGACCAACAATGGCAACTAGTAGTTTACGGGCCAGATCCAAGTGCAAAGGAAGAAGTGGGGTACTCATAGGCACGGAGGTGAGCTTTCTCATGAACATGTTCTCAGTACGGGTAAGCTCCTTTATATCCTCAAAGCCCCCAGGGTTCAGCCCCGTAAAGTGCTGCGCTGACAGACTTCATGTTTTAGATCTGGAGAGCAGCAGCTATTGGTCATGTAGTTGATGCATAGTGCTCCCTTAGAAGGACGCCCACCAGCTGGCTAAATTTTAGTGGTGGGGAATTCATGGGGATTTTCCAGGACAAGGAGTCTGATAGTTTGATTCCCAGATATTCAAAGGTGTTTACTCGTTCTAATTTAGACCCACCTTGGGAAAAGTTCCCCTTATATCGCCTGTGTGGGTTGATGACCATGAACTTGGTTTTAGAAGAGTTTATTTCTATGCATCTCTTGAAACAGAAATCGTTAAATTGATTGAGCGAGGATTGGAGGCCACCAGGGCTGGTGCGTCAGAGGGCTGCAATGTGAGGGGTTGGATGACCTGGTTCAAATAAAGGGAGAAGAGAGTTGGAGCTAGTACAAAACCCCGACAAACTCCCCTGACTACCTTGATCGGGCGGTGAGATCACCCTGATTCTCCCAGCGTACTTTTGCAAAGTTGGCCTCGTGTAATCTAATGATTATGGTCAGGACCCTGAAGGCATACCCATCTCATTGAGGACCTCCCAGAGTTTACCTCTAGGGTCCAGGACGAAAGCAGATTTGAGATCTGTGAAGGCTACATAGAGACTGCCCTTCCGTATCACCACAACCTTCCAATACAGAAGCAGAAACCTGAACACCTGATCTGTGGTGCTTGTTTTCGACCTCAAGCCAGCCTGGAATGGTGACAGGATGTCATTCTCAGAGATCCAATCATGGATTTTTGATAGTAGGGCACAGCAAAATACCTTTTGCACTGTATCAAGAAGGCTTTATCAACTATGTTTCAAACGTAATACCCCAGTATTTTTAACTTCTTGATTGAGAAATGAAAGTTCGAGCCTGCCCCACTCTTTCCTTATTAAAAGCAGATCAACTGCTGATCATGTAGCAATCTTTTTAGGCTTGATGTTAGTCAAGACCTTTTGATTTTATTAAATGTATATGTAAAATGTAATATATTTGCAAAGGCTTTCAGCCTGCCCTCATTTTCCGTTTGTTGGTCTGCTGGTGCATCAGTCACATTTTCCTGCCACCCACGAGAGCGTACACCATGAGGCAGTGGGTCAGAGTACTTTGCCATTGGCTAACTTCACTGTGGGTGAATGCATTTCGCTTTCACAAGGAACACAACTAACACAAGATAGTTCCCATCAATGTACAGGATTACTCTTGCATTGTGTGTTTTTAGAGACCAAAAAACGTTAGCTTTAATAGTCTAGGGCATAGCAGCTCCCCATAAGGCTTTACAAAAGCCATAACAAAACAAGTATTGACAAAACAAACTGGTGGGAGACAATGTCAGTCTTAATGGCTTTGCCAATATTTGTTGTTGGCAATTGTAAGTAGTGTTCTTGTTTTTCTTTATGTATGGGAATCCCGGGCATCCAGCCCTTTAACCTCCACCATCCATTGTTGAAGGGAATGTTTGAGAATGCCCATAGTTGAACTACAGAACTATACATAATAGTATTTTTGTTTGTCGGAAGTACTATTAAACCTGCAGATCGAAGGACGTTGATCTTTTTAAGCTGTTCAGGGGTGGGGTGGCAAAATCAGACTGTATTGTTCCCATCACTATACATTTTTTTGTTACTATAACTACAATGTCCTAAGAAACGTTAGGTAAACATGACTGGTTTTTCTCACACCAGCTCACAGATAGTCGTAACCCCTGCCAATTCTTCTGACTGAAAGCAATTGAGAGTCGGGCACTCTCAGTAGATCATCAATATACACGTAAAAATGTTTATCTGCTATGACATCAAGAATATGTTCAGAATAGTTGGTAAATAAGTGCCTCTTCAGGAAGTTTAACAATGCCGGCTCTGTGTCTTGCCACATTTGGACTCACCCATCCCGCGATTCAAGCCATGCTTTAGATACTTTTGGTGACTGTTAGTATTGCTAGTTTATATGCTCATCCTTTTCCCAAGCTATATTCGACCCGGGAGGGGAGAGAGGTTTTTATTTTTTTAATAGGTGACCGGATACTTTCTCCCTAGTATGTCACAACACAAACATATCCTACACCCTTCTATCACCTGTGCCCCTCATTCTAAAGCAAGGTGGAGTGGCCTCAGGGCGCACTACTACGCTTTGTTTTAAATACCCTCACCCACTCTATTAGTGGCATTCCTCATCGCTGGGTCTCATCCTGGTCCTTCAATAAACCAGGGTGGGCTCGACCACATTCCAGGGAGCACTTTGGATATTATTGGATGAGGGTTCCTTAGATAAAAATATCTCAGACACATACCATTAAATACCATACCACATACCATTCCATTTAATATTGGCCGTCCTAAGTATGGTTAAAAGATCTAAATGGGTTCTATTGGGAATTCTTAAACTTGCACCCTATTTTGTATCAACATGTTTCGGCCTTATAGTGACCTCTGTGGGTCCCAGGGTTTCATCAGGATTATTGTATGGCCTTGCTATATAATACTGCTGTATCCTGTACCGATCAGTCGGGGAATTTTGTACAGAAAACACACAACATAGAAAAACATGTATGCTTACTTTGCCATGAAAATAATGCCATAATAGTGCCCAGAAGAAAGAAGCACAGTTGTAAAGATGGGTATATTTAGCAAGCATTTTCAATGCAACGGGTCTCGCATTTGTTCGAGTTAGAGCTATTAGCGTTGTAAAGCAAAAAAAAAAAACGCAGAGCGATAGCGCTATGTAAAACGCAGCATGATCGCGCTGCGTGGAAAATAAACAGATAAAGTACTCTGGACTCCAGGCTGAAAACATCGAGCCTCGTATGTTTTTGGTACTTTACCGGTGCTGTGTAGGTGGGCTAAACATCGGAAAAGGCATGACGTATGCATGCCTTTGAGAAATGAAAGCAAGCGGATTTTAAAAGGCAGGACCACGAACCAATGTAAGTGACTGACGTGGCATGGGTGTGGTTTCAAGGCCAAAGAGAGATTACAGAATGGACGGAGCACTTTGTGCTCGCACATAAAAACGACATTGGATCAGCACAATTGCAACCTATTGTTTCACACCTTTCATTCCATTTAAAACATGACACTAACCACACAAGCACTGCACAAAGCATACTTTGAATGCATAAGAACCTGGTTAGTTTGTTACTATATTGATAAAATGCAGGCATGAACACTGAAAAACACATAGCTTTATCATGCTGTTGAAACTAGATAATCAGTATACAGAATGAACACGACTTGTGTATGCAGGAGGACAGCGGTACCGAGTAGGTGTGACAGCAAAATGGAACCCTTGGGAGAGAGTGACCAAACCACGACACGTTCATTGTGTGTGTAAAAGGCCGCTTTATTGGAACAGGTGCCCTTAAACCTACCTCACCTGGCCATTGCCTTACAAAACTAAAACCTCACTAGACATCAATTCACCTGTCCCCGCCCCTCCCCTACCCCGATCCCTCCCCCCCCCTTATTCTCATCCTGTCTTTTCCTTCCTCTTGTCTCCTTTCCTTTCCCCGTTCCATCCGCTTCTTTGAACCTGTCCGCTAATGAGCAGTCTCCTGCCTGTCCCTGTCTAATTAATACTCCTTCCCGTCTTAATACCTGAATTGCCCTGCCAACGCCGTCCTCCACCCGAGCTTTTAATAGCTGCCCTGCAGCTGTCCCCGCCGCGGCCCGCACCTGTCCCAAGCGACAACCTACCCCAAAAAAGGACACCTGCTTCAACAAACCCAACCTATAGGGGAGGGATGGAGGGAAAAGAAATGCGGAGCCCCAGACAAACGTCCTAGCCACCAGGTCACCTTTCTCAAAATGGTGACAGGAGACACAAAATGTCCGACTAAATAATGCACCCACCCCCCTTAATTGGCACCCTGGACGCCCAACCGCGTCGCGGGTCATGCCACCTCTCCCAAAAACCCTGGGGGGGGGGGGGAACTCCTCGTTCCTCCTCTTCCCCCCCCAAAGCCCCATTGTGAGAGAGTGACCAAACTACGACACGTTCATTGTGTGTGTAAAAGGCCACTTTATTGGAACAGGTGCCCTTAAACCTACCCCACCTGGCCTTTGCCTTACAAAACTAAAAACACACTAGACATCAATTCACCTGTCCCTGCCCCTCCCCCTCCCCTTCAGGTATTGCCCTGCCAACTCCATCCTCCACCCGAGCTTTTAATAGCTGCCCTGCAGCTGTCCCCGCCACCAGAAAAAGGCCCTGACTTTTTCTGCCCCCCCCCCCAGGGCTCTTTTAGCAACACCTTCATCTGCTCCCTCACCTGCAATAGGTACCGCTCCATCCCTACAAAAGACAAGTGCACCCCATCATCCCTGAAGAACTCGACATCCTCAAACCTTAAATCTGCATGCTCCAAAAAGGTTACTCCTCGACCTACACAAAAACCCTTCATCTCTTTGTTAAGCTAACGCCTAGCCCTCTCTATCGCCCCGGGCTTCCTCGCACCTCTCCACACCCGCCGCGGAACAAATGCCGTAAACACTATGTGGCAACCCTTCCACTGATCTAACAAAAGCTGCAAATCCCTTTTCATCACTTTCAATAGGTTTAAACCCGTGGTTTGCACTAAATCATTCTCCCCCAAGTGAATGACGAGCACGTCTGGACAATGTCCCCTGCCCATTGTGGTTTGTAGGCGAGGCAACAGTTCATTCCAGAGCATCCCCCCTTTTCCTATCCACTTAACCCGGTAGTGCGCTGAATCTAAACCCAAGTTATCCCCTATAGCAGTCCGACGAGCCTGTCGTTGGGCCCACTTTACAAACGAGTGACCAATCACCCAGATTGCCATGTAGTCCGCTTCCGGCCCCAGGACAACACCTGAAAAAGGACATGAAGCCACACGAAAGCACAAGACCCATTCCCCAACACCTTACCATTCCCATCCCCGCACGTAACACCTAAAACAGTCGGATTTCCACTTCCCCAGTGCCATCAGTTCCTCTCTACCCCATCCCTTGTTCCCTGCCTCTGTGGCCACCCCGATCCGAAAGGAGTGCGTCTCAAAATTCGCGCATCCAAATCAATACTGGCCAACCCTTTCCGCAAAACTGCTAGCAGCTGTGCTGCGGATACCCTTCTGCCATCCGCATGACAAAAAACCTGTCCGTCTAAAGACGTAGCCCCCGCACGCAAGCAGCCTCCCCAAAAAACTGGGCAAATAAACCAAACCGGATAAGGCCTAAGGCATACCGTGACCCCCACACCTTTTTGATCTGTCTTTGAACGCCGAACGCGCAGAGCCAACCCCTCTACCCCCGGCTGTACATCTCTCCAATGGATACCCGACCTCCCCGGCAAGCCCAGCAACTCCGACATGCGAAAAGCCCCAAAAAACAGCCACGCCATCAAGGTTCTGAAAATTAGGGTCTCATGCCCATCATTGCATATGTCCCCCAACACCGGTAGCAAGTTTTTTAGAATTGCCAGAGATATTGGCTGACGCACACGGCCCGTCGCCCCCAACGATTTTTCTCAGCCCTGGAGAATCCTAATACCCAGTTCCCCTGCCGAGAGGAGGGTAGCCCCAAAGTAGCTTTCCCATAAACCCCAGTGCCCGCAACTTACCCGAAATCGTGACTCTGGACTGCCCATTCCCAAGCAAATCCATAATAAATTGCACCACATCCTCCACGATCTCTTCCTGCCTCACCCGTCGCCAAGCCCCGGATCCCAGGAACTCTTCCCATGCTTTTGCATATGCCCGCCGTGTAGACGGAGCCAAAGAGTTCATAACCAGCCGTAGCATTCGGAATTGCCTACTCTCCACAGCACCTCCCGCATGCGAATTCTTCTCAGCGCCACACCCGTGGTTAATCCATGGAACCGCTTCCACTGCGAACGAGACAAAGCATCCGCTATGTCATTATTTGCACCCGGCACATGTCTCGCTCTAAAGTGTATGTCATGCCTCAGGCATTGGAGAACAAATACGCGCATCAGCTGTAAAACCCCTGCTTCGCGCGCCGACTGGCGATTAACCATCTGCACCACTGCCATATTGTCCACCCGAAAAAGCACCCGCGAATGCCGAAGTTCCGCACCCCACAAGCAAACCGCCACTATCAGCGGAAAAAGCTCCAAAAACGCGATGCTGCGACCCCCGTGCTTCCATTCACTCGGCCATTCTTCTGCGCACCAACAACCCCTCCCCCCCCCCTCCCAGTACAGGCCAAACCCATAGGACCCCGCCGCATCAGAAAAAAACTGCACGTCCCATTAGCAATCACGCCACACCTTCAGGGGAATGCCATTAAAGGATTCCAAAAATCTGGCCCACATGTACGCAAATCCTCATGCACCCCCACCTTCAACCGCACATGATGATGTGGAAGGGCGTGTCCCGATAATGCCAGCGAAAGTCGTCCTCCAAATGTCCTTCCCGCTCGCACCACTCTACACGCAAAATTCAAGTGACCCAGCAGCACTTGAACCTCCTGCACCGTGACCTTGCGCCGGCCCAACATTCCGTAAATCCGATTAACCATGTCCGCTTTTTTATCGGCCGGCAATCTGGCCATACCTGCCAGGTGTCCAGCTCGATCCCCAAAAACGACAGCGCCGTACTTGGCCCCACTGTCTTCTTGGGAGCCAGGGGCACACCCAGGTCTCCCATTATCCCAACAAACCAGCTCCGCACCGCCGCACAACGTGGGCTGTCCGCCGGCGCCGCAAAGAAGAAGTCATCCAAATAGTGTGTTACCCATTGGTGACCCGTAATTCTCTTGAAAATCCACTGTAGAGCCGTACTAAAACGCTCAAACAGCGCACACGAGCTGGAGCACCCCATAGGCAATGCCTTGTCCACATACCAGTTCCCCTGAAACTGGATGCCCAACAACTCAGAATCGTCTGGATGAACCGGAAGGAGCCTAAACGCCGACTTCACGTCGGTTTTGGCCATCAGAGCCCCGGGCCCAACTGCTCAAGCATATCAACCGCCACATCCACCGACGCATACGTCACCTTGGTGAAATCCTCCGGAATTAAATTGTTGACTGACGCTCCCTCCGGCCACGACAAATGATGAATTAACCGAAACTGCCCTTTTTCTTTTTTAGGAACTACGCCAATGGGGGACACAATGAGATTTTGCAAAGGCCAATACGGAAAGGGCCCCGACATGCGACCCTCCCGCACTTCTTTTAGCAATTTTTCTTGTACCAGCTCTTCTTTTCCGCGAACAGACCACAAATTCTCCGCCCACCGCCGCTCCCGCGGACCCCGATAACCCAACCGAAAACCGCCACGAAAGCCTCGCACCAACAACTCCGCGTCTCCCGGCCTGTCAAACCCCACCAAATAAATTTCTAAACGGTCCACCTTAACCGGCGTAAGAGCCCTTACCTGCCACTCCTTGCCGCTGCCCTTCTCGTCCGCCATAGCTAGAGCCGGGCCCCCACTCTGGGCTCCCCCCGAGCCAGTTGAGTTCTGCTGCCCGCCACATAAAGTGACTGGATGTCGCCCCGCGCACTTGGAACATTCGTGCCTGAACTTGCAATACTCTCTGGTACAAAGTACCTTATTATAATCCCAGCAGGCCCCCGAGCGACCGGTCCCCGAATTGTTGGACCTACCTGGGCTAGAGCCCCCGGACCCCACCCTTTGGGTGGGGCGCTCCCGAAAGGGCCGATATATTATGGGCAAGCCACTGGCCGTAAAAACTGTCTTGCCAAATTTGGTGGGACCCATAGTGTGCGGCCACAGATCCGAATCGATTTCTCCCCACTGCACCTCCGAATCCGCGGCTAATCGCGCCCTGAACTCCTCATCGTACTGCCGCCAAGCATAACCCCCGTAGTTAAGTTGCGCCTTCCGTATGATGTCCATATACTTGAACAACGTAACCGACCTCTCCGGAAACCGCTCGCAATAAACACTAGCAAAAATCAAGAAGGCCGCCGTCCAATTCTCTATAGTTACCGGCACCTTCGGCCGCTTGGAAAGCTCCAACTCTTCTTCTTTGGTGCCCTCCTTCGCCCTGACTTCCTGATGCAACAATTTTAGTATATCAATATATACCCTTTCCAAATTTTTTCTTTTGTCGCCGTCATTAAATGCGCCCCTAGAGGTTTTGCCGTTCCCATGTATGGCAACTTGACCCGTTTCGACGCCGGCTCCTTTTCTTTCTCTTCCTTCGCCTTCCCCGCCCCTTTGTCCTCTGCACCTCCCTCTCCCTCCGTACGCGTATCCGATTTCCGCTCCGCTGCGCTGTCCGTGGCCACCCCCATGTCCTGAACATACACTCCCTTTACCAATCGCACCGACTCCTCCCTCGCTTCCGACGCTACGGATACCATCGAGGAGGACGAAACCTTACCTGGAGATAACAGCGGGGGCCGCTCCTGTACCTTCCGCTCTTTTCCTCCTTCTCTCTCCTTAGGACGGCCCCCTGGCCGCGTGTTTCACCTGCAACGACTTACGGACAGGGTTAGAAGCCCCCCGCCCTTGCCGCTCCCACCACTCAGCCTCACTCCCACTATTGCGTAATTCCCCTTCTTCGAGACTCTCATCCGACATCCCTTCCTCCTGCGCCAATCCTCTCCCTACCTCATGCTCACCAGAGCCACCACACCACGCACAACCCGTATACTCCCCTGTGTTCTCTGGCCACCTCTTTGACGGGCCCGGACGTTGCTCCTCCCAGGCAGCGGCGTCTGGGGGCGCATAACCCACACTGCCCAGAAGAAGCGTCCGCAGCCTCACGCCGTCGTCCACGCCATCCTGATGATGCCATCCGGCTAGCCGCCCCAGGGCCCGCCTTCACTTCGTCCCAGGGTATCCGAGCCGCCTCCTGCTCGCCTGGGTCCTCCTCATCAAAATCCAAGGGGCCCTGCCAAACAAGGTCTGGTGTGATAGGGTACGAAAACACCCCTTTTTTCCCCTGCACCACCCTGCCCCCTTCTATGTCTAGACCCTCTCCCTCCCCGCTACTCTCACCCAACGAGGTCCCCACTTGCAAGGACCCATAAACCCTTCTGGGGGCCCTCAGCGTCCCGCCCGCTGAAGGGCCCTCCCCGTCTGACCACTTGCCCTCCTCCTCATCTGGAACCCCTTCCTCCTCACTGCTACTCCAAATGAGCATAGTTGGCCACTTCTTGGAGACTGGGACCCTAGGGTCACTTTGGTCTCCAAGCCCAGCTGACTCCAACTGAGACCCCTCCCCACCGCCTGACCGAGGGGCCTCCGCCCCTCCCACTGCCTCAACTCGGCTGCCGCCCTCGGGCCTTTGCCTCGGCCCGCACTCTGCCCAGGATTGGACTCGGCCGCCGCCTTCTTCTGCCCCCGACTCCGCGCCACACCGCGCGTTCCTAAGGAGCTGCGACGAGCTGGGTTCCAGCTCGCACGCAGCTCTCGGGTTCGACCCGCCCCGAGGGAAACCCTCGGGGATCCCGGGTCCGGCCCACGTTTTCCGGCCCTCCCTCTACCCGCCCCGAGAAACCCACAACCCGCCCTCCAAACCGCACCCCTGGGGAAACCCCTTACCTGAGCTCTACCTGCTGGGCGCGGCGGAGAGCAGGCCGCGACCGCCACAGCAACTCCAGCCGAGGCACGGCGCGCCAGGCGACCGGGCGCCAGAGCCTCCTCTCTGACCAGATCCATCCGGCCGGCCTGCCGGAGCAGCGCCAAGGCCTCCATAACCTTTGCATCTATCTCCATGCCAATGCAGCTTCCACTAGCTAGACACAGAGGTAAGCGCTCTATCTCCCCTACTATCCTCGCACTAACAGAACTCAGTATTAACAATAACCAAGTCCTGCACTGCCTTACACCAACTGACACCAATGATATAAGTAGATAACCAACCACGTGGAAAAGAAACGCGGAGCCACAGACAAGCGTCCTAGCCACCAGGTCACCTTTCTCAAAATGGTGACAGGAGACACAAAATGTCTGACTAAATAATGCACCCACCCCCCTTAATTGGCACCCCGGACGCCCAACCGCATCGCGGGTCGTGCCACCTCTCCCAAAAACCCCAGTGGGGAACTCCTCGTTCCTCCCCCCCCCCCCGAGGCCCCATTGGAGTAGTGAGAATAATATTCCGACCAAACCATTATGAGCAGATAATCGCCAAATTTGCAATTGCTGACAGCCATTCCTGTTTGTTTTCTTACGTCTACATTAATCATGTGTGCTTACAAGGACGACATCTAGTTGTTTTCCTAGGAAACAGCACCCTGAACAAATACAGGGGTCCTTTTAATTGCTCTGACGTCACTCTCGCCAATATAGAGTGCTGTGCTTTACTGTTTACAGCAGCATGATATGTCAGCCAGGAGTGTTTTGAAATTAGGACCATGGAAAAAAACTCTGCGCATTGGTTATTAATGACCGCATAAGTGGTTCTTTCAAATCCAGATCACAGGCTCGTGTGTTTTACAGAGAGATTGTGGAAATGCTGTTTCGACACGTTTTGGTCTGAAAAAGAAGTGTTGACAGACTGCTTGAGAGACCATCACGTCTTGTACTTCCTGGACACCTGCAGTTAGAATCCAAGTGTTTGTCTTACTGAAAATATCATACAACATGATGGATCTTACAAGTGCACTTGTCCACGGACTGTAATGGACCCTTTAAACCTCTTTTACTTTACTATCGAATTTATTTGGCCACAATGCGACTTGCTAGAATAAATATTCACTTTGGATGCTCATTGACTTGAGTGGCTGATGTAATTGGTGAAATAGAACAAATATTCAGCTACCACAACATAAAAGAATGCCTTTCTTATACACATGTATTTTAACCGGTTCTGTGTCGCGGACGTAATGGTTCTGTCCTGCGGCATAGTGCTGCTGTGCCGAGGACGTAACCATTACTTCCTCGGCACATGCTCCCTCTGTGTGCTTCCCCCCACCCCCCCAAAGTCAGGGATGGAAGGGGAAGCCCTTCCCCTTTTACCCCAACCCCCCCACTGTGATGTCAGCGCGCGCTGATTAGTCACAGGGTCTCCCCCATCGCGCTGGAAGCTTCGCTTCCAGCGCGATTGAAAGAGAAATGCTCAGCATTTCTCTTTCAATCACTGGGGGAGGCCCGGAGAGGCTTCAAAGGGAAGGAAATGTATTTCCTTCCCTTTGAAGTCTCTCCCAGGGTTTCAAAAGCCGGATTGCTTGCAATCCGGCTTTTGAAACCCCACTAGACACCAGGGATTTTTTTTATTTTTTTGGAAACTGACATAAGGGAGCGACCCCTTGGGCAAGGGTCGCTCCCAGGGGGGGCATTTTTTGGGGAAGGCCTTTTCTGCCCCCAGGGGGGGAAGAAACCTCTAGGCACCAGGGATCATTTTTTTTGTTGTTGTTATTTTTTGTTTTGTTTTTAGGTGGGGAGCGACCCCTTAGGCAAGGGTCGCTCCCCTAGGGGGCAAATTATATTTAGGCCATTTCTGCCCCCCTTGGGGGCAGATTGGCCAATTTTGATGAGGCCAATCTGCCCCCAAGGGGGGCAGAAACCACTAGACAACGGGGCGTTTTTGTTTTTTTAAATGAATTTCACGCAAAGCGAGCGACCCCTTAGGCAAGGGTCGCTCCCTGGGGCGGGGGGGATTATTTTAGGCCATTTCTGCCCCCCTGGGGGGTAGATCAGCCTAATCAAAATAGGCTGATCTGCCCCCAGGGGGGGCAGAAACCACTAGGCACCAGGGAGTTTTTGTTTTTTTTGTTTTACTGATGGGGAGCGACCCCTTGGACAAGGGTCGCTCCCCTGGAGGGGCAAATTGTAGTTAGGCCATCTTTTTTTTTTTTGCGTCATCACGCAAGGGGAGCGACCTTGTAGGCAAGGGTCGCTCCCCGGGGTGGGGTGGGGCAAATTTATTTCAGGCAGATGTCACATTTTTTAAAGCAATATACTGTTACGTCTGCTGGACTCTTCTGGTTGTGGGGATATATAGGGCTTGTAGGTTCATCAAGATCCCTAGGTACCCAGAGCCAATAAATGAGATGCACCTTGCAATGGGTTTTCATTCTCTACCGGATATACAGCAATTCATTTGCTGAAATATAGAGTGAAAAATAGGTATCAAGAAAACCTTTGTATTTCCAAAATGGGCACAATATAGGGTTTTTAAAAGCAGTGGTTATTTGCACATCTCTGAATTCCGGGGTTTCCATACTAGCATGTGAATTACAGGGCATTTCTCAAATAGACGTCTTTTTTTTACACACTGTTTTACATTTGGAAGGAAAAAATGTAGAGAAAGACAATGGGCAATAGCACTTATTTTGCTATTCTTTGTTCCCCCCAAGTCTCCCGATAAAAATGGTACCACACTTGCATAGGTAGGCGTAATGCTTGCGACAGGAAATGCAACATGGACACTTTACAGTTTTTCATTGAAATCTGATGTGTTTTCTGCAAAGTGTCTAGCTGTAGATTTTGGGCTCTAGCTCAACCGGCACCTAGGGAAACCTACCAAACCTGTGCATTTATTTAAACTAGGCACCTAGGGGAATCCAAGATGGGGTGACTTGTGGGGCACTCAATAGGTTCTGTTACCCAGAATCCTTTGCAAACCTCCAAATTTGGCCAAAAAAAACACTTTTTCCTCACATTTCGGTGACTGAAAGTTCTGGAATCTGAGAGGAGCCACAAATTTCCCAGCGTTCCTCCAAGTCTCCTGATAAAAATGGTACCTCACTTGTTTGGGTAGGCCTAGTGCTCGCGAAAGGAAATGCCCCAAAACACAACCTGGACACATCAAAATTATCAAATACAAAGCTGCCTGTTTTGCAGGGTGAGTGCAGCAGCTGCGTTTTTGGTCCTGGGCTCAGCTGCCATCTAGGGAAACCTACCAAACCTAGACATGTCTGAAAACTAGACACCTGAGGGAGTCCAGTGAGGTGTGACTTGCGTGGATCCCCTAGTGTTTTCTTACCCAGAATCCTCAGCAAACCTCAAATTTAGCTAAAAAAATCAAATGTTCCCATATTATTTTCTGAGGGATCACCGCACCGGGACAAATTTCCTACCACCCAACGTTCCCCTTAATCTCCCAGTAAAAATGATACTTAACTTGTGTAGGTGGCTCAAGTGCCTCTGGCAGGAAAGAGGCAAAAACATGTTGAAATTGAGGAGGAACCAAAGCGTGTCCAAAAGGGTAGTTTGAAGAAAAAAACAAAACATTTTTTGCATGACAAGTGCAGCAGAATTTTTATCTGTATAGATGACAGTGCTGGGTAGTAGGAATTTTGTGGATTCCTGCAGATTCTGGAAGGTTCCATCACAAAAATGTGGCGAGAATGTGTGATTTCCAGCAAACTTGAAGGTTTGCAGGACATTGTGGGTAAGAAAATGGTGCTTGGTGCGTGTGAAGCACACCACCCTGGACTCACACAGATGTTTAGTTTTCATATGTGTCTAGGTCTTGTGGATTTTTCTACATGGCAGCGTCCCAAAGTCCAAAAAGTGCAGTCCTCACCATTCCAAGTGGGATGATTTTGAGTTAGCCAAGCTCTCATGACCCAAATGTAAAACCAAAACCCAAAATAATCAAATGTCCTCTTGCTTGCAGTGGGATAAGATGTTTTAGTGTGCGGGGGGGGCAGAGCTGAAAGACTGTTACTGTCTTCATTTGGGGTGGGGGCGTAACCAGGCCCATACTGGTTGGTGAATAATAAATGGTTTTATTCGGTGCAGAAAGAAAAGAACAACGCGTTTCGACTTTGCAGTCTTCGTCTTAGTTAAATATATTTTTTTTAATTCCCTGGCATCTAGTAGACTTTCTGCACCCCTGGGGTGTGGATCGGGGGTAATTGCCCCATCTGCCCATTGGTGGGTATACCCCCACCCTCTTATTCTGAAAAAAATATATATCTTTCCTGGTCTATGGTGGGCTTTCTGTCCCCCTTGGGGGCCGATGGGCCTTCCAAAAATAGGCTGATCTTGGCCAACAGTAATGTATCCCCATGGGGCGTGACCATTGCCCAAGGGGCTGGGTTCCCCCCCCCCCCCCCCAAAAAAAAAAACAGAACACACACACCAGTCCCTGGTGCCTAAGTGATTTCTGTCCCCAAGGAGTGGGGGGGCAGAAATGGCCTAAAACTAGTGTTTGCCACCTACTGTAGGAGATTAATTCTGAAACTGGCCACAATTGCTGGCCCAGTAAGGGAACTCACTAGATTTTTGGGAACATGGCAGTGGGGAGAACCAGAGCAGGCATCCTGTGGCATAAAAGAAGCTCTTCTTAGGGACATGACTATGGTGTAATTTGTTCAACCTGTGATAGAACCACTCTTTTCCGTGATCCAGTCAAACACATGATTGTGATAACCGTGGGATCACAAGCGGCTGGGAGGGGGCCTGAATAGGTGCTATAGGAGATCGCTCCCTTTGACGAATGTCCCCTGCCCCAGACCAGGGGGCAGCTGCCCTTAAAGTTTAGGGCCTCCCAGATTTGAGTAAATGCTCAGGTAAGGCCATTAGTGTGTTATATATGGGCCTTTCACTGTTAATTTAGGAGAGGCCTTCTCTTCACACGACACTTAGGAGGTATCCGAGGCCTTGAAGAATGCCGTAGACCTGTATAGGCTAGACACCTGGGCAGAAACATGTTGGCCATTAGGATTAGAGCGACATTGAGCCGTCATACTCAAAATTGTCCCTATTTTGCTTTTATTTTACCAGCAGACACCAATCTTAAGAGGTGTGATCCACACTGGTGATCTGCTAAGTAATTTTATTCGTACAACTGGATCCCTAGATTATCCAGAAAACCATTATTTCAGGACCGTCTCAGGGCTCATTTAACCACGAGGTTGAGTCCGTCCAGGTGGTATTGTTCTACCCGGGTGGGAATAGGTGGCCAAATGATGAAGCATGACACTATAATGTGTGTGAGACCACCTATTCCATAAGAAGGAACCCCTGTGATAGGTTCCCAATACACGGTTATCACAATCATGTGTTAGTTTGACTGGATCACGGATAAAGAGTGGTTCTATCACAGGTTGAACAGGTCCTGCGGGTCTGTTCATTGGCTCCTCCCCGCCCTACCCCCCAGTACTTTTTGTGTACATGTTTTTTGATTTTGGGAGCCAGTGTGGGGGCTATAACCTTCCTTGTCTCTCTCTTTGTGCAATAATATGGTGTAATTTGACCCGATCAAAGAATCTGGACTAATTGTTGATGCCAGCCTTATCGGCGAGCCTGCTGTGCTAGTGTAATCACTTGCAACCTGTTGCTTTCACCAATAGAGCACTCACCAACACCAAGAAACGTTGTTTTCATGTTGAAAAAGGACTAGTCATCAAATGGGGATGCACGCACATTCACCTTTTATTTGTGTATGCACACTTTAAAGGTAACCGCAGATCACAAGATTCTGATTACCCTGTTCACTGTGTCGACCCCCCAGTTGCCTCCCAGAATTTAGAGTTACAAAAGTACTAGTTGACGCTCAGTTACAAGCTAGGGTGCACCAACCCAGCAGACTATCTGTCCAAACACACTGGGAGAGGAGGAAGCAGACAACACATCTGCGGGGTTGTATATGACTATCTAGAATGGGACGCAGTCGTGAGCTGCCCTCCGATGCTCAGTTTGCTGAAGATAGCAGATTTCACACAAGCCGACTTGTCTCTTCAGTGTCCCCGCCTCACTCTCAAATTGCATCAGTGGGAAGACTTTCAAAGAAATATGAATGACTCTCATGCCTCCAGCAAGAAGGAACTCTTGGCACTCTAGAGAGAGAGGGACGAGCTTACTGTCACTTATGATGGCATCCTTCTGCAAGGACACTGGATTGTCATTGCTTGTGCTCACCATCAGTATATGCTGCGCCTGGCCAACTCAGGACACTGAGGAGCAAATAAGACGTAAGCTTGACTACAAAGCATGGCGTGGTTTCCTGACATGAGCAGTAGTGTTGATGATTTGGTCTTGCACTGCCCAGGGTGCCAAGTAACAAGTATGCCTCACCAACTGCCACCTTTTCTGTTGTATAACCCCAGTGAGGGACCCTGGTAAGTCCTCAGTATTGGCTTTGGATCACTCCCACAGGGGTGCCACATGCTTGTGGTAGTAGATTTGCATTCTAAATTTCTACTGGTAGGGATCCTGTGGTCCACCAATTTCCCATGCACCTGAGAAAAATTGTAAAAGGCATTTGCTGTGGTCGAGGTTCTCAGGTCCTTAAAGACGAATGGTGCCCCCCCCCCCCCCCCCCCAATTCCATGGTGCTGACTTTAAGAACTACTTGGTGGCTTGTAACATCGCTAACCACAAGTAACACCAAGCTGGCCATAGACAAATGGGGGCTCAAGAGGTTAATGCACACTTTAAATAAGACCATCAGAGTTGGTCTGGAGCAACATCAAGACATTGAAGACTTAATCAATCACTTCTATGGGGCATTTCGGGGCACTACTCATTTCACCATCAAGAGAATCCCAGCCGAAGTTCTGTTCAGGCGAGCTGCAGTGGAGGTTGTTCCCCATCCGCCCACGTGGCAACCTCTGTCAGTGGATCTCACAACCAGCCAAGCATGGAGAAGGCAGACCAAGGACAGGGCCACTGGCATTGGTGACTGGGTGTTTTTTTGTAAACCATGAAAAGGTGTGGGGGGGGGGGGGGGGGAGAGTTCGGTCTCTGCTGGTGGCCACCCAACGACAGGGCACTAATATACATAACAGCAGAGAAAGGAAATGATTGAATGGCCAGGGACGCGTCAGCATTCAGGAAGTGGCGATCAGGCGGCAAGGAACCAGGAACCAGCCAGCTCCATCGAATGGAATAACGAAATGAGTGAGGCTCGTGAACCCCTGGACAGTGAGCTACACGGGCCACTTCAGACTGAAATATCCAATAGGACTCACGCACTTAAACTGAGAGACCTGCCTACCTCCTCCGACCTCACACCCGTCACCCTCAGAAACTCATTCACTGTCTGACAATTTCCAAGAGCTGGCCCCGTGAGCCGATCAGCGCTGCACTGGGAATCTGATTTAATATACAGCGTTTGTTTCGTAAAAAGCAAAGTTTTGGAGGCATGTAGTGTCTTGTGACGCACCCACGTGTTGGGGGTGGGGGTTGCATGGACACAACACATTCATGTCATCCGTGACGCCGGGCGCGTCACTGCAGCTTTGGCTCGCTTCCAGTTTGTGGCGGCCTACGCAGGCAGGGCCAGGCTGCACCCTCCATCTACCAGCCCGGCCTTGTTCGCTAACGGGAAGTAGTTTCACTTTTAGAATAGGACGCTCCGGCTGAAAAATGATGCGGCGCACAAAAGGCTTTTGCTGGAAAGCCGGGGTTGCGCAATGCGCCACGCACTCTTTGGAAGCTTTCTTTTAAGAGGAATGAAGACGTTCCAAATTTGGTGAACAAACTCAAACAATTCCTTGAATTTCCATAACAGTATGTTCTCCACCGTTGCACGAGTGCTTTGAAGAAACCTCCCCCAACAAATTGCATCGCTAAGCAACAAGGGCAATAAAAAATGCCGAGACTTCGGACTTTTTCTGCATCAACCTTTTCAGGGGAAGTGTACCGCCCCCACTAACATGCAAGAACTTGCAATGACCGACCTTGCAAAACCTGATCAGGCCACCCTGCTGCGTGCTTAGCACGTACCTCTTGCCATTGGCGCAGAGAATGTCATAAAGGGAAGTTTAGAAGAGCAGGAAAAAGTAATGCGGTCATTTTAAATGTAACACACACTAGCTGCAACGCCCTACTACAGCAGAAGCTCCCCTTCGCCACCATGTCATTTAAGGTTACTTAAAATGGTGGGTGGTTTTCGGGAGGGATTAGTGTTACTTTTCGGTAAGGTTAACGCCCTCCGAGGCCCAGAAGCCGTTTCACTCCCCACTTGTGCTTTCAAATCCCTTTTCACTTTTCTAATTTGCTGTGGGTGAACAGATGTAAAACAACAGACTTGTTTGCTGTAGAATAGGGCAGTCTGTCCACAGGTGCAGACATGGAGGGCGAGTATACAGAGCACGACGATCCGCTACAGGGGCTGTGAGCACCAGTACAGCCAGTAGCATCCGCTTTCGCGTAGGGAGAAAGTTGCCTCAAGCTCCACTGCCCCAGGCTTACCTGGTATAGCATGACCATGTTGGGACCCGATGTGCAACTTGTGATAAGTGTTTACAGTGCGGAGATATGACAAATGTTCTGTTTTTTCCTTAGATCTCGGAGTTGCATTCAGTAGGGGTAAACTTCAATAGGGCAAAAGGGAAAATAAGGCAATTTTTTTGTCCTACATTTTATAATGTTGGTATGTGTAAGCAAGAGAGCAGGTAAAGTGCCCCTACACTGGACATGCATAGGCAACACTTTCTCGCATCCAAGTCATCGTGGTCTCGTCTGTCCTTTAATGGGAAAATTAATTTCTCCGATGTCATTTTCTAGATCAGCCTTTCACAACTTACCAAATGTTGGCACGTATGCATGTCCAGTACGGGGTGGCAGGAATACAGTCTTCCTCACACATGGGAGAAACTGCTGAAGGTGCCACACAGTGCTCATCAGACGCTTGAACCAGATAGAATATGGACATGGACAGACGGAAAGTGTCGCCTGCACCTCCCCACACCCGAAGCAGCGCAGCATTGGCAGCAGCGGGCAGGCCACATGCACACAGGATCAGTACAGCACAGTCAGCAGAGAGCAGGTGAAGTGTGGGCAGAAAAAGAAGCAATTTTCCTCACACACATAACTATCACGTGTCCCCATAGCACTCTTGACATCTACATCCAGTGCTGACTTTTTATTAGCAGTGTTTTCTGTAGTGAGATTTTCAGACGGTATTTACAATGTTAAATGCAAAACCAGCAGTCCCAGATGCAATATGATGTTGGCTGTATACTGATGCCTAAGCTGTCAGTAAATGAAATGAGCCTAACCCACACTGAAGCGACTGCCCCTGTCTTTATTATGGACTCAAATCTATGTATTATTACATGTTACGAGTTGGCAGCAATACACATATATACAGCCACAAAAAGTATGTATGCAACCATGCCACCCAATGCCATGTAGGGCAGGCTCATCTTGCGACCAGACCCGATTAACTTTCAACATTTCTTTCTTGTGGTTTTCAGTTGTATTTCACGATCAGCTCTTTTAGGTTGAGTCTACCAGACAGCACAGTCTGTCTGGTTGCAAAAGACCTATTGTGGGTTTACCACTGTCTCATGCATTGTGCAAGCTGTCTCGTGTGTTTCTACCTCAATGAAACTCTTTACCCTGTGTTCTGTTTTGTTTCCTGCTTGGGTGTTACTCGCCCGCCCACTTGATGCTCGCCCTAACATGCTGCTTTTTCTGTTTCCATGTCCAGTCCTCATTGCTTAAGTGCCTCCTAGCCAACCTTTCTTTTTTTGTCAAATATGTTTTTGTTTGGGGTGGGAAGGGAGGTGCATACCGCAAATTCCTGCCTGCTCATCTGCCTGATAAACTTTACAGCTACTTTCTTTCTTTAAATTTACAAATCCATCTCAGTCAAGTAAGTTAAAACATATAGCACACGAGTCTGTGTTTTTTGTTGTCTTTTTTCTTTTTTTCTTTTGATCATGCTGTACAGCATCACCAGAAGACATCGGCAAAGCCAATAGGTCCCAAAGAAGAGTGCTATTGGCTTTGCCAGTGCTTGATATTTTCTTTTAGCGGTAGAAGCTTGCGGAGTGATAGCTTGTGGGCATGTCTATAGCATGGCTCTATGGTGCTCAAGTACCTTCACTGCATGCATTGTATGGGAGATATGAGTTTTAGGTTACTTGGAAAATAGGTGGTTCTAGTGTCTTCTTTAATTTGCTACAGTTGTTATAACATACAATGTAATAGATGTTCTGGGATCATTGCTACAAAGCTATTTCTGCTTTTGGTCAGAAGATTAAACTTGAGTTGAATTAGACGGCTAGACACTGCCAATCGCAATGTCAAGAGTGGGCATATCTGGGGATTTTGTGTGCAAATAAGTTATCTGACCTTGACTACCTTTGTTTACGCTATAGTAAATTTTATAAATTTGAACTATATAACAAAGGTCAATGAGAGCTAGTCATACCACATTTTAGGCTTTCCACACGGTTCAATACTGTGTGTTCTTAATTTGGGGCTCATTTCTGACAGTCAGTTATTTGTGCACCTATTGGGTAAATTTGAGTTTCTCATTTTGTTAATAAAGAAATAAAAATTAAAAAAAATAAAAACGTTATCCAACAGCACAAGTGCACTTTAAAGAAAACTTAATTCTGGAATGCTCCAGACTTTGAACACCCAGCGACCTCCGTTCCTGGAGGCAATAGCAGAGTGAAGATCCGCCAAAGGGTCGGAGCACAGTTCACTGAACACACTAAGAAGGGATAGGGAAAATTTAAAAACACCAAGCCCACCAAATTGCTTGAAGGTGGTGATTGTTTTGCGCAAAATATGAGACGTGTGCTTATTTAAAAATATATATATCCACAACAACTTTGTGAATGGCATGCATATACGATGTACATGTAGTGCAGTATTTTCATAAGCCAGCACTATACGTTACTTGGCCACACTACGTCAGTGGCTTAGCGAAACTTGAAGGGGGGGCTGCAAAGTACATAGAGGGGGGCCCTTCCTCCTCGACCCTGTCAGGAGGTATAAGGCCAGGGGCTCGCCGCCCAGTGTATTGTGCTGAGGGGGGCCCCTGGAAGTCAACCCTCCCTCCCCTCTGCCCCCCCCCGCTCTGCCAGGGGCTAATGTTACTACGCCACTGCGCTACGTACATTAACAGCCATTTATATATACATCAAACGTGTCCATTGTTCGAGAACCACGGGTGGGGCGATCATAGATTTAGTTTCACTGTCTCCGTAGTCCTCATCACCAGCGGTGGTGTCGTCCCTGCAGCCGGTTTGTCTGGTCTCCATCTCTTTTGAGTAGAATTACTACCTGTTTGTCAGCGCTCTTTTTCATCCAGTAGCCAGCCCTGCCCTCCCCTCCAGGTGTGTCCATGTGTAGGTCAGTCTAGATGTGTCCGGGGAGCAGGATCATCGCAAAACTATCTGCTCCAATCTGCTGGGAAAGGCCCAGGCCCCCTCCCACTCGCCATTCTACGCCCCTGCACTGGTAGACCCGTCACATCTCCTAAAAGGGCTCAGGTGAGGTGGGTGCCATGGCTTCCTCCAGTATTTCTGCCAGGGTGTCAAAAAACTGCCGAAACCGATATACCCTGGCAGAACCACTACAGGTGCAGCAAGCTTTGCGCCATCAACTGGTGGGAGTTTGCAGTTTCTTGAAGGTTTACTAGCGCATATTTTAGGAATTTGACTTGCAACAGGCTGTGCCTTCTTTTTTAATGACATTTGCGTACACACAACAGCCCTGCCCCTGGTCATCAGGCAGTGGCGCGGCAGGTCCGTGTCCCACCGTCGCCTCCTCGGGAATCCTCTGTGTTCGCACAGGTACATTTCGGTAGCCAGAAGTTCTGAGGAGACTGGTGCGAACAGCATTGCTTGGATGCTCTTTCAGTGTGACAGGTTGCTCAAGTGAGCTGTGCATTGCGCCACTTTTATTTGCACTTTTATATAGCGCGAACACGACCCGGAGATATTGGAGCGCTTTACATGGGCACCAGTTACAGTACTCAAAGTCCGGTTGATTTATTTAGGCACTTGGTGAGATTAAGTGATTTGCCAAGAATCACAGGAGGTTGAGTCGACGCCGAGACTAGAACTTGGCTCCCCATTTCTAAAGTGGGCAACTCTGGCCCTAACGCCATATCCTCGGTCTAGAGCTCGTGTTACCAAATTACATACTTTTCTGTAGCAAGAGTCTGCGCGTGAAGGCTGGCGTCCACAGCTGCGGGTGGGCCTTGGGTTCCAACGTCGGGGGCACGTCACACACTCGCAGCGCTGGGGAGTACCTGATGCTGTCGGGGTCCGGAAAAGGGCGAGACGACTGCATTCAGGTTGACATTCGCTGGTGTCTGTCCACCCCCACAAGCGTCAGCAGCGTGACACAAAAAATAAGCATGCGGTGCTGTCACTGTGAGTGTCTCCTGCCCCGCCCGGCCCCTGTGGTGAGGCGCAGTGAGTGTGCCCCAGCTCACACTCCGTCGTTTACATTAACTTTATTAGACGTGCGTGTCAGCGATACTGGAATGTAATTAACATATGCAGAAGCTGAGGCAGCAGTGCTATTTTGAGATGTTGTACGTCCCGCCTTTGATGGGCGTCACGGGCTCATAACTCTCCTCCACCACCTCGCTGTACCTCTGCGAATCTGTATTTTCTTCTGAAGATGTACATAGCGCCAATTTGGGCCAAAGGCATTAGAACGCTTTAACAGAGCACCGTATAACATTTCACTTTTATAGGCACAGAGAGATTAAGGGATTTGCTTTAAATCACAGGATGTTGAGCCGAGGCCGTGACTCGAAACCGTGGCCATTATGCCACATCTCTCCTACCCATAAATCTCACCGCTCTGTTCCTCCACTGCAGCGGGAACTCCAAGTCAAGGCCAGTGTCAGACGGGGATAAAAATAGGCCCAGTCACAAAACTAAAAATGACCACTGTTAGAAATGGGGTCTTTGGTTGACAGTCAGGTTACCCCCTGTTCAAGCAAGGACCCTCACTCTAGTCAGGGTAAAAGAGAATCACCCTCAGCTAACCCCTGCTTACCCCCTTGGTAGCTTGGCAGAGCAGTTGGCTTAACTGCAGAGTGCTAGGTGTAAAGTATTTGTACCAACACACACACTAACTCAATGAGAACACTACAAAATGACACAACACCAGTTTAGAAAAATAGGAAATATTTATCTAAACAAAACAAGACCAAAACGACAAAAATCCAACATACACAAGTCAAGTTATGAATTTTTAAAAATTAAACTCCAAAAATAGCGTTTAGAAACAAAAATGCTTCGATGAGATGTTAACACAGTGTCGTGACGCAGTCGTTCCCAACAAGCCGACACCAGCGGCGCCGGACATGGAGTCGTGTAGACCCCCAAGTACAGTACCTTTGGTGAAGAGTGAAAACAAGCCGATGTGCGAAGTCGGGGATCGCGGCGTCTGTGCGAAACGTTGAATCCGTGCACTTTGAGCGGCGTCGGTCATGACGTGGTGCGGCGACTTCCACGGAGTCGCAGACTTCAGCGGGGCTGCTGCAGCGTCGGGCCTGCGAAGAGCGTTGCGTTCCAGTGAAAGTCACGGCGTCGGGTGCAGGCAGCGTCACCGGATTCAGCAGCGGCATCGGTCCGGAGTCGTCCGAAGTCGATGTCCTTGGATTTCCACCAGCTTTCCTTTCAAGGGCCCAGGGACTGGATAGGCGACCACTTGTCAGAGCAGGACTCTCTCCAGAGACCCCAGGTGCTGGCAGAGAGAAGTCTTTGCTGTCCCTGAGAATTCAAACAGGAGGCAAGCTCTAACTCAAGCCCTTGGAGATTTCTTCACAAGATGGAAGGCACACAAAGTCCAGTCTTTGCCCTCTTACTCTGGCAGAAGCAGCACTGCAGGAAAGCTCCACAAAGCACAGTCACAGGCAGGGCAGCAATTCTTCCTCAGCTATCAGCTCTTCTCCATGCAGAGGTTCCTCTTGGTTCCAGAAGTGTTTCTAAAGTCTGTAGATTTGGATGCCCTTCTTATACCCATTTTAGTCTTTGAAGTCACCGTTCTTCAAAGGGGACTCACACCTACTTGTGAAATCCTGCCTTGCCCAGGCAAGGCCTCAGACACACCCCAGGGGGTTGGAGTCTGCATTGTCAGAGGCAGGCACAGTCCTTTCAGAGGAGAGTGACCACTCCACCCCTCCCTCCTAGCAGAGATGGCTAATCAGGAAATGCAGGTTACACCCCAGCTCCCTTTGTGTCACTGTCTAGTGTGAGGTGAAAAACAACCCAACTGTCAAACTGACCCAGACAGGGAATCCGCAAACAAGGCAGAGTCACAGAATGGTTTAAGCAAGAAAATGCTCACTTTCTAAAAGTGGCATTTTCAAACGCACAATCTTAAAATCAACTTTACTAAAAGATGTATTTTTAAATTGTGAGTTCAGGGACCCCAAACTCCACATGTCCATCTACTCTCTAGGGGAATACTTGCCAAGTCGAATTTACAGTTCAAACTGCACACCCAGACACTGCAGTGGCAGGTCTGAGACGCGAGTACAGAGCTACTTATGTGGGTGGCACAACCGGTGCTGCAGGCCCACTAGTAGCATTTGATTTACAGGCCCTGGCACCTCTAGTGCACCTTACTTGGGTCTTACTAGTAAATCAAATATGTCAATCATGGATAAACCAATCAGCCATACAATTTACACAGAGAGCATATGCACTTTAGCACTGGTTAGCAGTGGTAAAGTGCTCAGAGTTCAAAAACCAACAGCAACAGGTCAGAAAAAATAGGAGGCAGGAGGCAAAAAGATTGGGGATGACCCTGCATAAGCAAAAAAAGTCCAACACGACCCCCTACCAGCCTAAAGCCAGGGGAGAACAATCAATACCTTGATGTACTTCCCTGATTGGGGTGATAGAACAAGGACCCAGGCCCACAACAGCAGGGGCATGTTCCAGTTCTACGCCTTCCTGACTCCAGTTGGATCCCTCTGTCCATACTCTCAGGGTCCACTAAGCTAACCCATGGAGAATCCTTCTCCACATCTGCAGACACCATTTGTGCAGCACCTAACTTTACTTTGCTCACAGATGTATCCCAATGGGCAGATAGCACCACCAGGGCCAACACAGTGGTGTTGCCCACTCCACCCCCAGGGTGTGACTCTCGCCCCCCCACCCCCAGGGGCAATTCTGTCCACCAGGACAGCAAGCCACAGTGACCCCTGACAACTGTCAGGGATGAGAGCCCGACTTCAGGCCTCTCCAACCACTGTGACTGTGGAGAATGGGGGGCAGTAGCCCCAGGTGCCTGAAACCCTTCGACTACTCTCCATTCCACCAGGTCAGGGTTGACAACCTGACCTTGGTCCTCCCCACTGGGGCTCGGTACCCTCCCTCCAGGAGCGGTACCCCCAGAGACAAAAATTGTCAGGGTGCTTGTAGAAGCAGTCCTGCACAATTCTTCCACCAGTGTAGGGTTGTTAACCTGCAACTGGTCCTCCAACCTGGGGTCTGTACCTTCAGGTTGGACCAGGGCCAGGGGCGAGGCTTCCCTCCCCCTGCCCTTTCTTCTGGGGTCCTGCACCCCCCAACTATGAGTGGCCCCCCCAGAAGACAACATGGTAGGGGCAGTGTTAGCAGTAGCCCCTTCCTTCAGGTCAGGGTTTACCCCCTGCACCTGATCCTCCAGTCGAGGGTCTGTACCCACAGACTGGACCACCGCCTGGCACCCCAGGACTTTCTGGGGGGCATACCTACCCCCACCAGGTCAGAGTTTACCCTCTGAACCTAGTCATCCAACCCAGAGTCACCACCCTGCAGTTGAACCACTGCCTGGCGCACCAGGATGTCCTTGGGAGCACACCTACCCCCCATCAGGTCAGAGTTTACCCCCTGAACCTGATCATTCAACCCAGAGTCACCACCCTGCAGTTGAACCATTGCCTGGCACACCAGGACTTCTAGGGGGGCACACTTACCCCCCTTAAGGGACACACCATCCCCAAGGGCCACACAAGAGTCTGGCTGGCGCAGGTCTCCTGACCTCTGCCCATCTGACAGAGTCTGGATTCCCCCCAACCCAGAAATGGTCTCACCAAGGTCATTCATGGGGGGCTCTGCTCTCAGAGCTGACCCCTGACCCTCCAGGTTCTCCACTGGGGTCCGCAACCCCCTCTCAACCCTCTGTCTGGACTTCTGCACCCCCTCAGTAGGAGTGGTACTGGCAGACACCTGAACTGGTGGGACGCTGGCTACAGCCGCCCCCCCAAGTTCTCCTGACACTGTGGGGTCTCCCTCAACAGATGGCCCTATGTTACAGGCTAGGCTCCCCTCCTTGTGTTCCCTCATGGAACCCTCCAGGACCTGGGACCGGATCTCGGGAACCTTGGGCCTCAACCCATCCCCATTCCCTCTCCTCTGAGACTGGACATGGGGTCCCTCACCCATCCCACTACACTGGGACCTACCTGAGACACTACAATCCTTCCCTACCTCCCCTGGTTGGGAACTACCTAGACCACTCCTCTCAGGAGCACCCCCAAATGCCTCTTCAGACTCTCTGGTACTCACCCAGAAGTCTGCCTCCATTGTAAGCTCCCTGGGGTCAGAGAACTCACACTCCACCTGGTGTTGGCGTAGCTCTGGAAAATAAGGACTAGACATATGCTCTCCAGCAATTACATCACTCAGCCCCTCACATGAATTAACCAAAGTACCCTTCACCCAACCATCCAGTGACTCTGCTTTGAAAAAGCACCCCACATCACCCTTCTGAGACTGGTGAGACAGTACCTGACTGTCCCTGACACTCAACCCACACTCTTCTGGGATGTCTTCACACGCCATAACCAGGACTTCTACCTGGGGGGAACCCCTCTCCCTGTCACTGTCACCTAGAGACAGTAGAGTGTCCCTCCCACCAGTAGGAATATGACTCCCCATGCCAGTTCCCCAATCCACCTCAGGGACCCTGTGCGCCACTGGAGCTATCTCATACCCTGAACCTCCTGGTGTGTGCTAACTCCCTCCCTCAAGTAGGGCACCACATCTCTGGGCATGTGCACTTCTTCAGCAGCACTGGATATAAAATTGTTGCTGCCACTATTCCAGCTGGACTCAGCCCTTATGACTTCCAGCTCCTTCATTTTGAGCTCATAAGTCCAAATCCTCTTTTTGATCTCGAAGTCCATCCTCCTTTCTTCCAACTCCTTCTCCCTTTGCATCCTCAACTCCTTGAACTTCAACTGGAGAGCCCTCTCTGCCTGTCTGTCCTGTAACTCTTCAGGAGTCAGACCCTTGAATGACACCCTGCTACCCCTCCTGAGGACCCTCCCCCCATGCGTAACAGGTACCTCCACTACACCACTGTGTATCCTCTGCACTTCCCCACCCACATTCTCCTCTGTGTGCCCTCCAGCCTTCTTGATTGTCACCCAGGCCCTCTGTGCCTTTTGCAGCTCCCCCTCCCTGGTGGAGCTCTCAGTGGGACAGTCAAGATCTTTAAGGAACTGTTTCAATTGAGCAACTGAGTACTCCTTCAGTTTCTCCATTTCAAACACAGCTCCAGCTGTTGCATCTCCAGATTGAGATATGGTGGTCACAAGTGCAAAGTTCCAAAGGCAGAAAATAAGTTCCCAATGAAGTAAAAAGAATCCGTCAAGGGATCAGCAAAATCATGGAAGTAGAACAAAAAGGAGTCCTTAAGAGAAAAAGCAACAGATCACCAAACAAGTAGTATGTGGTCACGTAGTGGTCTGAACTCAAACAGTAGTGTACACTTAATCACTGTATGTCAAGTACAAATACAAGTCCAAATCCCAACCGCTGATAACCAATGTTAGAAATGGGGTCTTTGGTTGACAGTCAGGTTACCCCCTGTTCAAGCAAGGACCCTCACTCTAGTCAGGGTAAAAGAGAATCACCCTCAGCTAACCCCTGCTTACCCCCTTGGTAGCTTGGCAGAACAGTTGGCTTAACTTCAGAGTGCTAGGTGTAAAGTATTTGTACCAATACACACAGTAACTCAATGAGAACACTACAAAATGACACAATACCAGTTTAGAAAAATAGGAAATATTTATCTAAACAAAACAAGACCAAAACGACAAAAATCCAACATACACAAGTCAAGTTATGAATTTGTAAAGATTAAACTCTCAAAATAGCGCTTAGAAACAAAAATGCTTCGATGAGATGTTAACACGGCGTCGTGACAGTCGTTCCCAACAAGCCGACACCAGCGGCGCCGGACACGGAGTCGTGTAGACCCCCAAGTACAGTACCTTTGATGAAGAGTGAAAACAAGCCGATGCGCGAAGTTGGGGATCGCGGCGTCTGTGCGAAACGTTGAATCCGTGCACTTCGAGCGGCGTCGGTCACGACATGGTGCAGCGACTTCCATGGAGTCGCGGACTTCAGCGGAGCTGCTGCGGTGTCGGGCCTGCGAAGAACGTCGCGTTCCAGCGAAGGTCACGGCGTCGGGTGCAGGCGGCGTCACCGGATTCAGCAGCGGCGTCGGTCCGGAGTCGTCCGAAGTCGATTTCCTTGGATTTCCACCAGCTTTCCTTTCAAGGGCCCAGGGACTGGATAGGGCACCACTTGTCAGAGCAGGAGTCTCTCCAGAGACCCCAGGTGCTGGCAGAGAGAAGTCTTTGCTGTCCCTGAGACTTCAAACAACAGGAGGCAAGCTCTAACTCAAGCCCTTGGAGATTTCTTCACAAGATGGAAGGCACACAAAGTCCAGTCTTTGCCCTCTTACTCTGGCAGAAGCAGCACTGCAGGAAAGCTCCACAAAGCACAGTCACAGGCAGGGCAGCACTTCTTCCTCAGCTATCAGCTCTTCTCCAGGCAGAGGTTCCTCTTAGTTCCAGAAGTGTTTCTAAAGTCTGTAGATTTGGGTGCCCTTCTTACACCCATTTTAGTCTTTGAAGTCACAGTTCTTCAAAGGGGACTCACACCTACTTGTGAAATCCTGCCTTGCCCAGGCAAGGCCTCAGACACACGCCAGGGGGTTGGAGTCTGCATTGTCAGAGGCAGGCACAGTCCTTTCAGAGGAGAGTGACCACTCCACCCCTCCCTCCTAGCAGAGATGGCTAATCAGGAAATGCAGGTTACACCCCAGCTCCCTTTGTGTCACTGTCTAGTGTGAGGTGAAAAACAACCCAACTGACCCAGACAGGGAATCCACAAACAAGGCAGAGTCACAGAATGGTTTAAGCAAGAAAATGCTCACTTTCTAAAAGTGGCATTTTCAAACGCACAATCTTAAAATCAACTTTACTAAAATATGTATTTTTAAATTGTGAGTTCAGGGACCCCAAACTCCACATGTCCATCTACTCTCTAGGGGAATCTACACTTTAATCATATTTAAAGGTAGCCCCCATATTATCCTATGAGATAGACAGGCCTTGCAACAGTGAAAAACGAAGTTGGCAGTATTTCACTGTCAGGACATATAAACCACATTACTATATGTCCTACCTTATCCATACACTGCACCCTGCCCTTGGGGCTACCTAGGGCCTACCTTAGGGGTGCCTTACATGTATGAAAAGGGAAGGTTTAGGCCTGGCAAGTGGGTACACTTGTCAAGTCGAATTTACAGTTAAAACTGCACACCCAGACACTGCATTGGCAGGTCTGAGACGTGATTACAGAGCTACTTATGTGGGTGGCACAACCAGTGTTGCAGGCCCACTAGTAGCATTTGATTTACATGCCCTAGCACCTCTATTGCACCTTACTAGGGACTTACTAGTAAATCAAATATGCCAATCATGGATAAACCAATCAACCATACAATTTACACAGAGAGCATATGCACTTTAGCACTGGTTAGCAGTTGTAAAGTGCTCAGAGTTCAAAAACCAACAGCAACAGGTCAGGAAAAAATAGGCAGGAGGCAAAAAGATTGGGGATTACCCTGCATAAGCAAAAAAGTCCAACAACCACCCAGTTTGCAAACCATATAGTTAAGAAAGTGGCCCCCACTTGCAGATCGGGGCAGTTTTAAACTTGTAAAAATAGACACTGTAGGTGTTTGCAAGATATGGCAGATTGCATGCATTTGTGTTAGCTGTAGGTAATATTTGTGGTAATGTCAGAGAAAAGAACAGTAAAAATCGTTCTACCAGCCATAAAACAGGCCCACAAAGCGCCACAAAACGGCCCACACATTGATTTGTAAAACCAGCCCATCGGGCACTGCCCGATTGACCTATAAGCTAGTGCGACTTCAAGGTGTGAAGTTTCTGGAGTTAGAGCCATCATTTCTGATTTGTTCCAATTAATTGATATCATGGCAGCCCACCAAACAATAATTTTTGTGAGTTTTTGCTATACAGCAAAATGCTCTCAGCATAGATGCAGATTGACAACAAATATTGGACCGCTGTCTGGGTATCTTTCCCTTATTACACAAGCCAGCGATTCTAGCGCCAGGGCAAACAATAACTGTGAAAGCAGATAACCCTGCTGGGTGCCCTTTGTAATGTCATTTGTAATGTAATGGAATATAAATTTGTTGACTCTAATGCCTGGATGTATACAGCAAAAAGGTCCAGCCTATATTGTCCTCTCCTTCCCTCGGCCAAGCCACTCTAGCACAATTAATAGATATTGCCATTCCAATCAGATGCTGCATCTAGAAAAGCTGCACCCCCCTCCCAGTCCGGCTGTAGGTGATGCATTATGGAAAAGATCTTTCACAGAAATCTGCAACAGGGCTCTCCCCGCACAACGGGAGAGCCGATACTACAATAGTCACTGCACATAATACTTTGCAAGCATTCTTTTTCACAACATCTTTGCTCATAACTCAGCCTGTGGTGGTCCTAGGACAATGGGGCCACCACCTAAATGTTCAGCATGACATACTCCTTCTGTTCAGCCCAACTGTAGGTCCCCACACTAGGTTAGTGGGGACCCACAAAATAATAACCCCTCCCACCTTTCAATACTTTTTAAGCTCTATTATAACTGGAACCTTTGTTTTATAGCTCAGAGTATTTTGTGATCTAAGGGCCTTAGTATTATAGTATGCCTGTAAATGTGTACAGCAGTAGGACCTCTAAGAGCTTACTATATGGTTGCAGTTTATTATCACATAGTTATGCCCTTTAGGGGCTAATTATATGGTCACATGAATGGGACAAATTATCCACCTTGAAACGAGAACTGATTAAGACCGTAATGCACGGGACAATTATGACCGAATATCTTCGTGCCAACATCGCTCCAAATGGTCTTCTAGTGTCTAACATACCACGCATTTTTCTGCAAGATCTAGCCTTCAGAAAAGACTGGGCTCAAATAGCCTGGAAGTGTACAAGAGATTGGTTAGTATTGATTATCAACACTTCCAAAAGGTTGGCGGATACAATCACTATCCAGATTAATACCATTGAGAATACTTTGAAAACCACGATTTCCATAACCGCATTTAAATGCCGTCTCGCTGAAATTACAGCTGAGTTAAATGAAACGAAAGAATTTTTAACTCGGCAAAAGGTCTCCAAACTCCAAAAAGACATCGCACGATTCAGCCGAGAAAAAATCTACCCCTACATTAAAGATGATTTTGAAGGAGATAACCGATCTCTGTCATCCGATGAGGCTCCAATACCACTCAGAAAATCTCGCAATTACAGCAGTGGATCCTCGTCGGATGGATGGAGTACAGACGAGAATTTACCACAACAACCTTATTATAATTACCCTCCATACCCGATACATCAAGCAATGCCGTGGCAAGCTCCCTTTCCCTTCTTCCAACCACGACCCATGATGCCTTTTGCCCCTCCTTTTTTAGGTCGGGGCAGAGGCAGAAGGAGAGGAAGAGGCAGACGCGTCCAATGGTCCAGAGACGAGCCCCAGATGATCACCAGAAGCCAGTCCAAAACCCCTCCATCAAAGACTTAGTTGTTAATCTTTCATCTAAACAACTCTGAGGATGAAACTTCTGTACTAAATAAAGGATTAGGTTTTGTCCCAACCCCTCAAGTTGATCCTTTTCGCCTACAAATTGAATTGGCACAATTTTTTCGGAAGATCCGGTTGCAATTTTTCTTCAGAGACAAAACAGAGGAACCTCAAGCCCTCGATTCTGGTCTTAAAAAACCTTCGACCTTTGTTCCATCTGCTGCAGTAATGCCCAATGAAGTCTTAACTTTTGAGAAAGCAGTGCTATCTGACGTTAACAACCTTCATCCTAAACAAACCTTTATCAATATTCCGACGAAAGAAAGGAGGGCTCTGACCTCTCTAGCATCCGACCCTGAGATAACTATAAAACCTGCTGATAAGGTAAGAGCTATTGTGGTTATGAACACTGCTGATTATAGAAGTGAATGTTTGCGCCTCCTAAGTGATTCCACTTACTATGCGAAAATTAATTGCGACCCTACAGAGAGACTTCAGACACAAATCAGAACTATGATTGAAGAAGCAAAGAATAATTCGTGGATTTCTCCCAGGGAAGCAGCTTTTTTGGACACACAGCATCCACAGACACCTTATTTCTACTGTCTTCCAAAAATTCATAAACAAAGGAACCCTCCCCCTGGATGTCCTATAGTATCAGGATTGGGCTCAATTTTAGAACCACTTTCCATTTTTTGCGATCATTTTTTACAACCTTTAGTAAGAAATTCTTCTACTTACTTGAAAGACACCAAAGAGGTGCTCAATTTGATCGAAACCATCAATGAAGGGGATAATACACAAGCGATTATTACACTTGACGTAGAGGCGCTCTATACCAATATTCCTCAAGAAGCTACTTTACATGTTATAGAGACTGCCTTATATGAAGTATCACCAACCCTGTCCTCCCCTGCAGCTTTCATTCTACAGTGTGCAAGACTAGCCCTGACTGAGAACTTTTTTCTTTTTCGAGGACCAATTTTACCATCAAATTCAAGGTACCTCAATGGGGAGCACATTTGCTCCTAGTCTAGCATGTCTTTACATGTATGACTTTGAGAAGAAATACATATTGTTGCCAACAAATCTGTTCTTCAACTCTATAAGGCTTTGGCGCCGCTATATAGATGATATTTTGATTCTTTGGCAAGGACCTATTATGAAGGCAGAGGAACTTGTAATCTGGATCAATACCCTTGATCCGTTTTTGAAATTCACAGCCACAGACTCTGACCATCAATTACCATTTTTAGATCTGATGATCTCTATAAATAATGGGAAACTGCAGACTAGTGTGTATCATAAACCCACGGATCGTAACTCATTGCTTCTTTATCAGAGCCACCACTCAAAGGCCTTGCAGGACAACTTACCCTTTGGTCAATTTCTACGACTAAGACGGAATTGCAGCTCACTCACTGAATTTGACCGACAATCTGAAACTCTTCAACACAAACTTTGCGAACGGAATTATCCATCCAAGATCGTCAACCAAGCACGTAAAAGAGCCAGGAATAACAATAGAGAAGCACTACTGACGCCCAGAGGACAGTGCCCTCAGGCTAGGTTGACTTGTGTGTCAACTTATACTCCATTGTCAAACTCTATTAAGAAGCTGATCAATAAGCGATGGTCCATCCTTACTAGTGGAGGCCACAGCTTACCGAAACCTCTCTTTGCTTTCAGACGAACTGCCAACATCAGAGACTTAGTGGTACACACACGTCCACGTATTTCACACAATTCATCCAATCAAACAACTCTATGGGACCTCCCACCTGTTGTGGGACATTACCCGTGTGGCCACTGTAATGTCTGTGGTCTCACCAAACATTTAAAACAACTTGATTTTGATTCTATTGGCCCTTGGTATCTCAAAAAACATACCAACTGCAATACAAAAAATTGTATATACATGATCACCTGCCCTTGTGATCTTTGATACATTGGTATGACATCAAGATCTGTCAAGACTCGTATTAACGAACACAGAAGCAACATTAGGTGTAAGAAGCTCACTACTAAGTTAAGTGTTCACTTTTTGGAGGCTCATCACTCTCCAGACGATCTATGGTGGGTGGTAATTGAAGCCCCATTTATTCGCCCTAATGATCCCAGAGCTCTTTTCAGAATTGAACAAAAGTGGGTGTTTAAATTGGGGACCCATGTACGAGGCCTTAATGATGACATCCCTTGGACCTCTCTTTCACCTTAGAGTCTTTGTAGCTAACTGGTGTATTCTTTATTCTTTATTCCTATGTGACAGATCCAGTATTTAATGTGCCCTACCGAGATCGTTTACACCACAATTGATACCTAGACCCTCTCTAATATGGGCCTTTATGAGCCTGAGACATATAGCCCATTGTTTTACGTCTCCGCTGGCCTTACATTTTATTTTCCATGATCAATATCCCTGTCCGGGTCATCGTCCAGGGTTTGCATAATATATATGAGCTCGAACAGCACTGACCATATAATATTTCTCCCTGGGTCTGAAATTAACATTGGCATGTAGTGGGGACTTTGCCTACTTTGTTTTTCTATTACATTACTTCCTCTGTGTCCGAAATTAACAGTAATATGTAGTGGTGATTTTGCCTACTGTTTATTACAGCGTTTTGAGGTCCTGAACTACAAGTGCTCCAGCACGTGTAGTCCTTCTTCGACCTTTGTTCCTCTTTGGACGCCTGTAGTCCTTTTTTTATCTCGCGCAAAAAGACGCGTTGTGAACAGACGCGCTGAATCTATTGGCGTCTATTTAAGAATCAGGAGTGCTCCCGACCCGGTTGTTGCCGGGTGGCAGTCTCCACAGGATAGGTCCGAATGTAGGACCGGTGACCTAGTATGTAAGTACAGGTCCTGACGCTCGAGTAAGAACGTCAGGGCTTTTTCACTTGATATTGTTCTCTCTTAACTCTGTCACTATTTTCGGCGGCATGGCACGTGCACTAACCTTTATCAATATGAGCACCATAAAGATATTATCAGTGATAATTATCCGACCTTCCACATTTGGTTTTTTATTAACTATTTACGTGCCTTCTTGGTCATAATCCTCCCTAAGGTTACGTTGAACAATAACAACATGTATATGGTTTCTTTGGGAGTCTTTTTAACATTGTGTCTGCATTTGCCTGTTGTAGACTACATATTTGATTGTATATCTATCTCTGAGCACCCACAATGGTATCTGTAGCACGTTATTGCCATCTTTCACAACCCAAGACATTCAATTCTTCTATGGTACTTACGAACCTTTGGACAGTCATCTGCCATTTACATTTTTACCTTTATTCACAATCAGTGTCACTACGAGTCCTAGAGACGCCTTTCCCATGGAACCCGTTCTCAAGTAGGGGGTGGTAAGCATCTTCCTTTGTGATATCCCATTCACTGCTACTAACCAAAATGTGGTTACGTCATTTCCTATTAGATTTTCTGCGTTACATTATAACAGTGACATTTGTTTTATAGCCCTTTGGCGTTTTTCTTCTTTTTCTATGTGTTTCAGGGTACCTGTTTTACCAGTCAACCTGAGTAAGTGACTGGTTTCTATATATTTCTAAAGAGGTCTGTTATTTAGTTATATGGGTCCTGATGAAGCGTCAGTGGATCGGTGTAGACCAATAGACGCGAAACATGTCGACCAAATCATAGAGGTGCCTTATAATTTTTAGGACTCTAATTTATGTATTTATTTTTTGAAAGACGTGTGAGCATAACCCTCAACTTCACTTTCAAAATTGTTTTTAACCTTGGTCTTCATCCTTACTATATTTGACCGATTAAATGATGAAGTTTATGGATGATTAACCAATTTTAAATCCCTCTTTTTTCTTCGATGGTGACTTATAGCACCTCTGCTGTGTACTTTTGAATTTTTTAGTCACTATCTCAGAATTCGGCAGAGAGACCCCATTACGGGGTGCCCACTAGGCATTGCAGTGCCGGCCTAGTGAGGAGCGATTCCCGATGATGATGCTAGTCATCCTTAGTGATGCATGAGGGCTCCCGCTCCTGAGAGCACAGGTTCTTCCCTGTTTTCTTTTTTCTTGTGGAACAGTGTACCTATATACAGTTACTATACATAGGTTGGCCCAGTTTTTCAAGAAGGGAACTGGCAACATTGTGTATATGTGCCGGGATAGAGCATTAAACAGGTATGATGCATGTTATACCGAAGTGTAGAGGTCAGTTTTAAAAGCTGTAGTAGCAATTTGTGGGTATGTCTAGTTGGCAGTGTACACAATACTTTTTTTTCTTTTAACACGTTGCTTATCCAGTTTAGAGGGATGCTGCTCTCACTCAGGAGTTTAAAGAGTCAAGCAGTTAGTATGTAGGCATTCCAGAATACCATACAGTGTAAATATCAGACAAAGTAATCGACTATTGTGTAGAATCCTTTGGCGAGGTGGAGAACAAATCCGAGCCTTTGTTAGATTTGTTCATATTTGAAACTCTTAGAGCCATCAGTATTGCAGCTCATTTCCTGGACTCCCCAATATATCCCAGATTTGCTGCACAAGGTCTGAGGTATTCAGATATGACCTCAATGGGTCCCAGATGTCCTCTGCCCTGGCTATTTGTGGAAGATGAGCAGCGTAGTTGTCACGTCGTTGCAGTATGGAAGACTCTTGAGTCTTCGGGCGCGGGTTCCTACTCCAGCTCATGGCAACATGTCATTGTGTATCAAAGAGCAAGTGTGGTTGTGTGTATCGCCTGTATTATGTTCCACACATAGGCTAGTAATGCCAACTACTGGTTTGGCTGGCGCGCACACGTCATCCTTCAGAGATAGTGATTGAACTATATCAGGGTGTAAAAGGTGTGCGACAGGGCCAGCATCCAGTCAACACTTTGACTACTCCTAGCTAAGGCTTTTGGCGTGTAACAGACTCCATACAATGTGTAACATATAAGATGGTGCCTGTTATTGAAGGACACCCCCTCGGTATGAGAGCAAGAGTACGCTAGTTCTCCCCTGTGACTGGTGGGCCGATAGCCATGTCAAACTTACCCTTGCATAATTGTGTGGTCTATTTTATTTCGCTTTGCATGCTCTGATAGTCTGGGCCCTGGACAGTGCTGGCAGTCTGGGATTATTAGTTTTGAGAGAGTGAGAGTGGCACGTAGGCAGAAATAAAAGGAGATATATATCGGGGTGCAGTGCAGGTGCAGCGCAAACGTCTGCAAGGTAGAAGATTGTCACCAGGAAAGAGATCCTGCAAATAACTAAGCTGTAGCATTGTCAGCTGAGGTTTGGCTCTGGTTTCTAGACAAGGTGTTATCAGGGGCTTATCCAATAATAGCACTTCAGGAGTATATGATTACCCACTGTGTTCTTGAGTGAGAGCAACAGGCAAGTGTGTCCAATGCCTTTGTCTACCAGCAAGTGAAGGGGAAACTACGTGCAGTGGTACCAGTAGTGGGCATAATGCTCATGTGAACATATAATATTGTTTCAAATTCAGTGCTGCGAAGCGTCGCGGTTTGTGTGGTAATGCCATTGTGTCCATTTTAACACAGAACTGCTTCCTCTGCCCAGGCAAGTTTACTCATAAATTTCAGATCGGTGAAAAATCAGCCACTTTGTGGGTAGGGGACATTGAGAAACTAGTAAAGGATCTTGCTGAGTGTCAACATCTTCAACGAGCTGTTAAGCCGACAGAGAGGGTTCAATACAACACTGCACTGGCTATGCTAGTTGAGTATGTTTCGCCATAATTATCCTTCACACCCTCACCCCACATCTCAGTGGATATGGATACCTAGGAATTTAACAGACAATATGCAACCGCAAAATGGGACTTCTATATCACATATTGATGCAACAGAAGTAGGGGGGAGATTTCCTACAGTATATCCTTGTGCCTCGCCACCCACTAAAACAGATTATTTCATGAATAATGGGAGCTAAATTTGAAGATGGACCTCTAACGAAGAGGTGCATGTCATCTGCATGCATTGATAGTAGCCTGCAGGATCAGATGAATTTGCAAATTGATGTTGCTGAAGCATGCATGCCATTATCTCAGCAGCCATGGCAAATAAGGCTGGTGACAGAAGGAACCCATGCCTCGTCCCTCTAAAAATTGATATGGGTGCAGACGGTAATTTTCACACAGGCCAAACGTTCTGTTTACAGTAATCTAATCCAGTCAATGCAATTTCTTCTTAGGCTCGTTTTTACCAGCTCAGCAGCAAGTTTCCGTGCCAGAGTCTTGAACACCTTGGAGGCGCTATAAGCATAGCTGTGACCACACACAACACTGTTTGCAGTTGATCTATAACTACAAATACTGTGCACAGATTGTGAGAAGTGCCAATCTGGCAACAGTTGAACCTCTTCTCTGTGGTCTGGCTAATATTTTAGCACGTGTATTAATAAGGGAACGGGGCCTGTAGGAGTTGCTTTGTGTAGGTGGTTTGTCTTGCATTAATAACTTTACTACTAGGGTTTCATGCAGAGTTGGGGACACTGCAGGTAAGTGTGAAGCAAGTATACTTATGCATTTGTTATAAAATGTATCAGAGGCGATCCCTGCCAGGAGCATTGCCACTTTACCTAGATCAGACTGCAGCTTGAATCTCCTCTTGGAAGATTGGTTCAGACAAGGGCTGTCGGAGCGATCCTGTCTAGTCCAGTCTCTTCTAAGTACAACAGTTTCATCAGAAGGCTCACTCATTTGGGAGATGCACGGGTCAGCATAGAAGCTGGTCAGCTTCTGCAGAATACTTCTTGTGTACATCACCCGCTTCTGTTATTTTCCGGTATTTAGGATGTTGCTTGCTGCCTGTGGGCGCCTTATCTGGTTCATAAGTGTTTTCCAGAGGCACTAACCTTCAATATCCAGTAGTTGCACATTTACCCACAAATTTAACTTTGCATTCGGACTCCTCCCTAGGCAATTTGTTGAGCTCTGCCAAGAATGTACCCCCTGCTGGGAAAGCATGTTTACATTCAGGTGTCTGATATCCAGCTTCCACCCCATGGATGCAGGAGCGTATCACTTGCAGGGCACCTAACTGCTTTGCAAGACATACCACACATAAAACACCCTTAAATACTCCCCACAAAATACCTGTACTATCTGCCTTTACTATACACTGGCCCTTCATTTAGTTTGAAGTTTCCATTATAGCCGTTTTGACCTCTGAATAAGATACTGGATCACAGAGTGCAATAGGCGGGAAGCCCATGCTGCAAATGGAGTAGCTGGGTCAAGTAGCCTAATCTGGAGCTTGACAGCGGAGTTCCAGCCATTTGCTCAGCTGATTTAGACCATGTGCAGGAATCCTTTTTGCATAATATCCTATTCTGGATGCTATGCTGCGGCTAGCCAAAAAAGTAGGCGTAGCCCAAGCTATTTTAATATTTTTCCAAACAAATATCTACCAGTCCGTGAATTTCTAGTAAGGCCAGCATGGCTACTGCCAAGGAGATTGTGGCGTTTTGCAGATAGAATTCTGCTCATCTATTCTGCGTTCCAAAGTAAGGTTAAGGTTTCCAACAGGTAAGTTCTGGTGTTGTAGCGATAGCATGTCTTCAGTGCATTTTGAAAAAAGGCAGAACTCGCCTTCTGGTTTAGTGTTCTTTTTTGACAGTTTTAATTGTAAGCCGTAATTTATTACTTTCAACATAAGTGGTATAAAGGAACCGTATAAGGTCTCAGTACAAACTCTGTATCACTTTTCACAAATGCCACAGTGCCTACAACACTTACCCCACTCTTTCCATGCTTAAAATGACTACTCTAATTCTGCACATCTGACCATTGTTTTCAGCCAGTCCATAAATAGAATTGCTATTTTGCACCTCCAGTACTTGACGATGTCCTGCTTTGACACTAGTGTGCCCACACCTACCAGTGCATGCTCCCCAGGATTGCCTCCCAAATCTTCCAAGATTCTAAAGAGGGCAATTTTTTGGCAAATAATCAATTTGTTTACCCAGACACTTTCACCAGTTAAATAAGGTGTCTGAAAATTTAGGGCACCCTGGGGGTTAATTGTGTCATCAGCCTCGATTACCTCCGCTATTTAGATGAAAAATATGCATGTTTCATGGCATGATTGGGTTTATCAAATGAATCAGATGATTTTGTAACTAGATTAGCTAAATCCAGAGTTACCACTAGCCAGAGTAAGACATTACATCCCACAGAGAGCGAGGGTTATGATTACTCATAATCAAAAATACATGGGATGTTTTATACCCAATTGTCATGCCCAAATAGTGTCTTCCTTTGGGATTGTGCTGAAGCTGCTAGACTTGCAGCACTTCCCTTCTTTACCAGTTGAATTCCAATAACCTGCTTTAGGTCGTGCAATATCTCTAATCAAGTCAGTCATAGCCACCACAAATTCGACCACTTCCTTCATACTCGCTTGAGCAAGGTGTTTAGAGTCTTCATCATTGTTCTGTAAAATTTCAGATCATGGAGTTTTTGTCTCCCCAGTATCTCTACTGCCTCCTTTTCAGGGCTGTTTTTCAGTTTCTAAAACCTCAAAATACCACGCTTCAGCTCAGTTGTCCATTTATCCGTCTCGTTTAATTTGACCACAGTGTGTCACCCCGCAGCTTCTTTGTGGGTGAAGTGATTATTGTCGGGAATCACAGTAATCTCAGGATCTATTCTGCTCTTTAATGTAAACTGAGTGGTGTAAGATTATCTCTCCACTGCCTGACATTTGTAGTATTGGTTCCTAAATCTTAATATCTTCATCTTAGCAATTGTTGTTTTTGTGTTGCATAAAGAATGATGTTCTCAAAATCAGTGGGGGGCTAGTAAAAGGGATCTGAGTTATCCCAACAACTGGTATGGTTTATCCCTCCTATTTGGTCATAGTTCCTTCCACCGCTTTGGATACTAGGACAGTTCCACCTGCATTTAAAGGTTTTGTTTAAGTACATTTCCTTACAGAGATTAGGTTAGAACTATTTGTAGTATAAAATAGAGCCTCTCCTACTATTTTGTATCATCCTCACTCCATTTGAGAATTGGTCAGAATTGCCACTTCCAGTCCTTTTTTTTTTTTTTTTTTTTTTTTTTAAGATGGTTGAGAAAAACTACTAGAGTCCTGATGGTCTGATAGATTCACTTTCAGGTTCACTTCCACGTCCTCATCATTTCCCAAATCTTCTTACTAAAATCTTTTCTCATATCCTTCATGGAAAGTGAAGTCATTAGATGATTCCTCTGATCAGCTGTCATTAGAATTTTTGCTGGGATAAATGTCTTGAGGGATTGTGAAACATTTATCTAGGTCTCTAGCCCAATGGGGCCAGTTGCTCCTATTCTGGCTTTTAGAACTAGAGTAAATGTCTGAATTCAGGTTACGGGGTAGTGTTAATGATTTCATACTACAGCCCGTATTTCTGCTTCCAGTGCAGCTTTGCTTGCCTTGGGAGCCTCTTCAAAAAAATCACTTTGAAACATCTCCTTTTTGGAGTCATCTTTTCTAAGAGGAGGCGGTGCGATGGAATCATTAGGGAAAATCCTCTGTCGATGGTGGATTTTCCCTAATGACTTGGTTTCCTTAATCTATCTAGAGCCACTCAGCTTCCTGCCCTTCAGTGAGGGCTACTATAACTTCCAAGTAGTTTTTAAACTCCGCATACAAGATCTGTTTAAGTTCTGCAAAGCTTGAAAATTGTGAGTTATCTTCACTTCCTGTCTCGTTTGACTGGGCACTCCCTTCTGGCTAATTCCTGTTTCGGCTGTTGATTCTTTGCAATTCTTGGGTTTCTTGTTATCAATAAGTTATCTAAATGTAATGTTATCTAGAAGCGACCCTCTGCCGGGTCTGCTTTTCTCGGGTTTCATTGATATTGTTTGGAGTTCAGGGGTTACAGGATTAGTACAGAAAGCCTATTTAACTTCTGTTACACCCCCTCCCCGTACCACCCCTGTTTTACCTGTAATTTTCCTGTCACTTGTACCTTGCTCTCCGTCCCTTGTAGGTCCGTTTCTCACCCAGCTGGGGTGATCTAATTCTCTACAGGCTCATTGGAGGCTTTTGGATTCACAGGATAATCTGCTGGTTATTAATAAAGGCTATATTGTGCATCCCATTACATCATGTTGGCGTGCATCCTTCTTGAGGTTCAGTGAAAGGAATTAAAGGAATTTCTTTGCATCCACTGAGTGATCTCAAACGATACTCTTGGATCAATAATTATTAGGTATGGGGTTCAGGTGAACCCCCTTTTTAGGTCGCACAAGCTGTCTGGTTGCGAAAAGGCATACTGTTGGCTTCCCAGCACCATACAACGCTTGCAGCCAGCCCGTTGCTTACAATTGGTTGGCTTCACTGTCATTTATATTTGCCTGCTTCTTATACACGTGCCCTGCTTTTGAATCTTGTATTTGTCTCTCTCATGGAGAATTACCTCTTCGCTATCTCTTAAGACTGGCTGTCGTCTATGCTTCTACTCCTTGCTTTTACTTTTCTGTTTTTTTAACCACTACACAAGAGTGCATGTTTTTCCAGCTATCTCCCACGTGTGCTGTTCTCCCCCTTAACGTTACTCTCTCTGGTGCATGTGCTTCTTCCCACCCCCCTGTGTTTCTGCCTCGTGTATTTAATGAAATATCTGCTTCTTTATTATACATTTTTTCAAATTCGAAAATGAAACAACCATTTTTTTAGGCATTATTTTTTACAGTTTTCAGTGCAAATAAAATTGCAAAGGCTTGTTTGCTCGGTCTAATGACAGCAATGCAGATATGCACATTTGTTGGTAAAACAATTGTTAGCAATGCATTTATCCTAAATACGAGCCTGTAACGACCTAAGCTGTGTGTGAGGCTTCAGCTACTTTGCTTTTAACAGTTGGTGACAATACTTCTAGCATAACCTCTGCTGTCTAACCAACAAATCCCTTTGTGACACTGTAGATATTCTTAAAACGAGTGCTAAGAATATATTTAGGAAAACCCAGCTATTGATTGCAAGAAACCATTGCTGATACTGCAGGTATAAATGTAAATGGAACACTGCATTTATATTGTTTACAAAGAGAGAGTTTAACCGTTTGTGTTGGGATCAGATTAAACCTGGCAACTAACAAATATTACTCTGATCCCTCAGGTTACTCAAGTCCCACAGTTTGGTGACCGACTTCACCAAAACATCAACACATTCACTCAAACGTCCCAGTGCTTTGTAGCCTGCGTTCCAATAATCGGAGGTTCCACATTTAAATCAAAATAAAAACATTGTCATTTATTGCGGCGAAATCCAAATTTATCATATCGTAAAGTCACTTTTTTTTTTTTTTTGAATGAAGGGCAGTGAAGCAGAGTGACGTGGTCTTACAAGTCTTGTGCTGTGCAGAGCGGCTCGAATAGACCTTCTAAGTTATGCTATGATGCTCAGATTTGTAGAGACACATCACCCGGAAGAGGATCCTGGTGCTGCAGTCATGATAGGGTGTTTCTTTTCTCATATCTTTTCATTCTGTAAGTGCATCTTTTAAAAATTCACCCACACTCTGCTGTTCAGTTTCTTTTGACTGGCACGTTCGCTTCTGGTTCCAGGTTATGGTTATTTCAGTTGGTCTTTCCCTGTTCGTCTCCTGCTAAAATCTGTGTGAGCTGGATTCTTGGAGGGACGATGCTTGGTTGTGCCTCAAGTAGGTGTATATTTTGTATGAGAATTTAATTCTGCCTTTCCATTGCATTTTATCGCTCATCATCTTGATATGCTTTGGGTGGATATTGGTTTGGTGGCATATTTCTGCCCGGCCTCCGGTTCTGGTTTTGATTTTCCTTATATGGGTGGTTCTGCATTTGTAAAAGAATATTAGACAGACTATAAGTTCGACCAGGAGGAACGGGAGCGGCAATTGACATTAGTCCTGCTTGTGAGGCATAAGCGAAGGCCTATTGGTTCCATAGTATAATATTATTAAAGTAATATTATAAGTAGTAGGGAGAAATCAAGTTGCTTCCTGCAGGAGTGGTGCTTTGAAATAGTTCCTGATTTTGGACCATGTTTTGATATTGTAGGTTTTTGCACATACTGAGGTTTCTGCTCTCTGGTTCAAAGTCCTTGTGCATCCATCTTAGTCCCCCTTTACTCTAATTAGGGTTCGGGGGGTCACGTGCTCCAGCCGCGTTCATGGCTGGTGTAGTCTGCTTGGTTTTAAAATGGATTTTGTCCTCTGCACATGTGTTCTGTTGGTGCTGCAGTTCTTACAATGACATGGTTTGGCCAACAAGAATCCTAAATGGTTTTCCATCTTAAACATCTCAAATCAGTTGCCTTTAGGTGGTATGTTAGTTAACTTATGGCTAATTTATGTAGTGTACCACCAAGCAGTGGATCCTCGCATTGAGTTCAGGTTTGAGCCATAACTTGCAGAGGTAGATCGTGTGTAAACTTTATTGAGAAGAGGGTTTTTGAGCTTTTTCCTAAATTGAATATGAGTCGAGATGGACCTTAACACAAAAGAAAAGATTTCCAAAGGGCAGGGCCAAAACAAAACACGCATTGGCAAAGCCAATAGGTCTCACCTTTACAAGAACTATTGGCTTTGGCAATGTGTTTTGCCATGATGTACACCAATGTGGCTTCTGTTCAGCATGGCTAAAAGTTACTGGTGTGTAGTGTCAGAGTGGAGCGGATGAGTAGAGTGTCATAGAGTGGATTTGTTGGAATGTCATTAGGTGGAATAAGGGGGAGTAGAATTCAGTGGCAGAGAGTGTTGTTGAATGGGGTGGAGTGGATAAAGGTAGTGGGGTGGATTGGATTAGAGTAGAGTGGATTGGATTGAGGTTGAAAGGGGTGGATTGGAGTGGGGTAGATTGAAATGAGATGAGACAGATGGGATTAGGGTGGATTTTAGTGGATTGGAGTGGGTGGTTTGGATTGAAGTGATATGACTGAGGTGGGATGGATTAGATTAGGGTGGGGGGTGGATTAGATTGGAATGGAGTGTGATGGACTGGATTGGATTCGGGTGGGTTGGGGTGGTGGGATGAGGTGGATTGGATTGGAGTAGGATGGGCTGGATGGGGTGGATTGGATTGGGATAGAATGGATGGATTGGGGTAGTGTGTGGTGGATTGGAGTGAGTGGGGTGAATTGGGGTGGGTGGATTAGGTTGAAGTGGGTTGGATTTAAATGGGGTGGATTGGAGTGGGTGGATTGCATAGAGGAGGGATGGATTGGACTCCAGTGAGGTGGATGGATTGGATTGGAGTGTGGTGGACTGAACTGGGATTGGATTGAGGTGGACTGGATTAAGGTAGGCTGGCTGGATTTAATTGGCGTGAGGTGGATTGAACTGGGATGGGTGGGCTTAGATTAGGAAAGGGTGGGATAGGAGTAGGTGGGGTGGGTTGGTGTGGATTGGATTGAAATGGGTGGAGTGGGGGTAGTGGATTGGGGTGGGTTGGATTGGACTGGTTGGATTTCATTAAGGTGAGGTGGATTGGACTGGAGTGGGCTAGATTGGATTGGTGTGGGCTGGATTGATTGGAGAGGGATGGTCCGGATAGTGGGGTAGATTAAGGTGTTTTGGAGTGGTGGATTGGACTGGACTACAGTGGATTAATGTGGATTGGAGTGGGATGGACTGGGGTGGTGTGGATTGGAGTAGGGTGGGTTTGCTTGGGGTGTGTTGGAGTGGATTGGGTGGGTTTGAACTGCAGTAGGGTGGATTGATTTAACTGGGTGGATTGGATTGTCGTGGGGTGGATTGGGGTGAGGTGTATTGGATTGGACTGGGTTGGATTGGGGTGTATTGGATTGGAGTGGGTGGACTGGAGGGATGTGGGTGGATTAGAGTGGTGCAGATTCTTTTGGAATTGGAGTGGGCTGTTTGAGATTGGAGTGGGGCGGTGAAGTGGTGAAGGTTAGATTGGGGCAGGTTGTTTTGGATTGGAGTGGGGCAGGTTGTTTTGGATTGGGATGGGGCAGGTTGTTTTGGATTGGGGTGGGGCAGGTTGCAGTGGGGCAGATTGTTTTTTGAATTACTCATATTAAAGAAAAAACGTCACATTGCAATATTTCGAAGAAGATAATCTTTTAAGAAGAAGGCCCTCGAGCAAAGACAAAATAAAATGTGAGTGGAAAGTGAAAAAAGACGATTTGGCAAAGTAGAAGAAAGTTAGGTGTAAAAAATAAAACTTTTCAGTTTTGTTTGTCCTGCTGGGCACGTTTTTGCCAGTCACGCGCCTTCTGTTTGCATGGCATTAGAAGTTAAAAATAACAAAATAGTATCTCAATTACTTTGGGAGCAGCAAACGGACACTGAGTAAGTTCATTCGATCACTCCTTGCACTTTGCTCCACAGAAAGGTACGGAAATGATGCCACGCCTGAAGCAGACGAATTACGAGGCTGTAAAGAAGAGTGTCACGCAACCCAACAAATGGTAAACGACAAGCAAGCTCCAAGCCCTTTACTGTCTACAGCAGTCTCACAAGTGACACTAATGCGCTAGCACATGCACTCGCATGCTCGACCCTAAAAAGAGCCATCTCTAAAGCGAGCGCTGTGAAGCTGGGCAACAAAGAGAAGTTACTGAGTAGAGTGAAGAGATCTGTTGGGTGTGCATCTGGACAGGTGTGGGGAGACCAAATCAGGAGAGAGAGAGAGAAGTAATGTTGAACAGTGCACAGGATTTAAAAAGAAATTCAAGCATTACAACATTAATAGGTAGCTAGTACACACATTTCACAATAGGGAGAGATCGATTAAAGCAGGGTACCAGGGCTACTGATGCCAGGTTCTGCAGCTTACGATCTTTGACAACCATGGGTAATTGCCAAGGTAGATGCACCATTCTAATAGTTCCGTATGGACTCAGTGAGTGACCTAGCAGTGCGAGGGGCATCACAGTAGTGAAACGGAGAAGAGGGCACAACTTTCTCTTAACAAAAGTGCTCGAGGAGCCCACGGAAGAAAACTGACAATCCATCTGAGGAGAGGCCTCAATTATGATGGCAAGAGTCAATTCAAAATCATTAGGGAAAGGGCTGAAATCCAAAGGTCACATCGATGACTCCCATGGATTGGACCAATGAATCTGTCTTCTCTGTGTTTAATGTTAACCCGTAGTCACCAGTCCAGCAGCGCACATGGGAAAGGTGGCTTTGAATTGAAAGATGGTCAGTAAAACAGCTGCCAGCCTCCTGCGGATGGGAGTGTGGCCAGCACAGCAACAACCTGTGAAGTTATACCAATGAGAGTAGGCAGTTACCTAAGATAAAGATTAAAAAGAAGCGGTGAGAAACGATCCTTGGGGCCCTCCACAGTAGGGTTTGTGTGGAGAAAAGGACCACGTGCAGCTTTCTGGATGCATTCATTCTGTGGTCGATAAAAGAAAGTAGATCTGAAAATTAAGTTTGTGTCTGCAAACCCATCATCAGTTTGAAAAAGTTTTCCCAGTACATATAACAATTCAACCTTTCTCGTAGTGATTGACCCGGTTGACAGTGCATAGGCTTACTGTTTGCTTAGCCCGACCTGGGCTTCAGCAGCTAGATGCTGCGTGTATGTTGGCAGGTTGACATATTGGCAGATCACAAAGCGTAACACAAAAGGATGATGGACGGAGTGCTGACAATGCAAACCCTCACCCCCAGTCACAGATCTGGGTTTAATCCATCGTTCTTTTGCTCACCATGCCACCCCAGTTTGGACCCAGCCATATGCAAATCAGTCTTGACCCTGTTCCTCATGAGAACAGTCCAGCCCGAACTGCCAGGCCAGGTCTTACCTGGACCGGAAACAAGCATCCTGGGACCGGTTTTGGGGTTTCACCCCTCATCAGCCAGGCTAGCTTGATTCCAGTGTCAGTGAGCAAGGGACCCTCGTCTGGGCATACCCTTCCCACTTAGGGCAACTTTAGCAACACAAAAGGATGATGGATGGAGTGCTGACAATGCAAACACTCACCCCCAGTCACAGATCTGGGTTTAATCCATCGTTCTTTTGCTCACCATGCCACGATGGATTTAGGCCCAGATCACTGTACTGGGGGTGAATGTTTGACATTGTTCAGCATTCCGTCCATCACTTGTTGTTTTTGCTTTGTAGCCCTAAGTGGGAAGGGTATGCCCAGACGTGGGTCCCGTGCTTCCCATGCCACTGGATTTAAGCTAGCCTGGCTGATGAGGGGTGAAACCCCGAAACCGGTCCCAGGGTGCTTGTTTCCAGTCCAGGGAAGACCTGGCCTAGCAGTTCGGGCTGGACTGTTCCCAAGGGGAACAGGGTCAAGACTGATTTGCATATGGTTGGGTCAAAACTGGAATGGCATGGGCAGCAAAAAAACGATGGATTTAGGCCCAGATCACTGTACTGGGGGTGAATGTTTGACAATGTTCAGCATTCTGTCCATCACTTGTTTTTGCTAGATCACTAAGCGTCACTGTGCAGAGGGGAAGTAACCCCTTCACATTCTTTTGCAAATACCCTTGTAGTAAATCTCACTCTACCTTCTGATCTTGAGAATACTAAGCCCTTCATAACTCTCAGACGTCTCTAGATGCTCTGCAACTGGATGTGGAGATCGGGTGTGTAGGGTGTAAACATTTGCATTGCATTTTGACTACTGTGGCGAAGTAAGGGCGTTATTATGTGATTGGTACTAATGTCCGAAATCATCCGATTTTTTGCTTCTTTCTTGCCTGCCCCCAGACTCTCTGCCACGAGGGTCTTGTTCGCATTGTGAATACTGAGGGGACCTGTCTCTTCTAGGCGCGTACATGGAAGATGGACCTGCGTTATGGTATTACATTTCATCTTTAAAACGATGGCTTCTGTAGACATGGTATCTGGTTCACGGTCCCTCTCTTCCAATCTGACTTTATGCACAGGTTTTCAAAAACATTTATGACACTGTGTGTGTCTCTTTCTCAGCGAGAGTGGGTGTGTCTTTTTTAGGGAATTGCGTGTTTGTAGTTCCCGCAGTGTTTTACACGTGGCTCATGGATCAGTTGATAACTGGTTCACACACCAGACTGTTACCAAAGCCATGTTCCGGGTTTGCTCGGTGAGGCATCTGTAATTAAAAGGCACCTCTTCTGGTCCGTCAGAAAGATGATCCGGGAATGCACGTGCCTTCCTCTGAACCTTTCAGCGCCGCCAGGTACTTCCTGATGGGCATAAGATGCGCATGTTTGTGTGAACGGTGTAAATCTGTTCGGTTGTGATGTTTTGCCTAATTTATCGTGTAACTCAATAATCTTTTCTTTGGCTTGACGCACCCCCGCGCTAGTTGCTGATTATGTATAATCGCTCACAATGTCAACTCCCTTGAAATTCTTGTCTAATTGAAAACACATACTTCAGGCAACCTCCCATCCCTGAGGAAAGTGTACAGTCTGCCGCTGAAACGTTATCCCCTGAAATGTAGGTGGATTTATCTACTCTACTTAGTGTGTTGCGAGCATGTGGGAAGCCAGCATGCATTTTATTTCAAACATTCAGGGGAGCACCAGTGATTATGGGATGAGACGCTGTACTGATTCACTTACAATAAAAAAATGACTGTCTAGAGAACACGAGGAACTATTTTATTTCTCTGTTTGGGACATTAATCGTTTGTCTTTAAAAATACATTTTTGTGGCAATTACGAAATTATGACCTCCTCTGTTCCTGCACTTTCTTCATTTAAGCCATCCATACATCAAAACAATGCATCAACATTTTCTAAAGAAACCGGTTAATGAAACTTTTTATTCCTCCCCATTGCAAGTCTTATTTGACAGTCACCTAATGCTGTATTGTTTGGGCTCTCTGTCTTCAGATCACAGGCCTAGAGAACAGCCATTTTCTTGAGTTAATCAGCAATACAGCAAAGCTACACTTTAGTGGATCTTCACTGGCAGATCTTTCCCTCAGCTACCTCCAACACCTTCCCTACCTTACCCCCCACCAACCCAGTATGAATCCCCTCTCAATCTCAGGTGACCACGTATAACTTTCTCCATCCCACCTTGGATGGGCCTAAAGTCCTATTGAAATAGGCTTGCATTTCACTGTGTGTGGTAGCGTTGGCCTAGAAATAAATAAGCACAAGGCTACTGATTCAGCCCAGAAGGCTTACACAACAGTTTATACTGTAGAGTACTGTCCGCACATTGGGATGTAATTTCCTCCTGGCCTTAGCATTAATTTAAGTATTTTTCTGCTCTGCTGAGAAGCTAGAGCTTTGATTTTTCAAGGGCTAGATAAAAACCACAGCAATAGTATTTTTAGGTATATAAACTGTATGACATAAAAATGGAAGCCCCAAAAAACAAAATGGGAATTAAACCTTTCCTCCTTTCTTCAATTTCCCAAGGTTGCAAAAGGCTGCACATTAGGTTATTGGGAAAGGATGTTCCAGCTGGCCTTTGCTTTGTGTAGCAAACTGTATGACGCAAAACAGAGGCCTGCAAACCTTGTAAAATGTCTACTCGGGGTAGTTTTAACAAATCAAACACACTATTGATACCTATATCTTACTTTGGTTCTTTATTTAAAAAAAAAAAAAAGTTATCAGTCAAGTGCATTAATACATTCGCTTGTTTGTTGTTGGTGCCGAAATGCACAAACATGTTTTTCACAGATGTGTGCTTACAAATGTAATGAAGAGGTATGGATTGATACGAGCCTCAGGGACCTATTTAAGAGAGCAGCGGCCTTTGCTGGATACCTGATTAACAAACATTGCTTATAAGCCTGTGCGTAGTCTCAAACTATTCTAACTTGCGTTATGTGCCGTGAAACAATTCATAAATGTCCTATGGGGTAAGGAATGGCTGCCAGACTCTAGAGCATGGGTACTCACAAACTTTTTCTCGGGGGCCACAATTGCAGTATGGTTTGCGGCCGAGGGCCGCACTGAAGTGACAGCGGGGGGCGGGGCTTAGAGGGGGAACAACCACCCCACCCCCTTTTTCAAAACAATGCCCCTACCCCAGTAACACACACAGCGCGCACACATACAGCGCCATCTGCTCTCACCCCTACCCCAGTAACACACACAGCGCGCACACACACAGCGCCATCTGCTCTCACCCCTACCCCAGTAACACACACAGCGCCATCTGCACACAGCGCCATCTGCTCTCACCCCTACCCCAGTAACACACACAGCGCGCACACATACAGCGCCATCTGCTCTCACCCCTACCCCAGTAACACACACAGCGCGCACACACACAGCGCCATCTGCTCTCACCCCTACCCCAGTAACACACACAGCGCCATCTGCACACAGCGCCATCTGCTCTTTACCCCAGTAACACACAAAGCGCCATCTGCACACAGCGCCATCTGCTCTCACCCCTACCCCAGTAACAAACACAGCGCGCACACACACAGCGCCATCTGCTCTCACCCCTACCCCAGTAACACACACAGCGCCATCTGCACACAGCGCCATCTGCTCTCACCCCTACCCCAGTAACACACACAGCGCGCACACATACAGCGCCATCTGCTCTCACCCCTACCCCAGTAACACACACAGCGCGCACACACACAGCACCATCTGCTCTCACCCCTACCCCAGTAACACACACAGCGCCATCTGCACACAGCGCCATCTGCTCTTTACCCCAGTAACACACAAAGCGCCATCTGCACACAGCGCCATCTGCTCTCACCCCTACCCCAGTAACACACACAGCGCGCGCACACACAGCGCCATCTGCTCTCACCCCTACCCCAGTAACACACACAGCGCCATCTGCACACAGCGCCATCTGCTCTCACCCCTACCCCAGTAACACACACAGCGCCATCTGCACACAGCGCCATCTGCTCTCACCCCTACCCCAGTAACACACACAGCGCGCACACACACAGCGCCATCTGCTCTCACCCCTACCCCAGTAACACACACAGCGCCATCTGCACACAGCGCCATCTGCTCCCACCCCTACCCCAGTAACACACACAGCGCCATCTGCACACAGCGCCATCTGCTCTCACCCCTACCCCAGTAACACACACAGCGCCATCTGCACACAGCGCCATCTGCTCCCACCCCTACCCCAGTAACACACACAGCGCGCGCACACACAGCGCCATCTGCTCTCACCCCTACCCCAGTAACACACACTGCGCCATCTGCACACAGCGCCATCTGCTCCCACCCCTACCCCAGTAACACACACAGCGCCATCTGCACACAGCGCCATCTGCTCTCACCCCTACCCCAGTAACACACACAGCGCCATCTGCACACAGCGCCATCTGCTCTCACCCCTACCCCAGTAACACACACAGCGCGCACACATACAGCGCCATCTGCTCTCACCCCTACCCCAGTAACACACACAGCGCCATCTGCACACAGCGCCATCTGCTCTCACCCCTACCCCAGTAACACACACACACAGCGCCATCTGCTCTCACGCCTACCCCAGTAACACACACAGCGCGCACACACACAGCGCCATCTGCTCTCACCCCTACCCCAGTAACACACACAGCGCCATCTGCTCTCACCCCTACCCCAGTAACACACACAGCGCCATCTGCTCCCACCCCTACCCCAGTAACACACACAGCGCCATCTGCACACAGCGCCATCTGCTCTCACCCCTACCACAGTAACACACACAGCGCCATCTGCACACAGCGCCATCTGCTCTCACCCCTACCCCAGTAACACACACAGCGCGCACACATACAGCGCCATCTGCTCTCACCCCTACCCCAGTAACACACACAGCGCCATCTGCACACAGCGCCATCTGCTCTCACCCCTACCCCAGTAACACACACAGCGCACACACACAGCGCCATCTGCTCTCACACCTACCCCAGTAACACACACAGCGCGCACACACACAGCGCCATCTGCTCTCACCCCTTCCCCAGTAACACACACAGCGCGCACACATACAGCACCATCTGCTCTCACCCCTACCCCAGTAACACACACAGCGCGCACACATACAGCGCCATCTGCTCTCACCCCTACCCCAGTAACACACACAGCGCGCACACATACAGCGCCATCTGCTCTCACCCCTACCCCAGTAACACACACAGCGCGCACACACACAGCGCCATCTGCTCACACGCCTACCCCAGTAACACACACTACATTAAAAACAAATAAATAAATAACCAAAGAGCCTTACCTGACTCAAAGCACTGTAAAGATGCCACAAATCTGGAACAGCAGGCAGGCAGGCGGGCAGCAGACGTTGAGCCGGTGACAGCAAGCAGACGACCAAAGCCCCGTAAAAGTTAGCTGCAAGCGCTGACTTTTATGGGGCTTTGGCTTCCACCATCGTCAGGGCAACGCAATAAACAATGGCCGCCGTATGTAAACATAGAGGGGGGCCGCGGGAGCATGCTCCCGCGGCCCTCCTCTCTGTTTACATACAGCGGCCATTGTTTATTGCGTTTGGTGTGCGTCTCGCGGGCCGCCAAGTTAGGTCCGTGGGGCCGCTGGCGGCCCGCGGGCCGTACTTTGAGTACCATTGAACTAGGGGCTTAAATGAGGAAATGAGCTGTAGAAATACTTTGTAGGCTATATACAGATATGTCCAAGGTGTTGGGAGTACTGTTACTGAACATCTATTTTAGACAAAATATACAGGAGTTAAAATCACTGGAGGAATGTTTTCAGAAAAGTTCTGGGATGCAGAATGGCAGTTAAGTATGACTAGGATAGCTTTTAATTCAAGGATCTGTTTCAGTTGCACCTAGGATCTCATAAAACTTGTTCTCCTATGTTCCGGTATGCAGGAAGTGGACACTTTTCAAGAATATGCCAGAGGTAGGCAGATGGTCCTAATATTACCTGAGTGAACATGGTTGGCAGTCTCATTACTGTATTTCTTGTTTGTGATGGGATGATAATCTAGAAGCCCTACGTGTAGAGGTCGATTGAAACCAGTGAAAATACTTGCTTTATTGTGGGTCTTGCTTTTTAGTCATTTAAGATGAAACATCATTGTTCTGCAGGTTAATTTGAAGGAAACCGCCGTACACCCTCAAGGCTATGGGAGTAATCCTGTTAACATGTTACCATATGTTGGGATTTTTTTTTTTAAATACTTATTTTGTGGTTTTCTATAGCATGAACAAGGTCTCTCTGAATGCCAGAATGCTTTACACATTGGAAAAGCCAATACAAAACTGTAATAGAACGGAACAGACTTGCATATATTTCAACTAATGCACAAGGAGACAAGCCCAAGTGGATTCTTCAGAAGGTATAAATACACATCTTTGTATAGTTCATTAAAGGGTGTGAAGATCTCCGACATACTTTAATTACTTCACTCTATGGAATTTAGATACATGAACTTACCACATTTTGCCTGGGCTGCATCTTGCAACATGTGATATTCATAGGGTTTTTTTGGGATTGAAAGACGAGGGATAGCTATTGTAGAATTTGTGGGAGGTCTTCTTGTGTCTGTTTATTCTGTACTATTTCACCTCTTTTTTTTTTTTAAGAAGTGTAGAATGATGCTGCCCTGAGTTCTGAAGGGCTCTTGTTCTATATTCTTGGGGCCAGACCTGATAATGATTGACAAAGGGATGATTTGTAACTGTTCATAATGTACTGGTGTTGTCCATAGGAAGCCAGTTTAGTTATTTTCGAAGGGTTAGCTTCTGATCTATCCTTTTAGTGTTGGATATTAGTTGTAATACTGCATTCAGGGCTGGCTTCTGCAGTGTCGAGCTGGATTTAGGCTGGCCTGAGAATAAAGAAATCTCATTGCAGTCTAGGGTCCAGAAAACATTCCAAACATCATGTAATACCAGGTAATAAAGATTGTGTGGTGCATAGTTACTTTTAGGCCTTTAATGGGAGATCTTTGTTCAGATTTGAAGGCTTAGTTTCCAATTCTGGTTGAGTACCAGTTGAAGGTAGGAGTGCTGTTTGGTTTCTTAGTAATAATAAGGAATTTGATATTTTCTGGGTGTAGTTTAAGGAAGAGGTTAGACCATAGCATCAAACGTTGTTCAAGGACCTTTTTTTCTAGGTCTCACTTACCAGACAGCTGGTTGCGAAAGACCTATTGTGAATTTATTATAGGCTCACATCCCACCCATTGCTTACCATTGGTTTGCTTTATTGTCACTCTGGCTTTCTTCTTATTCAGTAGCATGCTTTTTTCTTTTTGAGTTTGTCCCTTCCGTGAAGCATTGTTTCTTTGAAATGCTTTTGATTAGCTCCCTGGTCCCTTTCCTCTGTTCACTTTTAGGGATTTACTTTGAGCTAAGCTCTCCATGAGAGCGCATGTGTTTTCCAGCTCTTTACCATGTGTTCTTCTTCCTCCATCAAATACCTGCCTGGTTTTACGGTTGCTTTCTCCCTTCTGTGCTTTTCATTTTGTTCCTCCCTTGCACTCTCTGTTGCTAATTTTCTTTTGCGCGCTTCTCCATTCCTCTCCACTAGCTCCCCTACCTGCTTCTCCATTGCCCCCACACCTCACCACCTCCCTATGGTCTCTTTAAAATTTGTATTTGTGCTTTTACGCTTAAGAAATTTAATTTTTTTCTATTTATTGATCCAAGTGGCGTCCAACTGCGTGGATTTGAATATTAAACAAGCATTGGCAAAGCCAATAGGTCTCCGCAATCTGAGAGCAATAGGCGTTGGCAGTTTAAATGAATTTGTGTACGTCTCTGGGGCTGTTTTTATTGGTATACACAAATGCATTAACATTACCAACACCTATAGCTGTCACATTGCCGAAACGTATTGGCCAGTAGAACAATAGGTCTTGCCTGTGCAAGAGTTTTTTGTAATATTTTTCTGGTTGAGTTGTTTAGTAGTTTGGTTGCCTTCTATGTGAATTTTCTTTTGGCACTAAAATGTAATGCAATAGAGTGTGTGCGTTTAGTAGGTGGGCATTTCCTTTAATGTGCATTGTAGATTTCTTACATAGTTTGTCGGGAGGGAACGTAAAACGCAGTACATCCCACAGTAACTTAATGCTACCCTTGATACATAATATAGGCACTTTTTAATTATGAAAGGCTGTTACGCTTGGGACTAAGTCAGTTGTATATCAATTAATTCAGTGCCTTACAAATGGAAAGCCCTCCCTCCCCCCGGAATAAGTTTCTACCAAAAAATAAACTAATTTTGCCACATTTTAAAAAGTCAGAATTACGGCCTTTTAAATGTAAAAACCATTGTAGTTAGGACTGTTTCACAACTCCCCTGTACTTATGAAGTGACTAGTACGTAAACCAATTGTTTGTCGTGGATTTGACAGCTATAGTGCTGCTTTTAGCCTTTAGCCACACTTTATCTATGTCCAAACATGTGACAGGCTTGCTCCTTTTGGCACAACACCAGCAACAGGTTGGGGTTATTATATGTGGCATTGGAACGAAACAAAAACTTTCAGGCTCTGTTAACAGAAGAGTCTGCTAGCCTATCTGAGCCAAGACATTAGCATTTGGTAATATGTTTATCAGTTCTACAAGCTGCATTTGAGATGTTGAAAAACACAAAGCAATTGAGGCACCTTCCATAAACTACAGGATGTTTCCCACCCATCAAGCACAAACACAGCTCCCCTAAATCCTACGAGAAATGATTCTTAACATCTGTGCACAAATGACAACTTTTTAAAGCGTGCCGCACCATGCCATCAACATTTTGTAAATGTGAGAAATTGCATATTCTGTCTCAGGGTTAAAAGTCTGCAAGCGAAACTGAAACCTAATGCATCTTTATGAGCTCCAAGCATACAGCAAAATAATATCAGACTTTGGTGCTTTGGATTACATTCTATAATCTCCCCGTACTGAAACCAAAATGTACATTAATAACAATAACTTTGTAGTACTGAAGTGGGATTGGTAAATTACACAACACGACACCATGCACATGTGAATGCCATGTTTTCAAGTGATGAAATCACATAATCTCCCCATAGTAAAATTTAAAATGTTAATGTACAGTTTTAGCCTGGGAGTGCTGAAGTCAAACGAAGAAAACAAAGTAAGACACTGTGCAACTGCGAATGCTATGTTTTCAGCCGACTATCTAAACTTTGTAGCAGTGCTTTAAATGGGCCGGTACTCTCCGGTACTGAGTACCGGCACTTTTTTATTTTGAGAGGGAGAGTACCGGCATATCTCAAGAAAAACGTAATACTTTTAATTGGAGAGTACCGGCACTTCTCAGAAACAAGCAGGTACTCTATTACAGAGTACCTGCACTTCTATTTTTCCATTTAAAGCACTGCTTTGTAGCACTGTAGTGAAAGTGCATGGATTGCCCAAAAGCACTCAGTGCCTGCGCGAAAGCCGTGTTCAAAGCTCGCAAGCGGAGCAGAAAACTTGTGGCCTGGATTGTGCTCCAGGTGTACAGCAACATAGTATCGGCGTTTGGCGAACGGACTACAGTCTCGACGCTAACAAAGTCCTACACTTATGATCACATAGGAGCACTGAAATGAAAAAGAGACACTACATAAAAGCATATAGCGTGTCCGTGAATTGTGTGTTTCCTATGCAACATTGTAAACTTCAGGGCACTAAAGTAAAACTGAGGGAATTGCACAAACACACACAGTGTGTGCGCGAGAGCCGCATTTAAAGCCCAGAAGCGAAACGGAAACCTAGAGCACCGGAATGGTCTCCAAGCGTCAAGCAACATAGCATTGGCATCTAGTGGAAGGGATCCGATCAGATAATCTCCCCGTATTTCATCCTAAAAAAATAAAGGACATTTACAATTTTAGCTAATGCGCACGGAAATGAACGTGACAAATAGCTCAAAAACACACAAAAGGTCACAAAACGAAGGGAATTGAATGTGAACAAAGAAGTCTTTGCCACAATTTAAAAACATGCAGAAATAGGATGGAGACCTAAGTGCTGAGTTTTCCGAAGAATTGTGGCTGCAGTGGGTTCAATGGACACTTCTCTTGCTCGCATTTGAGCGCTTGAGGGCATGATTCCCACAACAAAACAAGTGTCAACATCTGACCGCTAAAGCGGCGTCATCACAGCGCGCAGCAACCTAACCCGGCAATTTAAGATTGTGAGCAAATTACATTAGCTCTCCATTCTGAAAATAAATACCTACATTAAATTCCCTTGTGTAAAAATGTAACCTTTTTGTGCGCTTATGTAACTACTTGTATGAATGAAAATACCAAAGATGCTCAGTAGAAGAACCCTAGTAAAACTTTGAAATATAAAGGGGGTGTGTAGGAAAGTACCATCTTGCCTGGCACGTTACCCCCATTTTTCACTGTATATATGTTGTTTTAGTTGTATGTGTCACTGGGACTCTGGTAACCCAGGGCCCCAGTGCTCATAAGTGTGCCTGAATGTGTTACCTGGGTAGTGACTAACTGTCTCACTGAGGCTCTGCTAATCAGAACCTCAGTGGTTATGCTCTCTCATTTCTTTCCAAATTGTCACTAACACAGGCTAGTGACTAATTTTACCAATTTACATTGGCTTACTGGAACACCCTTATAATTCCCTAGTATATGGTACTGAGGTACCCAGGGTATTGGGGTTCCAGGAGATCCCTATGGGCTGCAGCATTTCTTTTGCCACCCATAGGGAGCTCTGACAATTCTTACACAGGCCTGCCACAGCAGCCTGAGTGAAATAACGTCCACGTTATTTCACAGCCATTTTACACTGCACTTAAGTAACTTATAAGTCACCTATATGTCTAACCTTTACCTGGTAAAGGTTAGGTGCAAAGTTACTTAGTGTGAGGGCACCCTGGCACTAGCCAAGGTGCCCCCACATTGTTCAGAGCCAATTCCCTGAACTTTGTGAGTGCGGGGACACCATTACACACGTGCACTACATATAGGTCACTACCTATATGTAGCTTCACAATGGTAACTCCGAATATGGCCATGTAACATGTCTATGATCATGGAATTGCCCCCTCTATGCCATCCTGGCATAGTTGGCACAATCCCATGATCCCAGTGGTCTGTAGCACAGACCCTGGTACTGCCAAACTGCCCTTCCTGGGGTTTCACTGCTGCTGCTGCCAACCCCTCAGACAGGCATCTGCCCTCCTGGGGTCCAGCCAGGCCTGGCCCAGGATGGCAGAACAAAGAACTTCCTCTGAGAGAGGGTGTGACACCCTCTCCCTTTGGAAAATGGTGTGAAGGCAGGGGAGGAGTAGCCTCCCCCAGCCTCTGGAAATGCTTTGTTGGGCACAGATGTGCCCAATTCTGCATAAGCCAGTCTACACCGGTTCAGGGGACCCCTTAGCCCTGCTCTGGCGCGACACTGGACAAAGGAAAGGGGAGTGACCACTCCCCTGACCTGCACCTCCCCTGGGAGGTGTCCAGAGCTCCTCCAGTGTGCTCCAGACCTCTGCCATCTTGGAAACAGAGGTGCTGCTGGCACACTGGACTGCTCTGAGTGGCCAGTGCCACCAGGTGACGTCAGAGACTCCTTGTGATAGGCTCCTTCAGGTGTTACTAGCCTATCCTCTCTCCTAGGTAGCCAAACCCTCTTTTCTGGCTATTTAGGGTCTCTGTCTCTGGGGAAACTTTAGATAACGAATGCAAGAGCTCATCCGAGTTCCTCTGCATCTCTCTCTTCACCTTCTGCCAAGGAATCGACTGCTGACCGCGCTGGAAGCCTGCAAACCTGCAACATAGTATCAAAGACGACTACTGCAACTCTGTAACGCTGATCCTGCCGCCTTCTCGACTGTTTTCCTGCTTGTGCATGCTGTGGGGGTAGTCTGCCTCCTCTCTGCACCAGAAGCTCCGAAGAAATCTCCCGTGGGTCGACTGAATCTTCCCCCTGCAACCGCAGGCACCAAAAAGTTGCATTACCGGTCCCTTGGGTCTCCTCTCAGCACGACGAGCGAGGTCCCTCGAATCCAGCGACTCTGTCCAAGTGACCCCCACAGTCCAGTGACTCTTCAGTCCAAGTTTGGTGGAGGTAAGTCCTTGCCTCACCTCGCTGGGCTGCATTGCTGGGAACCGCGACTTTTGCAGCTACTCCGGCCCCTGTGCACTTTCGGCGGAAATCCTTTGTGCACAGCCAAGCCTGGGTCCACGGCACTCTAACCTGCATTGCACGACTTTCTAAGTTGGTCTCCGGCGACGTGGGACTCCTTTGTGCGACTTCGGGTGAGCACCGTTTCACGCATCCTCGTAGTGCCTGTTTCTGGCACTTCTCCGGGTGCTACCTGCTTCAGAGAGGGCTCCTTGTCTTGCTTGACGTCCCCTCTCTCTCCTGGTCCAATTTGCGACCTCCTGGTCCCTCCAGGGCCACAGCAGCGTCCAAAAACGCTAACCGCACGATTTGCAGCTAGCAAGGCTTGTTGGCGTTCTTTCGGCGGGAAAACACTTCTGCACGACTTTCCACGGCGAGAGGGATCCGTCCACCAAAGGGGAAGTCTCTAGCCCTTTTCGTTCCTGCAGAAACCTCAGCTTCTTCTGTGCAGTAGAAGCTTCTTTGCACCCGCAGCTGGCATTTCCTGGGCATTTGCCCATCTCCGACTTGCTTGTGACTTTTGGACTTGGTCCCCTTGTTCCACAGGTACCCTAGATTGGAAATCCACAGTTGTTGCATTGTTGGTTTGTGTCTTTCCTGCATTATTCCTCTAACACGACTTCTTTGTCCTTAGGGGAACTTTGGTGCATTTTGCACTCACTTTTCAGGGTCTTGGGGAGGGTTATTTTTCTAACTCTCACTATTTTCTAATAGTCCCAGCGACCCTCTACAAGGTCACATAGGTTTGGGGTCCATTCGTGGTTCGCATTCCACTTTTGGAGTATATGGTTTGTGTTGCCCCTATCCCTATGTTTCCCCATTGCATCCTATTGTAACTATACATTGTTTGCACTGTTTTCTAAGACTATACTGCATATTTTTGCTATTGTGTATATATATCTTGTGTATATTTCCTATCCTCTCACTGAGGGTACACTCTAAGATACTTTGGCATATTGTCATAAAAATAAAGAACCTTTATTTTTAGTATAACTGTGTATTGTGTTTTCTTATGATATTGTGCATATGACACTAAGTGGTACTGTAGTAGCTTCACACGTCTCCTAGTTCAGCCTAAGCTGCTCTGCTAAGCTACCATTATCTATCAGCCTAAGCTGCTAGACACCCTATACACTAATAAGGGATAACTGGGCCTGGTGCAAGGTGCAAGTACCCCTTGGTACTCACTACAAGCCAGTCCAGCCTCCTACATTGGTTGTGCAGCGGTGGGATAAGTGCTTTGAGACTACTTACCACTCTTGTCATTGTACTTTTCATAAGAGAAAAATATACAAAACAAGGTCAGTGTATATACACATAGCCAAAAAGTTTTGCATTTCCTCTTTTCACTCTTTTCTAAGTGCTGAAAAGTACTTCTAACTTTCTAAAAAGTTCTAAAAAGTTTTAAAAGTTTTTTTTTCTCTGTCTTTCTAAAAGCTCTGACAAACTTTTTATCTTTTACTATCACTTTAACTCTCTCTAAAAATGTCTGGCACAGGCCAAAATGTTGATCTGTCCAAACTTGCATATGATCACCTTAGCTGGAAAGGAGCAAGGAGTCTCTGCATAGAGAGAGGTTTGAGTGTAGGGAAGAATCCTTCCTTAGAACTGTTAATTAACATGCTTAGAGAACAGGATAAGGCTAGAAGTGCCCCATCTGTTGAAAAAGTAGCTAATGGTTCTCAATCTGATCCAGGGACTCCCCCAGGAAAAGATTCAGGAAATAAACTTCCTAGCCTGCCCATTACTAGACAGTCTAGCATAGTTGGTAATGATGATGAACCACACCATACAAATAGTGTTGTCTCACATCATAGCAAAAGCATTTATTCTCACCATACTGGTAGTGATGTTTCTGTTAGCCAAGCTGTTAGGGTGGCTTCTGTAAGGGACAGGTCTCCTTCTGTCCATTCTCACCATACTTCTGTTTCAAGGCATGTCCCTCCCACCCACCCTGATGACAGATTGTTAGAAAGGGAGCTCAATAGATTGAGAGTGGAACAAACCAGACTGAAGCTCAAAAAGCAACAGCTGGATTTGGATAGACAGACTTTAGAAGTAGAGAAGGAGAGACAGAAACTGGGTTTAGAAACCCATGGTGGCAGCAGCAATATTCCCCATAGTCATCCTGCAAAAGAGCATGATTCCAGGAATCTGCACAAGATAGTTCCCCCTTATAAGGAGGGGGATGACATTAACAAGTGGTTTGCTGCACTTGAGAGGGCCTGTGTTGTACAGGATGTCCCTCAAAGGCAGTGGGCTGCTATCCTATGGCTATCATTTAGTGGAAAAGGTAGGGATAGGCTCCTTACTGTGAAAGAAAATGATGCTAATAATTTCCAAGTTCTTAAGAATGCACTCCTGGATGGTTATGGCTAAACCACTGAACAATACAGGATAAAGTTCAGAGAGACCAAAAAGGAGTCTTCACAAGACTGGGTTGATTTCATTGACCATTCAGTGAAGGCCTTGGAGGGGTGGTTACATGGCAGTAAAGTTACTGATTATGACAGCCTGTATAACTTGATCCTGAGAGAGCATATTCTTAATAATTGTGTGTCTGATTTGTTGCACCAGTACTTGGTGGACTCTGATCTGACCTCTCCCCAAGAATTGGGAAAGAAGGCAGACAAATGGGTCAGAACAAGGGTGAACAGAAAAGTTCATACAGGGGGTGACAAAGATGGCAACAAAAAGAAGGATGGTAAGTCTTCTGACAAGGGTGGGGACAAATCTAAAAATGAGTCTTCATCAGGCCCACAAAAACACTCTGGTGGGGGTGGTGGGCCCAAATCCTCTTTTAATCAGAACAAGGAAAAGAAACCATGGTGCTATTTATGTAAAATAAAAGGCCATTGGACAACAGATCCCAGTTGTCCAAAGAAAGGCACCAAGCCTCCTACCACCACAACCCCTACTGCTACACCTAGTGTCCCTACTAATAGCAGTGGTGGTGGGAGCAAACCTACTAATAGCCAATCCAAGGGAGTAGCTGGGCTCACTATTGGTAACTTAGTTGGGGTTGGCCTTGTTAGGGAGGCCACAGAGGCTGTGTTAGTCTCTGAGGGGGCTATTGATTTAGCCACCTTAGTTGCTTGTCCCCTTAATATGGATAAGTACAAGCAGCTACCCCTAATAAATGGTGTTGAGGTTCAGGCCTACAGGGACACTGGTGCCAGTGTGACTATGGTCATAGAGAAACTGGTCCACCCTGAACAACACCTACTTGGTCACCAGTACCAAGTAACCGATGCTCACAACAACACACTTAGCCACCCCAAGGCTGTTGTAAATCTCAACTAGGGGGGGGTTACTGGTCCAAAGAAAGTTGTGGTAGCTTCAGATTTACCTGTAGACTGTCTATTAGGGAATGATTTGGTGACATCAGCTTGGTCAGATGTGGAGTTGGAGGCCCATGCAGTAATGCTGGGCATCCCAGGGCATATTTTTGCTTTGACAAGGGCTCAGGCCAAAAAGCAAAAAGGACAGGGAAGCTTGGATCCTTGAACAATGGACCAAGTGCTCCCTAAAGCTAGGGCTAGTAGAAGCAAACCACTTCCTACTATCCCTCCCTCTACAGTGGATTCAACTTCTGAGGAAGAAGAATTCCCTCCCTGTGCAGAACCTACACCAGAGGAGCTGGAAGCAGACACTGCTGAGCTTTTGGGTGAAGGGGGGCCTGCCAGAGAGGAGCTGAGTGTGGCACAGCAAACCTGTCCCACATTAGAGGGTCTCAGACAGCAAGCTGTCAAACAGGCTAATGGGGATGTCAGTGACTCTCACAGAGTTTACTGGGAGGACAACCTCTTGTACACTGAGCATAGGGATCCTAAACCTGGAGCTGCCAGGAGATTAGTAATTCCTCAGGAGTACAGAAAGTTCCTCCTAACCCTGGCACATGACATTCCCCTAGCTGGGCATCTAGGACAAATGAAAACTTGGGACAGGCTTGTTCCCCTGTTTCATTGGCCTAGAATGTCTGAGGACACAAAGGAATTTTGTAAGTCCTGTGAAACCTGTCAAGCCAGTGGCAAGACAGGTGGCACCCCAAAGGCACCCCTTATCCCACTGCCTGTGGTTGGGGTTCCCTTTGAAAGGGTAGGGGTTGACATAGTTGGCCCCCTTGACCCTCCTACTGCTTCAGGCAATAGGTTTATCTTGGTGGTAGTGGACCATGCCACAAGATATCCTGAAGCAATTCCTTTAAGGACCACTACAGCACCTGCAGTGGCAAAGGCCCTCCTGGGAATATTTTCTAGGGTGGGCTTCCCAAAGGAAGTGGTATCAGACAGGGGAAGCAATTTCATGTCTGCATACTTAAAGGCCATGTGGAAGGAGTGTGGTGTAACGTACAAGTTCACAACACCCTATCATCCACAAACAAATGGACTGGTGGAGAGATTTAATAAAACTCTCAAAGGCATGATTATGGGTCTCCCTGAAAAACTCCGCAGGAGATGGGATATCCTTCTACCATGCCTCCTTTTTGCCTACAGGGAGGTACCCCAGAAAGGAGTGGGCTTCAGCCCCTTTGAACTTCTTTTTGGACACCCTGTTAGGGGTCCACTCACACTTGTAAAGGAGGGTTGGGAACAACCTTTAAAAGCTCCTAAGCAGGATATTGTGGATTATGTACTTGGCCTCAGATCAAGGATGGCTGAGTACATGAAAAAGGCCAGTAAAAACCTTCAGGCCAGCCAAGAGCTCCAGAAGCAATGGCATGATCAGAAGGCTGTTTTGGTTCAGTACCAACCAGGGCAGAAAGTGTGGGTCTTGGAGCCTGTGGCCCCAAGAGCACTCCAAGATAAATGGAGTGGTCCCCACACAATTGTTGAAAAGAAGGGAGAAGTCACCTATTTAGTTGACTTAGGCACTGCCAGGAGTCCCCTTAGGGTGCTCCGTGTCAACCGCCTGAAACCCTACTTATGACAGGGCTGATCTCACCCTGCTCATGGCAACAGATGAGGGACAGGAAGAAGACAGTGATCCTCTACCTGATCTCTTCTCTTCCACAGAACAAGATGCTCTTGTGGAAGGTGTAGTTTTGGCTGATTGTCTTACTGCTGAGCAGAAAGACAATTGCATAAACCTCCTAGATCAATTCTCTGAACTCTTCTCTACTGTGCCAGGTACCACTTCTTGGTGTGAGCACACTATAGATACTGGAGACAGTTTACCTGTCAAAAGTAAGATCTATAGGCAGCCTGACCATGTCAGGGACTGCATAAAGCAAGAGGTCCAGAAAATGTTAGAACTAGGAGTGGTTGAGCTCTCTGACAGTCCATGGGCTTCTCCTGTGGTACTGGTACCAAAACCCCATTCCAAAGATGGAAAGAAGGAAATGCGGTTTTGTGTAGACTATAGAGGTCTCAACTTGGTAACCAAAACTGATGCTCACCCTATACCCAGGGCAGAGGAGCTCATAGATACACTGGCATCTGCCAAGTATCTAAGCACTTTTGACTTGACTGCAGGGTATTGGCAGATCAAATTGTCAGAAGATGCTAAACCTAAGACTGCATTTTCAACCATTGGAGGACATTACCAGTTTACTGTAATGCCTTTTGGTTTGAAAAATGCACCTGCCACTTTTCAGAGGTTAGTGAACACAGTCCTGCAAGGGCTGGAAGCTTTCAGTGCAGCATATTTGGACGATATAGCTGTCTTTAGCTCCAGCTGGGATGATCACCTGGTCCACCTATGGAAAGTTTTGGAGGCCCTGCAAAAGGCAGTCCTCACTATCAAGGCTTCAAAGTGCCAGATAGGGCAGGGTAAGGTGGTTTATCTGGGACACCTTGTTGGTGGGGAACAGATTGCACCACTACAGGGGAAAATCCAAACAATTATTGATTGGGTTCCCCCTACTACACAGACTCAGGTGAGAGCCTTCCTAGGCCTCACTGGGTATTACAGGAGGTTCATTAAGAACTATGGCTCCATTGCAGCCCCTCTTAATGACCTCACATCCAAGAAAATGCCTAAAAAGGTATTATGGACAGCAAACTGTCAGAAAGCTTTTGAGGAGCTGAAGCAGGCCATGTGCTCTGCACCTGTCCTGAAAAGCCCTTGTTACTCTAAAAAAATTCTATGTCCAAACTGATGCATCTGAATTAGGAGTAGGGGCAGCCCTATCACAACTTAATTCTGAGGGCCAGGATCAACCTGTTGCTTTTATTAGTAGGAGGTTGACCCCTAGAGAAAAGCGTTGGTCTGCCATTGAGAGGGAGGCCTTTGCTGTGGTCTGGGCTCTGAAGAAGTTGAGGCCATACCTGTTTGGCACTCACTTCATTGTTCAGACAGACCACAAACCTCTACTTTGGCTAAAACAAATGAAAGGTGAAAATCCTAAATTGTTGAGGTGGTCCATATCCCTACAGGGAATGGACTATACAGTGGAACATAGACCTGGGAGTAGCCACTCCAATGCAGATGGACTCTCCAGATATTTCCACTTAGACAATGAAGACTCATCAGGTCATGGCTAGTCTTATTGTCCTTCGTTTGGTGGGGGGGGGTTGTGTAGGAAAGTACCATCTTGCCTGGCATGTTACCCCCATTTTTCACTGTATATATGTTGTTTTAGTTGTATGTGTCACTGGGACCCTGGTAACCCAGGGCCCCAGTGCTCATAAGTGTGCCTGAATGTGTTACCTGGGTAGTGACTAACTGTCTCACTGAGGCTCTGCTAATCAGAACCTCAGTGGTTATGCTCTCTCATTTCTTTCCAAATTGTCACTAACAGGCTAGTGACTAATTTTACCAATTTACATTGGCTTACTGGAACACCCTTATAATTCCCTAGTATATGGTACTGAGGTACCCAGGGTATTGGGGTTCCAGGAGATCCCTATGGGCTGCAGCATTTCTTTTGCCACCCATAGGGAGCTCTGACCATTCTTACACAGGCCTGCCACAGCAGCCTGAGTGAAATAACGTCCACGTTATTTCACAGCCATTTTACACTGCACTTAAGTAACTTATAAGTCACCTATATGTCTAACCTTTACCTGGTAAAGGTTAGGTGCAAAGTTACTTAGTCTGAGGGCACCCTGGCACTAGCCAAGGTGCCCCCACATTGTTCAGAGCCAATTCCCTCAACTTTGTGAGTGCGGGGACACCATTACACGCGTGCACTACATATAGGTCACTACCTATATGTAGCTTCACAATGGTAACTCCGAATATGGCCATGTAACATGTCTATGATCATGGAATTGCCCCCTCTATGCCATCCTGGCATAGTTGGCACAATCCCATGATCCCAGTGGTCTGTAGCACAGACCCTGGTACTGCCAAACTGCCCTTCCTGGGGTTTCACTGCAGCTGCTGCTGCTGCCAACCCCTCAGACAGGCATCTGCCCTCCTGGGGTCCAGCCAGGCCTGGCCCAGGATGGCAGAACAAAGAACTTCCTCTGAGAGAGGGTGTGACACCCTCTCCCTTTGGAAAATGGTGTGAAGGCAGGGGAGGAGTAGCCTCCCCCAGCCTCTGGAAATGCTTTGTTGGGCACAGATGTGCCCAATTCTGCATAAGCCAGTCTACACCGGTTCAGGGGACCCCTTAGCCCTGCTCTGGCGCGAAACTGGACAAAGGAAAGGGGAGTGACCACTCCCCTGACCTGCACCTCCCCTGGGAGGTGTCCAGAGCTCCTCCAGTGTGCTCCAGACCTCTGCCATCTTGGAAACAGAGGTGCTGCTGGCACACTGGACTGCTCTGAGTGGCCAGTGCCACCAGGTGACGTCAGAGACTCCTTGTGATAGGCTCCTTCAGGTGTTACTAGCCTATCCTCTCTCCTAGGTAGCCAAACCCTCTTTTGTGGCTATTTAGGGTCTCTGTCTCTGGGGAAACTTTAGATAACGAATGCAAGAGCTCATCCGAGTTCCTCTGCATCTCTCTCTTCACCTTCTGCCAAGGAATCGACTGCTGACCGCGCTGGAAGCCTGCAAACCTGCAAACCTGCAACATAGTAGCAAAGACGACTACTGCAACTCTGTAACGCTGATCCTGCCGCCTTCTCGACTGTTTTCCTGCTTGTGCATGCTGTGGGGGTAGTCTGCCTCCTCTCTGCACCAGAAGCTCCGAAGAAATCTCCCGTGGGTCGACGGAATCTTCCCCCTGCAACCGCAGGCACCAAAAAGCTGCATTACCGGTCCCTTGGGTCTCCTCTCAGCACGACGAGCGAGGTCCCTCGAATCCAGCGACTCTGTCCAAGTGACCCCCACAGTCCAGTGACTCTTCAGTCCAAGTTTGGTGGAGGTAAGTCCTTGCCTCACCTCGCTGGGCTGCATTGCTGGGAACCGCGACTTTTGCAGCTACTCCGGCCCCTGTGCACTTCCGGCGGAAATCCTTTGTGCATAGCCAAGCCTGGGTCCACGGCACTCTAACCTGCATTGCACGACTTTCTAAGTTGGTCTCCGGCGACGTGGGACTCCTTTGTGCGACTTCGGGTGAGCACCGTTTCACGCATCCTCGTAGTGCCTGTTTCTGGCACTTCTCCGGGTGCTACCTGCTTCAGAGAGGGCTCCTTGTCTTGCTCGACGTCCCCTCTCTCTCCTGGTCCAATTTGCGACCTCCTGGTCCCTCCAGGGCCACAGCAGCGTCCAAAAACGCTAACCGCACGATTTGCAGCTAGCAAGGCTTGTTGGCGTTCTTTCGGCGGGAAAACACTTCTGCACGACTCTCCACGGCGAGAGGGATCCGTCCACCAAAGGGGAAGTCTCTAGCCCTTTTCGTTCCTGCAGAAACCTCAGCTTCTTCTGTGCAGTAGAAGCTTCTTTGCACCCGCAGCTGGCATTTCCTGGGCATTTGCCCATCTCCGACTTGCTTGTGACTTTTGGACTTGGTCCCCTTGACAGGTACCCTAGATTGGAAATCCACAGTTGTTGCATTGTTGGTTTGTGTCTTTCCTGCATTATTCCTCTAACACGACTTCTTTGTCCTTAGGGGAACTTTGGTGCACTTTGCACTCACTTTTCAGGGTCTTGGGGAGGGTTATTTTTCTAACTCTCACTATTTTCTAATAGTCCCAGCGACCCTCTACAAGGTCACATAGGTTTGGGGTCCATTCGTGGTTCGCATTCCACTTTTGGAGTATATGGTTTGTGTTGCCCCTATCCCTATGTTTCCCCATTGCATCCTATTGTAACTATACATTATTTGCACTGTTTTCTAAGACTATACTGCATATTTTTGCTATTGTGTATATATATCTTGTGTATATTTCCTATCCTCTCACTGAGGGTACACTCTAAGATACTTTGGCATATTGTCATAAAAATAAAGAACCTTTATTTTTAGTATAACTGTGTATTGTGTTTTCTTATGATATTGTGCATATGACACTAAGTGGTACTGTAGTAGCTTCACACGTCTCCTAGTTCAGCCTAAGCTGCTCTGCTAAGCTACCATTATCTATCAGCCTAAGCTGCTAGACACCCTATACACTAATAAGGGATAACTGGGCCTGGTGCAAGGTGCAAGTACCCCTTGGTACTCACTACAAGCCAGTCCAGCCTCCTACAGGGTGTTTGTAAAGGATGGCTATGTGCTTTTTTGCACTAAGGCTACAGGCAATTATGCCTCATGTAGCGCTAAAGTACACTAAGGGGACTGCACATCCACACAGTTTTCTTACAACAAACAACTTACTGAAACACTGAGGGATAAAAATGAATGGTTACTTCCCAGTGGGCTTTATTAACACCTAGGCAATATATCTCCATCTGTGTGAAAATTCCGGATGGAATAATAGCTAAACTTATGCCTGAAGCTAAAATCCCCTGATTAGCAAACATAAAACAACCAGCATAGTAGTTTTCTTACATACTCTGTCAGCACGGAGTGTGAAAACGCAACACACCGCAGAATAATAGAATGCTCCCCATGATCTACAATGGAGGCACGTTTTAGTTATAAAAAGTTGTTATGCTTGGGACTAATAAAAATCGAATGTTCTCTCTGGCTGCATGTAAGTGAAACTGAGAAATTGAAGGAAAACACACTGTCCAAGTGTGAATACTATCAAATCTCCCCATAGTAAAACTAAAATTTTAATGTACAATTTTAGCATTGAAGCGCTGAAGACAGCCTGAGAAAATGAAGGAAAACACAGTGTGCAAGTGCGAATACTAGCAATTAACCTAATCTCCCCATAGTAAAACAAAAATTTTAATGTACAATTTTAGCATGGTCAGCCAAAATAAGAAAAGAGTCAGTCGAAAACAACATAAATGCACACAGGAGAAAGAAGACATGTGAAATGGCCAGTCGCCATGGGTGGGAACCAAAACGCAAAAGGCAGGAAAATTGGGATGGCTTCACCACCCAAAAGAGACAGATTTTAAAATAGGCACAAATGAAAAGCAAGGGGTGGGCGAGGGGCGTAATGTGAGCCCACGATGCAGATTCAACATGTCTCGGTTCGAGACAGGCCATGGGTGCCACTTAGAGCCGAGACCTATAAAAGGAAAATGACACTGCCGTTATTTCGTTTGTGCACACGTGTGTGGTGACGAATGGGCGTGCCTGCAGAATAAAGCGACTGTCAATAAGTCAATTATTTTCCCTTTGTTTTACCGATTCTTTGCAGCATAAGTAGAAAACATTTTTATGTCGAAGCCTACCAGACAGCACAGCTGTCTGGTTTGCGAACAACATCTTGAGGACAAACGGAAAGCTTCCCTGGGAATGCATTCCGTCCATTGCTTACTAATATTGTTTTTGTGTTTTATAACGTCCATTTGCTTGCTTTCTATTTACTGGCTTTATTTGTTTTAGGCTAGTCAGCTTGAGTTAGTTCCTTTTCTTGCCCAAACTCTATTTCCGGTACCCTTCCATGAGAGCTTGATTTATGTAAACAGGTTACCTTGTCACCTTTGCTATGCATTCAAAGAGAGAGGTCTAATGTCTGGCTCTGTTTTCTTAGGGAGCTTGGTATTTATTTTTCTTTCTCTCACTTCAGAGTGAGAGGATTTGTGTGACAATCATGTTGGCTACTGCTGTGTGCTGGACAGAAGGCTGTACAATGGTATTTTCTTCTAGCACACACCAACATTTATATGTCTGTAAATGAACTGTATAGGTATTTCAAAACTAGGGACGTACAAATGAAGCACATTTTTTGGTGTTTCTGAAGTATGGTGGAAACAAATATTTTACTGTGATTTAAAAAAAATAATACAATAGGTGCTGATAGTTCCACTCATCGTTTGTGCGCTGTACAGTTTTATCAGTAAAACTGTATGTCTTTGCAAATGTAATGGTCATTTCAATTGAAGATGTGTTGTCTGTAATGGCAGTGCACTATCACACCATGCATACGCTACTTTACCCCACTTTCCTCTACTCTACACCTCGCCACACCACTTCACTCTACTCTGCACTACTTTGCATTATGCCACTCCACACTGTCATTGAACTCTACTCTGCACCACTCCATTCCTCTCTACTCTATGCCAATGCACTATACCCCACTCTACTCTACTCTACTATGCACCACTGCACTCTACACCACTCCAATCTAGGCCACTCCACTCTGCACCACTCTACTCTATGCCACTCCAAGCCACTCTACTCTGCAACACTATACTCTCTGCCAGTGCACTCTACGCCAGTGCACCCTACTCTGTGCCGCTCCATTCAATGAAAGTGCATTCTGCCAATTCACTCTATGCCACTCTAATCTACTGTGCACCACTGAACTCAATGCTGCTGCACTCTATCCTGAACCCCCTCCACCCTACCGCACACCAATCCACTTTATGCCACTTCGCTCTGAAACAATCTACTGTGCACCACTCCACTCAGGGGCACGCCACCCATGCCACTGCAATCTACACTACACCACTCCTTGCCATACAACTCTGTTCTGCACCTCGTGCCACTGCACTCGACGCCACTGCACTCGACACCACTTTGCTCAAAACCAATACTACTCTACGACAATGATTCCGAACCGTTTGACTTCTGTGGACCCCCACTTTATCATTACTGGAGCCCGAGGACCACCACTGGATCATTATTGGAATCTGGGGCCCACTGCCCCCCCACTGAGTCATTACTGAAAGCTGGGGACCTAATCCTTTAATTTTATTTAATTTTCTAAGCAGTCGTGGACCCCTGAGGAGGCTTTGCGGACCCCCAGTGGTTCCCGGACCACAGGTTGGGAACCACTGCTCTATGCCACTGCACTCTACACCAGTTTACTCTGCACTCTATGCCACTATACTCTACTTTACACCATTGTACTTCACATCACTGCATTTTACACCACTTTAGCCTACTGTGCATCACTGTACTGTATCCTCTGAACACCACTCTACTCTGTACGCCACTCTCCTCTGACCCACTTCACACCACTGAACTCTGTGCTACTCTGTCACAGCATTCTGTGCCACTGCACTCAACTCTGCACCACTCTACTGCACTCTATGCAAATGCACTCTATGCCCCTACTCTCTACACTTCTCTATTCTGCTCCACTCTACGCGATTGCACTCTGTCTCACTTAACTCTTGTATGCACCACTGCACTCTACACTACTCCAGTCTACGCCACTCTGTGTAGCCATTTTAGTGATGCTTTGTTTCAGCAACTAGGCCTGTTGCTTGTGCCCTTTAGCACAGTTACATTTTATTATGCTTCATTTTTATAATTTCAGAATCTGACACATTCGTGGGGCTGTTTTATTTTTTATTTAGTTGTTCTTTCGCCTGGGGAAACCATTGCGTTTCTTAGCAAGACATTGTTTTCACTTTGTGCTTTCTTCAATGCTGCAGCGAGATAAGGTTGCCGACAAAGTGGTACACTGTATCTCCAACATTCACAGAAACACACACATCCTTATGTGGGGAAATGTTTTCAGAACATCAACTGTTTTATTATAAAAACACTTTTCTGTCCCATGCACGTTAGAGGGAGATTCCATCCAGATGATCACAACTGCAAGCTGATTGATTTTTTCAAAGCTGCTTGGTATGACTACCGGTTCCCTGGCATACATGGGGATGGTGACTCTCTAGACAACAGACTTCCTTGCTTAGGTAGGGGGGGTAATGTCTTCCAGTGGGGAATCCTAAAAGACGGATTAGGGCTTATCATGCTGTGCCGTAACATAGCTTAGGTAGGAACCACATATATTACGCATAGTGACAGTATAGAGGGACATTTCCTGTATTTAACTTTTCTTGTCACCATTTTGCTTGTAGCATATTTCGTCATTCTAGTTATTGCAATTCATGCCATTTTATCTAAGACTCAGCTGATTCAATATATCTTATTGAACTATTTTCTGCCTCTGTTTGTCTTTGTATGTATGAGACTAATGAAACCGAGAGAAAAGGATGAGATCTGATGTGCTACGATTTCCCTGAGAAGTCATTAGGTCATGCACCCGGTTGCCACAAATCATCCCTGCTCTTGGGCACAGATGAGGCGCTGCTAGTTGGCTGGAAACATATTAGGCCGACAGTTGTCACATGGTGTGGGATTGGACTCCGTTCCCCACAATTCAGGTGATGATGCCGCCCGAATCCAGCAGCCTCATTAGGATAATGAGCCCACATGACAACTGCACACTGTGCCACTCTACTGTTTGCCAATGCACTGCTCTGTACCACTCAATGCCAATGCACATTATGCTACTATCCTGTGCCACTGCAGTCTACCCTGCACCACTCCATGCCACTTGAGTTTAATCTAACACAGTTGATACTATGCCATTGCACTCTGCGCTATTGTACTCTGTGCCACTGCTCTCTATGATCCTCCACTCTACTCTATTTTGCACCATTCTGCTCTACACTACTCTACTCACTGCACTCTGCCAATGCTCTCTACATCACTTTACTCAAAACCAGTGCACTCTACTCCACTGCTCTCTATGTCACTGTACTCTACACTGCTCCACTCTACTTTGCACCATTCTTCTCTATACCACTGGGCTCCAAGCCACTGCATTCTCCACCAATGCACTCTACACCACTTTACTCAAAACCAATGCACTGTGACTACTCTGCACCCTGGCACTATGCTGTACACTAAAACACTGTACTCTACGCCACTGCATTACATGACACGCTACACTATTGCACGCTACACTATTGCACTCTACATCACTGCACTCGGCGGCACTCTATACTCTGCACCACTGTACTCTGCCATCGCTGTCTGCACCATTGAACTCTACACCACTGCACTGTGAGCCAATGCACTCTAAACACTCTACTCTACAAGAAAGTGCACCCGTGCCACTGAACTCATTGCCACTTTACTCTTCACCACTGCACTGAATGCTGCTGCACTCAGCGCTGCACCACAACTCTACCCTGCACCACTGCGCTCTATGCATCTCTACTCTGCCCTGCCCCACTCTACCCCACTGTACTCTACAACACTGTACACCATTGCACTCTACTTCACTGCCATTAAGTCAGTGTGCACTACACCACTTTAACTCAAAACCAATGCACTCTGCCACTGCACTTTGTGCCATTCTACTCTGTACTTAATGCCACTTCACTCAAGGCTACTCAACTCTACGACACTACACAATACTCTGACACACTACTCCACAATACTCTGACACACTACTTCACAGCACTCTACTCCACTATATGCCACTCTGACACCACTCCACTCTGATGTTCTACGCAGCTCCCTCTATGCCACACCACTATGTTGTACGACTCACTATGTTACTTCATGCCACTCTGTGACACTTTACGACACTCCACCGTGCAACACTCTACTCCAATCTATGCCACTCCACTCTACTACACTAATCAATTTTTATGCCCCTCCACTCAGTGACAGCCTACTGTGCTCTGCGTCACTCTTCTCCACTCTATGCAAAACCCTCTACGCCACCCCATACCACTCCACAATACTCTGCTACACTCTACACCACTCAACTCTGACACTATACTCCTTTCTACATCCTTCAGCTTTACTACACTCTACTCCCTTCACAATACTCCACAACACTACGCCACTCAACTCCGTGCCACTCCACGGTACTCCATAACACTCCACTCTACTCCATGACACTACACTTTGACACTCCATGCCACTCTCCTTAATGCACTAACTTCTAGCCATGCTGAACCCTCTTGCATAAGGGAGACATATTGGGTTTGCCAATGCTTGTTGTTTTTTGTCGATAAAGCACAGCATCAGTAAACTGCATTGGCAAAGCCAACAGGTCCAGAAGACAAGATCTGTTGGCTTTGTCAATGCTCGTCTTTGGTGTCATACGCTGTACTTATTTTTATTAACCAGTATTTTTATGGATATGTTGGTGTATAGTTCTAGCTCCTGTGTCCCTTTATTCAGTGGTTCCATATGTAGGTTAAAGTGTAGAGGGTCAGAATTTTATCTTTGTGCACTCTACGTTGGAAGGATGGTGGTTTGGATGTACGTTTCCTCATCTTTACTATCTGCCCCACGGATAAGTCCTGAATGTGCAGTAACTGACAGTGCGGTCTAGCCAAACATGTTTTTGCTTGGTGGTGTTGAAGACCCTCCGTCGCTGTATAAAGTGCCAAAGTCTACTAGAAGTAAGATGCCTCCTTTGCTGTAGGATTTTAAATGCATTGTCAGCCGCTTGTTGGAGTGGTAGCTTGAACGTCATGAAATTTTAAGAAAGCCATGTCTCTAGTAAGCCCCATCTGCTGGTAGCATATATCTCAAGCAGGGCAGCAGTAGGCTGTCTTCTAGTGCCAGCTTTAGGGTGGTGTGACCAGTGCTGTTGCACTGGGCGACAAGCTCAAGGGGGCACCCGATGCATCATAGGCTGAACGGGAGAAGGGCAGCAGAGATCTTTGTGTGCGTGCTATTTTTCAGGGGGTAATTACAACTGCATGATAATTCCAGTGGTTATTGCACTTGATGGACAGATCTGCAGTGTGTCTAGTCACAGTTTTGACATATATGATATGATATAGTAGCATAAAGGGTTAGAGTTCCAGCGGCAAAGCACAATGTATGACATGCCGACAGTTTAGTATTCTATGTAGGTAGTTCCGTGGGTTACTGATTTTGTCACTAAGATCATTTTGTTACTTGGAGTTCATAAGTAACGATCCAAATACAGCAAATTGAACTATGAAATTGTATCAAAGCGCTCCATGCTAATTGGAAGGCATAGGTTTAGAACCTTATTGTTTTTTGTCCTCAATCGTTTGTTATTCTAAGGTTGCTAAAAAAGGGTTGGGTAACAATACAATTCTATTAGTATGACACCCCACTTGTTGTTTTGGGTTTATGGGGTGGATTTACAAACACTTTGTGCCTGGCTTACATCACTGAAGTGATGCAGTCTTGGTGCAAAGCATTGTCTCTGGGTTTACTTTCCAGCACAAATCCTGAATTGAGTTGGATAGTAGCCCTAAAGTAACAGAAAGTAGCACTATGGACTACTTTATGTGAAGGAGGATTATCATGGGTGGTACATGCACGTTGCCATGTAATCAACATGGGTTTTGAAGCTAATTCCAATCACACATGGGTTTTTATGGTACTCCTGTCCACTTGCTTTGGTAGAAAGGTATTGACATAAAAAAGAATGCCTCCTTATGGCAGGCTTAAAGTTGAAGAAAATATTTTTCTCTAATTCTTTTCATCTTTGCACGTATGCTGTCCTGATCAGCACACATACAAAGCGGTAAAGTGTTAAACTTTGTCAAAGAAGAGAATTTTGTGCTGGAAAGGAACCCTTCCAGTATAAAGCCTAATCTTGATTTTACAGAAACCTCCTTGTACTATAGTGCAAGGGTGTGTGCATTGGCACAAGGCAGTTTATGCTATGCTAACACTAAAGGAGAGAGCAACCACTCCTTATCTTAGAAGATGGTGATGTTGTGCTTTTTTCTTTACACACAACACAGTAATGTTGATTACTGCGTGTCACAAAAATATAGTTAATCTGCCCTTTGTTACTCCAGACTTAACACTCTTAACATGTAATGCCTACCAGTATTGACGACATGTGACTCCTACACCCTGTAGTCCTCATTGTCTTCAGTAACATTTCCTAAACATTGATTTACACACTTGTATGACTCATTGTCTCTGTATAATATGTTTGTGATGTAAACTTCTCTGATAGTGCTATAAAATAATTGTAATAGAGGGGCTAAGGAATGATGAGGGGCTCCATTTGACAGTGATACTAAGGACATTGTGAAGAAGGGTGTCATTTGTGGGTGAGGGAGGAACCCAGGGGCCACCAGCGCTAAATCTGTCTGATATTTTCACCGCAGATCTGATAATGCAAAGCTTATTTTAAAATTTTTGTGAAGAAACACACGCACCACATAAGACAATTTCTGAAGAAGGATTGAGTTTAAGACCCGTGTTGAATCCGGTGAAAGCTGCCAGCTGGGGGATAATAGAGATAACTCATGAGCTTTTTTCTTCTCAGTAGTGCAGACTTGGGTAGCAGCACATTGATGCCCATAGGCACAGAGAGTTTACTTTTATCATGCCACCAGTGCAGTAGCAAGACCCATAGAGCGGTTTGCATGGGGCACTTCCTCCAGTAAGAAACTCCTAGATCACTTGCCAGAAGTATCAGTGGACTGAGAGGAAGAGAGTAACTCCCAAGATGGCGCTGACGGCAAATGTGCACGACTGAAAAGGGTGACTATGAAAGCTTTAATTTGGGGCACTAAGGGAAAGACCCATATTGGGGTGGAAGTATTCATTTAAGTGCCAATACTGAGGAGTGTTCCAACAGCTCTGACAGTAATGCGAGTAGTCCTTGTAACTACAATTGAAATTCTTTGGAAGCTCATTTGCTCAAATACCCAGTTGGATGGCACTTGTCACGATCGAGGGCATTACACATTTCACTTGGAGTGTGCACATTGGCGTGTAAAGAGGTAGTGATGTGGCACTCTCTGGCCCGAGGTACATCCCAGATCATCAACCATTGGTTCACTCTAATACCAATCTTCTTTGAGTGTTGTTTATTATTTTTGGCTGTGTGTTTTTATAAATTTGAAGGCACGTGTCCACCCCTTAAAAACAGAATGTGTTTGTCATTGGAAAATAAAAACAGTTAAACATGATTTATACTTGGTGCGTTCCTTCAGGTGTTACAAAATCTTTTGCAGTTCTTGTAATGTTCCAGGCCTATACTTGGTCTATACTTGAGGCAGTGGGTTACTGGAGATTTATTGCAGATCCTTCAAATGCTTGATCAACTTCTTATTGTTTTCATGCATTTTTCTCTGTTATGTAGATGTCAGGCTTTTTGAGGTAATTTTCATATACATTTATGGACTGCAGTTCTGCTTTGGCCTCTCCTTCCAGTTTGAAGTCTATATTTTGAAGGTAGACATGTGAAATACCGCAATACTGTCCCTGCATTCTCTCTCAGCAGTACTTACTTTTCCCCAATGCAGTGCTTTGAATGGAATTAAGAAACAGATACTTGGGATGATATGAGATTGCAAAAATGTCTATTTTTAGAAGCCATGGGAGAGTGAATGTATGTAAGCATTGGACAGCATTAATAATGTTGATGGCATCATGGGCCAAATATTTTGTTTGTAAAAGTTTGCCTGTCACTAATTCGAAGCCATGATATGTACTATTTCAACACTTCAGCAGAAGAAAGAAAGCACACATCTCACAACCTATTATGTGTTCTTACACCTAATAACACCTTGTTGGCTTCTATCTTTAGGTGACCACGTCCCTTTTGCCCGAGCTGGAATGGACATGAAGGTGCAACCTATGGAGCCTGTTACCCTGAGTGGAAATGAGAGTTGGGATAAGGAAGGAATTGCCAGTTATGAATGGGAGCTGATCTCTGGTGATTCCTCTGTGGAGATGGTGGTAAGTGCAGTTGACTCCCGTGATTGATGCCCAGAGGAGTATAGCAATCAAGGTCATGGTATTCCACTCTTCATTGTGTAGTGTGGAGTCAGAACTGATAGGTAATTTGTCTAGCACTATGCCAGTTGTGTTGCCATACCTGCGCTTTCAGTGAACTTTACCCTGGATTAATGATATTCTGTTCATCTTACATTTGTAGAATTTGCTGATGGCCTTATAATAGTGAAGGCTTTTCTTAATAAAAGTTTGATAAACTAAGGATGATGAAGCAGAGCAACTGTTAGCGCGTCAGACCTTAATAAGTAAACTTACAAGGGGACACGAATAGGTTGATGAACCCTTTGACTCGTATTAAAATGTTCTTAATATAGCTCCAGTACATAATCAATACACATTAATCAATAATCATTAGTAATCAATAAATCAGTAATCAATGGAGTCAGTAAATGTCACACACCATGACCTTTCAGCCATGAATAACCACACCTTAGTAAAAGTTTAGTACATTTATTTCCCTTATAATAATAATGCTAAAGTCATGTAAACACATATAAGAACAATACGGGTTGTCCAAAGCAATGGAAGAAAGGCAATCTAATCAAAGATTGAATCACGACACATTCTAAGGTTACGGTGCAAATCAATAGCAGAGATAGCTGCAACAAAGATATTTCGTACATAGAATTCAGCAACATAACTTGTCAATCATTAGTCCCTGTAATTCATCAATCATTTTGTGAGTACCCCGAACTAACCACAGATTAACATCAGCTTGTTGAGCTTCATGCAAAAACAATTTAGAAACACAAATTTAGGAAAAACATCTAGCTATGTATCTATCAAAACATAGCAGTTGGTACCTAGGAAGAAAAGGCATAAAATGCATAAGTCACATCGTCATCTACCTATCCGCGGCATAGGTCAGCAAGCAGAATCAGTCCTCAGGTCATCAATAGATCAGCAAAGCATCAGGCTCTCAGTCAGAGAGTATGAGCCCAATGACAGAACCTCGAATCTCTTCTGAAGTCTCTTCTTCTCTCAAAATCACATCTCAAATCGGAATAAGGTCTCAAATCTCCCTCTAGTCTGAATAATTCTCTCCTGTCACGTTGTTATACCAAAGTCACGTAAACTATCCCCTAATTCTCGATTGGTCAGTTAATCATACGTTTATGTTCTACCCATAATATTTCTATACAAAATCTATGAATTCTAATATTTCACTCTTCTCATGAAGTTGATTGGTTCATTTTACGATGTCCTCATCATCCGGCTCGTCAGGCAAAAATATTGTTGCATCTTTAGCTCCAGTCAGTGTCTTCATTGTTCTCATCCTGGGAAAGTACATCTGATACATATTACACATAATTTGTTACAGTGGCAGAAAAATCATCGCCTCTTAGTCGGTTCTCAGGAGAAGCTTCTGTTAAGCACTTTTAACAAGACAATGGACATTTCACAGTTTAATTCACTCTGTCAGCATTTTTTATTAAACGCTAAGAAATACAGCTTCTGCATGAGGCCTGCAAAATAGGCCAAGACACTCGCTAAGTTAAGGCCTACAACTTATAAGCTAAAGCATACTTCATAACCCTAAATATGACATATTAATACATTAATCTAATACATTTTCAATATTTCATAAGTATTAATCATTAATTAGTACACTTCGTGAATATTGGTGGCCATTCTTCGTGGTCACATTTCCAAATGCGTGCATTATTTTTCTACGTTATTCATTTTCTACATAATTCAATTATTCATAATACATACACACCCTTTAAAATGTTTTAGTTAAAACATCTGCTTTAGCACTACTACCACAGTTTATATGGCTAAGGGTATAGACATTCTTTTGTAAGTTTTATGGCCTGTGTGATGGATGTTTTAGACGGCTCAATGGAGTAATAGTTGCTTTCCTGAGCACTTCAGATGGCCACCTAAATCCTTGATCATACTGGCAGTTGGTGAAATAAAATTTCATATCTGGTCACATGATCTGAAGCGTCATACCCCGTTATAGAGGGATAGAAAACGAGCAGCAGGCAACCCATACGAGCTGGAGCCAGCCCATGTGAAACTCGCTGCCTTGCACAGTATGGCAGCCGCTGCCCTCTCATTCGGTGCCAGAGTGACTTGCACTCCCACTGGCTGCAGCTTCACAGATGATTAACGCTTGCCCCATACTGAAGAAGGGATGGAGTTGAGATGAGAGTTAAGATGTTGAAAAAAATGGCTGCTCCGAGCAGCATGGCGGGAGACTAAAGCCCACTGGCACAGAGTTAGGGCAACTGCTGGTCCCAGCAAAGATACTGGATTGCCCCGATTCTCTGGGCCCGCAAGTGGTAAATAGACCTGACACTTGGCAGCATGGCGACCTGAATCTCTGTGGCAGAGATAAAATAATGGCGAGTTGGGGATTCCAGCAAATGTGGGAGTGAGCTTAAACCCCTGAAATAGTATCTTTTCCCCTTATTGTAGGAAGATGCGATTCCAGCCTGGAATGGACTGATCACTGTCAGGGACAATTGAAAGTGGTGGGGTGTAAAAGTTAGGGTCGAGTTTTAAGTTGCTAGCGACCACTGCATTTTGTTAACTTTTGCCTTGTCATAATTTTGACAACCGTGTGCCACCATGATGGGGGCCACATCACACCCATTTTCATAGAATCACAGTTGCAACTGAAATACGTGATCACTGTCCTGTGCGCTCTGCAGAGGCCAATGACTGGATGGCCATGTCCTCTAAACACCTTTTTGACCCAGTGACAGACCCTGTGGGTATCTCCCAGTGCCTTCACCCACAGCTCCAGAGCTCTCAGTCGTGCAAAGTGGTGCCACTCAGTTCAAAGTATTCACTGTACAAAGTAATGTGCTACAGGAAAAGCTAACAATATTTTATATTGTCCTTCATATTGAATTGCCACCTATGAAAAACCGATAGCAAGGCTCTTACACTCTCAATTCTTCACTGCACCTGAGGCCTGCTAAAGCTCTGTCCCCTGTGAACACAAGCTAGACAGAGATCTTACTCTGTCACACTGCTTCACTGCACAATGAGCACTGCTAAAGGTCTGTATATTGTAACTCTAAATAAGGCAAGACTCTTACTCCCTCACACTGCTTTACTGCACCAGGGTCTTGCAAAAGCTCTTTATCACGTGATCACAAGCTAGATGGAGATTTTACCCCAGCTCGCTGCTCCACTGTGCCGCTGCGCTGCTGAAGATCTGTATCATGCAATCCTAACCCAGGCAGGGCTCCTAAACCCTCAAACTGTTTCACTGCACCAAGGGCACTGCTAAAACCACACCCAGGGCCTCTCATTGATTGGGGGCACAGAAGAACACACACTGCTTCACTGCACCAGAAGTACGGCTAAAGCTCAGGACCACATAGATACTCGTAAAGCGCTGTATTCCGTACTCTCGAACCAAAACCGTGCCAGGCATTGTAGGCGCATTCACAAATCTCAGCGGACAAAGCCAGAAAAAACTCCAAGGACTCAGACTTCTCCATCGCTGATGATGCGCTGCTCCATGCATTGGTTTGAGCAGGCTAAACCAGTTCTCCTTTTGAGGTTAGGGGCTTGTGCCTGCAACCCCTCGGCAGTTCAATACTGCTGGAATTGGTGCGGTCTTTGGTGTGCATGTTGGGCTGGCTGTCGCGAGACAGCCGGCCAATCCCGCATGTTCACTCTGCAATGGAAAGTACTCCTGCTGCTGCTACCAACGAGCAGGAATCAGCCCCGTCTCACATTCATAACTACTTCATGGAAAATTAAATCAAAGGCTCCTTCTGTGGGAATAGGAGGCTTTTAAAGTGTAAAGTGGACATTGCATAAAATTAATTATTGAAGACTGTAAAAAGCTGACAGTAAAAGTAAATAAAAAAAAAAAACATCTATTTGTACGTTTACACGGACATGAATGCAGGACCCTTCAGTTCACAGTAAATTGCGTCACAATCTCAGCATCCCTTTGAGGTCTGCATTGTGTAAAAATATATAACCAGAACACACAATGGAAGGAACAAGGTACGATGGCTACTGACATGGTTAACGCGATCTGAACATAGAGCATCCACAATTGTTTGGTTAAGGATGAGAGGGGAAATGCTCCGAAGCTGGAGTACTGCACTAAGCTTATATAAACCCATACCTCAATTGTAACTGTCAAAGGCTACATGGAAGGTGTGGGGTTTCCTCAGTACAAATACTTAAAGCAGTCATTGTGCCCCTGACTAACCAAGAAGCACACAATGATGCCGGAGAAGGGGACCATTGCAAATTCAACAAAGGAGTCAATTCCGGTTTCTCTTGACCTCTTTCTAGCTAAACTCTTAATATAAAATATTAAATAAATTCCTGGCTAGAAGTTTGCATGTCTTGTTATCCACATTGTTTCATCAAGAATAGATATATTCCTAATTGTAACACCGGTTCTACCATTGACCTTAAAAAGGCTTTTAATAAATTAATCTGGGAATACTTAATAGCGATGCAACAAAATGAGATTTAGCGGTGATATGTTCAACTGGATTGTATACCAGCACAACAGCCAGGGTCTGAGTAGGTGATGTGATTTCAGGTCCATTCAGGCTATATAAGCAATCTCACCAGGGAATTCCCCGGTCTCTATTGCCGTTTCCATTAGCTACAGCGCCAATGGCTGTCATTATGAGAGTGACGTACAAGGGGAGGGTTATACCATTTGAAAGATGATATACATACCAGATTACATTTATCACCTGTTGGTAATCCCTCGTGGTTGCTCATTCAAACCTGTCTCTACTCAATGCAGTTGTGATAATGTTTCTCTACACAGTACTATGCATTTTACAATGTTTTGCCAATTTTATAACGAAATTACATAAATCTTTCATCATCCCCTTATTAGGTAGCAATCACTGCGTTAAAGTCCGACCTGCTTTGCTTTTATTTAATGTTGTTGCCTGGTGTACATACATGTTTTTATCTGGCCTGTCTCTTTATCTGGTACTGTTCAATTGCAAAAAACCTTATCACATGCCTGATTTATTTTAAGTATTTTACCTTGCTGCCTTTTATGGTTTTTGTTCGCTAAAATCGAATTAAGGTGTATATGCACGATTTGTAGGAAATTAAGTGGGCAACTAAACTGCCTAATTGATTTATTTCTGGTTTTTGTAATAGAGGCAATATGATCTGGTTTCTTAATTTTAAATGAATTTTTAATAACATATTTAGGGTTGGATTTGTTTGGTCGATGTTCTACATGAAATGTATTTAACATTGTGCTTTTGTGTTTTTTGTGTGAAAACCGAATAAAGCTTGCAAACTGAACTGATATACATATCATTTTGATATGCGGATGACCTTCTGTCATTTCTGCAGGATGGGCCCACTGGGCTAGAGGACTCCGTTGAGGCCCTCGGGGTCTCTTCCCTATAATAATCTGGTCTAAGAACTCTGCAATTCTGAATAAAATTGGGGACTGGTGGCATCCAGGATTGGATCATTGATCATAATGAGTTAGGAGCAACACAGCTTTACACATTAAAGGATACAGATCTATCACTCTGATGTACTAGAGGGGAACTTAGGCAAGAATTTAACGGTAGCGTAGCTTGGTCAGTAAGATTGGGGGTGGGTGGGTGTGAGCCTGTGATTTCCTAACAATCCCAGTGGCACGTAATGGTAAAATGCATTATACCACAAGCAGGGTGCACGAGAGGGGCTTAAGGGACAGTAGAAAGGAAGATGAATGTGGACTGATAGGGGTATTAAGTGAGAGAAAACACATTATTTTGCGACATAGGCAACATTTTTTGTCTTTGCTAACATAGAGGGAAAAGTGTGTGTGTGTGCGTGCGTATTTGTGTGTGTGTAAAATAAATTCTGGTGACATCTGACAGACACCCCACCATATCCGATTGAAAGCACCTGTACTGAACTATTTATCACAAAATACATTTATTTGGGGGGTGGGGGCTTAACATCCCAACACCCCCCATATGAAAAGAAATACATAAATAAGGTACGCCTCTGGGATTTAACCTTTCTAAAATGATATATGATATTTTGGCAAGGCACTTTGCAGTTTTCAAGATGATAATTCTCTTATGTTTAAGATATAATTTTGTACATTTTCCAATCCTAATCCTGAGGAACATATTCAGGGACCTTGACCGAATTAATCTGGGATACTGCAAGGTATCATGCTGCTCTATGCCAGTGGATGAGGGCAGCCTAGGGACCCAACTTGGAGCTATGCTATCTTGCTTCGCAGTTGCAATGAGTGACGAGATGGTCAGATGAGGCTCATGTAGTTGATATTGGAAACCAAACCCAGCAGCTCCACAACAGCCTTTTAAACAACTTGATTATTGAGAAGGCCCGATTCACAGGTCAAAATCTAAGCTCCCTCAAACAGCTCTGAGAAGCTTGTGAAAAGAGCTACAGAGGCCATCCAGTCCTGGCTCTTACGCCCAGGTGATCACACTTGTGGACTTGCCTGGGTCCATGGGAGTTTAAAATGATGAGCCAAATGACTGCCAAGACCGCAGTTAGTATAGGAATTGCTGCTCCCAAACAACAATAAAAATCAGTCCCTGATCTGACAGAAAGGGGAGGACTCCAGGAAGGACTGACTGTTTGGGGCAATAGAGGGCACAATACATAAACTGTGAGCCATAACGGAGGCAGGTTCAGAGACACTGGGTCCTACTCTTTCTATAAACAGTTGGCGACAGTGAACACTTAGTGATGGGGTTCTTTCACTCGCTGATCAATGACGTAAAAACAGGCTTGAACGAATCATACTAAGGGAGGCTGATCTCGGAAGGGAACTAGAGAATAATGGATGCAGTCCATTCTTATCCACGCACAAACAGTAACTAGAAACCCCAGATTTTAATATACTCAGTAGAATTACATACATCAAACCAATTTAACTCCTGCCTGAGGTGAGGTTTTAGCACGTACACAAAAGTCCAGACCTGAGAAATTTCTGGGAAGGTGTCACAGATAGAATGACATTTGCTACCGGTAGAGAGGAATTGAACTGCCCCACCGTGTTTTTTGTTTGGTCTCTTCTCATGACTGAAATAAAAAAAGGTGGGTAGTAAATTCTTAGGATTGGCTTTGGCACTAGCCAAAAGGGTAATCACAACACCTTCAAAATCGATGACTGCCCTCCTCAACCAACCACTCAAAAGATGGCTGCGCTGGGTGTGGAAATTGAGGCGGGGAGAAACCACGACACTGCATGGCGAAGAGAATGGAGAAATATGCAAAAAGCCTGCAGGTGCTGCATGGGACGAAGCTTTGTTCTTTGGAGTGCTTCAACCCCTTGTGAACTCTTCAGTTTCTCACTATTTTATACACACCTATTAGCATAACTTACGTGTTCTAGTTTTAAGGGGAATAAAATGGAAATTCACAATCTTCTTTTACTTTCAATTTAAATATGTTCTTGAGCTTCTTAAGATTTTGCACTACATGCCCTCAGGTGTGCTACTGATATTTTAAAAGTGTCTTTCCTTTTATTTTTGTCACACAGAAGACAGAGCCAGACCTCCTGGAGTTGTCCAATTTGCAGGTGGGACGATATGTTTTCCAGCTTACTGTCACGGACACGGTTGGGCAACAGGCCACTGATAGAGTCTCTATCACAGTGTTGTCGGAGGAAGAAACTGCTGGTGGGTACACCAAATGTGCTGTCTTGAATCCGTGGCTTGATATAAAATCAAGTCACAACTTAGTCAAGCTGAATTACTTTTATTTATTTTTTTTTTAAATTTTTTTTAAATAGATCTGCATTGTAATGTTTGCTTTATTATTTTTCACTACATGATTTCTTTGACGTCTGTTTTGTGTTTTGCAAAAAACAAGTGGAAATCAACTACACCTTATCTGTTATAGGGGCAGTTTTACCAATGATGTTTTGTATACTTTTTTGTCGTATTAAAGGAGAACTAGCATAGCATGCAGAAATTCGTAATCGTAGCCATTGCTGAAATTCAATGTTTTGTACTTGTATTTGTCCTTTGGCATATGTTGTAATTCCTTGTCTATCAGTCTACTTTGATTTTCTGTGCGACTTCTTTGTGCACCTTTCCATGTCTGTCTTATGTGCAGCCCCACTTTTTGCTTCTTTGCAGGTGCCATCAATAGTCAGGGTTTGGAGCAGTGTCTGAATTGATAGTTCAGCATTTATAACCTTCCGCTTACACTATGCACAGCGTGATACAAACCACTGGCTTGTTTGGGTCAACCCCTTCAGTCATTGCTTTGAGACTGCATCATTCAGATCTTGGAAGGTGGTGTATCATTCTGTCTTTTAGGAGTTGATACCATTGCAATGCATGAGGGATTATTTTACATTTGAAAAGTTCACTAGGCAATCACACTTTTTATCACATTCAATGTTTTGTCATGTATACAGAGAACATTTTGTAAACTGAAGCAGGCTTTTTAATGCTTTTATCATCACTTGAATGCAAACATATCTCTGTAATGGTTCATTTCTAGGCATTTCTCTTTAGAATATCCGGTTGACCTGACCCCAACATGGCTTCCTCAAAGTCTCATGAGATCAGCAATAAAAATTGTGATTTTGCAGCTTTGGGAAGCGTTCTTGTTTTCTTTTATTAGCACAGTCCAGACATTGAAAACTTCATTCTCCAAACATCCCTACACAGATTGCAGTGGTAGTTATAATGACGAACCGTAGCTGAAGTGCTGAGCGCCTGCATTGCTGAGTCCCTGCTTGCGGTGAACACAGAAAACAAATGTGAAGTCCCCAGTGGTTGTCTCACAAACACTTGTGTAACAAATTTCCTGCCGCTGAATAGACAGGCACTAGGCACCGGCTCTGTCATATGTTCTTTGATATCACCCATACACTGCCATAGTCACTTGCCATGTCCCCACTGCACTAGCCCTGAATTTCGAACCACTCCTCACCTCTGAATTTCAAATCACCCTTACCCCTGTATCGAAGACACACTGGTAAACAATGCTAGCAGCACATGCAAAATAAGTGCAAACAGACCCACTACCCAGAACAAGATAAGTTGAATGCATGTTTGACGTCATGTAAACGGCAGCACATTCAATGTAATTTTCGTAATTGCAGTAGTGTAACACCAGTACCAACACCCACTAGCATCAGTGCTGTTTGTCACTAATAATGTTAGCAGTCTGTTGTTAAAATTGCAATCCACTCAGCAGTACTTCCCATATCCTTCCTTCCTTTAAATCCACGTACAAAGTCTGTTTGAAGCATCGAAGGCCACATACAGCAATCAAGATCTCCTGCTCTGGCCTCCTGTAGTTCTAGCTTCTGATAGTGTGTCCCACTATTGGTTTGGAAACACCAAACCACACAGATTTTGTTAGTGCTTCACGCAGCTGATATTCTTTCAGTATTAAGCACTCCCATTGTCAGCAGCGAGTCCTTCCTGTTGACTGTACATTTTGCGTGAGCAGTTAAGTACTGCTGCTTGTTTCTCCTCAGCTGGTCAACTTACTCCCTGAGCTGACCATTCCAGAGCTGGCCCTCCCAACAATTGTAGCTGTTGCCTCAAGTCAAAAAAGATGCAGAGGCTGATGTCTCATATTTGAGTACCATGAGTTCCCTGTTATTTATTGCCACTATAGCATGTGCAAACACAATCATATATGTGGAGATTCTGTACAGCCTGACTCTTTTTGTACCTATTATGTCTGTGACCTATTTTTTCTTATTTTCCATGGTATCAGTGCTGTGCTGTGACATCACTAAACGCTTAGAGAATAAAATACAGCCATACCACATGCTTGGTGAGTAGAAAACAGAGGACAGAGAGTATTTTCCAGAAACATGGCACAAATACTCTGTGCATGACCGAACTCATTTAACCTATCAACACAGCAGTCTCCATCTGAGCACAAATACTCTGTGCATGACCGAACTCATTTAACCTATCAACACAGCAGTCTCCATCTGGGGGTCCAAATCGAACATGTAACCACCATACTCTTACTGTTTCATGTTGCATTGCCTGGGTTCTCCTTTTTCAGGCATTGTTAGTAGGGTTGCAGTACCTAAGCTAAATCTTGGAGCAGATGATTATTTCTGTTACATCGTCCACTGACTATTCAAGTGTTCATTTTAAATTTTTTATATGCAAATAATATATTTATTACCTTGCAGTGCAGATATTTTGGAATGTACTTAATCTACGTGCAGATTCTTCACCTCCTGAATCTTCACATGTGCCAGACCGGATCTAGAAAATTGAAATAGCTCTCCTTTGCTGCTTAAAATGCGCCATGACTACAGAGCGACTCCTGTGTTGCCCCAGTTGTTAAGTCATGGAGCTGTATTTGGCACCACCTCATCTCTCGGACTTTGATGCCTCTGCTTTTTTCCACGCTCTTGGAGGCTTGGGTGAGACTGGCAAAATCGGCAGGAATGGAGTTCATAAAACAAACACAAAACCTACTATACACGCCTCCTCAAAATTGAATGCGAATGGCTTGATAAGAAATCTGCAGGTAGAGAGAGTATACTCTAGAAAGATGGTTACCCAGTGTAAGCAACCTATTCTTTTGATGAGTACTTCTCTCTGCAGGATCCCCATCTTTGGAATCAGTACCAAAGTACAGTCGCGGCTCGCTTTGCTCATAAGAAGCAGGGCAGGTGTGGCGCGCGGGGGTGGGGTGGTGGGGGGGATGGGAGGTTGTGGGGGTGGAAGATGGGGATCTAAAATTTAATAAAATAATTAATAATAAAAAATAAAAAAACGCCTTCTCGACGCCGTTCTGCGCCGCTCCTCTTCCCTGCAGGTGGCAGGCAGTCACAGGCTCCCAGCCTGCCCTGCGGCCAAGGATTGGCTGGGAATGCCCAGCCAGGGTGCTTCCAGGCAGACTGTGAGCCTGGGGCAGGCCCTCTGCAGCCCGGCAACTGAGACGGCCGGCCAAACATACATGCACAATGAGAGGTAGTACTGAGCACAGCCCCTCACTTCTCCTCATCCCAGATGCCCCGCCCCTGTCACAACTAGGGGATAACAAACATTGTTCATTATCCCCGCGTTGTAAAGGTTTTGCAGCTTCTGCTTCTGACCGGGGGGATGTGGGGGTATGAGGGTGTGTGGGTGTGGAGGGATGTGCGATGCTCCTCTGCCCTAATGGAGGAGCCGCCCCTGCCAAAGTAGAAGTCCCAAGAAGGTAGGCCTGAAGAGTTAATTTAATAAAGAAATGTTCCCACACAGTCTGAAATTGTCGGTCCATACAAGCCTAGTGCCCAGAGAGGAGTATGTGGCAAACATATGATCCAAACTCCACATTACAGTCTAACCCAAGTCTCAGCCAGGAACACTCCTATATAGTGCCAACAAAACAGACTTTGCCCTTTTAAAATGTGCCCAACATCCCTAAAGAAGACTGTCCTTTTGTTTTTGTAAACGATGTAGCTGGACAGCACTTCACATTTCACCATCTTGCCCTCATTGGAACTAGTATATTTAGTAAGGATCAGCCTGTCATGTGTGATGGTCAGTGTCAAATCATACAAAATTAGAAATTCTCCAAAAATGCAAGCGGTACAACCCTTTTTTCCTGTAAAAGATAACAAGTAAGAAAGGTGCCCAGATTAGGGGCACCAGTATGTCAACTAGAATTATTCCAAAGGCGGATGCACAACCTAAACCAGTGGTGAAGACCAGAAACTAAACCTTTTTAAGGTAGAAAATTCATAAAGGCAACTGTGGGAGCTGAGATCATGAACTCATCAGAAAAGAGGACCAAACCAGGCCCTACGGAGATCTGATAAATATAAGTGCAGTGTCCAGCCAATATGACGTCCATCACCTCAGGGATAAAGGTTTGTCTCTGTATTAAGAACCCATCCCTTTCCAATGAGGCAACATACATCATGAATGGAAATGAAAGAAACAAACGCAGATATGAGTGGTAGAGGTCCATGTGCCACCTCCCTCTTGATCTGTTCATCACCATTAAGATCACCTTCCCTCAGTTATGAAAAAGCTTCCTATGAGCACCAGAAAGTAGAGGAATGCAAGAATGCTTCAAATTTGAGCTATAGTTTCACCCAAGAGGAGAAAATCTCCCAGAGGCCTCACAGCAGAACAGGAAAAGCCATACAATTCTGATTATCTTCCACTGAAGAATACACTGTACTTCCTTCAGAATAAGATGAGATTAGATAGTTGGCAAGGTGATGCAAAAGAAGATAGTCTGCAATCAAGTTCAGCGAAGTGGGCAGATGAATTTCGGTCAACAATACCTCACTTTTGTAGTTGCAAAGCTATATCTGTTAAGGTTCCAGACATTAGGAACATTCTGCACATACCCATCATTTTCCAAAGTAAAAGAAGCCCATCTTAAAAGGACCTGGCCCTTCTGCTAGGGTGGTCTTCTTGAAGGCACCCAGCGATAGCCCTGCCACTAGCAAGAGGGTCTGGGCAAGGGATTGAGGGACAGAAAGTTATAAGGGTGAATCCCCATTCACAGTCTAAATGTCTCTGGCCTGAATTGAGTCAATGCCAGCACCAAGCATTCCAATGGAACTTCAAAAGTGTATCCAGAAATGCCATAATTCGAGTCAGTGCAAGGAGCAAGAAAAGCTAAGAGTGAGTTTTGCAGCACCAGAAACGGACATTGAACAGAGCCGAGCTCCAGTCCCATGTTTATGTCCCGCAGATCAGCAAATAGATCAGAGGACGAGCTTGGAGTTGAGGAACGAGTCTGATATCGGACAACCTCCGCTGAGACTGGGAGTGACATCAAGGGGAAGTGGCATCTTCCTTTTGGTGTTTCCTAAACATGATGCAGTAGGACGTGCCTGGGGACAAAGCCTTCCCTCTGTACCTGTCTCGAGAATGAGATCTGATGATACATTGACTCTGTTGGTTATTATGGCCTTGAGATATAAGATGTTCGCTTCCTGTCCTCGATTGTATTAAACCATCACTGCTAGCAGACCTGGAGGTGTGCACAGAATCCATTCTCCAAGAACCGACGTCAGAGGTACCAGTAAGGATCCCTGATAGAGATGCAAATAACACCTGTGCTTGACTGTTTAAAAAGTAGCATTTATCTCCAAAAGCCCCTGCAAGTACAATTTTGAAAGCTAAGTTCAAGCAGAGGGTCACTCCGGATGCACGTCAGAGTCAAGCTGCAACCATTGTGCAAACTACTGGCCGAGGAGGGCTGTTTCAAGTTTTCTGGATCTAGTCTGTCTCTGGGGGAGACGCATGACGAGAGGAACTTACAGGTAGTAGTATTATCCACCAGAATTTTTGTTAAATTGGATAGCCTGTTAATTTAACCTTGATCCAGCTTTCCTGGGACATGCAGTTGGATGTACTTGCTTCAGAAGATGTCCTGCTTGAGAAGTACTCATTCTAAACTTAATTTGAACAATCACCGTCAGTGATTTGCAACAAAAAGGCTTCTAACATAATGGCAGCTCTGGAATTACCAATTGTTCCCTTTTTTTCTGATGCTGAGGCTGGTTTCCATGGTGGCAGAAAGCACATTAGAATCCTTCAGATTGAGAGTAATTGATCACTAGAAGCCATCCAGATGACCTAGTGCTTGGGAAAAGTGAGTTTGTGAACAGTAACAGAGGTTCTCTAAAGTGGGTGTCTTACAAATATTCTGGTTTTACTTTCCAGTATCCCTTTAGGGAACAAGAAGTTTGGATTACTGCTTCAGGTTTGCTGAAATGAGACAAGATGTTAGAATCTCCTGTTTTCATCACCTTATTATGAAAGTGGTTTAGATTGTAGCTGTCCATATCAATGTAGAGAAGCTGCAGATGTTCATTATATTGAAGTAAAAGCGTTTTCAGATCCTAGTTCTTTGGTCGAGACTAAAAGGCAAACATCCATGCTGAAGAATCATTGTAATAGATCTCTTAAACCTTTCACGTGACGGTGTTCTAACAGTAGTAAATGTGATAATGTGCCAGTGTTTTCCTTTTGAGATGCCCCAGATACTTAACTAAACCCATGTCTCCTATGTTTTTGTTTTAGAACACTGTCTTCCTCCGATAAAGGTTGGTAGATGTCGTGGCTCATTCCCACGCTGGCATTATAATCCTGACTCTCAGCAGTGTGAACGGTTCACCTTCGGAGGATGTAGAGGGAATAAAAATAATTATGTGAGAGAGGAGCAATGTCAGCAGGCCTGCAGGAACATTAAAGGTGGGTACCTTTTTTTGTGTGCTCTTTTTAGGGTAAGCCAATATATAATTTCCCTATCTCTGACACGAATTGCTACCCTGTTCCAAGCCAGGGCTTGGTACGCCTCTCTGACAATCATTTAACTTATTTCTTCGCAAATGTTTGAATTTTTTTTTAAGCATAGAAATTGACTTTATGCTGCTGTGATTTTGTTACTGTTACGTTATGAAGTTTTCCAATCTATATTTTTGTTTTAAGAATAAAAGCTTTCTGTAGAAAAGCAGACCAATGCACTTCTCGCTGGAACACCCTGTCTTGGTGTGTTTTTCTGGATTGTGGTGTTTCCCTGTGTAAGATTTAGTGAGCCATTTTTGGGTGCTTTTTTCCTGCCTTTGTTGTTCTCTATGATTAACGTTCATGGCAGTAGTTGTCCTGCCCACGTTTTGGACAGATCTGAGCAGACGTTACTTTTTTTTTTTAATGTTTCAGTATTGCACTTGTAGGCGATGATTTTCATTGTTTGTAAGGCTCTGAAGACGAGTTACTTGCCTGTAACCTGGCATACTTTGGCAATGTTTTTTTTTTAAAGAATATCTAAATACTGTTTACCTCTGTAATGAATTCCAGGGGGTACCCAATGAATGTTGGTTAGTGGGTGGCCTTCATTGGATGAACAACATTTTCCCACACGTTGTGGGCATGGTAGGTTTGGTGGCATCCGTAGAATGATTAAAATGAAATTGTGTCATCAATATTATTGTTTCAGTTCACTGTCCTAGACCTAAATACTCTACCAACTAAATATTGATTAATAACCGGAGGGGTAATAACTCCTTTTCACTAGTTCTTAACCGTTGAGAGCAGTTGGAGTGGTCCTGGGTCGGAATGTGTCTTTTAGTACTTGGATTAGCAAACAGCCCTAGCCATATTTTTTCAGTTTTTTAATGGTCTGCCTTGATAGTGCAGCTGTCACCAGACAATTATGTGAGCATCACTAGAAGGGGGGCTTTGTCCACATGTTGGGAGCCCAGAGCACATGTTTTTATTGGTCAGAAGTGGAGTGCTTCAACAAGAAAAGTGCTTGCTCTCAGCACAGCTGAAATCATTATGTTTATTTATCTATCTGCCTGAGCTTGAACTTTCGGGGATGGCACTGTAACACTATTAAAGTGTTGAAGATAACCAGATAACTTAGAATGTTTTTTTGGTAGCAGCACAGATGGGAGGCAAGCAGTCAATAATCTACATGGATTTCTAATTCAGGCTTGACAGTACACCTGACCTTTTAACCCTCATTAATATTATTCTACAGTTATTTTTGTGTTCTCACAAATACATATCTATTTATATGTTATTTACGTGTAATACTTCACATTACCATCCAACATTCCTTTAAAGCCCGACCTATTGGCATTGCCAATGCATGTTTTATTTTTCCCAATCCTTTTGTCATTTCAGATATCTGCCCAGAGATCTTGAATGCCTGATCTGTGTATTCCACTCCAAAAGTAGAATTTTTAGAGTCTGTTTTTTTCTCTCTCTGTAACCTGCCTTCATTTTAACTTTTTTTTGGGCTTTTCTTGTTTGCAACTGTCCTTGTTTGCCAGTTTGCTGAAGATGTTGATGCTGCCTTATTTCTTTCTATAAGATTATCCACTGACTTGCAATTGTGCTAATATAGTGTTGGAACCATTCAGACCTTTGGGTTTTCACACCAGCAGATATCTATGTTCTGCAGTTCCAAGTAGTAGCCCCAACACGCCCCTGAGTAATCAGCACACTTATTGTTCAAGTCTTCTTCGATGAAAATGTCTCCTCCCAAAGAAAATGTTCCATGGGCAGATTCAGCTATCATAGAAAAAGTTAGTATAGAAATCGTCTTGAGTTTAATTTGTAACAGGTGATTAAAATGTATTTAGTTCCTGCTTGCAAGTTACCCATTTGGCTTCCAATCAACCTTATCTTCCTAAAGATTGTTCAGATTTATACTAACATAGAGGATCACTAATCCCTTTTAGGGAGTAGGAGAGGACAAATATTGCATGGAAAACTATCTGCATACTGACCTGTCCTCATTACCGTTCACTAATTGTGCTTCCTTGAATATCACAGAGAGTATTGACATCAATTTCTTGAAACCTGAGTAATTGTTTGCCAGAGAAAGACAAGCGAAATGCAACTAATCATTAGCTTACTGCCTAAATGCTAGCTATGCATGCAAGGCTAAATGCCCATGATCCCTACGTCCATCCCTACCACTTCCCACATTAACTGCACCAAAACAGTCCTCTTCATAACCAGAGTACTTTCCACCAAGAGAAACTCTGGCACCAAAGTACAGGTCCAGCACCATGTAAGGAACCATAAGCTCTGTAGTGAAGCCCAGAAATTGAATAACTTTAAACTCAAGTGCAATATCAAAACTGTAACTACTGCAAACCTTGCTCGTTTTGTAACAAATCTACTACATAGCTAATAAAACTGGAAACAAGTTACATCAGGGGTGTGCTAGCGCGTCAGAACCTTGATAAGTAAACTTACAAGGAGACGCGTTTAGGTCGATGAACCTTTGGGCCACATTCGGGGACTTCCCAGTACGGGATGTCTCTTTGGCATCACAAATCAATAGATCAATAAACCAATCAATAATTTCAATAAGTAATAAGCAACCCAATCAATAACATTTAGTAAGAATCAATAAATTGAACACACCATGACCTTTCAATAACCACACCAATTTAGTTAAGTGTTAGGATATTTATTTCCCTATTAGTCACAATCTAATGTCATTTCTGTTAATCTCATTAGCAATTCATCTCATTAGTAACTCTTCAGATTTGCAATTAGAACACAATCAATGCATAGAGAATATTCATTCAGTATTAACACGTCATCAATAAGAAGCAACTTAGCAAAGTCTCAGTAGTACATGATTCAACAAAGCAAGAACTCAGTCATTTGTCTATTTGCGTGTAGGGTATTTGTGAACACCTTAACTAACCTCTAATTAGCATTGGCATGTTGGGCTTCATGCAAAACATTTTAGCGAACACAAATTTGGAAAACATCTTAACTATGGCCTCTATCAAATGCGCAGTTGGTACCTAGAAAGAAAAGACAAACGGACAATTATAATTTTTCATCAGATAGTTACCAATCCAACAGATCAGCAAACAGTTTGTCTTCGTCCTCAGGACATCAGTCGTTTTCATCATCAGCCAAGATAGGACGGGGCAAAGTCTCAGTATAGCATAGCTAAGGAATAAGACCTTCCCTCATATAGATGGGAAGTAAGTATCAGGTAAGGAATAGGTAGAGGATGGTTTAGAGCATCAGGACGAATAAACGTCAAAGTCTCAAAAGAATGGGCCCCCTTCTCCTTGGGTTGTGCGGTTAAATCAAAACTGCCTAATTTGCCCTTAATTCCTCATTGGTTCATAATTGGTGCATCGTTCTCTGTCCAATAATTCTCCACGCACTTCACTAGAATTTTCCACAAAACACAGTTCTCATGTCGCTGATTGGCCTATGTTATTGACGTCTTCAACGGTTGGAATGTCAGGTAAGAAAAGTTAAATTTTACGCTCCAGTCAGTAGCTCCATTGTTTTCTCCTACTCCAGGCAGCCTTGCACCTGTTACAAATTACACTGTTGCATTCAGCAAGAATGTCTCCTTGAGCAATTTGAGTCTCATGAGAAAGAATTTCCTACAGCTACACACAAGTTCTAGAAAAGTACAGCTTCGTGTCCTTCAGGAATACAGCACATTTCACGTTTGAAAAATGCAGTTTAATATGAGACCAGGCAGCTAGGCCCAGACCCTTGCTAAGCTAAGGCCTAATGATTAATTGAGCAAACTCCTAATACATGACTCTAATTATGATATGCTAGTACAAATTCAAAACATTAGCACATAATTCAGCATTAATAACTTTCAATAGTCTTGGTATACATTGGTAGCCACTCCCCGTGGGCACATTTCAATGCATGCATTATTTTTTGCATTAACACATTTTCTATGCAGCTTCATCACGCAATAATTTGCAAGCTTTTCATGTTAATATTGCATTTAAAAGACACACTCCAACAGGTGCTAGTAAATAGAACTTGCACTGTAAGAAAGCTCAATTGAGTTGGGACAGATTTAGTGGTGTTTCAAGATGCACTCACTGCATCCACAATCCCGTTTTCATCTTGCTGCAATTTTCATTTTCTATAATGTCTCCTTTGCTCGCTGGTAAGTAATAACTGTAATGACAACATTTCAGAAGTGTCCGTGGATACCCCAGTGTCCTGACCTTTTCACATAACGATATGAACTTGAAGTTCAGCCGAACAACCACTTTTGAAAATAGCACCAGTGGCTTGTTGTGTCAAAAAAGTGGTTTCTGTATTCCATAAAATATCCTTTTGAGATGTGCAGTTTCATCTAGCAGCATTAACCTACCATTGATGTTAACTCCTGCCCACCATAAGGCTACTGGTTGCTTTAGAGTGGTGCAGATTCAGGCTTTACAGTTTTACGGGTAATGCCCTTGTCCTCACCCTAGAATATCCTTCACTACATCAGAGGTCCTCTTCTGTTTACCCTTGTCCCCACCCTATTACATCCTTTACTACATCAGAGGTCCTCCTCGGTTTACCCTTGTCCCCCCACCCTATTACATCCTTTACTACATCAGAGGTCCTCTTTGGTTTCCCTGCCTCCCTACACTAGTCAAGATAAATAAAAATTCCATCTCGTTGTTCTTGATATTCTGACCACAGCTCTGTAGCAAAGTGTGCCAAACTGTGGTCTCCTTTGGGGCACGTTAGGATGAGAATATCTTGGAGCTTTTCAGGTTTTTCCAAAAGGGCAAAAACGCATTTCTAGAAAGAAAAAAAAAAGAAATCCATATTCCCAAACTTAGTTCAATTCCCAACCCTCATTAATCGCACATGGGACTTTTCTCAACGCTCCTCAAAATCTCTCCCCATTTTTGTGGATGGCGGCTTCAGTTTCACAATTTAATTTGTCTTCTCTGTAGTTGTGTCCTCCACCAATGAAGAGCGTCGTTTTGTTTCCGTTTTTAGCTGACATAGTTTGAACAAATATTGCCTTATTAGCGAAATGTTTTGTGAAAGTACAGATGTCTTTTCATCAATTTCCCCCAGCAATCTGTTATTTCGGTTCCTCATTGGACGACACTTCTAGCCTGCTAGCCCTTTGCAAATGGGCACATTTGACACCTCCATTTCAGGACCTTTCTCTGACTGCTTAGCTGGTGCTCTCTTGCAGATCCCCTATAATTTGCCATTCCTTCTGCGTCCATCTTCTTGCAGCTTTCTTGCTATTACTAGTCTGCACCTCTGCATCCTGTTGAATCTCCCAAGAAACCACCGCAGCTCACTCCTAGTGACCTATCTTGCTGGTATCAGTTCACCAAATCAAGTAAAATGCAGTAATGCTTTACCAGAGCATGCTCTCTCCTGCCAGTTCTCTGGTGCCCCAAAACACTTCCATTTTACCTATGAGCCTCTTCTTGCAGTTGTGCATATAGCATAAAACTAGTGCTGTCAGATGTGCTCGTGCCTCAGGCCAGTGCCCTATTTGCATGTGTTTGCTTTTGTATAAAATGATCAGATGGACTGAACCAACCATCTGCAAATCTTCTAAAAACTAAAACAACAATGTATGTGTATGTTGTTGTTTAAGGTTCATGTGGATAGGGGCAGATCTGATTCAAAGTGATTTTCAATGTGCGGTCACTCTGTATCCAAAATATCACCAGACAGAGGCAACACCCATTTACTGTAATTCCAGCTTTTACAAAGTATTTTGTTCTGCAATTGTCTTGTGGGTTGCCCACATGTCCCTTGGTCATGCTGCCAGCTGCCTAGGCCATGTTGACTATTTTATAAATCAGACAGTCGTACCCCAGTTCAGACCAGGGCGTGTTGTACAGCGCGCTCTCACCTGCACCCCTCCCTAAAATATCCTTTTGCAGCTTCACAGCACCTCAAGCCACACAGTTTTAGCTGTCTAGATCTGGCCAGTCGAGGCCTTCGGTAGGTTACCAGTAGTAGCACAGGTGCCTTCAGAGCAAAGCGCCCTTCTCTCTGTGCCGCAGGCCTGATGTGGCTTCTTTGTTGCCCATAAGTGTCAGACTTTTGTAGAAGGAGAGCAAAGAGCGCTGAGTTTTTAATTTCAGCTTGCCATGCAGCCTACCACCAAGTTTTTTTGACAGTGCCAAAATTGTATAATCTGTCACGAGCTGCCCTTCTTGGTACTGTATATGTAATCTTTACAAGCTCTGCTGATTAAGTTTTCCATGGATTTTATGAATTATTTTAAATCCCATTATTCATGTACCTTTATCTTGGTTCCTCTGAATGATGAGCCCTGAAATTAATCCGTGATCACTGCTGCAGTGTTCCAACACCACTTGTGGGTTACTTCTCCTGCAATTCCAACCCTTTGGGAAGCATTGGCGCACAAAATGGAACCAGAGATAGCTGGGTAGCAGCTACTAACTGGCATTAGTGGATAGCCACCGATTCTACACAAATATTAAATATTGAGGCCGTCAGCAAGTGATGCCATCTCACCGATTCATGCGGAGGTGGAATACATTGTCACACAATCTACCAGCCAAATGGGTGTTCTATTGTCAATAGTACTTTCAAGATTCTATGGCCTAGAAGGTTTTGTCACCAATATTTATGAAAAAGTGTACGAAAAATATGAGTAATGGAAAGTTTAATTTGCTGTGGTTGAAACTGTCAATTTGAATTACACCTAAGACTATTGGATGTACTGACGGGTAATTGTTTTGTTAAACTACACATTTCTGTTCGTTTTTTTCTAGATCACTCCCCCCCTACCAGCAGACGATTGAATCCAGGTACGTATCACATTGACTTCCCATACTCCACATACTCCAGGGTTTGCAGGAAGCTTTCTAAGTTGATAATAATTAAGGCTCCCAGTTTTCATTTTTCCCTGATTTTTTACAGATAAATACAGATAGAAAGCAATGTGTTTCCCGTCTGAATTTATTTTCAAAATCAGAAAAAATACAGAAAATTGCGCTGCTTGTGAGTAACTCTCCAGGCTGTCCGTCATGAATTCCAGGCCAACAGCTGAACAAATAGACAGCACGCAGTGTTAACAGGCAGGGTGAGATTTTCTTAAAATCAGGGATAGCAGAGCATACATTTGTTTATAATGCTAATATTTACCTGTGGGTGTAAGGTTTTGTTATATTTGGCTTCTTAATTTGCTGAAACGTGACAGGCATCAAAGCATGAGTGGATGTTTTTTTCCTTAAATAAATGAGGACGTATACCATTATAGGACTCTATTTATTCTCAAAACATAAACTAAAAATGGATAAATACCGATAAGATGACTAAGAAATAAATATGGATAAATAAAGCTGAACATGTTAAAAAAAAAAAAAAAAAAACATAAAACCGGGAGCCCTAATAATAATAATTATTTAGAGTGAGGCTGTTTTGTGTTAGAAGCTGGCACTGATACCTGTGTTTTTTCTTTACTGTCTGTGCTCTCATGTGTGTGAGTTTGGGTGTAATCTAATAACTCTTAACTCACAATAACCATTCTGTAAATACTGTGATGCCCCGTTTGCATGTTTTTGTTTTGGTAAATGAGTTTTACACAGTATGGGATATTGCAACTTCAGAAAGATGATCCCTCCAGTGAATATTATTTTGTTTGCTTTTAATTTTTAGGAGGTTGAAAAAATACTTTTTGTCATGTGCTGGCACATAGTGGAAAACACAGTTTCACAATTTGGTGTATCTGGTTTTACAAAACAATCGTCTTGTGATGTTTTTACATTAGTTTTCTCTGCATGTAAGGGGCAGCTTTAGAGGCACAACTTTTCTGCCATATAAATTATGTTCAGCTCTGTCCGTGTTTTGAAAAGCACTGCTGATGAAATGCTTCTTTGTTCTGCAGTGTGCAATGAACATTGCCTCCATTCCCAGTTCCAGTGCGGAGATGGATGTTGCATTGATATTAACCAGGAGTGTGATGGTACATCAGACTGCATGGATGGGTCGGATGAGTCTTCTTGTGACAAGTGTATGTATTCCGACTTGTTATTTACTGATTAGACAAAAAAGCAGAGCTTTGATGTTATAAAGCTTTATTGTTATGATAAATAACTGTAGATTTAGCTGTTGACAGGGGTGGAGCCATTCATAGTATTGCAGAATAAGGTGTTGCCTGCTGTTTTTAGGTCGAGCCTCCGAGACAGCGCAAGCAGCCTAGTTGCAAAAGACCTGTTGTGGGTTTACCAATAATTTGAAAGCGCATACAGCCCTCCCATTGCTTACATTGGTTGGCTTTATTGTCACTCTCATTTGACTGCTTCTTATTCGATGGCGCTTCTTGGCCCACCTTGTCAATCTGGTGTTTGTCTGTCCCCTAGAACATAGCCTCTTTACAATCTCTGACTAGCAAGTGTTTGTCTTTCCACTTCTCACTTTTAAGGAACGTTCTTTAGTCCATCAGAGCGCATATATTTTCCAGCGCTCCTTCTGTCCCATATCCTTCCCTAAATGCATCCTGCCCCTCTCTTTGTTTCTGTGTGGTGTACTTCTCTGCCTGTCCCTTTGTCCTCAGTGTTGTTCTTGCCATCGTGATTCTCCCTCACTCCCTGCATTGTTGTCAAATGCAAGTGCTTCTCCTCTCCCCTTCCCAAGAGCACACACTGGGCACCCCTCTTGTGTGTGCCTCCTTCACACCAGTGTCATCTTAAGGACTTTGGGGGCCCTGGGCAAGAGATAATTTGGGGCCACTGTTTGGAAACAGTGTTGAATTTTACTTTGTTTCCGCCCACCGGCCCAGCAGAATGCCTGGTCGGGACATTGCTGGCGGCTCCACATGGAGCCGCCGTCAATGTCTCTGTGCGGTGGGTGCAGCTGCACTCGCCGCACAGATCACTGCCTGTAAATCGGGCAGTGACCTGCGCGATGGGGCACTGCACAGGGGCCCCTGCACTGCCCATGCCAAGTGGATGGACAGTAGAGCACCCCTCCCGCCAGCATTTCCCTGGCGGGGGAACCCACCAGGGAAAGGCTGGGGGCAGTAGGGATAATTATCCAAAGGGCAGCAGCGCTGCCCTGTCGGATAATGATTCCCTCCACCGTCAGGCTGCCTGTCGGAGGCAGCCTGGCGGTGGAGGCGGCCTTCCATGTGTCTATTATATTGCGGCTCAGCCCGCCATGCCGGTGGCGAGCCTTCCACCCGCTGCCGGCATGGGGGGTTGAACCGCCGGGGTTCATAATGACCCCCTAAATGTCTCTGCATTGGACGCTGCAGCTTTTTAAAATCTGACTTAAGTTAAACCGAGTTTAATATCTTTTCACAACAAAATGATAGTTTTTTTGGTGTGTTTAATTTTGCAACACTGATTGTGCTTTTATTCTTCATGTTTGCTATCATTTAATTTCTTTCATATGAAGGAGCCAGACTTTAAGTATTTAAGTAGTTTATGGGAAGAATGTTGGTGTGGCCATACATTTTATACATATATATGTTACAAAGATATTGAAAGTCACTTCGGAATTCTGTGATCATTTAATAGAACTCTGCCTTCTGCGTTGTCCCTCTATTTGGTCACAGAACTCCTCGGTGACTTGCAATATCCTTATAGTATACAGCAGGTGATACTTTATGCCCTATATAGTTTGCTGGTATGGGTGGCAGTCCTGACTGAGACAGACAGGTTCTCCTTCTAGGATGTGATGTACATGGCCTCCACACTGAAGAGGTAGTGCACAGGACATGAACATTGCATCCTCTGCATTAAAGGAGTTAAATGCTAAATAAAAACCCTTGATATAAAAAATGTGTCTGCAGCCCAAACCCCAGCCCCCTCTGTCAGTCATCGTACTTGCTATTTCCCTCCCACTGTCTGTGCTCTTGCCTCAACCTCCCTCTCCCACCACTGCCTTGTGTGGCGTGCCACCGCTCATAATTAAATGATTCCCCCTCCATTAAAAGCCACAACACTTTCAAGTAATCAATTAATTTTATCTGAACAGTTCCCAGCATTATCCAGATATCCTCTTCTGCTTCTGCTATAAACCTCTCCATTCCTCTTGCAATTGTGAAATATCTACTTCTACTTCTAACTATATTTCCCAGCCACTGTCTTATCATGTTGAACTACAAAAAGTCCTTCTTTTTTAAAACTATTGGCTCCTCTTAGTCCTCCTTTATGGTCTCCAGAAGTTGAGGACACGGCTACTCTGAAAAACTCCTGCTTGAAAGACTACATTGAGACACAAGTCCACAGATGAGTCGAGAGTCCTGCTTCTTCTGATAGTCTGTCTTTTATGCTACTACAAGGTTCGCTGAAATATAGCAGCTTTCGAAAATATTCAATCCAATGTCCACTACAATCTTTTCTAAGCTGCTGTTTGTTCTACTGCTCCCTCTCCTGCATCTCCCTAGTGTTGCTTGCCCTTTACTCTCCTTTCCCTGTCCATTTTGCTGTTTCTCACTGGTTCCTCCCACACACCTCTCTTGTGTTGCTTTCTTCCCCCCGCTCCTGCCATCAGTTTTTGTTTGCTGCCTCGACACGGTTTACCCTGCCCCCTCAAGTCCTGTCAGCCGCAAAAAAATGTTAAGAAAGCCAACTCGCATATGCTAGAGCTATTTGACTCTGTCAGTGTTTTTCTATACATATTACACACCAGCATGGGCTGCTGTGAAACATGGCCTTAAAAAAAAAAAGTGATAAAATTCTGTCAACAGTCGCCGCATCATCCAGTGGCTCTGGTTATAGTTTCTACCAGGGCCTTTTTAAAAAAATTTTTTTTAGGGGAAACTGGCGTGTGGCCCACTCCCTGAACCAATAGTGGCTCCTGGTACCTTATACCCTGGGACCTTACATGGGTGCCCTGATGACCTCTTGTGGCACACACACTGTTGGGGGGCTGCATGGGGAGCCGCAGGGCACCTCCGGTTCCCCGCATGCACCCATCCCAGATTCAACTAGAGCTGGCTTTCCTCCCGCCCGGAGGGAGGGAGCAGCTGTTCACTCCAGTATTGGAACTTTCATAGATTCACAGGCTTGAATACTTCCCTGTCGTCGAGGTAGGAGTCCCCGGTGGAATATAAAACCAGACCTGAAGATGTATGCACACAATACATGAAGTAGGCCTCAATACAATAACCCATCCTAGTCGTTTTGTAAAATAGACCCAAACTCAAACTTACACCAATCAGATTGCCTCACCCCTTTAGAACCTCCTGTGAGGAGCTGCCTTCCCTCATATTTTCCACCGCACGTTGTGCTGAGGAGTCTCCTTTGAGCTGTGCTCAAAATTTTCTGTCAGAAGACCTGTTTCTACAGCTTTTGGATATTTCTATTTACTCTGGTGATTCAAACTGGCTGCCATGTCAGAGACACCAAAGAAAGGCCTTTTCAGATCCTGTGCCTCATGCTTAAAAAATAGATTATTTGTGGAGGATCCACATGAGGAGTGTATTTACTGCCTGTACCCCAGCCACAAGACTGACTGCAAAATCTGCAGGGATGGCTGTCGTCTTTTGTGGCTCCAAAGAGGTAAGACTGGACACTCTGCCTCTGATGAGGACAGTGCCTCTTCTTCTATTTCTGCCCCCTAAAACAACTCTTAAAAGAAAACAAAGTTCAGAGGGACAAGAGCCACCTAGGAAAAAGACATCAAAGCCTTGCTCTCCACAGAAGAAAAGACTGAGTACAGAATCCCTCAAAAAAGTAGAGAAAACTGCTTCAGAGCCTGCCACTCCTCCTCCTAAAGTGCTTCACAAATTTAAGAAGCCTAGCTCTGCACAGTCGACGATGCCATCGTTGATGACCGTTTCATCAGTGACGCCAGTGGTGGTAACCTTCTCTACGTCGACGGCAGCTGCTACAGGATCTTCGTCGAAGACAGTATCATCCTCCTCGACGGTGCTCCCCATCTCGTCGACGCTTCTCTCGCAGACAACACACCCGTCGACGATGCTCTCGTCGACGACACCTCTGTCGATTACGCTCTCGTAAACGGTCCAATCGTCGTCGGCGACAGTGTTTCCAGCGACGACGGTATCGTCGACGCCCCCGTCGACAAGTGTTTTTTGCCTTCAACACCAGGATTGCTTACAACGAAAAGGCAAAGATTATCTACACTACTTGTGGGTCAACCTGCACAACATACTCTGCTTAAAAAGCTCTCTAAAGCTCGCTTAACACTTTCTGTTGTAGTGTGGTCAGTTTTACATATCCTTTGCGCATTAGCTTCAGGCTTTAGGCCTTTGTGCATTTTGCCCTGGATATATTTTATTCCTTTGCTCGCAGCTTAGAGCCTCTGTGCACTTTGCTCTAAATGCTTTTATTCGGCTTCGTACTGTTATTTTTCAAATAACCAGTTCTACGGTCTTGTTTTATTTTTTATATCACACTGTTTAGCCTACTTCAGCACTGGAGTTCTCCATAACACATTCCTGTTCACTCTGTGCTTCAGTCAAGGATACAGTCTGGTACATTGCCGATAGACGTGGTAGGAGTTTAGTCTTTGGAATTCCTGCGTAGGGACATTTTGTGCCTTGTCCCAATACACGCGAGAGGGAGATTCCGACCAGAGATCCACAACTAGACGCTGACTGCCTCGTTGCAGATGCTGAACCAGATCACAGGTTTTTGCTCAGGTATGAGGGCTGATGTCTCTCCAGGGATTCAGAAAGGCAAATTAGAAGCTTAACATGCTGTGCTCGAAAAAGAACTAGCTAAGAGAGAGAGAGTAGAAATTGTTAAACACCATGCTAGCGTTGTTCTTATGTTTCACTCTCCTCGTGACTATTTCAATCCTACTGTGTTGTATGGTTCTGGTTATTGTGGCTCAAGCCTTAATATCTAAAATGCAGTCGCTTTATTAAAACATTATATAAAACTTATACTGCCTTTGTCATTTGTATATGAGATCATATTGTAAATGAGAGAGCTGGCTTGGATCTGAGTGACCACGACTTCCCTGAGAGGTTCCAAAGATGTCATGCGCTCTGCTGCCCAATCATCTCTTCCCCGTGGGAGAAATGAGGCACTGCTAGTTAGCCGGAGCAAAAGCGGGTTTAGGGTGACAGAGGTCCTTCCAGGTGGGTCAGACTCAGTCCCCCACACCGTGAACGATTCTGTTGCCTAGAAATCCTGTAGTCTCATTTAGGATAATGAGAGCCCACGCGACATGGCGCTGCCAACGTTTGGTCTGGCTCTAATTTTTGGGTCCGGCTGACTCTCTCGGTCTCATATATATATTGACTCCTCGGTTCCGTAAGCGGAGACGTCCGTAGGGCTGAGGATTTCCGCCGCCACGGGATAGGAGCATCCTATTACTTAGTGGTCGGTTGTTCAAGCTTGAACTTTGAAAGGAAAACCCCGATATTGGTATGCTGTCTCTGTCCTAGTGCTATTTGTATAAATGGGCGAATCCTCAAGTTGTGAACATAGCGTTTAATATGCGCCAACCGCTCACGGGACATCTGATGGCACATGGTTTGACGAACCAGGGGGGTCCGGTCACTTTTGTGGTGGTCGCCCATGCAGCCTATAGAACAGAATTTTTTTATTCTTGGGTCGTGTTTCCAGCAGTTGATGGGGGTGCAAACAATTTTCACGACTACACTGTTGCGAATGTCCCTGGACAGTACAGGGCTTATGCATACTTAGAGATACCTTTATCTTATCAAGAACACCATAATTGGCTTGATGGCGCCCTCCCACACACATTAGCACAAGTTAGGTTAGGTCCACTGAGTAATGATGGTCCGACCTGGCCTTTATTGGCTACATACACACTGCGGTTGCTAACTTGGCGGTGGCTGCCGTTCGTCGTTTATATATAGACTTAGCTATTACATACAGAAGACTGGTTCAGTTTGTAATGCAGACCTTAAATACTAATGCAGCGCGTGCTGCTCCGGCGCACCCACAGGCAGTGGTTCCGGATATCAATCCTGCCACTGTACACTCAGTTATGGTTAAGGTACCGGCTAAACGTGAGGAAACTCAATTTTGGCTGGCGCAAAAAATTAATACGCTGGAAGCAGTATTTCCTCATACGGGACCTCAGGATAAACATAGAATATTGACGATGTGTTTGCCGTATGGAATGGTTCCTACTGTGGACCATTGTAATACCTGGGGCACGGTGTTTGCCGCGCTCTACACTACAGCACACGGTACGCCAACATTGGCTAATCTGCCGGAAGTGCTTAAACAAATTCAAGATGAATATGGGACTGCCCCAGCCTTAGATTTAGGGATGCAGCTGATGGGCAATTTTGCCGCAGTTTCTTCTATTATTTTGAGTAATCTCAAGGGAGAGGCAGTGGCACTGGCTGTGCGTATGTGTCTTCGAGACGTTCCGCAGCTTAATCAGGAGCGGGAACTGCCGAGAATAATAGCAGAAACATATTCCAGTATTGGTCGTGATAGCCTTGGGGCTAGACTGCAAAAACCCCAGTTACAAGATAAAAATAGTAAAGAAAATGCTAAACAACAGCAGCCTGAGGGTACTAAGAAGCGCTGGGAGAAAAAACAACAGACATCTAAGAAAGATGGAGGGCAGTCTCCGCAGCCGGAGACCCCGCAGAATAAGTATAATCTCAGGAATAGGGATAATTTGAAAACGCCTGATAGATATCAATATACTGATACACGCCAATCTCGTTCCTTTCAGGACTCTTCGGACAAGAGAAGTGAGAGAGGTGGGCGGTCAAAGCGGAGAACTGAGTACGTGAAACCAAGACAGGAATCACAATGCTCTACGGAGGTTTCTATTAAACAAGAAGAGAAACCGCTCCAACAAAAGCAACAATTTAAAAAGAAGAAAGTGGCGGCAGTCTCAATCAGACATGCTGCTCAAGAAGAGAGTTATCTTGAAGAACAAGACATGGGCGTTAGCACTGTTAGACAGCGCAGCAGAGGTCACAAAAGTTTGCCGGAGTCTTCTAGAGCATCTGGAGGTGAAAGCAACTGATGACTTCATGCAAGTCGAAACGGCAGATATGCGTCTCTCTGATCCCGATAGAGTATATAACGTAACTTTGCAATTAGAAGGGGACATTGACCACATTGTACACGCCATCTTTTGGGACCATATGGTAAAATTGTATGACGTTCTGCTGGCCGAACAAGATTGGCCGCCTGACTTTGTTCGCGACTGTCCAGTTGGGGAGGAGGTTATAACACCTTCATTCTCACCACTTGTTCCGGGAGAACTAACGGAGTCCTATGGTAAATCATGGGCTCTAGCACAGGCCCCCGCCCTATATAGAAATCATGTGTGGTGGGATAGACAATCACCTTACCATGTAATTCTGATAAAAGGCGAACCTCAGCCGCAGCCGCAATATCCTATAAAATTTGAGGCAAGGGCATCGGTAAGGAAAATTCTTACACAGTTGGAGTACCAGGGAGTAATTGAACCGTGTCTCGCCGATGAATAATCCCTTATTTCCAGTTTCTAAACCGGACCATTCATATAGGATAGTGGTGGATTACAGACATTTAAATGGACATACAAGCACATATGCAATACAGAATTCACACAGCGCAGCGCTCATGAATAGTATAGTGCGTAGGAAATACAAAACAACATTAGACATCTCAAATGGATTCTTCTGCCAAAATATAGCGCCCGAGAGTCGGGACTATACCAGTTTCAGTGCGTTTGGCTCACAAAAAAGGTTTTGTCGTCTGCCTCAGGGGTATAAGAATAGCCCAGGACTATTTTCGGCTCGTGTAACTGAAATTCTGCACGAATTGGACCCTGAAGCGTTATCATATGTTGATGACCTATATTTGACGGACGATGAGATTCTGCAACATCTAAGGCGTGTAGCACGCATTCTTGTGGGGTTTGCTGAAATTGGCTATAAGTTTAATTTTAAGAAATCGAAGATTGCCTTCCTCAGCGTCATTTTCCTGGGATATGAGTTGTCGAATGAGGGCAAGAGCCTAGCACCACACTTTTTGGAGAAATGTGCTTGGTTGCAACCTCCTAATACGGTTCGGAAGCTCCAGTCATTATTGGGGTTTCTGAATTTTGGCAGAATTTACATTCCTGATTATGCTACACGTATCAAACCCTTATACGAGTTGATTCGCCCGAATTTTTCGAGTAGATTTTGGACGATTGAGCATACACATATTCTTCGAGATTTGCAAACTGATCTCTTAGCAGTAAAGCATTTACACACACGGGACAATAAAACGCATCTGGTCATCAGGGTTATACCTGGTGCCGTTGGATTTACATATGTCACCTTTAATGAGGGTGAGACAGTCCCGATAGCATACAAATCCCACTTGTATTCGGCTGCAGAACAACGTTTTGCACAAACTGAGAAAATTCTCACTGCTGTACAGATGGCTGTGATTAAAGAAAGACCTCTTGCCCAGGGCCAACGCATTATTGTCGTCTCCCCAATTCCAGCCTTCGAGGCTGTTACAAAAGCGAGCGTTCCTAATTCGAAAGCTTTAAACCCGCGATGGATACAATGGGCTACGTCTTTGACCGCCACTGATGTAGATTACATATTTGACCCTAAACTGCAGACTCAAGAATTTCTTCAATATGAAATGGAATACCCAGTTCCCGCTGGCACGTTGCCTATTGACCAATATCAGGTGGTCATGTGTACCGATGGCTCTGCGCAGCCAGCGGTTGGGACTAAACAACAGTATTCTGCTGCATGTGCGGTGGTGAGCGGCACAATGGTGGGGGAAGTGTTCTGCCCCCGACATACTTATACGCAGACCTTGGGAGATTGAACGGCACAGTTGGCTGAGCTGAAAGCTCTATTGCTAGCCTTGGAGCACGCGGATCCGGCGATACTCACCCTGCTGGTCTGTGACTCCTACTACTGTGTTCAGTCTTTCAATTAATATTTGTACTACTGGAGGTTGAATGGGTTCAGAGATTCCAAAGGCAACACCATTAAACACAAATTGCTGTGGGGGAAGGTTGCGGATCTGAAGGAGACGCTTCCTAAAGTCCATGTTGTACATACACTTGGACACCAGCGCGTTGGAATACACGTTGCTGGAAATACTTTGGCTGATGAAGCCGCAAAATCGGCAGTGGCAATTGCCACTGTGGCCGCAGTAACTCGTTCGAGTTCCACACCAGACAAAGAGATTTTGGCTGCCATAAAGGCTACGGCTGATGGCACGCCATATCCTAAAGGATTCCCTTCTAAATATCATTATTCCTTGGGTGGTATGCTAAACGCTGAAGTTAAAATCCCAGGCGTTGGTGTACGCGACATGCCCAAAAAAATTGTGCGACCTCAATTGATTACTGCAGCTCATGAGGGGGTGGCATCTGCACATGCTGGCGTGGCAGCCACTATTTCACTCTTACAGGCCCGTTACTGGTGGCCTGGTCTCTATAAAGAGACGAAGCAGTATGTCCTTTGTTGTGACATCTGTCAACAAATTAAAGTTTCCACGGCTAGACGCCCGCAGCAGACGCCCCTTCTGATTTCAAATAAACCTTTACAGTGTGTGTACTTGGATCATTGTGGTCCACTGACGCCAGATAGTGCATACAAATATATATTGGTTGCTGTAGATTCGTGCTCCAGATTTGTGTGGGTCTGGCCACAGCGCTCGGCTGACGCTCGGACTGTTATTAAAGATTTGCGCATCTTTGTCAATACATTTGCAGTTGCGGCTTTTCATTCGGACCAGGGCCCTTCTTTTGCCTCTAAGGCATTCAGGGACACCATGGCTTCGTTGGGGGTCCAACTCCAGTTCTCGTCTCCATTTCATCCTGAGGGAAATTCTGTTGTGGAGCGTTTAAATCGTGATTTAAAGCAATCCTTAATGGCCAGAGTTATAGGTACGGGTCGTAGTTGGCTAGCCCACCTGTATGGGGTACAGAGAGCACTTAATAACTTGCCTAGAAGGTCCCTGGGGGGTCATACTTCATATGAGTGCCTGTTTGGAACACAAATGTATGTTCCTGATCTAGATGGTCCTGGTGTGGAGACGGCAGATACGCCCTTTGACATAAATGATCGTGTCTCTGTTTTGCAGGATTTACAACAATTCCGTGAAGATAACTCTTCTGCAAGTGCTGCCTCCACAGGAATTAAGGATGAGCCAGTACAGTAATGCCTACTGGTTGGATTCCCAGGATTGGGGATCTTGTGCGTGAAAAGGTCGCAGTAAAGAAAGAATTTGGTCCTTCTTACTGGGTGCCTGTCCCTGTGTTGGGGATTAGCGGCACGAGAACTGTAATTTTACTCCCGCTGCACGGGGCCAAAGGAAATCGCTTTGTTTCTATTGATAATGTCAAGTTACAACATGTGGCCGATTCTGCACAGCAGACCAAGAGGGACACCCAGTAGTTCCGGAATCCCTCTCACTACTGGGGAAGAAGTCCCGCTGCAGGTGATTTGCACCGATTCTATTTCCTCTCCGAGCTTGGGGAGGGTGGAAGCTGATCTTGTGATTGTTCCACAGACGGCGAATAATTTGGAATCTTTTTATCAAGTTGCTGTACGTTCTGATGATATTACTGAACATGTGGTTTATAGCGAGCCGAGGCGAGAGCCACCATCTGCTTCTTTGTTTACGGTGGCACCTTTTGCAAGAACTGCCTCTGGCTGCTTCAACGACACTGATGATACCGTGTCAGACTCCACGTCCTCTTTATCTTCAGCCCGGGGTCCACGTAAGCTGCTGTGTTGGCTTAAACACACATATTTTGTTTTTCCTTGGAATTATCTGTGGCTTTTTATGACTGTGATGACTCTTTTCTTGTGGTTGGGATTTGTGGTTACTTTTTTTTTGGTAATACATGGTCATTTTCTTCCTGAAAGCTCTGACATTGAGCACGTGGAGACAGTGTTGAAACCACATTTTTCATCTCATATGGTTCGAAGAGACTTGTCCTATGTGAACATTTCTGCAGTACCGATTCCGGATGGGATTGTGTGGGATAAAGTGATGTTTGATATATATGGTCCCACTGAATTGATTCAAATACCGTATGTTCTCAAGTTATCAATGAATGATATCGTTATACCAGGCATTGTTTCTGATGATTGGGATGTGAAGACAGTAGATTCTATGCTGACAGAATTGCAATAATATACTCTCTATGACGATGAAGATGCTTACCTATTTAGAGATAATCATGGTGACATGTTTTGCTACAATTATTATGGACACCACTTTATTCATAAAGCTAGTAGCCCTAAGTCGATATTTGAATATATGCAATGGGAACATTGCCCGACTCCTCCACAGGGGAGTTCTAAAACGTATTATGATAAATTTGCATATTTTTCTGGGCATAATCAACAGAATGCTAAGTCTTACTATTTTAAGGTTACTCCGCATGCTAATAAGCAAATGTTATTGACCGATACTAAATTACTGTATTCAAATTTGTTTGTATCTAAACTTTCAGTTGAGGGGTATGAATATTGGTCCAAGAGTGTTGACTTAAAAAGTGTCTGGGGAACGAAAAATTGGCAAATGCGAGGCAGGGACACTTTATTTAGGGCGTGTATTATTCCTGTCCAAATGATTTTCCTCAATGACACTGTGCAACAGACTAGCTGTTTGGGCTTAGCAACGATTGGTAATTTGAATTTGCCCAGTATACCTGTCCCTTCCAAATTGAACAATTGGCAGCGATATGTTAATGCCACGTTTAGTGAGCTTACACACTGGGTCCAGAATGGTACGCTTAACACTTCATTGATACATCTGGGCGGGTGGTTATTATGGCCCATAGACACTAATGGGTGTCATCAGCGTTTTGTCACCTCTTCGCGGGGTTCAGGGCTAGTAGGGCAGACCCTGGCTACATATCACCAGAACATGCTGATATCATTACTACATACAGCGTGGGGAAGCTTTGTCAGCAATGGTTGAAGTCATCCACGCTGGATGCAGTTAAGTCACATCTCACGTTACTGTCTAATGATACTGACTTACAAGATTTTTTGTCAGGACCACGAATGCCGCGGAAGAAGCGTTTTTTATATGAAGTATATAATGAGATTTGGAAGCTTTCACAACAAGAGGCAGCGGCCCGGTTGAGACAAATTGATCTGGAAAATTTGATACAGGCTTTGTCTGTTGTGGATAATGGGATGCATACCCTTTCAGACCGTGTTTATACAATTGACAACATCGTTTCCTCTGCTATAGACATTATTAAATCGGATATGTCTTCTTTATATCATGGGGAGTCAGACGCGGTCCATCATGCAGCTGGGTTGGACTCTACAGACCTTGAAGGCAGGTCGCGTTCCATGGCAGCACATTCGTGCCAAGGAGATATTTATTTCCTTTAATTTGACTCGTCAACAACAGCTGATGGCTAAAAAGGAAGCGACATATGTTATGTTAAATATTGAGAAATTGGAGAAACTGCCTTTTACGGTTTCTGAGATTCCGTCAGCTGAGTGGTTGATTCATGGGGTTATTAATCTGGCTATCTCCACTCTGCAATTTAATTCTTGTTTAAAGCACATTCCGGTGGGTAGATATGAACGGTTGGGAGACAGTTACATACACGAGGTGTGGGAGCTTCCCTTTCTATACAGATGTATTAATGGTTTGAGGGAGGTTTTTCTTTGCGGTAGCGAATGCAAAACTTCTGTCAGCCATTCCATGGTTTGTAAACAGCTGTCCTTGCACGGGGCATGTAATGCCTCGATTGCTAACTTAGCTTGTTATCTGAAGGGAGTTCCAGTTCCAGTTGTGGCATGCGTGCCGGAATAGTTTACGTAGTCGTTAACACATTCCCGCAGCACGTAACAGCCTTGGTGACGTTTCCCCCCACTCAAATTAGGGAGGTAGCGGACATCTGGCCTCATATTGCTACTTCCAAGGTGAATTTTGACAAGTTGAGTCGACTAAAAGCTATATTGTTTCAAAAGCATGTGGCCCTTACATCTGCTAGCGAGACCTACGCACTTCAGGTGGCAAGGTCATCGGCGGAAATACAGTCCCTTTTGAATACTAACTTTCCGAGTCACTTTGGTGAACTCGTGGGACATATATTTATTGCGGCCAGCACTGCTGGAATTGCACATTTTTTTAAAGCAGTTGGTGTTGGTTTTGCTCACACCTTCTCTTCCATATTCGGTTTAATACCTTCGGCTATTCACTCTATTTTCGGAAGCATTTTGGGGGGTTTCCCGATTACTTTGGCTTTATTGGCTAGGGTTTTGCTGTTGCTACTGTTCTTCCGCAATGGCTGTCCCGCCGCGACGAGATCCCATATTGACGCTCCCATCAGCGCAGCTGTGTCGTGAACGCATGATGCAGCATTTTGGAGCAACACTCCTGGGACAATTGGAGTGTGACTGGTCTCTGTCGTTTCGGCCGGTTTTTGATTGTGTGCAACCCGTGTTTCGGTGCCTTTGGTGCTCGTTTGAACATGCACTGGCTCTCTGTCTCTCACTGCAGCGCCCCTCCGTGGTCGATACTGATCTGTTGATGTTCCCGATTAGGGCTCATTCCCAGACTTGTGCGCTACGGTTGCGTTTGCTCCGTGAGGCAGTTTATGAGATTCCCTTCCTGGAGGAAGATGGTATTGTCTCATTCATAGGCCCTGCACGGGGTGCCGCCCTGGTTGGTTCTGGGGCTTTGGAACACACCTGCTCCATGATACTTTTTAGCGTGGATATTCCGATATTGACATATATCGAAATGAAGGAACTCCTGCTTTCCATGGCTTCTATCTGACAATTGGATTTTTTGTGAATAACACAAAAATTGACATTATATTGAATTTGGCCATTCTGTCACATGCTTTCCAAATTTATGACTTTTTTTGTCCTCTGACCTTGTCGAAATGTATATTTTGATGTATTGTTTATATCTAGGGCATACTTTTATATTATTGGAACCACTTGCTACCGACAAGGGGAGGGTGTAGTGTGGTCAGTTTTACATATCCTTTGCGCATTAGCTTCAGGCTTTAGGCCTTTGTGCATTTTGCCCTGGATATATTTTATTCCTTTGCTCGCAGCTTAGAGCCTCTGTGTACTTTGCTCTAAATGCTTTTATTCGGCTTCGTACTGTTATTTTTCAAATAACCAGTTCTACGGTCTTGTTTTATTTTTTATATCACACTGTTTAGCCTACTTCAGCACTGGAGTTCTCCATAACACATTCCTGTTCACTCTGTGCTTCAGTCAAGGATACAGTCTGGTACATTGCCGATAGACGTGGTAGGAGTTTAGTCTTTGGAATTCCTGTGCAGGGACATTTTGTGCCTTGTCCCAATACACGCGAGAGGGAGATTCCGACCAGGGAACCACAACTAGACACTGACTGCCTCGTTGCAGATGCTGAACCAGATCACAGGCCTTTGCTCAGGTATGAAGGCTGATGTCTCCCCAGGGATTCAGAAAGGCAAGTTAGAAGCTTAACATGCTGTGCTCGAAATAGAACTAGCTAAGAGAGAGAGTAGAAATTGTTAAACACCATGATAGCGTTGTTCTTATGTTTCACTCTCCTCGTGACTATTTCAATCCTACTGTGTTGTATGGTTCTGGTTATTGCGGCTCACGCCTTAATATCTAAAATGCAGTCGTTTTATTAAAACATTATATAAAACTTATACTGCCTTTGTCATTTGTATATGAGATCATATTGTAAATGAGAGAGCTGGCTTGGATCTGAGTGACCACGACTTCCCTGAGAAGTTCCAAAGATGTCATGCGCTCGGCTGCCCAATCATCTCTTACCCGTGGGAGAAATGAGGCACTGCTAGTTAGCCGGAGCAAAAGCGGGTTTAGGGTGACAGAGGTCCTTCCAGGTGGGTCAGACTCAGTCCCCCACACCGTGAACAATTCTGTTGCCTAGAAATCCTGTAGTCTCATTTAGGATAATGAGAGCCCATGCGACACTGTTACATACCCGAGCAAAGTTTCAAGACTCTTGCCATCTAGGTTTTTAGATGACGATGAGGGCTCAGATCAAGATACAATGTTTGGAGTAGCTAGAAGTCCTTCGCAGCTACACGTGAAATGCCAGAAGTACTCGGACGACGATTTGTATTATGGCCAACAGTACTCCGACCCAGTTCCACAACAGCAGGGAACAGTATCTCTGCCCTCCGGTCTGGTGTCCGAACTCCAGGCTATGCTGGCCGGCTACAGAGAACGCTTCTACCCTCAACCGAGGAAAGATCCCACGCCAGCAGTTTCTGCTCCAGCTACTCCGGCACCTCTGCCAGCTTTTCCTACGATGCCACAAGTTCCTCTTCAGGCTCCGCAGAGTCCTCAGGTCCAGGCCTCTTCTGATGAAGCGGCAGAGGAAGGAGAGGTGGAGAAGTGTGGCACAATGGTTAGAGCGGCAGACCCTGATGCAGAGATCTGGCCCGGGACCAGGGTTCAATTCCCGCTTCGGCTGGTCTTGGGCTCCATTCCCTTGGACCAGATAATTCTCGCCTCATGCCTAATCTAATTAATGGGTCCCACTCTGTAACTCTGGGAAATACCTTTCTTAATCTCCACAACGGCCCTGATAGCGCTTGGATGCCTGGCTTCACCCTGGGGGTTGCCCAGGAGTAGACTCACAGGGAAAAGCCAGGAGGGGTTCCACAGTGGTATGCGTACAGCGCCTTGAGACCCTAACGGGTGAGTAGAGCACTACACAAGTGCGAAGTTTACGTTTATCTGACCAGGGCGAATGGGATGAGTATGTGCTCCCGGCACCCCCTTCTCCAGAGCCACTGTCAGTCGAATCTCCTCCTGAGGATATTAGCTCTTTCCATAACCTCTTAGAGAAAGCTGCAATGAGGTTTGAGCTGCAATTGCCATCTACGCAGCAGGACTGTTTTCTGTATGATTTTAAAGAGCCGCACAGAAAATCCGTTAGGGCTATCCCAATCATTGACCATGTCTGGAGTCAAGGGCTAAAAATTATGAAAAACCCGGCGACAGTACCAGCGGTGTTACCAAAGCTGGACAAAAAGTATAAGGCAAGGGTCACCCTAAACCAGACTCTGCGGTTTCCCAGGCTGCCCAGGGACACTCCAAGAAGCCTTCAGCGCCTTTATCAGCCCCTCCTGAAAGGATGGAAGGTGCCTGGACAATATTGGGAAGAGGTTCTCTTTTATGTTGGCAATTGTGGTCCGTGCAGCAAATTCATTGGCACTACTGGGCAGATACGACAGGCAGCTGTGGTCTGACATCTCCCACTCTTTAGAGGACCTTTCGGATACCAACAAGTCGGACGCAAACAAGATCATTACGGAGGGTCAGCGAACATCTGCAGAAGTGATTGACTGCGCACTGGAGATTGCGGCCACGAGATTTAGGCTTCTGGCTGGTTCCGCCATCTTAAGGCGCCAGGGATGGCTCAAAGCCACTAATTTCAGGCCGGATGTTCAAACAAAGATCCTGGATCTCTCGTACGATGGCTAAAACCTGTTCGGCAAGCATGTCGACGATGCCCTTCAGGCGATCAAGTCTGATACTGATACTGCCAGGTCGTTGGGTTCCCTGCAGTACAAGCGTACTCCCTTTCGAGGAGCCAGGGGTAGAGGCCACTCCTCTTTTTGAGCTGGCTACCAGTCCTTTCGCTATCCACCCTACTCTTCCCAGAATCAGTCATCCACACCCCAGTACCATCCGGCGGCAGCATACAGCAGACCATCTCCTAGAGGAAGATCGGGAAGACAGTCCAAGGATGCCTCGCATAGGCAATGACAGCCTCCAGGGGCTGGCTACCCCTCCCTCCTTGTCTCGTCACCTATGTCGCTGGAATCAGATTACAAGCGACAAGTGGGTTCTGGACATCATAACTCATGGCCATCTACTAGAATTCACTTCCAGGCCTCCCGAAACTCCACCTTCCCGGGAGCGCCAACAACATCTGCATCTTCTCCTCCCAGCGAAAGCGCACATGTTGTCCAAAGGGGCGATAGAGATTGTACCCTCTTCGCCGCAAGGAAGAGGTTTTTACTCTCGATTCTTCCTCATCAGAAAGAAGTCCCATCTGTGGAGACCCATCCTGGATCTGAGGCAGCTCAACAAATATCTCAAAAAACAATCCTTTCGAATGGTAACTTTGAAGGATGTACTACAGCTTCTCAACAGAGGCGACCTCATGGCTTCCCTAGATCTTCAGGATGCATATGTCCACGTTCCCATTCACCCAAGCACAGGAAATTTCTGAGATTCATGGTAGCCGGCCAGCACTTTCAGTTCAGAGTGCTACCCTTCGGGCTCAAATTTGCCCCCCGGATTTTCACAAAGTGCTTAGCCCCAGTGGCTGCATATGAAACGTTTCAAGCACCAGGTATTCCCATATCTGGACGATTGGTTACTAAAGGCTCTGAATATCTATGCTCTAAGTCACTCCCTCAAGACCACATTACGTCTTTTCCAACAAGTAGGTCTCACTCTCAACAGAGACAAGTCGCAGCTCCAAACTACCAGAAGGATTGTGTTTCTGGGTGCTATATTGGACACAACCCTTATAAAAGCCTTTCCTGCAGAAGAAAGCCAACTCAAGCTTTTGACCTTGGCAAAATCAGTTCGAAGAAAAAAGTCTCTTTCAGTTCAGAGGTTGAAATCATTACTGGGGATGATGTCCTCCTGTATCAATCTAGTTCCACACTGTCGTCTTCGAATGCACCCTCTACAAGAAAAGCTCGACAAACAGTGGAAGCAGGCGCAAGGGTCCTTCGGGGACATCATTCAAGCAATGCCAATGATGGTTCACTCCCTCCAGTGGTGGTCAACAGCTGCAAACATTTCATTTGGTCTGGAGTTCCTGAATCAAATCCCCTCCGTTCACCATCACGACCGATGCTTCGATGGAGGGATGGGGAAGCATTTCTCCAAGATCTGCAAGTCCGTGGCAGATGGCCCAATTCTCATGCAATGCTGCACATCACCCTCCTTGAACTCAGAGCTGTGTACCTTGCACAACAAGCTTTTCTAGCGAGAATCAGAGGTTCGTCAGTGCTGGTCCGGACGGACAATACTACCACCATGCACTACGTAAACAAGCAAGGCGGAACTCAGTCTTGCTTACTCTCCACAGAAACTCAGCTCATCTGGACCTGTGCATTCAGAATTCAGTGCACATACTGGCAGAACATCTCCCGGGAGTCAGCAACACCACAGCAGAGACTCTAAGCAGGCTAAGCACATCTTCACATGAGTGGGACCTGAACCAAACAAAGCTGGATGCAGTCTTCCGCAGGTGGGGGACACCGAACCTGGACCTCTTTGCGACGCCTCTGAACGCAAATGCCGGTTTTATGCAAGCTGGCAACCCCAGCCAGGGTCTTGGGGAAATGCCCTTTCGATAGCATGGTCAGGCATTTATGCTTACGCCTTGCCTCCGATACCCCTTCTTCTTCGGGTCATCAGCAAGGTCAAATCGGAGCCCTGCCAGATAATTTGAATTGCTCCAGCTTGGCCACGTCAACCGTGGTACACGGAGCTTCTGTTGCTATCCTCATGTCCTCCCGTCAAGTTAGCACCCATTCCGGACCTGCTCACCATCAGCCAGGGCCAAGTGAGGCATCCGGATCCCAAGCATCTCAGGTTATGTGCATGGCTCCTGAGTTCAATTAATTCGGCCATCTAAACATTCCCATGAACTGTCAAACAGTTTTAGCCAAAGCTCGCGCAGATAGCACCAATAAGACATATACATTAAAATGGAAGCGGTTTTGTTTATGGTGTTCTGCAAATGGTGTTCATCCGCTTACATCTGCTCCAGAACAGGTTTTAACGTACCTCTCCAACTGGCGAAGTCTGGTCTTGTCCGTGCTCCCATTAAGGTCCACTTAGCTGCTAGCTCCAGATATAGATGACCATCCAAAGGACCGTCTCTCTGGTCTCATCGGCTGATAAAGCGGTTTATGAAGGGCTTATTCCGATCCTTTCCTTCAGCCAAACGACCTCCTCCATCTTGGCAACTGAATACAGTCCTAACTCAGTTGATGAAGGAGCCATTCAAACCTATTCATAAATCAGACATTAAGTATCTTACCTGGAAGGTAGCGCTCCTCTTAGCGTTGACATCAGCTCGCAGAGTAAGCGAGATTCAAGCCTTTACCATCCAAGAGCCTTTCTTGAGGTTTACAGATGACACAGTCATCCTACGGACTAACCCGAAGTTCATCCCAAAGGTGCCAACTGATCTCCACATGAATGAGGCAGTGGTCCTAAGGACTTTCTTTCCACGGCCCCAGGCTGGGGCAGAAAGATTGCTGCATTCTTTGGACGTCAAGCAATGCCTTAAATTTTATTTGCAGCGCACATCCTCAATCAGAAGATCCAGTCAGCTGTTCGTGGCATTTAGTGCGCCCAGGAGAGGGCTTTGTGTTTCTAAACAAACCATCTCCAGATGGATTTCTAGTGCCATAGCCTTTTGACACCAAAAAGCTGGTTGACCGCTGGACAGTAAAGTTCGTGCACATTTCTACACTTGCAGTGTCCACTTCTTGTGCACTGTTCTCTGGAGTGTCCCTTCCAGACATCTGTCATGCAGCCACGTGGAGGACAACGCACGCCTTCACAAAGCACTACTGCCTGGATGCTGAATCGCTCCATGATGCCGCGGTGGGTCAAGCAGTTCTTACACATTTGTACAGATAAGGTGAGCTGTTGGTTTCCCTCCATCCGCTTCAGATTTAATCACATTTTCTGGTTGTTATTTACTTACCTTTCTTGAATATTTATATATTTGTGTTTACAGCATTATTTTATTGCTATACATGTAATTGTCTGACATTATTTATAATGATTGACATAGACAGTATTTTGTGGTACAGAAAATGTGTTACTTACTGCTTGATACTCTATTCAAGCATGTGAATATGTGAAAGTTCCAATACTGGAGTAAGAAATAAGTTACTTACCTGGAACTGTAGTTCTCCAGTTTTGGACACTTTCATAGGTTTTGTTTTTTTATTTTTTTAGCATTTAGCCCTGGTGATGGGGTCCCTGGGGCATCCAAGAGGCTCTGGGACAGTGGGCAGGTAACCCCCTCACTAAATATCTAATTGGGTCACCTACCTGGGCCTTGCACACCCAGGTTGGGGAGGGCTGAGGAGGGATTGAGGGATTCTCCTGTAAATATGCAGCAAACTTTGAAAGAAAATAATTTTTTAGCCCAAATCACGAAAAGCCCTCTTCCTGGACCAAGATCTAGCTTTCTGCTAAATTTGGGTAAACCTGTTCAGCCATTTGGGCTTTAGCTGTGTCTCAATTTCCTATGGAATATTGAACGGGGAAAATGTTTGCCCGACCACCCCCCACCCGTCATTAAAAAATACTTACCTGCGTTGTAAAGGCCTGCATTGTAGAATATTTAAAACAGCCCTCATTGTACTTAACTGTCTTGTAAAGGCATTCTTGTAACGTCCATCGTGGTAAACCCCACATTGTAAACATTGCATACCCAAGTTTGCAGTTGTCATACCAATGACCCTATCGAAGTTGCATGTGGGCTGTCTGACAGTGAAGACTGTTTATAGTTTTTATCGTATACATCACTGGCATGTTGCTAGCACACTCATCGGCTGTCCATGTTGTCATTCCAGATGTGTTTTTCTTAATCCATTCTGTGTGCTCAAGATACCTGTTCAGGAACTTGCCTCAGCATTCCTCTTTACAGGTCCCGCCGCCTGGCCCACACAGAGGATTTGACTACCTTGAGGCCTTCCCTAGCTTAGAAATGTTTAACTTGTGAAAACATACAGTAACCCTTCGATATCTGCTATCTTAAGTTCACAAGAGGCATGATGCCATAGATTTCTTTCTTGCTTTATCTTAGCCCTTCGCTGGTTCATATCAACTGTTATTTATATTCTTTTATTCTTTTATTTGCTTATTTCATTTAGATATTCTCTCTCCTTTACACTGATTGTTTGGGTGTTGGCACCTTCTTCTCACTGCCTGCATAACTGACCTCTACCCCTTTTACCCATCCACTGGTACATAAGAACTTAAGTGCTTAGTTTGTTAACAAATAAAAAAAAAAAAAATACATAAATTAATTTCCTAGTTTTTTCTTAATAAGCAGCGGCAGCTCAGAAAGCCTTTTGACAAGCTAAAAAAAAATCAGTAACCGCTAGAAGTGGTTAAGCAAGCACATTCTTAGTCGGAGGCGAACCAGGGGGTCTGGCTGGGCTCTCAGACTAGGAGCTGAGTCATAAAAAGATTTTGCATAAATGACACGTTCAGAATACAAAAAGAGGTCATATCTTGGATGCTTATGTTTCACTTTAGTGCTTGGCAGCACATTACTGTATTCATATTGAAAGTGATAATTCCAAGTATAAATCTAAAAACAATTCCCCAGCACTGACAACTGCAGGAAGGGTTCAGAGGCATGGACAAGGTGTCACTGATTAAAGCCCCTGTCTATAAGATACGGGGATGTCCTTGCAAACAGAAGAGCTGAGGTCCTTTGTGGAAGCACTTAGGTATAGTGCTTCCAGAGTTTGAGCTGCTATGTTTCTAATGTTGTATCTTCCACTTTTTACTAATACCACCTGCAACACACTGTGCCGTTTCAAGGCACGCCAAAAATTGTTAGCTCACCCAAAATCTATCTTTTCTTAGATATCGATGTGAACAGTGTCCCAGTATTTGTCGCACCCCAGTTGTCATAATTATTTTGTTGCTCAAATATTGACTGAAAGCCTACAAAAAAAATTATTATAAATAAGAAAAGACTTGTTAGCCCAAATGCCCTGATGATTATGCCCTGAGTGAATAGAGAAATTTCAGTAGTTAATTAGCAAAGTAACCAATATTTGTATTGTATGAGGAGCAACATTATTGTATTTTAAACCATACACAACTGAGGCTTTTATAAAGTGCACATACTAAACTGAATCTCTTCATGATGCTTTCAGATATGGCAGTCCATCAAAACAAGGCATTGTGAAATAAAATGATTTGAGCAGGACCGAATAGTGAAAATCATTTGAACCACGGATTCCAGTTTATACATTGTGCAATTCATTCATCAAGGAGAAAGCCTTCTGTCAAAATATGTCACGTACTAAATTAGCACGCTATTTTTTAAGAAACTTTGGCCCTCATTCTAAGTCTGGCGGGGGGCGGACGCCGCCCGCCAGACTTCCCCCCCCTCCAAAATACCGCTCCGCGGTCCAGAGACCACGGAGGGTATTCCAAGTTTTCCCCTGGGCTGGCGGGCGGTCGCCAAAAGGCCGCCCGCCAGCCCAGGGGAAAACAACCTTCCCACGATGAAGCCGGCTCGTAATCGAGCCGGCGGAGTGGGAAGGTGCGACGGGTGCTACTGCACCCGTCGCGTATTTCACTGTCTGCTATGCAGACAGTGAAATACTAGCGGGGCCCTCTTACGGGGGCCCCTGCAGTGCCCATGCCATTGGCATGGGCACTGCAGAGGCCCCCAGGGGCCCCGCGACACCCCCTACCGCCATCCTGTTCCTGGCGGGCGAACCGCCAGGAACAGGATGGCGGTAGGGGGTGTCAGAATCCCCAAGGCGGCGCAGCATGCTGCGCCGCCTTGGAGGATTCGTTTGGGCAGCGGGAAACTGGCGGGAGACCGCCAGTTTTCCCGGTCCGACCGCGGTGTTACCGCCGCGGTCGGAATGCCCAAGGGAGCACCGCCGGCCTGTCGGCGGTGCTCCCGCCCCCGTTGACCCTGTCGGTTCTGTACCGCCAGGGTCATAATGAGGCCCTTAGTTGTCATCTGGTTATTTACTTTAACACAACCTACATATTTTTTTAATGTCAGAAAAATACTTACGCGCAAAGGGAGTAAGGAGACTATTTCATGTTAATATCATTACATTCCCTTGAATTATCAACCAGTGTGGATTTAAAGCCTTGGTGTCTGAATGACAACCATTCCATGGAGTAGCAATACAAGCCATGGCTATCTTCTGAGACTGATATGTATTAAGAGCATTTGAAAAATAAGGGTGGGCAAGCTCTCGTATTAATAATGCACTGTGTGTATATATAGCCAATCTTGTAAAATGTGAAGCAGTATTCTGGCATATGAAACCATATATGAGGAGCATTTTTTATAGAGCACACTTTGAATTTAACTTCTTCGAAGTGCTCTGAGATGGATTGCTCAAGAAAAACGAGACACTGTGAAACGTCTAAGACCTCATAGTTTGTTCAAGGGAGGGGCCTGGGATTTGAGCCCCGATTTCTTTTGTTATGCACTGTCAATTTATGCTTTGGATGGATATCTTCATGTGTCTCACATTTATCAGCACATGGCAGTGTTTTGTATTCAGTTGTATCTTCATGAGCCTCCACATTAATACCCTACGTATGTTAAAAAAGCTCAGTGTTAAGGTAAGAGAAGGCCTTGCAATTTATTTCCTTAGTATCTCTCGCTTCCCCTTTCTTCACAAAAACAGAACATTTTCAGAAGGTGTTCAACATGTGAATGACGGCAAATAAAAAAATTACTAAAACAAAGTAACCCACAGAGAATTTTCATGGGTCACAGCTCACCAGACGTGGGAAGTACAACTTGCTGTGGAAAGAAATTCATGTACATACTCTACAGTGAATACCCTGAAGCAAGAGCATGTCACCAGGTATAACCATGTGCATAGCACTTGCCAGCCACCTGTGTGCATATGGGAGCTCTGTGAGGATTGCCATGGTACAGCCTACAAGTTTCTAGGCCCAGTACGTCACCCTTTACAGGATTACTTTTTGCATTCTGGAACTTGTAGTCCTGAATTTAATTGTTCAACAGGGCTCCACATCACAGACTACAAAGAATGAAGTTGGACTGGTTGAGATAATTGAGAACTCTTCTCTGCAGTAGAAGTTGTGCGACATTGTCACAAAGTTTGCATAATTGCCTCCTACATTATTTGGATGGAGTTCTGAGGAGCAGTGGAGAACCAAATTGCTAGTATGATGATCTTAAGTAAGCAGAGTACGAGAATAAAGTTCGGTGGCAGCTCAGTTGTGGTGCAGGCCAAGCATTTCTCTTTAAAGAAAAAGATGTGCCTTCATTGTCCTCTTTGGTGAAGCCCAATGTTTAAGGCTTATGGATACGTGCAGACATGTAAACTGTAAATAGGTAGCAGCTGGCGTATCCCTAGGAGTTCCAGGCGTCAACGGAAGATGTATAAAATGGAGCCAAGCTTGTGGGAACTTAGAGGGCAGTGGCCAAAGTGCCTGGAAAGTAGAACCTGTGAAGGTCCTCTTTCACTTGTCCTTTCTTCATAGCACTTATGTCAGAAGATGCATCCTCAAAGAATGGCTCCGTGATGTAGACCAGTTTTCTGATGATCCTTCAGATGGTATTAACAGTGTGGTTCATGGTAGCCTTGGCATTTGACATGTATCAACATCAAGGACAACGCCAAGGGTGCTGGAGAATTACTGCAATGTTCAGTTTAAGAAACCGGCTTCCACTCCTTCCGGTGTGTAAAATTGCCAATCCAGCTGTAGAGGCATGAGCCACGATCAAAGCTTGTCTTGTTTTTGGCCTGAAAGTTCCAGGGTACCTCAGACTTCTGGCTCAAGCCTTTAGTGGCTAGAGTGCTTATAGGTAAAATATAGTCTTAAGCGTCAAGTTTTCTCCTCCTAAATATCATAAATAATCATAATTTTGTTTGATCTTTAGTCACCATAAGTCAAAAGAATCAGTAAGCAAAATGACTTTGGCAGCTCCCCATGGGAACCTCAAGTCCACATGGTCTTCTATAGCCCTGGTGAAATAAGTTTTCCTTCCCCACCCCTCTAATTGATCATGTAGTGGGGCACAGTGGGCCGGTAATCTAATCCCATACCATGAATGGATGGCAGCAAGAGCACAAATGAAGGAGAGTGCTGAAGGGACTGGCCCTAGATATAATTAGGCATGGGAAGATCTGAGACAGGCAGCACTTCTCTGCAGCTGTGGTTTTGCACTTCCAAAAGTGATAGTAAATAGAAGGACATTTAAAAATCTCTCAAATTATTTATGGTGTAGTATTAGAACACTGGTGCCATACAAAAAAAGTGTCCAGGACTTTGTAAGGTGAACTGTGTCATCTGCTGCCTAGAATGTAAAGTAAAAGGAAATAGGGTGTCAGGTTTTTCCTAACACACAACATTTAAATGACTAATTCAACTGTGCAAACATTTCAAAATATATTTCAGTAGTTGTGAAAGCCCTTTTTATATATTTCTGTGTGATGAAATAATATTTTAATAGGATGAGAACATATCAGAATAGTTTACATGTTGCTGTGCAAAGGATATGTTTTCTGAAACCCAATTTTCTCATATTGTTGTTACACTATATAGTTTTATCAATAAAGCTGCAAGTTAATTGAGAGGTTTTTGGACACGTCTTTGAAAGTTATTGTGTGTAGATGACAATATGTTACCACATCATGGTTTAGTAATATATTTATTAAAATTGAGTGTTTAAACAAACTGAGAAACACTTCTGCCCTGATGGCAATGCTGTTAGTAAACTAAAAGAAGTCCTAGGCTATGTGGGCTAGATTCTTGTGATGCATGCAGAAAGTTCTAGTCAACTTAATCAAACAAAAGAGCTTTTTTTTTGTACTTCAGAAAATGCTGAGCTTTAATATTTGAAGGGTCAATCATTTGTGAGAATTAAGAAAAAGGCGACTCTGTAAACTATCTGTCTAGGATCACACCATTTGAGACCCGTTTACGAGTCAAGTACATTACAGTTAAGCCGAGTAGATTATTTAATTTACTCAACCTGCAGGTCTAGTAACATTTTTATGATTTTTCGAGCCCTGCATAAGCAGTCACTTTGATCATCACACTTCGTGGACACGTAACTATTGTTGGTGAATGGTGAATTGACTTCATAAAAAAAAAATAGTTTCATAATGTTTATCATGTAAGAAAGGGTTTAGAACGTAGTGCATGCTTACTTCGTGCTCATCATGAATAGAATTACCGTTTAACAGCCGATGACAGTTTAAAAAAAAACAAAAAATATTATTCACAAGGTTTTCTTCTTTATCTAATTATATTTCTTACATATCTACTTATTTTATTGTTGCAGTCGATAAAGGATTTGTAAAGCTACAGTCTCTTGACATTGAGACAGATAAAGGTAAGTTTAAAACCTCTCTAGAGCAATATGAAATTATAATTCTGTTAAGAAAAAACCATTGAGTTAATAATTGTGACCTGATGTATCTAAGACAATTGTTGTAATTGTATTTCTACTTGAAATTAGCACATTGTCTTTCCAAGAGACAGTTAATAGCCAGCTTTATGTGGTGTAGTACATGATGCAACGCAATCTGTTGTCTATTAAGTCACTATGCTATACCTCCCCCTTCTAGGGTAGTTCTGCAGTATTCTGACTTTTGATGCCATATACTAAACATCCAATTGAATCTTTCTCTTCACAATTATGCTTTATTTTCATGTCTGACGACCATCTAATTGTTTTTCTTGGCTGTGTTGAATAATTGTAAAGAATAGGAACATTTTATTTGGAGATTTAGCTTTTCCATAGATTTACTTAATTTGAATATTCCGCTTTCAGGCTGGCAATTTAAGGTGAATTCTACAAGGCATTTTTAATTGAAATGCATTTAGTAGCCTATCCACCTTATTCATGCCTTTTCTCCTGTAGAGTAGGAGGCAGACAGGCCTATAAAAATATAGAGAGAGTAATAAAATAAGAAACAAGTCATTTTATAATTTTGCCTTATTGACCAATAGAGGTCAAATAAAAATATATTGCAAGAAAAGTATTTTGCATAGCAATACATTGGAAATTAATTGATCTAGCTCCTACAAGACAGACTTAAAGAAACTCATCTGCCTCTTGTAGAATTAAGGTGGTCTGTACATCCGACAGAACTGTCGGCTCAGAAGATGTCATCCTGTATCACACGATATCGACACACTTCACACAATTACAGAGGGAAGTGCCAATATTATATGGTGAGCTGCAAATGACTACACAAAATAGGGTGCACTTCAGAAATAAAGTATGGATTTTGAAGCCTCCCTTAGATAGGAGAAGCAGCTTCAGAAAACATCTTTGTTTGGAAGGGGCAGGCATAAAACCCCACAATCCTCATAAGATTGTGACCTGTCCATTGTCCCTTGTGGCAGTGAAGATCTCAAATATCCAACTCTTTCTCAAATGGTGAGAATGTTTCTGAAGTTGGTAAGTCTGATCCCATCACAAATTGGACCAGTTCCTAATCAATCAGTGATTTGGTAAATTCATTTTATTTGAACATGTTCAGTATATGTTGACTTCAACAGTTATGTATTATATCTGCACTAATCACTTTGTTAAAACATCATTAATTTCCCCTCGTATATAAACAATTATGGTTCTGTACAGAAAAATTATTTTTGCTTGAAAATGTAAATATCTTCAAACTAGTTGTATATAGTTTCACAGCCTCAAGCCTAAACTGTGATTACCTGCATGAACATATCAGCACAAAGAAGTAATGAATTCAAAAACATAACTACTGCTAACCCATGGCTTCTTTTCATTCATCCTTCTCAGTCATTCCTCCCATATAGAGTGTGTGTATGACAGAGCTGCAATCATGACTCTGTTGGTTCCATCTCACTACTTATTGAGAAACACCTCCCACCACTGCACTCCCCACCGGCCTCCTTCATGGCATTTTTATTTGAATATCTAATACGTTTGGCACTGTTTGAGTCTTCACAAAACAATCCTAAGGTTTGAATCATACACATTGACTGGCTCCAAGTGGTTAAATCTTTATATTAATTTTGAGGAAACAGTGTTAAATGTACAGCAAGAATCGCTGGACAGGTTTTCATGAGCAAAAAAGGAAGATGCTGTGACGTGTGGCCTGCGTGGTGGATTTGTCAAGTCTGTGGTTGTCAGAAATTGAAAACTAAATGCTTCTCTCTGGAAATAGGAAAATGTCCATAAATGCTGATTACTTGATTGGCTGACCACCACTGAAACATGTTGTTGCAAATGCACTTACAAGATGCGAAGCATCAAAGACTGTAGCCTTGAAAAAGGTTTCTGGGCACACCTTTTGGGGTAATGGACACGTACCCACACCCATGGTAGTATGTGCGATATGGCAAAGGGCAGATACTCCCACACACCCCCAAACTTTCTTTTTTAAGTCCACACTTTTTCTGATGCAATTTATGGTTTCCCCTCCTTGGATATGTAAATCTGGATACTTGCCTTTAAAATGTGAAGCTGTTTTGGTGGAACAGGCAGGAGCACAGGACTTGGTCGTACACCAAATCTTCTGCTTAGATTACACGTCACATGGCCTAAGTTTGGGTGGGATAGGGCCGGGTGTGGGCTACTTAAAACAAACAGGTAAGGTGAATTGTCCATTGATTACCTTTACTGAGAATAAATCAATTGTGCTTATAAGAACCTCAATGTAAGGACTTTATCTGGAGTGCCAGAGCAGTCCGTTCTTATGAGAGCTTATTTAGCATGAATTGTAACAGATGTTGTTTATCATTGGGGTATTGAATGACCATGTATACCTACTTAGCAGTTTGACTCTTCCAGGTTAATGGGGTCTAGAAGTGAAAGGTTCGCCTTAAATTTCACACAATAGTAATGGTCAATCATGTCAATGTTCGGTCTGATCCTTTTTTTAAAAAGAGAACTTCAGTATGCTAGAAAACCCCAAATGCTATTGCAGCCTCCAGGTGTTAGGAATCCAGTTCACCATGCTTCCTAGGGCAGATATTACTTTGTGGAAATTGTTCCAGATGCCCAGGATTTTACAGTACTACTAAAGACAAAATTGACTACTTTAATTTGAGATACACTTCAAAGGATACATTTACGGTTTGGGGATTTCATCAGCAGTGACTTGTGATGAGGTTTCACTCTTTGCCTGGGAATGTTTTGGTGCACCAGATATAAAAACGCAAATCTGACCCAGGCAGCCCTCTACTAAAGGAATAAAATGCCCACCCTTCTCTTTGGGAACAAAATAACCAACTTTGGGTGCCTTAGTATTATCTGGTGTAGGTGAATCACCCAATGTCAGTTCACTAGGGCTTGGGCACTGTCACTGGAGTCTGTGATTCGAGTAGCCACTGGACTCAACTATTTGGAACAGTGAAAGAAAAATGCAGAGAAAGGGTAGAAGTTAACTCTTGATGTCTCTTGGTGCACAGGGAGACATGTATCACGGTCACAACCACATTTTGGGGGTTTCGGGTTACCCACTGGACAGAGTGGCACCCACGTCCGGCAGTGGTGGGCCTTTGATTATTCCATTGTGGGATCAAATGACTGCATCATTGGACTGCTTACGTTAGAGATATAACTCCAGTTTACTCGATTTCAGCAAATCTCCCTAGATTCTTAGTCCAGGGAGTTGGGTTGAGTTTTTCTGAAGAACTCTCTGGCAGATAGAGATACAGTGTACAGTGTATCAGAAAAGAAGCAGGTTCGCCCTACTTTTTGGTTGGAGGGAAAGGGACTTCCCTAGATCGACGTGTTAGGATTAATCGCTCCAGTGAAACTGCCTTGTGCGATCTGGTGTTTCTGAGACAGACCAAATTCTTCAGGTTGTACCACACAGGTCATTCTAATCTGCTAGGTCAGTCATCTTGGTAATGAAATGAAAATGGGTGGAATGCATGAATTAGTCTGAGCAGCTTGTAGTTACTTGGGATCATCTTTCAATCCAGCAATTTTTTGCCCACTGTGTCACTGCAGACCAGCCGTATGTAAATCAGATTGGTTCTGCTTCCCACAGCAACAGTCCAGCCCAGACTGCCAAGCTGTATCTTCTATGGATTGTCACCCAAGCAAACACAGACGGTTTTGGCCATTTTGGGCCTCTTCAGTGAGGTGCAGCTTGGGTCTTGTGCCACAGTAAGCACTGAACTTAGTTCTTAGCTTACTTGTTGCACATAGAACGTCTCACTCTGCTTCCCTAAGGGCTACAATGGCAGTACTGCTACTTTTATTCTCCTGCAAGGGAACTAAGCACTCCACAAAACATGCCTCCATAGCTTGTGGCACCAGAGCATCATGGTTATTGCTATACATTGCAGCACTTTGATGGACATCGCTTTATTCATTGTTCATAGTGCTTCCATTCCTATCCTGCCCTCAAAGCCCAACCACCAAAACTAGTGTCCCCTTCAGATCACCTCCACCTGTCTTATTCTGTCTTCTGACACCTAGAGTTCCCCTTTCCTCCGGCTGGATTCTACTGCAGCGTTTTTCTACTATATTCATTTTTTAAAATTGTTTCAAGCACCTGTCAATCCCTTCTGCACCACCTTTGCCTCAAATTATGTCTATATTTTGAAGTGTAGTTGAAACTAATTGACAATAAAGTGACATATCTATGTGGTCGCCTTGGAAATAGCTTGTGAATGTTAACTGGATGTTCTTCACAGAACATAAATCAAATTATATATTTCAAGGTGTGCCCCTGTTCTGATTCCCTTCAGAGCAGGATACAAGCTATTTAGAGTGTAGGTGTTGGAGGGACTCTCCTCTGTGAGGGATCGTTCTCCCATTTTCACAGTTTGTGGTGTCCAGTGTCGGCGAAAGGTTAGTTAGTTCATGGATGGAAGAGCAGTTCACCTCTGTACCAGAGAAAGTGCTGTACTGTTGGTATACTTCCTGGAATCTAGTAGGCGAATGTGGGTAGAGGAACATCCTGCCTGTTGCTTCAGGGTAGGAATAGAACATTAGGCAGCTGTGGCTGGAAGGGGTCTACCATTCTGAAATAGTCAATAGCTCCATTGGTGTACTCCCTAATGTCTAGTCTAGGAACATATGGGGGCAAACCTCACCGATCAGCCATGGGTACAGGTACCAGGGCGAGAAAGCTGGTTAGGCTGGTGCTTATTCAATTCTCGTGCAAGGGGTGCTCCCCCTCCATATTGGTATACTGTCTGATGTTTAATGGTTAATACCCCTGCCCTTGAGGGCTAGGTGGGGATACCCTACTGTTCCCTACTCCAGAGAGGAGAAAGGCTGTTTGGGTAGTGGGGGAGTCTATCCATCTGCCAGTGGGGCAGAGGTCACTCACACCATTTTGTCCTATTAAGCTCCTGTTGGCCTGGAATACTCTCTGTTCTGAGTGACAGATGAAACCCAAACCCCTTTATTCACTGTAACCTTTCTATAGTTTTATGTTTTATGTATGTCCCTGCTCATCATCCTCCTAATTTATCAGCCTGTCCCTTTAATGTCTATGTCGGGACAGAGGAGTAGTGGGCAGGGCCGTCTTTAGGGCAGTGCAACTGGTGCAGCTACCCCTGGTGCTGAGCTTGGGGTAGGGGTGGTGATGGGGGGAAGCACCCCCTTAACCAATAACTATGCATTTAACCACACCTGCTGAAGAGTTCCATTGGTGTCCAAAAGTTTTCAGACAACAAAAAAATGTCAGGACAACACTGGTGAATAAAGTTTGTGCTGGAAAGAGAGTAGAGATTTGTCTAGCGGGAGTTTTGACTCATCGTAAAGTAATGCAGTGGGTTCAAATGCCTGCTGCAAAGAATGTGTACAATGCAAATAACATAACTGTATTTTTTGTGGATAGCTCTCTGGGTTACATCGTCATAGAGTCTTTTTGGTACTTGCATTTTGTAAGTTACAATCCTAATATAGCACACTGACCCATGAGCTGTCCTCAAAAAGCTGCATTCAAGCTCAAGGTATAGATTCAAACATGTTTATTTTTGCCCACTCTTTAATCCTAATGTTGCTAAAATGGGATCATTTAGGTTGAAATACATTCTTATTAGTAAAAGCAATTCCATCCACTGTGGTAAGTTTTAAATCCTGAATTTTGAGAGACCCAGCGCAGACCTGGCCTCCTGCTACCCACCCCACCACCCTCTAAAAACATCTACCCTCTCCACATTTATCTACCTACCCAAATGCATACATTATAAATAGAAATTGACTGCCTGCAGTCCACCCTACCACCATCTATATTTAAGAGCCTGCCACCCTACAATGTAAAAAAAAAAAAGTATACCAGGCTTGTTGCCACCCACCCTTACCTTTGGCAGCCCTCTCACTCCCTGCTCAAAACCACGCTCTGAGCTCTCACATTGAGGTTGGAGATCTGATGCAGCACAACAGGACATATTTTCCCCTATGATTGCAGTTTTGCATTCAGGCTGGTGATGTGTTCAACTTTTTAGCCTTCTGTGTTTGAGATTATACCCAATTAATTTATTAATCAAGTGGAAATTATGACAAAAGTCTGACCAACATAATGTTACACCTGTCAATCAGTATCTACAACCTAATGTATAGATTGGGTGTACCACATTTTGATACAGATATTGAATGTACACATAACCTGTGATAGAAGAAGAGGCCATTCTTGGATATTGGGCATATTACAGCCACTGTTCAAGGGCTTTCACAAACTGTGGTGGTCATAGATGACATTATTTATTTTGGATTTTTGTAAGCGTGCTTACGTTGCTTTATAGCAACACAGCACTACAATAGCACCAAATTGTACTGCAGCTCAAGACAAGTTTCAGTGGTAGTTAAAAGTCCTACAGGAATAGTGACAGCAATCAAGTAGGAGGAGATATGGGCCTGCACCTTGTACTCTGTCAAACACTTCACTGCAGCGTTCCTCTTCAGGAGCTTTCTGAAGGAAAGGTGGTTAAACAGTCTTATGCTCACTAAAGGCTAGTGGATAGTGCAACAATTTTCAATTTATAGTAGAGCCAGTGGGTTGCTTCTAGGGCCTGTAGTCTCATGTCTGTGGTTTTTGGCACTCATTATATAGTCTGTGCATTCAACTTTAATAGGAGCCTTTAATGTAGGTCCTCATCTTAGCTAGCATTCATATAGTGCCAGATGTCACTAATCTATGTGACACCATAGCAGTTACACTCCCCGAAGCAATGACATGTGGATTGTATGTTTGGTTGAAAGAGTGCAGAAAGTACATGTTGAGATGCTTGAGGCCCTGGCATGATATGGTTGTGTTGTACTTGGCTTGTTTGCTGCAGGTATGCAATGTCAGCATCATAAAGATTTACAGGATGAGCTGGTGTATGTCTCTTGCATCATTTTTCCTATGTATTGTGCTGATGAATAATAGCATGGTGGACATAATACCCAATCGTTTAGCTCCAAGTCTTGGTGGTGAAAGTCCAGCATAGTGAACAGTCTTCAAACATTAGGAAAGTAGTCACTGAATAAGGCTGTGCCTCTTCTGTTTGTCCTACTGTAGGAAGTTGGGGCTTATGCAGAGCTCTAAAGCTTGAAGAGACAGAGTTCTTATTGCTTTCCACAAGGCAAGGGTAATTTACTATGTTCCCTACATGGCAGGGCAAAGTTTGCTTATTTGGGTTAAGGAAGATACCCCTGCCGATGGCAATTTATCGAAGCATGGGGGTAAGAGAGTGTTTAATTTACTGTGGTGGACCCCTGGTCCGATTCCTTTGCGTAGTTTGCTGAGTTATGCATAGTGCATAATCTACTGTGAAAATGGAAGGCATGGGGTAATACCATATTAGGGTTTAAGATGTAAATTATTTAGAAGGTATTATAATACACCTAGGTTAATCTCATTCACATAGACTAGCCACAGGACACTGATGTGGCTTGTAGTTCTGGGGAGAGCCTGAGAAGAGTAAAATCTCTCTTAAGATTTTGAGCTCATTGATAGATTCACCACGGTGTCTATTTTGTGTTCTAACATTTTTGTTCAGATTGAAATTAAGTTGGTTGGATGTGATCCAGTTGCTAACGGTGATTACGCATGACTCAAAAATTGTGCTAAGAGGGGCATTTGAGTCTTTCTAACGTAGCAAGTGTTATTGCACACAAGACACAAATGATTAGGCTTGAACTATTGTGCAGGGGTGTATGGAGGAATTAATCTACTATGGTCTTGGTTTGTGTTGAGAAAGCCTATCCATTCTAAATCTTTGCCAAGCAATACCCACATTTTGGTATTCACTCAATAGTTCCAGGTGTTGACGTTTGTCTAAAGCTCCAGAGTAGCCTAACAAATTAATTGCAGATGTACTTTTATAGTTGAAAGCAGAGTAGATATGGGTCTTCTGCCAAAATAGAACCAGCCTCTTCATCGTTAAATGTGTTCTTTTCAATAAATTCCACCCTCTTGCTGTAGGTCAATTTTTATCATTTTATGCATAAAACTTTAGTTTGCTATTGGCTTTTAATTCTCATGGTTTTCAGCATCAAGGCATGGTTGCTTTATGAGTGGCTTAAAATGTGACTGAAGTTAATTTGCTGTGAGAAGTACTAAAGGAAACATGTTCGATAACATGTGTGGCTGTAGATACATATGCTTGCATACTCCTGTCGTCTAGCGTTGGGTCCAGAGTAGTACAAGTTGCTTTTCTTTGAAGAAGTGTTTCAAGTCATGGAATCGAGTAACTCCTCCTCTCAGTGATAGTGCACATGGACATCGACTCCTTTGTTAGATTGTCAGATTGTTTTCTCTCCGCTGGAAGGTCTTCAACTCCCTCCGGTTCAAAATCTTTCTTCTATCTTACCCTCTTTTGACAGTATTGTCTTCTAAATGTGCTTCTTCCACCCTAGCATTTTTCTTGAATTGTCCGTCCAGGCACCAACCGTGCACCCTTCGGGATGTGTACGTCCGACTCGGGCCTATTTCCATGTGGCACTGACAGACACAGGGAACAGACTACATTCCGTTTCTGACCTAAGTGCCTCGCAAAATTTCCACACAGTTTAACATCTGGTGTGTAATCTCTGCCTCTCTCCTGATCATCAAGAGGTGCCTGTGATGCATGCAAATCGTTGCGATCGAAGAGACAGCTTCGGAACCGAAGAGCACATTGATTGGAAATGGCACACAGGGCTCCGGACGACACTTCGGACATCTTAGGAGAGGAATTTGCCCAGGAGGAACCCAAACAGGAGACTCTTTTCATCCACTACTCTTTTGATTCCAACGTTCAAACAGACATTGAGAGACATAAAATAACATTGGCACAACCTGTGAGTAAAGCGGCCCCTTCTGTCCACCCCAAAACCCTTAATAGGTTCTTGCTTGAGGTCACCGGTCTGCCACTGTCCACCAGGTCATGGTCGGAATTGGAAGTATACTTTGGCTGCCCCGCTTTCTGACTCTGCACTGACAACAGCTGCCAAGACCAAGTCATCGGCTTCGGCTTCGACCTCCATCTCATTGGACCAAGAGATTGTCTCCTTCTCGATTTGAGCTTCAGCTCTGAGCCAAGCACTTTCAGCCTCCACTTTGGTGCTGAGCAAGTTGCACCTACCAAAATCTTTGGTGCCGAAAGACACGGAACCAAAATCATCATAACAGAAGGACTCAAGCCAGTCTTTTCATACTCCTTCTCCTGTGGAGCCCATATCGGAGATTATGAACCCTCATCGGCACCGACTCCAAATCCTTCTTGGGTTTTCATGTGTCTAAACGTATACAACATATAAATAAATAAGACTGGTATAAAGAAAGTAGTCAAAGTATTCATGTTTAAAACAACCAAATAGATTTAGACAAGTTGCCCTCCGCTGTAGAGGCTCTTGCTTTTTAGCCTCCACCTTGTCTTCACGTACAGATTTCTTTCTCTTTATTCTCTGATGAGCTTGGTAACTCTCCACGTATGTTCTCTAACCGCTGTACCTGCAGGACATAAACACAACAATGCACCCCCAACTCGTACAACTACCATGCAATGCCCATTGGGGACTCATTACTTGCAGCCTTTTCTTTTATTTTCTTTTTTAAAATTAGTTTTTGTATTTTGTCGATAGTGGGGACCAATGACCATTATGCTTTCCATGTCTGAGTTGTGGTACATATGTTAGTTGTTGTACAAAGCATAACTTGCCATTGTTTAGTCCAGCTCCTCCACTTTACGGTGACCTGTTCAGTTGGTGCACATCTGACTTCCGGTTACATCACCTCCTTGCAGCACAAGTTTGTGAATGCAGTTCCATGCAAGATGCCTTCAAGTCAGTCAAAGTATATGTGCGATGCTTATTTCTAAATGTATAGAGCCTCGAATCACACTATATAACACATGTTCTCTACCGAAGGGGCTGTTTCCTAGATCTAACTCTGTTCACCAGCGACCATCTCTCCTTGGTTGAATTGCCATGCAAGTGAATTGCACTGTTTTACTAATTTAATTGTGCAGTTATGATTACATGTACAGTAATTTATCATGACGTTAATTGTATTTTGTTTTGTTTTTGACTTCTTGGCAGTACGATGTGTTGATTTTCCACACACTGGACCCTGTCGCGCCAGTTTCACTCGTTGGTACTACGACCCATTTAAACAGAAATGCTTCATCTTTACATATGGAGGCTGCAGTGGCAATACTAATAACTTTGTAAAGGAGGAGGAGTGTCTTGCAACATGCAACGGGGTCTCAAGTAAGCATATGCATGTAATCAGACTTAAAATGTTTACCGTTGCTTCCACTACATTGTTGCCTTTTTTTCTAGAGGCAGGTCACAAGTAAAGCGCATTTCATAACACTGAATGTAGTGAGCAGTTACAGGTTGCACTTTTCTCTGTATGAAGTGAGTTCCAAGCCCTTATGGTTCAAGCTGCACCTCATAAGTGAGGGATCTTTAGGGCCAAAGTATCTTAGCTAGCAACTGTTATCATTTCAATGGGATTAATTAACAGAGAGAAATTTAAAAAGCATGGGTGGAATGCATGAATTATTCTCAACCTATTGTAATTCTGTTCATTCCATCCAATCATGTTGCTGCTGACTGTGCCACTACACACAGAGAGCAACTGTTTACAAATCAGCATTGGTCATGCTACATAGGAGCAGTCCAGTCAGTACTGCTTACCCTCGTCCCCTCTGAATGGGAGGGCAAGCAACACTAGACAGGCTGCAGCCCTTCAGAGCCTCATGAGTGAGATGCACCTAGAATCTGAAGGCACAGTGAGCTACAGGGCCCTTATCCGGGCATATCCATTGCACTTAGGACATCACACAGAGAGGAGTAAAATCACGTGATGAGTGAAATCTTTGAAACCATCTCAGCCTCTAATAGTTATTGTGGTCTGCATTAAATTGCCTTGATCCTCCACCAGTTGGAAAGCTCAAGCCGTAACTGATAGACCATGTCACTTCTGAATGAAATAAAGCAACCTCTGACGAGTTTCATCCTTGGTGAGTGTCTTCCTTGAGATGCGGCCTTAGCACAGTGAGTTTGGGACCCATATCTGGGCATACCTGTTGCATTTGGAGTGTCACACTTTGAAAAACAGAAAGGTAAAGGGTAGAAGATAGACGAAAAACATGGTGAGTAACAAGGCGCTGAGGCCCTGTTCACATTTCCATGACTGAGTCACTTTCCTAATTTGGGACAAACTGTGGGTCAGTGCAGGGCTGACCAGCTTTCTCTTGCCTTTAAACCTTTATTTGGTAATTGAGAATATGCATCTGGCTTGCACAAAGGGTGGTATGTGAGCTAGAAAAAGCATAGCTCACTAACATTGGGAATGTTATGTTTAAAGGTGAAGTTGGATTTTGGCATAACAGAATATGCAAAATTAAAATATATCCCAAATAGACACTGGGTCCACTGAACATACAAGTCGCTACGAGTAACCACAGGAAGTCAGACTCGGCTCACATTTACCTCATTTACAATATATAATCAACAAGTCAGAAACCAAATAAGTTGTAGTTTCAAATAGCCTGGGAGGAAGAGCTGGGTATAGCAATGGACGAAGATCCATAGAGTAAAATAGTGATGAGAGCCCTTAACCTTTGCTCCGCATACCCATGGGAAAGAACATTAAAATAAGGGTTCATTAGTGAAGGCACGTAACACCAGCTAAAATACATGGCAAACATAGAATAACAGGTGTTGGAGGCATGGGTTGGTAAGAAAAGTATTTTGCACATACTGTTGACGATGTCCTGTCCTGAGAGGTTTCTGGCACATGATAATGGAAGAATTGCATCATGTCCTGGGTACGTTTTGATCCTCCGTGTGTCCTGCTGGTAAACTGATAATTCGCAAGTTGTGGGGAACCAGCAGATGCCCCTCAGCCATGAACTGACAACAAAGGCTCTGGTAGCTGTCAGGCTGATGCTTGTATGGAGTGAGGAAGGGCAGAATGGTGACGCACCGAGCATGAAGGCTTGAACTGAACATATGTATGAAGGTTTGGGTGTGACAGGCTTTTTATGTTGAATTGCCTATATTTGTCTAAAATTGAAAAATAAGTTTTGAAACTTAAATGCTGATATGGTACATCCTGAAGTGAGAGTTTGAAACAGCTCAGTAACAGTGAGATGAGGCCAGACGCTGACGTCCTCTTTTAGAGAGTCCACCTGGTCAGGGTCCCTGCTTAATTGGAAACTAGTGGTGAAAGTCCACCACCAGAAGAGGTGCTTGCATGTTAGAACCAGCCTTCCAAAAACATTGTTACTGCCTGAGCCTGCATAAAGGCACCAAAGCAGCTGTATTGTAAAGTCTAGATATCAAGTGAAGGGTGGAGATGGAAATGGGGTAGCAAAGGTGCTCCAGTCTTTAGCAGGTATGTGTAAAGGAGTAAGTTGATCCTCATGAGTGAAATATATTGATTCCTCCATTGTAGAGGGGCTTAGGTATTCATGTTGAGTTTCCCAGTTAGAACCAATTTGGTGTTGGAGAGGCATGGGGCAAGCAGGTAGAACTGTGCCTCAATTGCGGAGGTTGGGGCTATTTATCACTGGGGTCCGTCACGCTGTGAACTGGGCCAGGTACACACCTACAGTGCCTGTCAGGGTGTAGGGAGGATGAGCAGCTAAATGCATCTGTGGGAGGTACTGTGGGGTGTGGGGGTGGAAGAGGCTCTGAAACTAAGCAGTCAAAACAGTAGGTGCAAAGAGTGAATGCCCAGCCTCTTTAAGGAAAGAAAATTACTTTAGTCACATCAAAATGTATTATGTTGAATAGGGAAAAGGTGGTGCTATTGAGATGGACCCTGTGAGATCTTCAAGGTTCACTACACAGTAAATGTCTTAAATCAATCGAAATTGCAGGCTCAGAATGAGGAGGTGGATCAGTCTTCTTGTATTCTCTAACGCATAGGTCTGTCTGTAATTTTGTCTATGCAGTACATTTGTGTGGGCTGCAGTTATCTTTAAAAGTTACACCAAAATCTGTTTAGCCAACTTTAAAGTTTGTGACTGATGCTGACTGATGTTGATTTCAAGTGCAGCTGTGCAGCTTTTATTTGTTATTGGGCGAGCATGCATGCTCGCTGTCACCGGAGCATATTCATTTGCTCCCTGCAGCCCTCCACCCTGTTCCTTCTCTCTGTAAGGTCACTGAAGACTGCAGCAGCTCGGCGATGACAATCTTGACCGGTAATTCCAGCTCTGAGGATTCTATCCTTTGGTCCATGGCTTTCTGAGTGCTGTGAACGAGTTAGCACTGCTCCTCTGTGATGGCCACTGTGATGGATTATCAGAAATATGAGCTTGGTCTTAAGTCAGGCAAGCAAGCCAAGGTTACCACAAGTTAGTTCTGGGCACATGTCTTTGGCGGTCTGCTTCTCCTGGGTTGCTCCTCTCCTCAGGCTGTGGGTTTCTCCTTAGGTAGATAGCTATGGGGCTGTGTGCTCTCTTTTTTCCTCTTAGGAAATAGAAATCCTCTCCGGATTTCAGACATGCACACAGCTTCTTCAGCAAGATGTGTAGGCTTCTAGTGATGTCCCCTCACCTCCAGGAGACTCGCTGTCAGGCACCAGCCTTGGATTACAGTAGCTCTTCAAGTACTCTGTGAGTTTCCCCCATCGTTGGTTAGTGAAGCGGCTTGGAACGGTAACCAAGTGGAAAAGTTTAGGTTCCACCTTTGTAACCGATTGGCCGATAAGGGAAGTGCACCCACTGTCAGCAGGTGGAACTGGTGAGGAGCAGTCCCTTTAATACCTTAAGCTTCTTTAATCATGATAGACAGATACGTTGTGTAAGATGATGACTCGCAGTACATAGTGATGTTTTTGGTTTCAGGCAGTAGTATTAATAAAACAAATGCAATAAGTGTGATGCTGTATCCCTATTGTCATCAGCCTTCCTGGACAGACTACTTAAGGGCTTCCAAAAGGCCCATTGAATTACACAGTCTACCAGTGCACTAAACTACAACCCAACAGAAGCACAAGCCTGGAGTGCAGTCCTTCTACTGTCTTTCTTGATTGTGCACAGTCTAGCTTCTTTATCCTTCACCTACTGACTTTCTTATTGGCTATATGCTTACTGATAAAAAATGCAAATAAAAAATGCAAATAAAAAACATAATAAAAATACCTAAACTCTGGCCCGGTATCTTGGGGATTGTTTGGATGTGCTTAAGGCTAATAGTATCCAGGAGCATGCTGTAACCGATATTCAAGGCACTGAAGGATAGGGACTGACAAAGCTGGTATTGCCTGTAGGTAAGGCCATACCATCCTCCCTTACCTGGATGGAGGTATAGCAAACAGATTGTGTAAAACCCCTGATGTCTCCAGTACCTCCGTTATGCACTTTCTCACTGCGCTTCTGCTCACCAATATGGTGTAACCTTAGCAAGTATGTTTTTTTACATTGTTCAGCCACCTGCATTTTCAGATTGTTTCTATGTCAGTACGTTTTTTGAGAATGGTGTAACTTAATCTGCTATGTTTCGAGATCTTCAGCTGCCTCCCTCCTCAGACCACCCTCAACTGAGTACTGATTTTGTATTGATTCAAGAGGAAAGTAATCTGGAGAGAGAAGTGTCCATCAGAAGGAAAAGTTTTGCAGATCAGAAGGAAAAGTTACTTTCCTGCAGTAACCACCTTTCTGATGACGCTCTACTATCTGATTCTTTACTGACCCATCCACCTCCCTGTTCTGGATAGTAGTTCAAAACTGTTATTGATTGGATATCTTTTTGTTCTACGCACTGCATTCCCTTCAGGTTGGTCAGCTCCAGCTGGTACCATATATCATTCTGTGATGTCACATCATGTGATGCACCAAAGTCACATCTGAACCATGGCACCTCCTGCTGGTCCAGGAAAGCTATTGCAATTTTTCTAGATCGCGTCTAGAATCTAGAGGTGATTCAGAAGATGACGAATGAGCAAGAAGAAAGTATCCATAAGAAATGTGCTTACTGACGCTAAGTTAATTTTTTTGTTTGTTTTTTAACATTACAAGTTCACCGCAATAGTTATGTTTCTGCACTAGCTTGGTGTTCCTTCACTTCAGTGCTGCCAAAACAGTTTAAATATTGTTCAGGTGCAGTCTCATAATAAAATGGTACATAGTTGCTTCACAGAGCTATTTATTACACACACGAAGAGCAGGTCTAAGAGCCCCATCCCTCAAGTAATACCTGCCCCAGTCCCTCTGAATCCCCATGGTACCCTCGCAGACATGCAGGAAAGCGCGACAGCAAGTTAAAGCCAGAGGCAGATACTTTTTTTCTTTTGGGAACCAAGCACATTAAATATAAATTCATTAAATATTTTTCTAGCGTGCATCCACTTTCTGCCAGTGAGTAAGGTTGCGAATGGGCCCCAAAGCTTTGTTGTCATTTTAAGTCTAGGCAGTGATAGCTTTACGGCATGAAAGACACAAGGATCGGTAGATTAATATGCACAACTTCAGTCACATGGTCGAACCCCTGCAAGTCTACTCATTGTCATCTCACACTGTTTAATAAAATTTGTATTTTTGTAATTGTGCAAAATCAACATCTGTTCACTATGCAATGCAACTATAAGGTTGGAATAGCACATGAAGTTATTAGCTGTGCCTACACAAAAGAAGTTGACTTTAGTACATGACAGTGCGTTCTGTTGCGTGTTCATTGATAGTGTCTGGGCAAGATATCTTGCTGCAAGCTGCAGTTATCCGTGTATCTAGTGTAGGAGTCTTTCACACTCCGCCTGTATTCCTTAATATTGTGCGTGCTTTGTTCAGATGAAAGTACTTGCTGCTGTTGAGGTGGATCCGAAGAAGCTGTTATCCCCAAGCTTTTTGTAAAACAGAGAGCTGGCTGCAGACAGCCAGCAAGAGAACTGCAGCTAATTGTTTGGCAGACGATAGCCGAACCTTAGCCACGCAGTGAGGGGGTTGGGTGACTCTAAAACCTGAGCACTCCTCGCTACATCTGTTTGTGGATGGGTAACTGGGTGAAAACTGGAAGCACCTGGTAGCCGCCTTTGAAGACTTATGTCCTATTTGAAGTGCAGATTCCGCCAAACGCCCCTCACCCGTTCCAAAGAACTTCAGTCCTCAGTATGTTGTTAAATGGTGTTGAGCTCAGTGTTTCCTTTGAAAATTGCTCACTGCCCATTACTTTTCTCCAAACAGAAAATGATGTGTTTGGGAGAAGACTTGAACAGTCTGATAAACAAGCATCAGAAGGATCTGGTAAGATGATTTATTTTATGGCTAAACTATATATTTGTAGTTTTCAGCTACAAAGTGCAAGAATGTCTGTTATTGCATTGCAGGTTGATAAGGATTCCCTCTTTGCGTTATACTGTCTTAAATTCTAATACCTCGGTGGAACACAGCTCTTTCTCTGTAAGCACTACGAAAAGATATGAATTAATATTATTGTTATGTAGAATGCACTATCACCCGGGAGGGTATCCAGGCACTAAGCTAGTGTGTTTCTAGCCACACCTAGGGCCTAGTAGGACTACTCAAAGCCAGGTCTTCAGCTTCTTTTGGAATTCAGTAAGTCAGAATGAGGCTCTTACGCGAAGTGGAAGGTTGCTGAACGCTCTAGGAGTGATGTAGGAGAAGGCTCCATCGCCTGATCTGGTTTTTGGTATGTGTGGGATTTGTGCAAATAGGAGTTCAAATGAAAGGAGGTGTCTAAGAGGTTTGTGAAAGCATATGTGATTGCTTAAGGGTGCTGGGAAAGTGTTATGTGGTGTCTTAAAAGTGTGGGTGAGGAGTTTGAATTGTGCACGTTTAGGAATGGGAAGCCAGTGGAGCTCCTTCAGGTGTGGGGTGATGCAAGTGTGCCGTGGGAGGTTGAAACTGATTTGTTCTTTTTGTAGTGCACATACTTAGAAGTACAGACCGGCTTATTGATTAGATCATTAATGCAGTACGTTTTTAACCCTGACACCTTCAAAATTAAGAGCACAGAGTGTGGAACTCTAAATGCTCATTATGAATCTTGATTACAAAAAACTGCTTTATTTCCTCGTTTGTGTTGATTATCTCAATTCTAAGTGATATCATAGAACAGCAAAACCTCAGTAATTTAGACATTTATAGATTAAGATTGTTTGTGTGACACTATTTTGCAATTGTTACATTACAAACTTAAAATGCCTTTTTATTATGTGTATTTCACCAACGGGCCTTCACGGGTCTGAAGTGCTTTTGGGTTTCACCATGTTCCCATTACTTGTATATGCAATCGTAAGTCAATGATGTTTTTAACAGCCTTGATAAACCCTTTGATTATTCCTTTGAGTGAAACGAGTGTCAGCGGAATTGTTACAATTTGAAGCAAAAAAAGCAGATCAAGAGGTAAACCCACACAAATTATGATTCCAGGAGCCACATGATTATTACTCATTCTTCATATTGACTTGGTACAGCGGTCACTCCCAGACGAACATAGGAGCATCTTGTTTAATGAACTTTAAAGCGGTTCAATGTGGGGCACCCACAAATTTCCAGTACCAGAACTTCCCTAAAGCATTTTGCGTCCTCTATTCAGTAAAGGTAAAATCTAGTTTTGGCCAGGTTTAGTTCGTAGCATGAAAGGGTTGCACTCACACCTTAAGATTATGGATCGGACATGAATAGCAGACCTATTGCATTCTGCACACAATGTAACCTTGACGGTTTGTTGCTTAATTTGACTACATTTAATGAGACTGGTCATTTGTATTAGTTTTAGCTGTGGTTCAACCAGTAGAATGAATAAGATGGGATAAGTGACATCTTGCCTACTTCCTGTGCAGAATGAGAAATGGGGGAAGTGAAGGCACTGCCATATATATTCAGTGGGAAGCACTTGATATTTAGTTCTGCTCCCTCATTCTTTTTTCCTTATCTAATTCTCATCCAGACTATCCTTCACTTAATTATTTTTCTATTTTCAGTTGCTTCCTCTTTTTTCTGTGTCCTCCTACTTTCCATCTTCCTCTCACTAGTGTGTAATTTGTAAAAGAATACGTGCTGCGGCCCAAAGCTTGTCTCACAATTCTGGTGCTGCAGAATGTCGGGATTGCAAAATACCACTGCATGCCTTTTTCATTCACTACCATACAGTATGTGCTACTAAATATAGTTCTTGTAGGTTCCTTTTTATTCCTCTTTTCTCCATTTGGCACTGTTTTCTCATCTTTCCTTTCCCCATTCTTCACCCTTTTTTGTCTTCCCCTCTCTTGTTCTGTATCAAAGTTTGATGATGGAGAATGTCCCAGTCCCCACAATTGAGCGCCAGTGAGCCAACACTTGCAAGCCCTTACTCAAATTAATCACTGGTTGGAAACTAGGACAAAGGCAGATAGGGATTGATACATACCGCTGCCGTACCGTTCTCATAGCTGCAGTTAACTTACACCGTCTGAGCTGAACTCTTGGTGTGAACCTAGGTGATCTGGAGCCTGTTGAGTCTTTATCTTTGGTCTATAGGAATTCAATGAGAATAGTTACTAATTAGCTGCGAGCTGCACAGCTTTTATATTATAGACTCTTTGAGGCCATATCTGGACCCAGAAGATGCTATGCTTTCTGTGTTATTCATTGTTTTATCAGCCTTAAGATCTGCTTTCTATTACTAAAAGTGTAGTTTTTGAAAAAAACAGATTAGCTTTGGCTGCAAATTAATTCAATTTCAGCAGAATCCAGAGCTGTTAAGTGGCCCTGTTCAGGGCAAACACCTTGAAACCAGTGTGCCCTGCCATGCCACTAGGTGCACTATTGCTTACTTGCCAACATTGCGACAAAAAATATTTTTTCAGATTTTGAAACTGCTAATTAGCATAATGATGACATCGACTGATAGTGGGTGGCCAGGTCATCATGTACTGAGGACACTACCTCACTCAGCTTCTGTGTGTCAGTCGACATCCGTAGACCGGATCCTTCATTTGGGGAGCTCTTGGAATTGGATTCTGAAGATGAGGGGCAAGGACTCCCTGGGCTTAGACATGGATGATTGAGACCAGGCTGAATCAACTGCAACAGGAAAGCAACAGAGTTGAAGGAATGGCATGGGTTAGGTCCCACAGATGGCCATATTACAAGCAGGTAGTACCTCATCTAAACGAGCAAACTGTGGCAAGGAAGCCCAGGCTCCTGAATATTGAGCATAAGGTTTAGGACCTGTACTTGGTGTAGGAGCTGGTTAGAACAGTGCGTAGCTGCTGCGCCCTTTCGTGCTGATTAGAAATGGAGAACAAAGGCATTGTGAGATTCAGTTTGGAGTGAGTGCCACAGCAGACAGTCCCAGGGGCTGGTATTGCCATGCCTGACCAAGCATTCAACACCAGATGCAGGACTAGGACGGGATTACCAAACATCATTGGTAGTCCCACTTGTGTGTACAGCAAAGAAAAGAAGAAAGCAACTTCTCACCATGGTGCGCCTTGAACTGATCATAGGGGAGCAGCCTGACTATCTCCATGTTGCAATATCCCCATAACCAACCCACTCCTCACACAAAGGATCATCAATTAAAAATAAACAGATATTCAGATAGGAGATACTGCTTAATAGCAGCCTAGCCTTGATAACTGGAGGACTCTAATGCATATTGGTAAAAAATTGACATTAATATGTACAGTAGCTACTCACGAAAACTGTATCAGTTAGGGCCATACCCCTTCCCTTTGGGTATATAGACAAGAAGTAAAAAGTGGGCTGCATTGAGAACAGCATCAAAAGAGAGAATTTGAACACACAGAAGCTCCGTTACTAGACACTGCCCAACAGATGTAACACTCTTAAGTATAAAAGGCTACCTGATCTACAGCCAACACTATTTATTACTGTAGTAAAATCCAAGTCCACCAAAAATGATACTTAATCTTGCCAACCAGACTGTAATAGTACTCCTTCAGAGACCTTGTCCGTGTCCCAAAAGTGACATCAGATTGTTGACTCCAAATGACTTAAACCCAGTGAGTAAGTTTGACTGCATTCTGTTGCCAGGAGACAAGAACTGTGGTGGAGGATAAAATAGGTGCAATAGCAATCAAGGTGAATCTCCTACAAATAGATTTAGAGAAAGTCACAAAGGCAGAAACCAAATAAACCAAAGTGACTGCACAGATGAACTTCCATCAACCAGTTCATGACCTTCAATAAAGATCAATTTTTTTGGAGCACATAACAGAAGACTAGGGGAAATGCCGAAGGCAAGACAATATCCAATCGTAGGATTAGCTGAAAAAACAGAAGACCATTCAAATGAGCTTTCCTTGGAAGAATGGTTCATGAAAGTGCAGGACTCCAAAGTCTTCTCAAAACTTCAAGCAATTGAGAGGGCACACAGGGCCCGAGCACACACTCCTCCTCCTGGGGGTCGACAACAGCACCAAATATAGGAAGAATATGGTGACAAAAGGGACCTTTTATGTTTGAAAATGTTACAATACATATATTACCACACTACAGCACCGCAGTACAAAATGCCCAGAATAACTTCCTTTAAACCCAAAGAAGACTTTGAGGCCTAAGGATCAAGTATGCACAGCATTGCCCAATGAAACTGATAATAATAGAAGGTGAGAAAGTCCACCTTTTCACAGACACGCTAGCAGCAAATAAGAGGATAGATACCTTTGTCAGCAACCAAGAAAGGAAAGGTGTTTGCAGAAAACAATGAGCTATAACATTCAAGAAGGAAAATTGTTGCAGGAAATCAAAAAAACTCAAAGCCAATTAAATACCAGCCAGACAGGCAGAAGCATGGAAGCATTGATAAGTGCACAACAAGCGGATCTGGCAGCTTCAGGGGACGCCATGAACGGAGCTGGAGAATTTTCAACAAAAGCTAAGGTAGGAACAGGACTTCCAGAAGACAACACATCAAAAGGTCCCTTAGTCACACCGAGGACAGCATACTCACTGGTCTAGCTCAGGAAGGTAGTCATCCCCAGACATGAAATAGATAAAGTAATCTCACCAGCATCCAATCCTGTCAGATTACTTTTTTTTTAAATAGTCAACTAAAGCTTCAGATCTAGAAGTGATTGCAGCAATGATGACATATTTTAGAGCAGAAGCAAATGTCTGCTAGCCTTGAAATATCCCCCTGTGCTTCCACTCTAATGCAGAGTATTTCAGCCTTAAAAGCTTTGATGTTTCACAGAGTTAAGTCAGGGAAATAATAGTTGTTGTGTATTAAAGTAAAACAAAGCACCTGTGTCTCTGAAACATAAGGGCATAATCATCAGGAAAGAGAGGACAAAAATCCAAAAACAAGTTACTCTGTTACAATAAGCATTGGCAAAGCCGGTGCAGTGTTTACATTTATTTGTATTTTTATTGTAAGCATTTGAAATTAAGAAAAAGGAAAGAATGCTACTGACAAAATGTGGTTACGAAATACTTGCAATAAAAACTTTAAATTTAAAAATAATTTATTAGAAAACTACAGGGGCTTTCTTGCAGGCAGGTGTACTTAGAACAGAGACAGAAAGCATTTTGAGTTTTAATGCAACTTACAGTAGTATAAGGCTCTTACTGGTACAAAGATCAGTACTTTTGGCTTTGAATTACTATAACCTGAAAACGTAGTTTAAACTCAAGAGGATGACGAAAAAAATAAAAGGATAAAGAAAAGAATAAAAATATCAAACTCTGTCTCCCAGACCTACCACAGTGAATGAAGTATCAGGGCTGTTCAATTCAGCTGTAAAATACTATTATGAAAGTGTAGTAATCTGTATCATCATGACATCACAGTAGGTTAGAATGTCATTTGTAGTGTTACCTTTGAACATAGAAGTTAGTTGTAGCTGATAAGTGCCGTTTGTGGAGCACTTCTTAGCAGCTCCTGCTTCTTCTGGTTGGATAATTAAACTTTGTTTTCCAAGACCTGCTGTTTCTGGTGTGTCACTACACACTTCTGAAAGTAGATCTGTCTTGAATAACTTACCTGAGATTGTTGGTCGAACGGAAGGGTAAGATTTGGATGAGTACATGGGGTAGTTAAGAAAATCAAAGTAAGATTCTTTGTCCAGTCTAGTTGTTTTATGACACATATGTTAAAAAACAAGTGGTGATGTCGACACGTAAATCTCTGCTTTAACACATCTTATTGCAGATTATCAATTTTCTAATTTTATTGATCATTTGGTATGAGATCAATTGATTCGCCATTGTGTGAACAAACAAATTCAGCAAAAACTTCTCTCTTTGGGGAATCCATCACTGGAAGAAACTGCTAAGAGTTCTTGAGTTTGCACAAATTTCTATAAGAGTTGGAAGTCAAATATATTGATTCCCTAAATAGCGTATGCTGCTAAAATGTTAAATGTGCGATACAGATAAAAGCATTAAAAGAGGGTCATAGGGTTTCTAAATCGTTGTTCACCTTGGCTAACATGTTTTTGAGGTGTGGGAACCCAACTCATGTTAAATGGGGAAATGGGTGTCTAGCCAAGTTTGTGACTTGCAGGAATTGTTATAAGGTTGGTCACTTTGCAAAAGTATCTCAGCTCAAAGAAAGCAACAGGGGAATGGTTGTTAATGTTGTTACTGAGGTTTCTGAAGAAGACGGAAATGTGTTGCCCAGAATACAGGAAGAACCTCCGGATATGGTACTGGTTGTCAACAGTGGTGAAGTTGTGGCAGGCATGCCTACTGAGTGTGTTGATCCATATACTGAGATGCAGGTTGGGGATAAAAGTTTGATGCTGTAGGTTGATTCAGTGGCCACAATAACTATGATTATCAAGGAATGATTTAATGATGTGTGGCCAGAGAGAGTTAAAGCCTCTTGATCATGCCCCTATTTCCAATGACGGAAGGAGAATAGACTTGTCAGGGTTTTTGAGGATGGGTTGATTTTCAGTGGTAGGAACATTTTTGGAAAGGTTTATGTTGCGATCAAAGGTCTTTGCTTCCTGGAGTGGTTTTATCAGGGTCTTTTCACTTGGTTTTGAGGCTAGGAACCAAAGATCAGGTTTCATTGGTAATGGATGATTACGAAGAGGATATTGTAAAGAAACTTCTGAAAGTTTTTGCTGACAAATTTGGGATTATTAAAGGGTTTCAGCACAGGATTAGAGCTGAAGAGAAAGCTTTCCCCATGATATACTAATTACGCAGTGTGCCGTTCTGTTTGAGATTAGACCTAGAAAAGGAACTTAAGATGTTGTGTTAAAAAATAAAAAAAAAGGAGGGGGGATAATTGAGTCTATTGAATCCTTTCTTTGGTTATCATCATTGATTGTGGCTCGTAAGAGGAATGGTCAGCTCATAGTGTGTTTTAATCTTAGCAGCATGAGTAAGGTGATTTGGGTTGATTTGCACATTTTGCAGCAGATGTCTGAGTTATTGGCCATGATTGGTAGTTCTAAATAGTTTACCAAACTTGATTTAGCTTTGGCATATCATCAGGATGTATTAGAACTGGAGTTTAGGCACTTCAGAGCATTAATTTCGCCTGTGGGTACTTTTCAATATTGCCAAATGCCTGTGGGTACTTTTTAGTATTGCAGGATTTCCATCAGTTTTTCAAAGAATTATGGTCAGCCTATTTAGACATTATGGGTGTTGCAGTCTTCCAGGATGATGTCCTGATCTTTTCATCATTAAGAAAAAACATGACAATATCTGAGATTCGATACTACCTGTTATGAAGGAGGAAGGTATTGTGTTTAAAAAAAATAGAAGTGTGAATTTTCTGTAAAGAGCGAGTGGAATATTTGGGGCATGTAGAATCTGGTGATGGAATCAAACCCAGACCAGGGTTGGTTGACACTACTACTAATGCTCCTGCTCTGAGTGACAAATCTGGTCTTAAGTCATTCCTGGGTTTATATGAGTTTTATGTTCATTTCTTTCCAGATCCTGCCATTCATGCTAAATTAAGACTGATCACAAACCATTGTTGCCAATTTTGAGTGGAGAAAGCTTCAAGGATCAGACACGTAGGATTGCAAGGTTATCTACAAAATATCTCCAGTATCATTTTGAGATTTCTCACATTCAAAGGGTGAAAAACGTGACAGAAGATTTCCTTCGATAGGATCAATTTAGCTTGTTTCTGTTGATGATGAAAGCTGTTTCATTGTGTCAATTGATCGTAAAGAAATTAATGCAATTTCTGGAGCTGAATGGAAGAAAGAAAGTCCTGTGGATGAAGTTATGATGTATGCGGTGAAGTATGTTGCTGAGGGTTGTCCAACAGAAGAGAGTTGAGTATCAACCGTTTTGGAAAGTTAATTCAGAATAATCCCTAGAACATGATGTACTAATGCGGGTTGAGAAACTGGTTCTGCCAGTGGGTTTAAGAACCAAACTCATCTAAACGGCTCATGAGGGGCATTTGGGTTGCACTTCCACTAAATGTCTTCTGAGGCTATCTTTTTGGTGGCCTTCAATGGACAGAGAAGTTGCCTGATTTGTTCTTCAGTGGAGAATAATCTTAAGGTTAATTGGCACCTCTGCAGCCTATTAAATACCCATCACAGGCTTGGGGAAAATTGATATAGATTTGGGTGGGTCATTCAGTACTTGACCTGCACATTTACTGTTCACTTTTGTGATGGTGGATTTTTACTCCAAGTAGCTTGAGGTCAGGTTTATTGCTGAACGTAATTTTAAAGAGTATGGGTTAGTTGAGTGCTTAAATCGATTGATGGTCAATATATGCTATGGGCCGTTTCGAATAAGTGTGTGGTATTCAATGCTGTACTTTAAATTTCTCTTTTTATTGCACCAGTCCGTATTCTACCAGTAAGTTGTCACCATTTGAATTACTCAGAGAACTGAAGCCTGCTACTGAAGTATGTGCCAAGTGAGTGAAGTTTGGTATGTGATAGAAAATGTGGATGAGAAGGTGAGAAATAATGTGGGATGGGCTCAGTCACTCACAAAAGTTCATTTTGATAAGAGGAATATGAAGACTTTTGTTTTCAAGTTTGGGCATGTTATTCGTACCAAGGAAGGTTGTTCTGTTAAGAAAAGTGAGGAGACGTTTGGAGACCTAGTGATTGACAGATTGTGTAGTAGTGTGAGAAGGGTCAACTGGAGATATTGGTGGAATGTGAAAAGAGTGGTGAGATTTTATCTATGAAGCTGGAAATTTAGGGGTAGATGTTCATTTTGGCCCAGGTGATGACACAATTGACCGTGCTGTTTCAGACTCAAATGTTCACCCCAGTACTGTTAGTTCCTGTTCTCAGGAGGTCCCGGGTGAAATGTCTTCCGTGGCGGTTTTGATAGGAGTTTTGTTTTTATAGTTATGGTGTTTTAATGCATTTCTTATGTTGTATTTTCCCCATGTCTTTTATGGGGGTTGTGTTTTTTAATGTTAAAGGAAATGGAATGTAATATGGGTTAATGTATGACATCACGGTTGATTAGTGCGTCATTTGAAATATTACTTTTCAATGTCAAAGTCAGTTATTGGTGACAAGCACCCTGGGCAGAGCTTTTTTTGGCAACTCCTACTTCTTCTGTGGTGGATAAGTAAAAACCAATCTTGAAAAGGTTATGTATATTCATGTCCTTAATTACCGGCAAAAATACTATTCAATTTCTCAACAACGATAGTTAAAAAATAGATATTCCATGCCAATGATACCTTCCCTCTTTACATTGCACGGTTTACTCCATCTTGCAATTTCTGAGGGTATTTTTTTTCAAGATGTTGCATTTCTGTAATTCTTTCTTGCAACGTGGCTCTGGTATAGTGCATACTTTGAACTGAGTCTTGGTAACGTCAGGTTGTAGGTGGGTGTTTAGGAAGGCACATGATTGAGAGATGTGAAATTTCGGCTGAAGGTCTGTCCTCACAGTCGGCCATAAAGGTGTGCAGACTAGGGCACATCCAATCTTGGACTCGCTTTAGGGCTCACAGAACACTACGGTCGCATCTTCGCTATTTGTAGTTGTGAGAAAATGCATGAAGGAAGACTTCAGCTGCCAAAATATGGACAGTGCCAAAGGAAACAAAACTGCAGTGCTTACTGTTGAGCGGAGGCGGGGATGATGAATTGGAAGAGAGATAAGCGCACATGAGCAGGAGAGAGTGAAACGACCTTGCTGAAGACGAACGAATTGATGTGTGGGATATGCAGAGTGACAGGTGCATGCTTCTACAGAAAATTACCTCCAATGAGCTGCATTTATTATTTATAGCGCTTACGCCTAGGCTCGCAAGAGAACAAGCTTCCGAGGATCGTACTATACAGAACACTGATAATAATGCACAATATTATTCAGATATGAAGATTATAAGGAGGTCAGAGGCCGAAGCAGTGGTGCAACGATAAATGATGAAGGCCTGCAGAATGTGATGAGGGTCTCCTGATGCTCCCATATTTCTGCTATCTAGTAGGCTTGGACTGAAACGGGAGCCCTGTGCTGCAGGGGCCAGTGTTACACCCCTGGGCAGAAGTTGAGAATCTCTCACGGAAAGGATACGTTTTCTAGGAAATATGATAAATAGCCAAAGTTGTAGAACAGCTGGTTTTGGGAAAGAATTTCAGCGTTTTGGTGCAGGAAGAGACAAGCTTTGGTAAAGCCAATACGCCTGGCATTGGCATGCTATGGTTAGTTTTTACCTTTTCGTATTAAAACCTAAGATACACATATAAAATGAAGAAAATATGAAGCCACCTAACTGTGGCGGCCAGAGACTTTAAAGAAAAATAAATAATCACAAAAAAATAATAAAGTAACTATTGTATGTAATATTAATGGAGCAGTATGTTTGCTTCTTAGCGAGTAGGTGTAGAGAAAACTGATACGGAAACCCTTTTTAATTTTAATGCACACCACAGAAAAATATGACTTTACGACGTTTCTTACTGTTGTTAAGAAAATATACTATTCAGTTTGAGTTACTGTAACCTGGACCTGAAGAGATAGCTTAAAAAACACAAAGATGGCAAAAAAAAAGGTAAAGAATGGAAACAAAAGTTTGGACGGAGTATTGTATCACCAGCCCTGGCAGTGATGGGTATTTATTTTTCAATCGCGTGTGCCCCTGTGATCAGGTAAACTGTTGTCACTCCTGGTGCAAGAGAACCAGTGACTGAAGATGGCTGAGCCAGGGGTGGCAGCACAATGCACGTGGCAGCTCAACTTACCAGAGGATACATGTGATTGATAATGAAATGGGGCACAAGAAGGTTTAGGTGGAAACCAGACTAATTTGGGAAGCAGAACGATGAGGACGAGAGGGTGAATGGAGCTGATGAAGAGATGAAAGATATATGGGACAAACTCTTGAACGCATTTTTAGACTAAATGTGAAACAATACTGAAAGATTTATATGAAAGTGATCTAGTGTAAAGAAATAAGCTGTAAAGACAAGAAAGGGCTGGGGACAAGGAGAGCTGAATTAAAAGCGGATTTTAGAGGGGCCAATTTGTAAATTGGAACACTAATAAGTAATGAGGAGTAACAAGGAAAGAAAGGATCATTGGGAGTGTAAGGAATTTGGGTACCAACTAAGATTGAATTTGATCTGCTTTATTGTGCTCCAGATGGCAATGTCGGTCGGTAATAGATATGTACTGCGTAGAAGACAGTCAACAAAGGCAATTATTTTTTTTTTGCTGAAGCTTAAGAGGTGAGATTGCAGGAAAGAAATAAGATCTAGGAAGGCTGCAGTTGAGAATCCGTGAAGCTGCAAGATATTTGAGAATTTATCGGTGTAGAAGAGAGTAAGCGCAGATGTTTTTAACAGGAAGACAGAGGTAGTTTTGTGTGATGTTGAAGAAGAAAGGGAGATGAAAAACTGTCTCATCAGCGTTTGTAATTCTATAAAATAGTTATTAATCCATTCTTTGCCGTGTTCAGCCTCCCAATGCTAACGTCCTCCTGCAGTCTTTCTCTGATGAAGTGTCTGGGCTCCTCAATTTTCAGTCTACGTTAGTGTCCAATTTCCTTTCTAAGCTCCTGCCGTGATCAATACATGTTCTTCACAGCATCCATGGCATGAAAATCCACGGCAGGTATCCTGACTTCACTATGGCCCCTTTCCTGTCTCACTGAGGTCACACATGGTCAACTGGCCTTCTCTTCACAGTAGTCCCACCTCCTGGCACACATGGTGTTCACTGACTTGTTGACCACCTGACTTCACTGTGACCCCTTCCTGTCTCACGAGGATCACATATGGCTGACCCACCTTATCTCCATGCTAGTCCCAACTCCTAGCATACAGGGAGTTTGATGGTGGCCCCCTTCCTGGAACCCATGGTTTGTCCACTTCAGTGCACACACAGACAGCGGCCCTAGCTTCACAGTGGCGCCTCTTGGCACACGCAGGTCGGCGAACAGCCCCAGCAAGAGCGGGTGGATGGTCCACACTCTTGAAATGGTCCCAACTGGACCGGGCGGCTTGCACTTTGCTCACCAGGATCTACACATCAGGGTCCCTGCTGGTCCTCACTCCCTCCAGGGGCTGTCCACCAACACAAAGGGTCCGCATTCTGGTAGAAGGCTGGTGCTTCCTGCTCAGGCCAAGTGGTCTTGACCTTCCTGAGTGATGGCCCCTCACTCAGCAGGGAGACTAACAGATGTTCGTCCCTAGGCCTGATCCCAGCAAATGGAAGTCTTGCTGATCTTCTATCCAGTTAAACTTGGCTGTAGAATGGTGCTGTTGAACGTGTGGGACTCGTGCTCTCACTTTTTTTTTCCTCAAATAATATTTATTGATGCTTCAAAATTATTAGCAACAGGATTATGAGGTGAGCAATATGAGCATGGTATGCGATTCATCAATAAGATCTTAACAAATAGAAGAACAGCTCCCCCTGCTCCTGAAAAAGTATCTTACAAACATACAAAGTGTCATAGAACCCTGGTACCCTGGAACTTCACAAAACAGTTTTGGTGTGTGTCTGATTATCGGAATGTCCGGAGTCCTCCTCAGCATTACAGTCTTTAAGGTCAGTCAACAAAGTTGCCCACACCATGAGGTCATCCAGAGGTTTATTGTCATTCCAGACTTCATTCGAATCTCTTCTGCTCTAGCCCACTCTATAATATCCCTGAGCCAGGCTGAATACAGGGGGGCTCAACCATTTAATTGCTATGCAATGTTTGGCTAGTGTCGAACCCAACACAAGAAACTTCCTACTGAGTTTATTTGACAGGGAAGGGAGGAGGCCTATAAGTATGTGCTTCACGTCAGGTGGTAGAGTCCAGCCTGTAGCCTTATGAAGGCTGTCAAATATTTTGGCCCAGTAAGGGGGAAGGGCGTTACATTCCCAACCATATGCATAAAATATGCTTTCAGAGACTGGCAACTGGGGCACCTGTCTAGGCTTATGGGGTAAATCCTACTCAACGTGTTGGGAGAGATAGGTTTGGTGGACGAAGTTATATTGTGTGAGTTTGAAGCGAGTGTTAGTGCTTGCTTTGCGGACCCCCTCATGTCTACATTCCCATTCCCTGTCTGTCAAGTCCTCAGGTAGTGTTTCCTCCCATCTGGCTTGAATTCGAAGCAGGCGGAGGGGGAGATCCGCATGCAGCGCTCACTATAAGTGTGTGATCAGTGTGTTCCAATCACCCCCCCCCCCATGTGATGCATCGTAGTGTGGGTGTTTGTAATAGGTGGGGCATCGGGGAGGGTGGGCTATATTTCGTGGGCCATGGCTGAATTTTTTGATATTGTAGAAATTGTCCCGGACCTAGGATAAAGGTGTGTATCGCCTCTGCATAGGACGCACAACAACTCCCAGGGTACAGAACACCCAATGACAAACATCCCCCCACTTTCCAGCGTTGCACTGACATGGCATCCTTTATTTTCTTCAAGGGTTGTAATATCCATATAAGGAGTTCTGGGACATAAAGGGCTTTCTGAATTACCCTCTTAACTACATTTTCCCATATCTCGGCCACTAGACAGACTAGGTAGGGGGTACCCTTGGGAAGCCTCCAGCTGACCATCAGTAGGTCGACAAGTGGCGTGTCCCCATAAGTGCCATCCAGGAGTCCTGACTCCCACGAGTCTTCCTCATCCAACCAGTAAATGGAGTGTTGCAGATGTGCAGCCATATAATACAGTTCCAAATGCGGGACTTCAATCCTACCCCAAGCCCAGGGCCTTTTAAGGGTAGAGAAGTTGACATTCTATACCTATCTGCCCACAATAAGTCAGTCAGCATACCATCCAGTTGGTGTAAGAAGTGCTTGGGGATTTTAAAAAGGTACCCTGGAGTACATACAGGCAGTGAGGAAGAATAATCATTTTAGCAATTGCCATTTTACCCATGTGGGAGAGCGGTAGGTCTCTCCAGAAACTGACTAACTTAAGGCCTGTGACAACCCTGCCTATACTGAGTTCTAGGAATTCTACTTCTGTAGGGGCCATATGTATCCCCAGATATTGGACGTCTTGTGTCCGCCAGGGAATTGCCGTGCAGGGCAAGGCGGTGGTCTCGACTCTCACTAAGGTGCCCAGAGGATGCAGAGTGGACTTAGAACGGTTGACATCTAACCCGGAAATCGCTCCAAATTCCTGCATTGATTGTACAAGCAGTGGGACAGAAATGGACGGATTTCGGAGATAGACTAATGCATCATCAGTGTAAAGGGAGACCACATGTGTGGTCTTTCCCAATACAATTCCCCAAGGTTGTAGTACATGGCGTAAACTGATAGGTAGGGGCTCCATTGCCAGCACAAATAGAATTGGCAAGAGTGGGCAACCCTATTTGGTGCCCCTGTTTAACTGTAATGGGTCAGAGATCAGCCCTCCAGTCTGTACACAGGCACATGGGTTTGCATGTACTAATTGGACCCTTCGGTTAAACTTGGGCCCAAACCTAATCCTACCGAGGACCTGGCAAAGATATGTCCAGTTTAGGGACTCAAACGCTTGCTCGATATCCAGGAAAGCCAGGGGAAGGTCCTCATTGAGGTGTTGTGAGGCGTGATATATATACGCGTGTAAGTCGTCTCGGATTGTGTAACGTATTTCTCTGGGGAATAAATCCCGATTGGTCCTGGTGTATGAGGGACAGGAGATGTGGACAAAGACGATTGGCAAGGACACCACTTAGGATTTTAACATCCACATTAAGTAGAGAGATGGGACGATACGCCAACGGCATATTAGGGTCCTTGCCTGGCTTATGAATCACCACCACCACGGCTTCTCAGAGTGTTGCAGGAAGAACCCCTCTCTGGAGAGCCGCCTCAAAGACTTCTAATACCTTATCAGTAAGAATGTCTGAATATGTTGTGTAAAATTCCACCGGGAAGCCATTGTTTCCTGGAGTTTTGGCCATTTTCATTGCACGTATGACAAGGAGCACTTCTCGTGTAAGAGGGCTCTCGATGGTCAGCGTATCCTCGGCAGACAAGGTAGATAGTGGTGTAGCAAGAAGATAGTTTGCTATGCTATTGGATTTGGGCTGGTCCCAGGCCACATACACCTCATTTATGCCGCCGTCACGCCCTCACAGGATTTGTGCGATTTGTGTGAATCCCTCGCCACTTTCTTCCATCGCAAGATCAGCGACCTCCACAACAGCTTCGGACACCAGACCCAACATAACACCACCGAACCCGCACCCCCGGCCATTACCCTCAACAACTGGACCCACATCAACACTGAAGAAACCAAATCCATCATGAACTCTATCTACTCCGGCGCCCCTTCGGACCCCTGCCCTCACTTCATCTTTAACAAAGCAGACGACATCATCGCCCCGCACCTCCAGACCGTCATCAACTCTTCTTTTTCTTCTGCTACCTTCCCCGAATGCTGGAAACACGCCGAAGTCAACGCCCTACTAAAGAAACCTACGGCTGACCCGAGCGACCTGAAAAACTTCCGCCCCATCTCTCTTCAGCCTTTCCCAGCCAAGGTAATAGAGAAGACCGTCAACAAACAGCTGACCACCTTCCTGGAAAACAACAACCTGCTCGACCCTTCACAAACCGGATTCCGAACCAACCACAGCACGGAAACCGCCCTCATCTCAGTCTGTCACCGCACCCTAATCACCCGCCTCCGCTCCACTGGGATCCAAGACCAGGCCCTGGACTGGATCGCCTCCTTCCTCTCAAACCGTTCCCAAAGAGTTTACCTCCCTCCGTTTCGCTCAGAACCCACTGAGATCATCTGCGGCGTACCTCAAGGCTCATCGCTCAGCCCGACACTCTTCAATGTCTACATGAGCCCCCTCGCCAACATCGTTCGCAAGCACGACATCATCATCACCTCCTACGCCGACGACACCCAACTTATACTCTCCCTCACCAAGGACCCCGCCAGCGCCAAGACCAACCTACAAGAGGGTATGAAGGACGTCGCAGATTGGATGAGGCTCAGCCGCCTAAAGCTGAACTCTGAAAAAACGGAAGTCCTCATCCTCTGCAACACCCCGTCCGCCTGGGACGACTCCTGGTGGCCCTCGGCACCGCACCGACCCCCACAGACCACGCCCGCAACCTCGGCTTCATCTTGGACCCTCTTCTCACCATGACCAAGCAAGTCAACGCCGTGTCCTCCGCCTGCTTCCTCACCCTCCGCATGCTCCGCAAGATCTTCCGCTGGATCCCCGCCGACACTAGAAAAACCGTGACCCACACCCTCATCACGAGCCGCCTGGACTACGGCAACACCCTCTACGCCGGGACCACAGCCAAACTCCAAAATCGCCTGCAACGCATTCAAAACGCATCGGCACGCCTCATCCTCGACGAACCCCGCAACAGCCACATCTCCGCACACCTGAGACACCTGCATTGGCTCCCAGTCAGCAAAAGGATCACCTTTCGACTTCTCACCCACGCACACAAAGCCCTCCACAACAAGGGACCGGAATACCTCAACCGACGCCTCAGCTTCTATGTCCCCACCCGCCTCCTCCGTTCCTCTGGTCTCGCACTCGCTGCCGTCCCTCGCATCCGCCGCTCCACGGCAGGTGGGAGATCTTTCTCCTTCCTGGCGGCCAAGACCTGGAACTCCCTCCCCACCAGCCTCAGGACCACCCAGGACCACTCTGCTTTCCGGAGACTCCTAAAAACCTGGCTATTCGAGCAGCAGTAACCCCCCCCTTTCCCCTAGCGCCTTGAGACCCACACGGGTGAGTAGCGCGCTTTATAAATGTTAATGATTTGATTTAGGTGAGCAACAAAAGCGTTGTTGATTGCTTTTTGGGTATAGATAGGGAGACCCGTCCTGGTGTGGAAAGTCAGGTTCGGAACTCCGGACTGCTCTAATGTGGTCAGACGGGCAAGCAAAGCACGTGTTTTGTCCCCCTGCACATTAAGCCTCTGGCGATGGGTTGAAAAAATGTTTTTCAATACAGCACCAGTCCTATATTAAGGACCTACGCGTTTCCTGACAATTCTCCAAGTGCTCTAGGTGTGAAGGGAGGTCCTTTTCAATATTACAGAAGGTCTGTTCACTCCGAGTAATCTCTCTTTCAAGTTGTTTCTTTACTCCATAAGTAAACCCTTCGGATTACTGATTTCATTATGTCCCAATCTTTTTCTGTGCTAGAGGAGGCACCCCAGTTCTCCTGGAAATAGTGGGTCAGGGCTTCTCTAAGCATATGTGCAAAGGGTAGTTTTGTGAGGGCTTTGGCTGGAAGCCTCCAAAGTGGTATTTTGAGTCTGCCCTCTAATCGTTCTACTTCCAACAGGCCCGGGTAATGATCAGATAAGTACGTGGGCAAATCTGAAATATGGTGAGCCCAGGGCACTAAGGTGCCTGATATTAGACCATAGTCCAATCTACTATGTGTGACTGTAGCCGGGGTATAGCAGGAGAATTGTTGAGAGTCAGAATTGCGCACACGCCAGAGGTCACATAAATGTAACTCTCTCATGAGATTGTGTATTGCTTCCATCATATGAGGTTTGGTGTGTTGTTGTGGGGGATGACTGTCTCTATTACCATCTAGTACACAATTATAGTCACCTACCATGATCACTTCAGCCCCTAAATATGGGGCAGCGGCTTTGGCTTACCGTGATGTAAAATTACGGAGAATCAGTGTTGGGGGCATAAATGTTAATAAGGCAGACCTCCCTGCCATCCAGACATGGTGGCGGTGTGCAAATAGAACCCCTGGGGCCACCCAGATGAGAACCCCTCTGGCATAACCGGAAAAGGTCATAGCATAAAGCTGCCCCCTCCATCGTTTATGAAGAGATGGTATACAAGTGCCCCATATGTGGGTCTCCTGCAGGAGAACGAAAGAGACTTTATATCTCTTCAAGTATGAATACACCCACCTCCTTTTTTCCAGTTGGGCTATACTGCGGACCTTCCAAGACATCAATTTAGTCACCTGCACTGCCATATATGTAAAGAGGTATGTCTATTATGGGTTCCGCCCCCCCATGACATGTAAATGAGGGCTTTTCTAGTTCCTTATCTACGGAGTAGGACAGTCAGTGTTGCTGAATATCACAACAATGCACAAGAGCAGAGTACAACCCGTTGAACCTGAAAACTCTAGTCAATTGCATTAAAAAAAAAAAAAAAAAAAACAACCTCCCCCAGGCAATAGCGCTACATCCACCCCAGCTATGGTCCTGGTTGTGGGAGATGAGAACAGCCGCCCCATGTCCCAAATCCTAAAGAGGTGAGCTATTACAGATTAAAAGATATAAACTATATTGGATACAAACAGTTGCTTTGTTAGAATTGTGGGCAGGAGACAGGGGAATGACGTATAAAGACCTCAAGTACCCTCCCACACAACTCTCTTCTAGAGCTTCCCAACAGAGGAGTCTGAAAAACAGGCTATGCAGTTCACCAATATTTCAATATATTACAATTTAGCCATCTATATGAGCAAATAAGACATTCACGTGTATTCTACAACCCCTTGGGTCTAATGGAAACAGGGCTAAGCCCCAACTGTCAGCAGTAAAGGCTTTTAGAGCGGGGGAGCCGACACTGTGTATGAAACATTTTCTCAGTACAGCCACTAAGGTCAGAGGGTCATTCCACCTCGGACCCCTGGCTATGGGAACCTGGGTCTCCCCGATCGAGTCCCCAGAGTCTGTGATTATTTCCTCTGGTTGAAGCATGCCATCCAGGCATACAATAATTTCCCCAGTCTGAGAGGGGTTGAAAACTATCTTTTTAGTCCTTTGGTCAGAGCAATTGGATCGAGCCGACCGGCTATGCTGACGCAGGGATATAAGGGGTTGTGACCCATCCAGGAAGCATGTCCAGCCAGTCACTCACCTGTGAAGGATGAAAGAAAAACTCAATTGTGCCTTTATATTAAATCCGGAGATTCGCCGGGAACAGGAGGCTGTGTTTCAGACCAAGACCCTGGAGCCATATTTTGACTGACATAAAGGTCTTTCGCTGCTCTTGCACACGTTGTGTGTAATCAGGGAAGATGGCAATGGGAACACCCTGATACATTGGTAGTTTGGAGACCTGTGTTCTCTGCAGTATAGTGTCCTGATCTCGAAAGTTGAAAAGACTGGCTTTATGGCCCCCTCAGAGGAACCCGGGTCTTGGGGGCAGCACTAACTCTCTGTGGGCACGTTCAATGGTAAAGAATTTAGAAAGGCGTTCGAGTTTAAGGGTTGTTCTGATCGAGTCCTCTAAGAACAACTTCACGGAAGGCCCTTCCTCCTTCTCGGGCAACCCAACAAATCAGAGATTGTTCCTAATGGATCTGCGCTCGGCGTCCTCTGCACGTTCATTAAGATGGGCCATAGGTTTTTGGAGTGAAAGGACAATAGTGCGCAAATCACAAACTTCCTGTTGCAGCTACTCCACATTGCGTTCAGTCTGAGACACTCTGTCTGAAACTTTACGGAGATCTGCTTGTAAAAGGGTGACGGTCCACTGCCTCTTCATCAGTCTTGTTGACCATTTCGGTCTTAGAGTCCCGGATTGCCCTCATTAAATTCAACAGCGAGAGGCCCAGACTTGCCGGGTCTGTCGAGAGCGTGTTAGCACTGAGGGACCACCCCGTCCTCCACATGATCTGAAGATGGGAGCGATTGGGTGTAGTTATTTCTTTAATTCACCTGGGCATCTTTTGAGTGCTTATCCTTTCCCATGACAAGTTTTATGTGTTGCACGATATCCTTTGTCCAAAGCCGAGCAATGTCCAAGGAAGGACTCCCTGTGGAGGGGCCAAACTGCCCCTTCAAGTAGATAAAGTGGAATGTCACATTAGGGGCCTTGAGGAGATTCCATCGAGTTATTGTAGCAAGGTAGGACCTGATAGGGGGACGACACCCTGGTCCCAGGAAGGATGAATGCATGGTAGAGAACAAAGGAGAAGGCCCCCAGGCACGACCCCCACAAGAGTTCCTCAATACAGGTCCAACACTCCTGTTAGTCACAGATGCATCTTTTGTGCAGGGGTATGGGGAGTCAATAGAATTAAGATATCACCCCCTGTGTAGTACCCAGGTGAACTGCAATGCTTGTGGCCCCCTTTCCTCCGCACCATGGTCACACGGTTCCCCTCTGCCGGCCTCCAAGCCCCAGTGGGCACGCACACTCCCCCAGGAGATCTAGTAGAATGGCTGGCAAACTGGCGTCACACAAGGGGCAGCTGCAGAAGAGGTCGGGTCCAAGCACAGCTCACCCAGGGCCTGACCTGACCCCCAACATGCTTGGCACCGATGTCCTCCCTCCCGGCACGCTGCGGTGCGAAGTAGGGCCGCCGTCCCCCTCTGTCTCCTCAAGGCTACCCCCTCCACCCTGCTGGGCTCCCAGGGCCGGAGCGGGAGAAAAGGGGCTCTGGAAACACTCCGGCCACAGCATGTTGACCCAGGCCGGAGGTGGCGAACAAGCACATTGAGACTGGGAATGCAAGATGGTGGCTGGACGCGGGGCAGAGTTGAGCACTCACCCAAGCAGCCATCCGGCCACCTGCTGCCACTGTGGTCTCTCTAAGATCCTGCCCAGGACACACAGGATCAGCAGGGATTGGGGAGGTGGAGGGGGGCAGAAATGAGTGTAGACGGTCAGATTGCGTGAAGGATAATCACAGTTTGTGCAGGAGCTTGCGAGAGAACATCTAGTCGGCCATCTTACTTGGCTCCTCCCTGCTCTCACCTTTATAGTCCAAATCCAGACACAGATGTCATTTAGGGGTCTGCTCCTTTGAGATTCCTGTTCTGGTTGTCGACTTCTTTGTCTTTGAAGTGCCCTCCCCAATGTCCTCTGCTTTGTTAGAGGGAAAGTCTGCCATGGCAGGTGTGGCTCCAATTTTGATTGACCCACAACAGGTGGTCAAGGGAATGATCAGGGATCACACCTAGCTGTCAGCCTCCACTGAAATGCGCGTCACAAGGGTTTAAAGGCCTGAACCGTTCCCTCCTTCATGAGTCTGTGGTCCTACAATGCCATCTTTATCAGACCCGCCATCTCTGGCAATAAGCCTATGTCCCGCCGACCAGTAACTCTTCCTGGAATCAAACAAACCTTTAATGTGCAGAGAGGATGCTCTGTGATCTTTCCAACAGTGCGTTATTTCCACCAAGCCTTAAAGAATGACAGCAATCCACAACCCCTGTCTGGGATTGTAATCCTCACCTTCACTAGCCTTTGCAGTCCCTATCCACAGGCTTACATGTTATGTACCATAAAAGGGCACACATACATCCCAGCACGCACATGCAAGTATTAAACACTGTCTGTCGCTATACACAATCATCCTCTAGGCCAAGGGGGATTTAAGTACACAGCAGTAGAACTTTACATGAGTGGGCCTAAGCACCACTCCTGTGACACAGGGAAAAATTCCTGTTTATGCTACTTATCATTACTAAACACAAAGACACGTATGCTACCACCCCCACGCTATTGTTACTTAACGTCTCGTGAGGGCAGTAGCTTTCTGCCATTACGGGTGTATTGCTTGGTACACCCCCTCCTGGTCTAGCAAGACCACATCACCCTGAGATGGGCTTGGATCATGGTGCACACACATGATCCTTGTTTGCCCATGACCAAAAATCAGTACCAAGGATCTAAATATACATGCAGTTGTGGTCCTCATGGCAGGGGAGCAAGTCTGTCACTATACAAGGGTGTTTCCGTCCTAACAGCAGCATATAATATTCAAATCAGATGTCAATAAATGTGATAGTGTTAAAGTACAACTCTATACCCTCTTCATTTGTCTAGTTACAGGATGGCTGTAAAAATACTCTTAGTTGAACGTGTGCAAGTTTCCTTAAACTACTGATTAGGAAATTCCAGTTGGTGCCACCAATTTTCTTCTGCAAGCATACCTTTCTATTTTTAACCCTTATCAATGAGGTAACTGTGAACTGGGCTGTGTAATATTTTGTAATCAGGATACAGTTTATGTGCTCCTGACTGTGTATTTTTGTTGTAGGTTCGGTTGAAGTAGCTGTTGCGGTCTTACTTGGCATCTGTATCCTAATCGTCCTAGCAGTACTTGGTTACTGTTTCATGAAGAAGAGGAACAGCAGCCGAAGACACCAGCCTATGGCTAACAGCTCTACGCTGTCTACCACTGAAGATACAGAACATCTTGTCTACAATGCAACCACAAAACCTGTCTGACCAGAAAAGAGACATCAGACCTCTTAGACATACCCACCAAAAGACATTTGTCCCATGTACTGTTTCTGCAGATTGCCTATTATGTCTCCCTTTCCCTTAATCTGTGGTCTGTCTTGTCAACATCAAATTGTGGTTGCCGTTGTTTTTTTATTACAAAGGTTCCTTATATTCTAACCCATGCACATCTATAGAGTTCGAAAGTATATTGAGTTATTACATTTGTTTTACCCTTGCTTGCTTCTAAGATGGACAGCTATTTGACCTATTTGATTGGCCGTGAAGGATTCAGATCTCAGTGAAGTAAATAGCCTATTTCTTAAACGCGGCTCAGTTTGGACCTAGCATCTCACATGTTTGGCTTTTTTTTTTTTTATTCTGCCTCTTGTGAAGTCTGTCTCTTCTCTAGACAGACTAGTTATAACTATTAATATTTTCCTTTACCACCTTTCCTTTGTACATTAACTTCCCCATTCTGTTGATGTAGTGTATTATAATGTATTTACACATTTTCACAAGCACTTTACTGTGTTTGGATGAAGTGCAAGAGATTATGCAGTTACCAGGGAGATGGTGAATGGATACTAAAGAAAATGTTTTAAGTGTAAATATTTTCCTGTCTGAACAGTACATCTGCAGTCGGAACAGAAGCCACCTAACTTCTCCACGCAACCACTTAGAATATCTGGTCAACCTCACTTTTAGAAACAGCCCTAGCCAACCTTGAAGATATCATCAGTTCGCCCAACTTTGTGGCCAGACTTTGGTTTTGAGGGTCTTTTGTGGACTATGACATGATTGATTATGGCGTGTGGGATGTGTTAGATCGTAGGGATGGTTTGTACATTATACAGAGTTGAGTTTGTAGTTTTATATTGTTTGTGCAACATATTTTTTGTGAATCCACGTACCACGATTTGTTGTGTTTTGTCATTGTCCATTGTAGCTCACTTATTTAATAAAGTTTTGCTCAGACTGGGAAAGAAAGAAGAAATTCTTCAGGAAAAACATCCACCACCCAACCAGTCTCCGCTGTTTGCTTCCTTTTGGATAAACAGTGCAAAGCTACAAGATAGAGTGTATTACATTTAGTGATTGCCCTGATTCGAACAGAATATTTTGTTAGCCTTTATCCTCCTGCTCCTGACCACATTTCTGCCCAAGGTTGCAGAATAATCTATATGCACCAGGTTCAAACTGGTCCACAAATACAGTATGGAAAACCCCCACCCCATGCACTTTAGTTGTGTGTAACAGTTTCTGTAAGTTCAGTATGATGTTAGTGCCATAACTCTCACTTCAGATTGTGTAGTTATGATGTTAATCACAATTAAACAATGCTGCTTTTACACTCCTACCTTCTGCGTGTAGTGAGGGGAACTCATAACCTAAGATTTCGCCCTGTAGTATGTACTTTTCACCCCTGCATTTACTGATATGAAATCCTAACTTCTGCATATGAAGGAATTAATTCAATAACTCATAGCGGAGGGATATGAAAGCTGCTTCGGCCTGGCACAGCATCAACCCAATACACCCTCCATGTAGTGATGTGCATTACAGAAGATGAATTATACAACGTACCCTGGTGTGTAACAGACGTTATGCCTGCTCTTTTAGCCCTGGGGCACTTTGGTATTATAGAAGGGGCCACATATGCTTGTGCGACTTTCTTTTGTAATACAAATGACTATGGTGCAAAAAGTGCACCTGTGAGATAAAAGATGAGAGTTCATCCATTTGTCCGGGGGCACAGCCCCACACAGATGAGGGAATCCTTTGCCTGCGTGACACACAATAGCAAAAGATCTGTCAGGGGCACAGTGTGTCACATTTGAGGTGGCATACAGTCAGTGTGTCGGCGGCCGGTAAATTTAGGAGGGAGGGGGGCGAGACACATGCACACTCACAATCACTTGTTTATTCACACACGCGCGCGCACACATCCATTTACAGCACTCCTTAACAAATATTGCAAACATACTTGCACTCAACAAACATTCATTTAAAAAAAAAAAAACAAAAAAAATACACACACACTTACCTTCAGCTCTGCCTCGGAGGTCCCAGGAGGGCTGGGATGGCTGACTTTCCTCATAGAAGGCAGCAGTCCCAACTTCGTCACAGAAGTGAGACTTCTGACCCCACCCCACTCTGTGACGAGTTGTCACTGATTGACACTCGCCCTGGGCTTAAACCTGAAGCGCCCAGGTCGGAGTCAATGGGTGACGCTTCCCCTCATCACCGAGGAGGAGGGCCTCAAGGACAATTGATGTACTGAGGAGGTCACTCCCACAGGAGCTGTGACATCTTCAACCCAGCAAAGTTCAGCTCAGGCAGCAAGGAGCCTGTTCAAATATTGCATGTCTAGCTCCTGGCTGCCTGACCTGTAAATGAAGAGTGTCTGTCATGCTGACCTCTGGCACTCTTCTTGAGGGGCAAAAGGTGAGGGGTGTGGCCCCTCAGCCGCAAAGGACAGGCCGCAGCTACTTAGGTGGAAGTCAGAAGGACACCCCTGGCATTGCTCCCCAGATGAGTGGAGTTGCATACTATCCCTGCTCCCACTGGGATCTCGTGCCTCTCACTGAAAAAGGCAGTGAAAGGCAGACTGATGGCTTAAAACATCCAGTTTGGTTTTTACTAATGCCTGGTTCTCGGTAGGGGTGCCAGTTCATACCTGCAGTGAGAACAGCACTTTCAATGTAATTGGGCGCACTGTCCCAGCCTCTGCCGGGTGCACTCAGTTAAAGATGTGCTGTTATATTCACTGGGCAGTGAGCACTGTGTGTAATAAAACACCAGGTCGGAGCACAGTTGAATGGACAATAAACTCCTAAGAGTAGTTGGTTTCACCATTAACCTCTGCATGCTGCGCAATGAGCTCGAGACATCCTAAAGGGATTCGAGAAAGTCGCACCCTCTCGGGAGATTGGGATTTTTTCACTTTATAAAAAGTAGTGAGATGAACTTTTAATAACTGCTAGTAAGTGCTAGGAGTAAACACTTAACTCTGGGTGTAGAGAGAGAAACACCAAGCCTCTGAGTAGTGGTATGAGCACAACAGTAACAATGTGGATAATGCATTTTTGTATAGATTTCTTGGACCATTATGTCTGTGTGTTGTATTTTTAAAACCATTTGTAAAATATTAATGAACTGGTCTTATGCATGTGACTTTTTGCAGTTTTTAATGTTTTAGCCGCTGCGTCTTTAAATCGTTTGTACTAATGTGTGTGCAAAGCCATTGTAACAATGTGTATACAAATTATTTAGGTGTTCGTTGTTTCTTTCCAGACGTTTATTTCATACCAGTAGCTTATTTAATGAATGTTTCCCAGTCAGAAGTTTGTAAAATGGAGGTAATTGGTCCCATTTGCACAGTTACTTGGATTCCACAGATTGCTTAGTAAGCATAACATGAAATTAACTACCTTATTAAATTATAACATCCGAGTGGAAAGCTAGAATTAGATTTTTAATAATTATTATTTTTTTTTTTTTTTAACGTGTGATTGAAACTGTACAATATTCTGACCTTAACTCTTCAATCGCCTGAAACTTTGAGTTACCTTTGGAGGAGTATGTACTTTAAAGCAATACTGCATTGTGTGGGAACTGCAAGCAAGAGATGCCTACCAGTCCTTCCGAGGCAGAGTCCTAGATTTGGGTACAGAAACGATTTCTTAAAAAACCAGAATGCACCCCGTTTTTTGATGCAGTTTTTAATATATGAATATATGCAGTCACTTAAAGGGCAAGGCATCTTGTAGGGATAAAGGAATGCTCTACTGTGGCGTAAACTAGTCATCACTGCAAGTGGGATAGACCGTTCTCTTGGGTTGAGATATGGCATGCAACACATACTAACTGGTACTCTACTTTCTAGCTGTATTTACTGCAGCAGCGGGTAACAATGAGAGGTATGTTTTTTCATAATCCAGGCCAGGAAGAAGTTTACATGACATGGACAATATGATTTTTTGCAAAATGTGTTTGGTATTTTTTTTTTTTTTTTTTTTGCCAAGGGTACACTTTGAGTAAGAACTTTTTGAGAAGATGTACAGCAGATACAATAATCTTGACCTGGCCATACCTCCTCAGTATTGGCTGCCAGCATATCAACGTTTAAACACATGGGATGTGTAGATTTATTGTTCAAACTCCATGTCTGCTTACCTTTTATAATAAATTGCTAGTTAGTCAGTATGTGTATTAGTTGGTTATGAAGAGTCAATATTATGGTACAACACCTTAGGTAGATTTATTAAACATCGTGCAACATATGTCACTGCAAGCCTGGTTTACGAATCTATCCTAAATGCTTGATATATTTTGGGCGACTACTTTGTAAGAAGAACAGTACTGTGGAAATAATTTAAATTATAGTGTATACAAATAATAAATCAAAACGTCACCTGTAAATATTTTTTTCAGTAGTATTTTTCGTCTCTAACACTGCTGTTTGTAAAAAGGGTCCCCAGTTCCATTATTCCACAGCCAGCTAGCTTACTAGTGCTTGAGGAACATAGTTCACAAATAGGACAAGGGGCTCACTGGTGGAAACTGCTATGCGACCTAGGTTGGTGTAATGTGCTGTGAGATTGCTGTCCATGCCGCATTAGGCTAGGCAGGTGCTAAGGCCAAGACTTCAGGGCCCAGTTAAATGTTTCTCCTCGAATCCTGGAGACCTTGTCCTACCAAAAGCCTGAGCATCGTAGTCTTCCTTGCTTGAACCCTTTCTTCAGCCTTGGGCTTCAGGCAAGTATGTCTTTTGGAGCGGCTGTGTGAGGGTGCCATCGACGTTGTAGACAAAGGGATGAGCAAGATGTCTTCTGCCTCCCAGTTTCTGTGGCTTGTGTGAGTACGTCTCCAACACTATAACATGAGTTTTTAATACCGTTAGGCCTTTTAGTATCAGTCTTTCCTCCAGACGTACTTCTTTCCCGCACCTATTTTTTTCTTGCTTCCCCTTATCTGTCTTGCTCCCGCTCTACCTGCCACCCACCACTTAGAGAAAAACTCACTCTTTACTCCATACTTTTTCTTCATGGCCTAACCCTCGTCCCCCCTCCTTCCCTTTATCCTGGACCATCCTTCCCCTTGTGCCGCCCTCTTTCAAGCTCTAAGGCCACCGTAGGGCGACTCAAAACCCAAAAATATATCACCATGGCAGACCCACCCACCAGCTCTGAGAGAGATGCCACCAGTGAACAGATTTCTATCGCTCATTTAGGTCCAGTTCGATTTTAGCAAAATGTTACTTATTTTCATTCATTCTACTAAAACTGCAGGCTTTTGAACGTACAGACTTTTGTTTCAGTTGGAGCTAACTTCCGAGGATCACTATAGCCCCTTAGTTTTACACTTAGCACACAAACGAGTGGTTTGTCATTAGAGTGGCTGTTATTTTACTTCTGCAAAATAGACTATTCATAATTTCCTTTATTTTAGCAAAACTAAAGAAAGGTCTTTGGAGAAGTAAATTAATGCTTTGGGTATTAACCAACGATGGAACGCATGGTTAGGACAGTTGGTTAGCGAGATGTGCTTATCAGTATTTTAAACACAGAGCGCTTTTGAATGTTTTATATAAATATACAAAAATATATTGTGGGATTGTATGTGAATACTTCCGAAAGTACACTGGAGACAGTAGCATTGTTAAAATGCATGTGTAACACCTACTTTTGCAATTGCCAATTCAATGTTTTAACATTTTTAACATCTACTAATGTTTGTTTACTTGTATTCCTTCAATATTTTTATTGGTATCTGTTTACTTATTGCTATTTTTTTCTACACCTTAATTTTTATTAGGTTGGGCATAGCAGTTGTTTGTATCTGAGCTTTTGACCACTCCCACCTCACGCCCATCACTATCTCTCGTTCGTGGGTTTGCCTTTCAAAAATCCTTTGCTTTTGTTGGTAACTGCTTTTCCTCTGTCCCTCCTTATGGCGGTTTTGTTACCCCCTTTGCCTTCAACCCTATTACATTGATAATTGCACTTTTGCTGATAACTTTGACTGCGAGCAAACTTCTTTTTCATTTTGTCTCTCTCCGTCGTGCTCACAGCGGCACTTTGAATCGGCTCGCTTATGTCAACTGTTTTGCTTTTTATTTTCAGTTTCTGTGACGAGAAAAGTCCAGTTAGGAATTTACAATGCTAATAGTTCTAACTCGATCAAACACGAGACCCATTGCATTGCAAATGCTTGTCTTTTATGGTCTTATACCATGTTTTTTTCATAAAGCCATGTCATATAAATAGGTGGTATGCAGTAGCAGACACCTTTCTGTCTCAAAACTGGCAACCCAAGGTTGTCAAAGCACCTTTTCACCATCAAAGGCAGTAATGTTGTTCCACTGGCTACTGTTGAAGAAGACTTTGCTAACCTGTATCATTTGTGGTATGGGTTTCTGCTATCACTGTTGGTTTATATAGGCTCCGCCCTCTTCCGCTGCAACTGTGGCTCCTGTCTTCCAGTAGTTCCATACCACTCAGACCCCTTGATCTACTTTTACCTTCTTTCATGCGGACAGACGCCACTCAAGAAATCTGGAGAGCCACAGTTGAGGCACGAGAAGGTAATTAGTACAGTAAGAGTTTACATTTTTTGAGTATGTATACAGCAGACTGTATCTGCTAACACGTCAGCCCCTCTCACACATAGATCATTTTCTTCCTGCTGAAGCAATTTGATCTGGCTCCAAAGCTTTGAGAGTCTCTTCTTATTCTTTCTGCATTCTTTGGGATAAACCCACTGCTTTGACATGCCTTGATAGCTTCCTGCCTCCTATGCCATTGGCTAACAGGTTTTAAATTGAGCTGTTCACAGTAGACGTATCATCTTCGAAGAAGACTAGTTGGTCTTATGCCTGCTGAGCTTCCATCCAACATCCTACTTTTCTGTTGGATTTTTTGTAACTGGGCACTTTTAAGTTGTTTCCACTTGTGGGCTTTCAGTTCAGAATTCCACAGTTCTTGAAACATAAAGGAGTTCATAGGTGGTAAGCCGGACAAGGCTCTGTATTCTCAGAAAAATAGCCATTTATTTTAACAAGCCTCAACGTAGAGCCTTATCTTTCCCTGGTATTGACGTCCAGAAGGCCACTAGGTCATAAGCTGGATGGGTACCAGTAACTCCAGGGGAAACATCGAGGTGTCTGTCACAACAAACAACGGAGCACTATCTGAGGTACCTGTGGGTTAAAAAAAAAAAACATCTTCTCCAGTGAAGTGCCCTCGCAAAGTAAGATTACTGGACATAGTACGGGGCTTTCCTGCCTAGTTCTACTTTACTGCATTGTTTTCTCACAGATTAAGTCCACCAATACACCCTCAAGTATTTTAAGGTTCATTTACAAATTGATTAGGTTAATGATATGGCTCAGGGTGAAGGTGGTGGGGGGGGGAAGAGGGTTGGAAGGGATGTAATAATTTAGTGGAATCTTGTGAGAGACCAACCTACTGGGTGTCAGACCTAAACCCAAGAACCAAGCCAGGCACTTGGGATGGGATCACTACCACTTCAGTCAGCTCAGGACACTAGGAAGCAAGGTAAATGGGCCAAAGCCTGCAACTTTCTTGTGATCACTTTGTGAATGAGCTGCTTTTGAAGACACTAAAAGGTAGATTGTCCTTGAGTTGACACTGCATCTTTGCTTATCAGGACTCTAAACCAGTGGTGGCCTTGTGAATAGGCGATGTGATAAACCCACTTGGGTGCTTTGGTTCCTTGGTGTTTGTTCTCTGGTTACTAATGTTGACGTGCCAGACATTAACCAGTGGTCTCTTTTCAGTTTCAAGTCCTTCTCAACAGCTAAGCAGTCCTGTTCATGATGGACTACAGTTGCTGTTAAATCACCCTTGATTCACAGTACAGAAAGGTGAGCTCCCCCATTAATGATAAATCCAGTGGCACAAGGGTGTCAGGTTTCCTGCCTGGTTTCAATGTTCCTCTCAACCGAGGCAAAAGTTTTCATAGATTTGGAATTTGTTCTTGGAGTTTACGAGTGACCTTTACAAGACTGTGAAACAGGAGAGGCTGCTGCATTTTCTGGTTCCAGACTGGTCCTGGTCCAGCCAACTCTCTGTAGGGCTCTGATACCACCATCACCTGCAGCCCTTTCACCGAACATGAAGTTCAGGGACTCTCCAACTCTATGCTTCACACATGACAGACTCTTTTTCGCCACTTCTTTATTTTGATCTAGGTATTGTCCCTGGTGATGAGGACAAGAACAAAGATTTCGCATACCAAATGTTTTAGGAGGTTGCAGAGGGATCCCCAACTCCAGCATACATTTAGGTGCTATGCCCAGCACACTTGTATAAAAAAAGTTTGTTTATTGACAAGCACAGACCAATACTGAATTAATCGGATTGTGCAGCTACCCGTCCTCCAGCATAAATATTATCCAGATCAAATTGCCAGCAGTCCAAGTGTCTGTGGTCTGCATAAGATAGCCAAGTCTCTTCGCGAAGTTGGCAAAAAGGTGTACCAGAATTCATCCTTCCATGTGCACTAGATCAATGCCAAGACTGTTTTACTCAGTTTCTACAAGATGTGAAAATCCCTAGCTGATTTCTCCCTATTTTCTCTAAGTCCAATGTTTAGGAGGCCCTAACTGGGCGCAAGCAGATTATCATACCGCCAAAGTGTTTTGCATTGTGGCACATTGCCACAGCCGTTCATAGCCATTTTGATTGTCCAAGAGACCAAGAAGAAAATGCTGGACCTCCCCTTAAAAGGGAAAACAACGGCCTGCCAATCCACTGATAATCTGATTCACTGGTCTTTGCAGATGGGTTGTTAGCCCTTAGTACTTCCAAGATAACCTCAAACCATCTAAAGGGTAACTATGTCCGTGTATGAGGACATGTTTTACTCATTACAGAGGATTTATGAGTTTGTCTGTTACTGTAAAGATTAGGATTACTAGCAGCTGAAGTATTCTAATAACATTTGCTTGTGCATGTCAACCATCTAGTTAAGGGAGTAGATCGGACTCCCTCTTGTAGCTCAAGGTCCACTTGACCCTTGTTTGGCAATTCTCTGGCCTAGAAAGCTGTTACCCATAACCCACGGACCTTTTATATTGCAGATCATGTGGTCGTGCTTCCCGCGCCTCCATCGCCTTTTATTCTATGCTTCCCGCCTCTACCCGTTCTCCAGAGGGTCTGGCAGAAGTGGCAAAACTGCTAGTTCTAGGAGATGTCAAAAACCTGCTTCAGCAAGACAGGAACTGGCGTGGACTGGGGGAGTTCACACTATGTTTTTTTGCTGTCAAAACTGTAGTTGCTGCATTCTGGACCCACAATATGTTAAGCCCTTCTTCAAAGCAAGCCCTGGTTCCATAGGGTGACGGCTAATATCCACTCGGTACAGCAGACTGTTAATTGGATGTATGTGATCCACTTTAGGGATTCTTACTTTATCATCTTCATTAAAAATAATTCATTTGGGCAAAGCTCATAAAAATAATTGACCCATAAAAGTAAACATTTCAAATTTATAGCACATCATCAGTACAGAGTATTGTTAAAATACAGATAACATTACAGTAAAGAAAGGGGCAGCTCTAAATCACAATTTTCACAGTTAGCCAAATTTATAAAGCTTTTTTTTTGCGTGTTCCAAGTAAGTAGCCTAAATTCGATGACGGCAAAATAAAGTGAAACATAAGTCAAATTCTTACAGGCCTGAAGCACAGCTTTTGCCCCACCATGGGAGTCGCTCATAGCCTGGCAGACTTTACTCTATCCTGCCGGTCAGGCTCTGGCAGATTTCAACCTACCTAGAGACTTCCTGGTGGAGGTCAGTGTGCCTTTGGAAGAACCGATACAATAGCAGCTTCTCTGAATGCACTGTGAGTTTTTGAGTGACCAAGAGTTTTCCTACAGCTACTCAGCAAACTGTTTTGTTTTTCAGTCAAAAACTCACGAAGCAGGAGTTTGCTTCTTAAAAAGAATAATGTAGGCTTTAACACCCTAAGAGTTTTCTCCCAGGCTGTGGGCATTATTTTTTATTATTTTCTGCGGGCTGCTAGCCTGCACCTGGTGGTCTGAACAGTCAAATAGTCTGCCATAAATGGGCTGGACACTCGGTGGCACATAGATTTATGTCCTGATGTCATGGGGCTGTCTGTGTAAGCCACCCATCGGTGAAGCAGGCGGCAGCTCCACTGGGAGAAACTTGATAGGTCTCTCAACTAAGTAGAGCTGGCAAACTGACAGTTTGGTGGACAGAGCACTCTGCCATGTTTTTTTTTTTCTCACAACACCCTACATGCCAGCCTCTAAAAAATGTTTTTAAAAACCTCCATTTTAAACCAAGTAAAACTGCAAAACTTCTAATAGAAGTATAAGCAGGGCAAAAAAAGAATAAAATGCATTTAATTTTTCTGAATGTCATATTAGAACAGATAGTTATCTGACTGATTCTCCCTGTTGCCCAATTGGGGTATAAACGTAACTAATTGGAGTGTACCAAAACAGTATTTCATGGATACAGAATCTGGTTCACACAAGACTTAAAGCCCCATTAGTTATTGCTTTGGAAAAATTGAAGCGCTAGAGCTATATAAACTAGGGGATTGGATTCTGAAGTATTACATTTTCTTTTACTTTTGGAATGATGCTCTCGGACCTGGATTAACCTACAAATTCTTATATCCAAAGGTATATGGTATTTCTTAAGAATATGGTGAATTAAATATCTTTTAGCCAGATCCAAGACTCTTTATTGCTGCACTACAAGGAGCCAGATCTCTGGGTCCCAAAGTAGCTTACTGAAAATACATGGGGCCTCCAGTCCCAATCCAGTCTAAGGGCATATCAAATTGGTGGGGGAGGGAACCAAAGGATTGTTCTGAGGGAAGTCACACCAAGCATTTCAAGAATCAATTTAAATCTCAGTGCAAATTTGAATAATTGTTTTGGCCACACACCTTGGTGTCCAAGGAGGTGCAGCCATCACTTTTGCTTATAAGGCTCTGATTGTTAGTGAAACTGCTCTCCCACCAAATTTTTAACTCTAGGTGATAACTTTTAGTATTGTGTCTCTATTAAAAATTCACATTCTGTGCATTATCCTGCCCTCTAGCGGTTGTGGGTGTAAATGTTCTACAAGGCAGTGGAACAGAGCGGATCACTCTTCCCAGTACCACTGATAAAGGCTTTTTGAGAAGACATGGAAGGAGGATCCTTTACCCAACCAGGACATATTTCCTAGCCTATGAGTTTATAATGTCTGAATCATGAGTCGTCCAATTGAACCAGTGCTTACCAGACCTGATTAAATTATCCAACCTCACCTTTTACAACTGGGCAGATGATACTCCAATCATTCTAAAAATGGATGTCCTGGAAGACCTCTTCAGCTCAACACTTTAATTACTTTGTACAGTGAACACATGGATAATGAGTAAACACCTAAAGCTCAAGACTGCAAATCCAGAGCCCATTACCTGCAGACAATGGCAAAATAATAGCCTATGGCCAAAAGAGGTGTAGGCTTCTCCAATAACATCGAAAAAAGTCAGAAATCTGAGGATAATCGTGCATTCCGGCCTATCCTTGATACCAAATCTCAGCAGTGTTACAAAAAGTGCCTTCTACACAATGAAAACACTGTTGCATCTCTCCACCCATTTGAACCCAACAAAACCTAAAAGCTATGCTCCCACTCATAATCCCCAAGCTTGACTACGCCAAAAGCTTGTACCTTGGTGCGTCTAAATGTATCATAAACAAAACAAATAAAAAATGGTTCTGCAAGACCCCTTCTACAACTTCACCAAAGAGACTGTATGACTGCAATACTACAACCTAACTGGCTACCCATTACATGAAAAGCAATGTTCAAGGCACTCTGCATTGTCCACAGAGCCTCTTAATCAGCTCAACCACTATATCTACAAGTTAAAATCAAGCAATACAAACAAAAGAGAACACCGTGCTCCAGCTGTGTACAACAGATCCTTATACTGCCTTACCTTTAAGAAGGAACAAATAAGGTACGGCTGTCTCACTACAAGTCCCCAAGCTCCGAAGCTCTATCAGCAAGGATTGCAAGGATACACCCCACTGCCCAGGTACAGAACCTGGAAAGATAGTCACACCCTCAAGTACAACCTTGATTTTAAAGCATACAGATATGGAACAATCCAACCAGTACACTATTTTCAAAATCCAGGCAAGCTAAGAAGGGCTGACCTGTGGTTAGCCTCAGTATTGTATATTAATATAAATGTATATGTAACCCTTAAGGCCGTGCTAATGCCATAACACTCACTGGTCTGCAGCCAGTTGTATCTTAATCCTCTTACTCCCATACCACGTATCTGCTACAAGTCTTGTCCATCCGCAACTACTCTACCAGCCACCTCCAACTGAACAGGCATGGACTAACTGAAGAGATCTGTCATATATTGCTGGCTAATCAGATGATTCAAGTATAGGTCACATCTAGCTACACGCTTAAGACTACCTTACATCTCACAATGATATTCAGATGAGCCCATCCTGGCAGATATCCCCATTACGTCTCTCCAAACATGCCTGCTTAGAACCAAAAAATATTTATATATTAGGTTGGACAGCAACCAGCTAAGTAGACTATGATCATAAGAAATACTGTACCGGAAAGCTGTCACTTTACAGAAAACCATAAACTGCACTTAGTTTCTCACACCTCTTAATCCCCACATTGCTAAACGCTGCTTCCCATAACACAATGATAGCACCTCGTGGTCGTCTTGCAGAACAGGAAAACACTTTCAACATAGGAGCAAAAACAAATTTTAAAAGAACACTTCTCCATCCACACGCCTGCAAGGCATAGCTTGCTACCCATGTTTGCAAGAACATTCTGTGTCTACATAGGGGTACTAAGCGCTATAAAAATGTTGCAATACAATACCAGGTTAATGTTTTGCATTCTGCATATGCCAACTTGCTTCGTCACTGAGGATGCCCCCTACCTTTTCAAAACCAGATACTTTTTCCAGTGATTCCTGTAAAAATATTTTTAAAGGATTTATGCGTAATTCCATTATCTAATTTAATTTTAATTCTATTAATTGTATGACCTCAGTCTTTAAATCTGAAAATCGCTCAAACAATTTGGCAAGGCCCATGTGTGTTTTTGAGACTAATACTCTGTCGTCCACAAAGAAGAGCATATTAACATGCTCTTCCCATATGTAGGGGGAATCGGAGTCCTTTCATGACAAGTTTTTAACCAATCAAATTTGGGGTCTGTGCCAACACCCTTGGCGGACCCCTCTTTTCACTTCAAGGTCAGTTTTTGGCTCCATATTAGGGCCCCCATCTGATTCTGGCACAATTTCCTTTGTGTGTTGTTTTCATTGCAGTTAGCAAAAAATGGGAATTACAATAGTTTAATGGTTGGAACATTGTCAATTTAAGTTTTCCACTTACAGGGGGTACATGTGAGATCTTCGGTTATACATATTTAATTTCTACTTTAAGTATGAAGATTTGGTCTATGGTAACTTTACCTCTCTGGAAAACTACTTGAAAATATGAATAAACTTGTTTGTACTCTCTTCATTTCTCGTCAGTTCTGTCACTTGACTTCAGCAGGGCAGTTGCATCTAAAAGACTTCCAGAACACAACCAGATTTCCTGTGCTGGCTGACCCCACATGACCGAGGCTTCTCCATCCCATTGGATGGATTCTCCACATTTACCCTTGATTGCTCAGTTTATCTGCTCGTAAACGTAGATATTAACCTACGGCCATTTAGGCCTTTCTGAGAATAGTGCGCCGGTTTTACAAACTAGAATTACTATGTAGGAAATACTGTAAAGGTGAGAGATGTTCATTTCTACTCATAACACACTGCAGATTAAAAAAATAAATTCACCTAAATCTTACAATTAAACTGAAGTTATGCAACAAAAAAAGATATGTACCTCTCCTTGACCTAGCCATAACCAGGTAACTGGTTTGGCCCTAGTCTTAAAACTCTCCTTGGCTGTGCTGTGCTGAAGGGCAAAATTTGTATCTGGTCTAGGGCAGCTCGTCCTTGTGCCACTGACCTCTTTCAAGCCTTTATTAAGGCCTGGATGAGGGTTTGGGTTCAAATTTAAATACAATCTGAGTGCCACAGACCTCAGCTGCCCATGCATCTTGTATGCAAATGTGAATAGACGGCCGCCATGCTCCTTAAATGGGCCTCAAAATGGTACTGGTCACGGAAATGTTAACAGCTCTAAACTAACCCAAAAAATAGCCCTCTCTGCCTTTTGAAAAGGCAAGGGAATCTGCAAAAATGACCCACCGACCTTTGGCAAGTTAGGGAGCCCTCTCACATCACGACTTTCCATTGAAGATTAGTCTAGTTTCACCGTAACACCTATCAATTTATATTGGTAACTCAATAATTGTTGTGTTATTGGAACAGTTTGTAATCCTTTAGTATAAATGTACCAAGTCAAGTATTCAACCTTGCATACGTCAGAGCTGTCGGCCACAAGTCCTGCCACACAGCAACACAAGAGGGTGAATGAGATCCAGCAATTGCAAAGGTGAAGGGGAAGATGAGACCCTGGCCCTAACAGGACATTCTTTTTGTGAGGTCCGGAAATATCAGGAATCATTCAAATGAAACAAAAGAAAATCTCCTGTTGCCCTTGGCCATGGCAAAGGCAGCTCAAGGGCTGGTATTTCCAATGCTTATTGAAGAAGTCAGAGGGCAGAAAGTTAGAACATTCCGCAACAAATCTGGAATTTTGTTGAAACTGGCCATCTCATTTTTTCATGCTCCAGGTGGTTGTAAACTTCACAACAGCAAACTTCCCATCCACGTACCCTAGGACAAGGTAGGGCATTAATATGCCCCGCCTTTAGGGAAGGTAGAGGGTTATGAATCGTCTTCTTTGGGCAAGATAAGAAGGAATTTATCCTCAGCGGGCATTGAGCAGGATGGGCTACTGTCCTTTGGCAAGGTGGAAAGAACAATATGTCCACATGCCCTCATCCTTCAGCAAAGTGAAAGGGCAAGTTAAGCCCCACATCTGCCCTAGGGCAAGAAAGGGGGTGTGCCTTCCCTGACCTTGAGCAAAGGCAGAGGTGAGAAATAGACCAGTCTCCACTGGTCGGAGCAGTATAAACCCACTCTTGGGTAGGGCATGGGAAGTAAAATAAATCTATTCCCCCTTTCCTATTGGACAAGGCAAAGGTAGAAATTTAACCGTACCTGCTCCTGGGCGAGGCAATTGTGAATACACAGCATCCTGTTCTCTGGGACAAGGCAGAGGTTTAATTATATGTACCCCGACCCTTTGGCCAAGTGGAGCTGTGAAAAACTAGAAAGGAAATGGGGCAGCTCCAAACTTCCCAACAAATATACAGCCTTCAAAAAGAACACTCAACCATTACCATAAACTCCTGAATAACGCTAGGAAACAAAGCCCTAGCCACCTGCATCCAAGCCAGCGACAGCCATAGCAAAGAACTCTTCAACATTGTCGGAGTTTGCCAACCCTGCAGCACGAGAGAACACAATACCCCCCACCCATGAACTCTGTGACTTCCTTGCCACCTACTTCCACGATAAAATCTCTAGCATCTATAAAAACCTCGCACCCCGGCCCACCGCAGCAGACACCATCATCCTCCTCAATCAAGCTGACCCACTTGCCAAAATCATAACCTACAAGTTGACTCACCACCCTAAACACCACAGACATCATGAAGACCACCCACTCAGCATCACCCATGACCCCTTCCCCCCCCCCCCATCTCTCAGACTAAGGAGACTCAGCTGCCCTCATCTTCATAGACCTCTCAGCAGCCTTCAACAGTCTCCCACCACACCCTGCTCAAGGAACTCCATCATATCGGCATCTGAGACGATGGCCTGAAATGGATTGCATTGTTTCTCTGTGAACGAACCCAGAGTCCTCGCAACCCAAGACTATCATTTGTTGAGTCCCCCAAGAATCCTACTTTAGCCCTACCCTCTTCAACACCTACATGACCCTCCTGGCCAACATTGTACGAGACCACAGACTGAGTAGCATCTCCTACTCCAACAATACTCAGCTGATCCTCTCACTTTTCAAAGGTCATGCCTCAGCTAAAACCATCTTCCACCTCTGCCTGACCATCATCACCAACTGGATGAAGTACAACTGCCTCAAACTTAAAACTCGATAAAACCGAAGTTCTTCAGTTCGGGAACACTGCTTCTCTGTGGTATGACTCCTAGTGGCCCCCGGACCTAGGGACTGCCCCCCCTGGACCGACTGAACACGCCTGTTACCTTGGAGTCATCATCGACAACAAATTAACCATGAATAACCAAGTCAACACAGCATCCTCTTCTTGCTTCCACACCCTCCTATTGCTACATAAGATCTTGAAATGGCTTCCCACCAAATCCAGGTGCACAACCACACAGGCCCTTGTCACAAGCCTTCTCGATTATGGAAACACTCTCTACACTGGAATCGCCACACACTTCACAAAAAGACTACAGATCATCCAGAACACAGCAGCCAGGCTCCTCCTCTCCCTCCAAAGGCGGATCGATATTTCTTCACACCCCAGAGACCTGCACTGGCTTCCCATACACAAACGATGCCAACTCAAGTTGCTGACTCTCACCTACAATGCCCTACATAACCAAAGACCACCCTGCCTCAGCCACCAAGTGAGCTTTCACAGATCTCCCAGGCCCTAGCGCTCCGCTTCCCTCTACCTCGCTGGCATATCCTGGATTTGTAGGAGCAACTACAGAGGACAGGCTTTCTCCTACCTCATAACAAAATCCTGGAACAATCTCCCCATCCACCTAAGGGCATCTACCTCTAACCAGGACTTCAGAAACAAGCTCAAGACCTGGCTCTTTAACCGAGCTCTGTTGGAGACCTATGCAATAGACACAGCGCCTGGATACCCTCATGGGTGATAAGTGTGTCTTACAAATGTTTGATTAAGTGAAAAAAATAGACTCCCACTCCCTTGGGCAATACAGTGGAACCACACGTTATGAAGCAAAAAGTGTGACATCAGATGGGAATGAAAAAACAAAAAAAGTGACCCTTTAGGAATATCCCTAGAGTCAGTCGTGGCTCGCAGCTCCTAAAATGGGTGGGTGTGGTGCAAAGGGAGGGGACGAGGGGCAGGGAGAGGTGGGAGCTCAGAGCAGCATCAGGATTGGCTGGGAGCGTCCAGCTAGGGCGCTCCCAGGCAGACTGGGAGCCTGTGCAGGCTCTCTCCAGCCCGCAACTTGGTTGCCGGGCTCGAGACAGTTCTACTGCGCATGTGTGTTTGGCTGGCCCAAGACGGCTGGCCAAACACACATCCGTGCTCTGAGGGATAGTGCTAAGCACTCTCCCTCAGTGCACTTCACCCCCAATACCCCTCCCCTTTCAGACGAAAAGATGATACACATAGTTTAGCATCCTTTTTTTCATCCTTTAGTTCTGAAAGGTTTGCGGGTTCTGCTGGTGGGGGGGTGACACTCCTCCACCCATATGGAGGAACCGCCCCTGTCTAGAGTTAGATTAGAGAGGGAATGCAAGGACCCGGCATCGAGTCTAACAATCCATGTGACACGACATTAGATAGTGTCAACAATAAAATAAAAACTAGCTATCGAGTCAAGAATTTTCAATTCTATTAAGGACACGGAGGCGAGGATTATGCTTCTCTTCCTTTACTGATCAAAACACAGCAGCCAAAGAGTTAACATTAAACTACAAATCCCATAAACCTTAGTAGTCCATACTGTCCAATCCCAGGGAATCCCCAACTATGAGTCTCCATGACAACCGCTCCTACTCTTTCTTTGCGATAGACGAAAACACACATCAATCCTTCAAACTTGCCACGGAACATGCTGGCGAATTCGGAAACACAATAGGAAAGCTCGAAATCCCCGCCTGAAACTTCAATCACCCTTGGAAACGGTACCTAAATGGAAATAAATGCATCATAATACCTTTGGAAAGACTCAATTTTAAGGGGGGGAAACATGAATTTGAATGCACTTCATCATTACGAATTTATATGCGAATAATCAAACTTCAAGCATTGCAATTGTCAATAAATACGGGTGGGATAATCCTCGCCTCCGTGTCCTTAATAGAATTGAAAATTCTTGACGCAATAGCTAGAAATTCTTTTATTCTATGTCAGGACCGGAGGCTTCGGATTATGCCAGTTTAAAGCTGATCCACCACATTAGATATCCACAATGGGCTTATGATAAAATACTTTAAATGTACTATCTGAAGACCAATCCGCCGCTGCCATGATATCCTCTAATCTGGAACCCGCTCCAAAGGATTTGGAAGCCATAGCTCCCCTAATGGAGTGAGCCCCAAATACCGAGGTATCAATACCAGCCTCTCCCAAAAGCCATTTGACCCATCTAGCCAAATGGCTTCCGAAGGGATATTAACAACTGACCTCCTGCATTTCTTCGAGATTCACAGGTAAAATTCTCATAAACCTTCAGACATTGAACCACACATAATTTTTGATTATGAGGAAAAGTAGGATACGAAATACATCTTGATGCAGTCTTTGTTCTTATAGAAATAGAGAAAGAAACTCCCGTAGGAGTAAAAACTCTACCTGTCAAATCCAAAGCCTTTACATCAGAAACGCTTCTGCATGAAATAAGGAACAAAAGAACAGTCAGTTTGGCCAATAACTGTTTATGTGATAAATCATCATTGCAAGGCTACGACCTAATAAAACGAAGGACAATATCAACATCCCACAAAACTGAATAACGTGCTTGAGGAGGTTTTACCATTCGAATACCTCGAAGAATTTTGTAAATCAAAGGGTGTTCATCAACAGGCTTACCATCCACATGGGGGTGACCTGCCGAAATTGCAGATCTGAAATTATTAACCGTTCTGTAGGCGAGACCCTGTGTAGCTAGTTCTGAGAGAAAATTAGCTATCATGGAAATCTGGGCCCCCACGGGATCAATATCCCGTTGACTGCACCAACCCACCCATCTTTTCCAGGATGCTTCTTATCGTTTATGGGTGGAGGGGGCCCAGGACAGACAAAAAGAACAAAGAGTCTCCCGAAACTCCCGGCACTTGCCATCGTCTCCTGAAAGTCTCCATGCCATGAGTTGTAGCTGATTCTGAATGACTAGAGGGTGAGGAGATCCTGATGGATCCAGAAGAAGGGATGGGAATAACGGCAGACGTACTGGGGGGGCGGGGGGGCACATGATAGTGCCATCGCCACCGGAAACCACGCTTGGGCTTTCCAGAGCAGTGTCACTAGCACTATATCTGCCATTTGCCTCTTTACTTGAGCAAGGATCCTCTGAATCATAGAGAAAGGGGGGAAAGCATACTGAATGCTGTGAGACCAATTTTGGAGAAAGGTGTCCGTTCCCACAGCTACTGGGTCTGGCCTCCAGCTGAAGAATCTGGGAAGATGGGTATTGAGCCGGGACGCAAACAGGTCTGTTACATAGGGACCCCATCTCTCCGAAAGATTCTGAAACAATGATTGATGCAGCATCCAATCGCTGCTGTCCTTCAAAAAACGTGAATTCCAGTCCGCCACTACATTGATGCGACCCGGAATGTACTCCGCTATTACATGTATCTGGTTCTGGAGACAATAATTCCAAAAGTCCTTGGCAATCTCCGCTAGCATGTGAGATCTGGTACCTCCCAGGCGGCTGATAGATTGTCCATCCTCAAAAGGATGCAACATCTGGCTTTGTCGGGAGAGAGAGAACGAATCGCAAACGCTCCCGCTAGCAGTTCTAAGCAATTGATGTGGAGGTTCAGTTCCTCCGAGGACCACCGGCCCCCCGTCTCCACTGAGCCACAACGAGCTCCCCAGCCCCAGCGGCTGGCGTCTGATTCTGTGATCATTTCCGGAGAGGATGCAAAGATGGCCCTGCCATTCCAAGCTTCCATGTGCTGAAGCCACCAGATAATCTCTGTCCTGGCTTCCTCTGATAACGGAATCTGATCTGTATAAGAGAGACCCTTGCGCAGGTGTAATATCTTCAAGCGTTGGAGAGCTCTGTAGTGTAACGGGCCCGGAAAGATCGCCTCGATGGAAGAAGCCAGACGCCCCACCAGTCAGACTAGAATCCGTAATGATATAGTCGGAGAGACAAGGGCTGCCCGTAATTCTTTCTTGATTGAGGCTCGTTTCACTAAAGGTAGTCTGAGCTGAGCCTGAATAGAATCCACTTGAAAACCTAAAAATTCTATATTTTGCGAGGGAACCGTGACTGATTTCTCACTGTTGATCAAGAAACCCAGATCTTGGAGAATTTGAATCACCCAGGAGAGATGCAGAGAGACCAATTCCTTGGATTGTGCCATGATCAACATATCGTCGAGATATATGATGAGGCGAACGCCTCTTTCTCAAAGGAATTGGGCTACCGGACGGAGAAGTTTCGTGAAGCACCACGGGCGGAAGCTAGACCAAAGGGGAGAACTTTGAATTCATACCAAAGGTGTTTCCATTGAAACTGAAGGAACCGTCGATGAGGGGAAAATATGGGAACTGAAAGATAGGCGTCTTTGAGATCTAGCCGCACTAACCAATCCTTCTCTTGAATAAAGTCTCAACATATGGATACCCTCCATCTTGAAGTGGTGGTAGACTATCCAATGATTGAAATCCTTCAGATTTAGCACCAAGCGAAAACCTCCTCCTTTCTTCTGAACTAGAAAAATGGTACTGATGAACCGTTTGGATGAGGACTTGTGGATATAATTGCTTGTTTGTGCAGAAGACTTTTGATTTTTGCGTCTATAAAATTGCTTTCTGCTAGGGAAAAAAGGAGAGGAAACGGGGGGCAACTCTGTCGAGGGGTGTCGTAAAACTCTAGTCTGTAACCCCGGACAGTCTGAAGAACCCAAGGGTCCTGGGATATGCGACCCCATGCTAGAGCATATCTCTCTAATCTCCCCCCAAGAATCACTTCCGAAAATTGAATAATTCTCACCTGCATTGGAGGAATCTTGGGCCCGATCTGAACCTCGGTTTCTGAAGCCACGTCCACGACCTCGGCGGTCTCTGGAAGGGTAGAAACCTGTAGGTTGGTAGTATCCTTGACCTCTAGGAGCAAAGCCGGAAGAGGTCTGCTGGAAACCACGGCCTGGCGCTCAACCTCTATAGCGTCCGGCCCTGGTAAAAAGGCCACCTGTGAACATTCGTTTCATGGAGGATTGGGCCTTGTCGAGGGCTGTAAAGGTGGAGACGCATTTGCCCAAGTCTTTCACAAATTTCTCTCCGTATAGGAGGCCATTAGCTAGGGGACCCGGTTCCGTGGGTGCCAACTCTGCTAATTTAGGGTCTATCCGCATGAGGAAAGATTTTCTGCGTTCAGACGACATGGCGCAATTTGCGTTACCTAAAAGGCAGATGGCTCTTTGGGCCCATTCCAGAACAGCTTGAGGTTCTAAGATCGAATTGCTTTCCTTAGCTTGTACAGCCAAATCTAAAATCTTAGTAATGGAACCAGACAGGTCCAGTAATTTGTCCTGGCATCCCTTCCAGGCACGATCCAGTTCTTTTTTAGGGTCTTTAGTAAAAAAATTTAGAAAAGTCGCCACGCTGGGGTCGAGTTCAGGGGTGTCAGCCACCTTGCCCACCAGAGAGGGACAGGGGCATTCTGACCGAAGAATACTAAGAACATCCTTATCAAAACCCTTGCGAAGTCGATCTTGAACATAATGGGCTACTTCAGTGCAAGGGACCCATTCCGTTGACCTGGGATGAATAATGTTCTCTGGGTCAAATAGCAGATTCCCCTGAAGGGATACCTCTTCACAGGTGTAGCGTTTAGATTTCCGTTTGCGCTTGCCTGAAAGTTTAGGTTCTGAAACATCAGAGTCCGATTGAGAGTCGGATGATTGAGAAAGTTATTTATGCGCTCCAGAAGGAGTAGGAAGACCCTCAGAAGGAGTGTTAAATAATAATCCAAGATGATTTTGCCTCAGACTTCATTTCTGCTTATTCCATTAATATTGCCATGTGCTCGACAAAACCGACTCTTCATTGAACTGGGAGAGTTGACTTCCCTGTGAACTCTGTTTTTTCTAAAACTATCTCCTTCTCTGGGCCTCTCCACTTATCTAACCGAGCTGACTCTCAGAATACCAAGCCACAGCTGCATCCTTCTTATCATTGTGCACGAACAGAACTGTACCTCTTCCCACCGCATTCCAGGGGCCTCCTGCAAGGGATATCCTCGTAAATTATCAAACCAACTGTGATAAGACTGACATTTGACAAATGAACTGTCACTTTGCCGTATATTAGCAGGATACTCCCGAGACAGTGGGAGTACAGGCAGGAAAGACTAATCTAATGTATGTACATCAGCAGGATGCTCTCGGGTTAAAAAAGAGAACTGTTTGAAGCCTTTGTGTTCACCAGATATGGAGGGGTGGCTTCCTGGCTGAAGGGGGGCAGCTTAACTATATAAGATTGTACGCTGCAGAATGAAGCAGCCAGCCTCCGTAGGAAAGTCATTCAGACTGTCCTGGGACACTGTGCTTAGCTCGAGCTATTATCTGTTTATCTAATAAAACTCTTCTCTTCTTCATCAGTCGTGACTCCGCCTGTTGTGTTCTTTGCTGGTAAGAGACCCTGAAGGCTTAGGGTGTCCCCTCCACCGCCAGGAGAGGTGGGGCTGCCTTTCCCGGTTCTTCAGTTGGCACTCGAACAGGGACTCCATCAGTGGCACTCGCCGTCTGCTCGGAAGGAGGAGGAGGTTCGCTGCAGGACTACCAAAGGGGGCGCCCCACAACTGATTTGGGAAGTATCTTTTTCCTCGTGGACCTGCGGTTCTCCAGCAGTGCTTCCCCTTCGTCTCAACGGGCACCAGCGGCTCTGCCCTGACTGGAGTTCCTGACATAGCTGGCCCTGAGTTCGGAGTCCTGACTGAGGAGGAAGACAAGAGTAAGGTAAGGACAGGGTTAAGCCCTGTCTTTTCTGTGTCTGTCTGGTAGGTATCATTCGATCTTTGCAAAGACCGAAGTCAGTGGATGTTTTGTAAAATAATTAACTGTCATAATATCTCGATTGCATATTTGCTTCCGTTGTTTCTGTTTTCCATCCACTGATATTAAGTTATAACTGTCTGTTTAAATAATGCCGGCATTCAGTAAATTAAGGAAATGGTGTTGTTTTTGTTGCCAAGCGGACTCCCGCTTGGAGGAGTCTTGTCCGGCTCCTCCAATTGGAACTCCTTGCCATGAAATGTATGTAAAACACGGGGTGGGAAGTATAATATGGACTGACATATGGCGTAAAAAGACTAGGCACAGTGCTGATTTACAATGGCCACTGCATGGGACTTTTGATGAACTGAAAATCGATTTTTTAGAAGAAAGATTATTTGCAACTAAAAGTAGGCCTGGTATGTTCGATTCACTCAGGTTATGGCAGAAAGAGGGTAGACAAAAACAAATTAAAGCTGCAAAAGATGCTAAGAGACATAATGCAAAATCAGATGCTGAGAAAGCCCAAGAATATGACCGGCAGAATGCGGAGCAGGGATGGGCTCAAATAGATAGAAGACACCAGTTAGATACAGACAGGATATATGTGGTTCAACAGGCTCCTGAACAAAAGAAAGGAGACCCCGAAAAGGATCCTCTCATGCAAGATGTCTTAGACTGCCCCCCTGTTTACACCCCGACAATATATCCAGCTTTACCCCAATCCCTCAGATGCCCCAACCGTTAGGCTTACCAGTGAATGCAGTAACATTTGCCTTACCACAACAATCTGAACCCCAGAGAGCATCAGCTCCTGTGATCCCCAGGCCAGACCCCCCCAAGCGCTTCAGCCCCCTTGTTACAAATGAAAGATGAGAGCTCAGACGATGATGGCCTCATAGTGTCACCTCCCCCAGGACGCCCACAACGCAATAAACTGACGGAAGGAAGGAAAATAAACACAACGCTACATAAATATATCTTGACTCAGCCAGGCCTGGAGACTATATGGCAGAATTTTGCTCAGTTTCAGGCAGTGCAACAGGCGGACATGATACAACGTATGTGTGAGATACTGATGGAAAAATGTGACAAAAATCTAGAAAGCGACCCCCCCCTTGCAAATACTTAGAATAAAACAGGAGGTAGCCACAGGCTATCATCAGGGAAAGGACCTTAAGGACTACCTCCATCAACTATTGAGTTATAGGAAGACCTATCACAAGAATAGGGATGAAAAAAAAGTTTCAGCCAGTCCTTCATGCAGTCCTTCCACTCACACAACACAGCACCCCTTAAGGGAAGTCCCACCCAGTTACGTTCCTGCCACGGGAGAGGGTGACACAGCGAGGCCCGCTTACTGGAAACAACAATTTGTGTACCAACAATAGAATAGAACAGAGGTCTTAGCGCTAAAAGCCCATTTGCCTGATCCACGCAAGAATCCTGCCGGCTTCTATAAAGAATTTACCCAAATAATAAGCCCTCAAATATTGACTCTCACAGACATTAAAATGTTGTTCGGTACCCTAGTACCACAGGATATCTGGAAAACTATCCTGCAGAAAGACTATCCTGTTGACCTAGGCGGTACCTGGGATCAGCTGAACGATGAGGACAAAGATAGGAAGCCAGGTGACAAGCCAGGGGCCCTAATATTAGCTCTCCCTGACAGACTCCTCACGCTTATACAGAGGTCTTTGCCCCCGCGATTAGTTGACTGGGATAAAATAGATACATGTAAACAGAAGAGAGACGAACACATAGCTGACTTTTTCTCTCGGTTTGAAAGGGCATACACTGACTTTAGTGGACAAGACACCTCTACCGAAGGAGGTATGCGTCTGTTTGTAGATAAATTTGTGAACTGCATGTCACCTGAAGTGGCCTTGAAAATTCGGTTGGCTGAGAGTACCTGGTCAACAAGTACTCCTTCCCAGATCCTCACTATGGCCCAATATTACGAGAACAGGGTTCATGAAGAGAAGGAAAAAAAAGACAAACAGACAAAAGAGTCAAAAACAAAAGTTTTAGTGCAACAAGCATACCCCCAAAATAGGTCAACTCCCCATGGACCTCAGTACCAAAATAATACCCCCAACAGTTACCAGCCCCGCTTTTCCCTGGGCTACCATCAGTGTGCCTATTGTAAAGAAGAGGGTCATTGGAAGAATGATTGCCCAAATAAAAATGGGTTTGCGCCCCAGACAAGAGGTAGAGGAGCGCCCGGCGGAGCACCCCGAGGTAGAGGACGGGGAGGTCCCCCACAGCAGGGACCTAACAGAGCCCATCAACAGCAAAACATCGCAGCTGCAGAAAATTATTTTGACAATAGTTCTGCCCATCGCCAGTATTATAATGATAATTATGATCCGGAAGAAGGTCAGGGTTTCTATTCTTGCTAGGACAGCGTAGGACAAGGGAGGATAGGACCCGTCCCAATTCCAGTTAAACAGAATGGCCCACATGTGGAAGTACAACTAGATGGTACTTCTAAGAATTTTTTGATTGACACTGGAGCCACTAAGAGTTCTGTTATGAAGGATGCGGTCCCTGGGGTCCCTTTGTCCAGCAATACCAATGTGTCTGTAGGATTCTCAGGCGTCCCAGTGGTTAACCCTGTATCCAAGCCACTGGAACTCACAATTGGCCCCTACACTGTTGATTCGCCTCTAATACTTACCTCTGGTTGTAGTGAAAATTTCCTAGGTCTTGATTTACTGAAAAGATTACACGCCACTATATATTGTTCCCCTGATGGCGTGTATGTCACCATGGGTCCTCACGTGACACCCACCCAGTTCATAGCGTTACCACTCCCGCCCGAGCTAGAGACGCTTCCCGCTACACTTTGGGCTTCAAACAATGAAGATGTGGGCTGTCTTGATATTCCCCCATTCTCCATTAAGTTAAGAGCATGCACTACTTCCCCGGTTGCCACAGTACAAGCTACCACATCGCACTGAACGGGCCCTCAAGGACATTATTTTGCAGCTGATTGACAAAGGGGTTGTTGAAGAGACCAGAGGTAATACATGTAACAGCCCCATACTCCCAGTACTCAAAAAGTCTGCAGATTCTTCCCATCAGCCCGGCCTACGCTTTGTCCTTGACCTTCGAGCAGTTAATAAAGTAGTGGAGCCCCAATTCCCTGTTGTACCCGACATTACCACCCTCCTAACAATGATACCCTCCACTGCCACCTGGTTCTCTGTCATAGATCTCAAGAACGCATTCTTTAGCATACCCATCCACCCAGACAGCAGACACATTTTTGGATTCTCCCTGGGCGGTCGCAGTTTCCGGTTCTGTCGCGCACCTCAGGGGTACACGGAATCGCCCAGTGTTTTTAGCCAGGTGCTCAAGGGACAGTTGGATTCCTTTCAATTCCCCGCTGGTTCCACCCTGGTACAATATGTTGTTGATCTCCTTGTTGCTTCTGACTCCCAATAAAATTGCAAAAAAGACACAGTTGCACTTCTCACTCACCTATCGCAACGCAGTCACAAAGTATCCCTCACTAAATTACAGTATTGTCAACAGCAGGTTACCTACCTTGGTCACCTGCTGTCGAAGGAGGGACGTACACTCACCCCAGCCCGGGTACAAGCCATACGCAATATACCTGTCCCCACAACACAGAGGGAGGTCAGGGGATTCATTGGCATCACATCCTTTTGCCGCCAATGGATACCTAATTTTTCCCTCCTTATCAAGCCCTTCTTAGCACTCACCCACAAAGACTGCCCTGACACCGTTGTCTGGAATGCTGAATGCCAGTCCAACTTTGAAGATTTGAAGGATGCTCTCTGTTCAGCCCCTGTGCTAGGCACACCTGACTACCATAAGCCCTTTACACTGTTTGTCAGTGAACATAACAGTTGCTCTCTCTCAGTCCTGACACAAGAACATGGTGGCAAACAGCGACCATGTGCTTATTTTTCAGCCCTTCTGCACCCTGTTGCCAGGGCTCTTCCAAGCTGCCTACGGGCTGTAGCTGCAGCCGCAGTAGCAGTGCGCCAATCAGCTGGGATAGTCATGGATACTTCATTAATATTGTTGGTCCCACATGCCGTTGATGCCCTACTTAACAAAACTAAGACACAACACCTTACAAATGCCCGCCTGACCAGTTATGAGTTAACACTTCTTGCCAGTCACATCACCATCAAAAGATGCACTACCCTGAATCCCGCTACGTTATTACCCCTGACTGACAGCTCTGAAGATACACATACTGACATGCATGATTGCATTATCAGGACAGAAGAGGAAACAAAAGGAAGAGTAGATCTGCAAGACACGCCTCTAAGCAACCCCCAAGGTACATTGTACATTGATGGTTCATGTCTCAAATTACCTGATGGCACTACATCAGCTGCATATGCTATCACGACACTAACCGCAGTAGTTGAGGCACGTCGGATACCACATAATTCAGCACAAGTGGCTGAGTTAGTGGCACTGATTAGAGCCTGTGAAATAAGCACAGATTTAGATGTCAATATCTACACTGACAGTCAATACGCATTTGGAGTGGCACACAATTTTGGTAGATTGTGGGCAGAAAGAGGCTTTCTCATATCACACAGCACCCACATACAACATGGAGGGTTAATACACAGACTGCTCTCCGTTCTAGCTCTGCCACGGACCATGGCCATTGTGAAATGCAGCACACACAGAAAGATCACTGATCACGTAGGAAAAGGGAACGCCTTTGCAGATCAGGTAGCGAAGGAAACAGCACGACAGAAGAAAAGCAAGATGTATGTATCCGGACCAGCCAGATGGGTCCCAGATAACGGAATGTTTGAGGACACGGTAGAGAGTGTAAAAAGTATACAGGCAGAAGTGACGGAAGTTGAATTGGCATTATGGAAGGAGACAAACGCGAGGTTTGATGAAGAAACAGGGTGTTGGACAGACTTGTCGGAAGCCCAGAGATGGATGCTTCCTGATGGGTATGTCCTTCCCGTAGTGACAATGGCCCATGGTCCAGCACACATCAGTCCAGCAGGGATATGCAAACTTCTTGCCCCTGTCTGGTACAACAAAAATATTCCAAAAGCAGCTGAGAAGTTGGTTAAACACTGTATGATTTGCATGCAACACAATCCCGGCAAGGGCATTAAAGTACCCCCCGGACATTTTGCGCCCCCTGATTACCCATTTGAGGCTATACAGATGGATTACATCGAAATGGAAAGATGTAACAATTTGAAGTACGTACTGGTGGTTGTCTGCATGTTTAGCAAATGGGTAGAAGCCTATCCTACAAGGGACAACACAGCCCTCACCACAGCTAAGGTACTCTTAAAAGAGTTCTTTCCCCGGTTTGGAATGCCTCGAATTGCATGGTCAGACAATGGCAGCCACTTTACAGGTCAGGTGATGGAAAAAGGTGTGCGAAGGACTAGGAATTAGACAGAAATTTCATGCTGCCAACCATCCACAAGCTGCAGGACTAGTTGAGAAATATAATGGTTCACTCAAATTGAAGTTGTCCAAAATATGTGCTGACAAAGGCATATCGTGGCCTGATGCTCTCCCTCTGGCCCTGTTGTCACTTCGGGCTACACCACATTCCAAGTCAGGTCTCTCGCCATATGAAGTGGTCATGGGGAGACCGGCTAATGTGTGGGGAGTCCCAAGGCCAAAGAAATACTCAGATTTACCATACCCTGTATTAATGGATTACCTCAACGAACTCACTAACTCTTTACGTCTCATTCATCAGCAGGTGAAGGATATTCTGCCACCATTACCTCTCACTCCAGGCCACTGTATCGAGCCCGGCGACTGGGTCCTCACCAAGAATTTCCAGCGCAAAAAGAGCCTCGAGCCCCGGTGGAAAGGCCCCCGTCAAGTACTCCTTGCCACCAGGACTGCGGTGAAAGTCGAGGGAGCCAAGAACTGGATCCACGCTTCACACTGCAAAAGGGTGCCTTTGCCCTTACCATACGATCAGTGGGTGAAGGAGGGTCAAGGTGACGACGAATGCGAGAAAGTACCCACTTTTGTTCCTTTCAGTGACGCGCAGATAGAGTGGACAGCCACCCAGGAGGAGAGTGATTCGGTCCTTCGGGGTGCGACACCTGAAGGTGTTCCAGTTGTTCCCTTGTTTCCGGATCAGACTGAGCCTGGTTCTGCGAGATATGACCTCCGCAAACGTCACCAACATTGAATAGATGATTCATCGTTTACCTGTTGCATCCAGCCTAACATTCGCTGCAGGGCCGTGATTTTGTCCGGTGTGGCGGACCCGAGAGTGTCAATAGGACTGCTGGAATCACCCACCGGTGGAGCAACCACCAGTCACGGGCAGCACCTAGGAGAGGCTGGGTTGCACGCAGGTACTGAATAACTGAATTTGATACCGATCACTGCCAGTAAAAAGGGCGGACGTGAGAAAGAAACAAGGACTATGTATCCAGATTACGAGAAAAGCGTACAGAGACAAAAACTGAGAAAAATTTAACATTTGAAAAAATTGTTTGGTCCACGCACAACGTGCTTGGCGGTAATTGTATTGCTTCTTGTCATATTAGCATGCATTGGCTGGACTATACACGCTGCCACAGAGAAAGGACCGCCTCCCGCAACGACGCCTGCACCTATGCATACACATGTCTCTCTACCACCTGAGATACATGCCAGGAGACAAGAATAAGACAATAATACGTTCATCCAGATGCTACATCAACATCAGCTTGTTACAAACTTGACAGACTGTTGGGTTTGTGGTCATTTTCCTCACACGGCTGCTCACGCATTTCAGTTTCCAGTCTTTCCTGTAACGGCTGCCTACACTTGTTCCTTAATGTCCAATGTTTCAATACAGACCCCCCTACCCGGTTCTAGGCCTGTGAGACGACCCGGTATCATAACGAACAACACACTCTTTGAAGACTTTATCCTTCAGTTTCAAGCCAAGATACACATCGCGTGAAATTGTACGGATTCTCCAACAATGCGTAGGATCATGACCTTGCCCCGCTATCCACTCATGGAATATACATTTGGTCCGGTCTCCATGAAACCAAAGACAATATCTATCCGACCTCGGCAGGCCCCGCTCTGTATCCGCGGACAAGGACGCATACCTGTCGGAGTCAGTGTCTGTAATGCCACTATCATGTACAATACTTCCAACCCTTTATCTCAAAGCACCTACAGGACTATACTTTGTGTGTGAGGGTAAGGCCTACACCTGGCTGCCACCTGGCTGGAGCGGCACTTGCTATATTGCCTTCCTTCTCCCACCAACGTTCAACAAGCCACCCACGTATCATCGACAAAGAAGAAATACTGTAGACCAAACACACACTTCTGCACAGCTGTTCATGGATATAACAAAAGGACTGCTACCTTTTTGGGGGCCCTCGGTGAACAGTCTGCAAATACGACGACTAACGCGAGTCTTGGAGGCTACGATAAATTAAACAGCTGGAGCACTTGCCAATAACACCGCAGAACTCCAAGCTACCAGGATGGTAGCTCTTCAGAACAGAATGGTGCTTGACGTCATACTAGCAGATAGGGGTGGAGCTTGTCGCATCATAGGCGCCAGCTGCTGTGTTTACATACCGGATAATTCACCCTCAGTGTTTGCAGCCATTTCGAGATTACATAAAATAGCATCGGTCATACATGAGGACAACGGTACGCCTTGGTCTTGGACTTCAGGTCTGTGGCAGGTGCTGGTTTCCTGGGGATGGAAGGTTTTGATATTTCTGGCTATTGTAGTTGCCACATTTTTCACCTGCTGTCTGTGCGTACAATGTGGTCCGGCATTGTGCGGGGTCTGTGCTTCAATGTTAACACCCAAACCCACCAATATCAAAAAGAATACTGAGCGGCTAATGCTTCAACAACAAATTGATGAGCTTCTGAAGATAGAATTGAACTGAACAGAGATTTGCCTCGCAATGGCAAAAGGAGGGATTGTTAAATAATAATCCAAGATGATTTTGCCTCCGACTTCATTTCTGCTTATTCCATTAATATTGCCATGTGCTTGACAAAACCGACTCTTCATTGAACTGTTCAAGTTGACTTCCCTGTGAACTCTGTTTTTTCTAAAACTATCTCCTTCTCTGGGCCTATCCACTTATCTAACCGAGCTGACTCTCAGAATACCAAGCCACAGCTGCATCCTTCTTATCATTGTGCACGAACAGAACTGTACCTCTTCCCACCGCATTCCAGGGGCCTCCTGCAAGGGATATCCTCGTAAATTATCAAACCAACTGTGATAAGACTGACATTTGACAAATGAACTGTCACTTTGCCGTATATTAGCAGGATACTCCAGAGACAGTGGGAGTACAGGCAGGAAAGACTAATCTAATGTATGTACATCAGCAGGATGCTCTCGGGTTAAAAAAGAGAACTGTTTGAAGCCTTTGTGTTCACCAGATATGGAGGGGTGGCTTCCTGGCTGAAGGGGGGCAGCTTAACTATATAAGATTGTAAGCTGCAGAATGAAGCAGCCAGCCTCCGTAGGAAAGTCATTCAGACTGTCCTGGGACACTGTGCTTAGCTCGAGCTATTATCTGTTTATCTAATAAAACTCTTCTCTTCTTCATCAGTCGTGACTCCGCCTGTTGTGTTCTTTGCTGGTAAGAGACCCTGAAGGCTTAGGGTGTCCCCTCCACCGCCGGGAGAGGTGGGGCTGCCTTTCCCGGTTCTTCAGTAGGAAGATCCGAACTGTATTCATGATCATTGAGCACGGCCGAGGCCATTTGAGAAAGATTCTCTCCTGAAGATAAAGGGCCCAGCGTCCCATATTGATAAAACCAGGATCTCTGGAGTGATATTCATTGTTTCGTGACCCAGAAAGCAGGGATCCCATTAATTCTCTCTGTCCATATCTGACCAGAGGTCTGGTAAATGGTTTAAGCGCTTTTATTAAAGCTTGATTGACAGCATCTTGAACATGGTGGCCAAGGGCTTGCACCAATCTCTCCTCCATCTGTTCAGGGAAGGGACTTCCACTTCCTCTTGATAATACTCATCCTCCCCAGCAAAATAAGCCATGGCAGGATACAAATGGAGTTCAAGGGGGGAGGCAACCCCAGCAGGTAAGCTACTCTTTGATAAAGAGTGAAATTAATTCTTGCACAAAGTGCAATTTTTTTATTTTAGGTCTGAAGTAATTCAAAGGGAGCACCTGCAATAGCCTCCTAGGCGAGGCCTGACCGTTTATCCGCCCCGTTGGGCGTTTCTGAAGGCACAATAACTCTAAATGCCATTCACGCGCTGCAGAGACGGAGATTCCGATGAAAAAATCGGAACCTCCGGTTCCGCGCATGCGCGAACCGAAAAGAGAGTATATATAGAGAGTAGACTGCTCTCTGACGCAGCACTCGCTCGGTCTCCCTCGGAGACCGAGTAAATCTAATTTCTTCCCGCCCGCGAACGCAGTGAACTGATTAAACTGCGTTGCGGGCGGAGAGCAGATTTTAAAATATATAACGTGCGATTGGGAACGAACAGAAGGACATTCCCGATGCGCGTACAGTCACAAAAGAATTGGGAAGACCAAAATTTTGTCTCCCGATTGCCAAGTGCCGCTCGCCCTGCTCCCACTCCACGGGACCCAGAAATAGTTAAAAAACAACAAACAATAGTACTTATCTCGCACACAATCGAATGGAAGAAACGAGAGGACTTAACTTCGGCTGCTCAGCAGCAAAGAAAGAGGAGGAGCGGTTGTCATGGAGACTCTTATAGTTGGGGATTCCCTGGGATTGGACAGTATGGCCTACTAAGTTTTATGGGAGTTGTAGTTTAATGTTTTTAACTCTTTGGCTGCTGTGTTTTGATCAGTAAAGGAAGAGAAGCATAATCCGAAGCCTCCGGTCCTGACATAGAATTTCATCCCGTCCTTTCAGCTAAATCTAAGGCCTAAACATCACCATGGGAAAATCACGGAGCATTCTCTGCCCTCAAGGAAGACGAGAGTGAGAGACTCATACCGGAATCTTTTAATGCTCTGACCACGTTATTAATCATGATAGCCGAAACACTCAGATTGCAGTCAATTAAAATGGGAGTTCCAATCGATACCCTCCAATCAGTACTCTCGATGTGAATGAGCCACAAGTGCGCCCTCACACAAATCCAGGGACAAATGTGCATTGTCTTTGTGGAAATACGAAAGAACAATCAGGCACTCTGTCACCCTTACTGCAAGTTTTGTTTGTGGAATGGAGCCAAAACCAGGTCTTTTGTTTTTTAAGGTTTTCAGCCGGCACAACCGGTATTTTAATGTCACGGCCGGTACAAGAATAAGCAAAATTACCCAAGGCAGGGATTTGGGGCCAGATGTAGGAAACTGTTTGCGACTCGCAAACGGCAAAAATTGCCGTTTGCGAGTCGCAAACCTGAGTTTCCTATGCAGAAATGCATTTTGCGAGTCGGGACCGACTCGCAAAATGCATTTCCGAATCGCAAATAGGAAGGGGTGTTCCCTTCCTATTTGCGATTCGCAGTGGAATGCAATTCCATTTGCGACCGCGTATGCGGTCGCAAATGGAGTCGCAGTTACCATCCACTTGAAGTGGATGGTAACCCACTCGCAAATTGGAAGGGGACCCCTTCCCCTTTGTGAATGGACCACAAAAAAAAATTTCAGGGCAGGTAGTGGTCCAAGGGACCACTACCTGCCCTGAAAAAATTCCGAAACTAAAGGTTTCGGATTTTTTTTTAAGTGCAGCTCGTTTTCCTTTAAGGAAAACGGGCTACACTTTAAAAAAAAAAAAAAAAACTGCTTTATTGATAAGCAGTCACGAACATGGAGGTCTGCTGACTACAGCAGGCCTCCATGTTAGCGAGTGCCCATAGTCGCTATGGGGTCGCAATTTGCGACCCACCTCATTAATATTAATGAGGTGGGTCTTTGCGACCCCATAGCGACTCGCAGACGGTGTCTGAGACACTGTTCTGCATTGCAACTTGCGAGTTGCAATTTGCGAGTCGCTCGGACTCGCAAATTGCAACTCGCAATTTGAAATATTGCTACATCCGGCCCTTGTTTCCCTTCTCTGTACGTACTTCAAACGGCAAACATGAATAGAAACCACTTGTGTTCTGGAGAGCTGCGTTACCGATCCTTAATAAGTACAGTAAACAGAAACAAAAGTCATGTTTCAATTAAATGCTTGTGATTTTCGTTTAAAGTCATATATAGTATCATGTCAGGATCTTTGCGGACTCGTAAAAGAACAACAAATGTCTAGTACTTTTCTCTTGGAAAGGTGGCAACCCTAGTTCTCCGCCTCTGATCCCTGTACTTGAAGCTAGTTGTTGGGGACACAGTGAGAGAACCACATGACAGGACGGCCAAATCCGGCAATTATAACGTTCATTGTTGGATTCTCACTACCTGAATCCACATAATCCAGCGCGAGGCTTCTGCGGGTGAACATGAGCACACATTCCTGAAAGGGATGTTAAATGACGTGCGAAGTGGGACCCAGATTAGGTGGGTGGGTGGGTGTGGTAAATAGACAGATTGCCACGAATTTTAACTTGTTAGATGCACTTCTGACATCCGAACACTGGAGGGCAGTATACCCCGAACAGTGGATGTCGATGCGCTCATGGTGTGGGGCAGCTACTTAAGCTTTACTAGGGTAATAATTCGTTCTATCTTTTTTGGTACCTTTTGATTCTCTAGCCGCATTTCTCTGTTTATGGCTTTCTGTGCCTTTCGAGCTGCAGGTGGTGGTGTTTTCACTTAACTATGTTGGTTAACAAGGTGTGTTCTCTTACAGACCACTGTGTGCATTGTTCAAAAAAATTACTTGTCCTAAGTAACTAGTAAGGAATTCGACAGTTTTTGTGTGACCCAGCGAAAGGCAACCGCCAGAGTCTCTCAGTATCATTTTCAGTGGTTCCCTGGGAGTATAGTATGTTCAGTGGCAGGGTGATATTACTACATATGGCAGAAGTATGAGTGCCTTGTGTAAAGTATGATATTCCCAGGCTGGATGCAGGAAGATTATTTCAGTTGCTTTTCCTAGATCAGGCTGCAGGGAACATTCTGTGTGGTGCTGTGTGCTCGGGGGGAAAGGGAGGTGTGTGTGTGTAAGTAATACTTCTGCCATTGGGAGCTGTGGGTTAATCTGACGAGAGGTTTTGGTGCTAATCTGACGAGAGGTTTTGGTGTTAATCTGACGAGAGGTGAGCTGGCTCGTGTGTTGTCTACGTGGAGAATTGTACTTGTGCCCTTTCTGGATGATATTGCTCCCCTGATTGGGCTCGTCATTTTACCATGGTGTGTGCAGCCCTTCACCCTCCTTCGCCGTTGCAGCGGTTGCATTCTGCTTCCTTTGTATTTATGCTGTCTGCACCTTATGAGTGAAGTGCAGGTGTCCTGACTTGTCCTTTTTTAGCTGGAGGCTGCTAAACAGTGATTGCACTGTCTGTTGCGAGACATATTGCGAATTACAACATGGAGGGGCTTGAAGCCAACCCATTGCTTACCATCGTTTGGCCTTCCTGTCACTCCCATGTGCCTGCTTTTTATTTGTGTCTCAGCTTGTCAATCTTGTGTTTGTCATTCCATGGAGTATTTCCTCTTTTCCATCTCTGATTGGGAGGGATCTCTGCTTTATCTGCTTGTATTTCAAGCGCTACTTTTTCTTTTTGTGTTAAGCACTACACGAGTGCATGTGTTTTTGAGCTGTTGCCCTCTTTTGCTTCCCCCCCCCCCCCCCCCTTGCAATCCACGATGCTCTCTGTCACTAGAGTGCTTTTCCCCACGCCCTTCTTGTTGTGCTCACCCATGTCCTTCTCATTGTCTCCACACGCTCTCCGTGGTGCTCACCCCCACCTGGGCCCTCCTTCTCTCAATCTGTTAATCCTTCTTCCCCACATACGCCCTCATTATTGCTTACTTTCAACCCGTGTTGCTTCACAATAGCGCCCACTATCCTCCATGTTTCTTTTTTTTATTTTTTATACAGCGTAATCTCAATTCAAAGGCATTGAAGCGCTTTACATGAACACCAGTTAATTTACAAAAGGACACGTTTATTTTTGGTAGGCATGAAGAGATTGAGTGATCTGCCCTGAATCGCCCGATGTTCAGTCGACGCAGAGACTTGAACCTAGTTCCTCAGTTCTATTGTAGGCAGCTCTAGCCACCACGGGCTCCCCCATGTTGCTTTGGCATTCCCCCTCGCACTCCTCTGTGTTGCTTCCGTGTTTCCCTGTCTTGTATTACTAACACTCCTGTTGCTTCCATCCCCCAATCTTATGCATTCAAAAACAAAAAATGCTTTTTGCACTTTTTATTTGCCTTTCAGGTACTAAACCAACTCAGATCAGTAACTAAAAAAAGAAAAAAAGCCCCCCGCAACATTTTGTAGGCATGTGCACGCGTGGTGCGTGCGCCTACAAAATGCTGCTTGAGACTGTGCCAAAGGCTTTTTTTTAAACAAACTTCAGCTATGCTGCGCAGCGTCAGGGTTGCTGCATAGCGTGGCTAAAGCCAATAGGTCAAAGAGGGAAGACCTATTGGCGTTGCAAATGCTTGTTTGTCTATTACATACTACTGAAGTGTACCTCAACATAGGAACTCCCTACATCGTTGTCTCTAGATCATAGGTAAAATGTTTAAAGCAGTTGCATCAGTTTTTATTACATCACAGATGAACATATGTAAGTATAAATACATTTTTATGTTCCTAACCTTATCTCAGCATATATACAAATTTATCTCTGCATATTTTTTCACAAAAATAACAGTTAAAGTGAAGTGGTTAGACGCACTAAACTTAACTTATACCCCACGTCATGTACTGCTCATAATTAATCACATGAGATCACTCATGTTAATCAATATTAAGTGATATCCTAGAAGACATCTCTAATGAATTTCATTGGTTACCATCACTGATGGTATCATCCAAAATTAGAATTACATAGTTCACTTTGCATCACTAACATTTAATGTGTATATTTCCATTTAATAGTAATATACACATTGATACTAATTGTAAACTATTAATTCAATTAATTACTTAATTTTACTTAAAATACACCCTGTAGTAAAGGACTTTCCACTGCTACAGAAACATATCTTTCCTTCACACATCAATCCACCTGGAATCGTATAAAAATATAGTAAAAGCCCTACCACATTATTCCCCAGAACAACTGTTATGTAACACACTAACAAGAAATACTTTACTCCCCATCTCACTGCCACACATTCATCAACACATTATGAAACAATCAGCATAATAATCCTCACAACGCTATGAAAAATTAATTACTCTATAGCAAACCACATACAGCTTCCAAATAATGTTACTAATAAAATTCAAAAATCAAAATGAATATGTACATTTGTATCATATTGGCAGTATCTCTGCCCCTAGTGATGGCATTAATGTTGTCATTTGAGAATTTATCAGTAAGGCTATATGTGAGGTCATAAGCAGTGCCTCATAGGAATGTGGGTAATGGTGCTTTTACTTTAACCAATAACTCATGCATTTCAGTGTGTTTTAGGTTTTTCAGAGCCATGACTTCAAATGAATACTTTTTTTCAATATTTATTTCAAACAAAATGCAAGTTATAATAACTTATAGCAGTATATCCGGGGTGTGGGAGAGGGGGGACAGGGACACAATAGAATCTTTGGCGGGACAGGAAAGTCTGGGTAACAAATAAAGATACCTTTAAATTCTGTGTTTATCTTCTCACGTTTCCTGGCGCTTACAAGACAGAGGTCAAATGTTAGGCTATGTGTCCTGAGAAATTACTGCTTATTTTATTAACATGGGGATTAGAGTTTATTTTTCTTTCTTTGACTGCAAAAAGAGAGGAGTGTTTAAAGTGAATTATTTGACAATCTTGCTGAAGTATGGGGAGTGTGAAAGGAAATATAAGAAAATGTAAATATCTGCTTTTAGCAGTGAGGACAGCAAAAATGAAGCAAATTTGGTTTGTAATTCTGAATTGAACTGAAAACAAAGATTTTAATAGGATAAAAAAATCAAGACGCCTTACTTTGTAATGCACAAATGATAGATATTCATAGAAGCACGATTTCCACACATTATCATTTGTGCGCTATATCTTTTTATCAGTAAAACTTTCTGTGCAGAGTTAGTGGCCATTTCAATGACAAATGTGCTGTCTGTGAATAACAATGCACTACCACAAAATGCTTTAGTTACCTTCAAACACCGCTCAAAAAGGGATCACAGTTCTAAAATGTTTTGAAAACACTGAATTATAATATTCCAACCACTCTTTCACTTTAGTTGTGTTGGTTCAGTGGATGTCAGATGTTTTTAAATGCAAGTTACACAAATGTATATATGTTATAAAAAATAACTTCAATTTATCTGCATTTCTTTTCAGTGAATTTCTGAGATTGTCTTTAAAATTGAAGTTATAATATTTTATGAATTCTAACCATAACAGCACTTTAACCATGTTTTTTCAGTACATATATATATATGTATATACACACACACACAAATATAAGCACTGCAGATTCCATAGGGACACCAAAATTGCACTCCAGGACAGTGGTTCAAGAAAAGGTTTATTCAGCAACGCGTTTCGATCTGACAATCTTTTTCACAGCCAAAACCAGAAAACAAGTGCCCAATTGCCTTTAAAAACAAGTTTAGTTGTGTTGGTTCAGTGGATGTCAGATGTTTTTAAATGCAAGTTACACAAATTTATATATGTTATAAAAATAACTTCAATTTATCTGCATTTCTTTTCAATGATTTTCTGAGATTTTCTTTAAAATTGAAGTTATAATATTTTATTAATTCTAACCATAACAGCACTTTAACCATGGTTTTTCAGTGTGTGTGTGTGTGTGTACACACACACACACACACACACACACACTCTCTCTCTCTCTCTCTCTCTCTCTCTCTCTCTCTCTCTATATATATATATATATATATATATATATATATATATATATATATATATATACACACACTGCAGATTCCATAGGAACACCAAAATTGCACTCCAGGACAGTGGTTCAAGAAAAGCTTTAGCTAATATGCACAAAAAGCTCCTCATCTGTGTTCAGGCCTCCAGGTATACGACTATTCAGCCGAATTATATACTCGGATTCCATAGTCCGGAGTTTCTGCTCCCTGTCTCCTCGTTTGTTAAGGACGACTCTGTCAATACCATCAAAGGATAGATCATCAGAATTTTGTTTATGCATCAACGACCAATGCCTTGCCATAGGATAATTTGGATCAACTTTCCTGATTGTCTGGATGATAACTTCGCCCATGTAAGATGCTATTACCAGCTGTAGGTTTACGATATTCTGATGTATGGATCATTCCATCCCTCACTTGGATAAAAATGTCCAAGAATTCATTTTCCTCGTAATTTATTTTGTGAGTAAAAGCCAAATTCAAACTGTTTTTCGAGACATATTCAAAAAAGTTGTTAAAGATATTTTTGGGGCCATCCCAGGTGATAAATAAATCATCTATGTAACGTGACCAAAAAATTATGTGTCTTGTCCAATCCTGAATTTGATAGGTCCAAACCACCTGTTCTTCTCACACCCCCATGGAAATACTGGCAAAACTTGGAGCAAAGCAACTGCCTATCGCAGTCCTGATCATATAACAATACCATGTGTCATTAAACAGACATAGAGGGGCATATTTATACTCTGTTTGCACCAAATGTGCGTCAAAAATGTTGACGCACATTCGGCACAAACCGTGCACCATATTTAAACTTTGACGCCCGCGGATGTCAAAATTTCTCTGTGTGCGTCATTTTTTGGATGCAGGAAACTGCCTTGTGTTAATGACATGCAAGGTAGGCGTTCCCGCCCAAAAAATGACTTTAAGGCCTGTGCGCCTTAATTATACTCCTGCGTCATATCGACGCACAGGAGGGGGCGGGCCTTTAAAAATGGCGCACAGCCTGATGTGTGCCGTTTTTTAACACCTGGGTGATGGCAGGCGTTAAGGGACCTGTGGGCTCACTTCCAAGGTCTCTGAACATGGGAGTCCAGAGGTGCCCTTCCCTGCCCCCAGGGACACCCCTTGCCATCCTCGCCCACCCCTGGAGGACACCCAGGGATGGGGGATCCATCCCAGTAAGTACAGGTAAGTATTTTTTTTTTTTTTTTTTTTTTTAAAGTGGCATGGGGGGCCTAATTTGGGCCCCACTACATGCCACTGTGCCCAGTGACCATGCCCAGGGGACAGAGGTCCCCTGGGCATGGCCATTGGGCAAGGGGGCATGACTCCTGTCTTTGCTAAAACAGGAGTCATTTCAATGGGGGTTGTCCATGATTTTTGCCTCAAGCCTGACTTTCACCATTTTTTGACGCACAACCCCCATTTTCCCCTACGCCGGCGCTGCCTGGTTTGAGTCTTTTTTTTTTTTTTACTCTGACCAGTCCGCAGCACCGGCTAATGTAATTCCTTAAATAAGGCGCCCGCATGGTGCGTAGGAATGGCGTTAGCTGGCGGTAAAGTTTTTGACGCAAACCAGCGCCGGCGCTGGTTTGCATCAAAAAGTATAAATATGGGCCATATTGTTCTTTAAGCAAAATCGTAACATTTCTAGTAACACCATGGAGTGATGATGAAGGCAAATAGGTTTATCCTTAAAGAAGTGTTTACATGCCGCAATCCCCTGTTAATTATCGATACACGCATAAAGAGATGCCACATCTATTGTAACTAGGAAATACGATTCCTGCCATGGTATCTCATTGATTTTTGTTATAAAGTCAGTACTGTCTCGACAGTACGATGGTAAATTCAAAACATAAGGCAACAAGAAATAATCAAGATAAATAGAAGTAGGTTCACATAAGCTATAATTTGCAGAAACTATTGGTCTGCCCGGTGGATTATTCATATTCTTGTGAATCTTAGGGAGTAGATAAAAACAAGGGGGCAGTGGTTGCTTTACATATAGGAACTGGTATTCTTCCTCACATAGAAGGCCTCTGTCTCTCCATTCCCCAAGCATCCCATGATACCTTACTACTGACTGTCGGTATGTCTCAAAATTAGTCAATTCCGAATCTCTTGATCGAATCAGCTGTCCCTCTACCTCTCGCATGTATTTCTTAATATCCCACAAAACAATATTACCTCCCTTATCAGAGGATTTAATAACAAAATTAGTATCTCGTTTTAAGGATGAAATCGCATCCCTTTGTTGTTGTGAGATATTATCAATGCAATCAGGCTTATTATTTTTCCATATCGATAAAAGATCCCTTATTGTAACTTCATGAAAGACATCAATATAATCGTGAGGTGTCAAGGATTACAGGTTGACCTCAGTTTGAAGGGGTTAGAAGATGTTCTATCCAATTAAAGGTTTAAATTACATAATAAATCCCTTTCGGTCATCCATTCAATCCCAACCAGTTCAAGTTCACTCAAAGTGGCCAAGCTGTCTATATCACCTAGACACAAATTATCGAAAGTATGGTCCACCGCATCAAAATTAACCAAATTGCATTTAAGTTTGTTCTCTTGTTGTTTAAATAATTTCATCAACTTGAGTTTGCGTACAAACAAAAAGATATCAACACATGTTCCACAATAATCCATATCACTCATGGGCCAAAACGCAAGTCCCAATTCCATAAGAGATCATTTATTGTCAGTTAAAATATGTTCCCGATAAGTTTACTAGTTTACTATTGTCAATGATGCCTCACCCATCACTTTTGTTTCGACTGCGGGTCCTTTTCCTATGCGGCAACCTGTTTGTATCGCCCTCCTCGACGTGTTTTCCTCCTCTTGCGTTCATGGCGCCTATTTCTTTTGGTGGTTTCCTGCGCATCCCTTTGCTCTGCTGTGAAAAACGGTATTCATCAGTGGTGGTTAAAGATGCAGTGTTTTTATCTTGAATAACAGGGTGCTCCTCCATGTTTGAATATACTTCAGACCTGGATTCCGAGGAAACCAACTCCTGTCTTTTCCACGTACCCGCTTGTTTGAATTGTTTGATTGCTCCATCATATTTCCTTCCAAAGTACAGTTTGGGAATCAGCATTATAAGTAGTGATTAAACGAATCTGATTCGAATTATCCTTTCTTCTTATCCCAGAAAAAAAGAGCTCATCCCTAGATTTTAGGTTAACCTTCTTTATTGCTTCGTGTAAGACTCTTCTCGGATAACCCCTTGCCCTAAATCTACCAGTCATTCTTTACTCTTTTTGATAAATGATACCTCACTTGTGTAGGTGGGCCAAGTGCCTGTGACGGGGAAGAGCCAAAAACATGTCGAAATTCAGGTGGAGCCAAAGCGGGTCCAAAAGGGCAGTTTGAAAAAAAAACATTTTTAGGCTGACAAGTGGGGCAGAATTTTTATTGGTGTAGATGAGACAATGCTGGGTGGTAGGAATTTTGTGGATTCCTGCAGATTCCGGAAGGTTCCATCACGAAAATGTGGGAAAAATGTGTGATTTCCAGCAAAGTTGGAGGTTTGCAGGGCATTGTGGGTAAGAAAATGGTGCAGGGTACATGTGAAGCACACCACCCTGGATTCGCCAGATGTTTAGTTTTCAGATGTGTCCAGGTCTTGTGGATTTTTCTACATATCAGCATCCCAAAGTCCTAAAAGTGCAGCCCTCTCCATTCCAAGTGGGACGATTTTGAGAGTTAGCCAAGCCCTCTGAGCCAATTGTAAAATCAAATCCCAAAATAATCAAATGTCCTCTTGCTTGCCATGGGATAAAACATTTTAGTGTGCGGGAGGGGAGCTGAAAGACTGTTACCCACGTCCGTTAGGGTGTGGGCATAAATAACCATGCCCATACTGTTTGGTAGCCAGCACCCCCAATATTTTTTTATTTTTTTTAAAATTCTCTGGCATCTAGTAGGTTTTTTGCACCCCATCCCCTGGGAGTGAATCAGGGGTAATTGCCCCATCTGCCCACTGGTAGGCAGAACAACTTTGGCCCCATTTATTTGGGGTGATGGTATGGCAATACCCCCACCCTCTTTTTTAAAAACAAAATCTTCCCTGGTCTCTGGTGGGCTTTCTGCCCCCATTGGGGGCAGATGGGCCTTCCAAAATGAGACCGATCTGCCCCCAAGGGGGGCAGATATGGTCAACAGTAATGTGCCCCCATGGGAGGCAACCCTTGCCCAAGTGGCTGCCCCCAAACAAAACACACACATACACACACCCCAATTCCTGGTGCCTAAGTGGTTTTGCCCCCCTTGGGGGCATATTAGGCCGATCTGCCCCAAAGGGGGGCAGTAATGCCCTAAAATAAATTTACCCCCCAGGGGAACGACCCTTGCCTAAGGGGTCGCTCCCCTTGCGTGAAATTGATGCAAAAAAATAAAAATCTCTGCTGTCTAGGGGTTTCTGCCCCCCTGGGGGCAGATCGGCCTAATAAAAATAGTCCAATCTGCTCCAAGGGGGGCAGAAATGGCCTAAAGACAATTTGCCACCCAGGGGAGCGAGTCTTGCCTAAGGGGTCGCTCCCCACATATAAAAAAATAAAATAAACCAAAAAAAGATTCACAGTGTCTAGGAGTTTCTGCCCCCCCCCTCCCCCGGGCCAGATCAGCCTAATTATAATAGGCCGATCCGATGGCCTTAAATTAATTTGCCCTCCTAGGGAGTGACCCTTGCCCAAGGGGTCACTCCCCTCATGACAACAACCTATAAAAAAATTCCTTGGTGTCTAGTGGGCATTTCTGCTGCAATATGAAATTTCAGGCCTAGTTGTGCTAAAACAAGAAATAAACACATTAATATGAGCATTACAAAATAATAATTTATTTTAAAAAATCATTAATATATTTCATTAATTATGTCATAAAATATATAAAGCATTTTCAATATTAATTTTAAACTTTAATGCATCACATTAAGTATGACTGAGACGTGCATTTATTTTCCTGGACACATTACGTCACATTAATAATATCATATAAATCAACATAACTCATAATTATTGTCTAACCATAATATTTCCTTCTAATGATTAATTTGCCTTAAACATTATTATAAATCAAGTGAGCATTTAATAAACTCAAGTAGACACAAAGTCTACCCTTGTAAAAGTGATGCACAAGATAGGTAGGCACAATGTCCATTATATTTCAAACATGCACACTTTACATTACATTTTAATTAATCTCTGTTAGGCTTTTTAATGCAAATATAGAGCCACCTAGTGCTGACTTATGTGCCACTACGTAGTAATAAAATTCCACTCTAACAGTTACCTGGGGTAGGTGTAGACAAAACCTAAGGTTTCCCAATCTATTCTAACCCATTCTTAACAAATTTCAATCAAGGGATTTGTAACCCAGTTTCAAGAGATAAACAGTCTAGTCATCTACAATTTGAGAGATGTCTCCTGTTTTGTCTAAATAGAAGCCCAAAGTAACAAGGGGCAAAACCTAACATAGTCTACCAACTAGCTCATTCTTGTTCCAGGTTCAACATGACAAATAAAAGATAATTTAGTACCTGTCACTGACAATAAGTTTTGTAAAAATGTATTTTAGTAATCTGAAAGACCCTAAGATTAGCGTAAGATCAAAGTTCTACAGATATGTTACAGCAGGAATACACTAACATTTATAAATTGATATCATCTATTGGATGTTGAGTACACTTTATTATAGAACCACAAAATAGCTTTAGTGGACCTTTCAAACTGTTGTAGTCTTGACCTCTTGAATTGATTCCATGTGAAGGCAAAATCAAGAAGTACCCAGAGGTATTGAAAAGTGCTACATTGTTGTATTCTACCCTCAGTAAAATGAGTTTTAGTTTTCGTACACAAACGGTTGCCGACCATAACAAAGGATTTTATTACCTTTATTTGAAAATTCAATTTCTTCACATAGATTGCGGATTAATAGAAAACTTTTTGAAACCCGTTCAATTTAGAAGCCATTAGGACTGTGCCATCCGCATAAAGAAGGACAGGGAACTTGGGATGAACCTCAAGGTCATTAATAGAAAATTTAAAAAGAAAGGGAGCCCGGACACACCCTGTATTACAACCCTACTAGTCCCAAATGTGTTAGTGCATTCACCTGCTGGTTCATAGTGTATACAAGTGGTGTTATAAGGGGCATTAACCACTATCCAAAATGTAATACTGTTGTGAAAATCACTAGCCACTAGTAATGCAGCCCTCAACTCATCCCTAATGGAAGTCTTCCAAGCTTCAAAGGGCCTTTTATATTCTTGTCTGCAGGCCTGTACAGCAACCATTGTACAGGGTTTTTCTTTAAAGTATACTTGAATTTCTTAAGGGCCATGGAACAGGTTTTGTCAAACCAACTGTGTTGTATCCAGGATAAATGAGCTGAAACAGGTAGGAGTATATTCCATGTTTATTTCCAAGGTATACAAGAACCACCTCCAGTATTCGTCCCCGGCACCACTCCAACCGCCTTCCTTTCACTCGCCGCACCTCCCGCATTCCAGCCCTCGAGCCCCCATCCAACCCTCAACATTCCACCCGACTCGCGAGCCAACACAACATACCATCTCTTTTTCCTTTTTTTTTTTTTTGACTTAAAACAAACTATACTATAACTACCAAAAATGATAAAACTAGGAAAAAACAAACACAAACCTAATAATAACAATATAAAAAAAAATATATATATATACTATAGATCAGCTCTTAATTTCCATGGCACAAACTTTTGACGGGAAGATCTGCGTGGAAAATTATCCTCATACTGTAAAGCTGACTTCTGAGTATTCACATTACATAAGTTTTGAACTTGTAAGGAAGAACTCCTATTTGTACACCTGTCAATGTCATTACATGGATTCAATACAGGCTCATCAGGTGACTTCACCACTCTGGAAAGATTCCACCAACGACCATCTTCAACCATAATTGCACTTCCACAAACTTTCTTTACCCTGACAGGCTTCCCAAAACAATCATCACCTTTTCTTACAGACACACATTTTTTTATACGCACCAAATCTCCAGGGAATACCTTACACAACTTAGTGGCTTTGATCAAATCATATCTCCTCTTCATACGTTCTTGACCTGACGTCACCTTTTCCCATTCCAATCCCTTTTTACTACCACACAATCCCTTGGTATTCAACGAACCCTTCAACCAAGAGGGAAAGAGAACGGTGGTTGGTTTACGCCCTTTTAAGGCTTCAAAAGGTGACACATTGGTTAATGAATGAGGTGTGGAACGATAAACCCACAACATGGTGCTTACCGCTTCAAAAACGTCGTAATTATTGTGTCTAGCCCACTTTATACAGTCACCAACCACCCGATTCATCCTTTCAACTAAACCATTTGTCTGTGGGTGAAATAATGAACTCTTCAAGTGCTTAATACCAGATTGCTTTAAAAACTTCTCCATTTCCGCATTAACAAATTGCACCCCATTGTCAGAAATAATGATTTCCGGAAAACCTTCCCGCAAAAAGACTTCCTTTAGAAAATTCACAGCATTAAGCGCTGAAGGAACTGGATAAAAACGAACCTCGGGCCACCTACTATGATAATCCATAAGAACAAACGCATATCGTAAGTTGTGAGGAAGAAAATTAAATGGGCCAATCATGTCAATCCCCAGCTTAGACCACGGTCTAGGAGGAATTTCAATAGGATGTAATGGTGGAGTAGATACTTTTAACCCCTTTTCTGCCGAATTACAAACAAGACACCCCTTGACAAGCAAATCGACCTCTTTGTCCATAGATGGCCACCAATAACTCTCCCTTAACCTCCTTTTAGTCATAGTCACTCCAAAATGTCCTTCATGCGCTATTTTAATCAAACCTGAACGTAAATCGTGTGGGGGAATGCACCTTTCACCCCTCAACAATATCTGATCTTCTATAGAGATCTCATTTGCAACTTTACAAAATGGTTGTACCGGTAAAGGAACATTCTTTTCACTTGGCCACCCATTAACTACAAACTCTTTAACTTGGTTTAAAATAGGATCCTTTGCAAAAGCCACCTCCCAATCATATTTAGTATAGGCTCTGGACATCGGTAGATCCACAGAAGCAATAAAACAATCCTCTCTATCGTCCTCAGCATCAACACTCTCCAACTCTCCCACAGGTAACCTAGAAAGAAAATCTGCTCTCACATTGAGCTTCCCCGGTAAAAACTTAACCTCCATATTGTACTGCAACAACTTAGTGGTAAGACGTGCAATGCGTGGGGTAGTGTAATTGGTTTTTTCCCCACCGAGAATGTATAATAAAGGTTTATGATCTGTCATAATAACAAACCTCCTGCCCCAAATGTAGCTCCTAAACTTCTCACTTGCCCAGACACAAGCCAACAATTCCTTTTCTATTACTGAATAATTGACTTCAGCCTCCGTCAACACTCTAGACGCATAGCTGATGGTGACTTCACCATGTTCCGTGTCCTGGACCAGAACTGCCCCTAAACCATATTTGCTGGCATCAACCATAATTTTACACGTTAATGCCGGATCATAGGAGTGTAAAGCTTTAGCATCAGTCATTTCAGCTTTTACCAATTCAAATGTGTCCTGACAGTCCTTGTCCCATTTAAATTCAACACTTTTCCTCAACATATTAGACAAACACTTCATCTTGGAGCCATAATTCGGAATAAATCTGGAATAAAATTCACATAATCCTACAAATGATCGTAACTCATCTTTATTCTTAGGGGGAAGACATCGACGAACAGCATCCACTAACCCTGGTCTTGGTTTAACACCCTCCGACGAAACAACATGTCCTAAAAATTCAATCTCTTTCCTCCAAAATTGGCATTTCTCCTCCTTAACCACAACCCCATTGTCTTCAAAAATCTGTAATACCATCTTGAGGACTGTATTGTGAGCCTGTAACTGTTTGGCAAAAATCAAAACATCATCCTGAAAGACCACTACACCCTTGACATCTTTCAGCAAAAATGACATGATGCGTTGGAAGACTGAAGCAGCCAAAGCAAGGCCGAAAGGCATTCTACGAAATTGAAAAGTACCAAACGGGGTGTTAAACGCTGTTAAATGCCTAGAGTTTTCGTCAAGAACCACCTGGTGATAAGCTGAAGCTAAGTCAATTTTTGAAAACCAGACTGCGCCACTGAGTTTTTCTAGTAGATCACAAATTCTAGGTAAGGGAAAAGAGTCTACCCAAATCTCTTTGTTGAGACTTCTTAAGTCAATACATAAACGGATCTCACCATTGCGTTTGCGAGCAACGACAATGGGAGACAACCATAAACTGGATTCAACCGGTTCAATCACACCTGAAGATTGTAACTTTTCCAATTCTGAATTAAGGTCCTCCCTCAAACTAAATGGAATTGCTCTTAACTTGTGCTTTATCGGGATAGCATTATCTTTAACTTTGATACAATGCCTAAAACCTATGACACATCCTAAAATTTTCCCAAAAACCCTTGGGAACATTAAATGAAGAGTAGACAAGTTCATGTCATCACAGTCTCTAACCACCATTACCTGCTCAGTGGTACCTGGTCTCAATACCATCCCAAATAGACCTTGGTGGAACCAGCCTAAAATATTAAGACCTTTAACAGCAACATATACCTTACCACGGATCTTGCGCCCCTTGAATTCCAACACATCCTCAATGAAACCCTCCAATTCAATCCTCCTCCCTTCACAGGAAACAGGAGCTCTATCAGGTGGAAACAATTTTCTATGACCCCACGTACTCTTGAACAGGTCTAAAGTTATCATAGTAATGCGTGCCCCAGAATCCACAAGCAAATGAAGTTTTTTACTCCCCACACAAATATTTACATACGGGTCAACAGACTTCTCAAATTCATTCACTGGCAGTTGCTCATCTGTGACAACCACAATCATGTCACGGAATTCATTTTCCAAACACTGATTGGACTCTTCACAGATATCTGACACACTGCTGATATTAACCTTCTTGTCACTCTTGACACTCTGACACACTCTAGCAAAGTGGCCCGTACGGCCACATTTGTGACAAATTACATTCTTAGCAGGACACCCTTTCGAGTCTTTCAAATGTGGAACATTCCCACATCTAAAACAAATATTAGTGCGTTTGAAAAACTGATTATTGTTAGTCTTGAATTCTTTGCGCGACGAGACAACACTGACACAAACTTTCTCATCTTCCTTGCGTTGATACGAAAGTTCTTTAAGAGAAATTTGAGCAAGTTCAATGCTTTTAGCATGCTTGATAACCTCCTCAAGTGAAGGATGACCCATCGTAAGTAGTCTTTGTTGAATATGTCTATCATAGCAATTCCCAATGAGTTGATCCCTGACTAGTTGGTCACGAAAAGCACCAAATTGGCACTGTGCACACAATTTTCGAAGCGCACTAACAAAATCGTCTATCGATTCATTTTGTAGCTGGATCCTTTTGAAAAATTTGTGGCGCAAAACAACAAGACTGGGTTGTTTGTCAAATCTCACAATCAGCTTCTTCACTGTTTCCTGATATTCATCCAACTCTTCATTATCAGTCATTTCGATTTCAGGAAGATGTTTCAAGGTCTCTCGGCCTTCAAATCCCAGGGAATGTAATAACAAAAACTTTTTCCTTTCAGGTCTATAACGTGATGCCCCAATGGCTCCCAAATAAGTCTCAAAAGCATCAAACCATTGAGACCAAGCCACTGGTGGTTCCCCAGGTGTTTCAAGAAAAGGAGGAGGAGCCGAGACAGATTGCATATTTATGAAATATAATTAGACAATCTAGTGGTAGAAATTAAATAGTAAAGTAAACCACGTACATAGAAACATCTGTTGTAATTCTGAAGAGTGTACTTATGCTGTTGTTCTGACAAAAAACAAGTAGCCAACGTCCTCTTTGGCAATGCTCAACCAAAAAGGTCCGTTTATTTTTATTTTTTGAAGAAAATATCCCCTTGTTTTGACAAAAAACGAGTAACCAACGTCCTCTTTGGCAATGTTCACACAAATGGTCCGTTTTCCAATGTTCACACAAATGGTCCGTTTTCTAAGGGAAATTCGCCTTACAGTATATTCCCTTTATTTTTATTATTTTATTTTTAATTGACGAAGCGTCCTGAAGTGCTCATTTACGCAAGGACGCGTTGTAGGAGAGCGCGCGTGAACATACGAAGCAAGAAAACGCTCGCGGCCAGGGACCGAAGATAAACCAATATTAAAAATCACACACACAGAATTGCAAAGACGTCTAAGTGCGTGTGTGATTCAACTTTAAAGTACCAGAAACTCTCTGTGACTCTTTCCAGCGAAGACAAAGATCTTACTCACACCGGAGATCCGTTGGCAGTGCATCATCTGTCTCTCAAAATATGAACCAAGCGTAGGTTCGGAGATGGTTCCACAAAGACCCTCGTCGCCAAAATTATGTTGTATCCAGGATAAATGAGCTGAAACAGGTAGGAGTATATTCCATGTTTATTTCCAAGGTATACAAGAACCACCTCCAGTATTCGTCCCCGACCCCACTCCAACCGCCTTCCTTTCACTCGCCGCACCTCCCGCATTCCAGCCCTCGAGCCCCCATCCAACCCTCAACATTCCACCCGACTCGCGAGCCCTCTACATTCCACCCGACTCGCGAGCCAACACAACAAACTGTGTACCTTCTCCAGGTGATGACGGGCGATAAAGGTCATCAACCTAATAAAGAACTGACATGTAATATGAAATGCATGTAGGATAGCTGTTCAGGCACGTCATAAGGGCAGCTCTAGTATTTTGAAACAGTACCTCGGTATTCTTTTAACCCTGTATTTTTTCCAAAATAAATTTACGGGATTAGACATTTGAATTAATTGACTTTTCCTGCACCTAAATGGCAAGACTAAAGGATTATGCTTGCTTGAATAATGGAGGGGTTGCACCTGAAATGTAAATTATCAGGGCCCAAATCCTCTGTAAATAGAGCAAAATCAATTGTAGAGGAAAACAACCCTGCCAGTAAAAGTTGTAGCCCCAGCAGATTCTGATTTACTGACATCAGAGACAAAAAAAATTACATTTCAAATGTGAATCATTCAATGCTTCTACCACTATATTATGCTCAAAATGAGATTGTCGTCTATTGAATTAACCAAACCACTCTAGATGGTCATTTACATAAGCAGCATTATAATCCCCCATCCACAATAGTGAGCAATCACAGGTGGATAGTACATTCAATTTACATAAATCAGAATCAAGGACATTAATTGAATCACACATAACATTATTAAAGCTGTTGTTCTAGAAATTATTTACTAAGCTTTTCCTAAAGCCCACACTCTCTGCACATACCACCTGATAATGTGAACTGTCCATAATAAGTTTAGTAACAAATCCAGACAATTTCAATGAGCCCAAATTACGAAACCTCCCTTTTTTCCTCCCCCTAGAGGAGGTGGTAGCTGCTGTGGAGTTGGAAATACAGTCTTCAATAAAAAAAAGGCTCCAACACCCTGTAGCCAAATACAATCAGAATGTTTAACAGAAACTATCCCATTGGGATTAGATATATGTCACTTAACTACGGCCACATTCCAAGAGAAGAACTGTAAACTTTAAGGGAATGAGGAGAAAGACTACAATTATCAGGCCCACAAGAATATGGGGCAAATGGTAAGTCATAAAAGAATACACAAAACCCCCTGTCCAACCTCCTTTCTCCTGATAATACATCGCCATACACCAGCCCTAAAAATCAATCGTTTTCATCAAAAGACTCCAGTGGGGCAAAGGAGTTCATGATTTGTATACTGGAATGAGGCTGAGATGGCATTGAAATAGGGTGATGGAAATTCAGGCTGAAAGGATGACCGGCTAAAAATCTATTGAAGTAGCCTATGGGATTTGCATTAATCTGTCCAATGAACCTCAGTGGTGAAGGCAACCTATGAACAAGAATGGAGATGGTGGATGGAAACCTAAAATTTACTACTACACAATCTCCCTTTTTCTCCCTACATCCGTTCCCAATCCAAGGCACCCTCCTTACCGTTATAATATCCTCATAATGAAATACACTAACACTCCTGCTCACTCATTGAAAGTTTTGCTGTTTAAATGCGGCTAATCCTCCCTCTGGTCAGGTATTAACACTGAGATAGCAGTTAAAACAATTACATACAGAGTAGCTTCCAGGGGCAACTGCAGAGAGAAATTCCCAGGGGCAGAGTTAGAATCCAAATGTCCTTGGTGTGGGGGCCTTGTGTGTGTCTCCTTATTTCCTTTTTGTCTCAAAGTATCGGCTTCATTCTCATTGCCACTTGTTGTACTGGCACTTAGATCCCCCACTTCTCTGAGCTCAGTTTTGATGGAAATCAGGCTGCACCTCCAAACAGGCACCTTTTGTCCCTAAACAGTCACAGAGGAAAGTTGTGCTCCTTGTTACCTGGTGCTTTCGCTCAGTAACGGATTACAAAGGCTTACCTAAAGACTGTTCAATGTCCCTTAATTTTGAGTACAAGTGTTCAAATGAGTTCTTGATCAGGGCTTCTGAATGTAATGAATTGGTGCATGGTAACTGAGCAGCGAGACAGGTAGCCAATGTTGAAGTTTCTCACAAAAGGATAATTCTGTAACCCAACGGTATTATTGTAATGTGTTCTATGACAGAGATTTTGGACTGTCAAGGTTAATGATGGATAATGGTGGCCCAGAACCCAGATTATAGCAAAACATCACTGTCTTTACCATGCAGGCGACAAGGTCGGAAGAGTACTGGCATAGTTGGGGAGGAGAGAGGTGGAGCTGCACTGGGTCCTTAGTATACAGGAAGGCAACAAAGAAATATACACCACAGATCTGGAGGTAGCCAACAAGTTTGCATGATATTACATGGATTTCTATAGGGCATGCTCACTGGCAGACACTTCCCAAATAGAGGACTACTTAAGCAGGGTGACTGTCCCAATCCTAACACTGGGAGACCACTCGGCCCTAGAGGAAGAAGAAACTCTCCCCACGTTATTAACTGTGATCTGCAAATTAAAACCAGGTAAAATTCCTGGCCCAATGGTAAAACCCCTGGCCCCATGGTAAAACCCCTGGCTCCAATGGCTAACCGGAGGAGTTCTTCAAGAAAAAACGCCAGGATCCTGGGTCCATATTTACTCAAAATGTATACAGAGGCAAGAGATGAGGGAACCCTACCACCAGACTTCCTCCACACCACAATAGTGGTAATCCACAAGCCAGGAAAACCTGTCACAAAATGCAGTTTGTATTGCCCAGTCTCGCTTCTGAACATTGAGACAAAGATTCTGGCGACGATACTCGCCACATAGCTGATACCAGTCATAACTCCTCTGATCTATGAGGACCAATCTAGCTTTGTGCCAAAGAGGTCGACCAGATTGTGGGCCATATTTATACTTTTTGACGCAAAACTGCACTAACGCAGTTTAGCGCCAAAAAAATTAGCGCCGGCTAACGCCATTCTGAAGCGCCATGCGGGCGCCGTATTTATTGAATGGCGTTAGCCGGCGTTAGCCGACCGGCGCTGCCTGGTGTGCGTGAAAAAAAACCACGTACACCAGGCAGCGCCGGCGTAGGGAAAAATGGCGTTTGGGCGTCCAAAAATGGGGCAAGTCAGGCTGAGGCAAAAAAATCGTCTTAACCCGAATTGCGCCATTTTTTTTGGGCATCCAGACGCCATTAACATGACTCCTGTCTTAGCAAAGACAGGAGTCATGCCCCCTTGCCCAATGGCCATGCCCAGGGGACTTCTGTCCCCTGGGCATGGTCATTGGGCATAGTGGCATGTAGGGGGGCACAAATCAGGCCCCCCTATGCCACAATTTTTTTTTAAAAAAAATACTTACCACAACTTACCTTTTCTTCCCTGGGATGGGTCCCTCCATCCTTGGGTGTCCTCCTGGGGTGAGCAAGGGTGGCAGGGGGTGTCCCTGAGGGCAGGGGAGGGCACCTCTGGGCTCATTCTGAGCCCACAGGTCCCTTAACGCCTGCCCTGACCCAGGCGTTAATAAGAGGCGCAAATGCGGGTTTTTTTTGCCCCGCCCACTCCCGTGCGTCATTTTTGCCCGGGAGTATAAATACCACGCACATGCCTGGGAGTCATTTTTTAAGGCGGGAACGCCTACCTTGCATCTCATTAACGCAAGGAAGGTGTTCACGCCAAAAAATGACGCTAACTCCATGAACTTTGGCGCTAGACGCGTCTAACGCCAAAGTATAAATATGGAGTTAGTTTTGCGTCTAATTTGCGTCGAAAAAAACGACGCAAATTCGGCGCAAACGGAGTATAAATATGCCCCTTCATCTCTGCAGCCTCTACAACTGGCTGGAGATGGTACATGAAAGGGAGGATCTCCAACTATTTCTGTCCCTAGTTGCAGAGAAGCCATTTGATGTCGTAACTTGGCCTTCCCTGACACAGGCCCTGAAGAGGTTTTGATTCAGTCCCAAATTCCTGGCCTGGATAGCGATTCTTATTTTTTTATCTTTAAATATAGGTTGTTATTGGCATTTATACATCATCAAGACAACATGATAGCACAAATCAGCATGGAGACAATAAGTATACAGAAGATATACATCCAGGAACAATTATGATCCCACCCCACAGCATGCACCTTGACGACCCCACAGTACATTGAGCAGTTAAGCATGTCAATGATCAAAGGCCACACATTCCGGATCTCCCTACTCTGCCCTCTGATGTCTCGATGTCCCTCCAACCTCCCAGGAGAGTCCTCCTCCACATTCCCCTAAGCTCATGGCGGATGAGTATCTGGTGGGTCTAAGAAATCAGCCAGTATGGCCCCCCCAAGCCCGCAAATCATCTGTGAGTTTAGGCCCATATATATACTTTTTGATGCAAAACTGCGCCGACGCAGTTTTGCGTCAAACATTTTACCGCCAGCTAACGCCATTTCTTTGCGCCACTCGGGCGTCAAATTTATATTTTGACACACGGCGGCGCAATCCACAGGTGTGAGTCTTTTTTTTTTTTTAATCAAACCAATGCGTCTCGTCGTAAAGAAAAACAACGTTAACGCGGCGAAAATGACTGTGATCCGGTTTACAATGTCGCAAACCAAATACGCGCAGTTTTTTGATGCAATGGTGTCAAAAAGCAGTGCAAACACTGCAAAATGTGATAAGGAGAGCCAAACTGGATCCCAGATGCTGGGACAGACCCCAGGAAGATGACAACAGACCAGGAACCAGCCAGGAGGACCCACACAAGACCTAGGAGAGGGAGAAGAAGAAAAGAAAGTGTCGCTTCAGTGCAGAGGAGCAGGAAATTCTGGTGAAAGAAGTGACGGAACACCAGCACAAACTTTTTGTCACCTCAAAGTGGCCAATCAGTAGGAAAGAGGCATTATGGCAACAAATTGTTGACAAGATAAACAGTGTGGCAGAAGTACGGAGAACAGTCAGCGAGTGCAAGAAACGCTGGCATGACTGCAAGCGCAGGACCAAGGAAAAGATGGCCAGGAACACGAAGGCAGCACTGCAGACTGGAGGTGGGAGTCCAGCACTGCAGGAGGCCCTGGACCACATGGAGGAAATGGTGGCAGCTGTCATCCCTGAGGAGATCGTCACAGGGATACCCAGGAGGGTAGGGTACAACGTAAAACTGGCCTGTTGTCACAAGACAGCTGGTATTCTCCCTACATGAACTAGGGCTCAATTAACAGTCTCAGGCCATATCTGCAAGTGGAATTTAACATTGACAACAGTTGCCACTACCACCTCTGCTGTGTGTGCAGGTCAAGTAGATAATGGCAGTAACATCCCCATGGATCAAACACACCCAAATTAGAGGGTTCGGGATGACAACTTTATCAATCCCCTGTAATCAATAAAAATGTTCTAATCCTGTCAAATGTGATTGTCCATAGTTGCTACAAATATCAGCTATTGGCATAAACATCGTGAGGTACACAGCACTAATGTCATACCCATGCTGCATATGTCAGGGTCCACCCTGTGCCTGGGTCACAATAGCTCAAATGACACCATGCAACATACCAAATATCATACTGCTCAGGCAACAGCATTGAGGGGGAGGACATATGTCACTGGCTGTTGAAAGTCACCCTCACAGTCAGAGGAGGAGGAACTGGAACACTGCTAGGACCATCCGTGCAATCCAATGTAGCACACATTCCCCCACATCAACATTACACACTACCAATGCTGACATCTGTAGTGTGCCATGCCAATGCTATACATAGTGTGAAATATCTGAGACTGGCTCAGTTCCAGATTGTTAAGTGTGGTGCAAGTGCCATCAGAACAACCACAGCCAGTGCAAGGCCTCACCATGAGAATGAAAGTAGACGGAGGGATGAGTAGGACAAGAAGGTGGCAATATACAATTTGGCCAGAACCAACACCTAGAGGATGTGATGCTGACAAGTCCCCAAACTGACAACACTACATGTGACATGCAGGTGGGACATAGGCTAGGAGAATGCTAATATTAAAGACAGGATTAATGAACAGGAACCAAGATCACAATGTGCAACAGGTAGGAAGGCAGGCACATCACATTACAAATCCCACAACACAGACACACTCATTGTACAATATCTCATTGCAGAGGACAATGGATCTCCTGGGGATATGCCTGTCCTGGCCTACCCTGATGACATGGATGACGAGCTGACAAACATCAGCCAGCAGACCCTCCAAGATGTCCTTGGAACCCTCGAGACCCCACCTTCAGTCGCAGGGAGGAGCACAGATACAGTAGCCATCACAGAGGACCCCCCCACCCCCCCAATCGTACGACCTGCCTGCTCCAATCTAGCTGAGGACTCTGACGACACTGGCACCAGCTTTGAGAGAACTGTAGTTGGAGTACAGCGGGAGCTGGCCAGGGAGGTGCGGGTGGGGATGGAAAATATGGCAGCCAACCTAGAGGGGGTGCGTTTATGCATGATGTCAACTGCATAACAGGCAGCAGCCATGCAAGGGCGAACATCAATCTTGCATGAACTTGAAAAAAGTGTGAAGGAAATCAGCACAGCTGTAAGAGAGTTGAGACAACACCTCCAACAACAAACGTTTCAACGCGTGCACAAATGTAATATTGACCCACTCAGGGCCAACCTGGCTGCCTACCACAGTGATGTGGCTGCTATTCTTAAGAACCAGCAGCTCCTCCTTGTTGAAGTACTGACCTTAATAGTCCCACAGTTGGCAGCTACCGGGATGTCTGACTCCACGTCTTCAAACACTGAAGTGTGTGTTGCCCCTTCACAACCACCACCACCAAGGGCAGAGGAGACAACACACCAATCAGAAGATGAAGACGTGAAACAGATCACCTTCACCCGTAAGAGTACCCAGTAGCATTAGTCCCTGCCACCTGGCCACTTATAACCAAGGTCCTGTGCTTTGTAACATGCCACGGCGGTACAAACAAACAGCATGGCGGTCACTGCCAACAGACCACGGTGAGTACTGAACCTACGACACAGGGGCGGGGGGAGGGGGAAACAGTGACACACACACGCAACACCCCCACCCACTACAACACACATACTAATGCATATCAATACATCACAGTTACACCCCCCCCAAACCCCCCAGAAGAATGCAAAGACTTTAGAAAAAGAGTGTAACCATTGTAATATATTAAAAGCAAGTAGGCAGAAATATATATATATATACACACCATGTACATAATATATACCAAGCATAGTAGTCCAGGTAGTGCTCTAAGAAAGTCCGTGGAACACTGGGACCAAACAATATGGGCGAGGCCCAGACAAGAGCCCCGACCATGACGGAGAGAACACTGCAGTGGCATCAGACAGCAACTACACAGGCACCTCAGGGGGAGGGAAAGGGGGGGCACCTCAGCCGCTTGAGTGCACGACGCCAAATCCACGAGGGGGCCACATGCCCATTGTTCCATCCTGGGGAGTGCAAAGCCACAGTCTCTCAAGTCTCTACAGTGGGTGGGTTGCCCACTGTTCAATCCTGGGGAGTGCAAAGCCACAGTCTCTCAAGTGGATAACAGTCTCCACTGGTTCTGGAGGGGGCTTTGTGCCCAGAGTGCTTCATCCTGCTAAGGACAGAGGGAGTGGATGACAGAGTGATCCCTAAGCAGTCGTGTTTTTTGTGGTGAAGACAGTAAAAGCGATATCAGGCATTATTAGTAAGGACCTTCATAAGATGGAGGTGTTGTGCCCTCATTTTGGAGGTCGCAAATCAAAGTACATTTTGTAATATAAAGTTACATTCCAAAAACTGATCTGAAGTGTTTTAATTACCAGGTCTTGGTCACAGGTAGTAGTCTTTTTTGTACATTTCTGTCTATATACAGAAACCGGAAGTCACGTGCATTTACTTTGTTTTACCCCACAATCTTTCATAGTCCTTGTAATCTGGGGAATTGTTATATTATGAAAGACAGAAATATCAAAACATCAAAGCAGTACGACTTGAAAACAATACATCATGCAGATGTTAACTTTGAAAGATCATTTATCAAATCAACAGCATGTGAGGTCAGTATCATTCCGATAAACAGAGAAAAATCAATGGCCACAAGTGGGTTTGAAATGTCATACGAATCCTTGATGGGAACCACATAATGAGAGCAAATTAAGCCATAAAGAAGATTGAAAAATAGATTCAATAGTGCACAAATTAAATAATTGACATTAGTTGATGCCTAGGAATTTTTTAAATAAACAATTCCTTTGTTTATTTTTTCTGAACATTTATTTTTAAAAGTTCGTCTGATTTAGGTTTGACATGGCAAGATACACGCAGATCCATCAAAAGAGGGAGTGCCAGAAAGGGGGTATAAAAAACGTGATTTTTCTCATTTTAACCCATATGCAAATATTTGCTCCTGGAACAGAAAAAAGCAGCTGACTGGAATTGTACCAACATTGAGAGTGGGAGATTGGAATTCTATTAAAAAACAAGGGTAAAAAATTCTGAGGTACCTGGGTGGAGGAGCTTATTCTCCTGCTACCTATTTCAGATCCACAGATCCAAAGTTCTCCAATTGCTGGGCTCCAACTTGAGAAAAATATTGCAGCTACCATTAGATGAACCGGGGACTCAGTCCACATTCCAAATACACCTATAGTTGCTAATTAGAACTGACAAATCACTGAAATGTGCAAGTTATGGGTAACTCCACAATCCAGAACTCACACACCAAATGCAATGCTTATGCCTTCATAATATTTATACCAATAAGTAATATCACATAAAAGCACAACATAATTAAATAACAGATCTCAAATTAATAAATAATACTATATTCATAATCACCTCATTGGTAGTGTTAATGATAATGTGATATGTAATCTGACCCTTGCATCTGTCACATCAAGGATGAGGTGTGGAGCGTTGCATTTGGTGTGCAACATTTGGATGGTTGGTAACCAAAACTTGTGAATTTCACTTTGTTTTGGTTTTAATTTGTAACCATAAATGAAGCTTAAAAAAAGAGGTTTGCATCCCTAATACTGAAATAAAGATTACATATAACAAATATACATGTATGGGTGTACACTTCTTAAAGAAAGAAAACATACATGCACTGTAATGACTTGCAACGTCAAGGAAACCCTGAAAAAGTGATTCATGATGTAGTAGCCACATAGTATAGACTTCTAATGCTCTGACTTCAGATGCAACCACTTCTTATTATGTTGCTCCTGGTGGATGTGTCCTTTTGATTCATTGGTATATGTTCGTGTTAAAGATGTGGATCCCTTTTCTTGCCTCCTGTTGAACCTAGGAATACAATAAAGATCTAGAACCCTTTATCGTATTCTGAAGTCTTTCCTGTTTGATCTTCCTAAGGGTATCTGTTCATTACAGCACCTACCTTAATCCATAACATCCAAAACATACATGGACTGTAATGGCTCTTGCACCGTCAAGGCACCCCTGATAAAGTGATTCATGATGTAGTGGCCGCAGTGTATAGACTTCTAATGCTCTGACACCTGAATTTTCTAAAACAACATTTTTCGATCAATGATGTCCTTAGAAGGGGCATGGCCTGGCAAGATGGCCGCTCGGAAGCTTTGAGGCCGACCTCCATCGTCCCAGAAGAATATCCTGAATAATCCTCCCAGCAGGAGAGCCGAAATGCACTACAAATGAGTTCCTCGGACTCCCACAACTGAGCACTACATCCTGATTCAGGATAAGAGTCAGAGCATGAAGATTTTTGCCCCCAGAGTTTCAAGCAGCCACGTGCCTGGGAGGCCTCACTAGAAAATGGCATAGCTGAGGCTTCAACTGCAGGTGATGGGCGGAGGCTGGGAAGCTGGACAGCGGCTGCAGAACTTAACTAGGATGCTGACGGGGCTACAGCGGCAGAGAGGAGAGGCCAGTTGATGGCCTGACTGCTAAAGCACCACTGGGACCTTCTGTGATGGAGGGCCCGTGCTGCTGGGGCTCAGCGTGGCTGGCCCTGCCCGTTCCTGAGACAGCAACCAGAGGCCTTGCACAATCTGCACTGCTGTTCTGGATCGCAGCGAGACCCCGGGGGCTGGTGCTCAGGGTTCCCAAGAGGTATCCCTGGCCCCGTATGGGTGCCGCTGCATCAGAGGAGACTAGAGCGGCGCACTTGTTACGGAGAGTGGCGCACCGACTTTGATTGTTGGACTTTGTTGGGCAATGCAGGGGCGAGCAGAGGTAGCCAAAGACATTGCTCAGAGGGTACGTGGCCGCACGAGGTAATAAGTGAAGGGCTGGAGACCCGCTGTTGGGGCCTGGGACTGAGAGGTCCTGTGCGGAGTCCTAGCAGAAGAAGACAACGTGGGTCACTGTCCCAACTCTGGGATAAAAACCAGGAGACTCCTGGCCCACTCCAGAGGTAGTGGATCCCTGAAACTTGCTGAGAGGGACCGTAGGACTTACCGTAGGCCCTGAGGGGCCAGCTCACTCCCCCACCCCAGAATCGTACTATTTGAGAGATCAAAATAAAGGTAGTAGCTAGCACGAGTGAAAAAGCCTGCCTGAGCCCCTGGTGATGTGGTGCGGGGTGCTGGATGCATTGAGGCTGCCAGGCAGAGCCATTAGACCCCATTTTAGCCAGCAACAGCGGACCAGCCACACTGCATGAACCTGTGGGGGACACACTTATCTATGGACACCCTCAGTGACCTGGTGGCTGGGCATATTCTGAGGTGCGGGATTGGGCGGGGGTGCTTGGCATTTGACTGTAAAAACATTGTGCTGTGGAGGAAACGGAGTCCTACCCTGAACCCTTGAGGGTAACATAAGCATACCAGCAGCTGCCAGACTCTGACTGTGACACTTACGGACACAAATAAGTGTAAGCCATATGAGATTTCTGACGGTTGCACCGGCGCCACTTGCGCGACTACTAGATGCAGTGGGTGGGGGGCCCTGAAGACAACCATGGGGAAGGCTAAAGCAATGAAGGGCAAGCAAAGCAATGCAGTCACCCAGTATGCACTAGCGCAGGGCCTGCAGCAGAGCACTATACAACAGACGGGTGCTCAGGAGGCGGACACAGAGGGGGAACCGTTGAGAGGGGTGCTGATGGAAGCAATACAGGGATCCCGGACCATCCTGGAGAGCAAGGTAGACACAGTGGCCATTGAAGTGGGATTTCTACATGCGGACCTCTGCAAGGTGTTGGAGAGAATATCAGTCAACGAGCAGTTGATTGGCAGCTTGGGCAGGGAGGTTGCCTCTCTCAAAGAACAAATTGTAAAACTGACGGCCAAAGCAAGGACACTGAGGGCAGGTCGGAGTACGCCGAGGGCTGATCACATCATAATAACCTGTGGCTAGCGGGATTCCTGGGAAGAGTGGAGGGGAACTTGGCGGAATCCCTCCTAAAGACTTGGATTCACACCACCCTCAGGTTTAAAGGACTGTTCCCCCAAGACTGCGGTGGAGAGGGTGCACAGGGCACTGATGATGACCCCCCCGCAGGCAGCACTGAGGGCACTGATAGCACAGATGTTTAACTTTTGCGACAGGGATGGCATCCTTAAAGCAGCCTTGGAAGTAGGGATGCTAAAGTTTGAAAATCATAACATTGCCATCCTTCCAGACTATACATGGAAAGTGCAGACCCACAGGAAATTCTTCATGGAAGTAAAGCAAAAGCTCAGGACAGTGGGCTTACATACATGCTGCTGTTCCCGGCGAGGCTTCAAGTAGTAGGTCAGGGAGGAACCAACTTCTTTGATCACCCAGAGGATGTTTAAGTCTAGCTTGAGCAATGGGACAAAGTACCGCAAGGGGAGCGAGGCTCAATAACAACTGGTCAGAGGGCACGGAGGAGGGGGAAGAAATGCAGCCCCATGGAGCATCTCAACGGGACAATCAATGGCAGGTGGCAATACGGAATCACAGATTGAGGTTCAGAAGGGTGGCACACATGCAGACATGTGGATAGAGGAAACTGGCCTGGCCAATGTCCGAAGCAGCGGAAAGGATGGCCCAGCCCAACCTGTTCAGGAGCAGCAGACTCAGAGACTGACTGATGAGGCTGCCAGATGCTTGATGGTACTTTTTGACTGTGATTAAGGTATGCAAGAACATGGGGGATGGAGGGACACATGAACAGAATCGTTTCTGCACAGTGGGGGGCGTAGTTGAGTTTTACTGTACGAGTTTTGGAGATTGCCTGCAGAGACATAGGTCCAACTAGTTGGAGCACTGTGGGGTAGTGGGAGGGGTCTCTTGGGCTTAGTGTGATCAAGATGGTGGGAGATCATGATTGTAATGGTTATTGTTATTGTATGGTTGTCCAGGGTGGGAAGGGAAGAGGGTTTTTTGTTGTAGTTGTTTCAGATTTCCTTATGGTACAGGTCATGCTATGCTCAAACAATATTTGCAAGGATACCGGAATGCAGGAAGGCACAGTCTGCCCCAACGGGAGTTAGGAGGGTCCTCAATGGTTAGGTGGGGAATATCGACCATTTGAATGGCGCAGCACTATCAGATAATGTCATGGAATGTCAGAGGTCTATGCAGCTGTGTGAAACAGTAAAGAATACATTCTTACTTTCGACATACTGGGGTGAGTATTGCATGCCTCCATGAGACGCACCTTACAGAGGTTGAAGTGGAAAAACTAAATAAAACATGGAGGGGGCAATTATGAACATCCACCTTCTCTTCTTATGCCCAGGGGTAGCTGTGTGGGTAACTCCAGGCGAGGTGTATCCTGATGCAGGGATTCCCTACTGATGGATAACATGGTGGACATGCTGTAATGGGTGGGGTATTTCAACTGTGTGCTGGATGCAAACATGGACAGACAACTCCCCAGCCTACGACTAAACTGGGAATGGACTAAAACTATGCAAAATATGGGCTAGGGGATGTGCAGCAAGAAAAAATACCCAGACCACAGAGAGCACTCCTGTTATATGGTCACACATGATACCTATAGCCAGTTGGGCAGGGCTCTGGGCACAATGTGTGTAAGGGTGGAAATTCAAAGGGTTGTCCACCTGGGTAGATCCTTATTGGATCACTCCCCCTTAATGTTGGAGTGGAGCAGAACCCAGAGTAGGAACGAAGGGAGATGTTGGCAAATGCAGACAGACTCTTTACTGGATGTACCATTCCGGAAGGCTCTTGGTAAGAAAATCACAGAATACCTTGAGGGTATTTGGGGCACAACGACTAGTAGGGGTACAGAGTGGGAAGCGTTAAAGGCTGTCATCCGAGGAGAACACTTGGGCAAGGTCTGTGGCATATGCCAAAATTTGCAGACAGAGCTTGGGGAGCTGGAGAGAGAGCTGGCAGAGGCCACAAGAAGGGGAGACGGAGAACTGGACTGGGAGGGCTCCATGGTTCATATTAAAAGACGCCTGGGGACATGTTGGGATAGGCTGGACTAATTCATGCAACAGGAATATCAACAAAGATTACAACCAGAGGGATATAGGCCCAGCAGAATGCTAGCCTGGCAGATCGACAGAACCCCCCATAGTAATGTTGCATCGCCGAGATAGGACTGTGGCCAAAACCCAACGGTTAATTAATAACACGCTGAGGGAACATTTGGTGAAGTTACGGGGGCGAGACGGCAGATGCACCAGCAGCGTCTGAGTAACTGAAGCAAGTGGATCTTCCTGAGTTGCCACCGTTAACATGAAAAGAATTAAGTGCCGACATCTCCCTGGAGGAGGTTAGAGAGGCAATAGAGAAACTGAATACGGGGAAGTCTCCAGGGGTGACGACTTACCGGTAGAGTTTTATCAGGTGTATGCACCATAGATGGCGGGCCCATTGTTGGAAGTGTTCAGTGAAGCAAGTGGTGAGTTGTCCCAGACCCTCAGGAAATGACCTATAGGTATGGTGCCAAGCTCGGGGGTGACACGATGGATCCATCCTCCTACAGACCCCTTACCATACCTAATGTTTGACGTGAAGGTGGTAAGCAAGGTCCTGTGGGAAAGGATGACTGTTGTGGTGGGAACACTGGTGCATGAGGACCAGTGTGGCTTTATAATGCGGCAAAGTACAGCCCTTAACCTGCGCAGGCTAGCACAAATACTGCATTCTGTGAGGGGTAGCGACATATATTTGACGCTAGTGTCTGTAGATATTACGAAGGAGTTTGACAGTGGAGTGGCACTAACTGCAGCAGGTGCTCCGGAAAATGGGGTTTGCCCCCGCTTCTGTATGTGGAATAAGCTACTGTATATGGCACCTAGAGTTAGAGTGCACAGTGGGGGATTACAATCTGATGGATGGGTTGTGCATAGGAGCATGTGGCAGGGCTCCCAGCCCTCGCCGCTCTTGTTTTCCTTGGTGATCAAACCACTGGTCACCAGACTCCGGAAAGATATGGGAGACACAGGCATGAGGGTGGGGGAAGTAACACACCTGATCTCCTTGTATGATGATAATGTATTGTTCTATCTACAATGTCCAGTGGAAAAGGTACCAAAGCTTTTAAAGCAACTGGACGTGTTTGGGGAGGTGGCGGGTCTGTGCATTACCAGATGGAAGTTGCTGTTGTTCCCCTTTGGGGGTGCTGGATGGGGTGCCCCAGCCAGATTTGGCTTCACAGGGGCTCCACAGGGAGAAGACATCTTTTAGGTATTTTGGCATTATGGTGGGACACAATACAGAGGTTCAGCGACAGTACTGTATTGACCCATTGGTGGACTAACCAAGTCAGTCTGTTTCTGGAACACATTATCACTCTCTGTGATGGGGAGAGTAGCTGTGGCAAAAATGGTGTTCCTCCCTATGTGCTTATGCATCACTCAAAATGTTCTCCATCCAATTTGCAGTCTGCTTTGGATGCCTAACAGTCTCATGACTTCGCTGCTGTGCGCTGCAGGGAGAAGCCATGTCGCACTACTCCAGCTCAAGCACGATCTGTCGAAGGGTGGACTGGGTCTTCCAGACTTAGTGCTGTACCATTATGCATCCAGACTACAATATGCTGCCCACTGGGCACCTGGGGATGACAACTGGGATAGGAGACTCCTCTGTGGCACCCCATGGCGAGCACTCATTGAAGGGATGGCTCATGTGTGGATCATGTGTGCACACCCCCTACTTGGTTCAACAGGTGGCAGAAGTGTGGGAGTGAGCGTTTACAACGGTGTTCAAGAGACCACCCTTCGCTAGGGAACTAGACATTTGGACATTGCTTCCATTTAAACGTATTGAGGAGGACATGTCCGTGGTGATATTGAGGGAGGGAGGATTGTAAAACGCTGGGTGACGTGTGCCTAGGGAAGGTATTTCTGACATTTGCGGAGGCATGAGAAGTATTTGGGGTCCGGGAGTGGGGTACAATTTCTCCAATACGCTAAACTGACAAACATGGACCAAGAGATTTGGAGGGAGTTCCCGACATCCTGTCGACTAATGGACACCCTGCACCTATTGCTAACAGCCAGGGCAATGAGACACATGGTGAAACATTTGTATAAGACACTGAAGGCGGAAAGGGTATGGATGGAACCAGTTGCTAGGTGGACATGGGAGAGAGAGCTGGCACTACTCCTCACTGACTCAGAATGGAATGCAACATGTGAGCTAGTGAAGACAGTGTCCAGCAGTGCTAGATTTATACTGACACACTTTCATTATCTGCACCACACATATTTAACACCGATCAAACTTAGCAGGATGTGATCTGTCCCAGGTGCGGGATGGACGGGGCCTCCTTCTTACATATGACATGGGACTGTCCAAGAGTGCACCATTATTGGCAGCAGGTGACGGAGCAATTCGGAGAGGGGACAGCACTTGCCCTCGAGGCATCCCCACAAATATGCTTGCTTGGAATCATTAAAAAGCTCAAGGGATTTAAAATACGTTGGAAGTTCCTACAACTAGCCTTGGTATCAACGGGTGGTTGAGTGCAGGGGGACCCTCCATCACTGTGTGGTAGAGGGATATGGCAGAATAGGCTAATGTGGAAGAAGTCAACATGAAGCTTAATCGTATGGATGGCAAACTTGAGGAGGACTTAGAGATCTGGCTACACTGCTGGAGAACATGCGCTTGGGACAAGAAGGGAACGGTGAGCTGGTGGAGCCCTCGCAGGACGCAGAATCACCTGACACTCAAGTACAAGACATTGGGAGTGGAGGGATGGAAGTGACCAATGCCAGTCACAGTGAAAGGGGGAGGCTGGGAGGGAGAACACGAGGAAGCCTAATAGAAAGCATGAATGTGAGGATATGCAGGGTTATGTGATGGTTGTGGGCTGAGAGCAACTTGAAAGTACTGACGGGAACCTCTCGGAGGGGGGCAGATTATAGGGATGATTGAGAATGGTAATTGTGCACTGTTTCACTGATATAACTAGGGCTGCAAAATGACTGTACCACTTTATGGTTTAGCAATAGTCTTCTGCTATTGTTCACCTTATATTAATTATTGGCGGAAAACTGCATATATGTGTATGTTATTCATGTCATACTATGTTATGCCCACTAACGGACCGGCACTGACTCACCAATGACTAATAAAAAGAATTTAAATAAAAACGGTATGTTCTTAGAAATTAAAATGTGGTGAGGGTTGGTTATCACGATTACTGCTTTCTACTTTCACCAAAGGTCCTAAGTGTGGAGAAGCGAGCATATGGTGTTGGACTACATGGCTTATGTTTTGAGTGACAATTGCGAACAAAAGGAAGGTTTGGAAGAAGTTACCTTTCAAAACCATGAGCTCATTTTCAAATATGGGCTTGTTAATGGAGCCGTTTTGGAGGACATAAAACCACGCTCCTCTGGCACTCTTTCACGTTCTCTTACATGCCTTTGTGAATTGATCCCAAAACATCTAAAATACGAACAACATGTACATATTATCTTAGTACAAACAGAATGGGCTGTGCCCTCTTTGCACTGTTACAAACAGGGAGTTGGATGTTTCATGGATGATTCACAAAGGAATATAAGAGTACATAAAAGAGTACTACTGTGGTACCACTTACTGTACTGATAAAAGCTTGTATAAATTGGCCTCCTTCAGCAGATGGATTTGATTTATTATTGTGTTTGCAATATTTTGAAGCTATGTTTGTACATAAGGTGATCATGAAATGTCCGGATCAGCTTTAGGAAAATATATTAAGTCATGAGGAGCTATCAGGACTCTGTGATGAATATCATTTTGAATTTTGTTAGACAGGGACACAAAAATAATTGACCACTGTTATACCATTCTACAATGGACACAACATTTGTTAACCCCTTCGCTGCCAGGATTTTTCCCCCTCCTGTGCCGAGCCTGTTTTTGGCTATTTGGGGCAGTTCGCGCTTAGGCCCTCATAACTTTTTGTCCACATAAGCTAGCCAAGCCAAATTTGCGTCCTTTTTTTCCAACATCCTAGGGATTCTACAGGTACCCAGACTTTGTGGGTTCCCTTGAAGAAGGCCAAGAAATTAGCCAAAATACAGTGCAAATTTCGTTTTTTTAAAAAAAAATGGGAAAAAGTGGCTGCAGAAGAAGGCTTGTGGTTTTTCCCCTGAAAATGGCATCAACAAAGGGTTTGCGGTGCTAAAATCACCAGCTTCCCAGCTTTCAGGAACAGGCAGACTTGAATCAGACAACCCAATTTTTCAACACAAATTTGGCATTTTACTGGGACATACCCCATTTTTACAATTTTTTGTGTGTTCAGCCTCCTTCCAGTCAGTGACAGAAATGGGCGTGAAACCAATACTGGACCCCAGAAACCTAAACATTTTTGAAAAGTAGACAAAATTCTGAATTCTGCAAGGGGTCATTTGTGTAGATCCTACAAGGGTTTCCTACAGAAAATAACAACTGAAAAAGAAAAATATTGAAATTGAGGTGAAAAAAACATAACTTTTTCCTGCAATGTCAGATTTTTGAAAGCAATATACCGTTACGTCTGCTGGACTCCTCTGGTTGTGGGGATATGTAGGGCTTGTAGGTTTATCAAGAACCCTAGGTACCCAGAGGCAATAAATGAGCTGCACCCTGCAGTGCGTTTTCACTCTATACCGGGTATACAGCAATTCATTTTCTGAAATATAAAGAGTGAAAAATAGCTATCAAGAAAACCTTTGTATTTCCAAAAAGGGCACAAGATAAGGTGTTGAGGAGCAGTGGTTATTTGCACATCTCTGAATTCCGGGGTGGCCATACTAGCATGTGAATTACAGGGCATTTCTCAAATAGATGTCTTTTTTACACACTCTCTTATATTTGGAAGGAAAAAAATGTAGAGAAAGACAAGTGGCAATAACACTTGTTTTGCTAATCTATGTTCCCCCAAGTCTCCCGATAAAAATGATACCTCACTTGTGTGGGTAGGCCTAGCACCCGCAACAGGAAACGCCCCAAAACGCAACGTGGACACATCACATTTTTTTAAAGGAAACAGAGGTGTTTTTTGCAAAGTGCCTACCTGTAGATTTTGGCCTCTAGCTCAGCCGGCACCTAGGGAAACCTACCAACCCTGTGCATTTTTGAAAACTAGAGACCCAGGAGAATCCAAGATGGGGTGACTTGTGGAGCTCTGACCAGGTGCTGTTACCCAGAATCCTTTGCAAACCTCAAACTTTGGCTAAAAAAAAAAGAAATCCTCACATTTTGGTGACAGAAAGTTCTGGAATCAGAGAGGAGCCACAAATTTCCTTCCACCCAGCGTTTCCCCAAGTCTCCCGATAAAAATGATACCTCACTTGTGTGGGTAGGCCTAGTGCCCGCGACAGGAAATGCCCCAAAACGCAACGTGGACACATCACATTTTTTTAAAGAAAACAGAGGTGTTTTTTGCAAAGTGCCGACCTGTAGATTTTGGCCTCTAGCTCAGCCGGCACCTAGGGAAACCTACCAAACCTGTGCATTCTGAAAACTAGAGACCTAGGGGAATCCAAGATGGGGTGACTTGTGGGGCTGTGACCACGTTCTGTTACCCAGAATCCTTTGCAAACCTCAAAATTTGGCTAAACAAACACGTTTTCCTCACATTTTGGTGACAGAAAGTTCTGGAATCAGAGAGGAGCCACAAATTTCCTTCCACCCTGCGTTCCCCCAAGTCTCCCGATAAAAATGATACCTCACTTGTGTGGGTAGGCCTAGCGCCCGCGACAGGAAATGCCCCAAAACGCAACGTGGACACATCACATTTTTTGAAAGAAAACAGAGGTGTTTTTTGCAAAGTGCCTACCTGTAGATTTTGGCCTCTAGCTTAGCCGGCACCTAGGGAAACCTACCAAACCTGTGCATTTTTGAAAACTAGAGACCTAGGGGAATCCAAGATGGGGTAACTTGTGGGGCGCTGGCCAAGTTCTGTTACCCAGAATCCTTTGCAAACCTCAACATTTGGCTAAAAAAACACATTTTCCTCACATTTCGGAGACAGAAACTTCTGGAATCTGAGAGGAGCCACAAATTTCCTTCCACCCAGCGTTCCCCCAAGTCTCCCGATAAAAATGATACCTCACTTGTGTGGGTAGGCCTAGCGCCCGCCACAGGAAATGGCCCAAAACACAATGTGGACACATAAATTTTTTTCATAGAAAACAGTGCCTACCTGTGGATTCTGGCCTCTAGCTCAGCCGGCAAATGGGGAAACCTAGCAAACCAGCAAATTTTTTAAAATTAGAAACCTAGGGGAATCCAAGATGGGGTGACTTGTGGGGCTCTGACCAGGTTCTGTTACCCAGAATCCTTTGCAAACCTCAATATTTGGCTAAAAAAAATACATTTTCCTCACATTTCGGTGACAGAAAGTTCTGGAATCTGAGAAGAGCCACAAATTTCCTTCCACCCAGCATTCCCCCAAGTCTCCCGATAAAAATGATACCTCACTTGCGTGGGTAGGCATAGCGCCAGCGACAGGAAAGGGCCCAAAACACAACGTGGACACATCAATTTTTTTCATAGAAAACAGTGCCTACCTGTGGATTTTGGCCTCTAGCTCAGCCGGCCCCAGGGGGGGCAGAAATGGCCTAAAATAAATTTGTCCCCCAACCTCCCCCCCCCCGGAGCGACCCTTGCCTATGGGGTCGCTCCCCCTGCGTGACATTTGCACCAAAAAAAAAATCCCCGGTGCCTAGTGGTTTCTGCCCCCTTGGGGCAGATTGACCTAAAATCGGCCAATCGGCCCCCAAGGGGGGCAGAAATGGTCTAAATACAATTTGCCCCCCAGAAGAGTGACCCTTGCCTAATGGGTCGCTCCCCATCTCTAAAAAAAAAAAAAAAAAAAAAAACACAAAAAAAACACAAAATAAAAATTTGCCCTGGCGCCTAGAGGTATCTGCCCACCCTGGGGGCAGATCGGCCAAATAACAATAGGCCGATCTGCCCCGGGGGGGGCAGATATGCCCTAAAATAAATTCCCCCCCCAGCCCCCAACCCCCCCGGGAGCGACCCTTGCCTACGGGGTCGCTCCCCCTGCGTGACATTGGCACCAAAAAAAAAATCCCCGGTGCCTAGTGGTTTCTGCCCCCTTGGGGGCAGATTGACCTAAAATCGGCCAGTCTGCCCTCAAGGGGGGCAGAAATGGTCTAAATACAATTGGTCCCCCAGGGGAGCGACCCTTGCCTAATGGGTCGCTCCCCATCTCTGAAAAAACAAACAAACAAAAAAAAAAACACCCCAAAAAAATTTGCCCTGGCGCCTAGAGGTTTCTGCCCCCCTGGGGGCAGATCGGCCTAATAACAATAGGCCTATCTGCGCCCAGGGGGGGAAGAAATGGCCTAAAATTAATTTGCCCCCCCATGCCCTTCAACACACCCTCCGGGAGCGACCCTTGCCTACGGGGTCGCTCCCCCTGCGTGACATTGGCACCAAAAAATAAATCTCTGGTGCCTAGTGGTTTCTGCCCCCCTTGGGGGCAGATTGGTGTAGCAAAAATCGGCCGAAATGGCCTAAATACAATTTTCCCCTCCAGGGGAGCGACCCTTGTCCAAGGGGTCGCTCCCCATCTGTAAAACAAAAAAAACAAAAAATCCCTGGTGCCTAGTGGTTTCTGCCCCCCTTGGGGGCAGATCAGCCTAATCAAAATAGGCTGATCTACCCCCCAGGGGGGCAGAAATGGCCTAAAATAATCCCCCCCCCCCCAGGGAGCGACCCTTGCCTAAGGGGTCGCTCCCCTTGCGTGAAATTCACGTAAAAAAAAAAACTCCCCGGTGGCTAGTGGTTTCTGTCCCCCTTGGGGGCAGATTGGCCTCATAAAAATAGGCCAATCTGCCCCAAGGGGGCAGAAATGGCCTAAATATAATTTGCCCCCTAGGGGAGTGACCCTTGCCTAAGGGGTCACTCCCCACACCTAAATCAAAAACATAAACAAAAAAAAAACATTATATCCCTGGGGCCCCTCTGGGGGCAGATCGGCCGAATTATAGGCCGATCTGCCCCCAGGGGGGGCAGAAAAGGCCTTCCCAAAAAATGCCCCCCCTGGGAGCGACCCTTGCCCAAGGGGTCGCTCCCTTATGTCCATTTCATAAAAATAAATAAATCCCTGGTGTCTAGTTGGCGTTTCAAAAGCCGGATTGCAAGCAATCCGGCTTTTGAAACGCTTGGAGAGACTTCAAGGGGAAGGAAATACATTTCCTTCCCTTTGAAGCCTCTCCTTGCCTGCCCCACGTGATCGAAAGAGAAATGCGCGAGGGGGGAGGCTCTGTGACATTCAGCGCACACTCGCGCGCCGACATCACGGGGGGTGGTGGGGTCGGGGGGGGTGGGTTAGGGCTTCCCCTTCCATCCCTTGCCTTTGGGGGGGTGCGGGGATGCACACAGAGGGAGCGAGAGCGCTCCCTCTGGGCTGTGTGCCGAGGACGTAGTGGTTACGTCCTCGGCACAGCAGCACTGTGCCGAAGGACGTAAGCACTACTTCCTCGGCACAGAACCGGTTAAGAGAGGTGTTTCTAACGTTATATTGTGTTAGTTTGTGTTATGATTGTGTTAATGCGTAAGTGTTGTACCTCTGATCTGAAATGATGTGCAATAACATAGATATGTTTGAGTTCAGTCGTGGAATATTATCATTTAGTAACATAGATAAATTTGAGTTCAGTTGTGGAATATTATCATTTAAGAATAAGGTGGACTGGAAGAGCAATGTGTGGGTTCTTTAACTGAAGGCAAGTGGTTTGCAAGGCCAATATTGAGGTACACAAACAGACATGGGGTGGTCCAAGAGCTGGAGTAGCAAGTTGTTCTGCAGATCAGGATTGTAGTGTGTTGGTAAAGCAGTATAGGGCAGCCAGTACTGACAGCAGGGGGTACTGCAGAGCTGTATCGATGTGCATCAATAAAGCTGTGTTTGGGTCTCCGTACCGAAATAGCAGTGGGCGCTTCAAGTCAGGAATATTTTGCACTGATAAAACAGTGTTATGAGCCGGGGTGACACAGGAGACAGCATTACTGTCATCAATTGGGGTTTGATAATAGGGCTCTGTGTATTTTGGCTGGGCTGCAGATTAGGTTTGGCATGCTAGGTAGAACTGCTTGTACCCAGTCCTGCAATAGCAGAGGTGCGGCTACCAGTTGAGGATTGGGGTGCTGTGGATTAATTGTACATGGATGCAAGATTTTATATGCCAGGGGTGCTGTGGGATGAATGGAACTGAGGTCCATTGGCAGAGTATCTTGGTCTCACTTCTAGAAGGATTGACATGTTTTGAGAGAGCTGTATGTCAATCTCAGTAATATAATAGCAGGAGCATCACAAATGTTTTAGTTATATCACTTAGCTGTCACTTGGTGTAAATGACATGTATAAATGGGATGAAGTGCCCATTTTTATACAGTATAGGGATAGTGCAAGTCACTGAGGAGTTCCATGACCGACGAATGAGGCTGAGTTTGTTTATAAGGTTATGGAACTCCAAGGTGCCTTGCAATATCCTTAACGTGTACCCCAGGTGGTTCTTTATTCCTTATAAAATGTGGTCACACCATTCCCACAAACCACTGAATGAAAATAGAATCTTTAGTGCAAAATCTAACACATCAATACAGCTGTTTGATATTTGTTGCAAAATAGATATTATTATCAATTTAATAAAAGTCAGTTTTCTTAAAAAAGGTACAGTAGCTCTGAATGAATAGAAACATGCAGAAAGATTCTATTTTTTCTTTAATTACCTAAAGAGTGCAAAAAATAAACATATTGCCTTTGCTATCTCCTTTCTAATTGTCACTGGACAGCTAGAAAAACAGACAAAAGAAAAACTGTTTCAATTTTGTTCTTTAAACTGCTGTGTTAACTCTGGCAGAAGACATTGTGATGTCAGAACTCAACTGTAACAAGTTATTACGGTTAAGCTGGACTCCGCTGGTGTCCGTCGGAAGGGTGCGGTCCAGGTCGGTCGGTTACTGACTGTGTGTGTGTTCTGTGCTTCCCTTTATTCTGCTTCGGAGAGTACAGGCACAGAGTCATATACAGAATATTGTGAGGATGTCAGCCTGATTTGGCTGCAGAACACACATCGGCAGTATCTAGATGCACCGTTCTCTGTTGAAGATATAATACAGGTCATCCGCAGCTTGCCTGGGGATAAGGCCCCTGGCCTAGATGGGCTCATGGCGGCCTTTTATAAGGAATATGCTGACCTATTGGCCCCGCATTTATTAGACATGTATGCCAAGGCACTGGAGTGTAGCACCCTGCAGCCGTTGTTGCGAGAGGCCCTCATAGTTAATATACTGAAGGCGGGTAAGGATCCGTGTTCTTGCGACTTGTATAGGCCACTATCACTCATAAACCTGGATAATAAGATATTAGCGACGCGTTTGTAGCCCCTTCTTCCGACTTTGGTGCTCCTGGATCAGTCCGGCTTCGTACCTGGTCGTTCGACCTTGTATAATCTTCGCACCTTCTTTGTGGTGGCTCAGATGGTGACTTCTGAGGACAGAGTAGCAGCTGTTTTTCTGGACACCACTAAGGCGTTCGACTCGCTAGAATGGCCATATCTGTTTGGCCTGCTGTCGCGGGTGGGACGGAGCCCCAGATTCATTCAATTAATCCGTTTGCTACATTCGGCTCAGGTGGCGCAGTTGAGAATTAATGGGGTGACGTCGGATTCGTTTCCAGTGTCTGGGAGTACTCAGCAGGGATGCCCCCTCTCGTCCCTGCTTTTCACAGTGGCGATGAAGCCGTTGGCCGCGCATTTGCGACAGCATCATAATCATGGAGGTTTGGCGTTTAGACAGCGCCCAGTCCTGGTCTCTATGTATGCTGATGATGTTGCCCTATATGTATGTGTCCTACGGACCTACCTCGACATACTTGATTGCACGTTTTGGTCGGATTCCTGGGATTACTATAAACTGGTCTAAATCCGTGGTCTTGCCTCTGTCGACTGTTACGGTGCAGCATCACTCGAGATATCCCCTGGGCTGGGCTGATGGACCGGACTGCTATTTGGGCATCTGGGTGTGCAGGAAGCTAGATGAATTATGGTCCGCCAACTACGGTAGGGCCATTATGTGGCTGGAAGACAAGGCCAGGGCATGGCATTCATTACCGATTTTGCTGACTGGCCGTATAGCCATTGTGAAGATGGTGGTCCTGCCCAAATTTCTCTATTTGTTCACCAACATCCCTCTCGTGCTTACTTCCAGCTTTCGGAGAAGACTTAAGTCTCTCCTTAAATCCTTGGTATGGGACGGTAAATGGCCCAGGATATCATGGGAGACGCTCACGCTGCCGTTTTAGCTGGGCGGCTTGGCTGCTCCAGATTTGGAACTTTACTATAATTGTGCACAGGCCCATTATGCGCATTTCTGAACGCACCCCATAAAATATTTACCGTACTTGGCCCCGGAACAGTATTCGATTTGCCCCGCCCAACTATCTGGTATGTTATATGACAAGCCCCGCTCTGGGCCGTGGGGTGTGGATACAGTGGCATGCATGGTGCGGGACTGGCAGGTGCTTTTGCGGCGGGCTGGGTCTGAGGTTCCGTTCGCGCCATCAGCGCCGGTGCGGGACATTGTGCAGCCGCGTGTTTTGGAATGCGGACGGCTGGATGGGCATCTGTGTGTATTGCAACTGCTGACTCTGGGTTCCTAGTACCCTGAAAACTCATTTATTTCTTCTGAAGCTGGGCTCCCTGCGCTGTGCAATACCATGCAATATCGGCTCACTTACCTTCAGATTAGGGAATGTCTGTGCTCCTGGTACCTTAGTTTCCCTGCAGTGCCTCCAATGGGCTGCGTCTTGGAGTTACTTTATAGGTCCTCATCCCCGTGCCCTTATCACAAACTTATATGTGTGTATGCAGATGACTGAGCCTGTGGCTCCATCTTGGGCGCAAGCTAAATGGGATCTGGAATCGGGGAGACCCTGTCAGACGATGTGTGGCGATATTGCTGTGCGCATATGTGGGAGCTCTTCCCCAAATTACCAGCTACACTTATTGCATTTTAAATTTGCTTGTTTTATACGCCACGTTACCTTAAGAAGATGGGCGTGCAGTCCAACGACAGCTGCGATTGGTGCACGGTGCCGTGGCGGATTTCCTGCACCTGGCATAGGTTGTGGGGCGCTGCGGGCTTCTGGACGGATGTGTTGAGTGCGCTGGAGGAAATGATTGGGCTTCAATTGTCGAGGTCTCCTAAACTTGTCCTGCTGTGCTATGTTAGAGAGATTCCCTCTGAGAACAGGAGATTAGTAGGATTACTTGTGGTGTTGGCAAAGCGCAGAGTGGCGATGTGCTGGGGTAGAGGGTAGGTGCCTCGCTGCCAGGATTGGTTGCGGGATGCTGTGTACTGCCAGAAGCAGTTAACAAGATATTGGGAGCTGATGTCACCCAATTCTCGACCCAATTCTCGACCCAGGGATGTGTGGTCCCCTCTGCGGACTTTCCTTGCATGTGGGCAGCAGAATGATGGGACGGCAACTGGTGTATAAGGCTACCCGTGTTCGTTGGCCCCCTCCCTCCTTCCCCTCCCTTCACCCTCCTTTTGTTCTAAGGAGAACACGCTCGACCTGTCCGGATTGGTTGTGACAGATGCAAGGATTTTCTCTTTTCTTCCTGTTTCTCTTTTTCTCTCTCCTCTAGCTATCTTTTCTCATGCCTTTGATTCTCGAGGCTGATGGTGGCATGCATTATTGGATAATTGGCCCATGCTTGCTTACCCTTTGCTTGTCTGGAAATGTATCGTATGTAACATAGCTGATGGAAACGATGTGACTATTCGGCAGGTTCTAACGTTTTATGTGGTTTTTATAACTTGCTCTTTACGCATTCTGCCTGATGCATCAGAGTTGTCTCTTGTTATGTGTCTTATAACTTTGAAAACGCAATTAAAAAAAAGTTATTATGGTTAAGCAGCTACATCATTTCTTTGTAATAGGTGACAGGGTGCATCACAAGTCTCCTATTATAAAGAAGTTACAAAAAAAATGTATACAGGGATTGCAGAATACCATGTATTATATCTTGCAATCATCTGCAAAGGATTGCACAAAGTAAGATGTTAATGGTTCATAGAGTAAGAGCCCTCAAACATTAAGTGAACAGACAGACCATGAGAAGAGTGAAAGCCCAGAAGAAACACGAGAGTAAGCAAGGGTTATATGCTATGACAGATACACTGGGGTTGCATTAGGTGTGTAAACTGAATAATATCATGGCAAATTCCTAAAATCACTCCAGAGGCCCTGGCAGATTTGCTGCTCTTTAGATACTTTATAGTGAAAGATTCCCCTGGTTGGTTTGTCTTTTTCCCTAAACCCTCTTATATCTGGAGACTTAGCAACCCACATTCAAAACTCCAAATTGCCACCACAGATGACTACTTCCAGTTGGCATATCAGACGTGCCAACTCACATGGTGCGACTGTGTCACATGATTTCTAATCCCATCACACGGTTACCGGATGAGGAGCCGAAATCACACAGTGGCAGGGAAGATGAGCTGGAAACTGCTGAACAAAGTGGCTTTCCAGCTCCTTTTTCGAGGCTGCCGCCATCAAGGGGTGTGAAAGCATCCCAGGACATCAGCGACAGCCCAAACAACCCTTTGTTTTTTGTTTTATTGGAGGGCATGAGTGAGTCGGAGGAAGAGTGCCTCTTAGGTAGCTCTCGGCATGAGGGCTTGCCTCTTCCAAGCCCCCGACCGTCTCATCACAAGCTGAAATATATTTATAAATTGGCAGGTCTGGTAACTGAAGTGATGCGCTTTATGTTGAAATCATGTCACCTCGCTCAATAGAGGAATACAGAAAACATATGTGCCTATAGATGGATAGTACTTGGGCAGTCATAACACACAATGAACTCTGTAAGCCACTTATCTTTGTATACCAGAAGACCATTCCAGTGTAGAATTTCTTTAACTTCTGCAGACAGATTCCCACTGATTATTACTACATATTAATAGTGATATTGTTAATTATAGGCTTGCATTAGTCCTAGTATATATTAATGGGGTGGCCCCTCGCTTATTCCGACCGTTTCTTTATTTCTTCCAACTATTGTATTTTTTTCTGTCTTAATTACAAATTGAGATGTTATTTTCTGACTAATAGAAAGAAAGGATGAATTTATAGTGTGGGTCTGTGAGTTCATGTTTGGTAATGCATCAACTATACATGTTATATTTGATGTCTAACGCTGTTGTTTCAAGCAAAATCAAGCAAACCTCCTAAACATATCTGAAAAGCTTGGGGACTAAAGGAATCACAGTAGGAAACTATTTTCAATACACCAGCTCCACTTCTGCCTATTAAAAATGTTGTAACTAGACATCTGAATATTACTATTTCGAAAAATGAAAGCTTTCAGCAAACTGTACAGTATTTTTTAATGTCGTGCTATTCATAACGTTTGTAGGCATTCTTGTGTGGACTTATGTCAATATATAGAGAGTATGCTTTTCCAAAAATCTAAAACATTTTTGTAAACAGAAATAATATTTTTTAAATTAATTAACTAGTTTTCAGGGAGAAAAATGCCAATGATTATGAAACATTGAAGAGTAATTGGAGACATCATCCCTTTTTTCCTGGCATGAAAGGAATAGTTATACGCTCTTTAATATTTTGTCCTTCAGGAGAATATTGTGTTTTCTGATTATGGGCAATAATGTGAAAAACGACAAGATGTTATTAAAAGCAAAATAATATAAAAAGAAAAATGTAGGTATGTCTGTTAATAATTGTGTATATCGTTTACCTGTCTTTGGGGAAAACAGCTAGCACATTCGAAAATACAATCAATTAACAGACATCACACAATTTCTTCAAATTAAACCCCAAAAACCAACCAAATAACAAAAAAAGCATTGACAATAGCAAATGCTATAACAATCTAGAGTTCCCCACTCCCCTGTTAAAACTGGTACCCCTTGTGAGTGCACATTGGTGAAAGTGTAGGGAAGAGGGAGAGGCTAAGCCATGTGAAGTATAGTTGCATAAATAACTTGATTGACTGTTAGGACGTAACTTTTCGCAGTTCTTTACTTTAGTCCTCACTTATGAAAAGTAGAAACCTAGAGAAGTCCAGGATACGGTGCCTTAAATTTGCCTGATACACAGTCCCTACCTAAGTCACACTCGGCAACACATTTATAAGCGGCAGGTACTGCAGTAATGCAGGAAAAGTTCTGGCAACCGGATTACCAGTCATTTCTAATTTCCTGCTGCAGTTCAACAATTATGATAATTACTGGAAAAGTTGCTAGTAACACTGCACACACTAATGTCTACCAGTGTATCCACTTGCCAAAGACAGCCTGAGTTAGGACACACTAATTACCACTGATGACTGTTGCAGCTGATTTTCCCGCAAAACTAATTGTAATTCTAGCTATCTACACGCGCCCTCACATGCACTGCTTATGACCTAAAATATTATCTCATTCATGACATGTTAAATGACATCATTGATTTTTTTGGGGGAAAACGTTCTAGTTAATTATTCATGAACAAGCCAAATACATAGTATGAGAATACAGGTGTTCCAGTTCTTTTTTAAATGTACCTGTCCCCAAGTAAGAAGCAAAGCAGAAGGAAACTCTATAGTGCTACAGGGCAATGTACAATGCAAACAGAAGGTATCGATTCAAACAGAACGTAGCAAACTATATCCAGGAATCACTTAGTGTGAATTGCAAATAGTAAATTAGCCCAAGGGTTGTCAGTGAAGGCAGCAACAGTTCATTACATTTGACTGAGTACTGTCCTGTGCCCAAGAAGGAAAGGAGAAGTGAGACAATTAATTTATGTGCCAGCTTTTCTAGATCCCCCATACCAGTCTGACATTATTTAGCTCTTCAAAAGCTGGTAGCATTTCACTACAGAGATCACCCATTGTGCGCCTATGATAGCCACAGGCTTCCTCCCTATGCTGACCCTCCTCTTGTGGCTGTGCCCACTGCACCACATCCTTCATCCAAGAGGAATAAACAGACCCCTCTGTATTTTTCCAGAAGATTATAACCACTCGTTTAGCTAAAATCAATGCTAAGTCGAGGAATGTAATGGCCTCTTTCTTGGGTATGGGTCTAGAAAACCCCCAACCAGGCACACCTCCTGAGTACACACTACATCCTTGTCTAGGGTTCATTTCAGCTGCTAGGTGATATGTGGCCAATAAACCACCATCTATGGGTAGGTCCAAACCATATGAAAAAACTCAGTGGGTGATGCAGTGCACCTAGGGCACATACTGTGGTCTCCACCATTAGTGCAGTTATCTTACAGAGTGTGAGGTATGTTTGATGTGTGTACCTGAACTAGATAAGTTGAAGTCTAGTATTCCTTGAGCCCTTCTGGGATATGCTGGTATCCTATCTCATTCAATTTCTTAAACTTTGTGCTGCAAGTTGCTACCCACTTCCCCTTAAGCCTCACCAAGGGCCTCATTACGAGTCTGGTGGTCTTCAGACCGCCAGACTCGCGGTGGCAGTCGGATTGCGGTGGCTTTGACGGTACAACTGTGAAATTACGACGTTAGCGGCATGACGACGGTCGGGCTTGTAATCAGCCATGGCAGTGCTGAACTCGGAGCCCCCATGCTGATTACAAACCCCTTTCCGCCAGCCTTTCTATGGGTGGGACCCTGCCATGAAAAGGCTGGCAGAAAGGTAGTGCAGCAGGCAATGGGAGGGCAGGGGGATCATGGGCAGTGCAGGGGCCCCCCTACCCAGCACTGTTCGAACGTGCACTGTCTGCCATGCAGAGAGTGTACATTCCGAGGATGCTGGTCAGCCCTCTTTGTGTTACGAGATAGCACTCGGCTCCTTTAAGGGAGCTAAGTGCTATCTCGTAGCACTTTTCCCACTGGACTGACTGGTGGGAATGCTCTATTTCAAGGTTTCTGACAGCCAGCCAGGTCAGCCCTGTGGAAACCTTGTAATAGGGTGGGGGTGCCACCACCGTGGTGATGGCGTCCTCCCTGCGAGTTTGGCGGTCTCCGGTTGGGACCGCCAAACTCATAATGAACCTTCAAGTCTCTATGCATCATCTTTTTCATGCCTTACATAGCCAGGTCCTCAGATGACCCCAGCCCCTGTCACTAATAACTGTAACACTTCATGTTGTTGGGGTTCCTATGTGCCTAGCTCCCATAATGATTTGAACGTCCAGGTCAAGGACCTATATGTCAATAACTGCTCAGGTGGCAATCCATAGTCCTCGATTAATGTGTCTTGAGGATAACCGTCCCACAGGAATAACAATGTCCAAATGTCATTAAATTACATCATTGATGACATTCCTGGTGATATCTAAAATGAAATCTTTGACCTCAACAGTGAAATCATCTAGTAATGGTGACAGTGACAGATTCAGGAGTACATATATCAATAACTTTTTTATCATACTTAACTATAACATCACTTTAACCTTTGTTGTTTTTTTCCAGTGAAAATCTGTGTCTTTTTTCTTACCATATTCTAAGTTCATCATGTATAAAATCTTTAGGCAGTCATCCAGCTGCACATGGCCTAAAGCCTTGTGCAGTGGGGGTTTGGTTCTCGGGCTGGCCACCAGCCAGGCCCTGCACCCAGCCCTGTGCATCCAACCCCTGACCCACTGCAATCAACCTGATATTGTGAGCAGAGGAGGTTGGGGAAAGGGCTTTACCTATGACCAAGTTGACAATTTATTTATTTTGTGTTGCTTTTGAATTTTTTATTTTATTTTACCATTCATTACCTTTTCAGTTTTTACATGATTTCCTTGTTGATATATGTTTTTTGTGATTAACTTATTTTTATTTCTTATGTTATTTGTACAAGACTTTGTGTTGGTGTTTCAGGTGGTCCTGCATTGTTTTTTCAAAAGTTATTTTCTTCGATAAGTAAGCTACAATTTGGATTGCGTGCTTTATGTTGCAGAATACTGTACGTTGTTGTCGTATTCCCCTTCTAGATGCAGCTATACTTCAGGTGGTGCAGTTTCAATTCCCTCTGCTCCCTAATGTTCTCTTTCCATCTTAACTTGAGATATATGGTTGGGGGGCATAGCCCTCGGAGGCTTCCCCATGCCACCTGTTCCCATAAAATTCAGCCCTCTTTGGCACCTGTGCAGCACCTTATTGCACAAGGTACATGTTACATTTTGTTTTGCCCATTTGGTGATGTAAATACTTTCCAGACGACCAGTTCCCTTTAGAGCAGTATGGAAGGTGTTTCTGTCTATGTCGATGGCAACATTATCGTTGCCATTGTGAAGTTCCAGGATGGTCTGTAGATGAAGTGGTAGGAGCCTGCTGCTCTGGAGTTTTTACTAAGGCTAGGAAGGAGTTGAAATCCGTGGACAGCAATCACTCTCTTCAAAATAGCATTGTGTAAATGGTGTCAAGAAATTGCTTTGGGCTTCTTTTCTGAAACTTGTGGGTGATTTTTTAGGAGTACACCAAGAATGGCCATTCCAATTCCTGTTTTCATTTTTATTTTTTTAATGACTCTCACAAGGCTCTTGTTTCCATTTCCGGGTTTTGCAGTACCAAAAAAAGCACAGCTGGACCCAAATATTTTAACTGAAGGTAAGTTTACTATGAAAGGGACATTTTTCAGCTTTGAGTCTGGGGGTTCCTATTACACCCAAATAAGTAAGCGGTTTTGGAGTTTTTATTGAAATTTCTATGGTTTTAGGTGTTGCACTACCCAAAAACGGTACTCTTGTACCAATAATTGCCAGTAAAACCAAATCTAATTTGTTGTTGTGGCTGTTTCATGCAATTTAAAGTAGCTCCAGACCCATTTCCTGCATGAGGGGGTTAGATATCACTTGGTTCACACATTGTGGAATCTGTCTTTTTGTTGGACTTGCCTCTTTTTTGGGGGGTTAGACCAAAAATATATTGCAAATACCATTAGAAGTAGACCATGCTAAACGTCAAGACCCTAAAGAGGTGGAGGAGGAAACTAGAGGCCCTTCAGAACTCACAGTTTGGGAGTAATTCAAAATTCCAGCTAGAGATAAGTTGATGTTAACTAAGAAAGTAACATGCAAAATACATGACAAAGAGCTCAGCAGAGGAATGGGGAAAAAGTACTCCTTTGGTACTTCGGAGATGCATTTACATCTCAATGCATGGAATTCCTGCTTGTTCAACGCAGAAAAAAGGAGAAGGCAGCTAGAGAAGGGGGCATGTGCATGTGACACTGCCCTCCAGCACATGGTGGCTCCTGGAGACACATTTCTCTCAGATATCCCTGCAGCCCAACAGTAGGAGTGTGATGCGTGCTTTGCAAGAACTGGAATCTATTGTCTGGACTGCAGCAAAGTTATATCTGTTGGCCACTGCTTTGAACAATCAGGTGGTAGATCATCAGGCCACTTCTGAAAAGCGTAGTTTTTTTATTACTCTTCTCAAGTTTGGACTCTGTGTTTTCCAGTTTTTATTTTAGTTTAATCCTTATATAAAGAATAGTTACAAACAGTTTTTACATAGATTAAAAAAATAAATAGAGTTGTCTTTAGAACCACCTTTTTTGGTTTAAAATAGAAAAACATCATTTTGTTTGTCATGTCTACTCCTAACTGTCAAAAGTATGGTCATATAGACAGGGGTCTAGAAGTCGTAATGTTTGATTTGAAATAAAGGAATGTTGCAATATGGGTATCGACTTTTGAGAATCGAATGATATTTTGCAGCCCAAATTACAAATTAATAGGGTGGTTGACAAAATATTGATTTGTAGTGGCTTGCAATCCTATCTGTCTCATCAATGTTCAGCAATTTGCAGGCTACTACGATTTGCTACCACCACACATGGATTCCTGCTGTGATCAGAAGATCACCATGTCTGTGAGCTCTTCAACAACTTCCACAGTGCTGCAGGGCCTGGCCTTCAGTGAGTGATGTGACATGTAAAGTCGTAAACAGTGTATGAAGAGGGCAGAAGTTATAGTTATTTCACTAAACCATAATTGACTAATTCCAGTGTTTTTTTCAGTTTTAAAATGTTAATTCTATTCTTATTTCTGCACCTAAATGTAAGGTCAATTTAACCCTCATTAGTTTCACTGAATTTCTGCAAGATCATATTACCATACTTAATTATAATGTCATGTTAACTTTTGTTTTAATTTTTTGTTCAGTGAATGTGTGTTTTTTGATCATATTTAAAGTCAAGCATACGCCCAACCCTTTAGGGCAACTGGTGGCCATCCCGAGCTGTTCATGCCCTTCGGCTTTGTACAGCAGGGCATGTTGAGGAGCCCATAAAAAAGCACACTGTGTCACTGGAACCAAACTATACCCAGCGTATGAACCCATAACAGGGGTATAATAGGTCTTGGGCTATTTGTGTTCAGTTTAGAGTTTAGAGAGGATCTGGTTTAGCAGTTCGGGCTGAACTGTTACAATTGGAGCAGGGTCTGATGTGCACAGGGCTGGGTCCAAACTGAGGTTACATGGTGTGAAAAATAATGATGGACTGGGACGTGACCCTGAGTGGCTGAAATTAAGTCAAGCATACCTTCCAGCACTTTTTGTGTGCTTCAGCAGGGGAGGTTGGGCATCCCTGCTGTGCCCGACCCCCTCTGCGCATGGCCAAAGGCCAGACCCTGTGCTCATCCTCCCTCTGCACATGGCCTTCAGCGGAGGGAAGCAGAGGGTTGGATGCAGGGGCTGGGCAGAGAGGCAGGCCCTGGCTTCTGTCTTCTGGTCAGGCCATGCACCCAGCCCCCACCAATGTAAGAAAGGGGGTTAAAAAGGATGTGAACCCTTCTCAAGTAATAAATCTGCAACCTTCCATCTACTAGGAACCTAGTACCCCGCTGTAGCACTTAACTCTCGTTGTAGTAAGACAGAGCAGTCCAAGGCATACTCAGGTGAGGCAGTATAGGCTAGTACACTATCTTGCAGGTACGTAAGAAATAACACCCAATAATTAATTGTCCAGCTAGTGATTTTATTGATAAAAAGGTCATTTATTTGACTCAGATCTGTCCCGTAGTCCAGCGCTGTAACTTACAGGACGATGGACAATCTGGGAAGGTGCTAACAGCCTGCATGAGAGACAATATTGCTTATGACAAATCACCAGTATATATGTTTCTCCTTTTTTTGATCCGACATTATGGAGGGGTCCACCCCTGCTCACATAGTTAATGTTCTACTTTACTAAGTTCGAAAGTGAGGTGAATTACATGGGCGACAGATGCTTCTGGGGGAAGTATGGGGTGGGGTTGGAGTTGGGGGGAAGGGGATTTTGGGTCTTATTTTAAGACATGTTTTACTGTTTCCTACCATTTTGGTATGTTTGTGTTTGTTTGCAAGTGCAGGGGACAGGAAACTCAGTGGACCATTTGACAGAACAAGGGTGCTCATTCCGTTGCAAAGGCAACACCACGGGGGATAAGCTCCAAATCTAGGGGTAGCATATCCCAGGAACTGTACTACCGAATCTCAGGGCAACCATTCCTATGGGTCCGACACAGATCATCTCATGGAATGTTAATGGTCTTTTAGACAAAATGAAGCACACTGCAGTGTTTGGCTTCATACATTGATGCCGACCTGAAGTGTTCCTGCTACAGGAAACACACCTTTCCGGGGATCACTGCCCCCTGTTGGTCCGTAGAGGTTTTGACAGAGTGTACCACACCGGGTTTGCACGTGGGTCACGAGGGGTAGCTATATTACTGCATCGCTCATTCCCAATAACTAAAATCCAGGTATGGAAAGACAGGCAAGGACATTATGTGGCCATCACAAGAAAGATGGAGGGTGCAACCATTAATTTGATCAGTGTCTATGCCACTCCCGCAATGGTGCAAGGGACCCTCAGGGACCTAACCCAGCCGCTTCTTGACCTGCCTCCAGGGCTAACTATGCTGGGAGGAGATTTCAACGCAGCCCCAGATCCTGCTATGGATGTGGCTGGTTCGCCTTCAGCGTACATGCAAACAATGGCAGCGGGAATCACAGGATGGCTGATGGGGCTTAGCGATGCCTGGCAGGTGTGGCATCCGAGGCGGCGACAGTTCACTCATACATCGGTGGCTCATGGCTCGCAATCCAGAATTGACCTGGTGCTATTGCCAAGTATGGACTGTACCAGCCTCTCCCAGATTGATATCTTAGCTAGGGGAATTTCCAACCACGCCCCCATCCGGCTTGTTGTGGGCCAGGCCCGGTCATCGACTCGTCCTATGTGGCGGTTGAATGCGTGGTATCTGCAGTACAGAGCCTACGTTGAGCAATTGCGACAAGCACAACGCGATTACTTCACCTTAAATGAAGGGTCCGTGACTTCTTCGGGAACCCTGTGGGCGGCAAGCAAGGCGGTCCTACAAGGTGTGGCTAAAGGCCTGATCCGTAAGCAGGAGTGCTTGCGAACTCAAAGCATTGAACAGTTAGAGTTGCGAGCAATGGATTTGGAGAAGGAGCACGAGGCGAGACCCAGTGAGGAGGTGTCGCGTCAGCTCATATTAATCCGCAAGGAAATCCGAGATCAGTCTTGGGAGGCTGCAAAGCATTTGTGGAGGGCTACCACTGCGAGGGTCTATGGTTGGGGGGACAAAACTAGTAAACTACTATACTGGCTGGTATCTCACCACCAACCTTCTAAGATCATCCCTGAAATCTCCGACGAGAAGGGGATTACATCGCGGGCAACGCAGAGATAGCGGAGGCCTTTGACCGGTACTACCAGACATTGTATCGGGCGTCGACGCAGATTGCCTCGGACCAGGCAGGCCACTTGTTGGAGAAAATTCCTCGCACGCGACTGCTGGCGGCAGAGATGCAGATCCTAGATGAACCAGTTGATGCAGAGGAAATCGGCTGGCAATCTCTGCATTGGGAGCGGGGAAAACACCGGGTCCCGACGGTTTCCCTTTGAAGTACTATAAAGCATTCAGGGAAGACTTGGTGCCGCATCTACTGGCACTTTTTGCAGAGATAGGAGAAAGGGGGTCATTCCCGGAGGAGCTAGATGCAGCCACCATTGTGGTGCTCCCCAAAACCCAACCGCCGTCACTGCAATGTGCAGGCTATAGGACAATATCGTTGATTAACAATGAGGTTAAAATCTATGCTACTATCCTCACAGCTCGTCTCAAGCGAGTGTTTCCGCAACTAATACACCCCGAGCAATACGGGTTTATGGCAACTCGTAGCACCCGGCATTGCATCTGCTGATTGCAGGTAGCTTTGGCGTAGCGCCGCCCGTTACCCCGAGACCTTGCTCTTCTTTTTATAGACTTTGAGAAAGCCTTTGATTCGGTAGACTGGGGGTTTCTCTTCTTGGTGCTCCGGAGAGCAGGTTTTGGACCAAGATTTTGCTGCCTGGTTAGAGCATTGTATGCTAGCCCCTCAGCTCGTGTGCTGGTTAATGGGACCTTGTCCTCTGTGTTCGCAGTTCGTCGGGGCACGCGACAGGGGTGCCCCCTGTACCCCCTTCTGTTTACCTTGGCAATTGAGCCATTAGCACAGATGATTAGATCAGATCCAATATATTGCGGTTGGAGATGGGGGTTCTCCCGGGAAGACAAGGTAGCTTTATATGCCGACGACGTCCTACTATATATGGAAGAGCCCAGTATATCGGGCCCGCGGAGTCTTCACCTGTTGCGGCGCTATGAGCAGGTGTCGAGACTCAAAATGAATGCTGCCAAGTCGGTGTTGGTCCCCCTGGCGAGTTCCCGTGACTGGTTTGACTGACAGGATGAGATACCCTTACGTAGGCTCAGTTTTAAATATCTAGGTATTCTGCCTGAACTGACTTGGGCTAGAAATCTATCCCCGCTCTTGGCCCGCATCAAGAAGGACCTGCTGAGGTGGCAGGCTCTGCCCCTAAATGCGATGGGCCGGGTGGCCCTGTACAAGATGTTGGTCTTGCCCAGGCTGCTATATGTATTTCAGAGTTTCCCTCTCCCAATCCTGCACTCCTGGTTTAGAGCTTTGGAGAGCACCACCACACTGTTTCTTTGGAAAGGGGCCAGGCACCGAGTGGCGGCACAATACTGCCGGAGAGGAATGTACGATAGGGGTTTAGGCACCTCAGATCCTTATTTACATTACCTGGCATCCCAGCTGCTGGTGATTCATGACTGGTTCACAGGGGGGGTGGACTGACCCGGCCTATCAGGTAGAGTTGGAGATCCTGGGCTTTCCACGTATTCTTGATGTGCTATACGGCGCTCCCCTTCCGCGGGACATGGAAACGGTAACTAAGGTGGTTTTTTGGTGTGGCGCGCCACGTTGAGGCATACCCAGTGGAATGCTGTTGTCACCCAGCAGACCCCACTATGGAGGGGGACATGGTTAAGTGCACCGGCGGCTCTTGAGGGGTTTGTGGAATGGAACCTGTTGGGTATTTCATTGGTGGGAGATGTGTAGAGGGGGGATGCACTGAAATCGAAACTATTTTCATACATGCTTGTTTTGGAAAATATAAAAACCACTTTAAAAAGATAAAGCTACTGTTGGTAGCATTTACAGAACACTTCCACAGCTTTTAGACATATTTTTACATTTTTGATAAACGGGAAAAAGGAACCTAAAATCTAGGTCCGGACGATGATCATTGCTTAGAAAAAATGTATACCTCAAAAGTGGAGCTTAGACTTAGGGCAAAAAAATAATACCTATGAATGCTTAAAAAGGCCACATTTCAGTTTTGCAGGGCTTGGGAACTGCCATCTCTTTCAACAAGCTCAGCTGCTTGATTTACTGGCAGTGACGAGGAAAGGATTAGCCAGATTCAACACATGAAATGAAATTTGAGATGGGGTCAGCGAACCTGCTTCAGCGGCTTTGAAATGGCACACAGCAAAAACTGCCTAAAACAAGGGCAGGGCAAAGGGAATCCACAAGCAAGAACCTTTTTTACCTTGGACGCTCGCACTGGTGTAGAAACAAAAATAGTGATACTGTAAATATCCTCTTTTAGCTCAGATTAAAAAAAAAAAAAATTGCATTGCATAAATTTACACATTTTTTGGGTTCTCGCTAAACAATTCCAGGAGCACTCATGCATTAACATATATGTAAATGTGTAGCAGTAGTCCATTTGAACATGCAACTTGTCTTTCCCACACTGGCAAAATGTTTTTCCCCTTAGTCAAATCCCTTCGTCTACACCTCCACCCAGTACTTAATTTGAGCTGGTAGTTGCCGGCGGCCGAAACACTGGCACTCGTTATTGGGGAGCAGCACTTATTTTTCCTCATCAGACACTGACAGCCAGCAAGAGCGAGAAGAACACACGAGGTGGAGAGAAGTAGGAACAGAAAGATGGAAAAACCTTTGTGAAGGAAGAAAGTAGGAGCCTGTACGAGTGAGATGAAGGGGCAGGCAGGTGTGCATCACTGGCATAACAACAGGCCCGGCGGTGCGGGGGTCTCCAAGGGCCCCCTCAGCACAGTAAACTGTGCACGGGTGGTGGGCTCCTGTCTGAGAGCTCCTGACTGGGCCAGGGGTGGGGGTCCCTCCACGTACTTTTCAATGGGGGGGCTCAAGTTTCGTTACGCCACTGGTCTGATAGTAGATGGAAGAGCCTTGAGGTCGATTCAAGACTAAGCCGTCTTGGTATTCGGAGCTCCAACGTTTAGAAGTATTGGCTACGGGATTCTGAGCAGTGATTTGGGCACCAGTACTAATTCTATTAAAAATTAAGCAATGCCGCAACCAATTTTGGGAATGTGTTCTCCCTATTGTCATCCTGTATGCATATTTACCCTTGATCTTGAAAGGAATAAACCTACAATCCTATCCAGTATGTCAGTGTGTCCTGCAAACACATATTTGTGAATATCCATGTATTAGTTTGTGAGTGCACCTATTTTGCAATACACTCCTGCCTAGAACATCAACTTCCCACTACTAGGAGCAGATTTATTCTACAAATAATATTAAAGATAGGGTATTAGGTGAGAGCAAATTCATTTATGAATGTAGAGTGGAGATTTACAAACATTTTGCACAGAGTTAGAGTCACAAAAGTGATGCTAACCAGCACAAAATGTTTATTTCCTAATTTATGGTCCGGTGCAAAACGTGTTTTGCTCTGGAAATTACCCTAAAAGTAACACAGCACAAAGAACTGCTTTGCGCTACATAGCACTGGGGGGCATTACATCCAACCACCTATGCCTTTGGCGCAAAACCCTATCTACAAACAACAGTAGACAGGATTTTGTGCCAAAAGGCAATGCCATTTGAAAGCAAACGTTAAAGGAGAAATGTTTTAATTTCTCCTTTCTTTTCTGACTTTGCAAGCGTGCTGCACTGTGCAGAACACACACACACAGTGGCGGCCCGTCCTTTAGGGCAGAGGGGCCACGCCCCCCCACCCCATGAAGAGTGTCTGTCAGGCTGAACAAAGGTCAGCCTGACAGACACTCTCCATGCTCAGGTCAGGCAGCCAGCAGCAGACATGCGTGATTTGTGCAGACTCCTGGCTGCCTGAGCAGAACTTTGCTGGGCTGAGGAGATCACAGCTCCTATGGGCGTGACCTCCTCAGCCCAGCAAAGGTGCCTCGAGGCCCTCCCCTGGGTGACGAGGAAAGAGTCACCAGTTGACACTCTCCCTGGGCGCTTCAGTTTAAGCCCTGAAGCGCCTATGGCAAGTGTCAATCAGTGACACTTTGTCACAGAGTGGAGTGGGGTCAGCAGTCTCACTGACCCCATCCCACTCTGTGAAGAGGCTGGGACTGCTGCCTTCCCTCATTGGCTGACTTCAGGTCAGCCAATGAGGGAAGGCAGCAGTCCCAACCCTCCTGGGACCTGGAGGCTAAAGGTAAGTGTGTGTGTGTGTGTATGTGTGCTATGTTTTACATTGAATGTTTGGTGCGCGTGTGCATGTTTGAGTGTTATGAGTGTTGTTAATGGATGTGCGTGCGTGCGTATGTGTGTAAGAATGAATGAATGTGTGTGATCTTGTAAAATGAATGTTTGGTGCGTGCGTGCATGTTTGAATGGAATGAGTGTTGTTAATGGATGTGCGTGCGTGCGTGTGTGAAAGAATGAATGTGCGTGATCTTGTAAAATTAATGTTTGGTGCGTGCGTGCATGTTTGAATGGAATGAGTGTTATTAATGGATGTGCGTGCGTGTGTGTGTGAAAGAATGAATGTGTGTGATCCTGTAAAATGAATGTTTGGTGGGAGCGTGCGTGCATGTTTGAATGGAATGAGTGTTGTTAATGGATGTGCGTGCGTGCGTGTGTGAAAGAATGAATGTGTGTGATCTTGTAAAATGAATGTTTGGTGCGTGCGTGCATGTTTGAATGGAATGAGTGTTGTTAATGGATGAGCGTGCGTGCGTGTCTGTGTGTGAAAGAATGAGTCTGTGTGTGTGTGTGTTTGTGTGTGTGTGTGTGTGTGTGTGTGTGCGCGCCCCGTCCGCCCCCTCCCTCCCAAAGCTGCCGGCCGCCACTGCACACACACACCATAGGAAAAGTTGAAAGTGTATCTAAGTATAGTATTTGGTAGTAAGGGTACCCTTCCTGTACGAAACCTGTGCTAGACCGACACACACACCCTGGCACTACAATATGACACAAAGGTGTGTGTGGTTCACAGCAGTTAATATCAGCAGCGGCGCTAGGGAGAGGGGAAGAGATAGCCACATTTCTGTAAATATGGCGCCCTCCTGCTCTCTCCTTCTCGGGCAGCACAGGTCTTTCCGCTGCTGCACGGCACTGTGACTGTTTAGTAAATATGGGCGTAAGTTTGTAAGCTATTTGCTCAGTTAAGTTACATGTATTTACACAAATTGCTTTGAAAACCGAACCGTTATTTATAAACTGGAAAGTCGTACCCTAAATGGCAATGGAACATTGAACTTTTAAATAAACCCAACGCTTTAACAGCAAAATACAAAAATTCCCAGTTACAGTGATGCAACAATTGCACATGTACAGGAAACCCCGAGAGGAGCAATTCTTTCGTGCCCATTCTTTAATGTAGCTTTCAAACGATTTTGTAATAATGCGTACTATAATGCTCCTTTCATCCACAAGCACTTTCCACAACAGCCGGCGGGGATTTTTGCATAACTAGCTGTTGTAACATCTGTGGAAATATGCCAGGAAATTCATGTGAAAACTCTGTGGAATTAATCCATTTCCTCCTGTGGAATCCAGGCTCATCATCTTCAGAATGTGGACGTTGATTGCCACAGGATTAAGATTGTGAGGGCTACACCCTTGAGTTTCATATAAGTAGACACAGAAACCAGGTTGCTAGGATATAATAATTAGGATTGTTGGATGCATGAACAGTGTTTTAACTGCATGTAGCCCTTGTTGTTCACATGTTCATATTTATCTCTTATCTCGAGCATACACCTATGATTTAGGCTGATAAAAAAAATCACCCTTTGTTTACAAGCAGACCCTCTTGTAATCATTGCTATAATAATTTAATTGAACGGAACTATTTCGTTTGTAAGAACATTTAAGGAGTCCTTCTCTGGGGCACTCAGAATGTTTGCAGTTCTATTCCAGAGGTTATCATGTTAATCCCTGACTTTAGGCTGTGATAGGTCTCCAGACCAAGGTTTCTTGATACATATTTTGTAATATGAGTACTGAAACTGTATACATGTATATTTTTATCACTGTCTCAGTTTAATTCTTGTGTGATATTTCTGTTTCCTAACTTCAAATTGCTAACATTAGCATTTCATTATTTCTCCATACCTTTGTACATTGTGTGTATTTTTTTTAGTTTTGAGATTTAAATTAGTCCTTAGTCCTCTATTAAACTCTGTTGTTGTAAATAAAATCAATAATATGGTCTTGCATACTCTCTCTTTCACTTAACAGAGTGCATTCTGTTAGACGCAGAACCCTGCATGGGCACCACGCTGCTCTTATACATTGCTAAATATTTTTAGTTTTTTGAAGCAAGCAGTCAGATAAAAATGAGGGTATAAATTGAATTATGCTATTTGTTGGTATATGTGCAATTCAATTGTTAATCAGATCATATCTAACTGTATTCCATATAACCCAGTGCTTCCCAAACATATTTAGACCAACGATCCACTTTTTAGAATGACAAACATTTGCAACCCATCTAGCTGTAATGGAGATGAGGCAGGCAATTTTTGAATGTAACTAAAGCCTTGTGTGGCAGCGCGCTTTCAATTATGGACAGCACATTTCTCATTGAAATGGCACCTACATTTGAACAGACATCCGTTTTTTATTGATAAAACTATATTGCACACAAATGATAATGTGTGAAAATCGGGTTTCAGTGAATATCATTTGTGAATCACCAAGTAAAGTGTCTTTTGATCTTATTACAATCTTTGCTTCTATCAAACGTCAGAATCAGAAAAAATGTAAGCACTTTTTTTCTGAATGTGTACAGTTCATTCGCAGGTTATTACATTTTATTGTGTGTTGCAAAAAAGTAGATCCTACAGTCTTTCCTTTCACACTCTTGGTACTCCAGCAAGATTGTCACATAATGCACTTCACTTTTCTTTTTCGGATTGCAAAGTGCGATCAGTTTACAAACACCTAGACCCACGTTAAAAAACATAGGTAGCAATTTGTCAGCAGACATAGCCTGGTATTCTGTCTTTGAAGCGCAGCAAATGTGACAAGATAAATACAGAATTTAAGGGCATCTTTATTTAATTCTTCGACTTTCACGACCCACCAAAGATTATAATTAAATATACATTTTTGTTGATGTGCTACGTTATTGAGGATACTGACTAGCTAGAAAATCCCAAACAATGACACACAATGGAAGCAAATTCTCAGATGCTACACTGACAATGCTGTGCCCTCATGGATCTGGAATGTCATTCTCCTAAATGTGTCTTTCTCACAAACACTGACTGTTAGGCAAAACATTGCCAGTAGCCTTTCAGAAATATGATTTCCGCAAATTCTACCTCCCTTCCTCTAGCCTCTCCACAAAGAGCAAGCAGTCACTCATAAGAACTAAAAAGCAAACTGGAAATCAAGGTCTACAGGATATAAATCTTGTCTTTTAGGGCCCTGTAAAAAAGTGGTTTAGAAAGAAAAGACATGCATTATGTACTAGAAAGTAGGAAACATTTACTGAAGGACCATCAATAAACAAACAAAAAAGTTATCAGAAAGTACTGTCTCCTGATAGTGAAACGGATTGTAAACAAACAGGTTAACATAAACATCCAGTGAGTAGGTGGATAGGAAAGGAAACATAGTAAGTACGGAAGAAAGACAGATAAGAATAGAGGAATGATTTACTCACTTAGACTATTTTCAGGTCCTCTTGTCTGACTTTGGACACAGCAAACGGACCAGTATACTTCATTGGGTACTCTTGGATTAGTCGCCAGTGCTAGTGACAGTGGGCCACTGGGGGGAGCTTAGGCCGGGGACAGCTGGATGCATGGTGGTTCTCAGACGGCAAATTTGCAAAACAGTCCTCTCCTGCACTGGACACGCAGTGCAGACTCCACCAGGCCCGTTTTACTCTTAGAATGAGACTCCTTGACACAGGTTGTCTCAGTGGGTTGCACTCCCAGGGGAGATTGTATGAATGGGGAGACAAAGTGGGCAAATTGCTTTACTGACTCACAACCTCCAGCCATCCTAGCGGCTTGGTGACCAAGCTGAGTACCTTGACTGAAATGTCAAGAGGCAGTCATCCTAGCAAAAGTATTTGCTGCACAGAACACAGGGCTGTATGCTTGGAGGGATCCCCCCACAGCCGACCAAGACAGCCTCATTATCAGGGACCTGCCCATGAGATATCTGTCGGTGGCAGAGAGCAGAGATCTGCACCTTCCCATAATTGAGAAAGAAATCCAGTTAGCAATCTGTCCAATCCCTCAGGAAAGGCCCAGGCCCGAATGGGTTACCCCTCAAGCTATATATATACTATATACTATAATACTCCTCCCTACTAACATTACACCTTCTGAATCTGTATGAGGATGCATTTGAAAAGATGGCCCGACCTGCTATTTGCTATAACAGTGCTCCTAAAAACCAAACAAGCCTCTGGAAGAGCAAGGCTTTTACCGTGTCATCTCCGTCATCAATCTGGAAGCCAAAATACTGGCCAAGGTGCTGGCCACTCGCCTCAGCAAGCTGGTGTTCTCTGTGGTCCATGCAGATCAGCACAGTTTCATGCCCAACAGGAGCACTAGGCAGTGCCTCCTCTGCCTGCATCTAGCCCTGGCCTGGGTAGACAAATTGTCAGGGAAGGCCACACTTCTCTTAGTTGACATAGAAAGAGCATTTGATACAGTACACTGGCCGTATCTGCAGGCAATCTTCCACAAAGCACAATTCAGACACCGTTTCTGGCAGTGGGTGTCTCTTGTATAAAAGGAGCTTTGGGCTCAGGTACATGTGAAGAGAATCTTGTTGCCTGCCTTCTTCAAAGAGAGGGGCACCCAACATGGTTGTCCCCTCTTACCCTTGCTTTTTGTGCTTGTAATGGAGCCACTGGCAGAGCTCATCTTAATAGATGCTCATCTCAGTGGCTTCAGGCGGGAGGGAGGGCTCGAGGACGGAATCTCACTTTATGCAGATGATATGGTTTTCTTTATGCTGAGACCGCGAGATACGGTCCTGTGCCTCAATCTATGTGGACGCAACAAGACTCAAAGTCGATTGGTGGAAATCGACATTAGGACAAATCTGAGAAGCACTGGACTTGGAGGCAATGGATCCTAGGTTGCAGGTAGCAGTGGACAGGCACTAACAAAGGTGCTGAGAGCAAAACATCACCCCACTGCTGGCTGAGGCACAGAGAGACATGACGGAATGGTCTGCGCTTACCATTTACATGGCAGGCAAGGGTGCACTGTTTAAAATGGTGAGCCTACCCCATTTTCTGTACATCTTACAGCATTACACATATCCACTCCCGCCTACCTTTTTCACAGAGCTAAAGGCCCAATCAGCAGCTTTCATTAGGCTCGGGAAACTCCCAGAGTTTCATTTGCAAAATTTGTTTTTTTCCGTATGAGGCAGAGATAGGCTGGGCAGACGTATAGCTGTATTATTGGGCTTTCCAATTAGGTGATATCAATAGCTGGGGCAGAGTAGACAGGGGTGACCCAGCTCATAGGCTGAAATTAGACTTACTGCATCCATATGGAGTCCTGCATCCATAAGGAGTCCAAATGGAGATTTACTGTATAGTAAATCTCCTCCTTGCTCCCTCCTCCCATCACTTGCCTCCATCCCTGTTGAGTGATTATATGCTGCCCCTTTGTCATATGAAGTGGTTAGGCACAGTCACCAGGGCGACCCCCCTGTGGTATGAGACGTGGCTGTCTGAGATGACAGGTTTAGGGGGTTCGAGAGTTGGGACTTTATTGGAATCACCTCTCTGGGGGACATCTGAGGAGGTGGGCATATAAATTCTTTCAGGAGCTAGAGTCTGAGTTCAACCTTCATTCTACCCAGTTCTCGTTATCTCTAACTTAGCTGGGATTGAAAAGGCAGACAAGGATCTGAGGACAGCGTTCTCCACGTGCTGAGCTCATGAGAGGCACTTGGAGGCAGCAAGAGATGAGGGGGGCAGGTGGGCCAGCACACAAGCAAATAATACGGATGATGGTCTCCCTTGGCAATGTAGCCAGCAGCGTCTGGTTACAAATCCCTCACAGTACCGGGGCAGAATAATGTCAGGGATAGCTGGCATCAGGGCAACACACGAAAAAGCAATCCAGGGAGTCCTTTAGGCCACACATCAAGTAGCAGGCATCAGGGCAATAGCAGAAGAGCAGTACAGATGAGTTCTTTGTGCAGCACAGCAGTCCTTCCGACGGAGGTTCAGTTCAAATGTCAAAAGTGCTCTAACAATATGGGGCCACAGATCCTGTAGTTACACTCAAAATGTCTTTGTTCAAGGGGTGACTGCAAAGGAACCATTTCAAGTGTAACACAACCCCTTTCAACTCAGCCCTGGTTCCAGACATCAGTAGGGGTTAAAACAAGCCCTTGGGTGAGGGCAGGACACAGCCTATTGTAAGGTGTGAACCACCACTCCCGCTCCCAACCCAGGAAGACTATCAGTATGCAGATGGATGCAGATGCTTCTCCTGTCACATCTAGCCCCTCCTGTGTTGTGGCTGTCTGGAATGTATGTACAAAGTGTAACTGTCATTCTGCCCTAGATTTGGATTGGAGTCAGGCTGCAAAACACTAGAGTTATAATCATAGAGGAATACCCACTTTCTAAAAGCAGCATTTCTAAAATAGCAATGTGAAATCCAACTACATCAGTAAGCAGGATTTTTCATTACCATTCCAAACATGCCCACACTACTCCTTTCAGATGTGAAATTACCACCTAAAAATATATAAGGGAATTCCCAATGCTAACCTATGAGAGGGGCAGCCCTCACAGTAGTGAAAAACGAAATAAGCTGTTTGTCACTACAGCACATGTAAACCATAAACGTACATGTCCTCCCTACAGCACACTGCCCATAGGGCTACCTAGGGTCTAGCTTAGGGTGACAAAGGTGTAGTAAAAAGGAAGTTTAGGCTTTGGCACGTAGTTTGAAATGACAAGTCAATGTGGCAGTGAACAGCACATGCAGGCACTGCAGTGGCAGGCCTGAGACAGGTTTGTAAGGCTACGTCTGTGGGTGGCTCAATCTGTCCTGCTGCCCGACTTGTAGCATTTAACGTACTGGCCCTAGGTATAAGGCATACCACTTTACAAGGGACTTACAGGTAAATTAAATAAATATGCCACAAACAGGGGCAAGCCCGTCATACCAAGTGGGAGGGTAGAGAACAGAGTCCTAAAGCCAACAAAAAGAGGGTTAGAAAAATAGGACGAGAAAGGCAAAAAGTTTGGGGATAACCCAGCAGAAAGGGCCATTTCCAACAATACCTAAAAAGCATCTTGAGATCGTAAACCCAGTGATTTTGCTAACCACATGGCTTCCAATTGCAAAATATCTATGTAAAAAACATCATCAGTCCACTTTTCCAGGATAGCAGTATTCATTAGTACATAACCACAAAACTGTTCACTGCAGTTGAGTGCAATGATCTTTGCCTATGTGTCTTTCATAAAACTGAAATGTTCCTTTACGACAGCCAGGACATTTCTAATTCCATGTCAGGACTGAAGGCAAGGATTTTGCTTATTAATAGCCAAGAAAACCATGTTTACCACCGTTTTAATATACAACTTCATGAAAAGTCAACTTGAGTGTCCGATTAGCTGCCTTTATAAAGACATCTATGTACCTTTAATGTAGAAGGCCATGGTACCTTGATGGTACCTTTTACAGAATGCACTCCAAATCTGGAGGTTTCAACTGGCTTGCTCTTCTTGATCTAAACTCTCTGCTCACAGATTGATAAGCCTTTTGGCAATGAACCACACATAATCTAAAATTGTATGGCACACTCAAGAGAAAGAGCAAGTATTGGTTTGATTTGCCTAGATACTATAAACATTACTCTGAAACAGTTGAGCAAAGGATTCTGAGGAATCACCTCAAACTTAACTGCCAAAGAAACAGGAATCCTCAATTGTGGATCCTGGCAAAATGATAACCCTACATCCTTCTGGCCCCCTTAAAATGGAACAGCCGATGAAAACATTTGGCCTATCATCGTATCTTTCCACACCCAGGAGTCGCGCTCAAGATACAAGCATCTTTGGCCATAGTGATGTTCTGCCTGGACTATGCAAATAGACTATGCATTGGACCCCCTAGAAAAATAATAGGCAAACTACAAAAAAACCTCAATGAGGCTATCAGGCAAGCCCTTAACTTAAATAGACGGTACCACATTATTCCAGCTCACAAAGATTTTTTTAGTACTTACCAGTGGCAAGAATAATATATTTTATAGACATTTAGATTGCACATCAGGCAATTCATTGGATGGAACCAGATTTCTTACAATGCAAACTCAGGTAATAAACCCAGAAGAGAAACTTTAGAGCAAGTACGGCGCTGGTAGAGTAAGAAACTGGGAAGAGTAAATCTAACTAAGTAGGAGTACTTAGGTCCTTATTTCCTCTTGTTTTTACTGTTGTGTTTGTTCTGGTGTATGGATACCGCAATGATGAGACTCCAGGTGGAAGATATTGTTACAGACAGCTGTCTCTTTGAGGCTCCTGTGAGGTCTTCTTGTATTTCTTTATTTTTTTCATTTCAAAAGTTGTTATTATCATATGCAAAAAACAAATAATGGAATAAAACATAAAATAGATTATATGGTGATTGTAGTGGGCATAACAGCGGTAGTAAGAAGTCATATTACCCCAGAGAGGATTATCCAGAGAGGGTAATAATGGCTAGGAAGGTGAGACTATTTGATATACATCTGTTGGTTGTATGAGACCATTTTCAATAAGGGTTAGGTTAAAGTTAAGTCTGTGAAATTATGCAGGAGCAATGAGCTGTGCCCACGTAGGTCTAACATACGTCATAATTATAATAAACACTGACAAAAAACTGGAGATGCAAGAAGACGTGAAAAGATGAAAGGAAAGAAGAGGGAGAAGGTGATAGAGAGACAGTAAAATTGGAGTTGCTTGTTTTCAAAGCTGTAGCTTGTGTAGTTAGGTGTTGGCAGTCACAACATTGGTCTCCCTATGAGGTGGGACAAGTGGGAACCTTGATGGTGACCCTAGAGTGGTTTACTTTTTTGAAGGTAGGCATCAAAGGCATCCCATATTTTTTTAAGAGCGGAGGATGGAATTTGTCAGTTGATGTGTGGCGTTATCATCACTACTGGCAAAACAGATCCAAGCACACCATGTGTGGTAAGGTATATATTTGAGGTACTTTTCCACTCTGACGAGGTCGGTTTAAGGCCTATGGGTAGCCTGAGGTCTGTTAGCAAGAGGTCTCATTGTCCGGTGGTGGGATGTTAGTAGCTGCAAATATTCCCAGTGAAGCTGTTGTAATACCTATAGTAAACATTATATTATATATCTTTTGTATTAAGGTATGGATTCAATGCCAAAGTGGGCGGGTATGTTTACATTTAAATAGCATGTGGGATAAGTCACCTACTTCTGAGTTGCATTTCCAACATAGCTGTGAGTCAATGTGTCCTAGTTTATAGAGTTTGCTGGGAGTCCAGAATGCATTGTGTTTTATCCAGAACCTGGTCTGTGCAAGCAAAGGTGAGATTTTCTATTTAAAATGGGAATGCTAGATTTTTTGCCAAGCTGTTGGGGGAATGATAGTGCCACCTGAAGGAATGCTAATAATATTCCATTTTGCGATCATGTTATATGTCAGATGAGGCATGGAAGTGAGACAACAGTATGGGCCTCATTACGAGTTTGGCAAACGGAAAGACCGTGTTCTGCTTTGCTTCACACTAAGAGGAAAACGATGCCAAGGAAAGCAGCACTCCTAGTATGAGTAATTAATTTATTAAGACATTTCCCAGATATCAAAATAAAGTAAACAAAAATATGAACATGAGCATTTAACTTGAATGCAGTAAAACACGTGTAAATGCTAAAATATTCACAACAGTTAAACAATGATAGGCATACATCAACAATGAAGATATGTAGTGAATATATATATGTGTGCACAGCAAATCTAAATAATTAAGAATACAAATGCATCATCATGGGGATTGAATCCAACAACATCATCCTGGTGCCAACATCAAGCTGTGGAACCCTGGACATCTGAAACAGGAGAAACCTTCCCCTATGGGACTTTGTTCTGGGCAGTGGGTCCACCTCCAAAAGGAGTTCCTTATACCGCAGCGCCAAGCTTCCCCACCTCATATACATTAAACCAACCCAAGAGGAAAGTTCTGGCAACCTCCCCCTCCCTTTGCGTAAGTTATGAAATTCAAGCGCTAGCTGTACTCGGTGTGCTTCGAAAACATGCAAAGGAACGGGGCCTGCCCGAAGTGCATTACAAAGGCAGTGGAGCAGTTATTTTACATAATGAGAACATTGAAACCATTCTCAGGCTGAGACCCTCTTATCATGTCTACCGTCCTCATCCCCCATGTTATGCTCCTGCAAGGTGCAACCTGGTGCCAGTGAGAAGAATCAAAAACATGTTCAGTGTAGATAACAAGCTTTGTGGAAAACTACCAGCGCCACTGATGTGACGGCATCTGAAGCTAAGCACGAAATGGAGTCAGTGGTCAAGATGGAATCAGTGGTTAAATACAGATATCATTACAGACCTGTCCACCGAACTTCAGCTGGGGAGGTTACCGCCATACAGGCAACCTCCCCGCTGGGCCTATTACAACTTTCCCACTTGGCTGATGGGCGGAAACCAAGGTCAGCCCAGCGGGAAAGTCGTGGCAGCATTGTTGGCGGCTCATAATTGAGCCAGTGGCAATGCTTCCATTGCAGGGGGCACTAGCACCCTCGCAAAGCTCATGGTCTGCACAGTAGACAGTGAGCATTGCGAGGGTTCTGGGCAGGGGGACCCCTGCGCTGCCCATGCCAAGTCCACCTGTGGCCCCCTGCACATGTTCTCTGCCAGCCTTTTCATGGAGGTTATACCGCCATGAAAAGGCTTGTGGAGAACAAGGTCATAATCAGCAGGGCGGCACGGCATGCAGCACCGCCCTGGCCGATTGTGACCTGCACCTGCCATCAACACGTCAGGATCATCCATCCTGACGGAGACGGGGGTACCCTTATGGTCTGACCACCAGGGTCCTAATATGGTGGTTAAACTGCCACAGCAGCGGCGGTCCTGACCGCCACCGTGAGTCTAGCAGTCTGCTGACCGCCAGACTCATACTTAAGCCATATATATTTTATCCAGAGACCTTGAGTAGATCTGGATTTTCTCCATTGTATGTGATAGAACAGTGTCAGTTTCTCCTGTAAATAGAAAAACACTCATACGCATAAGCTTCTGCTCTAAGGGCTGCAGATGGGAAAGGGATCCTCAATATGATATTGTTTTGCCTTATTGAAGTAAGAAGGGGCTTGATTGCTAGAAGAAAAAGTAGCTATGGCAGTGAGCATCTTAGTTGTGAGCCGTGTGTAGGTTTAAATGACTTGGAGAGAGTACCAATGGCTGGGTTTGAATAGAGGGCCATTGTCTTTTTAATAAAATCTTCTCCTGAGTCAAATTTATGGATGGTAGCCTTCAGAAACGTCCTTGGAATTCTGTTGAAGGCCTTCTCTGTGCCAAGAGCTGTTGCTGCCGCTGAGGAGTGTAAGATTTGCTTTTTCTAAGACATGACAAAAGGCTCTTATATTATCACTAGCCATTATTGCTTTCAGAAATCCTGATTGTGTGGGGTGGATTAGGTGGACCAAAATGGATTCCACTCTTGTAGCAAGTATCTTGGCGTATATCTTGTAGTCTAAATGTATTATGGAGATTGGGCAATAGTTCTTGACGTCTGATTGGTCCTTACTGTCTTTGGGAAGTATAAATATGGTGGTTTGGTCAGATGTGCCAAGTATGGTGCCAGTTTTTACAAAATGGTCAATAAGATTAAGGAGAGGTTTATGAAGGGTCTGTGCATACGTTTTATAAATTTACTAGTAAAGCAGTCGGGCCGGGCTTTCCTTAATTTCAGGCTGCGTATTGCTTTCAGAATTTCTGGGAGGGATATGGGTTTGTTGAGAGTTGTATAGGGCGCAGGCCGGTATAAGTTCACGGCCTGCCACCCGGGTGACTCTAGCGCTGCAATAAACACACGTCTGCTCGCTATGAAGTTCGAGCGCTGTAAGCCTTGCGGGCCCCCCCTCAGTTTATTATCAAGCCCCTTATTCCAGACACCGTACTTCGTCACGGAGTGGGGCAGTGCGCAGAGTAGCGCCCGGGAGGCTCCTTACATCCCCCCCCCCCGGTTTTAGTACATCACAACAACCAACACCAGAACAAAATCCAAATCACCCAAAACCAGGTAGAGCAGACAGAAACAGAAAGAGAGAGAGAGAGAGAGAGAGAGAGAGAGAGAGAGAGAGAGAGAGAAAGAAGGAGAGAGGGAGATGGAAACGGATAGAGAGAGAGAGAGAGAGAGAGAGAGAGAGAGAGAGAGAGGAAAAAAAAAAGAGAGAGAGATATATATATACACATGTCATCGACAGTCCTCTTCAGCACAGGAAGTCCTTCAGCCACTGGCTGGGATTGGGGTTCGGCCACAAATGGTACCTGGTCCGTCTATCTCGGGGCTCAGACCTCCCTGCAGGCTGCTCGTCAGGGGAACCAACTCTTACTGGGACATCGCGGGCCAACGCCTCGGTTCTTCGCGACTCTTCTGTCAACCGACCTGACTGCGAACCATCCCCGGTTTCAAACTCTCCTCATTCTTCCTCCTCTCCGCCTCCTGTGCCAAGACCCCATTCCGAGGGCACCACCTTCCGGAACCGCAATACGTTCCTCGTCACCTGCGGTCCTCCTCTGGCGGCGGTCACCATGGTCCCTACAATTCTCTCCACTCTCCAAACATCGGGCTCGAACGGGGTGCGAAACTTCTATCCTGGGTAGCGGTCCTTCAGAGTTACCGTATCTCCGACTTGCAGGTCGGGGCGCTTTGCCCTTTTGTTAGCGCTGGCCTTAGCGTTAGTCATTTCTCTTTTCTCCTGCGTCCTGGATATGTCCAAAGCAGCAGGATGCCAGCCTCTACCCGCTGGTACACAGTCTCTGGGTGGCGAGCTGAAAAGCAAAGTTGCCGGGGCACACCCCCTGATGCTGTGGGGGGTTTGACGGTAGGCCCTCAGGAAGGTGTGGAGGCAAAGTTTGAGGGTTCTCTTGCTGACTCACTCCTATTCGCAGGGCACGATTCAATGTCCTCATGAAACGCTCAACGTCTCCATTCGCCTAAGGCCATTGCAGGGTGATCCTTCTATGCGTAATGGCCAGTGAGCGCAAGTAATCATGGAACTCCTGACCATGGAAAGAGGGTCCATTGTCAGTTCGTATCTCATCCGGCAAACCCAACAAAGTGAACGTCTTCTCCAGAACAGAGCGGACGTGTTCGAACGCCGTCGACACCACCAATTCTACCACGGGGTACCGTGTACACGTGTCGACCTTCACAGCCGTCAGACGACCCGTCCGGGAAACTTCCAAAATCTAGGCTGATTCTGGACCAGGGACGAGTGCTGGGTGGCTCCGTCACGACAGGGGCAGGGACATTTTCCTGAGCGGTGATGGCACATGGATGACACTTGCCTATCACATCGTCCACCATGGTGTCCATTCCCGGGAACTACACCTTACTTCGCAGGCGCGCCTTCGTCTTAGCGGTTCCTTGATGGCCTTGGTGCGCCAGATCCACCACTCGACTTTGTAGGCTGCGGGGTATCACCAACCGTTGCCCTCGTACGAGAAGACCCTCGGGACTCACTGAGAGCTCCAGCCTCACTTTCCACAGTTGTTGCATCGCTCTCCTCATCTGTGTCAGACACCGATTGTTTGTCCAGGAAACGTTTCCAGGAGCGAGTGTGTAGTGCCTCCTTCGCCCGGCTTATGAGGGCGTCTCCAGATGAGGCGTCAGCAATTTCGCCCACCGTGAGACCCGTAGGGCAGGCCATGTCCACTATCATGCTTACGAAACTCTCTACCCGCTCGTCCTCTTCATCTGATTGTTCCTCCGAGCACGGTGGCAAAGGATGTCGCGACAGATAGTCTGCGGGATTGTTAACTCCAGGGCGGTAGACCACTTGGAACTGATACGACTGCAGAAGAACAGCCCACCTCTCGATGCATGGAAGAGCAAGCCTGGTGGAGCCTGCGAAGAGGGATACCAACGGCTTGTGATCAGTAACAACTCTGAACTCGTTTCCGCAGAGATATAAGTGGAAATGCTGACAGGCCCACCTAATGGCTAACTCCTCTCTCTCGATTTGTGCGTACCGAGCTTCCGTGTTCGAGAGGGATCGGCTGGCGTAAGCGACCAGCGTCCACTGCTGGTGCCTCTGTTCCTGCAGCAGCACTGCTCCTAGCCCAATGGGGCTGGTATCTACTACCACTTCAGTTCTCCTCTGTGGGTGAAAATAAGCCATCCCTGCTGTGTCTAGTAGGGCTGCTTTCACAGCCCGGAAAGCTTTGTCCTCTTCCGGGCCTCACTCCCACGGAATGTTGGTCTTCGTGAGTCGCCGGAGGGGATCGGAGAGCGTGGCAAGATTGGGGATAAACCTCCTGCAGTAGGTTGCCATCCCGAGGAAGCTCCTGACTTCTGTGGCGTTGCAGGGTATTGACGCTCCTCTTACGGCTTCCACCTTCTTGGGGTCGACTCTCAGCCCCTCCCTCGAGAAAATGTAGCCAAAAAAATCAACGGAGTTGCGGTAGAAGGCACATTTTTTCTATTCAGCGTTAGCCCTGCCTCGGACAGTTGTTGGAGAGTGTCTCGCAGGTGCTTATGATGGTCTTCCAGAGAGCTGGAGAAAATCAAAATGTCATCGCTTAAATTGATAACGCCTGCCAGGCCGGACAGAGTCTCTCGGATGGCGTTCTGGAAAATCTCGGCCGCTGACGATACTCCAAAGCTTAAACGTCTGTACCGGTGGAGCCCCACGTGTGTCGAAAAAGTGGTAGTATTGCGGCTCTCTGGGGTTAGCTCTAGTTGGTTGTATCCTGAGTTCAAATCTAGCTTGGAGAACCATTGGGCTCCGTTCAAGTCCGCTATGATGTCGTCCATAGTGGGTGTGATGTGGCGCTCCCATTTTATGGCACTGTTGAGGAGGCGCATGTCCACGCAGAGACGAATGGCTCCGGGCTGTTTGGGTTTTGGGGCGATGACCAGAGGTGAAACCCATGGCGTGGGCCCGCTCACTTTCTCTATTACCCCAGCTCTTCAAAGGTCCTCAATTCTTGTTCCACCTGAGGCCTCAGGTGAAACGGCACCCTCCGATGTCTCAAGGCCGTGGGGTGAACAGCCGGGTCCACATATAAGTGAAACTGCTTGCCTTTCAGCTTCCCCAGTCCACGGAAGAGGTCTGGGAATTCTTCTAGCACCGCTTCTGCGTGTGAATCGTGCACCTGGCGGGCGAAGAACACCAGCTCCAGATCTTCTGCCGTGTGACACTCTAGGAGTGTGCCCTTCTTCCCTTCTGCCACGTGGAATTTTGCTCACGTGGCATGTCCGTTGGGACGGTTCCACGCCACCGTACACCTATATCTTGGTGCGGCCTGGCTTAAGCTCGGGTGGACAAGATAGTCTGTTGTATTGCTCGACGTCCATACCATTGACCGATGCTCCGGTGTCAATGAGTGCTGATATCGGCGTGTCGTTGACTGTTATGGTGCACATGGGAGAAGGCTGCCTCCTCTGATCCCTTCTGTCAGCAAAAGAGACCACAAATATTTCCTTTTTGTCCTCATCGACATACTGGGTGGTGTCCGGGCTTCAGTCCGCCGCTACCGCGGTTGCAGCGGTTGCCGCCAGTTCATCATCTAGCGCCAACTGCTTTACCATGGCCCTTCGTGCAGGAGTGGTTCCAGTACGAGGTCGCCCGCCCCGGCAGACCTTTGCAAAGTGGTTGGGCTTGCCGCATCTGGAGCAGTTCTTGCCTTTTGCCGGGCACGCACCTGGCGTGCGGTGTTTACCCCCGCAATTGCCGCACCCCTTTTCCTCCATCCAGGCCTGCTGAGCCCTATGGGGCGAGCTTTGGCGATGGGAGACGGCGGCCACTTGGTCTTCTTTTGTGGGGTCCAGTTTGGCTGAACGTGGAGCAATGGATGACCGTGCCAGGGCGGCAGTCATGTCTTCGGCGCGGCTTCTGGATAGTTCATGCGATCGCGCTAGATGAGGATGTCATCAAGCGAGATACCTGGCTGTCGTAGGATCAGCTTTCTCAGCGCTGAGGAGCGACATCCCTGGATTATCTGCGACCGGATTTCTTCGTGTTGATTGATGCCTGTGCAGGTGCTTGCCAGCTTGCGCAGACGCACGCAGAACATGTCTACCGACTCGGTGTTGGTCTGGTGGGCTTTCCGCAGCTTGAATTTTTCATAATCAGGGTTGAGCTGCAGGTCAAGTACTTGTTGAGTGCTTCTACTGCTGTGTCGAAGTCGTCGTCATCCCCAGTGTCCGGCAGCGTTTCGAACAGATCATAGAGCTCATCTCCCCCGAAGTGCAGCATCAGAGACCGTTGCACCGCACCATCTGTCTCACGTGTGGCTCGGAAGTAGTGTCGTAGCCTTCCAAGCCAATGGCGCCATCGGGGCGCAGCTGTGGCGGGATCCGTCAGCTGGCTGAATGGTGGCAGTGCCGTGACAGATGAGTGGGATCTGTGCTGGTAGACTGGGCGGTGGGCGTTGGCGTCTGGCGGGGAGCTCATGACCACGTTTGGGAATTAGCCGCTGTTCCTTTCGTGCACCTGGTGTGGATGAGGAGTGGAGAGACGAGAGTAAGGATACCTCCTTCCCTCGTCCTGAGGGATGAAGCTTCGTGGACAGCGTAGATGCCCCACCTCGAGTCCACAGAGTGGGGGTGGTAGCCTTGATGTCTTGCTCCAGCGCAGTCTGCCCCCGACAGCAGGATAGCCTCTGGTCAAACACCTCTGCAGGGCTGGCAGTGGGAGGGGCAGGTACTGGTCCTCGCACTCCAGCACACGGTGACAGGCAGACTGAGAGGGGGGGCAGACTCACACTTTGCTGTGCCGTGGGGATGAGTGTCCTCCGGTCTCTTCCAGGGAGAAGCAGCCAGAACACCCAGAACAATTCGCCAGACGCGCACGTTGTGGAGGGCCTCGAGTACTCCTGGGGCCTGCCGGCCTGGTTCCTGCACTGGGCCCCGAGGGCACTGGGGCAGTGAAGCAGGAAAGAGAAAAATTCTGCTCCGGTGGAGCGGGCGCAGGCGAGTGGAGCGCGCGGGCACTGCCTCGTTGCCAAATGTAAAGGGCGCAGGCCGGTATAAGTTCACGGCCTGCCGCCTGCGTGTCTCTAGCGCTGCAATAAACACACGCCTGCTCGCTATGAAGTTCGAGCGCTGAAAGTCTTGTGGGCCCCGCCTCCGTTTATTATCAAGCCCCTTACACCGGACACCGCACTTCGTCACGGAGTGGGGCAGTGCACAGAGTAGCGCCCGGGAGGCTCCTTACAAGAGTGTCAATTGCTTCCTTATTTGGTGTAGCAAGTGTCAAATTATTGAGATAAGATTTGCATTCTTTAATGTTGATCACTCGATCTGGACTATATAGGTTTTCATAGAATTCTTGAAATGCATCCAATATATCTTTGCACACTGTCATATTGTCCCCTCATTTGTTTTTTATTACCGGTACAGTAGTGTGTTTTTAGTGAGCTTAAAATAATTAGCCAAAAAATGCCATGCTTTGGTTTTCCACAGAAGTTTTCTGCTTTTTTGATAGAGGCTCATTTCTAGGCTTTGATGTAGCGTTTTATTGTATTCATATTTTGAGTTTTTAGATCCCTGAGTGTTGTAGAGCCTTTTGTGTGGCTGAGTGAGAATTCAAGAGTTTTGAATCTTGCTTCAAATTAGGATAAAAGCTATAAACATAAATAAAGATAAACACTTACCTCCATCGCTGCGCTGCTCCACTGCATCCGCTCCTCTGCTGGCTGCAGGCACAGGCTCCCAGCCTGCCCTGCGGCCAATCCTGACACTGCTCACAGCAGCGTCAGGATTGGCTGGGAGCACCCAGCCAGAGTGGTCCCAGGCAGACTGGGAGCCTGTGCAAGCTCTCTTCAGCCTGGCAACTGTGTTGCTGGGCTGAAGAGAGCCTACTGCACATGTGTGTTTGGCCAACCCGAGACTGCCGGTTTAACATACATGCGCACTCCCCCTCAGTGCTCGTCACTCCCATGGCCCTGCCCCTTTTACCAAGACACAGTTTATTATCGTTTTTTGGTAAAAGGTTTGCAGCTGTTGCTGCTAGGGGGGGGAGGGAGGGGCTGATGGTCCTCTGCCCTAATGGAGGAGCAACCCCGGGAGACAGCCCTCTATCCAATTGTATTTAAATTTAAGTGCCGCTCTAGGGGCTATTTTTGTCTCTTGGAGTAATATAATATGTAATTTGAGTTTATAACAATAATAAATATTTGTTCCTTTTACTAGGGTGGTTTAACCCCTTTCTATTCATCAATGGTATCTTAGTGAGTTGGGTGTTTGTTGTAGACATTTAACGTGTTTCAATTTGGAGTACGGAAGATCACTCTGTGCAGGTCCAAATTACCTCATAGGGAGATGACCGTTCATTATTCATTAGTGAGTGCGTATCATAGAACGCCAACCAGCTCAAGAAAGATACGGAAGGGAAAGGGAAAGAGAAAATGAATAGAAAAAATAAGATAAGGGATCGAGGAACAAAGATATCATGAGCTGAAACCCCTTCACAACTGGTCCCCCACACTGAGGGAGCCCTAGGACTCTCTAGCCCACCCTGCAATAACATCCTGCGTGAGGAAGCACCACAGGCAGACCCCCAACTTCTAACTTATGCTTGTCTAAACAGCAACATGGCATTTCTAAGTGAAATGTAATGGAGATGCAGAGCAGTCATATATTCATAGTAAATCCATAATAACAAATATGATGATAATATTTCTTTAAAGAACAGGCAGAGAAACCTTAGCAGAGCATTTATATACAATAAGTGTGAAATAAAGATGACATATGCAATATTTAGCGATAGGCTTGAGTAAGATCCTTCTTATGCTTTACAGGCCAGTTCATGGGGAATAAATTTAATCACACCAAAGTGGAGGTGTTTAAGGAAAGGAACATAGCTACAGAATTCTAGTATGAGAATTGTCAACAAGTAACATGACATTAAAAGTAGGCATGGAGGGAAGTCCTATAACAGGAGAAAACATGCCTTGGTCTTTGATGGACATTGACAAATACCTGAAAGTGGATGAGTATCCAATACTTGAAACGTCTGCCTGTGGTAGATTATGTCAAGGATCAAGGTCAAGTTCATGTAAATCTTGGAGAACAACTGACAAAATTGTGCTTGATGAACCATTTCAATGTGAGAAGTACTCAATATAAAGTCAAAAAGTTCTTGTGGATCTTCAAAGTTTTGTGGATTCCTGTTGAATATGATCTTGTAACAAGATGGGCCTTCAATAAAGATAGAAATGGAAAAGTCGCAAAGTTGTTTTCTGAGCGTGAGGAAGCCTTTCCTTTGCTGAACTGTCTCTTTTGCATCATCCTTTGCAATGCTGATCTTGATTCCGTTCCACATTACTTGCTGATGTTTCTTCATGTGATTTAGAATTTCTCAGCGTGTCCGAGTTTCGGTAAACCAAGTTACAAAGAATTCCGCACATGAGTCAGCTCTGTCTCCTACACATTCAAGGAGGTCAAAGATTCTTAAGTTACCTCTGCGGTTGTAATCTTTCAAAACTGTGATTTCCTTGGATGCAGACTTTGATGCAGAGAGAATTTGTAAGTATTTAATTTAGAAATGTATTGTCTTCTAACTGACTAATCCTCAAATCTGCTTTGGAGATTCTACTAGCCATGTCTTTAAAGTCTGATCTTAGACTCTGTATGTCAGCCTGCATGGTATCTGTATTGGATTTGGTCCCTTGGGCTACACTGTGTAGAGTTTATAGTCTCAGTAAAATTAGTTCCTTATTGGCCACCTGATCTGATTTTGATCTTATAGGAGAATACGGAATTGAAGGGTCTGATGCAGATCTTTTTTGATCTGTCTCAATTTCTTGATGCCCTTAGAGTTTTTACTTTTATTTTCCCCCTTGGTAGATAAGTCAAAAGAGAAAAGAGGTGCACTGCGTTTTGAATAATGATAGTATCGGGTTGCACCACGTGATAGATTAAAGTTAACCTGCTGTTGTGAGAGAAAGTTTTAAGCCAATTTCCTGATAAAAGCACTAAACGAAGCGGTCAGAGCTTTACGGCCAAACTCCTCTGTAACAGGACTTTATGACCTTTAAAGTCTCCATTAAATAGATCCAAGTCAGTCAAATAAATTATGTGGAATTGTGATGGCTCCCAGAGGTGTGTAGATATATATATTTCACATATGTTGAGACGTGCCACAGTTATATGAGGATCAAGATCACATTGCTCCATGGCTAGTAGGTAGACCTCAGTAGGGAGTACAAATGGTAAAAGTTAAGAGGTTGCTTGCACATGTTGTCACTGGCTATACAGATTAGAAAGCAGCGTCAGCAATGTTGAAATCAGACAGTGTGTTACCTCTCTGTGAGGACCCCGATCCAGCTCACTCACTCACTTATCTGCTATGGTGGCCGCGGGTCCTTTGGAGTTTCCTGACAGATGCAGACACAAACTGCAAAAGAAAAAACAGAGTTAAGAAACGGGGGTGGGATTTATGTCCTGAGCAGGATAAGGCACAGAACTGACAGAGGACTCCCTTTTTCAGAGTCATGAGGGAGGAGTTCTGGGGCTGAAAAGGACGACGGATCAGGAAGAGGCGTCGTCAGATGAGAGGAGCAACGTTGACTTCAAGGACAAGAGAGACGCCAACGTGGTGGGAAATACTGTGGACATCGCAAACTCCTTGAAGGGGAAAGACAGCGCAGAGAGAGGCTCCTGGGGCCTAGTGAAAGCTGACAAAGGACTCTCAATGTCAAGGAGAACGAGGACGAAGATGTGGAGAACAGGAGTGAGGAATGGTGGATGCCACCAGCCCACATAAACACACCCGTCACAACTCTGAAGAGTCCTTACATGAGGGGGGTGGGGCGTGAACATAGAAGGAGCGGGCATTATTTGAAAGGATAATTAGGGAGCACCTTGGGTCACGGAGTAGGATGGAAGCAAGGGAGAAAGGATCTATTCTAAGGGTGCCAAATGGTGAATGGCGTACATAGCATTAGAACAGAGGGGAGTATCAGACTACTAAAGAGAAATTAAATTGACCCAAACTAAGCAAATAAAGTGTCTGAAATGGGAGAGCAATCCAGGGATGGTCCTACCTTAGACAGGGCATTTTTTAAAATTATTATTATTATTATTATTTGTGCCACATGGGTGATTGTGATAGGAGCACTCGGCAAGGAGGATTATTATCCACATTTGTTGTTTGAAAAGGGAAAGCAGTATTGTTTCCTTAATGAACTACTGTTCCCTATAGTCTTTATTTCCACTTACCTTAATCTTCTCCTGTTTATCACAGGGCACTGGCAACAGTCATCCCGTGTGACCTGGAAGAAAGAAAACGACAAGTTAATATCCAATAACACTGACCATAAAGGATCATAAAGGATGCTTTTTTTAACAAATCTTTTTTTATTGTTTGCATTTTCAAATGCAAAACCAGCCGATACAGAGCACATAGGCCCTCATTACAACCCTGGCTGTAAATCCCACTTACCGCCATGCAGAAGACCGCCAACATACCGCTGCTGCCGCGGAATTCCGCTACAGGTATTACGACCCACAGCCCAGAATCTGCCACAATACAGACACCCGCACAAGTCCGCCACACCAAAGGTCAGTGATAAACTGGCGATAACAAAACCTATACCGTCAGGCCAACAGGAATACGCCCACAGTATCACGACCATGAATCAACGCGGCGGTCTTTCAACTGCGGTAATCCATTGGCGGTACACACCGCCGCGCTCAAAATACACACACATATACAAAACACAACCACATTGGACAATTCGAAATACACACACCTGATACACATACACACACCACACCCACACACCCAATCCAATATAAAGTACACACCCACATCACCCACAAACCCTTACAACCATAATTTTGAAAGCACGCCAGAGAGAAACACTACCTAAAACAACACCAGCATCCACAGACACACAACACCACCACTTACACAACATCCACGCACCTCAAACAACACCCACTAACACACCCCCTCACCCATCACAACAGACACCACCTCACCCACACCACATCATGGCACCTCAACGACACCCCAGGTTTTCTGAAGAGGAGCTCAGGGTCATGGTGGAGGAAATCGTCTGGGTAGAGCGCCAGCTATTCGGAACACAGGTGCAGCAGACCTCCATTGCAAGGAAGATGGAGCTATGGCGCAGAATTGTCGACAGGGTCAACGCAGTGGGACAGCATCCAAGAACACGGGATGACATCAGAAAGAGGTAGAACAACCTATGGGGGAAGGTGCGTTCTGTGGTCTCCAGACACCAGATTGCTGTACAGAGGACTGGCGGTGGACCCCCCCCTCCTCCCCCACAACTAACAACATGGGAGGAGCAAGTCTTGGCAATACTGCATCCTGAGGGCCTCGCAGGAGTAGCAGGAGGACTGGACTCTGGTAAGGCAAATCTTTACTACCTTATCCCCCCCACCCCACCTGCATGCCATCACATACACACACCCTTACCATCACACCCATCCCCCCAACAACCCACAGATACCCCACCAACACAACCCACACATCCCAAAACCAAGCCCTGCATGTAACACCAATGCATGGACACCCATCACCCAAGCATGTCCACTACAGAGACTCATTCATGCCCCAAAATCACCAATCACACAAGGACCAATCCAATAATGCAAGCACTGGAGTAGAGGGTCAACCACCCATTGCACACGATGGCACACACAGATACAATAATTATGCATTTACACCCCAACAGGACCCCTACCCAACGTCACCGGACAGGAGGTGCCAGACATATCCAGTCCCCCCACAGAAGAGGCCCACAGTGATGACAGCAGCTCTGCACGCCTGGATCAAGATGACCAGCCCGGCCCATCTGGGACCTCGGGACAGTTGGTTCCCCTGACACTGTCACAAGCCACCACAGAGCCTCCCCCCTCAGGAAATATCAGCACAGCCAGTGTGTCCACCACTACCGGGAACCCAGGCAGTGGTCACACGGTTCAGGGGACAGAGGCACAGGATAACAGGGAAACTGGGAGGACTGCTGTGCGACAGGGGGAGGACAGGCCCAGGGAACCCACTCTCCATGAGGCATTCTCCAACATCATGGGAGCTTACCATCATTCCCAGGAGACAATGGCAACAGTACTGACCAAGTTTCAGGAGACCCAGTGGCTGCAGGAGGAACACTACCTTGGGATCAGGGAGGACTTGAAGTCCATTAACACCACCCTAGTCATCATTGCAGGGGTGCTGGCAGACCTTGTCAACACCAGGAGGGACACAGTGGCACAACAAGGGGCCCCTGACACTAGCCTGGACGATGAACAACCCTTCATCTCCGCAGGTGCTAGTGGACAGGAGGCACCGCCACAGGAGCCACAGGACACCAGCACCCCACCTCTGCAGATGGAGAACCACCCCGCAAACAGTCCCTGAGATCCAGAAACAAGACAGAGAACATTGCCAAGACCCCCCGCCAGGAAATGAGACCCCCCTGAATGTCACCCTTCTGTCCCACTATGTCACCCTGTCCATCCTTAAACTGCCATTGCCCCACTTCCTATGCCCCTTTGGACAATGCACCTGTGAAACAAATGGACTGGACTCTGCCATGGACGTTCCTCCACCATCCCCCCAGCCCATTTTACAACCCCCTCCATTTATTAGCACAGGAATAAACACACTTCAATCACAAAACAACCTGGAGTCAGTCTGTGCTTTCACAAATGTGTAATTGCAATAACTATGGAATATAGAAATGTCAATTTACTGGTACTGGGTATGTCTTAAGCGCTATATATCATGCAGGCCTCTATTGGTCATCCAGGAGCAAAGCCCTTGAGATTCAGCTCTGCTGTGTGGACTTAGGTGGGATCTGTCTAGGGCCATATCAGGTACACAATTAAAGTCCCACCCCCACATAGGCAAGTAGTATTAGGTATGAGAGATGCCAAGAATTCTCTGTGTCCCAAATTAGTTGCATAAATGCTGGCTATCACCAGTGGTATACCGTCCAGCAAACCTTCTACAATTACATAGCGACCCTCTTTATCTATGGTAAGGCATTCCCTATTAAACGGGGGGGTCTAGGAGTTATCCAGATTAAAACCCCTCTGGAAAATGCTGATGTTGTTGTGCCATATGCCATATGCTTGCCCACTCCATTTGGTTTGGATTTTTGTAATTTCCTGTCTGTAAGGTGTGTTTCCTGCTGTACCACTATGTGTGCTTGTCGATGTTTCAGATACGTATGTATCCTGTGATGCTTAGTGTGGCGTCATGCCCCTCACATTCCATGTTAACACGTTGTATTGCAGTGCAACCATGGCGATGCAGGTACACATGGTATTGTATGGGCTTGACATATGTGTCCAATAAGTTGCATGCTGTAGCTATGTTGAGCAGTGGCGCCTTTGGCCTCCAAGCCCCCATTCCCCAATTCTCTTGATCCTTACTGTGTCTGTATCAATAACCATAAGTACATGTAGAAAACTTCAATAACAACAATTCCCCCAGACGACAGCCAGCGGGCTCGTAGCCAATAATCCCCATGTAGCCACTACAACAGCTCAAACCTGTGTCCATTCCGAAAGCTGTAGTAGAGATGTGAGTATTCAAGCAGGGTGTACTTGGTCGTCCCAGCCTAGAACTAGATCAGAACTAGATCAGACTAACCCACGCTGAACCTCCAGGTATCAAGAGACTTTATATGCCCGGCATGTGGTTACTCTGGTCCTGGATGCCGATGCATCGCGTATTGGCAATGAAGGTGGCAAGGTCGCCGATCAAATCATGGTCTCAGGAATGTGATATAGAGTCAAAGATCATTCGCAGAATATGGGGTAACTGCGGGTCCTTTTGTGGAGTTTATAGACGTGTCGCTGGTGCGACCCATGGATGAGACTATGTCCGAGGCAAGCTCCTCTTGAAGGACAGCGTAAAAATTCGATGTGAGTTGGGTTGCGTTGAGTAGTGCCTTAGTCTGTTCTTCCTCTGCTTGGGCTTTAGTTGGGCACATTATGGTTCTAGTCCTCTGCTTGTGTCTGGGGGTCAGCCATCCCTCTGACATGTGTTCCTATTGAGGTTCCACGCTAGTCCCTTGGCGTGCAGCCACATTTATACATCTTCTGGGGTTGAGAAGATATGGGTCTTCTCTCCATCCTCCACCCCGAGACGTGCTGGGAATAATAATGCATATTTAATGCTGTGCTTGCGAAGATGTTGACATATATGTTTCTTTTACATTGTACCTCTATCGTGTAGTCGGGATATGCTGTGATGACAGTGTTTTCAAATAACCATGGGCCTTTGGACCTGAAGAAATGTAGGATTAAGTCACAATCTCGATAGTTGAGGAGACAGGCTATTAATGGTCGAGGGGAGACACCAAGAGGTTGCGGCCTTTTTGGCATTCTGTGTGCCCATTCAATTGAGAAGAAGGTAGGCACTCTGTTCACAAGCACTGTTTCCTTCAGCCATTGCTCACGAAAGAGTTCAGCATTTGGGTTTTTCACACGTTCCGGGAATCCCAGGAAGTGAACATTATTCCTTTTCGAGCGCCCTTCTGCATCTTCTGCCATTGGATGGAGGGACACGTCCACGAGTAGTTGGCACACGTGGGACTGCATTTCCTGAACTGTTGGTTGCATGGTTGCTAAGGAGGACTTGGTTTCATCTACTCTGTTAGCCAACTCACGATGATCTGCACGGATGAAATTAACTTCCTGTGATACCGTGTTGATCTTGGCCTCCAGGGGGGTTTTTGGTTTCCAAAATGGCTTGCAATATCTTCTCAAACTGAATGGAGTGAAGAGTGGCGTTCAACTGTTGAAGAGTGACGGCACCATCCACAGACGTCGTGGAGGAATTAGGCAGGATCTCTTCGGAGGGCAGCGAGAGCTTCACAGCTTTAGGTTTAACCATTTTGCGGCCTGATAGGGGTGGGGGATTCTGGTGTGGTCAGCTATGACAGAGCATAAGTACGGTGCAACCGTGAGGAGGCTTATAGCTGCTACCCTTGTGATGAGCTCCAATAAGTGTTACTCTGAGGGAGTAGGCCAAGTTTTATTGGTGATGCTAGTTAGCAGTTGAGGATGCCTCTTGTGGTCAGTGCCTGCTATGGAGGGATAACACACTGGTGACTCCAGGAGGTCGGACACTCAGTCCGAGGTGAACATGGTAGCCCGGTGTGGGCAGCAGAGATGGTGTCTGAATAACTGGCCTATCACTGAGGCTTTTGCTCCCTGATATCAGGGGCTCCTCCCCTGCAGCTCAGTTGTGAACAGATTTAGTATTGGTCAACGTATGGAGATCAATGTGAGATCAATGTGCCCTATTCTCTCATATAGTCTGGGTAAGCCAGCACAGTCTGGGTAAATAAGCCACTCCAGTGATGTCTCACGAGCAGTTCAAGTCGAGACAGAGCCGGAGTGCTAACAAGTCTATTTCCACATTAGGGCTGCAGTGCAAGGCTTTGGGGGAGGGCCCCTATTCACCAGGTTGGTCCCAGGAGGCTCAGTGGAGGCAGGCTAAGTATATTATGTAATTTCTGACTAAGTGTCTGCCAGTAATTCAGCCCCTACTGGGGATGGGTCCCAGGTCACTGCCTGGGTGCAGTAAGCCTGCTCCACCTGTCGTGCCAAATTAGAGGCTGCCAAGGAAGGCCAGGAGCTCAGACTGTCACCACTGGCAAGCCACACTAAGTACAGGTGTCCCAATCCTCTCTACAATCGTGAACAATCAGTTTCCCCTGCGGTTGCCCCTCGTGGTCACCATGCACTCTATCGCCAGATTTCTTCCACCTTGCTGCCGCCGGTAAGCTCCTGTTTCGAGCCGCGGCAGAGGTCCACGGCCCCCAAAAGAGATGACGATTCCACCGCTGCCGCAGTTAACTTGCTCGGGTTGGCGACAGAACTCTGGCCCCGCCGAGTGTCCACCCCTGCCCAGGTCCCTGGGGCTCCGCTCGGAGGGCTGGTATCAGGAGCACGTGATGCAGCCTTCCAGTAAGTGAGGCGTCCGCGCATACAGGTTGGGTCATAGTAATTTCTGCACTCTCATTATTTAATGCAGAGGGAGGTTGATACTGTCGGAGGACGTTCAGACGATAGTCGGCAACCATGGTCCCCAACTTGGGTTGGCTGGAGGGCCAGGATTGGTCGAATATTGGAGAATTATCATTGGGCCCGGAGCTAGATTTTAGGTGTCTGCTCTGATCACCAGCTTGGCCACAGACCCCTCTACCCAAATATCTACTGGGACTACAATATTTTGGTTATAGTTCTACACATATTTTCTGAGCACCAATAAAGCCATCATACCCAGAATAGATAAACCTCCCAAGCCGTATTTCTGACCCTCCAGCCACAAATTGATGTCAGAAGTGGAATTGGAGGAAGTGGAGGCTGTTGTGGCTATGATGGCAGACGGATAGCAACGCCTGTAAAAGACACTGCAAACATTAATGACCATTGCAACAGAAGATAGGGAATCCTTCCATAAGGCTTTGCAGACTAAAGTCGAACAGATTAATAAAGTATCCCAAACCCAGGATGCCGCTATTGGCAAGTTAGCAGATTTGGGACCATAAGGCCTTACCCTCAGTTGTTCTCCAGAAGTATGTGGGAGGGGAAGATCCCGATTTCTTTTATAATAATTTTGAGCGATTAGCTGAAGCAGCAGCATGCCAGGGAGATCGGTGGGGACAGTACTTGGGTCCCTTGTTAACTGGGGTCCTGTAGACAGCCTATTAAGCAGCAAATCCAAAGGGACAAATCCCTATGTGAACAATAAAAAGAGTATTTTGTTGGGGGTGGACGAAGAGGCCTATCAGATCCGGCTGAGACAAATCAAGGAGGGATCCAACAAAACTCCTAAAGCTTTGTATTATTTTTTTTATAACTGTTTTAAATAGAGTTTTCAATAAAGCAATACATGATATAAAACTATACATCCATCAACAGTGCTACTTGGGATTCAACGTGCAATCCTACAGCATTACAATAATACATTATAGTATTGGCAAAAATATCACTCTCCCGACAATTTGGAAATAGTATGACGCATATTTGATTTTTATTGGGGTGTGGACCTGTATGCTGCCTGGATCTCTGTGGCGGGGGGGCTTCTCTTCCCTTCCCCACTTCCATGCCTCAGTATGAAAGCCAGGGATCCCATACCCTATGGAATTTTGGGGGGCAGCATCTTGTCCTATTGGTGACTTTTTCTGTTATCATATAGAGGTCCATTTCTGTTTTCCATTCCCAGAGGGTGGGTGGCTCAGGGGGCACCCCAATGTTTAGCCACATCTTGCTTCGCCACTATTGAACCCAGGTTGCTAAAGAGAAGTTTGGATCTGGGTATGTCTATCTCCGTGGGTATTCCCAATAGCAGGAACTTTGGATCCACTAGCAGGTATTCCTTCAGTATCTTATTGAATCCTTCTGTTAAGTAGTTACAATACGCACATGTTGCAGGGCAAGACCATATGGATCTGTATGAATGACCCACCTTCCTCCCCGCATTTCTCAGGCAATTAGGGGTCTCTGCCTTTCCAAATCTGTGCATACGGGCCCTATCATGGTATATTTTGTGGGGGACCTCGGACTGAATGAGGCACAGTTGTAACTTGATTGCAACCTCCTTTGAGTGCATCATAGCTGTTTCCCAGTCTGTGTGGTCTAGCTTCCCTACCTCCCATGCAGTTCTAAGTTTTTTTAGGATGTCTGGGATATTATTGAGAATAGTTTTATATATCCATGAGGCCACTTTCTCCGCTATCTCACCATGTAGAAGCCTCCCCCCAAGTGGTGAATAGTCTGAAAAGTTTTCTATTTCAGTCTTTTCCGCCTTCCTCCCAGCATTTCTCAGGCAATTAGGGGTCTCTGCCTTTTCAAATCTGTGCATATGGGCCCTATCATAGTATATTCTGTGGAGGACCTTGAACTGAATGAGGCACAGCCATAACTTTATTTCAACCCATTTTGGGTGCTTCAGAGCTGCTTCTCAGTCTGTGTGGTCTAGCTCCCCTACCCCCCATGCAGTTCTAAGTTTCTTTAGGGTGTCTGGGATATTATTGAGAATAGTTTTGTACATCAATGAGACCGCATTCTCCACTATCTCACCTGTAGAAGCCTCCCCTCCAGGGGTGAATGTTCTGAAAAGTTTTCTATTTCAGTATTTTCCCCCTGCCAGACATGCTGTAGTTGCAGGTATTTAAAAAATGGTGTCTTATATAAGTGATATTCTCGCTGGAGGGAACTAAAGGGGATCAATGAACCTTCCTCTATAAGGTCCCCCATCCTAGAGATCCCAATTGTGTCCCATTGTCCGATACCCTTCAGTTTCACAAATTCTTTCAGACGAGTTCCCTCCCAAAGGGGTGTCTCCAAGGTCACCTTTGTTCTCCATTTCGTCAGGCTCACTACCCCTTTCCAGGCATGAATGGTCATCTGGGTCACCTCCAGGAGTTTCTTTGAGTCCTTACCCACGTATAGGTAGTGTAGGTCTAAGCGGGTTTGGAACTGGGATCTCTTGAGGGCGGATGTGGGGTGGTCCCCATGCATTGACCACTATGAGGTGGGCTGCCCAATAATATGCCTGAATATTGGGGAGGGAGATGCCCCCCATTGTATTGGTTCCTCTATAGCATCTCCAGTGCAACCCTCAGGTAACACCCACCCCATAACAACATCCAGACTTGTTTGTTTATTTTAGGGAAGACAAATGTGGGAATCTTTTGATAAGTGTTTTGAAGGATATATATACGAGTTTTGGTAGTGTAACCATCTAGAACATGGTTGTCCTACATAGTAATGTCACAGACAATGTCATCCATCTTTCCACATCTCCTTGGAAGTCTGCCAGTATCCTCCAGATATTACGCTCTATGTTGGCCTCTGTGTTTGAGATCACCTATACTCCTAAGTATTTGAAACCATGTCTGACCATTTGTAGTTGTTCTGGACAGCCAATTTTCATCAAATTGGCCTCCCGCAGGGTAAAGATTTGATTTGTCCCAGTTGATTCAGTATCCTGAGTCAGCCCCATAGTGTACAAATATCTGGAAAATGCTGGGGAGTGTCTCTACCGGCCTGGCCACACAGAGAACAATATCATCGGCATATAGTTATATCTGTTTATCTCCTGTTTCTCCCCCTCTCTGAATCCTGAAAGGTCTGGGTGCATTTTGATTAGACATTCCAAGGGCTCCAATACAAGTGCAAATAGAAGGGGGACAGGGAGCACCCCTGTCTTGAACCCCTTTCAGTGGGGAATTCAGTGGATAGTTCACTGTTTACCCCTAGTCTGGTGACTGGATTTTTGTAGCACAGCTCTATCCAGGCCATGAAGTTGGGGCCGAACCCGAATTTCATCAGTGCCTGTTTCAGGAACTGCCAGTGACCAGTATCAAATGCTTTCTCAATATCTAATGATAGGATTATGTGGGGGTTGTTCCTGAACTGCACTGTTTCAAGCCAGTTGTGGAGTCTGCAGAGGTTAACCCTGGTTGTTTTTTGGGCATAAAGCCCAATTGATCCTTATGTATGGGGTTGGTAATCACTGGTAACAGTCTGGAAGCAAGTATTATGGCCAATACTTTGGCCTCAATGTTCAAGAGTGAAATCGGGCGATAGGAGCTGCATTGCAATGTGGGCTTTCCCTGTTTGGTGATCACTATTATAGTAGCACTACGGAGCTCTAGTGGAAGGGTGCCCTCCTCTTTGAACATTTTGAGCAGATAAGGACTCACGAGTCCAGCGTTTTTCATGAAAAATTCTGCCGGAATGCCATTGGGGCCTAGGTATTTTCCTGTTTTCAGACTGCCTACTGCTGCTGTTACCTCTGGGAGGATTACCTCTTCCTCTAGGGCTTGTCATTCTTCCCCTGTTAGAGGTGGGACTTTCACTTCTCTCAAGTATTCTCTTATCTGTAGGGTTTCTGCTAGAGGACTAGCCTTATAAAAGGCGGCATTATACCGTGCAAACTTGTTTGCGATTTCTTTAGGTGTGAGGTAAGAAGTGCCATCCTCACCTATTTTATTAACCACTCATCTGGCCTCAGTTTCTCTTCTACCTAGCAAGGCTAACAGGCTTCCTGTTTTGTCCCTAGTGTCATATAAACAATGTTGTGTCGAGTGGATCAAGGCTCTGGCTTCTCAATGGGCTAATGCCTGGTATTCCCTGTGAATTATAGCGGCCTTCTGCATTCTGGTGGGGTTAGATTCCGCCCTGGGTCGACCCTCCAGATTCCAGTTCTTCTGTTACCTGCACTTCCTTTTTCCTCTTGTGTACTATGATGTTTTGTGCCGTGTCTCTGAGGACTACTTTATATGCCTCCCACAGGACGATGGCTGATGTTACAGAGCCTTTATTCTCTTTAAAATATAATTCTGTGTCTACTTTGATTTTCCTGGCCACTGTCTCATCCCTCAACTCCCTAGCATTTATTCTCCAGATCAATGCCCTCCCATGTGACCGCATCCCAAAGGATAACAGAGTGGCGAATGGTCGGACAGTCCCCTGGTCAAGAACTCCACTTTTACTATCTCTCTCACCTCTCCTGTTGGTGCAAAAATATAGTTTAGTCTGGAGACCCACTTATGGGTGCCCAAAAAGTATGAATACCCCCGGTCATTAGGGTGGTGATGGCACCAGAGGTCTGAGAGCCACATGGCCAGTGCGAAGCTTGCCAGTGTTATCTCCTTCTGTGGACCACTTATCAGAGTAGTATGGTCCAGGGATGGGTTCATTACATCATTAGAGACACCACCTACAATGTGATAGAAGAGCCTGCTTCCAGCAGAATCCCTGCCACTTTGTCTAGAGTTGGCATTTGCAATTTCGTGGCAGGGTATACCCTGGCCAGGGTTACATCTCTACGGTTCCAGAGTACCTTTACTGCTACGTAAGCCCCATTAGGGTCTTCTCATACTTATGTGAATCGGGGGTGTTCTAATCAGAACTGCAACTTCGCAGGATCCTGTCGTAAACCTGCATGAGCCAGCACCTTATATGCCACTCTGCCCAGGAAACCACAGTAGGACCCTCGTAAAGGTGTCTCCTGTAGTAGGATAACATTGGATGTATCCTGATGTACCTGGCTACCAGCCCTCTTTTGATTTTCTTGCAAACCCTCATTCACGTTCCATGACATTACTGAGTGTCTCCCATCACTATAATCATCTGTCCCCATCATCTATGTTGCCCATTGAAATATAGCTTCCACGTGTTGGGGACTCTCAGTCTGTATCTGTCTGAATCAGGTACAAGTCCCACATGTAGCAATAACTTAGCTTCCATATCCTCCCTCAATTCCCCGACTCTCCCCCGCCTCCTGCTCCTTTGCCCTAATTTGTCAACATGACAACTGTGTTGTGGGTCAAGCCAGAGAGGTCGGTAGCCCTCCCACCTCATTTCTAAACTTCCCATTTACAACTTCAGCTACCCACCCAAAGGACCTTTAAAACTCAATTCAGAATCTGTGGGTGAACAACAAACCGATTAACAAAAACTGATCCCCCTTTCACACAAAGAGGGGGTCTCTACGGAGGGCATGTTGAGCCGGACTTAAACCTTTGATACTCCACCAGGTCCATTCAGTCTATCAGTCATGTTCCTTGTCACCTCTTGGATCTGTGGCAGGTACCTGGCTACCAGCCCTCTTTTGATTTTCTTGCAAACACTCAGGGGGACCCTGGATAGTGAGTTTGCTTCAAGTCCCGCTATTGCCTCCCTTTACAGGGCATGTTCCTATAATAATGGAATACACCAACTCACACGGTGGGTGATTACATTATTTATTTCTTTTTCGTTTAGTCGGGGTGATTATAACGGTAGATTCAGTAACTGTTCACTTATTTCTTCTTTCTTAGAGTTCTTTTCGCTGTATCTCAGTCCACTTTTCCCAATTTTTCTCTCTCTCTTTCTTTGGTTGGATTATTCCGTTAATGGAGTTCTTTCTCCTTTTGTTTGTAGCGGATCGCGGTCGGGACGTCTCTCCGTCGTCGGCCCCCAGAAGAGAACGAAAATCCGAAGATACAAGTAAGTATACTTGTTTTGGTCTTGCTTTTATAAAAGGGGTAGGGAGTGAAGGTATACACCCAGACTCGCGTGAGGATCTCCTTCCGAATATAATCTTTACTTCGGAAGGAAAAACAAACAGGTCTTGTGATAAGCTGTGTGTTCGGGTGAACAATCACACTCTGCTTTCCTCCGTGGAGCGTCATACTCGTTCACTGTTTCCTTGAACTACACACCTTGTGCAGCCCGTTTTGTGTGTGGTGAGTATATTTAAGCAAGTGAGTGCTTCAACCCCAAACCCAAAATAAAATGTGAATACTAATAATAAACGTAATACTAGTGTTGCCCTGTAAGATTTCACAAGCAGGCACGTACCTGCGTTAGCTACATTCCTCCGGGGACATGGCCGGCTCTGGTGTTTGTTCAACCTCTGGGAGTCGTGAACTCAGTTTGCGCTGGTCCGGTTGGCCTCTCTCTCTCCCTCAGCTGTCTGATGTCATACTCTCGTCCTCCTGCTTCTCTCATTCGGCAATCTTCTTCCACCTCTGCTTCTCCGCCTTGCACGCAGACGACACTGTGCTCTCTTCTCTTTCTTTTAGTTCAGGGTTGGCGTCAGCTGACCTCCCCTCCGCTTTCTGTAAGGTGCCCCCGGGGTACCCTTGTTTGTCTCCTGGGGCACTGGTCTGGAGCGGGGCAATGTCGACCCTGCTACACTCCCTTAGTGGGTGCATATCTTCTAAGTGTGTCAATCGTTCCTGGTCTGATTGTTCAGACGTAGCAGGTTTCTGCAGGCTATCATGAATTTTCTTTTTAGGGGGTCGCCGTCAAGTTAGTTCCCCTTCTGTGTCAAATGAAAGGCCAGACCTGGGAGTTCTCCGTCTGTGGGGGAGAGGGATCTTCATTCGTAGTTTGCTCGCTGTTCGGCTACTGTGGTCTTTCCTTGACTCCTGAGTTTTGGCTTTAGCTCCCCTATTGTTGCCTTCTGCTGCGTCCCCCATTTGCCTCCAACTTTGTGCCAGGCTGGGTTCTCCTCTAACCGGGCCCATGCCTCCCCAGGCATCTGGAAGAAGTTTGTCCTACCCTCAAACATGACCTTGAGCTTGGCTGGAAATAACAACATGTCCACAGTTTCTGTTTGGCTGAGTCGAAGGTTCGCCATTGTTTCTGTACTTCTCTGGACAGGACAACGTGCCCACGGTGCTTGCACTTAGGGCTCTGTGACCCCAATTGATGACATAACAGGAGTAGAATTTTGCTAGTGGGAGGGAGTCTCTTAGCCACTGTTCCCAAAAAAGAAACCATGTTGGGGCCCTCCACACCTTCTGGGAAACCCACAAAGAGTAAGTTATTTCTTCTTGTGTGGTTTTCAGCATCGTCCACCCTCTGTGCCATACCTTTAAGGGTGGTTCAAAGTTTGGGGGAGGTTGTGTGATGAGGCTTCTATCTCAGAAATCCTACTTTCTTCATGTGTGACTCTTTTCTAAAGGTTACGGAGGTATCGGAGAACCAGGGAGACCTCAGATCGTACTTCTCCAATCTTTCCCTCTAGAGTCTCTTTTAAGGTTTTTATGGCTGCAGGAGCGCTGCGCTGTCTGGCATGCCTACTGACCTTTCATTGGGTCCTGGTTGGGGGCCCACTACTTTAGTGTTGGTGAATTCTGCCATGCTTCGGGTGTTTAGGGTCTTTGTCTCTGGCCATTTTGTCCAATTTCTCGGTTACTGGTCGATGACTACGATCTTGGGGGGGTCTCAGTACAAGTGTGGTCCGACCGGGGTATGTAGAGTGAAAGTGTGGCCATGTGATGTTTTAGGCCTGGGGGCAGGATTTGCCGGGATTCTCCCTGCTCTTACTTCCGGATGTCAACAGGGGAGGTTCAGACACTTTGAGAGGTCCCAGCCAGCCGTGTTCTTTCCCCTTTCTTAGAGTAATCAGGCACAGTCACTACACGGGGTGTGGAGTGCATCTGGTCTACTGATTCACCCTCCTGTGTATGAGGGTTAGGTGGGTGGGTAGTCAATTGCACCGGAGGGTCCTCCCAACAGACTTTGTGCCTGCGTTTCAAATGTTCTGGCCATCTTGTGGGGGGAGGGTTGAGGTATGTTTGTGTCATGCTAGAGGTTCAGGCCCTCAGCTCCTCCAGTGACATCTATGGAGTAGGGGGTTCCTTTGTGATGTTACTTCTGCCTTTGATGCTTGCACAATTTTCACTGGGCCAGGGGGAGCTTTTCGTGGCGGGGCTCATTAGACTCTGTGGAGTGTCTGCATGCAGGTTGAGTTTCTTCAGCTTGTACCATGCCTCCACATGTATTGTGGCTGCGTGGGTCCCAGTAAGTTCTCTTTCCCCCCGTTTCAAGGCAGGTCCGCGATTTAACCTGTGGGGGCGGGGAATCAGAAACCCCCAGCTTGGGCAATTGAGTTTACAGCCTCTTAGTGGGTGGGGGCTTACTCTGTACTCTCTTCTTGTCCCCCCAACCCTGTACCTGGAATCCTGGGTCGGTATTGAGGTGGTGTCTGCCTCTGCGGGCTCATTATCTGAGGTGGTCTGGGCACTGACATGTTATTTCCGCTCTGAGGGTTTCGCTTCACATCTTCACCTTTGGGTCCTGGCAGGCTGTGTCAGCCTATCTCAGGGGTCGTCTCTCACTCTTAACCAGAGTTGATGGCAGGCGCAAGCACCGCAGCTCCAGTCCTTTCGAGACCTTGCCTTCACTTCAGGGTGGGGCTTTCACTTCTTGGCCCAGGTCTTCCGCCAGCCAGTGGCCTCAGGGACCGTTGGCTGCAGATTTCAGAGTCAGGTGTCCCGCCTGCCTTCTCCGCTCAAGAGGGTTTGCAGAGGGCCTACCCCATCTGGCCCTGGTGCCCTGGGAGCTGCATGTCAGGCAGGGCAGGGATATACCAATTCATATTCAGGCAAGGCAGGGGCTCAAGTCAGTGAGTTCTTCGCTTTTCCTGGCACCAATGTGGCACCTACTGACTGGCTCTTTTTCTCTTACTGGGGAGGAGGCTCATATTCCCACTTCACTCCGGCGCAACTTGGGCACCTCGCGTGGTTGCAGGCTATCCTGCCGTCCCCGATACGTAGTGGGCATAGAGGTGCCTGAATGGCTTCAGGGTGCGCAGTTTACCATTGCAGAGTATTAGGGACAGATTGGAGAATTAGCTGCTGCAACAAGGACAGAATTTAGGTTGGATTAGAGAACAAACCGGCAGAGGCGATGAGGAAAGATGTTAGTCGGCTATCTTGGTGACCACGCAGCCTAAAGCTTTGTATTATTGGGTAAAAGTTTGGATTGCTTTGTGGTTGAAACCAGAAACTGCTGCTAAAGAAGACTTATCTTGAACAGTTCTTATCTCTCTTACACTCACCAGTACAAAAATGGGTAAAACAACACAGCCCCTTACCTTTAGAAACTGTGGTTGAAATAGCTGGTGCATACAATTGAGCCCACAAACACAGAGGTGGTTGAGATGATGGAGGCTCACAGGAAGAGGATCTGTCCCTGACAAACCTGAGAAACCCATAGGACCCCAAAAATACTGACACTCTTCCTCTAAGTCCTGAAATCGGTGCAATGCATGTTTCGATCCTGGCCGTAGCATTTTAATTGTGGGGTAAACAGCTGTATAGCCCAATATTGCCCTCAGAATTTGGAACCAATGAGAATTGGACTATCTAAATGGATACTGTATGTAAACCCTGATCCCCTTAAACCTTATCATTGCTTATTGAAAGTGAATGGAAAACCTGAGCCAGCTCAGTTTGATACAGGGTGTTGACAAAGTATGGTAAGATCCCAGCACCTTCCCAAAGAACCGGTCCACCAAATCAGCACAGTGACTATCCAATGTGTCTACGGAGACAGAAAGTTATACCCCATAATGAAAGTAGACATATAACGCAAGGGAGAGGAACCCGTACCTCTTCAGGTGAGATTAATTCCTAAACTACCTGAACCCCTTATTGTAGGTACACATTATCCCAAACTAGAATCCCTTGTTGAAGATTCTTGGAAAGAGGGGGACTTTTGGTGGGAGGGTGCTCCATTTTAGGGAGTAGAGGATGGTGAGTGTGCCCACCCAACCCAGAAAGAGCAAGATACAAACAATGGGCAGGGAACATGGAGTATGGATGTCCTTACCTGTGTATAAAGAGGAGAGGATCTAGGTGTAGGATAGAAATTTTAAAACTGCACAGAGGGAAGACCCCCTCTTCCGTGAAGCATGAAACAGAACTAAAGAAGAGGAAGATCTCCAAGTGGTAGGTCCCTATTTCTTCAAACGAGAAGGTTTGTTACATCAAACGGAGGGGGGAACAAAACCTGAAAACCTGTAAAATTACTTGCCCCAGAACCGTTTAGCGATAAGGTCCTATTCACTCTGGAACAGAGAAGACTGAGAAAGCTATCCTAGAAAATGTTATTGTCTTGGTATTTATGTACAGGTAAAATAAAAAAAAATACCAAAAGTGTGTGGTCTACCAGAAAAATAGACGATATTGACCTCTATGGGCCACTTTACATCCACTCCCTATCATAGATGAGCCGTTTTCATAATAATGATAATAATAATAATAATAATAAAAATAATAATAATAATGATGAGATTGTAGAGCGTATAGCTATTTCAAATGAAGTGCTCCATCACTAAGATCTAGACTCCAGACAAACAAGAACACAGCAATTACCACAGGGGCAGACATATCTCAATAGCCAGGTTTTTATTTTGTTCCAAAAAAGAGGTTCCGAAGGGGCCTGACAGATTAAAAGAGGGAAAAAGTTCCAGAGTTTGGGTGCTAGTTAACTGAAGGAGCTGCCACCAATGCAAACTGTCTATGCTTTGAGAATGCTGATAAGCATGGGACCTGCGGATCTTAGATTCCTAGAAGGTACGTAAGGTTTAATAAAAGATTGAAAATAACATTGGACATGGTTGGCCAAAGCCTTGTAGCAGAAGCATAGGACTTTGAAAGTGAATCTCTGCCTCAACTGAAGCCAATGCAGCCTAGCAAGTGCGGCCAAATAGAGGCATGCCATGAGATTCAACAGAAAGCATGCCTCAATATTTTGTACTTGCTGGAGTCTATTCACACGAGTCTGTGACATATCTAAGTACAGCACATTATAGTCCAGGTTGGATATAATCAGGGCTTGGATTACTGTTTCTTCGCATTCTCTGGCAGGAAGTGGAATATTTTTTTTGGAGTCTTTAACAGTCCAAAACATTTCCCTGCAAGTACAGTGACCTGGCTATCAAAAGAGAGTTTCTCATCAACCCAAATGCCCAAATTCTTGACCTTAGTCTTGGAATGTGGTAACATGCCAAGGTTATTGGGCCACCAAGCAGTAGACCAGATGTTAGGTTGGTTGCCCAGGATCAGTACCTAGGTCTTCCCTGCATTTAAAATTTAAATTGAGACAGTTTGAGTCCATCCACATGGCAACCTCCACAAGGCATAAGGACAGGCGGGCCATATTGGGGGATTTCTGTAAGAGAGTGATGATGAGTTGAGTGTCATCAGCATATGAGATGATGATAAACTCATAACATTTGCTGACCTCAGCCCAGGGGGCGCCCATATATATTTAAAAGAGTCTGGCTCAGGGAAGATCCATGCAACGCTCCTTGCTGCTGAGGGAGCACCGTTGAGTGAAAAGGTTTTTGGAACACCTGGAAGGTATGCTCCTGCAGGAAAGGGGTGACCTCCATAAAGGCTTTAGGGCCAATGCCTTAGTTCCAAAAGTCCTTCGATCAGGATGTTGTGAGACACAGTGTTGAAAGTGTCACAGGTAGGAATGGACATTGTAGGACACCTCTTTCCCTCCCAAAGTGGATGCTAATTGGTCCTAGTCATGGTAGACTACGCAACTGGCTATCTGGAGCCAATTCATCTTTAACAACCCAATACCACCCAGGTAGCCAAGGCCATGACTGAGATATTTTCAAGGGTGGTGTTCCCGAGGGAGACAGTTACTGATGAAGGGACTCCCTTCACATCGTAGCTTATGAAGCAGGTATGTGAATAGTTGAGGATACATCAGATAAGGACAGCTGCTTACCATCCCCAGACTGATAACGTAGTCAAACGATACAATGTCACTCTCAAAACTACTCTAAAACAAATACTCCTAGAACTAGAAACCTGGAAATGGTAACAAATGTTGCCACTAGCCTTCTTTGCTAAACGTTGCAATGAACCAAGCAGCACCAGGTTTTTGTTGCTTGAGTTACTGTTTGGGCAAAAAAACAAAAACATTATTAGACATGGCTAGATGGGTCTGGGAGCGGGAGAAAGATGATTCCAAGCCTCTCTTGGAATTGATTGGCGATCTGAAAATGCATTTAAATTAAATACCTGAAATAATGGGGATACATTTAGATCAGGGACAACAAACTCAGAAGGAACAGTATGATAAAAAAGACAAACTGAGGACTTTCAAGGTGGCAGAATATGCCAGAGTGTTGTTGTCTAGGTCCAATCACAAGATGTTGAATCAATGGCAGGGCCCATTTAGAATTCTAGAACAAGTGACACCAGCAACCTATAAACTAGAGATTCATACCTTAAAGAAATAATCACAGACGTAGTATGTGAACCTGCTAGAGAGGGGCCCTTCATGTTCTCTCTGTTGGAAGAGAGAAGCTCCAGGGGTAGGACCTACAATGTATAGATTCAGAGCTTGGCTGTCAGAAGAGACAGGAACTGGTGAAAAACTAGAGTTGTGCCCAGGGGGGTTTCTACAACCCCTGGAGGAACCCAAATAATCCAACATTCTATTGTTACAGAACCAGGAAAATGAGTACAACTTAAACCCTACAGAATACCCAAAGCCAGACGCCAGGCCATTGAGGAGGAGGTGCAAAGATGCTAGTAATGGGAGTAATAGCAAGTGGAGTTCACCCATAGTGTTGGTTCCAAAACCGGACAGTACCATACGGTTCTTCACACACTTCCGAGAAATCAATCAAATCTAAACATTTGACACTTACCTACTCCCCCGTATTGATGAAATGATTGAAAGACTAGGACAGGCCAATATATTAGTATTCTAGACTTGTATAAAGGGTTCTGGCAGATACTTCTACACCCTAAGGTTAAGGAGAAACCACCTTTTCCACTCAGAGGGACTTTATCAATTCACTGTCCTACCCTTTGGATTGTATGGACCTCTGCTACATTCCAAAGGATCATGAACGCAAGACTGAGACCCCATAAGGCCTATGCAGCCGCTTACATAGAAGCCATTTTTACTTCTAGACCTTCAAAGAAATAACATGTGAAATATTTATGAGCTGTCTTACAGGCTTTATAGAAGAAAGGGCTTAAGGTTAATCTCAGAAAGAGCCATTTAGCCGCCGAACAAGTACAGTATTTGGGTTAATTACTCGAAAAGGACTTATTCAACCCCAAACCCCAGCCATCTTACAAGTACACTGTTCAAAAACGAAAAAAGATGTACAGGCCTTCCTTGGATTGGTTGGGTATTATCAGTGGTTCATCCCAAGGATTTCTCATTGGGCCGCACCTTTAACTGACTTGTTGAAAAATAACTGAGAAGCTGACAAGGAACTGAAAGATTCATCACCTTATGTGCTGTAGGCTTTCAAAATGTTACAGAATATATTAACCTCAGAACCTATTCTGCGTATCCCTGATTAGTCAAAGAAATGTATCTTGTAAACAGTTGCCTCGAGGACAGGGCTCAGCTGTCCTTTTCCAAGAAGATGAAGCAGAGATCGAGAAACCCATAATTTACATCAGTGGGAAACTATTCCCAAGGGAAGAAAATTATGCCATAGTTGAAAAGGAGGGACTGACAGTCAAATGGGCTATTGAGACTCACTGATATAATCTGGAAGGGCAAGAGTTTGACTTATATACAAATTATGCCCCATTAGAATGGATTTACTAAAACAAGGAAATAATGCCCGAGAATTACTATGGTTCCTTGCCCTTCAACCTTATTGGTTTAAGACATGTCATACAAAAAGGAGGGACCAAAGTAATGCTGATCACCTTTCCTGATACACTCAGGGAAGAAATTAAGGGGGGGGGAGAGATGTGAAGATCCCTGTTCCAGCCCCACTCACTTACCTGTTATGGCGGCTGCAGGTCCTGTGGAGTTTCCCGACATGCGCCGACACCATCTGCAAAATAAAAACCAGAGAGTTAGGAAAAGGTAGGGGCCAATGTCACAAGCAGGAAAAGGCCCAATATTGAAAAAGGACTCCCTTTTTCCAGTTCATGAGGGTAAAGTCCTGGGGCTGAAAAAGACGACAACCAGGAAGAGGCACCGTCGGATGAGGGAAGGAATGCTGACTTCAAGGAAGAAAGAGATTCCGATGTAGTGAGGAATCTGGAGGACATCGTAGACTCCTTGAAAGGGAAATATGCCACAGAGCAAGAATTCTGGGACCTAGGGAGAGCTGACGAAGGACTCAAGGAGAACGAGGATGAAGATGCAGAGCACTGGAGCTAGGTAGGGTGGATGCCGCCAGCCCACAGTAACACGCCCAGCACAACTCTGGAGAGTTGTGGGTTTGTGGGTGAGTAAAGGAGGAGGGGCTGATGGCCCTACTTAGCCAGGGTGTTTTTTTTATTATTATTGGTGTGCAAAGGTGATGGTGATTGGAGCAATCAGGAATGAGCATCATCATCCACATTTGTTGTTGGAGAAAGGGGAAGCACTGTTGCTTCCTTAATAACCTACTATTCCTTATAGTCTTTATTTCTACTTACCTTAATCTTCTCCTTTTTATTGAGGGGCCCTGGCGGCAGCCATGCCGCAAGACCTGGAAGAAAGAAAATGAAAAGTTAATATCAAGTAATGTGGACTAAAAAGGATAAACTGTACAGATTGGCTGCTTAATATCAATTGGAACTACAATATTTTGGTTAAAGTTCTACACCTATTTTTACTGAGCACCAATAAAGCCATCATATGCATAATAGATAAGCCTCCCAAGCCATACTTCCGACCGTTCCTCCACACTCTCCAAGCATGGTTCAGGACCCATGGATAGATGAGAGGATTTAGAGAGATCCTCGTTCGCAGGTAAGTGTTTAGAGATGGGGTCCTGCCGTATAGTATACTCTTGCTTGAAAGCAGACAATTGCAGTAGGTATGGTGCAGCCTCCATTTTATCCAGCTCCTGTCATCTCCAGTAATGTGTGTACCGGCAATGACTTCAAATCACCTGAGGATCCCTAGTGGTCCCGGAGAAAGCAGCAGGGATTCATAATCTGGATTCCTCCCTAGGCAACTCCAAAGCAAGGCGGTGTAGGTAAAGAATGCCAATTGGAGAGCTGAGTAGCAAGGAGGGATAGCTGCCAGTGGCTATCTTGCTCATGCGCTGGCCACGTCCCTCGGCTGTTCCCATGTTTTAGGAGGAAATCTCCTTCCTATACATGTGCTGAAAGAAATGTGCAGGTGTCTTTGGACAATGCTCTTGATCATTATTTTTTTCTTTGAGATATTAACCCAATATAAACTGTGTGTGTGGATCCTTTTGCCTTACTGCCTAATTATTTTCCAACCATATGTAAGCCAGGGTCGTCTTCTTTCTGTAGGATTTTAGCAAATGTCTACCAAGCATATTTCAAGCTATACATGACAAGGTAGAAAGGTACAGCACAACAAAAGGTCATCACTATACTTATTCTTCATAGACAAGCTAGGAAAGCTCATCTCGGTAAGTTAAGGACGGATACCACTAAGAGGCTACATTAATACATTATTGCAATGTGCATGCCAGGCTGTGCACGTCAGGCAAATGGGGAAAAGTCCAACAAAGGTATCCCACACTTGGTAACCCATAGTTCTCAAGCGAACAGTTCTGGTATTTAAGCTCCTAGAAAATATATTTGAGGGTGTAGGGATAGATAGTGGTAAGGGGAAGTAATGGTAATTTTAGGTTTCAGGGACGGATAGAGGCAAAGGAAGCTAAGGGTAATGTTAGGATTAATTGGTGGGTAGAGGTAAAAGGAGTTACTTTTTTTTAGCGTTGAGGGTTGGGGAGAGGTAAAAAGAGGTAAAGGTCTTTTGCCATGATGACCCTAAAATCGTTTTTCAGATTTGTTGTGTTGGTACATCATTTTAATGTGTCATTAGTAAACCCATTCCATCACAGACCCAGTCTTCAATACTGAGAACACTAACTGAACTTGCAGTACATCCTGTGAAAGGTTAAGTGCAGCTCTGCAGCTTTCTTTTGGAGGTCCTGAGAAACAAATTAACTATTTCTGGGAGACAGTCAGCTGTCGTGATAACAACACAAATGCAGAATGGATGCTATTAGGCAAGTAGTCCTGAGGAGCAAGAGGAGGAAAAAGACAAAAAGGTCAAAAAGTCTGGTGCTTAGTCTGATGGCACGATTGATCAAAATGGGATTTTAAGGATTAATTTCACAAATTAAAGTCTGTGAAATTCAAACTTCTCAACTTGAATCTTGCAGAAAGACCTGGAGTTTAGAAGACTAGAGAGTGCAGGACTGGAGGTTACCGGACTGGAGCCTGAAGGAGAAAGAATGCAATAAAAAGGGAGGAGAAAGACAGATTATTTCAGCCACGATGAAACTGGGGGTAGGACAGGATGGACCTATTGGGGCAATGACTGGCCCAGGAAATGCTCAGGCCTGTGTAGGCTGGCATCCATATGGAAATGTGACAAATTGGTGGCTACAGTGGAAGGTTAAAGTTCAAATCTCAAATTCCCCAGAGTAAACTGAAAGGCTCTCACAATGCAATGCTTTACGTTTCTTCTTTTCCCAGTCCCACTGTGGCAGGCAAATGAAAAGAAGTGTAAACAAGAACTTAGGGTCCACACAAAGCATGTTCCAGTAAGCAGTTGTGTCTGTGTGAGTGTGTCCAGCCTTATATTTCTTTTTTATAATGTATTGATAAGGTGACATGTATAGGGTAGCCATCGATTACCCTTAGATGTCGACACAAATCTTTTGACTCAGACAGGAGTGTTATAACCTCCTAACAAACAACATTGACAATATCAAATCAATAAACATCAATTTCATATTTGAGGCAGTCATTTGTACGCACCATGACCTATGTTGCCACAAATCACCACACCAGTTTAATAAAGTTCAATCATTTATTACCCTTTAGATTAACAATGGTAAGATCACGGAAATCAAACACAAGACCAAATGATAAAAATACAAGAATAACACAGGCTGACCCAACATTCAAAAGAATCTTAACCTAGACAGAATATTTATCATTAAACATTCTAGAACCACCATGCAGAATAATAACAGTAACAGATGAATGATGGAAACAGAATACATTTAATTATCTCAGATGAATTGTTTACAATCAAATTATATGAAACAGTCAAATTTCGAATTGAGCATCCTTAACTATTACTCTGATTTGATAAGCATGTTTGGGCTCCATGGAAAAAGAAAAGAAGACAAAAATTAATTTGGAAAACATCTGACTATGACGCTAATCAAAAATAGCGGTTGGATTTCCTAAAACATAAAAATCTGCAAAAAAGACAAATGCACATTTGGTTATACCTCTCCTAAATTGATCAGCAACCAGTGACGTCTTCATCAGTGGAGCATCTTCTGGACTTCTTCATTGGACAATGACATCATAAAAAACAGTTCAGTAATGTTTGGCCTTATTGCATCTAAACTGACAGAATCATGGGCAAGGAGCTAAGAAAACAGGAACACATCATTTCAGTAGTTGAGAAAAGGAAGATCTGCCCCTACATCACCTCAGTGTTGCTATACTAAATCCCTAGAAAGCAACTAGTTAAGCTTTTAATGGTCAGTCTATGGGGTGGTTTAGGTCAGGACCAATTAAACTTAGTCCATGTTCTCAGAAGTATCATTGTCTGCATTCACGATTGGCTCATCTTCTCCCACTGCAGTCACCAGTTTCCGCAGTAGAATACAATTGTTGCAGGTTATACATGAGCATTGAAGACTATTGTTCCTGGGTTCACATTATCCAATCCCAGGAGGACAGACAAATGTTACAACATAAGAACATAACTTTTCCACAATGAGCAAGTTACACGGGATGCTTAGAGAAACATCATTTGTAGAGTTAACACTTTTAAAACATTGTCTCTAGAAAATTACTATAACGTGAGGCCTTTTTAAAACCAATACTAAAAAATGAAGAATAAAACATTTAATAATATTTAAAGTATTGATCCTTTTAGTACATATTAATATTCAGCTTTCAGTACATTTAATTATGAACAAAATACATTTTCATTAGACAGTTATTGTTCATTTTGTATACATGTTGTTTATGGTGACCACCATATCAGCTACACATTTTTGTTTGCTAATACACAATTTTAGTTGAGCTTTTTAATACATGTTTTTGCACTACGATTAAGTGACATAATTTTTATTATTAATATTTGCACTCAAACATCTGCATATACTGGCAGTCTTTGCGACCAGACCCAGAGCTTCTGCACCAGCAATGCACGTAGATGTTGTAGCAGGCCCCTTGTTTGCAGTTACCCTGTCAGAACAAAATCTGTATGTAAAGATACAGCAACAGTTAGCTCCACAGGATCCAGATTTAATAATAATACTGTCAAATCTGTGTAAAGGAATATGTGCTATGCAGATTTATCCACACTGTGTAAGTCTGCGAATCACAAAGGCGACTCACTTGTAAATGTGGTTCTAGCAGCTCAGCCCACCTCTGCACATCTGCCTCATGCATGACTATGGAGGAGATGACCACCTTCTAGACTCCTGAATATGCATTGCCTGATCCAGAGACAAAGGTGGGTGCCGTAACAGCAGGCCTGAATCCTCTGCAACATACAGACAAACCCCAACAACACAAAAATCCAAGAATAGACCTTAAAAGGCTCTTCCCATGAAGGCTGGGGATGTTTCAAATCAAGTCAAAATTCTATTTGCTTAGTCATTAAAAATGTTTGCAACAAAAAAACAACGGGTGTCTGGCTTCCCACCTTACTCTAATAATAGCAGAAATTAAAGAAAAAACATTAATCCCAGATGAACACCTCTCTAATACACAATAATCTGTAAAGGTGCAGTGTGAATTTAGAGTTGTTTATAAAATTACAGCCCCAGTATGAACCAATGTGAAGTTAGTGCACAAAAAAATAAAACTTTGTCTATGTACTTCCTAAGCTATCACTATTTAATTGTTCCTAATATTGATTCCATGAATGTGCGCATACCTGACTTTCTAAACATTGGTTTCAATAGCTGACAGCACTTAGGGGGTCATTTGCAGATGGCGGTCAGACTGCCGCCAATGCGGCATTCTGAGCCCCACATTACAACGCTGGTGATCCTGCCACCAGGGAACCGCCAACTCTGCCAGAATCGGAGATCCCGGTGGTCTGGAGGTGGTGGCGGTCCTAATCAGCCAGAGAATTATGACCCCCTTCTCCACCAGCGGTTTCATAGTGGTACCACTGCCATGAAAAGGCTAGTAGAGAATGGGTACATGGGGCCAGAGGCCCGCACCCTCGCAATCTTCACTGTCTGCTTCGCAAACAGTGAAGATTGTGAGGGTGCTGGTGCACCAGCTCGCTACAGCATTGCCACCGGCTCTATTACGAGCCGGAGACAATGAGGTAGCCTGTTTCCCCCTAGGGAACTCTTAATGTATCCGGTGGGGAGGTAGCCTTTGTGGCGGCAACCTCCGTGTCGGAAGTCCGCCAAACTCATAATGACCCCCTTAGTATTTAAGAAAGGACAGCACATGTAACACAATTTCTTTAACAAAAGAGCAATGCCACCAGCAGCTGCAGCTAAATGGTTTGCTCTGTGCTGGGAAGATAGCATGCACTCTGCAAATGGTACCCCATCAATGAACATCAGACGGCCAGGGCAAACAGCTGAGGCATTAGGTATACACCTACTTGAAAAGACACAGGGCCTGATTCTAACTTTGGAGGACGGTGTTAAACCGTCCCAAAAGTGGCGGATATACCACCTACCGTATTACGAGTCCATTATATCCTATGGAACTCGTAATACGGTAGGTGGTATATCTGCCACTTTTGGGACGGTTTAACACCGTCCTCCAAAGTTAGAATCAGGCCCACAGTGTCCATAGTGCAATACTACCAAAAACATATCTCACAAAAGTCAAAGGCCAAAGACTTTCTAACAGCTGGAAAAGCTAGATGGTATACACCATTTACTCAGCTTTTTCCAGGAGTGTCCTAGTCTAGAGGCGCTGGGTACTCCCTTTTTGCTAGAAAAACAACAGGTCAGAGGGAAGGTATATTTATGTAAATAGGTTTTAGCAGGAGTAAGCATATTTTGGGTCTCAACAACCCTTACTAAGGTCAGAATGCTCACCTACACACAGCTGCTACACCAATCGCCAAACCCCCTCACAAATCATTCTTCATAGAAAGGGACTTTAATTGTGTGCTTGACGTTCATAAAGACCGATCACATCCTTCATTGCTCAGGGTGCCTGCAGAGAAACTAGGAGATAAACTGTCTGAGTGGGCACCGTTCAGCCCACAGATAAGAAATACTAATTATTCTCCTAAACATGCATTCTATTTTTGAACTGACATGATTTATGTATCACCACACCTAAGGGAACACATGCAGATGATGGAGATGGAGTAATTAGCCATAACACCATCTGACCATAACACATTACTCTTGCCATTTCAATGGGCTCCTATAATGGCCAGGATTCCTACCTGACATGTATAAGTGTTGGCGCTGGAGGGTGCTGATCACAGAGGAAATTCATTATTTTGATATAGATTAAGGGTCCACTGCTGACTCTCTTATTCAATTGGAAGCATTCAAGGTATATTAGTCTGTATCAAAACTGTTAGAAATCGGGTCCGTAGTTGGCAGAGGTATACATCCTTGACCAAGTAGGGACCACAATGCTAGTCAGGGTAAGTCACTACACAACCTAAATTATCCTGTGCTCAACCTCTGGTAGCTTGTTACAGAGCAGGCAAGCTTAACTTAGAAGGCAATGTGTAAAGTATTTGTGAAATACTCATACAGAGACACTGTGAAAACACCACAAAAAGTACTCCACACCAGTTTAGGAACATTGATAATATTTATCTGAATAATATAAGACCAAAACAACAAAAATCTAATATGTACAAGTCAAGCTATCACTTTTTAAATGCTTAATAGTTTCAATCCTTTAGAATCAGTGTTTGTTCCTTTTAACACACAGTACCTGGGATGCGTCAAAATGATGACGCCCAGACACCACAGAGGAGGAGATGCGTTGAAAAATAGGGTGCTGTGTCAGATTTCCTGGTGCAGCACGGACGATGCGTTGTTTCTTTCCACGCTGCAAGGTGATGCATCGATTTCCAGGAGCAGAGCCTTGGTGCCTCACTGTGATGTGGGCATATTTTGACACCCAGGGACTCTGCCTTCCCCACAAGTGTTTGTAAGTTAATTCATTTGTTACTTTCCTGAAAACCTAGGTTTGTAGGTACTTGTTCGCTACAATTGGGCTGTTTTGGTTGGGTACTTATCTTTGAGAAGTGGAGTCATTTCTAGCACGATACCTTGTGAGGTGATCACTGATATAGCTTGGGAGCTGTAATTATGGTTCTCTTGTATAGCACAATGGTATAGTGCTTGTGTTATATAGTGGATATACAGGCATTTTTAGGTGTTTGTTTTTTCTGAAGGAATTGTATGATTTGTCATATGGATGCTTTTTCCTTTTCTTTTTTAGAGTTATGTTTAGGGGCATATTAGAGTGAGCTGTTTGAGCATCATATACTCGGGTTGGTGTCTTCGTAATATGGCTATATTTACTCAGTTGCGGAGAGTTATATGATACTCCATAGTACAATGATATAAAGCATATGCTCCATAAGGTTAGTACAGACACGTACGGAGGTTCGGAGCTGTCCCTGGGAATACATTTAACATTTCTAACCTCTCACTGTTTTGGTCTTCTTCTTTGGAGGTGCTCATTTGGTTCCCTTTAAGCTCTTGGATCGAGTTATATAGATGTGGCTATTGGAATTGGGACCCTGACAGACATTTGCCTGTGGGAATGAATGTAACTCCTATATAACTCCTATATAGCACAATGGCTTGATGCACTTGGCTTTCAGTATGGGGTGGGAAGCTGATTGGTGGGCAGAACTGCGCCCTAGAAAGGGTTTTGATTATATATTGGGTGTGTTGGTTAAATTAAGATATTTTCTGTTTTGAATTTGTTTTTTTCTTTTGAATTGCTTGTTTGGTTCTTTTTAGGCTTTTGATTTGAGTTATATGGATTTGAATGTTGGAATTGGAATCTTGATGGCTTTTATTCTATTTGGCTGTGGAAATGGAGGTAGCTTCTGTATGGTACAATGGTTTGATGCACTTGACCTTCATTGCGGGGTGGGAGACTGATTGGTGTTCAGGACTGTGCCTGGGAATGAGCTTGGATTAAATATTGGGTGTGTTAAAAATATATTTTTTTTTCTGTTTTGATTTTTTGTTTAATGTGTATCATTAAAATAAAATAGCAGTTTGTTTATGGTTTTTGTCATTAATTGCATTTTTTTATTTGTTTAAGGTGGGTTGCCCGTGTAGTAAAATTATATTTCTTGCTTTACCTCATTGTCTAAAATTGAATATGCAGTATGTTCTGTCCCACACTTTAGGTTTCACCCAAGATTAGAGTGGGTGTAGCTTTGAGTTTTGATTTTTGTCTAGCGAATGGGTTTGTTTCTAGCCAGGTGCTAGCACTCAGATGTGAATGATTGATTACCTTGGGATATTTAAACAGCTCTGCTGCTCTGTGTGGGTTTGGATGTTTTCAACTCAGAGGGTTATGTGGGAACGCGTCGTGAATCATGTAAGCAGAAATACTGGTAAAATCTGATGATTTATTTTTTCAATCCTCAGACAGATTCAAATGTGCTTCACTAAATGCCCTTTATCTTTTAGGTTTTTCTTTTATTCTTGTATGCTGTGTTATATTAGGTGACTTTGAAGCTGGTATTTTCAATTTGCAAGTACAAAGTGATAATGGAGGTTTTTAAAAATATTATTCATTGTTATTTATGATTGCATTATATGGCTCAATGCTTCGAATGTGTGTATGATGTGTAGCCTTTCCTTTGCTGTTGGCCCTTTTTTATGACTTGAACTCCATATAAATGGTCCTTTGTGACTCATGATGTTTATATTAGATTAGTTAGATTTTCTTCCTGATGAGTCACTATGTATGATATGTTTTTATATATTCGTCTCTATGTTGCTCCCTGGCAGGTAACTAGAGGGATATTTAAATGCATTTTTTAAAGAATTATTTACTGGAGTTTGATGATGTCTGCACTGACCCATAAACAGTGAATGGTGAAGAAATGTATTTGTTTATATGAAAATTTTAATTTGCTATTTATTGAAGAGTGGGATTGTGTGTCTAAGTGATTGACACACACAGAGATGTTTATGATAACTTTCTCTATTGTTGGGTAATATGGTGTTTATCTGTGATGTGGGTTTTTTTCTGTGGGGTTTATTTGTTCTTACTTCAAGCTCCTTTTTATCTTCAGTTTTTGACTTGTTTTCTCATTTTGTTGAATATTATTTGTATACTTTGCTTGTTGGGTTTGAGTCACATTTTCCCATTTTGCTGTGATTTGCGTAGTCAGTATACTCTTCTTGTAATATAATTCAGTGTGTGGTAACTGAGTTCAATGCACCTTACACAGTCTACTCATATCTCCGTACATTACGTTTTTTTCATTTCTTCTTTTTTTTTCATTATTGGTTGTTTTGATCTTTCTGTCATTTTGTGTCACTTTTTTAGCCCTGAAGAAGCAGAGACTCTGCGAAACACGTGTTGGCTACTTCAGTGCTAAGTGCATCCTCACAATATCAAGGTAGCAATTCACTGGGATGTTTATGAAAATATATTTGTACAGAGACAGTGATCGTTTTTGAGTCTTAGCAATGTTCTGGAGGAATACATTTGGACAACTAGGAAAATTTGTCTGCATAGAAACTGGGATTTATCTTGAGTCTTAGTAATGCTGGAGTAATTTTGTGTATATAGATGACTACGTATATTTCTATTGGTGATGTATTATTGGCTACTTTAATGGATGTAATTCTTTTGCTATTGGCAATATAAAAATACTTATTTCAGTTATTTCTTAGTGGTGGAGTTTGTTATGCATGTTTGCCTCATGAAGGATCCCCTTGTCAAGAGATATGGCTTTACCCCAGAGGAGACCAGGTTGAGATTCAGGGGTAGTAAGAAACTGTCTCACCAGTCCTGGGGGGGGGTATTAGGGGTTGCTCTTGCAGGGCACTGGATGGTTGGGTGATGGGTGGTATGGGAAACACTTTTGAGGGGCTGTACAATTTGCTTGCCAGACAGCACATGTTCAATCACTGTTTTCCAGGGCTATGCCAACACCTGGTTGATTGGGAGTTCTCTGATCCCAGTGAGCTTGCAAAGGAGGCAGATTTCTGGCTGGGTGCTAGAGTGTCCGAGGAGGCATTAGGGAGGATCCTAAGAAGGGTGGTTCAGGTTCCCGTCAACAGAGTGAGAAGGCGGTACACAGTGACCCAGACAGATTCTGGTATAGTAAAGGGGAAAGGGGCTCCATACCCCTTCTAAAAGAAGAAGGAGAGGTGGGGGTGGGCAGAGGCCCTGAGTACCCTATTTCTAGCCCCAGAGCTTGGATCATTCCTACAGGGGACCCAAGCAGAGTAACGTAGTGTGCACAGAGAGACCATCCACTGATGGGAGCTCCACAGTGTCAGGAGAGCTGGGGGGCACCACAGGCTGCTGAAGTCTGACCGAAACCCCCTTGACTGTGCTTCATAGTGCTTGTTGTCAATTTTAACCCTGGATTGCCAATCCTAGGAAAAATAATGCATATTTTCAACAGCCCTGTTTGGAATAATATTATGATGTTATTAAATACACATAGGCTAAAATTATGCAATCTTTCTTTATTGCAACTCACACAGCAGCACCAAGGAAAGAATTTAGTACTTTAAAACATTCTATCATTTTATAGTCCATATGAAACTGCAGAAACTGCAGCCAACTTCCTGCTTTTTTCCTGTGCTATGCAAGTCTTCTTTTGAACTTTCAGATTTGATCTCTATCCTCACAAACCCTACATGCCATAAGCTGTATCTGACAGTTCAACACTGGTTCATGCCAGTGACCTGTTATGTCATGAAGAAGGTCTGGAATATATGGCAACATCACTGGATCTCCCACTAACAGTATCATTAAACTTGGGGACCAAGCCTGGGTTTTCCAAAATGGTGATATTAACACAATACTCTCTCTCTCTCTCCCTCGCCTCACTTTCAACAATACTCAGGGAATCACGACAAATAGTGGATAGGCATATAGGAGCCCTTCTTTCCAAGACTGTAAGGAAGTGTCTGCTCCTTTCACCCATGGATCTGGCCTTCAACTGAAAAATACTGATATTTGAGCAGTCAGCCTGTTCTCAAACAGGTCTACAAATGGGTCCCCACTTCTTTCTTTTCTACCATCAAGTAAATGTAGCTTTTCAACATCTAATCACTTGAATCCCTCAAAAATATTGAACTCCAATCTGCCACCACGTTTTCATCCCTGCAAAATGTTGTGCTTGAATCACAATTTTCTTTTCGCTTGGTAGATTTGCCAGCATCTTTCAACTTGGACCCTAACTTCTTCACATATTCTGCCACTGAAACTTTATCTACGAAACAATTCACCCCACCTTTCACTAAGCTTCTGATAGCAAAAGATAGTGATAAGATCTCCAGACAATTCATATGCATCATCCTTTCTGACTCTGACCATTTCCCCCTGCCGTCAACATTCCACAGCTTGCATCCAAGGCCTCAATTGTGGCATCCAATTCTATAACTTTCTCAGGAGAATCTATAAAAAGGCTTTCCTATTCTATTTCTCCATTTTCTCTAACCACCAATTCAACTCCACCAAAGGCTTCTGATTCAGGTCTATTTCTTATGAGTATATTGAGTATATCAACCTCATTCTCAAATGAAGTGCTCTGTAGTGAAGAGACACTGGACAAATGATTTGAATTGATGCTAACAACATGCCTGGGTTTTGCTAACTGATGCAAAGAGATTCTCTTCTTCAACTTTACCTGCCTGATTTCCCAGTGAATCTTTTTCACTTTTCTCCATTGGAAAACTCAACACACAAACCAAGATCAGTGTGCGAAAATCTAAAAATGTCATGCCCCGACTCAGGCTCAAGCTTGACTTGGCCCTGTTTATGACAAACCCCATATCATTTATGATGCAAACCGCTAACTCTGTAAGCTCCTTTGACTGCTCTTTTGATATTGCAATAAGAATACTGCCTAGATAAATGATCAGACATTCTCCTGTCACTTTCAACCAAACTGCAAAGGTCTCACCACTTTCGCAAAACACCAAGGGGATGACTTTAGTCCAAAAGGGAAACACGTATACCTCAAATTCTTTCCCTGCCATTGAAATCTTAGGTAGTCCCTATGTTCCTGGCAAACATGTACAGTGAAGTAAATATCTTTAATCCAACCTCGTTATCTAATCTTCTTCCCCTCAACAGATCCCTTAATGTGCCATCCTCCATCTGGAAATGTCTGTAAACTGCCTAGTCATTTAAATCTATGATAATAATAATAATTCGATTTTATTGATTTAGATCTCAACAGAGATCAACAATGTATACAAACATTAAAAATCATTAAAACATAAACAACACCTTCCATATAAATAAACTGCTAATAAATGATTTTACTAAGGCAATCAAGTCCCCGGCTTTAATCACACTGCCTTAGGAGCATATAGGTTTTAAAAACTGCTTCCTTGCTTCCAATACTGACTTATAGGGACAAACAAACAATACATGCCTAACATCTTGAATCCCACCTTTACATAAATCACATATTCCCAACTTATCTCCTTTACCCAACCAGTGATTTGTAAAATTATTTAGTGGTAAAATACCCAATCGTAGCAGGATTATAAATCGCCCCGTACTATGATCCAGTGAAAAATTCAAGTATCCCTGATTCATCTTAAAGGACAGGCTATCTGAATAGAATTTGTAACTTTCTAACTGGGCACAATGTGCGATGCCCTCTGAGTAGGTTAATCTGGATGTCGCATTTTTCAAGAACAGTTTTAACTGAGCTGGAGTCCACAGTTGCAAGTGATCAATAGAACATTGAAAGTTCTCTAGAGAAGTCTCCAGATTAATGTTAAGTGTACACAATACTTTAACCTTAAAAGTTTCATTCTTCTAAAGGGCTCTCAAAGTGCTAACCGATGCATGGAGAAGAAGATATGCCCATCAAATCACAAAAGCAAAGGAACTACAATATGGGCTAAGAAGGGAAAACTCTACATGTAATGCCTGAACTGGGATTGCTTGACTCAGAGATACTATTTTCCGAAGAAACCTCCCTTTGAATACATTTAAAATATATATTATTTACTTATTGAAATGTACTCAAATGCATAAGAAAGTATAAGGGGTATTCTTACTGAATAAATAACTAAAAGAAATGTAAAATGTCTCTCACCGAAAGAATCATATAATCTTTTTGAAGCTCCTAAATGAGCAGAGGCCTTGCCTCCTAAATGTGTAAAGTGAGTAGTGCTTTCTAAGGTTTGTGAAAATACCCTTCCTAAATATGCATATGTTGTAGCCACCTCCACATACCTGCCACCCAGTCAACAGGGCGGCACTGTCTTTTCCCTCAAAAAGGTACCACTTTAGTTTTCGTAATATTTATTTTCAAAATGTTTTCCTCAGTATATTCAGAAAGTACATCTGTATCACGCTGGAGGCCAATATGAGTATGGTAAAAAAATAGTACATCATCTGCATACATTAAGATACATATCTTATAAAGTGCAATGAGAATCCTCACTAGTCTCATTCCTTTGTTCTTCTATTCCACTTAAAAGATATTGCTCAAAACACCTCCTGATGAATCATTTACTAGCTCTATTGCCCCTTTCTCACACAAGGCCTCTACTTCCTGGCTGACCATGTTCTCTTCCTCTCAATTCAATCTCAGAATTTTTGTTCTCTGAAATGTAAATGGTTCTACAAACTCTGTTCTGAAATCCTGAACCATTTCCAAAACCCAGACATTTTCTGTTATCTCTTTTCATCTGTCTACGGATTAGGTGAGTTGGCTGCCCCTTTTTATTGGAAAAAGGTTTCTGTTTAAACATACCTGATTCTCCTTTAGCTCTTCTCTCTCCTCAGGCATGACAGCCCCTATTTGGTTGACACTGAGGCTAGAATCAACTGGTCACTTTTGTCCATGAAAGGGTATGTAGCCTTGTGCAAAGGAAGCACGTGCGATAACTTGCTCTCAGCCCAGGAATCAACCCTGCATTCTTACAGACAAACCAAAATCTCTATCTCTGATGACTCTTTTATTGTCCCTCTGGACTTTGTGAATAGAATTAAGTCTCCACATATGGGGACATATCCCTCCCAAAGTCTTCTCCAAACAACATACCTTCACTACAAGCACCACTTTCCTTACCAGCCAATTGTGGACCAATTTTCATTTGCAGTCTTTTACGTCTCTCCAAATACAGGGCCACATTAGCATTGCCCGAAAGGCATATTGATCTCTCTACCTTTGATCAACTTCCAACACAGAATTGCTCATGCATGCCTTCTCTATAAAATTCAATATTTTGTTTGCGGCCCAAAACATTAAGTAGTCTATCTTGAACCTTTAAATCCTTTATCCAGACCCTTTCTTAGATTCCTCACAAATTCATTTGTGTCCACCAACATTTTAGCATCAGGCTCTGGGGTGAAGGCCAATTTATTTAAGTGTTGCCCTTGGACACACAGGGCTCATATCACTTCTTTGGTATCTCTTTTCTTATTCAATAGTCAACATATTGAGTCACATGTTGGGCCGGTGACCCCTGCAGTATCCTTGGGGCTCTTTTGCTCCTCCCCTTTCTTAGTATTCTCTAATTTCTTTATTTTAATTTCAACCCAATCTATGTCTGATGTGCAACTCAGTTCCACATCTCCATTACTTGAGGCAATATCACCTGCCACCTCTTTGTGGCCCCATTTTTGTCCTTTATAGCCTTTTCCTTGTGTCTTGAATCATTTGCTTCTTTGCTACCCCCATAAAATAGCTCATTACTCTTATTTTTACTTGTAGTTTTCCCCTCTATAATGTATTTTCTTTTCTGAGTAGCCTTTCTAGATTGTATATTTTCATTTACTTGAGCCGCAGACTCTCCAAACGTCTAAGAATCTTCCTTTTCTATCTGTCTTTCCAAATCTTTGCTTATAGTCTTACTCACAGATATTTTTTCCATAAAATAATCTAATCTGTTACCTAAAAAAAACCCTGCCAAACCCACAAACGCCTTGTTTACCATAGGTTGTAGTTTTTCTTCAATAGCTTTATCATCTGTAGAGTATTTCTCTGTCACTCTCCGTTCTCAAAACGCTACTAAACTCTCCAAAACAACATAACTATTTGCTTTTAAGAAGAAAGATGGCTACGGGTTCTGTGATTTTGTATTGATTCTAGAATGATGGAATGTTTTAAGGTTCTAAATTATTTCCTTGCTTCTGCTGTATGATTGTAATAAATGAAGATTGCATAATATTGGCCTTTGTGCCTTGCCATAAAATAGTCACTAGGATGCATGGTACATGGCCACATCGAATCCACCAATATTAAAGCAGATTTATTATGAGTAGGAGCACCTTCCCCCAATATCCACAGTCTCTTTTATGTGCTAGAGGGATTACCCAGCGACCTCATGGCACGGTACTCGCCGTTTATATGCAGAAATTATTCAATACCCTGGCCTGAATGTATTTATTTAGGGTTTGCGGAAAATGTAATTTGGTGAAAGGATCCTGTTGAGGATCATGTTCAATACTGAAGTCCTGTGGCCCGGGTCAGGACAAGTAAAAAAAATTCTGAACCTATGTTGGTCCAGAGAGGTAACAAGTAGGCTGCCCTCTTTCTTTGCTCCGCTTTGTTTTTGCTATGGAGCCATTGGCTAGTTAGGAATACCAGGCCCAGCAGAAACACTGCTTGGAAATTATGGGGGCAGAGGCACTTTAGCTTGCTGTATTCAAATCATATCCTGACATGTGACAAAGGGTTCAGGTCCCTGCACCCCTACAGGTCTTTGTGGGATATCGGGAATGGTAATTTACAAAGTCAATCCCTGCATATTTCCTTTAGCAAATCACACTGCTGAAACCCTTAGCGAGTTGGACATGCCAGACCTGCCCAAAGAATAACACATGTTCAGATGTCTAGGAGTCTATGTTTACAGACACTCATCTGATGTTAAGTCTAGGAACCTAGACAATGCTCTGGTCTCAGCAAGAGCTGCAACAAATTTTAAAAGAAGCTCCCTGTGATACCACTGGGTCAGGTGGCCTTCTAGAAAATGCTCTTGGTGCTCCTGCCGCAGTTGTTGTACCTGTACCTGTTTTCTAATCTGCGGCTTACATTACACATACAAACATAAGGTGATGCTGTTCGGAGTGTGCTTTAGCAACAAACATTTTCTTAATAGTAAGGGGTTCAGTAAATCCCCTTTGCACACTATCTATTAACTAAGAACAGCACACTGAGTAACACAAAACAAATGGTATTTAAGAAATATAAGGTAAATAAATGCTTCACATATGGGTATTGTGCAGGGTGAAAACTATGCAGTGCTTGTGAAAGTGACATCACAGTAAATCAAATTGACTATATACATTACAAAAATAGGAGCTTATAAACTGTTAAGTACAAAATCAATGGGACAAACGGTCATCTCCTTATTAAGTCCCATTGCAGTCCGTATGTATAAACCTCATAGTTTGTGTGACCATTGGCTAGTCTAGGCTTGCGGCTCTATTTAATTCACAGCTTAAGCACAGCATATCCTCGAGGTTGTACAACCTACAGACTATGCTTAGTGTATGGTCAAATTTGCCTATCAGCACGAAGACCCTTTACAAGTACCTCCACTCACTATTGTGAGAGTGTAAATTTTCTAACATGTTTATTCATGATTTTGGAATACTAAATGCATAATGAATTAACGTGTATAACAGGTGACTTTTGAAAATGGTTGCCACAGTTCATTTCTGTTCCTAACTGAGCAAAATTCTGACTAAATGTTGTGGTTATTTTCCATAGTTTAATACAGGCATAAAAGTGTGTTAAATGATTTAATAGATGTGTACACAACTACCCCTAGTGGGTTGCTGCATTATGTCTTACAAGGCCATGTTTTAACTGAGTTAAGTTGAATGTTCTATTGTTTGAGAATATTACTAATACGTGGTTTCTTCCTCGAGGATGGAAGTGAATGTAGCAAGTGTGAAAGTTTCTTCCTGGGAAGAGAAGTTTGAGACAAGATGGAACAATGGAGCTACAGACGAGATGGAAGAGGAAAAGTTACTGTTATGAAAATGTTGACGTCGATGTTTTAACATTTAGTTTATTAATTAGAGCTATTATTGGTTGAATCGTAACCACCCCATGTACTGACCAATCATAAACTTTTTGAAGATTAGCATAACAACCTGGGTAGGATTTTCTACAGTCAGACTCCATGATGAGACTCTAGGGAGGAGATGAGATCTTGTGTTTAGGAGTTGATGGTTCGAGTCATACTAGCAGAGTTGGTTTAGCTGTTGTTAGGCCTGATTTTGCTGAAGACTTACCTAATGGTGTCCCCTTGCTGAAGTAGACTACATGTTGTTATAGTTGGGGTAGTGTATTAAACTGATATGCTATGTGTGTCTCTTTTGCTTTGCAGTTACCAGCTGCAACTTATAATCTGATTGCTGCATATTAATTATGTTTTTTTAATAACCCGAGTTAGAGAGATTTTTCTAAATTTGTGTTTCTAAATTCTTTATTCATGAAGCCCAACATGCTGATGCTAATTTGTGGTTAGTGAGGGTATTAAATTTTAAATGCTCAAGATTTATATTGACACTCTTTGATAGTTGTACTAATGCATACATTGCCATTGTTGTCGATTTTGGTGTTGCTGAACAGTGTTATTATTTTGGAGATTATTTGTTTGACTGTTTTGATTAAACTCAGATATATTAGACATTCTAATCAACCATTATTAATCCTATATGCTTAACATTTATGTTTGAGAGTTATTTTTGTGACATTAGCATTGTTAATCTAGGGAGATAAGTTCTATAATTCTTCTTAATAAACTGGTGTGGTTATTGTTTGAGATTCAAAATCTTGGTTTATATTATAATTTGTTGATGCTTACATTCCTCACTGATGACATCCCCTCATTCCTAAGTTGTGTCGATCAATTGACCTCCAGCGCAGAATCCACTATTCAGTTTAAATAATAGCTAGGATTCTGTGGCGCTGCAGCACTATTAAGAAGTTTTGAGGGTGGAGGACCTCACAGAAAGTAGGGTGCAATACCATTTCCTATTGTGCAGCTCCTAACACACAGCCCTTTGGAAAGGGATGTTTGTTAGTTCCACATCTCCATTACTTGAGGCAATATCACCTGCCACCACTTTGTGGCCCCATTTTTGTCCTTTGTAACCTTTTTCTTGTGTCCTGAATCATTTGCTTATTTGTTACCCCCATTAAATAGCTCATTGCTCTTTCATTGTTACTTGTAGTTTTCCCCTCTACAATGTGTTTTCTTTTCTGAGTAGTCTTTCTAGATTGTATATTTTCATTTACTTCAGCCGCAGGCTCTCCAAACGTCTAAAAATCTTCCTTTTCTATCTGTCTTCCCAAATCTTTGCTTATAGTCTTACTCACAGATATTTTTTCCATAAAATAATCTAATCTCTTACCTAAAAGAAACCCTGCCAAACCCACAAACGCCTTGTTTACCATAGGTTGTAGTTTTTCTTCAATAGCTTTATCATCTGTAGAGTATTTCTTTGTCACTCTCCGTTCTCAAAACGCTACTAAACTCTCTAAAACAACATAAATATTTGCTTTTAAGAAGAAAGATGGCTACGGGTTCTGTGATTTTGTATTGATTCTAGAATGATGGAATGTTTTAAGGTTCTAAATTATTTCCTTGCTTCTGCTGTATGAGTTGCAATAAATGAAGATTGCATAATATTGGCCTTTGTGCCTTGCCATAAAATAGTCACTAGGATGCATGGTACTTGGCCACATCGAATCCACCAATATTAAAGCAGATTTAATATGAGTAGGAGCACCTTCCCCCAATATCCACAGTCTCTTTTATGTGCTAGAGGGATTACCCAGCGACCTCATGGCACGGTACTCGCCATTTATATGCAGAAATTATTCAATACCCTGGCCTGAATGTATTTATTTAGGGTTTGTGGAAAATGTAATTTGGTGAAAGGATCCTGTTGAGGATCATGTTCAATACTGAAGTCCTGTGGCCCGGGTCAGGACAAGTAAAAAAAATTCTGAACCTATGTTGGTCCAGAGAGGTAACAAGTAGGCTGCCCTCTTTCTTTGCTCCGCTTTGTTTTTGCTATGGAGCCATTGGCTAGTTAGGAATACCAGGCCCAGGAGAAACACTGCTTGGAAATTATGGCGGCAGAGGCACTTTAGCTTGCTGTATTCAAATCATATCCTGACATGTGACAAAGGGTTCAGGTCCCTGCACCCCTACAGGTCTTTGTGGGATATCGGGAATGGTAATTTACAAAGTCAATCCCTGCATATTTCCTTTAGCAAATCACACTGCTGAAACCCTTAGCGAGTTGGACATGCCAGACCTGCCCAAAGAATAACACGTTCAGATGTCTGGGAGTCTATATTTACAGACACTCATCTGATGTTAAGGCTAGGAACCTAGACAATGCCCTGGTCTCAGCAAGGGCTGCAACAGATTTTAAAAGAAGCTCCCTGTGTTACCACTGGGTCAGGTGGCCTTCTAGAAAATGCTCTTGGTGCTCCTGCCGCAGTTGTTGTACCTGTACCTGTTTTCTAATCTGCGGCTTACATTACACATACAAACATAAGGTGATGCTGTTGGGAGTGTGCTTTAGCAACAAACATTTTCTTAATAGTAAGGGGTTCAGTGAATCCCCTTTGCACGCTATCTATAAACTAAGAACAGCACACAGCGTAACACAAAACAAACTTTATTTAAGAAATATAAGGTAAAAATGCATCACATATGGGTATTGTGCAGGGTAAAAACTATGCAGTGCTTGTGAAAGTGACATCACAGTAAAACAAATTGACTATATACATTACAAAAATAGGAGCTTATAAACTGTTAAGTACAAAATCAAGGGAACAAACTGTTATCTCCTTATTAAGTCCCTTAGCAGTCCGTATATAACAAGCTCATAGTTTATGTGACCATCTGCTAGTCTAGGCTTGCAGCTCTATTTAATTCACAGCTTAAGCACAGCATATCCTCCAGGTCGTACAACCCAGAGACTATGGTTAGTAGATAGTCATATTTGCCTATCAGCACAAAGACCCTTTACAAGCATCTCCACTCACTATTAAGAGGTTTTGAGGGGGGAGGACCTTATAGAAAGTGAGGTGCAATACCACTTCTTATTGTGCAGTTCCTAACACACAGCCCTTTGTAAAGTGACGATCACTTCATGAAATAACTTCAATAGCAAACCCAAAACTGAAGATGCCTTACACACACTGCTGACACGGGGCTCCCACTGCCATAGAAAAACACACATATACAAGGCACTTAGGGAGAAGCTGAAAGCAGATATAACACCCCTTAGGACGAATGGTGAAGGAAATTTGAACTGGAACTTGCTGATGGTTACTGGTCAGTGATTTTCTGTAATGATTCCAAGGTGTCCAGGAACACACACCACTAGAATGCACTCAGTGTTTCCTGATATTTCACAAGAGTTCACGATATGCAACATTGACAATTATTACTTCTACCTCATGACCTAGGCCTGCACTGTGATCTAGACATTCTGAGGTAGAGTATGTGAACAGGTGACAATACTTATTTACAAACAATACATTAAAACTTTGAAAACCTATCTCCTCAAGTTGGTGACTAGGCCTAAAGCCAACAAATCTAGCAGTTAAATTATCGATTTAGTGATGGACTCGTGTAAAGAGCCTTCACCATCAAATGTAAATCTCCAAATTCCCTCTCCCTCTCGTCTACCTCGATTGAGGCATGGAAGTCAGAAATAACAAATGGGAGCAGGCTCAGGATGCCACCACATTAGGTTTAAGGCTGGAAAACCAATGCTGTGTCGGAGTAGGGCACTATTCTACTGGCCCTAGGACCCAAATCTGATGATGTGCCACCATAAAACTTACCATGGTACAATTGGGTATGCTTCCACATAACAAGATGTCGTGCATCACCCATTCCACCTTGTCTTGCCTGTAAGTCACACATATAGAATCTGACAGCTGAGCTGAGTAGATTAGACCATTACGATATGATCATGACTATATAGCAGTCCACCCAAGTTGCTTGCATCAGCATTTATTTAAGTCTTGCTACTGTTCTTGATGTTAGTGCTGCTTTATCCTGCAGGCTGTTGGCATGAATGGATACACTTCTGTGTTACCAGCAGTGAAATGTACACCACAGTGAGGCTGATTATCGAGTTTATTCACAAACATCAAGGCAAAGGGCAATTGAAAAAGAAAATGCTAATGAGCAATGCCTACAGTCGAAATGCATAGTAGTCAATTTACAACATGGATTAAGTTTTCCCAATGGGATAAGGTACAGTTGAAGCCTTATCAATTTGATTTTACAGATAAAGGCAGTAGATAATCCAAATAGCCTTGGGGGGGACCAAGATCTTTGGAATTCAGAATAATCTAAGAACTTTTCTATGCAAGAAAGATGCTAAAGTCTTCCCTGAAATATTTAATAGTATTAATTGATTCTGCTAATTATCTTTGTAATTAGGCTGTGCAAAATTATTTTTATTCTTTTGAAATTATTAAAAATTAATATTGTGCAACATGCCACGCTGGGTTTAAGACTGGCTTTTGAGTATATAAAAGATGCTTGTTGGGGTTCATAATAGAAGGGTGTCTCTTTGTGAACACAGGATGCAATGCCAAGAGGGAGGTCATCCCTCCAAATTGAAGCCTGAAGCTTTATGGCTCATGTTGGAGATAGAGACACAATCTGGGTAATCTCAGAGTTAAATTCCTATAAGCATTCACATTTTGCACACAGACCTCCCTCAATATGTTAGTTTTCTGCCAAACAGTTCACAGTTTAATGGAAAAACTATGATGTGTGATCCTAAACATTTATGTTATGTTACCTGCATACAGTTAGCTGAAGAAATATGAGTCTGTATCGGATTCACAAAGATTTTTGCCCTTCCTCCCTATTCAACAACTGGGGTTTAAATTACTGATTCCCAGATTCTTCTGTAATGAGAGGCCTGCCTTTCTGGCGGAATATTTTCTGAATGATGGATGCCTAAGTCTTGTTGTCGTAACTTCTTACTTTTACTTAATTCATCCATCCCAACCCTGCAAGGTAAACACCCCACTTTGTGAGCAGAGGTCTTCAGAAACTGGGCTTCAAGGACTAAGGCGAGCTTCCTGGTTACCTTTAGCAACTGCAGGACTTTCATGCTTTTACAGATGCTCTGAAAACTAATTTTCTGCTAATCCCAATATCTGCATGAGGTTTCCTGGTGCATTTTCTCTACTGGTTTTCAACATTTGACTAGACGACCTGAAACCATGTGATGGCATAAATATGCTGTAAAAATATAGCAACCAATAAATCAATCATCTATCATTGGTACAGACTTTAGATCAGTGGTTCTGAACCTGTGGTCCGGGGACCCCTGTGGGTCCGTGAAGCCTCCTCAGGAGGTCCGCGACTGCTTAGAAAATTAAATAATATCAACAGATTAGGTCTCCAGCTTTCAGTAATAACTCAGTAGGGGGTCCCCAGATTCCAAAAATGATTCAGTGGGGTCCCCGGGTTCTAGTAATGATAAAGTGGGGGCCCACAGACGTCAAAAGGTTGGAAACCACTGCTTTAGATGAAGACACAAATGTATATAATTAGATGTGTAAACTGTGCAAAGTTTAAGTTGTGATAGCCATGCGCAAAGTTTATGACTGCGAATGTATTCATTTATTCCCAAACTGAAATCTAGGAGGTATTTGAATGGCACTGTACCCTTTATTTCTGATACATGAAACCGCACCCAGAGTGTGTGGTGTATTAAGGTTCAGTCATAAAAGTACATAACTTAGTATGTTAGTGTCTCTATCTGGCACTTTGTCCAAGAATGGCATATATCTATGGAACAAAGACTTACACACAGTTGACTATAGCTTACTCTTGCTGCCTTATAAACTGTATCCCTGGGTGAGATGGGACACACAACAGGTTGTCACTATTTGGAAATCAATATACTTAGACAACTATAATTGACCATGGCTATCAGGGTCCCACACAACAATATAACTCTTATGGGGATCACACACTACCCTCTCATTCATGTTAGGCCCTGGTGACCCATACCTCATTCCAGTGGGTTTCTATTTATTTTTATATTGGTTGGAAATATGGCACCTTTAGCCTTACAAACAGACCTAGTGGGTTCTCTCACACCCCCTATGGTGTAAGCAAAAAAGCAGCTCAGGAAGGACATGTCCAGTTAGGCGTTGCTCACTACAAAACCATGCAAAGGATAGATAGAAATGTGCCACATAAATCTGGAAAACATAACTTACTACCTCACAAAATTCCAGTGGGTCAGGTTCCATACAGCTCCCCATCACCAATTCTGTATTGATTTGTAGAGGAACTAGAACACTTAGAGACTGATTGCTGGAGGCACACGTCAGTTTGTTAGCCTCCCCAGGCCTTGGGTTCCTAAGCGTCCGACACACCGTCTTGGTAAAGCCTGCACCAGGCTAGACCTTCACACAGACAATTATGGCGCTGGTTGTTTGTACACATAACTAGGAAACATTATGCAAACCTATTTCACACATATTAAATAAACTGGATGTTTTAATTGTTTTGTATAACCCTGCGTACATTAATGTTTCTAATTTACTTTTACGGACAGACTTATTCTCCGCAAAGCACCGTATATTGTCTGGTGTGCTAATATTAAAACAGGTTTCTTCTTACTACTTATTTATTCAACGTATTCTTGCCACAACCTCCACGCCTCCTTAAAAAAATACAAAGAAACAGCGTGGTGTTGCTTCGTTACAATGTTGAACAATTGAGTGCAATTTTCCCCCAGCTTGTAGATGTGTACCAAAGGGCGTGCCCTAAACCCAGAAATAAAATGCGACAGATTGTTTACCAAGGGAACCATTAGAATTGTTGCATCACGTAAAATGCCACTCGCCCATTATTTAGAAAAGCTGAAAGAAGGCACAAATCCCTGCGGAATAAGAGTAACGAATCTTAGGCACATGTGGCCAAGAGCGACATTTTGAGGTATTTGGGAGGGGATCTCAATTTTCCTTCTAATTTCCACTGGAGGGAGTAAGCTTTCATGAGAGGGAAAGTAAACATTGCTCAATAAACTGCAAGTTGCGAAATACAACAATTGGGCTGTAATTAGCAGTAGCCCTCTACATCTTGGAAAAAAAACAGGGGGGGTACTCCAGCCTGCCCAAAACTGATCAAGGAAACGCGTGCCTCGATTGCTACCTAACTTGAATTTATCCACATTCACTTACGGACAATAAATCTGAAGCAATCACGCCGCACTTTTTAACACAGCCACGCCCCCTCACTCGCCCCCCCCCCCCCCCCCCCAAAAGTTCTTGATGCCTTTACTACTTGGCGGTTCTTAGTTACAGGGCTTGGTTAGCGCGCAGCGGTCACGTATAACACGTTCTTTTTTTTTCGTTCCACGGTTTGACAAATCGTGCTGTTTTTCTTAACTGGGCCAAAAAATAACGGGACGGCGCTGGCCTGTCAGGCATCCCGCCTGCTCTGCGTCTCCCCTGTCCTGTGTAATCCCTCTCACTCCTCCAGGCCCCGGATGTTGGATGCAATCCTCACTCTTATTCACTTCCATAAAAGGGCACTTGGCGGCTCCTCGGGGCTTTTTATTGTTACCAGCGCTCTTCCTAGCCCCTCGGGTCCCCGAACGCCCACCCCGTCCCGCGGCCTAGCGGATTTGAAACTCCGCTCAGCAGCGGTAGTTCTGTTTTTTTTCCTCTCTCTCTGCTGCTGCCTTGGGCCCTGCGGACGCAGGGAGAGGGAGGGTGTCAGGGAGAGTTGGGAACACAGGGAGGAGGAGGAGGAGTGGTGACTCGACTGTCCATGAAAGGGAAGCCAGATTGAGCGAGCCGAGAGCGTGACGTTATCGCCTGTGAGAAGGGGCGCCCGGGACTCCATTAACGCCAGCCAAAGGAAAGAGTCACCTTCCAGGGGCGCGCGAGCCGGGCGGCTTCCTGTGTGGAACGTCGAAGCAACTGACCCCCTCTCCCACCCCCTTGACGGACGGTTCCATATTGGGGTCCGCTTGTCGCTAACGGACTCGCCCCGCTGAAGGTGAGTCCAAAGCTGGGGTCGGGGTCCGCTCGGGTTGGAGGGTTTCCCTCTGCAAGCCCCGAGAGTGCGCTCCCGCGGGGAAGCAGCTGGGAAGTTTACCTCTAATTCCAAGTCTCGTTTTTCTCTCAGTGAAAAAAAACAGTCGGGCGGCTTTGTTTGGCACTCGAACAGGTGAACAACGGTTTTTATTTTGCGAAAGTGAAGGTTGCCGCTAAAGGGCGGTTTCCCTTCACGGTCCCCTGCCAAAATGCTTCGGGTGTCCTTGGTGGCAGAACGCGAGGAACGGTGCTGTCAGGACACGTGTCTGAGAGCTGCTTTTTGTTTGCAAAAAAGTTGCTTTCTCAGTATAGCAACTGTTTGCATATTATATGCAGTGTTTAATCAAGCACTTGGTTATTTGCTTATCCTTACCCGTCTGCTTTGGCTAGTTTCAAAATTGCATTTGCGCAGAGCGGTATTTGCTCACCTACTTTTATTGTGCTTTAAAAGCTTAGGCAATCTAAATACATTCCTAGCGAGTCTAACGATTTCCCCATATCCTGATTGTATTTTAGTAATTTATGACATCAGCGATCACAGGGACACGCCCCTTACATAAATTAAGCCCACTCCACTCTCCTTCCAGGCTGCACTACATTAATGCCATTTGCTCGATTGAAATCTGGTGATTTTGCTGAGCGCTGCATGTTGCGTCTGTTTCGGCCAGCCGCATCTACGTGCTTCGTACAACGAAGCAGGCATCGATTTCATCTGAACGTGCTGGGATCTAAGAACCGAGAGTTGTAAATATTGTGTTGAGTTGGGGGCGGGGGGGTGGTCTCTGTGTCTTTTCGGTCCTGGAGCGGAGCATGCGCTGCAGCTAATGCCATTTCCTCTGCCCCTCTGACAGGAAGGAATCATGGCCCTGGACGGCATAAGGATGCCAGATGGCTGCTATGCGGATGGGACTTGGGAGTTAAATGTCCTGGTGACGGACCTCAACCGGGATGTCACCCTCAGGGTCACGGGGGAGGTGCACATCGGAGGAGTGATGCTGAAGCTGGTGGAAAAACTTGGTAAGTTTCATTTGGTTAGGGCGTGGTCCTTGCCCGGTTACTCTCTTCGTGTTATTTTCGTTTTCAAAAGCCTTCTGTGCAATTAGTTTGACTTGAAGCCAGTACTTTCCTCTCGACGGACGTGTGCCTTGCGTCAAAGTATTTATTTGCCTTTCTTTGTGGCAACGGGCCGTCCTTCCGTGTTAACATTTTCTCCATGATGTAGATGGCGTGCAATTTACTTCTTATTTTCCCTGGTTTTCATGCATGTTGCGCTATTAGTTTTTTCCCCTCAGTAAAATATTTTTCCATTAAAATATATAATCAATTTTCATTTGGGAAGCGAGCTCTCTCATAAGTTATCTACAGTTTACAGCTTACATCTCAACATAGTTCACATTCTGTGATTGAAAAATGTAGGGCGTATAACACACCATGGTATATCCCAGAAGCAGGTTTATAGTGCCTTTTAGGGACGGCTAATGCACAGCTAAGGCTTTTGGAAAACTATAGCCCATTATTGTTGAGTGGCAAGTAAAGGGTGACGGTTCTACTCAAACCTAGCTTCATGCTGTCCTACTGTGGTCCTTTAACTGTACTTTAATGTTTGAGAAACGACTTTCATTTATGGAAAATACTCTTGCATGGTCATTAAGAGTTAAACACTAGTAGCAAAAAAGGTGGACACGCGAGTTGCACAGCTTTATCTCTAGTGCTGATTGGAAGTTGTTAGTAGTTGTCATTGCTTTTTCATGTTCACCTAACCACCACTATGTCCTATCAGGTGTTAATTGTCTTTGTAAAGCAGTGAAGTAGGGCTGATAATGTGCTTTAAATCGGTGTAAATATTGTTTTTCAATATTATTTCCAATGAATGTTGCTATTGAGTAAATGTAGGCGTCATAAATGTAAAACAGATGACTTGTGCTTTTCTAAGCTGTCTTGTACTTCTTCGTGGTTGCGGATTAAAGGATAGGAATATGTTGGACTTTGCATTTTTCAAGCATTGGTTGAGAGCATCTACATTTGAAATATCAATACCATGGTCTAATAGTTTCAGGAGATTATCATAAATTCCCAGTATCCAAAGTACAAAAAATAGTGTTGCAGTCTTGGTGGACTTACTCGTTTGCTAAAAAATAGATTGGTGGATTATCTTGACAAATATCCTCTCAGTTTAGTTTGTGAAGACTTCTTGGAGAAATCCAGGGCAGTACACTGAAATCTTCATGGAAAGGAACACAAACGTAGGCATTTGGGGGGTCAGAAAATCCTTAGGTACGAAAGAGAAAAATAAATGTAAAGGAATCTTTTATGAACATAGCATTAGAAAACAGACTAATGCACACATTTGGCAAATGACGATCGGAGGTAATTTAAAGAAAATTAAAACGGTGCATAGAATGGAAGTTTTTTTCCCCCTACATGTTACAGGACATGTTTGGGTACTGTATGTCAGAGTTTAATGGTGTCTAAACCCTTTGGTTGTTGTCATTTATACCTGTATGCTCATTGCATATTTTTATCATAGCAAATTGGAATTGTGAATTCAAGCTTTTGAAAATTCTACAATGTACGACTTAGGTGTGCCGTGGACTGTAGTATTGCAAACTTGAGCAAGAGAATGTTTTTCTCCACTGTAATTAGTGTTATGCTACTTATTGGAGAGCTCAATTGAAGTACATTGGACTTGTAAAGAATTACTTATGTTTTAATATAAATTAAAATTTTAAATTGAAAAAGCAACCTAATGACCATAAGATCACATATTGACTTTCACTGGAGGCAAGTGACCAATCCTATTTCTATTTGTGCATAGTTTTTCAGTCCCCCGTAACCCCTGCTCAAAAATATAACTACTCAGACCCCAGCTGTGTCAGGAAGTACCCTTTTACACTATGATTAGTAACAGCATTTTGTAGTGCTGCCATAATTACCATATTCTCCTCCCTTTTTTCCCATTTTTTTTGGGCATCCTCTACTTTCAGAGACTTGCTTTTCGATCAGCATACACCACTCTAAATCTTGCTTCCAGCTACCCACTTCTTGTAGATCACTTTTTCCCCACTTTGACAATTTTTCTTCTTGCCATGATTAATCCAAGGCTGCATCGTAGTTTGGCATGTTTTGGTGGTACTCCATACATTGAGTAGTAATAACTTATCTGCTCCATCTACTTGCAAGCCAGTGACATGCCTTGAGTATCCACATACACTCACCTCCCCCTTTCCAAAAGTGGTTTACCTGGGGACAAAACTATAGTGTGTGTGTGTGTGGGCACCTCTGGTTATATCCTCCTGTGTATCTATCCATGTCAATCCTGCCCATTTTTCAGAAATGTTTCTTCTGTTTAATATGATCTATGCAGGGTCGACAACTGTAGGATTCAGAACTCTGCTCACCACCTCCCTCTGAGCTCTCGGCTTAATCATATTCTTGCTGCTCCATTTCATCGAGACCTCTCTACCAGTCACTTTACATCTTATTCAAAGTGTTGAGGGAGTTGTTTATTATCTTTTGTAGATCAGTGAGATACCCTTTTTGTAGAAGGGTTTTAGAGAGGGCTCTGACTTCAGTGGGAAAAATCTTCTAAGACCGAACCCACCATGATGTGAGATACTAGTACATACCTGACGTGAATGTACCTACAGGCTTTTGTGTCGGCCAGCTGGTACTCTTGCTGATGAGAAAACGGAACGGGTTCTCCTCTCTTCCAGAGGTAGCCTAATTTACTTATTCTTATGTGATCCCTCTTTGGAACCCCGGCAACATTCCCTCCTCTTGTTACACTGTCCCAAACTAGTTTTTCTTGCTTCAGGACTCTGCCCCATCCCAGGTATTTGTACAGCTCCCGCCATACTTTAAACAGTCTTTTTGTGTGTATGAGCAGTTCTTTAGACAGTTTTGCTCCATAGAATGGCTGCGGGATATCTCCTGGATCCCATTGCATATCTGTCAACAATACTCGTTCCTCCTGTGGGGAGAACACCCATTTGCTCAGCCTTATGAGCTGGACTGCCCAATAACATTGAATTGAATCCAAGAGTGTTATCTTCCACCCGATAATACCGCTCCCACACCCCAGTCAGTTTGAGGGCAGTGTGTGGTGGCTTTCTTCCCTAGATCAGCAGGCTAACCTTTGCCTACAGTAGTTTCACAAACTATTCTGGGCCTGTTTTGAAACATGTTGAGGAACTTGAGTAATGCAGTAATCTGGAACATGCAACCTGACCCAGTTGCCACATTGGTAGTGACCTCCAGATGCCTTCCATAGTTTTTGAAGTTATCTAGTAGTGTGTGTATTTCATATGAATTCCTCTGGATTTCGGAATATATAAACTCCCAGGAATAAGAAGCCCATGTGAGAAACAGTGAATGTATTTAGGATGGATGCAGTACTAGTCAGATTAAACTAGTGACTTTTCTTCGGTAATTCTTTATCTGTAATATTTGTTAGACTCCTGCAGAGCTTTAGGATCTTTATCAGTTGACATCTCGGATTGTGTCATATGTATAAAAGTACATTGCCAGGGTAGAGTGAGTTTCCCTCATGCCACGTGTCCTCCCCTTTCTAACATACTAGGGAATCTAGACTCGGATGACAGGTGGAAGGGTCCACCCCTGATTAGTCCCACTTTTCATGGAGCGGTCAGATTAGCTGTCATTAATCTTTAACCTTGCCATTGACCCACTGTCTCTACCGGGCCCCCAATATCCCCATTCCCTCCAGTATCACAAACATGTAGGGCAGCTCAAGGATGTCAAACGTCTTGGAAGTGCCGAGCAATAGCACCACTGTCTGTTGCAACACTCTTTCTGAGTATGCCATATTTCAGCACAGCCGCGGCAGGTTGTTTGGTACTTCTGTTGGGCATAAAACTTGATTGGTCAGCATTTGTGAGGGTAGTAACCAACCTCCTCAGTTGTGTTGTCAATATCCTCTTTAGAATTTTAACCTCTGCACTGGACAAAGATTTTCCTATATGAGACGCATAAGTAAGGCTATTTGTCCTCTTATCATGGTCACTGTTGTGGCTAGGCGTTCCTGCCTTGTATTTCTTTGCTCTTCTTATGAATGCCACTATTTTTTATTTTTTATTTTTTTTCTCCTCCTATGTAGCACATTCATACAGGTGCAAACCTTGTGTGTTCCGTCAGTACCTTAAGTAATTATCTTCATGACTCTCCCATGAAAAAGAAGCTTTGCGTTTCGACGCCACACTCTTCAAGAGATAGTAATGAAATGTTTATACCAACAGACATGTCCTTACAATTTAATTCAGAACACTTGTCTTTTCTTATTTTGACCCATATCTTTGTGATATTTATTTATATATCTTGACCTGCAACTTGTACAGCTAAACTCCAAGAGGGTTCCAAAACATCACCTACATTCAGTTCTGCAACCTGCAGTTTTTTCTGATTCTAAGACATTCACAGGGCATTCAAGTTACCCCAATCAGTAAGCTTGCTCCCTGTGCAGGAGTGTCCCTAGCACATCTCTACATACTTGTTTAGGAAGACAAGATGCACTGGGTATGGGGCACAAGCTGTAAAGTAGGACCTGTGAGCAGCTATCCTTTATTTACAAGGTTTCCAGGAGGAGCTGCCATACAGGTGTCCTGGAAAGTGCAGCTTTGGAAATATGTTTACATTTGGCGATGCTAATAGGAGGATTGTTTACCCCTGCAGTGAAGTAGATGTAATGCCACCAGGTACAGCCTTTCGTTACGTCTTAGACCCACAGTTAGCTAGACTGAGGTACTAGACGGTCTGCCTGTGACCATTCACTGATGTAACCTAGTAGATACATTTAAAGGGCTATCACAGTGCATATCTGTTCTAAACTGTACTATGAACTGCTGGTTTCGTGGGCCGGAGCTGAAATAATCCCAATTTATATAAAGGGTTCACCCCTCCTTACAGCTAATTATAGGCCAATTAGCTTAATAGTCTTGCTGCAAAAGTTGTTTGCACATGTGATTTTTGTGGAGACTCCAGGCCTGGCTTGAGGATAATTGTGTTCAGTCCTTTCCAGACCAGCGTCAGGCAAGGTGTATCTACTATGTACCACGTCTTTCGCTTCCAGCTCATATATTGGAAAACCGTGGTGTTGGAAGGTGCTAGTCTTTATGTAATACTCGTGGATCTACGGGCCGCTGTTGACCTGGTCCCAAGAGACACTGTGGTTAAAAACAGGGGTTCCTACTTACCTGTGTAAGATCTTATGGAGACTCCACGAGGGGAGCTTAGCCCAGGTTTGGTACGGTAAATTAGGGAATGTTTTTTGGTTCAGAAAGGAGTTAGGCAGACAGGGTTGTGTGTTGGCCCGACTCTCTTTTTTTCACTTTATAAAAGTGGGTTGATTGATTTGAATGATGCCCCAAGACTCGCCCGCCTCAAGGTTCCTGCACTAATGTTCTCAGACGATACCCTTTTATTGTCAAGATCTCCAGTGGGTTTACAAAGGGCTTTAGATTGTTTTGTTGACTTTTGTAGGGCGAGGGGGTTGGAAATGAATGTGGGTAAAACGAAGTACATAGTATTCCACCCCTTTCCATTTTCCTAGCCTGGTCCCAAACTCAACGGGGTCTCTTTGGAGCAGGTAAAAGCCTTTGACAACCTCGAAATCACGGTCTCAGAGCAAATGGACTGGCTAGCTACTGCATGTGAACAGACAAAAGTTAAGATTGGCCCAATTACCGGTGGCCTAGGGAGAACCTTTAAAGACTCGACCTTCAAGCCAGTCAGCCCGGTTTGTGAGTTTTATAGGTCACAGGCTCTGGGGGCTGGCATGTATTGGGAAGAGTTATGGGGGCATAAGATGGCTGGTGGTATACTAAAAGCTGAGAATACATTTTAAGACGTTTATTTAAACTCCCTTTGATTAATCCACTTTTGCCTTTAAGGTTTGATCTGGGTGTTCGGCCCATAGGTGAGGAACTAGGACTGATACCACTCCTCTTTTGGTGAAGAGTATGGGCTAATCTCCTATCGGGAGGGTCTGGAGAATTTGAGTCTGCAAGGTGCCCGTAAACTGTTGTGGCTTCAATAAATTAAGGACACCGCAAGACAAATTAGAAGGGCCAGTGTGTGGGGAACCATGAGGTAGCCTGCCCTGCGTTATCTAAGTGTCTTGGCTAGATCCTATAGGGACTTTAAACTCTCCACACACTTATCTAAGCATGTGCTTTGTACAATGACTTCTAGGTTTTTAGATTTTAAAGACTATTATGGTTTTTAAGTTTTCCTAGATGAGGTGCAGCCAGTGCTAGCAAGGAAACTGTACCTGCAATTCAGGCACAGAGCTCTTCCTCTCAGTACGTTGACCTACAAGTGGGGGACAGTATGTGATGTACTGAGCACAGCATGTCCTGCATGCAGTTGATCAAGAGAAACAGAGGTGCACTTTTTGTTCTTTTGTAAAGCCTACAAAGATCCTAGAATGAAATGGATGGTCCCCCTTTGCAGAACGCTAGGCACTGTCCATCACCTAGTAGCTTTAAGAATCCTGAAAACGAATGCACTTCAGCTAATAGTTTTTTCTGTGTCTAGGTATTTGTATATGGCTTGGTGCATTCGTAAGAGATGTGTGTAGTGTTTTAGGGATGGAAGGTGGGGTAAATCTTTATCTTTTATGCTTATTTTATATTATATATTTATATCTCCTTTTTTTTTTTTTTTTTTTTTTTACATATTTGTGTAATTGATATATTATGATTGTAATGATTTTAGTTATTTTAATGGATGTTTTTTCACGTTGTAGGCTATGAGCCGCAATAAAGTGTGGTGGTGATGATGATGAAAAGGATTTGTAAACTAAATGTAATTTCAAAGAATTGCTCTTCAAGGTATAATTTTGTCTGCTTTGTTGTAGTTGACACCTTTTTTAGTAGGTGTAACCATCTCGACCGAGGCATGTTATTTGTTGTGCTTTAGTAATATTTAATTTGAGAGAATCTTCAGTCTTCTGAAGTGCATTTGATGCTGTTGTGTTATTAGCCTATGTCTGGTCCCAATTTTCATGTTGAGCACTGCAGTTTAGCAAATGCATCTATTTCTATATTTTGCCGTTTTTCCTAACTGGTGTAAGGAAAAAGCTACTTAGCCCAATTAGGAGTACCCTTTGTCAGATGTGATTATTATAGTTCTCAATAAAATCAGTCACTAAGGGTCTTTCTCTTTCTTTCTCTCTTTTTTATTTTTATATATATATATGTATATATATATAATAATAATAAACTCTTGGATGTGCACTCTGAGGGCATGTCTGCAGTCCATTTCCTGCCCCTCCCTCGTTACTCATCCTGCACGCCCTCTGTCCCTTGCATTGCTGCCCCCTTTCTACTCCCCCGCACATCCTTTATCTTGCTTGTTCACCCCTCCCTCCTTTCTGTGTCCATGAGAGGTGCTCCCAAACTCCTCCTGCGTGTCCCCCTCCTTGTGCTTCCTCCCCCCACTATTTCTGCCCCTCCTGCTGTCCATTGTTGCTGCTCTTTACTGCCCCACACCTTCTTTGTGTGGCTTGCTCCCCTCGCACTTCTTTTAAACCTGTCACACAACAGTGCAGGCTGCTGCACTGTTGTGCAATAGTAGCTCGCGCTGCTTGGCAACATGTCTTTTTGAGGGAAAAAAAAGCCACTATGTCTTGCACTGGCGAAACCCAGTGGCTTTAACAATGCTTGTTGTTTACTTTTTTTTTTTTTTTTTTTTAACAAAAAAAAAAGGCTTTCTTGCATACCACTTTTTTTTGCAAAAGAGCAACAGATTTTGCTGTGTTTTGGCAATTGTTGTTTTTTATTTTTTTTATTTTATTGGTTTCATCCATGGGAAACCACAAACACTGAATATCTTTAGAATCCTCAAGATGGTATGAGGGAAAAGGATGCAGGGATGTGGAATTCCTATCGCCAGACGCCTGGGACATATTTGGTGTAAAGGACAACAAGTATTCATGTTTGTTTTGTCCTTGGGACAAGTAGGCCAGTGTATAGGGGAGGTAACTGTTAGCAGTTGAGGTAATGTGTGTGTCCATGTTAATGCTGTTCGAACTTGTATTTATGGTTCATTAATGGAAAGCCTTCATTGTTAGGGTGAGTGCTGTAAATATTTTAAGGTCACATTGTATTATTGAGTGGTTCCAGTAAAAAAAAAAAAAAAAAAAGTGTACACAAGTTTGAAAAGTTTTTAACAATATGAGGCAAAGTATAATGCTCCCAGAATGCTCTCTGATTAGATGTAAATAGTTGCAGAAGCTTGTAAGCAAGAGTGATTTCTTCTTTGCTTTCAAAATGAAATTTTCAGAAAAATATGCAAGTGGGGAAAAAATGTTTTGCCACTATGACATTTTGTAAAGCGTCATTTAGTAAAATGAGTTGATGCATGCCAATATTTCCAAAAATATTCCTAATGGGGAAAATCAGTGTAGCCATTCTCAACAAGATTATAGGAAGCATGGAAAAAAAAAAACAGCACTAGCAAAGCCAATGGTCCAACATTTTTTTTTTTTTGGGAGTCTTTTGGTTTCGTCAGGTGTGTCTTGTTTTGACATGGCTTTTTTAACACTTTATTGTTGTGGTAGCTGCCTGGCCCTCACGATTGTAACACACAATGGCAAAAAGGAAAACATTTTTTTAGTCTAAACAAAATAACCCATTGCCACCAGTGGCGTAAACAAATGCTCAGTGGGCACCATCCGCACAGCACCTACCCTGAGTGAGTCTGGATTGGGGAAGGGAAGGCCTCCATGTTCTTTGCAAAGGGGGCGCTCCAGTTTTGTTACACAACTGATTGCCACAGTTGTTCCTCGCACTGAACAAACCTACTTTGTGTGCTAATATGCTCCTTGTGGAAGAGCAGAATAAGATCACTCACAGTAAAGCCAGGCGATAGAGAGAGAAATAGAAGTTTAATAAAAAAAAAAGATGTCTTTGTTAATGCCAGACCCAATTCTTAAAGCAAGTCACAAAAGTGCACCCATGGTATGTCATTGAATTAGTGGCTTTCATTACTTTACAAGAACTTGCAGAAGTAGTCCAGGAAATCGTACTGCTAGAAAATATTTGAACTGTGTTTTGGTACGAGCAAATATGCATGTGTAGATTTGCTCATGTGAAAATCTATTGAGCATTTACAAGTTCACTTTCTCTCAAACCACTTTTATCCCCAACCCGGAAAGAACTTTTACTTCTGCCATTGTCTGGAGTAAATTTCCAACCATTTTCATTATGGAAAAAGCTGGTGAAAATCCTTAAAACATGCAAGTTAGTAGGTTTGCAGAGTCAAAGGCATTCCAGCCCTGGCCCTTTTGCTTACCGCTTCTTCCAGCCCCGGTATGTAGATCTGCATAAAGCTGGCAAAATAAGCAAATTGCTATACTAAGGATTGCAATTATTCAAGCCCTACTATAGTAGTAGCCCCAGAATAATCAGAGAGGCTATTATCAGAGCTCTTACATAATGAGATTGCTGCCATAAATTGTTGCCACACTACATGGCACCAAAGGGACAAGTAGATTTTTTTTTTTTCACAGGACAAGTAGGTCTAAAAAGCAACCCGTTACATGGTCAAGTAGTTATTTTATTAAATTCCACGCCCCTGAGAATACATATTTATCCTTGCATCTTTTGTGGGAAAATGTTAAGGCTTAATCGCAAAGTGTCCAAAGAGTAAGGAAAGGCTCGGCAATTGGCCTGGAAAAGCCTCCTCCGCCTAATTACTAATTTAGATCCCTAAATAAATGTGTGAGGGGTGTTGAGTTGGACGAGGTGACCTCCAATGCCTACACCTCCCCCCTCCCAACCCCATTTAAACCAGACAAAGCAACCCCTGTTTAAACTATGTTGCTCAAAGGTGGATTTACTTTAGCTGAAAAACAAGAGGTGTTTGGCAAAAAAACAGTTGGTTTATTTAAATGCAGAGGCAAGGAGAGCAGTACAGAGTCTTTTTTTTTTTTTTTTTTTTTTTTGGTGTGTGTGGGGGGGGGGGGGGGGTGGGCGGGCAGTCTGAGGACTGTCTCAATGTTCATAGGCTTTAAGCGCCATTATAGACAGTTGCCAAATCGTCATAAAAAAACTCTGTATTCTTTGGTGAAAGGAACCTGGGACTAGTCACTGAGTCATACATCTGATAGTGTACAGGTGGGTCTCAACCTTGCATGGTCGCAATGCAAGCCAGTAGGTAACATGTCCGGCATGGAGAGCGTGTAATCATTGCATGTTGTGTGTGTTGTGCACTGGCTGAGAGTTCCTAACTTCGTGTGGCATCTAACGTTTATGGTGTTTTGGGAACAGGTGCCCCTCCAGCCAAATACGTTTTTTTTTATTGGGGGCCAGTGTCCTTTGACCATTGTGGTGTCACTGCCTATCTAAGGTATCGAGCCAGATTTTTCCTGTTTCCACATTTGTCTTCGGGCTACGTGTCACCCCATCTGTGATTAGTCAATCAGTTGCTTCAGGCCAAGGTTGCAGGGCTTGCCTGACCATGCATTTCTGACCCTGGGTTGATGAGGAAGTCACATCGAGTGGATTCGACAACAGTGATGCGAGTTTGTTTTTATGTATACACATTATGGCGTAGATTGATTTTTTTTTTTTATTATTTTTTTTTTTTTCAACCTAACATTCCCCCCTCTAGTTGAATTTTCAGCTATATTTGCCACCCCATATTATTGACAGTCACATTATTTGAGGTTTGGCATGTTTCTGTTGTGCCTATTACAGGTCTTAAACTCTACTCACCCCCTCGCTATGGCAAGTCCTAATTTATCAGATTGACCTATTTTTAGGACCGACTTGCCCCTTCAGGATTTCTGTTCAATAAGAAAGTGCAGGAGATGCTTTTAAATATTGTGATCTTGTCACATTAGCTAGGTGTTCAGAGACAGAGGTCACTTTGTCTTACAATTAATTGTCCTTCCACCTGCAGAATTCCAGGATTTTGTAAGGTGAACTCTGTAACCTGCTGTACAAAGAGTGACTTAAATGTTGTGTGTGCAAATATTCCAAATATTTCAGTAGTTGTGAAAGCCCTTTTTTTTTTTTTTTTGTGTGTTCTTTTTGTACTGCTGTACGATTGGGAGAGGGGGATTAAAAGGATGAAAACAAATCGCACACTTTGGTGATTTGTATATGATGAATATGTTTTCGAAAACCCAATTTTCAGAGATTGTTAATGCACTGTATAGTATTATCAGTAAAGTTGCAAGTTACTGGAATGGGTTAGGACAGTTGTTGGAAATGTACTGTCTGTAAGTGACAGTGTGGTGCCACATCATGCATTAGTTTTTTTTATTTATATAATGTGTGTGTGTTTGAATAAAACTGAAAACCATTTGTGCCCTGATGACAATGTTATTAGTAAACTAAGAGGTAAGTCATATGTCTCCCATATGTGGGATGGATTCTCATTATACATGGAGCAAACATTGTCTATTTAATCAAACCAAAAAGGTTTTTTTGTACAGCAGAAATGCTAATCTCACGTATTTGAAGGTGCACTTTTATGTGAGATTGAAGAAAGAGGCAACTGAAATAAAATATTTGTCTAGGATCGCACAATTTGAGTTCCATTTACAGATCAGTTTCATTCCAATTAGGTCAAGTCAATTTTTCAAGGTACTGAACCTGCAGGTCTATTAAATCTTTATAATTTTTTGAGACCTGCATTTCTATTTCTCTAGTTAATTGCATTCTACCTAATTTGAGGACTGAGTTTTCACAGCAGGAAACCCCAACACTTGTAGGAAAAAACAGACTGTGGATCGGCAGCAGTGACTTGCACAGTCTGATCAACCACCTGGAGAGCCAGGAAAACCAATCAAATAACCAGTCCTGCCCAGGGGCACCTCTCTCCTTCATGTCGGCTTTGTAGATGATGCAATACTTAGATGGAAAAAATTATTGTTCAGGTCGTTACTGGGGATAATTGTACAACAGAATGCGCTGATCTCCGCACACACCCCACCCTCCATTGTGGTCATCAAGTCCAAGGCATTCCAGTGTTCCATCACCATGAGGCGGATGGCTAGTAATTCTTCCGTGATAGCTTTTAGGCCGAGCTCAGTATTGTTGATCATTTTCAGCCACTCCCAGCTTATCTGCAACCCGCCGGTGTTCGCTTTTGTCTGTAGGGTAAAGAAGGGTATGGTCCCTTCTGTGTTTACTTGAGCATCAGTGAATAGTCTAAATTCTTCTGGAATGTCCTCGTACTGAGCCCAGCCAAAATAATCAGCCGTTCTTTTTCTTCAAGCCTTATGCAACATACTTGTTTTCTTCTGTAGCGGATGTTGGAATAACTCAGGCAGGTCTTCTCCAAGGATGACCTGGGTTGGGGTGCGTGTGTATGGTCCCGAGGGAACAGAGGACACGCTATCTGGGGACGAGCTGAGCCTAGGCAAATTCTTCACACTGCCAGTAGAAGCCCATCAGCACGGAGGTGGCCCAGTGCATATCTGGCATGTAAGGTATTGGTGCACAATTCTCATTCGTGCCGAGCAGGATCATCCCTTTTCCTCTGAAACAAAAGTAATACAGTGTAAGGTTCTGTGCAATTAGGGGTGTCCGCTCCCATGTACCCATCTATCTCACCACCCCAGATTTCCAGACTGGGTATCTATGCTAGTATTCAGTCCTCCCCTATGAGACTAATTTCTTCTTGTATCATTGAGGTGGATGGCCCTACATGAGAACTTCATGACTGGGGTCCATTTGTTTTTAAAGAAGACTGGCCCAACATGCTAAGGGCCACTCTGTGACCACTGACAGACTGGAGCGGACGTGTTTGTGCACTGGTGCGGTGGTTTTGCTACCTCCAAGAACCGCCTTTCTGGAAGGTTTCCTCTTCAGTGCCTCGCTAGCACATTCTATCCTGCTCGGTTTGAATATCGCTAGGTCTGATGTAAAGGTACAGTGCGGTGGGATTGGTCTCCTATCGACTGACGCTTACTACCACCCTATGGGGTTCCACTCTAGTAGGTTGTAACTTACCCCTAATCGTTCATAGGAACAGATGGATGAGACATTTCGCTTTCTCGTGGGCTATCTCCTGGGATAAATAAAGCCCGCATGTGGTTTCAGTGAACAGATGTAGCATGGTTTGGCTGATGTCTGGGTGCCCACGGCAGTCGTGCTGATACTGTGTATTGTGTAAGAGTGCGTCCTGTAGTGCTTGTGGAATACTAACATTAAGTTCAATGTAATTGTAAGTGATGTGGGAAAGGCCCCTACCCAAGCATTGTAGAAATGTCGAGGTAGGCTCCATGTAACTAGGCAGATTTCTGGCTATAGATGGTGCCACACGTACAGCAAACGGAGGGTATACAATGGTTCAAAATTACATAGCATTTGGAATTTTGCAACTCTCAGGATGGCGTCCTGGGGAAACATCTACGGTTTTCTGGCGATCAGGGGTGTCTCTGCTCTGGCAAGATTCTGTGGTAGCGGTCCTTGCTCTTGGAAAAAGTTTGTAGGAGAATGTCCAACAGAGTCTGTGTTCTTTGTCTTGCACACTTTGGTCTTGTTTGGTTTCCAGAAGATGCGGGTCTAGAGTTGGCGGGCAGCTGTAAAGATGGTGCACTCGTGGTTCTGTCTCAGACCTTTTGGATAGGAGCTATGGGTTGTAGGTTAGCTTTAGAAAATGTACGTCATTATTTCTCTGGAGATACCAGTGCCCCCTTTTTTTTTTTTTTTTTTTTTTAAGATATATTCTTTACACTCCTTTTTGAAGGTGGTTCTAGTTGGGGCAACTATTTTTTAAGGAGCGGCAAGTATTTCAGTTATGAATCGCCTGAGTCTTATTTTGCCGCCCAATAGTTCGTCTCGCCATGACTGAGGAGAGTGTTTCTATGGATTGATCTTTGCGGGATTATTCCTTTCTCCTATCTGTTTTCCCACATGTGTGTCCGCTTTACTGATGCAGGTGGAACCTTTTGACCTACATTTGTGAAGAGCGTTGTGAAAGGAAAGGGGGTGTGTGATGCAATTTAGGGCCTTACAGGCTCCGAGGACGTGTATGCGCCACTAGCCCCTGCACGTAGCATGTAGTGGGGTTCTCCATACTAGAGTCAGATGTCTGGGCTACGCCCCTTTTCTGGAAACTTCAGTTTGGGCTAATATTTGTGGGTCATTGGGCACCTTCCTAGATCTTCATGAAAAGAGCGGATTGTGTTGCACCCCACATGGGGCTGTGATGGCCATTTGCAGAATCCCCTTTTCCTGGCACCCCGTCTCCCTTGGACCAGGGACTTCTATCCAGCTACACGCTACTCTTGCTGTTTCGGAGGGACATGATCTGACCAGCAATATTTGGACATTTGGAAGCCTTTTTGGGGAGAGTAAGAGGCAGAGTATTTGCTTACAATTGGAGTTGGGTGTATGCAGCCAGGACTGGTCGATTTGCCCGATACGGGTAATGAACTGGGGCGGCTGATTGTTCTGGTGAATTTCCCTACTGACTTGCTGCCATGTTGTTGCTCCGTCTGACTTGTGTGTGGACTTCAATGTTTTACAGGAACTTCGTTATCCCAAGTGCGCAGGAAACCTTGCTCCAGGCACTGGAACATTGCTCTCTTTAGGAACTGAAAGGGTGCCTCCATTAGCTGGAGGCCTGTTGTTGAAGCATGGGGTTCTTTTGATTTGGAACCTGTCCTAATTGGACTTGGTTGCGGGGACCTGGGTGCTTGCTTTTATGGGCTGAGGGGGGGCGTCACTGCCCCCTCACTAGACTGCCCTCCTTCCGGGCCATGGCCAGGCAGCCGCACCATGGGGGACTAGCAGCAGAGTGGGGCCTAGGCACATAAATGGTGGACTGTAGTGTGGATTCCTGTTGACAAAATGTACAGCAGCCCTCAGGTCTTCCAGAATGCAAGTAAAGGCATGAGTTTCCTCCTTCATGTTGTCACTAGTCTTTGTATGAGTTTTGAAGTTTGTATGATGTGAATGTAAGCTTATTTGGGGTTTTGGACTAACTACATATTTGGACTTTTTAATTGTATATGGGCATTGCCCTCCCAGGGAGTCGCCCCTCCCTGGTGTGTTTGTGGCCCCGGTCCTTGCTGGGCTGGGTTCCCTGTCTGTGATGGCTGTTGCTATGCATTTGGCCGACCACCTGGTCCTTGCTGTAGTGGTGTGGTGACTGCCTGATTTCCCTGTAGCTCAAATGTATGATGCATTTGGGTTGACCTGGGCTTGGTTTAGTGGATGGGGATTTTGCGCGGTGTGGACTGGGTGGAAACCCTCTGGGGGTGGCGCTTCCTTCAAGACTGGTGCCATTTGACCACTTGCAACCAACGTTATTCTCCCTTTTTTAAAAAATTTTTTTGATCAGCTTAGTGTTCTCTTTTGGCTTGCTCCTGTTTCTCTTGTCCTTTTCCTGCTTACTTCCTGTAGAAGTATAGTGTAATATGTGGGCCTGTATTTACCTCCAAGGTTTGGTGTCTAATCCTACCATGCTGTCCAGTCCACTTTGTATTTTGGTGGGCAACCCCTTTTTGAGGATATTGTAATAGAATACAACATGGGGGGGCCTGTATGTCCATGGCTATCCTGCCTCTTGTCTCCATCGTTCCCTCATTTTGTCTAATAAGTCAGTTGTGGTTTCCCAGGCTTCATGCTCTCTGCCATCAATCCTTCTATGTTCGGCAGTCAGGTAACATTCCCTCGGGCAGTCAGGGAACATTTCCCTCTGGCCATCGATATCTGATGTTTGAATGTAGCCTGTCATGCTTGATGTTAGTAAGTATGACTGCTGGGATGCGGGCTTGGGAAAACACTGTTAGTCTGCACTCTGAGGCTGCTGAGAGCAGACTCTTGACCTCGCCTATTGCTGTGTTTATTCCTGCCGTGTTTTTCTCAAAACATCAGATCCATTTTCCTGCCTCGTCCATCAATGGGGAAAGTTTGGCACTGAGCCCTTCCTTTGTCCATATTCACCCATGGCACATAGATGGTATGGTCCCTGACATGCCCTTCTGTAACGATGAGCCTATTTTGGCTTGGTGCAGCTTAATTGTTTTTTCCGCAACATAGTGCTCCCATCTTCTCAGGCATTCCTTCATGTAGGAGAAGTTCCATTTAGGATCTCTCCTTCCGTGATGGCCATGTCTTCTGGTTTGAAGGATCCCTTCTCTGTCTAGGGCCTATCATACTGAACGTCCCTTTTGGTCCAGTGGGCCAGCAGGTGGCAAAATGTTCACACATAGGCTTTGCCTTCTTTTCTAGACACTCTCTCTAGGGGTCAGTTTGACTAACTGGTGTTCAGTGTGAGGGTAAGTGGCAGACCTCTTGGTCGCTGCTCTCCTCGTGTGTGCGTAAAGGTGGCATTCTGCTTCTCCTGTGCCCTAATTGGGTTTGGACTAGGCTACTCAGATCTCTTATTTCTTGGTCAGCTCCTTTCCTACACTGACCATCTGGGGGGGTTCGGGGCCTCCCTTCTGGTTGTACTTAGGACTCCTCTTCGTGTGGAGCCCGGAGCCTAGCTCTGCTCTCCTCTCCTCTGGGGGAGAGCGCTCTATTCTGATCTCCCCTTGCGCTTCCTAGGCGAGCGCCCCTCTCTCTTTGTCCTCAACCCACACCTTTCTTCTAACTCCCACCTGGGCTGCCTCCTTTGCTCGGTGGTGTGTACTGTTATGCTTGTTGGGAAAGTGCCCTTATGCTCACTTTCTGTCAAATCTTCAATTGCCTGGGCACACCTTGAGGGAGGGTACCATGTGCGCCCAACCCCCCCCTTGGAGGTATCGCTGTCCAGGATCTCTATCAACCACCCAGTCACCTGAGGGCGCTCTACTGGAAGGCTTGGAATATATGCTCACCTCACAGCTGGGGTTAGAATGTCTGAACGTGATGGATGGGAGGGTCAAACTTGGGTGGACCCTAGTGCCGACCTGGGATGGAACTGGAATCATCTGTGCCCCAAGCCACTGCCCCCTCCCCCCCAGCCCTGCAGCTAGTGGCTCGTTGCCCGCTGTGGGGCCATCCAGGGCCCATAACCGTCAGATTGGCATAACCTAGTGCAGGAATGGCTAAGATAGCAGGAATCAGAGAGAGCACATCCGTACCCACATATGGTGGGGGAGGTGCCGAAACCTTGATTGCGAGTTCTGGTTGGTTACAGATCGGGAGGTCCCATCAAAAATGGCTCATAGTACTAACAGTGCCTCTCTTTAAGTCTTCTTTTGCCCTCCGAATTTGGTCTGAATGTGTCCTCGTTTGTTCTATCATGATAGTATAGAAGGTTCCCCCCCCCCCCAAGGCCAGAGCAACGGATATGCCTTAGTATGTGTGTGCCATTAATGGTAGAATATTTCTGATGGATACAACTACCTGTGGATTCCTCACCTCATGAATACTCCCATGGCGCCAGCATTCTATGGAAATCTTCTTACTAGTCTCTGCACGTCGACGAGGACGTCACTGTCTCGCACGCGACGCCGTCTGACGTCATACAGGCAATAAGAGGTCCTCGACGACGTGCGGACGTCAGTTCCCTTTTTTCCGTGCATTCGAAACGGTTATCTTCGAGGGAGCAACTGTTACTCTTGCGGTTACAGTGTATATCTTGCTGCGTACTCTTTCTCTGTGGAAATAATGTCGCAGAGAAAGTCTGGATTTAAGCCTTGTCGTGAGTGTGGAGGCAAGATGTCGGTGACGGATCCTCATTCCGATTGCCTTTGGTGTTTGAGCTCCGACCACGACGTCTCGACTTGTGATTCGTGTCAGCACATGAATCCGAAGGCCATTAAAGAACGCGAGGCGAAGCTGTTTATGGCCAAGTCAAAGGAGAAGCATCACAAAAAAAAGTCTTCTCCAAGACATCGGCGTCATCGAGACTCCCGGCGCCGTAGAGAATCTCGGCGTCATTCAAGGGAGGCTCGTTCCAGGTCTCCGGATCGGCGCCGGAGGACATGGGAGGTCAGCCCCACGGTGACGCCGCATCCTTCGACGCCGTTGCTCTCTCCGACGTCTCCAACTTCGCCTGGACAGGCGTCGGTGATTGAGGTATTGGAGCCTCAGGTGTTTTCTCCGGCGCAGACGCCGAGGCCGGCGTCGGGGTCGCCTCCGAGTCAGGCACCCCAGTATCCGGCTTTTCCCACCCCTGGAGCCGATAGTTCCGCATTCTTGAATGCGATGTATGCCATCTTCCAACAGATGGCTCCAGGGGGTGCTCCGGCTGGGCCTTTGGCCTTTTCTTTGGGTGATCCTGCGCCTCTTCGGCCGGCACCCTTTATGCCCTTTCTCCCGTTTGGGAACGTGGGCTCGGCGCCAGTGTCGGCGCCGGTGGCCGCTCCGATGGCTTCGGAGGGATTGGCCCCAGGGATTTCCATCCCGTCGACGTCGAGATTTCGGCCTGTGACTCCGGTGGGTCCATCCGTTTCATCTGCTCTTCAGTCGGCGCCGAAGTTACCTGTGGCGCCGGATGCGGCGTCGGTGGCTTCGGAAGATCGGCGCCGATCTCCGACTTCGGCGGAGGTGTTGTCGACTCCGCGGATTGAGCAACGACTGCATTCAAGGAGGCGTGCTCTCCGGGTACTAGAGGAGCAGGAGTACCAACGAGCCCTAGAGGAAGGAGAGCTAGAGGACTCGGGTGATGGGCTGCGTGGACTGGAGTCGGCCAGTGGGCTGGACACTTCCCCTGAGTGGGACCTTTCGTCCCCGGGGGAATATACCGAGGAAGCTGCTTCCTTTCATACAGTGGTACGGAAGGCAGCTAGTTTTTTGGACCTGCCTTTGCCGGTGGTGGAGGCGAAACAAAACCTTTTGACAGAGGTGTTGCATCCGGCCTCAGCCGCGGCGGAGCCTCTATTACCTTTTAATGACGCTCTGCTGGATCCAGTTTTAGAGGTGTGGAAGAAGCCGGCATCTTCCCCAGCAGTTCACAGAGCCGTGGCCAGGAGGTATCGGACGGCTCCAACTGATCCTGGTTTCCTATCTAGGCACCCTACGCCGGAGAGCTTGGTTGTGCAGGCCTCCTGTTCGTCCAAATCAGCGCCTGGTTCTTTCCCGACGGTGCCTGGGGACAGAGACTCAAAAAAGCTAGAGGCGCAGTCGAAGATTTTTTCGTCCTGCAGTCTGGCGTTAAAAGCCACTAATGCGACCTGTATCCTGGGGAGGTATATTCATGCTCTGATGGATGACATCTCCTCTTCGTTTACAGAGCTTCCCCAGGGTCTTTTGGATCTTGTCTCTGATGCCCAGGCTGCTGCGACCCAAATTATCCAGACGGGACTGGATACCACCGACTCGGTAGCCAGAGCAATGGGCACAACTGTGGTGGAAAGGAGACAGGCCTGGCTACGTAACTCGGGCTTTTCGGCAGATGTACAGTCCACATTGTTGGATCTCCCGTTTGATGGGGACAAACTGTTTGGGGCTAAGGCTGATTCGGCCTTGGAACGTTTTAAGGAGAGCAGGGCCACGGCTAAGTCGTTGGGACTCCAAGCTCCTTCTTCCACGGCCTCTTCCAGATTCTTCAGGAGGTTTCGTGGATTTGGGCGTGGCTCTTCCTCCTCTTCCTTTCGGGGAAGATATCAGCAACCTGCCTCTTCCCATCCCTATAGATCTTTTAGGGGGAGGGGTAGGGTCCGCACCAGGGGAGCCTCTCAGCAGCACTCTGCCTCTTCCTCATCCTCTGGCGGGGTGCAGCAGGGGAAGCAGCCTTAGGCTTCCACCATTTCCCACTCACTCCTCTCCTGTAGGGGGAAGATTACAGCATTTTCTCACCAAATGGGAGACTGTTACGTCGGACACTTGGGTTCTCAGTGTTGTGGGAAAAGGCTACACCCTTCCCTTTCGGGAGTTTCCGCCCCTCATCCCGCCCCGCCCTTCGTATTGTTCACAAGAACACCTCCTGTTGCTAGAACAGGAGGTAGAAGTCCTCCTTTTAAAGGGCGCGGTGGAGTTGGTCCCGGAGCAGGAAAGGGGTCAAGGAGTTTACTCAAGGTATTTCCTGATTCCCAAGAAGGATGGTCGTTTGAGACCAATTCTGGACCTGAGGATCTTGAATTGGTTCCTCAAGCAGGAAAAGTTCAAGATGCTGACCCTAGCACAGGTGCTTTTGGCGTTGAACATGGAAGACTGGATGGTGTCTGTCGACTTGCAGGATGCTTACTTTCATATCCCGATACTCAAGTCACACAGGAAGTATCTCCGGTTTGTGGTGGGATCGCAACACTACCAGTTTGCGGTCCTTCCGTTTGGTCTTACTTCAGCACCTCGAGTCTTCACGAAGGTGATGTCGGTGGTTGCGGCAGAGCTCAGAAGGAAGGGGATAGCAGTATTCCCTTACTTGGACGATTGGTTGATCAAAGCCAAGTCCCCGGAGCTTGTGTTGCGTCATCTGCAGTCAACAACCCAGTTGTTGTTCGACCTGGGCTTTTCGGTGAACGAGCCCAAATCTCACCTGGAGCCCTCTCAGCGCCTCCTGTTCATAGGGGCAGTACTGGATACGACATTGGGTCGGGCCTTTCCTCCGCCTCAGCGGATTCAAGATATTCAGGATTTGGTTCCAATGTTTCGAAATGGAGCGGTAGTTCCAGTCCTCAAGGTCCTTCGTCTGCTCGGTCTTTTTGCCTCCTGCATTCTGTTGGTCACGCATGCTCGCTGGCACATGAGGGCTCTTCAGTGGTGCCTCCGAAGGCAGTGGTCTCAACACAGAGGGGATCTAGAGGGTACTGTCAAGATCTCCAGAGATGCTGTGGATTTGAAGTGGTGGATTGCAAGCAACAATCTTTCACAAGGAAAACCGTTCCAGCAGTCGCCACCAGTGGCCACAGTCATAACGGATGCTTCCACTCTAGGGTGGGGAGCTCATCTGGGGGATCTGGAGATCAAAGGTCTTTGGTCTCCAGAGGAACAGATGTTTCACATCAATCTGTTAGAGTTACGGGCTGTACGTCTGGCTCTCAAGGCCTTCCTCCCTTCCCTTCGTGGTCAGTCGGTACAGGTCCTAACGGACAATACTACCACGATGTGGTACATAAACAAGCAGGGAGGAGTGGGGTCGTACCTTCTCTGCAGAGAAGCTCTTCGACTATGGTCCTGGGCAAAGGACCATCGGATTTGCTTGATAGCAAACCATCTGGCCGGAGTTTTGAACGTGCGTGTGGACAGTCTCAGTCGCCACTTCTCGGCAGACCACGAGTGGCGTCTCCATCCAGATCAAGTCCGTTTAATCTTCCAGAAGTGGGGGTTTCCTCTGGTAGATCTGTTCGCCACTCGAGAGAACGCGCATTGTCCGTTGTTCTGCAGCCTTCAGTATCCGATGCAGGAAGCATTGGGGGACGCGTTTCAAATGACCTGGTGCGGCCAGTTGCTTTACGCGTTTCCTCCCATACCCTTGATTCCTCGAGTATTGAGGAAGATTCGCCAAGACCGGGCTCTAGTAATCGTAATAGCTCCGGATTGGCCAAGGAGGGTGTGGTACTCCGACCTTCTCCAACTCTCAACGTGCCCGCCGCTCCGTCTCCCTTTCAGGGCAGACCTCCTCTCGCAGTCGCAGGGGCAGGTTCTACACCCCAACCTCCAGAGTCTGCACCTACATGCCTGGAGATTGAACGGGGCAACCTGAGTTCCTTCTCTCTCCCGCCTGAGGTAGTGGATGTTATATTAGCGGCCAGGCGACACTCCACTAAATCTATCTACGCTAATAGGTGGTCTAAATTTGTTGCGTGGTGTGGAGAGAGGCAGATTGATCCTTTACAAGCTCATCTATCGGACGTTTTGTCTTTTGCTCTATCTCTGGCGCAGAAAGGTTGTGCAGTGGCTACCATTAAAGGTTATTTATCGGCCTTGTCAGCCTTCATATGTCTTCCAGACCAACCATCTTTATTTAAATCCCCTATTGTTATCAGATTCTTGAAAGGTCTTCTAAATCAATATCCTCCAAAGCCATTCGTTATGCCGCAATGGGATTTGTCCTTAGTCCTGACTTTCCTTATGGGGTCCCCTTTTGAACCTATGCATTCTTGCCCCTTGAGGTATTTGTTTTTAAAAACAGTCTTCCTGATAGCTAGAACATCAGCAAGGAGAGTGAGTGAGTTGCAGGCCTTATCAGTAAAACCCCCTTATACAACTTTTTATGGGGATAAGGTGGTGTTGAGGACCAAGGCTGCTTTCCTCCCGAAGGTTGTTTCACCCTTCCATTTGGCTCAGGCAATTACTTTGTCCACGTTCTATCCTCCGCCTCATCCTTCCAAAGAGGAAGAAAGACTGCACCGTCTGGATCCAAAGAGAGCGTTGAGCTTCTTTATCGATAGAACAAAGGATTTCAGGCTGGAGGATCAGCTGTTTATTGGATACGTGGGCAAGAGGAGAGGAAAGGCAGTCCACAAGAGAACACTATCCAGGTGGGTTGTTCTTTGCATTAAAATATGTTACTCTTTGGCAAAGAAGGATCCTCCTGAGGGCATTAGAGCTCATTCCACCAGAGCTAAGTCGGCCACTTCGGCCTTAGCCAGAGGTGTTCCTGTGGTCGACATCTGCAAGGCCGCAACTTGGTCGTCCCTTCACACTTTTGCAAAACATTACTGTTTAGATTCTGAGGTTAGAAGGGACGGCCATTTTGCACGGTCAGTGCTGCAGGATTTCTTGGTTTGACCATTTAGGCACCCACCGCCGGGCGTGGTACTGCTTTGGGACTCTATTCATGAGGTGAGGAATCCACAGGTAGTTGTATCCATCAGAAGAACGAGTTACTTACCTTCGGTAACGACTTTTCTGGTGGATACATTAGCTACCTGTGGATTCCTCACGGTCCCACCCGCCTCCCCGTTGCCTTTATGGTCTTGCCAAGTAATCCTTGAGTGCGCTCCTCTTGATCTTTGAGGGTGCAATAGATGTATATATATAATATGTTTATATATATATATATATAGGTATATGTGTATATATCTTTATGTATATACTTGGTGTGTGTATATATTTTTAAAAGAAAGAGTTTTATATATATATATATATATATATATATATATATATATATATACATAAAAAAGATTTACAGTTATTCATACAATGTGGTGTATTTTTACAATATAATGGATGTTGCTTTGTTCTTTCATTGCATTGCCTGGTTGTTCTCATGCACGTAAAAAATGATTGGTACTGACGTCCGCACGTCGTCGAGGACCTCTTATTGCCTGTATGACGTCAGACGGCGTCGCGTGCGAGACAGTGACGTCCTCGTCGACGTGCAGAGACTAGTAAGAAGATTTCCGTAGAATGCTGGCGCCATGGGAGTATTCATGAGGTGAGGAATCCACAGGTAGCTAATGTATCCACCAGAAAAGTCGTTACCGAAGGTAAGTAACTCGTTCATCTAGCCTTTAGGCCTCCGTGGGGAATTGAGTCTTCATGTGTCTTAACGGCAACTCCGTGATGGGAACTTTTTGTTTTTTTGTGTACATGGTGAGGGGTGGAGAAGGTGACCTCTGTGGGATTGCCTCTGAGGCCGCCTTGTGACTACTCCAGTTCAGTCACAAGAAATGTGCATTATGTCAAATTTCTGTCAGTGGCAGGGAACTCTGGTTACATTTTTAAATTTAACTTTTTTAATTTACATTTTTACACTTTTCCTAGTTTGCCATATGCCAAATGTGGGGACTACGGATCATATGTATTCTCTTACCCATTGACGGCAGCTCCGAATGGACCTCTGCCATGTGGATTCAGCAGAACTTTCAATAAATTCTACATGTGCTTACCTCTTTTGTTGCACAGATGTGAATCCTCTTCCCTCAGCTGCAGTTGAGTTAGAAAAAACAGTCTCTCTAGGCTGGCTCGCCAAAATGTTGCTCAAATGTGAATTTACCTTAAAGATATGAAAGACGAGGTGCTGTGTAATTCTATTGGGGGGTGGGGGTCCCAGGTCACATGGCCGGGCCCCGGGGGATGGTGTCTCCGGGGCAGAGATCGGCCTGAGGGGGTGCGCGGCCTGCCCCCCCCCCCCCCCCCAACCCTACCTCTTCCCTAATATAAATAATTAGGCCATTTCCCGGGTGATGGGGTCCCTGTGGCTGAGATTGGCCTGTGGAAGGGGCCCTAACCATGCACTGCTAATTACCCCACATAATACACCTCTCATGACATCTTTGATAACATCATTGATAATGTCAATGTATCATTTACAGCAGAATGATTTAGCAGAAAACTGTGTATGAGGGGGCAGGAGTTGTAGTAGTTATCTTAGGGCAAGAGTTATGGTTACTTGACATAACTCAAACTATAACTGATGAATTTTGATGGTTTGGTACGTTTAAAATGTGAGCCTAACTAGAACGTCCCTGTAGCCTTTGTATTTTTTTGTTTTGTTTAAAGTCAATGAATATATAGGCATTCACAATGCTTGCATTTTTTTTTTAACAGGTTTATTACTGTTTTATCAATGTTTGATGTGCTTTTACAGGCCTTACATCTAATAATTATTCTCTCCAAATAGTGGAACAAGTAAGTTTCAGAAATTATTTGTAGCAATGGGAGATGATGGTTAGTTTTGTCCCTTTGCAAACACAACAGCAATATATTTGATTTGCCCTCAACAGTTTTGATATAGTAATCCTCCCCATATGAGTTAACAGTAAGTCCATCTACCAGACAGGTAGCATATGGTCTGCCTATAAAAGCAAAATGTGTTTTTGGTTCTCTATTCTGATATCCCAACCTCTTAGTGAGTGTGTCAAAAGACAGGTGAATGATTCGGCGAATACATGTGGAGACAGTAGGCACCCCTGCTTGGTACCACGACCTACATCCCAACAATCGGAATTTATGCTTTTGAATCTCACCCGGACTATTGGTTTTGGTGACCCTGTTCTCCAAAGAGATAGTCTGATCCTATGTTCTCATGGGATTTCTCATTGCCCATCGTCTCTGGTGCATATTTCTTCTTTGTCTAACCCTCCTTCCAAAACTTGTGCTAGACTTCATAAAGTAAGTCTTATACTTTTATGTTGCTTGAGGCCACATTGATTGATCAACAGTTTCCCAAACATTTCGAGTTGGGCAGTGTCCCTTTTTGCAGGTTGGTTTTTCTGGCACTACTAGCACTTTATCTGATGGAAGGGTCCTGTATGCGGCATTGTGTTTTTTTTCTCTTTATTACATTTATTAGGTCTGGTATAGCAGTGCGCATGCCCTGCTTTTCTGACGTATTGGCATCTATGTGGGCTTTTACCTCGCCCACCTCATGCCCATCACGATCACTCGTTCCTGGGCTTGCTTTCAGAAATCTTTTATCATCATTGGTAAATGGTTTACGTTTGTCCCTCCTCAGGGAAATTTTGTTACCCCTTGGCCATCAACCCTGTTACATGAATAGTTGCACGTTTGCTGATTATGTTTGACTGCAAGTAAACTTCTTTTTCCTTTTTGTCTCCTTTGTGCTCACGCTCATGGCTGCCATGGCACATTGAGTTGACTTGCTTATTTCAACTGTTTTACTTTACATTTTCAATTTATGTGGCAAGAGAAGTCCAGCTAGGAACTTGCAATGCTAACTCGTGCAAAACGCGAGACCCGTTGCATTGCAAATGCCTGTTGATAGTTGTCACCATTTTCCCCTTACTCATGAAGGAATCCAACTCAACTTTTTTTTTTTTCGTTTTCTGTTTTCAGTCATGGTGGTGCACATGACAAAGGCATGCCATCTATTTTAGTGAGGGCTACTTTTGTTACATAGACTCATGCACATTGGCAGCAGCTCAGGACCTTTGGCCCGATCTGGTGCGGCTGCTTTTAGCGCAGGCTATCATTTCCTCCCTAGCTGTCTGTGTATGCTTCGGTCCAGCAAGTCAAACATCCGCCTGTTCAGTTAAGACTCCAGCATGCCAGTGGCGGCCGGCAGGTCTAGGAGGGAGGCGGGCGGGAAACACACGCACATTCTTTCACACGCACACAGACACGCACATTCTTTCACACGCACACAGGCACGCACGTTCTTTCACACACACACACACACACACACACACACACACACACACACAGACAGGCACGCACGTTCTTTCACACACACACAGACACACACACACAGACAGGCACGCACATTCTTTCTCACACACACACACACACACACACACACACAGACAGGCACGCACATTCTTTCTCACACACACACACACAGGCACGTACATTCTTTCACACTCATACCATTCAAGCATGCACGCACCAAACATTCATTTTAAAACATCACACACACACTTAATTTCAGCCTCCAGGTCCCAGAAGGGTTGGGACTGCTGCCTTCCCTCATTGGCTGACCTTCGGGTCAGCCAATGAGAAGGCAGCAGTCCCAGCCTCGTCACAGAGTGGGATGGGGTCAGTGAGACTGCTGACCCCACCCCACTCTGTGACAAAGTGTCACTGATTGATTGACACACGCCCTGTGCACTTCAGGGCTTAAACCTGAAGCATCCAGGGTGAGTGTCAATGGGTGACACTTTTCTCGTCACCCAGGGGAGGGCTTTGAGGCACCTTTGCTGAGCCGAGGAGGTCACGCCCACAGGAGCTGTGACCTCCTCAGCCCAGCAAAGTTCAGCTCAGGCAGCCAGGAGTCCGTGCAAATCGCGCATGTCTGCTCCTGGCTGCCTGGGCTGAACATGAAGAGTGTCTGTCAGGCTGACCTTTGTTCAGCCTGACCCACTCTTCATGAGGGGCAAAAGGTGGGGGGGGGGGCGAGGCCCCTCCGCCCTAAAGGACGGGCCGCCACTGCAGCATGCTTGTTTCCTTTCTGGTGCTGCTCCCCAGAACGTCTTACCTTTTTTATTTTTATGTGCATTCATTATATACCTTTTCTCCGACAGCTCTATGGAATTTCTTTAAAATGTATTTTGTCTCCTGGATTTGCCGCAAGTTGAGAACCCTCTGTGGCATATGGAGGTTTTGTCATTTGCAAAGGAGCTTGTCTTGCACGTTTAGTTTTATTTTGTTTATAAGCACAGGAGTGTATGAAAATTTCGCCTCAGAATGGACAAAGAAGGCAGTATTACATCCGTAGTGAACATAAAGTAGCCTTGTAATGTGTACCCTTCACTTTGTAACTATTGCGATAGGTGTTTTAGAAGGTGCAGTCCGCAGCCAGTCAGTCCACCTTTAGTTTCTCAAATTCACTGGTCTCGGTTAGCTTTAGTTGTATTAAAGCACATAGCAGTCCGAGTTTACGTCGTTATGTGTTGGTAAATGTCCTCGAGTCAACAAATATTAATTCTTATCTCAAGGTGTATACATACGTACTGTAAAGCGATAGTGCGGTATAGTACGGGACTGTTTGGGTGCAGAGTTGCGTGGTGTGCATAACAGAAGAGTAGTGTGGCACAACGGAGGGTATACGAGCGCGTTGCGAGTGGAGTAAGTTGTTAGTTCAGTAAAACGATTTACGGTGTCTTGCGAATCTGTCCCGGAAGTGCCTTTAATTTTTTCTTTGTTTCATAATTCTAATTCTGGCAAGCAAGGGTGTGACGCTTAAAGAAGTCTCGGATATTTTACCAACCAACCATGTCAGCTGCACCCTCTGACAAGATGAGAGTAACCAATGAACAGCTATTTCGTGCGGTTACTGAACTCTTACGCTGCAAACTCAATTCTAAGAACCCTACTTTTTTTACCTCTGTAAACAGAAGGCGTGTGCACTGTGATCCAATCTGTGCGATTTTAGGGCTGTTTTAGTATCGCTTTGCATTAGGCACACTGAATTAACCCTGTGCCTAGACCGTGCAGAGGTCAAAGCCTCTGCAGTTTTCTGTTTCATATTTTAATCTGGTTGAGGTGGAATAAATTGAGTACATTTTGTTTACAGTGCCTCTCCTTCGCACAGACCTTAATGAGATTTATTTTGTATTTTCTTGGGGTCCTCAATTAACGTTCTCATTGTGAAAGACCCACCACTTTAGCCAAGTTGTCATGTTTGGGGTAGTTAAATCGATCTCGGAGTCACAATCTATCAAACTGTCATCTTGTGAACAAGCCCATGTGGCTTCCACCTGCATGAACATACCCATTTCCCCCTGACAGTGCTCAGCCTTGTGTGTTGGAAGGATTGTAAAAATTGATGTCTCCACATTCAAAACCACAAACTCCCTTTTTTGTTTTTAGGTCTTCCCTGCCAGGCAGGGCAAGTTGTCTGGTTATGAAATATATCTACTGTAAATATACTGTGGGCTTAGAGCGCACCCATTGCTTACATTGTTTGGCTATATTGTCAGTCAGCTTGCTTTTTTTTTTTTTTTTTGGTGTGACTTTCCTCTACTGTGTTTGCTCTTCCCCTGTAGCACAGCCTATTTACTGGTGTTCTTTTAAAACTTGTATTTTGGAAACAACACTTTTTTGCCTTCTGTTTTGTACAGCATGGCTAAATGGCATTGACATAGCCAGTAGATCCCAAAGTGAGACCTATTGGCTTTGCCAGTGCTAATTTACTATCTGAAACTCACCTCTGCTTTCTTGGCAATCCATGTTGAGATCAAGGAGAGAAAATATTGTTACCTTTTTTATATCATTGCATTATCTTTCCTACTGTAGATTAATGATTACTATTGCTTGCTAAGTAGCATTTTGTGTAGTACCTCTTGTTGGTATTTGAATCCTTCTGTTCACCTTTCTGGCAGTAATGCTGTATTGAAGAATAACTGAATTCACTCAAGATTTCTCCCTCTTTTAGAATCTGGATTGCAAGAACTTTGCTATGCATGGTTTCTAGTATGTTTTGAATCAGTCTTCCTTTTCTTCAAACCCCGTAGTGGACCCTCCATTGCTACCACAGCTCTCTATCTGGGATGAGTGACAGGCCCCAGGTCCTGCACCTTCAATTCCTATGATCCCACGGTGTTGTGTGTGTGTGTGTGTGTGTGTGTTTTTTTTTTTTTTTTTGTGTGTGTGTGTGTGTGCTGTGCAGGTTTTGTCTTGCTTCTACAGTCCTGGAGCACATTGCCTACAGCAGGATTTCCATCTCTGGCACTTAGGAGTCTTTCCTTCTGGGGTTTTGTAGCTCCTTGAGGGTACTGGAAAGGGATTTCTCTGTGGTCAGCCATGACTCATGCAGTCCACCTCCACTGCACTACCCCTTACCTCACTGATTTGCCCATGTGATATAGATTGTAAAACATGTTTGTCTCTCCCTTGACCACCTAATTATTTATGCTGTTGTGAGCAAGGAAGAGATTGTGTTCTAAAATGTCTACCAGAGTTATTCTGTTCTGTGTGCATTTTCCCAGTCTTGGTCTGTATTGTGTATATTGTAGACCCCTGTGTAAGGTTCATAGCTGCTGACTGCCGATAGTTACCGCTGTATAAAACTTGAAAGCGCCATGAGCGGAACTGAAAAACAGACCATGATAAATAACTGGTAGTTACTTGTCATTGTTTTATTTATGTGGCAAGTAAAGTCCAGTTATAAATGTACAACACCAGTGGCTCTAACTCACGCAAATGCGGGACCTTTTGGTTTGCAATTTCTTGTTTTTCTTTTGTTTCAACACTCTGCTAGAGGGCATGTGATTTCCAACTGTCACCCTAGTGTGCTGTTCTGTCTCCCACCGTCCTTATTGTTCCTCTCTTGGCCGTGTTCTTCACGAAAATCACCACCACTGTGTTGCTTTCTCGCCCGAATGCCTTCTCTCTGCCAGTTCCACTTAATTATCTTTTGTTTGATCTCCCACCCGCACACCCGTCTTGCTTCCGCCCCTATTTTGGCCCAGTTTCCATCCCTCGTCCCTTGCGTTGCATCTGCGTGCACCTGTTTACTGCCACCCTCCCCTCCCCCCCCAAAGAGTTGCTTCACCTTATCTGTTTATAAAAAAATGCATCAGTGTCATTTTGTGGGCATGTGCATGTGTGATGCTAGCTCCTACAAAATGCTGCAACTGGCCATATATATAAAGGATATGGGTGAGTGGGGGTGTGTGTGTGTATCTTTTTTTTTTTTTTTTTTTTACTTTTTTTTTTTTTTTACCACGTGGAACAGCATCAGGGAGGGATGCTATGCTGAATGGCTAAAACAATTGGCAGAGCCTGAAGGTTCAAAAGGCAAGACCTATTGGCTGTGCCAAAGCTTGTTTATATTCGCTATTGTGCGCGCACAACCTATGGCAAATATATTTGATCAATTCTTAAAATGTATAGTCAGTCAAATGAGGCTTTAGCTTTTTCTCCCATCTAGTCATTTGCCTGTTGAAGTGCCATTTCAATCGTAGATCTGCCCATAACGTAGCATACATGGATTAGAGCTGTGGTCAGCTCCCTCATTTATGTTTGCATTAGGTTCATTGTACATGCTTTGGTTCTTTAAAGTCTTAGGGCCTCATTGTGACATTGGTGGTACTAGGACCACAAATTCCTTGGTGGTGGTTGGACTGTCGAACTCCAGGCAGTCCGACCTCCACATTACGACCCTTGCAGTCGGAAACTCCACGGGACCACCGTCCCGGTCAGGAAGATGGTTCTTGACTGACTGATGGCATTTGGGGTTGTGGTCTGCCACGGCGCTGCAGAGTTCAGCCCAGCAGCGGCACTGAGATCGGCACCACCAATCTGATCATGAGTCCAGTTTCTCCCAGATTGTTCATGGTAGGGACCACGCCATGAAAAGGCTGGCAGAAACAGTGCATGGGGCCACAGGGGTGCCCTTGCACTGCTCATGACCATGTCGTGGGCAGTGCAGTGGCCCTCTCCAGCACCCTCTGAATGCGCACTGTTTGCTTTGCAGGCAGTGTGCATTCTGAGGGCGTTGGTGTGCTTCAGGATTGATCTTGGCTCCCCCAAGGGAGCCGAGGCCAATATTGTAGCACTTTTCCCATCAGGAACGTTGTAATGCAGTGTTCCCATATCATCAGCACTGTGAGAACATTTTTAATACGACTGGGGTGAGGCAACCAGGTTGACGGCCGCCTCATCCCTGAGAGTTTGCCCTGTCAGCTGTACAGCTCTGCAGTGAAAACACTAATATTTTAAGATGTTCCCTTTACCAATAAGTCAATACAGTACTCCTTGGTCAAGCACTTGGAAACACTTGTGTACTAATCTTTATTCATTAAAATAAAACTCTTTTGTATAACTTATGCAGATCCCCTTTATAACCTTGCTCCATTTGTAATGCATATCTTGTTTTGTCTTAATCAACCCTGTGAGTTTCTGTTTTTTGGTGTGACTAAATTTACCTGTTTTTGTTTGACTTGTAGCGTGACTTATTGTATGTACTTTGTGAGTGTGAATTTGTGTCTCTGCGAAAGTGTGTTTGTGTTTTTTTTAAAATGTGCTTATGTCTCTGGTCTGTTATGGAGGGGGCCTAGTCTAGCAGTTTGGGACAGACTGTGCCCATGAGGAGCAGAGTCAGCACTGATCTGCTCACGGCGGGATATGGTCTAGAGTGTCGTGGTGGGTGAAAATGGACTGTAATGCGACCCAAGTGATTGCCAATGGTTGAGATTAATTCATGCATTCCCTGTATCACTTTGATGTCCATGCAGTGTCTTATTTACAGCATTTCTTTTTTTGTGTGTGTCTGTGTGTATATATGTGTGTGTATATGTGTGTGTATATATGTGTGTGTATATATGTGTGTGTGTATATGTGTGTGTGTATATGTGTGTGTGTATATGTGTGTGTGTATATGTGTGTTTGTATATGTGTGTTTGTATATGTGTGTTTGTGTGTGTATATATATATATATATATATATATATATATATATATATATATATATATATATATATATATATTAGTGGTAGACTTGTCATTGGAGTACCTGGGTGTCTCACTGAGCGGCTTTTTCACTTTGTTTGACCTTTTCAATTGACCAAAAAAATGTCCCTTTGGATCAATGCAGTCAGGTGGAAATGTACTTAGCAGTCCAACAACTGAACACACATGGATAACATGTGAAATAAGCCTGAGATGTGTAAGTGGGTCTGGGTCATGAATGGAAGTGCCTTGTGGATCATTGAGTTTTAAGTGACTTAGGACATCCTACACACACACTCCTGTATGCATCCATTCATTCGTCTATTGACTCGTTCTTCCATCCACCCTCTGACGCAACCACAATAAAACCCACAAACTCAAAAACCAGTGCAAGAAAAATTAAAAATATACAAGTAGACAAAAAGACCTCCTGCGGACTGAACACAGCGGACACGTGCTTGCAGTAATGGAACTAAACTTAGCAGCAAGTGTCCATCATGCAGTGGTATTGTACCTAGTCAATCATGGTTTCAAAGAAGAGGACTGACCCGAAGGCTGTTTATGCATCTACATGGGTATATATTTATTTATTTATATGGATGGATTAATCTTTTTTTAATTACACAATCCAAACAGGCAGCCAAGCCAGTCAGGCTTTCTGAATAGTTTCTGGCAGGAATTGTTACAGTGCAAATAATCTAACCATAGAGTTAGTAAATTGAGGTAATAAATACTAAAATCCTGTAATCTGTGAGAATTTGTGAAACAAAATAAATGACTGGAGGCTTTAAAACAGTGAAAAGTCATTCACCATTGACTGCATTGCCTTTAACATATCTGTTACATAATAAACAAATTGGGTCTATTGCCTTTATTTTACCTTCACATAATAAACGTATCAAACCTATGGCATCCAAAATACTTTTTTCCTATTGAACCATTCAGGGCTATAGCGGTTATTATTTTGTTGCCATAACCAACTCCGGCCTACTGTATGGGCTGTAAGCTTATCGACGAGTCAACCATCAGAGAGACAATCATAAAATTACAAAGTATGCAGATGGCGAGACAAAATATTACCTCTCCTAAGAGGACTTAACAAGGATTCTCACAGTTAAAATCTTTTGTACCCAAAGGAGGTAAGTCGCCGCAACCTTTGCTTACTGCATTAGTCTGTGAGATTCCATGTAACAAAGCACGTACATGTACGCATTAATACAAATTAATAGCATTCCACCCTAAATGCTTATTGACTTTGGCATATGCTATTTGCAATAAATGTTAGGTAACACTTCATAACCAACAATCAGGCCTACAACCTTCAGTGACGTGGTTTGCTATGTTGACACAGCCATATTAGTCCATTGTCTGGATCAGTCTTGAGAAATAAATGTTGCTGGTAACATTTTTCCCTAAGCAAAATTGACAAGCTGACTTGTGGACATCCTGAAACCTGGCAAGAGCTTGCGGTGGGGAGCCTCCCCTGACCTAGACGGGATAAGAAGGCTCCGCCTGATGGTTGCCATCACCATACTGCAGGGACCTGGTCTCTCATGCATGACTGTGGGAGCTGTTTGGCTCTTAGGAGCCCCAGACTGTACCCTGCTCCAGGTAAGGGAGGTGGGTCTGCCCGGTTCCTAGAGCCCTGGCCAGTGGGGACCGGTCGTCCTAGGTAACAGCCATAGCTTCGCCCACCTCTCATGGGAGAATTACTGGAGCTGTTCAGGCTGGAGGAGCCCTATGCTCGCCCTAGATCTGACCTTACCCTGGCCCGGGTAGGGAAGTTGACCGTATCCAATGCCTTGAACCCTGACCTGCGTGGCCCATCTCTGCTCCACACACTAAAGGGGTAAAAGTCCTCCTCAGTCGGCAGCCACTATTCCCTGAATAAGTACTGTCATCTCAGTCCATTGGCTAAGTGTTCCTCAGGTCGATACCTTCCTGATGTCCGAGCTTTGGGAATTGCCCAAGAATGCTTAGAGTGCACTGGGGGCAAAGTTTTTGTTTATAGGGGACCATGGGGCTGTTCCTCATCCCCTACAGCCTGCTTTCTGTGAAACCTCAATATCTGGAGGAGAGATGAGGGGCTTCCTGTGCAAATGTTCCTCATCTGGGGCAGTATAGAAACAGAACAGACTTTTAGTCCCACAATTTGTTTCATTTATGGGCTTCAAGACCAGCCAGCCCCGCACTCTGAAGTTTGCTAAATGTCCATTAAGTGGTGCAACATGCTCCACTTATTTGGGGGAGGGGGTGGCATTTGTGTTCAACAAAAGGGATCCTCCAAACCTGTGCTATTCGAGCCCAAAAGCACTAGCAGTGCCAAGAGGAAATCAAACTCCTCCTGTGTAACTGCCTCATGGGTACCTGTTAAGGGGGTCACTCCCTCACATCCCTCATTATTTATGCCAAATAGGCATCTATGCGATGAGGTTTGTCGCTGGTGCAGTCCACTTCCCTTCCCAGGTGCTGGCTGGGCGACCAATCGCAGCTTTCTAATGCCTCTGCAGCCGGCTCGGCCAGCCCTCGCTCACAGCTCGAACAGGCCTCCCAACGATCCTGCAGAGGATATTTCTCTCGCCTGTGAAGTTGGATTTCACCGCCAGGGACTCTGGGAGGCCTCTTCTCCATATCCTGCCTGTGCCAAGGCTGAGGGAGCCCGTCTGGGCCCGCCATCTTCCCGCTGCTATCCGGCTGCTCTGGACCGCTGAGGCCTGCCACGTGTTGCAGCAGCTCTTGTTTCACTGCTGAATCACAGCCATCTGACTCTATTTTCTGACGTCAGGGGCCGTCTGCTGTGCCCTGGGGTTGTCTGTTCAGGTGTGGCCGAAACCATGGTTACAAGGCATGGTTGAGAGTACAAAAGATGAACTGCTAGTGGGTGCGATTTGCAAGGACTGTTCACTGCTCCTCCATCTTGGCCATGCCCCCCATAATTTTTGTTTTTAACAGTCACAAGTGTTAAACTTTCTTTAATTGCTAATCTTGCTTTCATGTTTATTCATGTATTTGTATATCAGGGTGCATGGTAAAATGACCAAGATTGTTAAATCTTTACAAACGTTTGCATGCTTTTATACTGGAACCATTGTCAGCAATGCAAGCTCCTTGCATTTCCTTAGTGCACGTGCCCTAACAGAAGGCTTTGAATTAATGAATCGTGCATACAAGTTTTAACAGGATATAGATATGGATCTTGCCTTAGTGGCCCACAATCCTCTGTGGTACTGTGAAGTATCAGCCAAAGGGCTGGTGCTGCACAATGTTGGATCTGCTTATTCAGTGGACAAAATAAACCTGAAACTGGTTGTCCTTCACCGCAAATATGTCTGGTTTTCGGGCGATAGGAATTCTACATCCCTAAATTTGTACTGAATTCCATCAGTACTACCAGAGAAAGTCACACAGACTCACAGCCAAATCTTTGTGAATTGATCCCTCTATTTTTTAACAGTTTAGAAAGGTTATTTCATTTATATGGGTAGCCTAATATAGACCTCGAGGAATGTTCAACAATTGCGTCAAGCATATTGCTCATGTTTCTGATCTGTCTGTGTTAGTTCAGTGATTATATGTGCTCCCATGTGGGAAAGGTTCGTAGCATCTTTGAGCAATTTGTTAATCCTCATGCAGGTTTCCTCTGTGCCTTTCCATGACCTCTTAGCATAGAGCATTGCTTCAGGAATGATGGACGAGATTGAAAGACTTAAAAGCAACGAAATGCCACGATTGCAGAATAGGATACACAGATCAGGAGCTGACCTGTGGCAGCTTGATAGTACTTGATGTAAGAAAGTTTTTTATTTTTTTTATTTTCCACCTCGTTGTGTGTGTTTTTAAAATATATCTAGGTTTGATGTACATGGCGATTGATCCACTGGTGGTCAACATTGTTGTATTCCATGCATACTTTCAGGGCTTTGGAATATCATTCTTCATCGACTAGCTTATTTTTCTCCTGAAATTTCAGCAGTGCTTCCTGTTTCTTTTTGTTTTTAACTATCTGTCATTAGTGGGCAAGTAGCCTTGCCGAGTGTTTCTTTTAGCAATGTTGTACAGCAGTTCAGCTTAACAAAGTAAGGGGGGGGAAGCTGACCACCACCTGCTGCTCCCTCCCCCTCCTAACTTTTAGCCGCAGTACACAGCAGCTGTGCTGCTGTACAGCATGGCTAAAGGACATTTACAAAGCAATAGCTCTCTTCCAGGTGAGACTTGTTGGTCTTGCCAGTGCTTGTTATTTCCTTTTTCTGTCCTTCATTCGCTGCCTTTTCTCTGTGCTTGTTTCTTGGTCTTTTTAGGTCGAGGGTGCATGCGCTTTGACATGCTAGTATTGTGGGCTTTTAACCCGTGGTTATTGTAGTTAGCCTTTCATGCTAAAGGGAAAAATTCCACACAAGTATGCCAGTTTCTTTGTGGTACATTTGTGCCTTTGGTGTGAGCATTAAAGGGTCCTTAGTGAGAAGTAACTCCCTGCTGCAATTAAGACATTATGATTGAAAAAAAAAATGACTTGCAGGAGTGAGATTTAGGTGAGTTTTTATACATAAGGAGAGGCAGGAGAAGGGAATCAGATAAACAAGTGGGGGGGGGGGAGAACAGTGGTCTTAAAGGTACATTTTTCATGCAAGACTTTAAGGAATATAACCGTTTTTTGCGATGGCATGCAATCTGTGGACGTAAACCTGTGGGGGAAAATAGGGTTGTAAATGCTGCTCTAAAGAGATGTGGCTTTTAACAATCATTTTAGAAACCGTTTTTAAAAAACATGGCAGATACTTGTCTCCTTTACGAGCGACCTTCAATCAGTGCGACATTTAAGCACATCCCACTGCCCATAATTGCAATTTGACACCACCGCCATTGCACCAGTGCATGCGTTGCAAGCGATGGTTTCAAAGCCCAGAAAGATGTCTATTCGGTGCCTTCTACAGCAGCATATTCATTACTATGATCTATTGTTACAATGCATTTCATTCACGCCATACATAAACCACCCTTAAAATAGAAACGTGCTATGTAAATGCCCAAAACACAACATATAACGAGGGAACTGCTGAACACATTGCCGCAATCATCATTAGAAAATGTAGTGCATGTTTGTGACCCATTGACTACTTGGTTCAGAAGGTGCTGTGCCCGCTTGAAGGGCACCAGACCCTGCAGAACAGACACCATGTTCTGCAGAATGGACGTACCTGGGGTGACCTTGGCACCCTCATCCACGTGGAAGAACTAGGGACTAGTACGTACCAGTGAGGTAGCTGCGCGTATTGCTTTATATTGAGTTTAGTGATTGCGCCTTGTGATTGTACAACGAAGGTGTTCATTGGTAGCACCTTTATAAATGTAAGTCCTTCTCGCACAGGATGCATTTTAGGGCGATACATTAACTATAGCAACCAGTGTGGCTGTGACTTTCAAAATGGCTCACTGTTTGTTTTAGCTCTCGGGCTCAGTTGCAAGCATTTATTTAATTTGACACAACATCTACAGGGAGATGTAAACAAAGGGTAATAAGATAGTTTGAAAGCAAAGCACGGTAAACATTTAGCCTAGCAGGATTACTCTTTTGATGTACATTGTTACCCTTGGCAATAGGAATAATGTAATTCCATTGACAGGAAAGTACAATTGTTTCTATCCCAAAGAGCAATTGTATGTTGTTTTTTTGTTGTTGTTTTTTTTTTTGTAGAAAATGCAGGAGTGCGCATCACGGGCTTAATTTTTCACGATTTTGCATAGTTGATGTGTGATCTTCCCCACTCTGCTGTGTGAGTCTGAAGTGCACATCAGTGATTTCTCCCTCAGAACAGCATGTGGAGCTCACTGGGTGTGCTTATGTCAGCAATCCATGTTCACTGGTCTCTGAGCTTGGGCAAGAGCAGAACATTTATATAGTTCTCCGCTTGTCTTATTGACTGTGGTTGTCTGGCTGCTGGTAAGGACAGCAATGCTCTGCCTGGATAACACTGAGACTGGTTCTTTGGGTATATTTATGAACTCTGATATAAGGGACTTGGAATTAACAAAGTAACATCTGATTCCATAAAATAGAACCTTCCATTTCAAAATAGCTTCAGCTGCTAGCCAACCAAACAAGCATTGGCAAAGTCAGTCTGTCACGCCTTTGGGGACCTCTTGGCTTTGCCCATGCCTTTTGGTGGTGCTGGACAGAAAGATGGTGCGCAACATGGCCAAAAGAAGAAAAAGCAAACCAAGTGTATTGTGGCCATGTCATTTTGAAGGCAGCTTTATGCTCGGTTTTGCATGCATGCGTCCATAAAATGATGTGGATACCATTTCTTCCATAAGTTATCAGTACATTAAAACAAAACTATTACATAGAAGTTGTGCAAAAACATTTTTTGGGCAGAGTCTGGCAGCAGTTTGCTGCCTAGTTCTCTCAAAAAAAAAAAAAAAAGCGTATTTAAAAATAAATAAGACCACAGTGGTGGTTGTCAATGGAGCAGTGACTGGGTAAGTAATGAGGAGCAAGGAAAGAGCAGGACGCAAGCAAACTGGGGGCACGGGGAGAAGCAGACTAGTGAGAAAGCAACCTGGTGCGCTATGGTAGAAGGCAGGCTGGTGAGGGGAGAAGCCTAAGAGAGCTTGCATCAAGAGAGGAACTGTAACCTGGAGCACAAGTTGGTGAATATATGGTGGGGTGGAGAAGCAGATGAGTGAGCGTGGGAAAATCCATACAATCTCATGGGGCATGTAAGCAAAAAGAAAACAAGCATTTGCAATGTAATGGGTCTCTCGTTTGCTTGAGTAAGAGCCATTTGTGTTGTAAATTCCGAGCTGGACATTTCTTGCCACATAAATTGAAAATAAAGTAAAAGAAAAGTGCACTCGCAGTCAAACGTAGTATCAGCAAAAATGCAATTATCCATGTAACGGGGTCAATGTGATGCAAAGAGCTCGACTACTGGGAGATTGTGCTGCGTACGAAATAAATAGAAAAAATAGACCAGAAACCATATGGAAAACGCAGAGTCTTGTATGTTTTCAAAAGTTGCCCGGTGTGCTCGAGGAGGGCTAAACACCTTCCACTAATGAAAACAAGCGAATTTTTAAAGGCAAGCCCACAAGCCAACCAAACTCATGGGAATGCAGTGGGCGTGGCCAATAGCTCCAACTCAAGCAAATGTGAGACACATTGCATTGCAAATGCTTGTTTTGTGGAGTGATTGTGGTAATGACCTTCGTATGGGTGTCTAGAAAAGCTCAAAGGTTTAATTGGTGATTCTGCCAACCCCACCTAGTATTGCTGGGAAGAAAGTCTAGACTCCGCCATGCACACTGCACATGGAAATATTCTTTACTCTAGCCCTAAGTAGCAGGTGGAAAAAAAGATCTTGGATTATCCGAATTTGCTGTCTGTCTAACTTTGGATTCCAACTCCAGTCTTCTGAAAACAAATTAGGTTGCGGGCAGTACATGCTCCTTATTTGTCTTTTGGGCTCCACAATGATCCCTTCTGCTTGCGAGGCATTTAGCTGTAGCCGTTTACTCAGTAATCCAGCGCTCTATTAGTTCCAGCTCCGCTGTAGGTGGGTGAGTCCAGAACAGGCACACAACAGCCATTCTGCGGAAAGGGCTTGCCCCCAGCCCCTGTCAGGAGCCGTGGGCTGGGCTGAAGCTGCTGGCCAATATTACAGGTGCAATCGGAGTAATGCTCTTGCTATGGTAAAGCCCTGTCGTTTACAGAAAGCATCTGCTTTTATCTTAAAAAAATAAAAATAAATCCTTCTTTAAGCAGCCTCCCCTTCAGAACACTTTCATGGCTTAATCGTTGTGTCTACATGACAACAGCGATGAGACGGGAAATGTTAAAGCGTTCATAGTTGTGAAGTAACCTAGCCCTCCCCCTTCAGGAATGAAGAACCAAAATGAGGACACCCACATCACAACAGGCATAGGTCCATTTGCAGAAATTAGAGGGAACAGGTGAATTTAAAGTGGACATATGCTGGATGTATACAAGGTTGCAACTGTTTTCAGGTACAAAGGAGGATGTAGCTGGTATGTGAAATGTGTGCTTTTTTTTTTTTTTTAAGTTGTAATCATATACGATTATTTCCATGCATTATCCATAATGTAGATGCGCAGTCGACAAGGCCACTGGAATTCTATGGCAGAGGAGAGCCAAATTATGCAGCAGGGTTCAGTAAATTATGGGGCAAGAATCTCCAAATTATACGGCATACTTTGTGATGGTATTAATTTGTTATTTTTACACTATCCGCATTGGTTGCACCACATTAGTACCAATTTAACATACAAATACAGAAATAAGCAACAGACCAGTCACACTTTACAAAGGGCTTTCCACTGTGCGGCAACCCGTGTTGCTGTGTATTAATTAACTTTTGAAACTGAGCTAAAAACATTTTTTTTTTTCTGTTAAACGTCAAATGATGGTTAATGTGGTAAATGCAGTAGACCGATAACCGCAAAACAAATCACAGCTACAGTCATATAATTTTTGAGATATGCTTGTATTAACTGTTTAAATCTTGTATTTTGAACAGGAATAGCTGCAAGCTTTCAGTTCCGTTTAGTACCAGCCTTTACTTACAAATGTCCACTATCGGGTAACAGATTGGCCAGGTGACAACTCAATGGGAAGAGCCAGTATGGAAGGAAAAATAGATGCACGTGGGGCAGAACCAGTGACAGAAAATATAGGTTAAATGAGTGAAGGGGGGGGGGGGGGGGAGGTCAGTGTATGAGAGAACCAGTGATAAAAAGTAATGGGCAGAGAAGGAGGGAGACATGCATGCAAGATGGGCACGGCCAGTGCGAGAATGTAAAAGGCTGTGGATTGCTGACAGATGAGGATTTAGGGCACGGAGGTGAGAGGTGAACTGCAGCTGCGGACACTGGTGACATATTGAACCTACGGTGCTGGCTGTACTCGAGCACTGGTAGCAAAGAATGAAACTTTAGTGCTCGAGCACTGAATTTCTTTGGAAGACTTACTAAGTAAGCGCAACACTTGCAACCAATTACCTGACCAAGCTCTTCTCAGTAGGGACTGCACATGGGACCATAGTATCACTACTGCCATCCTGAGAGCCAGTCAGACCTATAATCTGTAAACTGTTAATCTAAAACTAAAGATACGTTATCCTGCAAGGTGCTATGTGACATCGCCCCAGTACTGTCAAACAGTGGGCCAGCGGGGTAACCGTTTCTTCAGGTTCTGCTCCTTGGAGAGGTCCTGCGATGGACACTGGGTGAGACTGCACGATGCACAGTATTTCTCTGAGTGAACAGGTAACTATAATCCTAGTCATGGTATGAAACAACTTGCCCATGCTGTGGCACAAGCCTCACTTCCAGTTGACAAGCTGTGGTAGATAGATGTGCCTAGGCAGATGTTTTAGGCCGCTTATATAAGGCCTTTTGTTGTTATAGATGGAACAACATTATAGTCCACTAATAATATACAGGAGAGTTTTTTTGTATAGTTTGCATCCTGAACAATTATTTCATGGTGTCCTCAAATATAATGATCATGGAAAGGAAGTCTCAGTGAAGAAAAGCAATTGCTCAGGGTCACACAGTTTAATCATTGTAGGTAGCCGTGTTCAGCTTCAGACTGACCTGTATGGCCTATACACAACTGATATAATGCAAAAGCACTGAGTTCACTACAGTGGCGCAACAACAGAAGTGAACATATCAAAGTTAAGAAGCCACTCCCTGGATTACATCTCAAGTACATGTTCTCATTCCAAGCAGACCTGCAAGTATTGCACAGTGGGAAATCTCATATCTTCACTGATACATTGACAGTATGGAACTTGGCTGAAGCACTGACTAACTCTGGGAGCCCTATCTACTAGTCATTGAAGAGCAGACTGAAATCTAGACCACCACAAAAGAGGAAAAAACAAAATAAATGGTTGACAGACCATTCTCTACTCCGAACAAGTTAAGTGGGCTGCAGCAGCAGTGGAGGCACTCCATGAATCATTTAGTTTGACTGTCGCCAGTGGCTTAGGAGACCGTACATTGGTGATTAGTGGCGACACAGATGACTTGGAAACATCCCTGTATATGGGACTTGTAGTAGAAGATGATTACTGATGCAAAACAAGGACCGGTCACTGACTGCTCTTAGTTAACTTGGGCTGGAGTTGATTGCCGGTTAGCATTCCGCCATGGAAACTTTAAGTGACAGCTTTGTGAGATGCAGCATTTTGGGGTACTGTGAGGCATGCCAATTTGCACCTTCATTTTCCCTAAGAGTCCATCAGGGAGCATGCTAACTGAATCATAAGTGTTAAGTGTAACAATTAGGGGCGTGTGTATCAGAATAGTGATTGGGGCTAAAATGCTGCCCTTTATGAGGAATTCTGGGTTTAATATTAGGAGCAATGATAGACTGCTAGCAGGTAGATGAAGGTACAAGACGATCATACATAGATTGAACTGATTCACTTGTAGGGAATTCAAAGCCATGCAACTCAGAGAGTGATAAATCGGGCAGGTTGTGAGCACACTTCTCAGAGGTGACCCAAATTCCAGTGGCAATGCTGTGAGGAGACAACCTAGAGTGTGCACTATTCGCAGACCTGGAGTGTGTACTGTGCACAGTATGTTAATTACTACAACTCTTGGATGTGGTGTGATGTGAGATATAGGGCACACTTACTGAGGCTCTAAAGACAGGCTCTCCCCATGTTATCAGAAGATCAGGGACTTGCTCTGGAGGCGCCACTGGCCCTGGCTGAAACAGGACAACTAAAGAAGTGATGAGAAGGGACAAGAACCCAGGGGTGGATGGCCTGCCAAACATATTTTACTCATACAAAAGACTGACTCTTCAGCTCTTGGAGGTCTAAAACCAGGCTCCAACATTACTCATACTTCCACAAATGGCACGGAATCTAGTAGCGATCCTGAAATCTGACTGATAGTTTTGTTAGGACCTTAAACACACCATTCTCTATGATGAACATGGAATATAAAATCCTGGAGAAGGTGATTGCAATAGATTGTTTCCCTTGCTCTCTGTCTTAGGTCATGGTTCAAATGGCTTATTTTTGGCCAGGCAAACGTCTTTGAACTTTAAGAGATTGGTCCAGTTAACAGCCCTCCTAGATGCTGACCACTTACCAGCAGTGGCATAGTTGCCTTGTTCACATTATTATAATGTATTTTTCTTCATCAAAACTACTTAACCCCAAGGAAGCTCACTAAGATATGTAGTCTAAAGATTAGTCTCCCAGTTGTGAAGGGTCTTAAGCCACATTTTATCCTACAGCGTAGGACTGCTTCAGTCTGTAAGACTGCTGAAAACATGACTGAAACAGTAGAAAAAGTAGTGGGTAGAAGAATAGACTGTACTCTGAGGGTGAGCATGCTAGGACTGACACAGAGCCAAATCAAGGAAGAATAAATTCAGGTGTGCAGATCTGATCATAGTGGTACCAAGCCATGTCTTGAAGATCAATAACCCCACTTGACAAAACACTGTTTGAGGGGACCAAGAAATGGGTGGAAGCAGAATGTACAACAGTGAAGCTCAGATATACACATACATGGACTAGCTAGTGGGACCAATAATGTTTGAAACTGAAGGGCTTTCTTATGTTGGGCCACCCTAGCAGACCCCCCCAATTGCATAACACGATGTACTGGTGTGTGAGTAACAATTATGCATAGATTGTATAAGAGACAGAAGCAAATCAAGGGATGGAAAACACACCTCTCACTGGAGATGTCTACTATGCTCCAAGCTAAACTTTGAGTGTAGTAGACGTGCCACCGGTGAGACCCAGTTTATTTGGTATCTAAATGAGTATCTTATGATATTGTGTAGTTGTGACCAACTACTAAAAACAGATGAAAGCTGACCCCAATGCAGTTTGTTGTTTGTATTGTTTGAGTTATACCTTTTTTGTTAGCACATATGACTGGATAGGCTGTGTCACATGAAGAGTAAACTTTAAAATTACAATGTATGTACTTTAGGATGATCTTCATATGTCCTGTTATGATATGGTCTATTATGACACTTTATAAAAACGTTTACTTAAAAAAAAAAAAAAAAAAAAAAAAAAAAAAAAAAAACATTTGGAATAATGTAGCACTGAAGGTGCTGCCCTAATGTGGCTTACCTTTTTTCTGAGAGGTCATAAACCGTGCACTTCTCCTTATTTTAGTCATGTTTGAAACCTCTCATTTGGGTAATCCCTCAGGGCTTCTGTCTGACCCCTATATTATTTACTCTATCTTTTTCTGTTTTAGTCATACAATCCTTTAGTTTCTCTGTGATGTCCTATGCAGATGATATCATAAGGATCATTTTCTTCAGCAATGTTCTTGGGTCTGCCCAAGAGAAATTATGATCTTGCTTCCTAGTACTTGTCTTCTGGATCAAGTTCAATTACAACTCAAAAGTGACAATACAGAGGGCCTCATTCTTGGGGAACCTCCAGGGGTATGGTCTTCAATTTGGTGGTGGCTAAGCCGAGCCAATCATTCATTCTGGGCTGGCAGTGCAAAAAATCCAGGATTCATTTCCTTACCTTTTTCTTATTCTTTCAATAGATTAGGCACATTTTTAACTTTAACAAAATTGTCATGTTACGCAAAATCATCCCTTTTCTCCACTCTCAATCATAAGACTGTTGTTTGTTCAATTTTCTCACCGCTAGATAACGGAAAGTCTGTCAGCATTTTTTTTGTCTTCAGATTATTAAAAATCCTCCTGCATGCCTCATCTGAGGATTGCCCCCTTGCTTCACCATATTATCTTATTGTTATACTGTCCATTGCCTTCTCTTTGGCAAACGGTGTAGCTTCAAAGTGTTGTGCCTACTATTTGGTGCTCTCCATAAAATGGGTCCTTCTCTTGTTTGCCATTGTATCACTCTTTATATTCCTTGCAGAACCCTGTGCTTTGCAGTAGCCAACTGTCTGCATAATCCTAACATTAGACAGGTACTTGATGGACGCCGATCCTTCTTGTTTCTGGCATCAAATCACTGAAACTCTCTGCTTCCTGAGTGCCAGTGACTCCAGTCTTCGGTTGTTTGCAAAAGAAATAAATAATAAACGTTGTTTTTTCCACACTAGTGCAGTCTCCATCTCTCTAGTTATCACTCAGCACAAGGCTGCTTTGTTAGAGTAGAAGTGTACTTTACATATTACTTTCAATCTTTCATTTCACTCAGTAGAAATGTGCTTAAATGCACTACCACTTGCCACAATTTTTTTTTTTTTTAAACGCCCTGGGAGGCGGGACGATGAAGAAACACATATGTTCTAAAAAAATATATATATATTTTGAAGGGGTATAGGATTTGGTCAAATGCAGTTGCCCCAAGGTGTTCTACAGCACATGGCTGGTGATGTCTACAATGGTGGCAAAAGCTGGGCAGGGGCCAGGCGGTCTGTACGCCAGGGTGCCACGAAGGGAGGAGTTGTGTGGCGTGGATCAGAGAGCATAGGTGTTCCATTGTGGTGCAGTGTTCCTCCGCCACTGCTGCCCCTTCCATAACCCCGCCAGACCCCTCCGCTCTGCCCAGCAGGCGCTAGCTACCGTCCCATGCATATGGAAAACCACCACTGGAGGAAGATCTTCCGCATACCTCACAGCTAAGATCTGGAACAACCTACCCATGCACCTCAGACAAAGCCCATCGCTGACCATCTTCAGGACGAACCTCAACACATGGCTCTTCGAATGAGGCCCAGACCAACCACCAGCGCCTTGAGACCCTCACGGGTGAGTGGTTGTGCTTTACAAAAATTGATTGATTATATGTCATTAATAGTTGGCAAAACTAGAACTACAACCATACATTTCACATGAGTAGATAAACACATTCAATCTGTAATAAAATACATTTACAGTTCGTTCTGTTAAAATTCCTTGAAAGAGAATCCTAAACCTCCTGTAAAAGCTATGTCCTCCTATGCATATATTAATGTTAGATGCCCAGTGTTGTTTTAAATTGTGCTATCTTTCTTATATTGACCAAAAATGATCCCGAACATTATACCACCACAATGATTGGATAGCCCTCAAGTCATTTTTTGTCTGACTCTGAATCTGGCTCTGCCTCCAGCATTTGAAGTGTTAGCGCAACGATCCCATTTTCTCTCCCCCCCCCCCCCCACCCCCACCCCCCACCCGAAAATTGGGTCTAGTTGCGCCCCTGGTCCAGAACACTGTGCTCTCTCGCTAACATCCCCTCGTAGAACCAAAGGCGACGAGTGGCATTGAAGGAACTGTCCAGGAGCGCCCAGGGCAGCCCAGAGCCTGAAGCAATTCATTGCATACAAGTAAAGCCTTCTTCCCCCCCCCCCCCCCCCCGCCCCCTCGGGTATAGGGATGTGGGCGGGAAGGGGATTCGGTTTATAATGGAGGAGTCTCGTTCAAGAACTCAGCGTTTCACTTATTTGAACGTGAAGTCCAGCCTTGCCTAACAGCAGAGGCGTTTTAAGGCAAGGGCAAAGTGGGCACTGTCCCAGGGCCCCAGCCCATCAGGGGCCCCTGATAGAGGCAGCTCTGTTCTACAGACAGTCCTGCTCTGAAGACCTTGGATGTTTCTTTAACATGGATTGTGTTAAATACCGTTTTCCTTTTTGAAGTATTTTTAATATGAGTAATCTGTTGGAGTATATTTCAGACATTTGTAGGAAAATGATTGCTCGGATATGAGAAATGGGAGTGGGGCCCTAGACATCACTTGCAAAAACGTCAGTGAGCGCCGCTGTTGTATTACTCTGTTGGAAAAAAACATTACAGCCTGAATACTGGATGTGAACACATTTAGAATTTGGACCGGTGTGCCTGTGCACGGTCGGTGACCACCCAAAGAGTTGCATGAAGGAGCTAGATTTGCATCATAAATCCAAAGCCGTTTCGAAAACGGTCCCCCAAAATCCTGAAAATGCCCGTGCCTAACAAACGGTGACCATCCGCGCAGTCAGGAGGCCCTTTAAGAGGAGCATGGCCTCTCGAGCTCGGTCCTAGTGTGTGAACGGGCTCAGACAGTCTGCGAAAGCATTGCATCTATTTCCGCGGCGCTCCATTCGTGGCCAGCACGCTCTGAATGCACCATGTGCTCGTGACCTCTGTCCAGGATCCTTTCCTCGGAGCTGCTCTGTGCCGCACAGATGCTCAGTGTTCAGCTGATCCAATTAAGCTCCGCAGTGACAGTTGGGACTGTAGATTGCATCAGCGGCGTCCGGTGCTAACTTTTCGATAACAAAGCGCCACTTGTGCTGAAAGCACGGATTTCCGCATCAGATAGGTCAACTCTTGTCTCCTCGAGAAACCAGCATCGTGTCACAACCCGATTAAAACACAGGCCGAAATCTCAGCTCTTCAAATTTATATTAAAAAAAGACATGTATAGCACAGCGGGTTAATTACTTTGCTGCATTGAATGCAAACTGCTGAAGGTGTTCTGGGAAACCTCCTCGGCCCGACGCGGGGCCAGTTCAGAGTTTCACGTATAATGTAAGTTCTAAATACTTAACGTAATGGTGCTGCTTTTATTTATTGCGTTTTGGTATCCCTGTGAGTAGTGCTGTATCTGTCAGCCTGACTGTACTTAAGAACAGTGTGTTGGAGGCGTGAAATAGATAACATTTGTTTTGTAACTGTATTTGCGTAGCACTTCCTAAACCTCATAAGACCTCAAACCGCTTTACAGTAATTAGCACGCTACTCCAGAAGCCCATGATAGGGGGTTAGGCTAGTGGTTATTGCTGTGTATTGGGATTTGTCATGTGCTATCAAGTAAAAAACTGTCCATGCACTTCCGTCATGATTTTGGGGTAGATTAAATTAAAAGGAGTTGGGTACGATAATTTGTGGGATGCTATGTAGGCTCATTTTAATTTTGCTTTAGCTTGGCACATGATCGAGGATGCAGACATCTTCCTCAGACCATGAAATTTGCATTCGTGTGGCTGGAGAGCTGAGACCCGAGACCCAGACACTGAAGTGAAAAGGTTAGAGACCGTGCTCTCTTTAGAAATTCCACAAAGGCTTTGTTAGCAAATGATTAGTTCTTCTGTGCACTGCCATTTGCTAGATTGTAGGGTCTGAGGGATGGGACTGTAGCATCTGTTCAAGGTGAGGAAGTTTCTAAGCTCTCCCTGATTGGTGCAGCAGGAAGGTTTGAGTTGGCCTATTGTTACCTGCTCTGAGAGTCATCTTGCACTTTTTCTCCATTTATGTATTTAGTATAAGCAGTGTTCAGACATTGAAACAATACAAAATGGGTGGAGGGGGGGGGGGGCGTCAGCCTCCTTACTCATCGTTAGATGTCCTTGTCTGCCTCAGTTCAACACTCCTGGCTTGTTGGCTTTTCTTCCCTGTTTTTGTCCCACTGCACAGCATAATTTCTTTACCATTATTTTGATTGGTTGAGTTGTATATTTCCAGTGCTGTCTGGGAAACTTTAAGGTCTGAGCCTACTAGATAGCTCAGCTGTCTGGTTTGCTAACAACATCTTGGCCATCTGGAAAGCTTTCTTGGGAATGCCTTCTGCCTTTTTACTATTGGCTTTGTGGTTTGTAACTCACATTTGCTTGCTTTCTATTTGCTGGCTCTATTTGTTTTAGGCTGTCCGGGTCAGGTTTGTCCTTCCCTTCCCCACACCCTATTTCCTTCATTCATCCACCAGTACTCGATTTCTATAAACAAGCGTTTACATCTTGTTCTTATCTTGTCACATTTGCTATGCATTCAATTAGACAAAGGTCAAATGTCAGGCTCTCTCTTCCAGGAAACTTGATGTTTACTTTTCTTTCTCTAACTTTAAAGTGAGGGTATTTATCTGAAAAAACAGGCCAGCTCCCAAGAAGTGCTTGAGAAAGGCTAAGATGTTGTTTTGTTTCTAGCACAAAACACATTTTAAATGTCGGAAAATGAACTGTGCAAATATTTCAGAATTTTTAAAAAGCTCAATTGAAGCAGATTTTTTGGTAGTTCTGAAGTGTGGTGGAAACTTATTTTAAAGCGATGCGAACAAATCAATATACTGCGTAACAACATTTCCACACAATGTTTGTGTTCTGTATTCTTTTATCAGTAAAGCTGTACGTGTGAATGTAATGGTCCTTTCAATTGAAGGTGTGTTGTCTGTAATGGAAGTGTGCTATCACACATGCATATTCCACTCTGCGCCACTCGAATCTTTCACACCACTCCACAGTACGCCACTACACAATGCATCACTGCACTCTACTCTTCACCACTCCACACCATTTCACTCTGCACCGCCCTACTCTACGCATTCAACCCCACACTACTATACACCACTGCAATGTTTACCACTGCTCTGTACACTGCACCTCTCAATTCTGTGCCACTACTCTGCAACACTGCACCCTATGCAACTCTGCTGTACTGTGTACCACTCCATTATACGCCACTCTAATCTACTCTCTAATTCACTGTACTCTACAGTGCACCACTCCAAATAACCTATGCTGTGCCACTCTTCACTGCTTCACTGCACTCTACCTCACTCTACACTCCACCATTTAACTCAAAACCAATGCACTCTACACGAGCTACTCTGCAACACTGCACTCTGTGCCTCTATACTCTACAACACCTCGCTATGCTTCACAGCACTGTATACCATTGGACTCTAAACCATTCTACTCTAAATGCACTATATGCCAGCCTACTCTGCATCACTGTACTTTACGCCACTTGACTTGAGGCTTTACAACACTACATTCTGATAGTCCACTATGACGCTCCACTCCATTAAATTCTATTCTGACACCTTAATGCATGCTATGCTACTCTACAGCACTTCTCCGCTCTACGCAACTGCCTTTATGCCAATCCATGCCCTTTTACTCCACTCTTTTACGCCGCACTACTCCACTCTGCCATTCCACTCTGCTCTACGCAGCTCCTTTACTCTGCATTCTACTTTTTTACACTACTCTACTCTGACAATCTACTCCACCCTGCCCCACTCTGACACTCTGCCCAATCTTACGACTATGATCTCCAAAATAACACTTTCCAGCCTCTTCCTCTTCTATTTCTCCATTATCCTGTTCAATCCAAAAAGACACTGCTCAAATTAACTCATACTTCCCCATCCTAATCCACCACTAATGCTTTTTGAGTTCTGGAGTAGTGTGCTACGTGCCAAAAAGCGTTTTGACGCCTCATCAGGGTATTAAGTGCTATTACTCCCTCTGACATCCTACACCACTCCAATCTACTCAACTCTACTCCATAACACTCCATTCACTTTACATCACTCCACTTTCCTTTACCCCACTAACTTTTAGTCTTGCTGAACAGCAGACACACGGGGGTACAACATGGCTAAAACCTATTGCCAAAGGCAGCAGCTCTTGCATATGTGCGACCTATTGGCTTTGCCAATGCATGTTTTTTGGTTGTCTTATAGCTCTTCCTGGGAGTTTTCCTCAATTTCTTCTTGTCTGCTTACCACCACCTCCCCACTTGTCTGTTGCATTTTGTTTTTGTTTCTTTTTTCAAATGAGCATTTTTTTTATTTTTTTTTAACCATTGCTTGTGTCAAGACCTTGCAGCTGCATGGTCTTATCGTCTTTTATTTTTTTCCTCACCCACTTTTTTAGGTCAATTCTTGGCAGTGCTTGCGCTGTCCCTTCAAGACATGTATACATTTTGTGGGCTTACAGCCCGCTCATTGGTTTTCATTTATTTCTTGCAGTGTCCTTTAAAACACCTTGCTTCCAAGTGGCTAATCTTTCCTATTTGTCCCTTCTTTACATGAGTTGCTGCTCTCTCGGCCCATTCAACATGGCGCAGTCACAGCTGCCTTTCCTCCAGAAGCCTAACTGTTCAAAATGAATCCTGTTCACTCGCTGCTCCAGCCTCCTACCTTTCCCCTGCTAAACGCATGTGCAGTCTGCTGCGGGGGGGGGGGGGGGGGGGGAGGACATGAAACACTACTGCTGGTTTGCAGATGTGGGAACATCTACTATAGTTTCCACAGTAAGGTCGGGCAAGCCACAAGGTACCGCCCTTACATAAACCAATAGACAGCTGATGCATATATTACTTAATCAGCACAATGTAAATTTGGTTACTTTAGTGTCACGTATAAACAAAGGTTGTCATCTTTTAAAAAAACAAAAAAAAAAGGCAAGCAACAGATGACATCAGTATTGACTTTTTATCTACGATGGAATTTCAGCCATTGTCTCTGATGGTGACTTGTCCGTCATCTTGGAAGAGTATTTGTTACACACTGTTCCACTATTGTTTAAGCTTCAGTTATCGCACTTTATGCATACCATCCACTGCACTGGGTTTTCACAGCAATATGTTACACGTGTATTTTTAAACTGATTGCCTGACTCACTTTAAAAATAAGTGGTCTTGTTGGCTTCTGCATTCGTACCTTCCTTTGTTTTTTTCAAGGTATTTATCATAAGGCAGTAGATGAATGTGAATTGGTATGTTTGTATTATAATTGGTGCCTTTATATTATTTTGCAACGGTTTATGCTTTTTGTTACCTTCAAAGTGTTTTTTTTTTTTTTTTAAATTAAAAAAAATGCAGCACAGTCTATGGTCCTGATGTACGGTCCCACGAAAAGCAATTGCTTCAGCCTTTAAGCCCCAACGCTATGACTCATTGGCTATTGCAATGCTTGTTATTTTTACAGTATCAACTTGAAGGCCGTACTTTTTTGTATCTAACCAAAATTTCCTAGTTCTACCCTGAGAAAACAGAGGGGAAAATATAGTTGAAATTGAGAGAGGAAATAATTAATTTAAATTGACTGAAAAGACTGCTGGTGTATGAATGTAGTGGGGTTTCAAAAACATTAGTTGACTGGCTGCAGAGAAATTAGATTATTTTCTCTGCCCCTTATTAAACGGTTTGCAAAACTGAACTGGTCAGTTCAGAATCCACGCCCTGCAAAGTCTTTAAGTAGTCCCGCTGGTCAGAGTAGCCTGTGAGTGATGAGGGCACTACCAAGGAAGGTAGAAAAAGCAATCTGTTCCCACGAAAGGGTCTGAAATGAAACAATGGTTCATGCCTTAGCTACTGGCAGAAATTATTTGTTGACCGTATAGCTTGGCAAATAGATGTACCACCTAAGAAGCAAACAAACCATTTAATAAAAGCCAGGCCTTTACGAGGAATCCAATTCCAGATTTTAATTGAAGACCCATAATAAGTGTCCACAGTCCACTTGCAAACTATAGGACGCGTTTACATACATTTTGTTGTAATGGAACTTTTATTAATCATAATCCACGCTATTTAGCGACAGCTAGGGACTCGAAGGCTGAGTTGGTCCCTCTCTCAACTGCACCTGCACAAATATTTTCAAACAGATGCAGTAACCCTATCAGTTACTTGCCGACAAAAAAATGCATTTGCTCTGTTTGCTGATATTTTATGGTTCAGTGCAGACATACGACTTCAAAATAATTGCATCTGAGCTGATGTTTATCTGTGACACAAATCCCTTGCTGGTAATCGTAAAAGGGATTTTTTTTTTTTTTTTTTACTGGCATCAAAATGCTAGTCCATTCCGCTTTTTCGGTTAAATATTTGCAGCCGTCGTCAGCACACTTCTCTCGACCGTGGAGCTGCTCAGTTGGAGGTTAAAACTGTTGTTTCAATTTACTGGGACATTTTAAGTCACAGTGCATTGATGTCACCGTTGTTTGCTTTTCACACATCTGCCTCATTGAACCTCCCTTTGGATGTCCTTTCCAGCTGGTAGAAACCTGCACAGATGACACAACATGACCATGCCCCTATCCTTAATGACCACAGATAGCCTCGACCATCGGTGCGTTAGGTACTCTTGCTCTATCAGTCACTTGTGCCCTCGTGGATTATTTTAGGGCTGTGTTGGTTTATAGTAACGTGGTGATAAAGGTTATAGGCCCTACTGGTTCATTGGAAAGTTATGTCGGCTCTTATGTCTCTTATGTTATTTTTGAAAAGTTAAGACAAAGGAAAGTATGTTAAGGCTCCAAAGGCTTTGAATAGTGGATAGTTATTCCATTGTGGTAAGGTGATGTGTTGCATGGAATTCAGTTATTGTATTTGGCAGAGGTTTTAGTATTAATAATTACCCTCTTAAAACATTTGCAATGAAAATTATTTTTGCCCCCCCTTAGCAGAGATGGTATGTTTTACCAACTGTAAATGTTTACATATTTTTAAGTTTATGTGCTTGCCTGTGTTTGCAATAAAGTACTTTTTGGGTCTGGTTTGACACCTATGGCTTTGCAGGCTCTTGGAATAACAAATTATTCAAAAATGCTTGCGTAGACAGTGCGTGGAGAGGCTTCAGTACAGTGCTTTTGAGCCTTTAGTATAAGTGTCGCTCATCACCCTTGAAAACATGCAGCATGGGACACTGGGTGGGACCACTGCAACTATTGGTTATATTGCTCTGTGATTGACCACATTTTGCTTGATTGATAATAAACGCATCTGCTTAAAAATGGCTTCACTTTAGTGGCAGGGTTATGGTCCTGTCCTTTTTTGTTTTCGATTTCTCTCTTAACAAGTCTTTTATTTCTTCATTTTATTAGTTCACTTTCTAATGAGCCTTTCAGTTCCCCAGACAAAGCTTGTGGGGCCACTTGCTTGAGGCTCAATCCTGATTGCCTACCACACCCCAGCCAAAACCAGACCCACTTATCTACAGAATCTCCAACATTCCTCTCTCATAGCCTGCCTGGAGTGCTCTGTAGAGGAAGCCTGCAAATGATTCATGTGTAAAACGGTTTAAATAACTCATTATCAAATCCATTGTTGGTAAGGTTTTAAAAACCTAGTAAAGCTCTGCTGGTGGTACAGAAATACTCACCGCACCTCTTCTTCCCTTCCCCTCTGAAAGGTCCAGTAATTACTCGAATATAATCGGGAAGCAGATCCTTTACCTTCTTAGTAGCCAAACTCTGGAATTGCCTCCCACTTGAAATTCATAGTGTGCCAACTAGAAGTGGGTGAGCAAACACATTAGAAGAAAGAGCTGAGTCAAGGGCCTGGCTCTGCTCTAAGAGGCCATGCAAGAGCTGAGTCTCAAATATTTGGCATGGAAATCATGTAAAAACATGATTACATCTCCACAAAATTCCAAAGCGTATTTCTTTAACACACAAAAGTGTTTCATCTTAGTGAACAGAGGCAAGTGTGTTGTCATTTGTACCCCATAAGTGGCCTACATTCATATTACAGATGGAGCATTATTATAGACTGTCGAATGAAGCACAAAAAGGTTTTTGTACAGTGCACATCTTGAAACTCATGTATATGAAGGTGCTCTCATACTTGACCAAAAATGAGGCTCGGCAAAATAAAGTATTTGTCTAGGATCACACAATTTGGTCACTTGGAGAGGCCAGGCTTGATCCCAGGTTTCCCAGTTTCATGCTGTGCGATTGAGCCATGAGGTGGGGTATTCTTTTTGCCCTCATAAATTGATACTTTGGCCTTACTTCTTGGAGGAGCAGTATACAGGTGTGGTTGACAAGCATTTGATTTTTGAAACCACAAAATCATTTAGAGATGCTGTACTCCATTACTCCCATCAAAAAGACATAAGTGCAACCTAGAAAAGTATCCTTATTAGTAGGTCAATCACTCAAACATTAGTTATGTCAATTCCTACACTTCCTAGTGTTGATCCCATTGGAGAGTGGCTTTTTAACTAATACATCATCCAAATCCTGAGGGTTCCACCACCAGTCCAGATTTTATTTATATTTATATGTGTATCTGTATCAAAGGTTACAGGGACGTTCTAGTTGGGTTCTGAATTTACTCACACAAAACCATAGAAGTTCAGCAATTTTAGTTAGTGTTATTTCAAGTAACTATAACTCGCGCCCTTGGGTAACTATAACTCGTGCCCCGCCACACACAGTTTTTTCTTCACTAATTTGACTGCTATGGGTTCTTTTATTTTTAATGACGTTCTAGAAGTTGTCACAAGTGCTCTGATATCTGGGGTAATTAGCAGTACATATCAAGGGTGCGAGTTAGTGTTATGTTGTTTGGCCCTTAAATGCTTAAAGTGACACGTATCCTTTAGTCAGATACATGCAGCAGGAATGCAACTGTCTGCTGAGAGATCCTTGTTGCACGACTGGTGCACTTTTAACTTGCCTCGGACTTAATCTTTTCAGAAGATGTCACTCCGCTTATTGATGAAAAGTTGTTAGTTATTGCTCTTTTGTTTGCTTTTCTGACTTGAACTTTTTCTCATCTTGTATACTAAACATTTGTAAACCCTCTGGAGGTCCTACACTTCTCCATCAGAGTTAAAAAAAAAAAATAATAATAATAATAATTTGCTAGACACAAGGTGTACACCCAAAATGCATGTTATAACCATTGTGAAAGCTACTACAGTCTCCTTTCCAGGCTTTAGGCAGAGAGACGGTTAGTGACCCATAGGCAAATGTTTGTTGATTCTCAAAGAATATCGGTTTAGTCATGTATAACACTGCTCCTTCATGTCTTCTCTATGCACGCGTGGGTCATGGTGGGTGCTCTGCATGTATAATGTGCTACTGCTTGCTGTCCAGTATTGGTGGGTACAGAACGGCGGACAAGGGAGCAGATAGGCACACCGGGTGCACTAAACCCACCGAATGTTTGACTACAGGTAAAAGCCCCCTTGTCTGGATCAGAGCTAAATTACACTTAACGTGAGGGTCATCAAACTCACGTTTAGGTAGGAGTCTGAATCTTATGCGTCATGGCTTGAGTGTACACTCAGCAGGGAATCCTGGGAGCCCTGAAGAAGGCCTTTGACCCGTTAAGGGGACCAAGATAGGACAAAACAATGTTGGCAGAATGTTAAGGATGCTTGAATCCTTGAAATTCTATTAACATCCACTTTTTCTTTTTAATTATATCCTAAGGTACCAAAGTAAGAAAGAAAAAAATATTTTGGATGCAAGATATTTTTAGTCTTAACATTATCTGGATCTTTGCACTTATTCATTTAAGATATTTATAAAGAGCTCCCACAATTGGTTGAGTCGGTCATGGTGGTATCTACATGCCCTGATTTGCATATCTCACCAATTATGAAGAATGCCAGAAGTGAGGTTCCTTCTCCAAATACCTTTTGATATATTTGTGGGGAATAGAGGTACTGACTGATAAGGATAACCTCTATTTATAGAACCCAGGCACTCATTGCGTTGATACAATATTAGTGGGTGACCTGTGAGAGCAGTATAATTTGGAGGTTCACTTTAAATTTTAGGGTAAGCCTTACCTGACAGTGCATGTGTTGCCTATTGCAAAGGATATTGTGGTTTACAAAGAACATAGAGGTGCTTTGACCCTCCCCATTTCATTGGTTGACTTTCGCTTCTATTTGTCTGCTTCTTGTTTATATCCTAGTTTGTCAATCTGGTTTGTCCCTCCCCTGGTGCGTTACATCTTTACATTGTTGCCTTTACTGCTTGCTATTTCAAGCACTACGGATTCCTTTTGTGTGATGCACTCCATTGGAGTGGATGCATTTTCAACCCATTTCCCTTGTGTATGTCTCTCCCTCTGCACGCTTTCTTGCTCTTCGTTGCCTGACCGCTTCTCCTCGCGCCCCACCCTCTGTTGCTTTCCTCTAACCCCTGTATTGCTTTTGCTCACTCTCCCCACCCCCCATTGCTTTGCATTCCCTCCAGACCGCTTGCTTGTGCATTCCCTCCCATGTTACTACTGTGTCCTCCCTAATCTCTCCTGTGTTGCTGCCTCCCATCTTCTGACCACCTAAAAACACTACTTGTATTCTATTTACTTTTTTGTTACCGATCCAACTTGAATCAGTAACTAAAAGCAAAAAAACTCCCATACCATGTTAGGTGCACAGTTGAATGATGTGCACACTGAAAAAATGACACCAGCGGCTGCGCCAAATGCTTTTCTTTAACATTTTAATAGCTTTTGTCATGCTGCGCAGCATCGTGGATGCCAATGGGTCCTTAAGGCAATACATATTTGGCTTTGCAAATGCTTGCAGCCTACTTAAAGCTACCTTACTGCAAGATCTGTAGTAGATTTTGGAGGTATAGGGAAATCAACAACTGAAACTGTCTTGATCTCTAGTCTTTTCGCCACCTTCAGTAGCCACTAGATCCAGCAGGGCACGTTAACTGGACACGAGAACTTTTGCTTGACTGAGATCCTCTTTTTGAACTGGAACATCATTAGGTCTGGCATTAGCCAACGCGTTTTGATTTCACAATAACTCCATGCATGTAATGCTTTCTGCTGGGCCATCTTCATACGCTGGCCTGCCATTCACGTTTTTCTTCTGCTGCAGCTTGGGCAGTTGGTCATCCTACGTGCCCAGCCGTTCACTAAATCCACTGCGATTAACTGCTCCTCTTTAAAGAGGAGCATGTTCACGCACAAAGTTGCCCCTTCATTGGCGGGAACTAATATGGCCGTTTTACAGACCAAAAAAAAATGATTTTAGCTGAGGTGTTGTATATCTATACGAGATTCCCTCAGCCTAGGGTTTTGTAGTGTCCAAAGCCATACATTTATGATTTAAAGAACTCCAGAACAAACTTTGGGATTTGGTGAGTGAAAATTAACCAAATGGAGTAGAAGAAAACGTTCCACAGGAATTTATTAACATTTTTATAAATGCATTCCAAGGAAAATGACAACACTCGTTGAATAAGGTAGATTTGTACAGCACATAAATAATACATTGACTATTGGAGACATGTCTAGGAATGGTAAGCTGGATAAGGTAGATTATTTGATCTCCTGGTGTGATGTACTGATTGGAAGGATGTTGGCATCCAGGTTTGGCTTTGTATACTGGAGAATCTTGATTGCCTAACACAAGATATGTTGGAAACAAACGAATTCAAACGTATGAAAATTTCACATGGTTTGAAATGTTGACTAATTTAGATGCATTTCACACATAGGAAGTGGCACTCCCTACCATGAGAATTTTACCAGTCAGAGCGGTTCTGTCGTCAAGAGAGGAACGAGGTTAATAGCCTGCTCGAATTATTATTGTCACAGAATTCTTAAAATACTTAACGGGCTTCAGTCTACTCCTCTCTCATTACGACACTGGTCTCATGATGCCTGTACAGCATAATATCTCCCAGGTACCGATATGTACACTAAACATGAAATGCATTCCCTGGTAATGAAAAAAGACAGTGCGTAGTTAGTATTTGTGGTACACGCACTTAAACAATTGGCTACTTAAAATTATTGGTAGCATGAAGATTAGTTCCTGCTTTTTTACTCAAAATGCCAGCGGCATGCGGCACAAACATTGACAAAGAATCTAGACAGCAGCAGTTCGAGCTTCTTTGCACAAAAGTGTGCAGTAAATCACAGGCAACAATAGTGTATGCTTAATTCTGCATGCAGCAAAGAAACTGGAGCGGCCCAAACTTCTCTCGCCCCAAGAACATAGCTCCGACAGAAGCAATGCCACCTTCAGTTACATAGGTTCGGTACAAGCAGCAGTCCGCAAACTTACCACCGCAGCAAAGCTTTAGCCCCTATAGTAGCACTGTACATAGCATTGTTACCTGTAGCCCTTAGTGGGTCGAGAGCCAGGGTGCACTTATTTGTTGTGTTGCACGCACAGTATTGACATAAACAACTCGTTTGGGACAGAAATGTGTTGCAAGTTTGATTACACAGATTGCGTCAGTTTACAGGTGATTCAGATGTCAGTGGTGAGTTTGCTGAGTAGCTGACACCCATCCTGAGAAAGCTAGAACTGACATCTTGGTCGTATACACACACGTGTACTTAAATTCTTCATCACTCATCCACTTAAGCGGGTTGTTACCTTAATACTTCCATTTGCGTCATGTTCCAGACAAACCAGGGCAAGACCAACACCAGCCTACACAGTTGCTCAGGATTCCATCAGTCCTTGGAGGGATCAAAGAGTGGTATTACGTCCTCTCCGGCCCGCTGTGGTGACTCAGTGACATGCAGCATTCCCATTGTAACTCCAGGATCCACTATCTGGAAGTCCAGGTAGTTTAAAGCTTTAGGATTTCTCTTTAGCTCCGTTTTGCAATGTTGAGGGCAACCCTTGTAGCCAACACATCTGCTTTGCGGTCCCCTTGGCAGGGTGGGTAACTTGGGAACGCAGACCACAAAGATACCTAGGCCTCTCTGCTGCCCTCGTATAAGCTCCTTTTTTAGGTCACAGCCTACCAGACTGTGCAGCTGTTTTGGTTTACTAAAGACATCTTCGGGACTTTAAGAAAATTGGCCTACGAATGTATTCCGCCCATTGACCACCATTGGCTTTGTGGTTTTTCAAATTTTCTGGCTATCTATTTGCCGGCTTTATTCGCTTCAGGCTCTCTAGGTTCAATTTGTCCCTCCGTTGCCTGAACCATGTTCGTTATTTTTCCATAAACTCCCTTTCTGTAAACAAGCCTTTAAAACTTATTTTGTCACATTTGATGTGCATTCAGAGTCAAATGTCAAATGCAAAAAGAACACTGGGGGTGAATGTTTGATTTGCTCTGCATTCCGTCCATCATATGTTCTTTTTGCATTTGTTTCCCCAAGTGGGAAGGGTATGCCCAGACGTGGGTCCCAGGCTCACTGTGCCACTGGATTCAAGCTAGCCTAGCTGATGAAGGGTGAAACCCTGAAACCAGTCCTAGGATGCCTGTTTCCGGTCCAGGGAGGACCTGGCTTGGCAGTTCGGGCTGGACTGTTGCCATGAGGAACAGGGTCAATACTGATTTGCATATGGCTGGGTCCAACCCGGGGTGGCGTGGAGAGCAACAAAAACAATGGACTAAACCCAGAAGTGTGTGACAATCTTGCTTAATACTGGGGGTAGAAATTTTTAATTTTTAATTTAAAAAAAAAATATTATAAATACTAGTGAACAACATTTAAATGAACGGTGTACGTATTTCAGAATTAGGAACACAAATGAAGCACATTATTTCTGAAGTATGTTGGAAACTTACTTTGATATGAGCAAAACAAATCATTACAGTAGGTGATGTAATTTGCACACTGTCGTCTGTTTACTTAATAGTTTTAGTAGTAGAACTGTATCTCTGTGCAAATGTAATGGTCATTTCAATTGAAAATGTGTTGTCTGTGATGGCAGCGCGCTGCCATGCCATGGATTCTCCGATCTGCACCACTCCACACCACTGCATTCTATTCTACACCGGTTCATGAAACTGCACTCTGCACCACTCCACTCTACGCCCTGCACTCTTCCACTTCATGCAATGCCTCTCTACACTGTACCACTCTTCGCCAATGCACGGTTAGCTGCTGCACTCTACACCACTCCAGGCTAGGCCACACAAGTCTACTGTGCACAACTCCAGTCTACGCCACTGCACTCTGCAGCAATCCACTATGCCACTTTAATCAACTCTGCATCACTGCACTCTGCGCTAATCCGCTGTATGCCACTTTAATCAATTCTGCACTCTATGCCACTCTAATTTACGTCTTTACACTCCATGCTACTCTAGGCAACTGCAGTCTACCCTGCACCATTCCATTCTATGTTGCTTCACTCTACTCTGAAACAGTCTGTTCTACGCCACTATTCCATTCTGTGGCCTTCTACTCCACCCTACTCTTAACCACTGCACTCTGCGGCAAAGTACTCTACACAGCTGCGTTCTCAGTGCACTCTGCCACTGCACTATACTCTGCATCACTGTACTCTACATAACGCTTCACTCTGCGCTGCTGTTCACCACTGTATGGCTTGGTGGTGGTTGAGAGCTCCCACCAAGCAAAAGCAAACATAACTCTGGTATTTCAAGCCGCTCCCTGCTTGCAGGAGCAATACTGGCTCCCGCAGGACATGGGGAGCTGGCTAGGACCCTGGGGGGTCTTAAGGTTCCCCCTGCAATGTTCTTTCTCTCCCCGTTTCTCTCTCATCACATCCCATCCTTCCCATAATGGCGTGGAAAAAAGAGATTGTTATTACAGTGGTCTCCATGCAATAACCTAAGTGTCATACTTGCAAGATGTTCGGTTGAAAATTTTAGTTATGTTCTGAGGTGCAGCAGAATAGTCTTTTAGCCCACTGGTAAAGGTCTTTAACTGTAGGTTAAAAGTTAAAATCCTGGTATTTTATGGTAGTTTGTTTTATTTACTAGTGGTTTGAATGGTAAACATTCTTAGTGATGAAACATTTACATCTTTTTGCCATCAAAATCTTTGGTTGTATAATTAATTCAGATATTAAGCAGTCATGACAACTTCTATAACGTCGTCAAATATAAACACAACATAAGCAGTCAAAATATTGAAAAAGAAAAAAAAATGCGCATGACAAGGGCGAGAGTTATAGTTGCCTTGTAGTGCGGGTTCTGAAATATTCAGGTCTCCTGCCAACCGTGATCAGAGCGCTAAACCTACCAGAGCCATGCATGTACCAAGCCTGTGACTATTCAGACATAAAGAAACCTGGTCCAATTATAGCACTAGTATATTCAGTCTTCAATAATTCAAAAAAAAATCCAAAGGGAAATCTTGCTACATGGTCGTCAGTTACCTTCTAAATAAGCTCTGATATACACAGAGCCTGTATTATCAGAGCTCCTATTTTCTTATCTATTTTATATTCTGGCCCCTTTTTTTTATTTTTTATTATTATTATTATTATTATTTTTTTTTTCCCAGACACATTTTTGTTTTAACAAAAAACACCACTGAAGTGTAGGCTTTTGCTTGATTCGTGAACACAGTCAAGTCTCGGCCAAGGCATTCTTTATGAACTATTGCCACTTACGGCTTGACCTTGTATGATTGTTCTAGCCTTCCTTCAGTGGCAACTCCCAAAGAGTGGGTGGCTTATGTGCCGGGGACTGAAAGGTTGCTTTAATCTGTTAGGTCTCTTGAAAGAAAGTTGAGCCAGCGTTCCCCTCCATCACTCCTCCGTTAGCTGCTGTCACTAAAAGCCATCTGGAGGTGTGAAAATCTTGTTTTTGCTTCAATTGTCATTAAGTGGCGGCAGCGATGTAGGGGGTGAGGGCCCAGCACGCTTGTGGTAGCTAGCAGTACTCTCTAAACATGTTTGATTTGGATTCCTGAACTACTGAAATAGGTGTTATGTACATACGTACCCTTCAACCTTGTAAAGGCCTTTGGGTCTGAACCCTTTGGGTCTGATGATGCCTAATGTAGCTATACGTGACCATTAGATTGTTAAAACTTCTCTTTTTGACAAGTATAGGGAAACTGAAAACTTATCATGGGAAATACAATAGGATTTTGTAAAATTTGGGATATTGAGATATTCTAGCTTTTCGATGGGAGTCTATAGGAGGCTGTACTCCTTTCTGTGTGCCTATGGTCAGTAATCCTGAGCAGTTATGTAATGAACTACATAGGCTCCAATTGTAGGCTGTGACTTTCTATGTCTGGTATTCATATATGCCAACTTATCTGACCCCTCCCCCCCCCCCCCCCCCCCGAAATAAAGAAGTGATATTGCTAACTGAATTATCCTCTGGATTGAACTGCTTCATGTAGCAAGTGAAGTATTGTCTCCAGACATCTTGCCTAGGGATGATTGCTATTGCCGGGCAACATCAAGGCTTTGTCTTTGATAGGCACAGTCTGAAAACTTGCTTTTGCGTGGGAGAAATTACGCTGCCTCCAACATGAAGGTGAAGCAAGCAGGCTATGAAAAATAGTGGAGCTCTTGGAAGGTGAGTGAAAGTCTGACACTGCCTCAGTCTAGAGGCTGGTAGTCACATATAGTTTGTATAGATATAAGATTGGGATGCTGGTAAAGTGTTGCTGCTGTCTGGGGTTTAGAAGATCAATTGTGAAGTCGACATGTAAGTTAAAACATTTTTAAAAAAAATGATTTCTTCTTAAGCAGGGTATTATTTGTCAGAGGATTCCAATCTACTTGCATATTCTCATTCCTAATACGTAAATACTTGCAGATCTGCAGTTTAAGACGTGCCTTTCTCGCCAGCACCACAGAAGACCGATACTCTGTTATTTTAGTTATTAATCACTTGCATAACTTATCTAGCTTAGGGCCTGATTTTAGATCTTGGCGGAGGGAAGTATTCTGTTGCAAATGTGACTGATATCCCCGCCTGCCTTATTACAATCCCAATATATCGTATGGAGTTTAATAGGGCAGATGTGACATCCGTCATGTTTGTGAAGGAGTAAACCCTCTGCCAAAATCTAAATCAGGCCTGAGTCTCCAACTCATGTATCAACCTAAGGGACACTGGCCTCATATGATCATTGGACACTGTTCTACTCTTGAGTATTAGTTTCTTCTCTCTTTCCTATAGCATTCCCCATTCTTCAGAGAGTACTTTAGGAAATATCTTTTTCCACACAGAAAGCACACTCTTGTGTTACATTCTCTATATAGTTTTCTGCCTTCATATTCCGCAGTTGGTCATGTTTGGGATCCAGGTTTTATCCACATTATAACCAACCCAGAAGATATCTTCCATTCTTTGCCACATACACTCTTGCATAAATGATCCTACCCTTGAATACCAGAGTACAATCATAACCAACTGCCTCACTATTTTTCTTTCCTTTCGCTATCAGCTTTCTGACGCTTGCAACACTTGGATCTTACTCGCACATTACATTTCATCTCTAGTAGGCATATACCTTGACCTCCTAATCGAACATCATTTATACACTTAACCCTCCCACTTTTCTGTCACAGAGACTTGTATTCTGTGTTGACTCTCAGGACACAAACACACCTTTTGTATACTGATTCCTCCATTAGAGAATAGTTTGCAACTTGTTCGCCTACCTTTCGTTTTACATGTCGTAGTTTAATGCTCTTTCTTGCTTGCATCTGTTAAAAAACTAGGGCATTGCAGAACCGCGCTCGTTAGTTGGAGAATGTTTCCAGTCCACCCCTAAAACACACACTACCTCTGAGTAGTCTGGTCCCTTCATTCCTTACTCCTAGCCCTTCTTTTTTTTTTTTTTTTTTTTTTTTTTTAAATCTTGTCTGACATCTCCTTTTTTTTGTCAGTTATTTTTTATTTTATTTTTTTGCAGCTTGTTGATAATTCCTGTATATCTAACGAGGTTTCTGACACAGTTGGAATCTTTTGTGCATTTGGGCTTAATTTGCAGTACAGTTAATCCGGCGTATGTGTGGCATATACTTTTTATGATCCTCCTCAGAGAAAGAACATGGAAACTGAAGCACATGATATAAAAATTCAGCATAAAAACTTTACTGAAAAATAGTTCTTATAACTTGCATAGATTGTTTTAATCCACAAGAAAGAAACTAGTAGAAAGAAAACGTCACTAAGGAAGTATAAGATTAAAAACCAATGCTAGGTGCTTAGTGGAGAGAAGAGCAATAAGAGATTATGGTAGAGGGTTTAGTACCTTGACCAAAGAAGAGGGTAAGAGTCTGTCATCGAGAAAATGGTAATGAGAGAGTAGCATGAAGAATCGAAGGGCAAGAATAGATCTGAAGAAAGTCGGAGGAGTGAAATTGAGTGAAAAGACAAAAAAAAAAAAGTGGTACAGAATTCCAGGGGTGATTGAAGGTGTGAAATTGATTACCTGAAGGGCTCATGTTGTCAAACCTTGGGGGTCAGAGGGCGGGTTTCTGTGGTATACTACGGTGACTCATGCACTGCGTAGAGTTTGCTAATCAAATTCAAATTTAATTTATCTAAAGAGGTGATTCAATCAGTTTGTCCTTCGATGTAACGTAAATTGAGTATAAAATTGAGCAATGGTAAGTGATACTTACAGCACACAAAGCTATTACTACTTTGTTATGAAGTGTTGTGTGTGTTTTTTTTTTTTTTTTTTTTATATATAACTATTGCAGCTATCTTTTCCATGAGTTACGTATAAAGTGAAACTGAATACCATTATTCAAAAACGTTTGAGATATTACTTGAAAGTCTTATTGGGAGCTAAACAGCTATATTTCTGTTACACATACTTTGGAGAATTTGTATATAAAATTTAGGCATAAAAATTGACTTGCAGATTTTTTTTTTTTAATAATCAAAACAATGGCTACCAGTTGTCCTGTCGCATAAAATTGACATTATTCTTAAAGATAACAAATTGCATGGCTTGCAGTGTCCACCCTAATAATAAAATCAATTCTAGTCCCTGTCTCTTGATAACTGTGGAATGAAGCTCTTCATTCTTTTCCAAGCAAGACTTGATTTCAAATGTAATACAGCATTGTTTTATGACTTCATATGGTAGGTGTGGCGAATGACCTGTGGAAAATTCAAAAGAAATCCATGGAATTTTTTTAAATTATATTTTTAAGATGTTTATATGGTATGAACTTGGCCTAACGGCATTTAAGAGCTTTACATGTGCTCCAGATTACATTACACAAGGTTGGATTCATTTATTTTTTAATATATATATATTTCTTTTAAAAACATGAGCGATTTAAGTGATTTGCCAAAAGCACAGATTATTGAGCGGACACCGGGACATGAACCTGGTTCTCCAGGTTCAAAGTCAGCAGCTACTCCACATCTTTCAAGGAAGTTTTTTATTCCCTGGGCCCTAAATGGAGGTTCAAGAATGGAATTAGAATGGGACAGGGTCTAGCAGGATTGTTAGTGGTGAATTTGCTAGGCCATTGCCCACAGTTAGTCATGACCTTAAATAGTGATGGGTGGAACTTGCAGAGTGTCACTCTGCAGAATTCCGTGGAGTTGCTTGAAAAAACTCTTAAGATTCTGCAGAGTTATGCAGGTGTTAATCAGCATGTTGCACTGCTCACCCTGATTTTTAGTGCAGTGGCCCATGACAACCTGCGTTGTGAAAATCTCTCCAGGTGTCCTCCTAGTGTCCAAAAATCAGGCTGGGGACGCCAACTTACCATTGGCAAGTGGTATGGGAGAAAAAAGTCCGCCACTGCAGTTGGTGGAATTTTGCCAGAACTCCACGTTACAAGCCTAGCGCAGTGTGGGCAAAACTCTGCCAGTGGAGTGGAATTTACCACCTACCCCTAGCCTTAAAATGCTGTTGAATATAGATTATTTTGCTGTTTAACTTCCCATCTGGTACAGATATTAATGGCAGTTGTGTTTTTTACTTGAAGACTGAGAATTTGGATATCTGGGTCACAGTGATAATTTTTTTGTTGTTGTTCTGCACCCTACTGCTATAGTTAGTTTAATGCTTTTGTAACATGGCTGGATTTTGCGTATGCCACTTAAGGATGCGGACTGCCAATCCCTATGATGTCCAACTTTAGTTAAAAAAAAAATTGGAAGATCAGTTTATGCTAAGCTGTTTCAATAGTGATACATGTTTAGATAATGGCATACAATATCGTGTCAGAGTAAGTATGTTCTGAAGTAGCTAAGCGAGCTACTCTCCGCATCTTTCTTTTTAAGATGATTTTTTTTGTTGCGTGTACTGTAATGGGTGTTAATTGTATGTATATGCACATCTCAATTTGTGAAAGCATCTGAATATGTTAGAAGAATGTTAGAAGTATCTACTTAATTTCTTTACAGATGTCAAAAAGGATTGGTCTGATCATGCTCTTTGGTGGGAAAAGAAAAGGACTTGGCTTCTTAAAACTCATTGGACTTTGGACAAATATGGTATTCAGGCGGATGCAAGACTCCAGTTCACACCTCAGCACAAGCTGCTTCGTCTTCAACTTCCAAACATGAAGTATGTAAGAGTAAAAGTGAACTACTCGGATAGAGTCTTCAAAGCAGTCTCTGACATCTGCAAAACATTCAGTAAGTATAATGAAAGGTATTAAATTCATTGTTATGAAGTTTCATCATTACTTTCGATCATGGTGTATTTAGTATTGTTTGTTGCTTGCTGTATGCTTGGAAGTTCCATGGGTGTTCTATGTATGCACCCAATCAAACCTGATGTTAATTGGTAGCTATTATTTGACTCCTGAGGACTGTCTTCAATGCAGGGCCACACCTCTCCTGTTACCCACCAAATTTGAGGCCAAGTGCCACAGTAAAAAAAAACAAAAAACACACAAACCTGGTATTAGTTTATTTTTAAAACTTTTGTTAGCTTTTTTTGAGATGTTTATTTCCATATTGTCTCTTTTGCCTAGCAGCCTCACCCAAGATATGTGATCAATTTAACGATTGTGTAATCTAGAGGGGATTTTTTTTTGTGTTAGTCTGAGAAGACTAGTGTTTAAAGTGTAATGCAAAATGCTGGTGGTAGGGTTTGTGGCATAGGAAGCATAACATTTATAAACTTAACTGCATTAATATGATTTACTTTCTGCCCAGCAACTTGATTACCATAAAATACTGGAACCCGTTCTAGCTTGTGATATTTACTAGTTGTTTTCCTAGTTGGGGTGCTGTTTTGTTGTGGTGTGTGTGTGTTTTGTTTTTGTTTTTTCAATTGAGCTGGCGTTATTGAGTAAAGGGGAGAGGACTTGCTAATGGCTAACACATTTTGTAAGTCGATAGACATGCCCATTTCCCAGCAGATGGCGATTTCATGTTTCTTAGTAGCGCTGTTGTGTAAAATTGTATCTAACCATGTAGGGTATCTTGGCAATATGTTTGAGGAGTTTATCCAGTTTTTCCCTTGGATGTTGGCATATCATTGTGAGAAGGGCTGCTGTGAATAATGGTTATGGTCATCTATCCATGGACAATCAAACCTGTATTTACGGCTTGAACACTATTTGTGAACTAAAATTGCTACATAAATTACAAAACCATGCAGCGTACTTTATTGCTCTGCTTGGAGTAGCACCACACAAGTGGTGTATGGCCTGTCATTCAAACAGAAAACAACAAAAATGTGCCACATCGTTAGCTATTTTTCCTCAACTCCAACTGGTTGGGCATTGCCTGTACTGCAGATAGGGCCAGAAAGTTTTTTTAAAACAAAATATCAATTGACAGACCTTGAATCGTGGACAGTATGAATAATTGGAGCTCAGGTCATCCCTTCTATTTCTACAGCATCAACTGTCTGTGCCCAGAAATATGGAAGAAAAAATTCTTATGCTGCACATTTCTTTAGTCATACCTTTTTTAGTTTTGTGGATCCCTTTTCTCTGCTGTTTAAGCAGGGTTATCCTTTGAGTCTGTGTCCATTCTGAATAGCTATCCAGTTAAAGTAGAGATTTGAATGTCAAATTGAAGACTGCATACACAGTAGTCCTAGCTGGGTAATTGGGAGTGCAGTACTCAGGGTGCCACTGCTTTTTATTGCCAGTGTTTGGTTCTCTACCCCACGCTTTTAATATCCCCACCGCCTTTTCTGTGCCTCAGACACATTTTGGGGTGGTAATTTTCTACACTTAAACATATATCTCTTGGTAGGAAGTGCCCTGTCAAAGGTTTTGGGGTACCATGAAAGCAGATGAACGTATAAATGCCAGGGCTCAGCCCCACTTATGAATGTGGTTTGATGCAAACTTTTATTCTAGACCGGATTCATGTTCTAAACCGCCTACTCATTGGTCTGTTTTCATAAACTTCTCCATTAGTTTTGTGAAAGCTTCATCTTGCTGTGGAGAGTATTTTTTGTTTTGTTTTTTGGATAACCGTTTTGAAATTGATAAAATCTTCCTTGGTGTACAGCATTCAGTATTGGACATTTTGCACCCTAAAAGCATTTTTGTAATGTGGCAAAATGGCCAGTCAGTCTGATGTAGACGTGGTTGATCTATGCAAAAGGAAAGGCAGTGCCTTTCTTACTATCCTCAACCTGGCTTGCAAGATCAACAGATAGCCACAAGAGGTACAGGTTGAACATCTTATTAAAGATACGAGACCCACAAGACCTTCCCTCTATCCGGTATTCATATTGAAAATTGTATTTCTGATGGATCCTTCTAAATGCCTATTTCTTGCCTTTCCAATTCCACCGCCTTAGATCTGCAAGTTTCCAGCGATTGCTCTTACAGGTAGAGCCATCTGACTTAATGGCATTGCAGTAGGTGTAGAAGTAAGAGCACATAGTCATCTATAGCTCTCAGCCCTCTGTACTGATATCAGCTTCTTCCCTTTTATGCCTTTTGCAATGGATCCAGTGCTCTGTTCTCAACCTGTAGCCTTTGTCTTATCAAGTCCACAAATTTTATTTTGACTGTGTGCTAAGCCGCACAAACCCCCCCCCCCCCCCCCCCCCCCCCCCCAGTACAAAAACCTGCAGATTTCGGATTGTGGCACAACTTTGGAAACGAATGCTGCAAGATATCTGTTGGTGGTGTCTTAGGTGGGGCACAGAATGATGGCTTGAAATGTTAACCCAAGCGGTTGCCATTGGATAGCACTATTGCAGGCATTCCTCCTACCACCTTTTGTTAGGTGTACTGCCCTTAGTGGCTGAAGTATGCCCTCACCTGGGTCCCATGCTCACTGTGCCACTGGAACCAGTCTATTCCTGACTGATGAGCCAGTATGGAACCGGTCTTGGGTTGCTTGTGTTTCAGTTCAGGGAGAATGTGGCCTGGCAGTTCAGGCTGGACTGTTGCTTTTGTAGCAGGGTCAAGACTGATTTGCATATGGCTAGGTCCGATCTGAGGTGGCATGCTATCTTGAGAGATTTCTAGTGGTTAGTCTTATTACAACCATTCCTCCTATCATCTTACATGTGTGGAGTCTAGGGCCTTTACATCACTTGACGTCCTGCAACAAAAGCTTCCTGGTGCACCAGAAGACAAACATGAAGCTCAATGTGTTCCTGCAGCAAATGCATCCTGATGCACCCAAAGACTAACATGAAGCTCAGTGTGAAGTTGTATGTCGACCAGCACATGAAGTAGCATCTGTTGCACTTTGTCTCAATTCTACTTAGTCGCCCGCCTCCGGTAAGTCAAAAGACTAGTCATACCATAAATGCAAGAAGTCTAGACTGGTTTTGCCTCCTGCCAGTCACTTTCACTCCATGGAGAAGTTCAGCAGTAGCCACTCAAAGGACCTGATCCTGCTAACTTCGGACTCCAAACTGATCCAGACGCACCTGAAGTTTTCCTTGGTTGTTGATGACCTTGCCGCAAGTGGAAACCTGCAAAAAGGCCATGCTGCAGTTGTTCAAGATAATTACCGGTCCCTCTGGAGTGTATTGTCTCCCTATGGACCCCTCGACCACCCCCTGTAAACTAACTCCCCCCCCCCCCCCCCCCAAAAAAAAAAACATCACCAGTCAAAGTTCTTCTTGGGTGTGGCATACTCCTTTGCTGAATGACTCCCCATTGGGTCATGGCCTGGCCCCCATCACCACAGCCTATACTTAAACATCTGCAGCAAAGATCACACCACTCCCAAGTAATCTAATGCGCTCTCTGCTCCAAAGGCAGCAGTTTCAGATCTGGATCAGTCTTCGTCTACTTGATCTCAGCAGATGTCCTATTACATGATGACCAATTAGCAGCCTTAGGTTTGGGAGGATTCCTGGGCAAGCCCCCACTGTCTTGATACCAGTACAGCTGCAATCGCAAAGCCTTGTCTGGATCAGTTTCAGATAAGGGTCTTCAAAACCTTTAGCATGATGCTGAGGAGGTGGATAATTTGCTCCCTTCTCATTGTGTATGTTTATTTACAGAATGTAAGTGTCCTAGATACGTCCCCGCAGATGGAATTGGACTCCAACCTGGGCCCCTTACAGAGAAGCTTGCTTCTTTTGCGCAAGTATTCTATTGAAGTTCTTAACCTTTCAATGGTTGAAACTAAGGACAGTCTGCTCACTGAAACTTCGCAGGTTTGGCCTACAACATCTGAGACCTTCTGCCTTTTAATGATGCTGCGAACAGAACATTGATTGCAGCCTGATTCTACACAGCAGCTCACCTCAGGGTTTGAGCATGTGTTTAGAGGAGTTACAGACCTGCTTCTGGAGATCATCTTAGACATCTTGCATCTTAGACTGAGATCTTGCTGTAAGGGTCTGCTACATCGGTGCCCTTGTTAACATGTAATGAGAACCTGACAGACACACTGAAGTGCAATGAATGAATCGGTATTCTGCTCCCACAATTAGTCTTTCATTACCTAGGTGTTATGTTGGCTTCTGGAGACTCTGCCGTTCTGACAAAACACCCAATATTGAAAAAAATTGTGGTCGTACTTTCATGGGTAATGTCAAGCCTAGTTTGTTCGATTCTGCACCACAAGATGGGGAATCGAAGCAATGTGAAGCATTTGGCAAAAGTTAATTTTCATCGGCTAGCTTAGCCCTTGGGTTCTTTAAAGTGATATGTCTCCTGGGCTAACAAATATATGCCATTTGGGACATGGCCAGTGAGGTTTTTTGGCCATCCCTACCAGGAGCACCCTTGGTTAAACGAATTGAGATGGGCAAGGTTCGATGACAACCAGTAAAGGGTTCAGGTAGTTATTCATTAGAACAGTGGAGATGACCTATTTCTATGGGATACCGCAGTGTAGGCCTGTGAAGGGCAGAGGTGACCTATTGGAAGGTTACCAGACTTTTTATCTTTGAGATGAGTGGATCCATTTCAGAGTGTTTGTGCAAGTAAGTGTGGTGGTGAACACTGTTGAAAACTTAAGTGTGGAAGCATGAGAGCTGCTATACCGCTTTTTAGGGTCGAGCGCACAAGTGCTCTGTCCCTGTTGTAAACCCTTTGGGCTTTTAACCACGCCAATGTCATGCCTGTCACTTTCGTTGGTTCGTCTTTTTAAGTCCGCTTATTTCATTAGTGAAAGGCATGAATGTCATGCTTTTTCTGCTATTTAGCCTTCCTCAAGCGCACCGGTCAACTGCTGAAAAAATACAAGGCTTCAAGTTTTCAGCCTGGTTTCTGCATTACTTTATCTTTTGTATTTTTTTTGTCCTACATAACGCGATTGCACTCAGTTTTTAATTGCAGCGTGATCACACTGGGTTTTACATAGCGTGGTCATGCTAGTTTTTTTTCTTTGAATTTATGTGGCAAGAAAAGTCCGGTTAGGAGTTTACAGCTCTAATAGCTCTAACTGCGAGACCTGTTGCATTGCAAATGCTTGTTTGCTACTGTAAGTTGTATAGCAGCAGAGTAACTTGAAATCAGCCACTGGGGAGGTGACTGAAGTGCCATGTTCTGGACTGAAACCCAATTCTGTGTAGACATTGCTGGCTCCTGGAGTCCAGAATAAAGTGCAAGGTGACCAGCTAACAGACTATCTTTTACTGTCTGCTTGAATGTACATTATCTTGAATGTTTGTCATCATATGGGTTCCAGATCAATGGATCTCTATTACAGATGGTGTTGCACTGGGCTGCTGCCTTTCATGATGGTCTCGATAGAATATAGATATATTGTTTGGGCATGTCTGTTTTAACATTTTTGTTAAACATGCATTAAGCAATGTAGAAGGTCATCTCTGAGTACACATTTAAAAATTAATAGCTCGAAATTACATAGACTCAGTATAGAAATAATAAACAGTATAACAATAGGGCAACAGAACCATCGAACTGAGCTCAAAATAGAGAAGTGATATGTATACTATGTTCTTTATTTTAATATTCCTCACTGTAGATCCACACCTCTAGCTGTCAGTATATTTTCTAGACATCTACATCCATAAATCTGCTCCCCCCTCCCCGTTCCAACACAGGTGGCACAGGAAATGGCGCATTGCCCCCTCTCGGGGACTCGCAGCAGATGGATATCTGCAACAAACATTTGGTAACAAGGTATTATTAGAGAGGGTGCTAGAGTTAAGCTCAGATTGCCTTTCCATCTTCTCTGGCCTAAATACCTAGTATGTGGGATAGCTGAAATGTACTCCTTGTCGTCCAAGAATAGATGTCTTTTTGTTATTTTTGGTAAGAATCCATATCTGAAATTTGCAAGCAGTGTGCTGGCTGCCACCCTTATAGATTTACTGGACACTGTTTTGCTAATTAGCGCAAAGGGACCACCTCTGAAAGACTGCAGTGTTTTTTTTTTTTTTTTTTTCACACATATTTTAGTTGATCAAAGGGGATCACTCTTTCCTGGTTGAACTTAGACCTTGAGGCATGTTGTGAGACTGCGCTTCTCAGCATCCCCCACTCCCTGAGTAGATCTATTAACCGGGAGGAGTAGAGGCCCTGGGTGTTTTGCTTCACTAATGACCGAGCTGAAACACTCATGCACTGACAAAAATCTCTGGAATGCACTTCTTATTCCAAAGAAGAAATTTATTATTTCATTAGCAAGGTTCCTAAAAGGAGATTAGCATACTGAAAACACACGTTCAAAAATGGTCACAGCAATGAAATGAAAGAATGTACAAATGATTCTCCACTGCAATATACACAGCAAATATATGTATCTATATTCTAATGCAAAGCAAATAATGAATTAAAAAATTTGCATCATCATGAGAAAAGGGAATCACTGCTTTATGTCCCTCCTATTCAGCATCAGATCTCCAGATCCCAGAATTGATTGAGTGGAGAGAGGGATCAATTATCCTCACAGGAAAGATGGCACACTCCTGCCTCCTGGATGTGCCTGAGATCTGCACTCTGTCCCAAGTCCATCTGGTCTCAGCCTCTTATACTTTGAACAAACAAGAGAGGAAAAGTCTAGAACCTCCCTCTCCCTGCATAAATTAATTTTAAAAAAAAATGCTGATTGCTTTCAGCCTGCTTTGAAAAGAACACGTCTGGACTTGGCCACAATCCCAAGATGCTAATTTTAAAAAACGAGTCCGTTCCCTGCTGTCTGAGTACATTCTTATCAGCCTAAGCCCTTGATTGGGAAACTACTTGCAGCTTTTTACCGTGGCAGTGGCTAGTGCTAAAATAAAGTCAATAGGCAAAATGAGGCTGGTGGTCACTAATGGGACCGTGTAGTGCTAGGCTAAGTGCAACATGGAGTCAGTGGTCAAAACTCACATATCATTACACCTGGGCCTGTAGACCTTGTGCCATCGTGAAACCTTGCATATATGGATCCGAGCAGTCAGTTGTTCTATAAAGCGTCAGTCTTAGTCATTTTACTTCCCCATTCTACCATGGACCTATGTTGGGCTGCTTGATAATAATATAAAATGCTAGATCCCCCCCCCCCCCCCCCCCCTTTTTTTTTCCGTGTATGCCTGTATTCTATTGTGAGGAGCTTGCATGGCTTACAATCTCCCCATGCAAGTGTTTATTTCTTGCTGTAGTGTGTTCAGAATATTCGAAGGAGGGAAGTGATTGAAACATGAACAGTTTCTTAGGAACTAGGGAGGGTGGACTAAGGATTGAAGCGCGGCCACAAGAGCCGAGATTTGTGGTTTGGGCTTTTTAATAGAGCACTATGCTGGACAGTGGGTAATGTATGTTGGTTCATATGTCATTAAAGGTGGGGGGGGAGTTACAATGTGTTCATGGGTTTGTTGGTTGTACTAAAACTGAATAAAACAAAATAAAAAAAATTACATTATCTTAGGAAGGGCAGTCCTCTTCAGGGCGGCTATTCTGCTCAGCCAAGAGACCCAGTGCCTCAATCATATGTGCAGCTCCCCCCAATCTGTTGGAGAAGGTCATTGTACTTTCCTCATGCTGTGAACAATGAGAGATTAGCCACTGGCCACCTGTATCTTTTTAATATTAAATAATTGGCTTTGAGGCCTAGCTAATCAGAAATAGTGAACAGAGTGTATCTTGTTGATGTGGCAGCATGGAGAGGTTAGGAATCTGCAACGTCTGCAGGTGTCATTTAAACCCCAATACTTCCTCAAAGCTGTCCAACACTTCTTCCATGGCAGGAAGGGCCCAGGCTGGGTTTAGTTCGGATGAGAATCGCATCGTCCAGTTACTTGCTGATCTTGGGAGTCTTCTCTCCCTCCCCCCACCCTGTACAGTGATAATGCTGTTAATATTTACATGAGCTCCGATTTTTTCAGCTAATAGCTCTCTGTATTGGGCAAATAGGAGAGGACATGGGACATCCTGAAATGCCTGCCTGTGAATGGGGAAGGATTCAGACAGAACCTCGTTCACCTGCACTTGGCCCTCGGAAGAGGAGTGTTCGCATTGTGTGCATTGATGGAAACTATTGCTGAATCCAGACTCCTTGATGGTCACTAGTAAGTAGGGCCAGTGGACTCCAAACACTTTTTCCAAGTCTACGGTGAATAGTCTGGTATTGTTTGCTGATATCTGGACCTTATCAATAAGATGTGGTAGCATTTGAGTATTGTCCACAATCTGTCTGGGATGATGCTAGACTGGTCCTGATCGATTAGGCCCTGCAGGTATGAGTGAGTCTTCATTAATGTTTATCTGTGACTTGAAGGCAAGTGGTTTGCAGGATTTGTTACAGCCTAGCAGATACTTGTTTTTGACCTAGATTAGTGATCTCCATAAAGTCCAGGTCAAGTAGCCTCAGCTTAGCCCGAGCGGCAGTTAATGGGCCAGATTTTGGGTGTATCGTATATAGTTCCCTTAACTTGCTCTCTAGTTATTTTTTTCTCTTCTAACCTTGCTTTACACTTGTTGTCCAAGATTGCTTTTAATTTGCCTCTGATTACATATTTCATGGCATCCCATAAAGTGTTCAGTCTGACCTTCCCACAATCGTTTTCAGCCATAAATTTGGTGATGGCTAGTTGTATAGACATTCTTTTAGGTGGAGCCCAACTCCCACTGTCAGAATAACAGAGATTACTAGATATGGGTTCTTGATCCCAGAGGGCCATGGAATAAATCACCACATCCACCGTCCTCGCCTGTAGGCGGCGTGTTCCCAGGAAATAATCGAGGAGCTTGTAAGTCTTACGTGATTGATGGTTATGTGCAACAACGACCCTCTACCTCGCTGTCTCTTCTGTGCCGCCGCTGTGGCCCGAAGTTCTCTCCACTTGTGCTCTGCACAGACGTCACGGGTTTCGCGTGAGCCTCGCCGGCAGATTGCGTTTTGCCTTTCCTGCTGCCCCCACAGCAGCCGCTCCACTTTTGATAAGAGTCAGCAGTGAGCTCGGATTACTGCCACTCCTACTGCTGGTGCCTTCTCTGCTCAGGAGGCCGTGCTGCAGAGACCCTCTCATCCAATTAGCCACCGTTTCCCTGCTGATATTTCCCAGGTATCCCAGTGCCACCTGTTTGCATCCCACTGGCGGCCCTCGTGGACCAGAACCTGCAGCCTGTATTGCACTTGTTTGAGACGGGATGCAAGGTGTTGTAACCACGTCAAATAATTATCACACAGCCGTGAGGATGGGCTGGAGAAGAGGATGAAAGGTCGTTATTTTTCTTTTCTGTTTCTATAGACACATCTAACTTGGTGATGCTGGCATTTAATTTAAATAGATCCTTATAGCAAACTACTATTCCAAGGAGTGTTAATGTTATCACATTAACAGGAGATGCTGCTGTTTGCCTTTGAAAGGCTATCTCTGGCCTCTCACCTACTGGGCTGTTTAACCTGTGATTGTCTACAAGAAAAGACTAGCATTGGCAAAGCCAATAGGTTTTGCCTAAACGAGATCTACTGGCTTTGTCAATGGGTTTATAGACATGGTGTACAGCAGCTTGGCTTCCAGTGAAATAGTGATAGGATGAGGCACTACAGTCAGAACTGCTGACCTTGCTGCTGGGGAACCCAATAAAAGCAGCAATATGTAGTCCCCTATACACATCACTCCAAGTCTGCGGCAGGACACTACTGTGCTGTGGTCATGTCACCACGCATTACCCTCATTTCCCTTTTATTGTGGGGCTGTAAATGGGCCCTTCGGCATACTCGGAGCCTAAACAAGGGACGCTTCGTAAAAATTGCAGTTGTTAAAAATAAAAAAAGTTGTTTGTAACTCTTCGAGTAAATGATATTGGCCAGGACAGACCCGTACCACGAACAGTACAAAAGCACGCATGCGAGGTGTCCGCTCTGTAAAACACTTCCTGGATGTGAAATTTGCCTAAATGTTTCAATGTTTATATCTGCGACTGGATGAGGAAATATCCTCATCTAGACTGAACAGTGTTTATGCAAAATCTCATGCTGTGAGCAAGATTTGAACCTGTGCAGGGAAACCCCATTGGATTGTGGGTCCAATGCCTTAACTAGTCTGCCACCGCAGCTCTGTGAACATGAGGTTACTGCTGTTGTATACGAGCACGGCGACAATATGGTAGGACACACTGAATTTGGCAGTTCTCTGGACAGTACACACCGTGTATATTTGAAGCCTATTCGCCTTACAGTGTACAGTATATGTACACGTGAGTTGCAGGGATCACCATGTCCAACAGCCCTAGATGTTAACGTATCCACACTGCACACAGTTGTAACCAGCAGCCCACATGTATACACTGAGCCACTTAACTCTGTCAATTGATCTGTACATAAACTGCACAACACACTGTACTCGTAACAGTTCCGACGTATACATTGAACTCGGTAACTCTGGCAGTTGCCTGTACATACGTGCACACTGTAACCCCGACAGTTTTTACATATACTGTGCAGCATATCCTAAGCAGCCTACTAATTGTAGCCCTTACAGCCCCTGTATATACACCATGAACGCAGTAACTCAATGCTAGTGTGACTTGGCATCCACTGCAACTTTAAAAGCCACTGCATACACTTAGAAGCCACCTGTACATATGCTGCACACTGTACGTTATGGGAAATTATGTATGCACTCTGCACGGCAACTCTAAATTTCCCGTATACACACGTTACGCACAAGTTAATGCCAAGAGCTCCTGTGTATAGACACTTCAAATATAACGGGAGCTGCTGCCGCTAGGCACATAGGAACATGCATTTGTATGGCATGGTAACCCTAGCAGCTTTTACATACAGTGTACAGGTTAACCGTACCCTGGCAGCTCCTATGTGCTTGCAAACAAGATTTGTTAATGTGTACGCTTCTTGCACCAAATACATGTCATCTTAAATTTGTTAAAAACAGTCCACGATATGTCCGCAATCTCCCCTGAGTGCTGATTCAGTGCTTGTATGTAAATCAAAAAATAAAAATAAAAAGTACCTTAAACAGTGGAGTAGCCAGTGCAAGGAGACTGGCCATTAGCGAGTGGCAGTGACCGAAAGGAGTGTTTGGTCCAGAATCCACCTGACAGCAGGACAGCAAAGCAGCTGAGAGCAGGAAATGAAAGCAGATGATGTGCTGGCCAATGAGAAGCACGTAAATTAGAGCGACGTTGGACTAAGCCAATGGTAAATTCAGCCCCTTTTAAGATTTTTTTTTTATTTTTCCTTATCCACCTAATTTTTCGCAATCGCTTGGGCATGCAGGCAAAATGTAAAAATGGAGCAACAAGAAATTTTGTTTTTCACAACGCTGCGTTTTGACAGTACAACATAGGATAATATCTGTGTTTTTTCAAGCAACAGCATGTTGCCTTGTGAGACTTGTAGTTTTGTTTTTAACAGTGTAATTATGAAATCAAAACCTCAGGATAGAAATTGCTGATTGCTAAAATGAAAAAATTGGCTGAAGATGTGATACAACGCTGCCATTTGTCAAGCTGTCTTTTAAAACTTTTACAAAGTTGCCTACATCATTTCAAAGAATGCTTTTTTTGTGCGTCAAAACAGTAAACTCTGCCTGCATATTTGATTAGGGTTTACCCTTTTACTCACTCCATACCTTATATCAAGCCCTGGTTGATCAAGCTTCCAACGGGGTTGAAACCAGGTTTCGTAATTAAACATTGCAATTCAGTTCCTTGAAGGATACTGCATTCTCTCCCTCTTCTGCCCTGATGAAATTTATTAGCGACCCAAGGTGCAAGTCAGTTGTCTTATGCCTCCTATACAGCGCCCTTAATGTTGTCCTAGATGGAGCTATATTATGGTCTATTAAACCATCTACAAGAGCGGGTTTGATACAGTGCACACTCTGCACTGAATTATTTCATGTTGCTCTCAGACGTGATCACTGAAAAGGAAGTAGTGTAAAAAGGAAATTGCCCAGGATCCCAGTTTGGACAGGGTGTCTGGGTCAAGGCCACGGACTTAGTTTTGCTTGTGTCCAAGAAAAGCTTCTGACTTGTCTGGGGCTTGTTATGCAAGGGCATTCAAATGATCCTTTGCGTTTTTTTGAGATGGGGGAACCGCTGTGGAAACTCTCCATAGAACAGCTACACCAGACACCTCTTTCCGAGGATAGGTAAGGCTAGGGTAGCACAAGCAGGTAATCTGGCAACAGCAATGCAAGCTCTAGTTCCTCAATGAATAGGGACAGCATGGCAATAGCAAGTCAATCTTTACCCTCTCACAGAAGGAAATAAGGCCAATCGTCCGCACAGATCTAGCTATGCAGAGTTATACAGACTTCCATTGCTGATAGAACATGAATGATTAATGCATGAGCGACATGTAGGTTACAGATAAATGTCTGGAATGGGTGCTTTTCTCACTGAGAGCAATGTGTAAGAAAATATGTGAGTTCCGACGCAGCTCTCACTTATGTGGAATATCGCCTCAGCCTTCTGGAAATCCTGCTGCTGTCACTCTGAGGCCTGTTTCTGATTCTGTGTATTCCACATATTGCAAAATTGCAGTAATCTGGTAGGTCGATTACATTTCTTTATGTGAATTTTTAGCTGCTTGTGATTTTGACTCTAAACTATGTTGAGTTCCACTTCGTTTTATTTGTAACTTAGGGAAGGGGGCTACAGTGGGGAATTCTATAGGAAAGCAATATTGACCTTGTGTGGAGCCAGCTGCTATTATTGAGACAGTCAGTGCGGCAATTGTGAGAGGTGCTGTAGTTATTTGCTGTGCACTCTGAGTGTTTGGGCATGGACGCCTTGCCGGCAGTTAAAGGCAAACCCGTCTGCTCCCATCTGAAGGCCAGGAGCCACAACCCCTGCCCAGATGCCTACAACACTGCTGGAATATTCACCTGAAGAACACTCTGACCTAAATAAAGCTACAAGCAAGGCCTGTTTTAATTCCATAGATCCCAGAAATGCATTGCTTGCTTGTGATACGTGCAAATGCAATTTCAGTTATCTAGATAGAGTGGGGCAAAATGGAGACATTAGTCGTCAAATGATAAGTAGCAAATATAACAAAGTTTAGTTCATTTCTGTGACAAACTTGAGATTTTTACATTTGTTGAGGAAAATCGGCGTGAGGCACTATCCCTGACAAAAATGCGGCTCAGAAAGGAGTCGAGGCTACACTTATGCAGGAATACCCACTAGCCAGATGTGATCGACAAAAAAAAAAAAAAGTGGGCAGTTGGGAAGCTATAATATAGAAGTAAGACCAAAGGATAATATAATCCCCGCCACCTTTAGTATCTCAAGATGTGAAATCCTTTACGTTTCATTTGAGTTGTCCTCAAATTTCACCCTGTCGGCTGCTGATATACCATCCACCTGGGCTGGGCATCCAGTTTATAGTGACCCTGCCATTCCAGACATTTTGGTCAAACTAAGCCTTCAAAAGGCCAAATTTTCCCTGTTGGACGACCTAAATCTACATTTTCAGAACAGATGTGAATGTATAAGAAACTTAATACAGGATCTGTCTGTCATACAGCTTACCCAATGGGCCCTACACATTTAAAGGGCATCTCATGTATCAAATGTCTTCTAATCTCCAAAATATGGGATCGGAGGCCCCACTTTAAATTTGCTGGTCAGACACCAGATCATACCGTTCTCTCGATAGAGAAGGAAGGAAAAGGTCACATGCAGAACAAACTATGGGCGATGCTGGTCCAGATTGACTATAAGCAGCTAGAAAACAGCCTTTTTAAACTCCCTCCCTGGAACTAACGGTGACACGTCAGATATAATCTTACATTTCGAAGAATGGATAAAGGGCTCACTTGATAAGGACATTCATTTGAGACTGCATAAAACGAGGAGTTTGCAGGGACGTGCTTCCGGGATCATTTCAGAATTAGCAGAACTAAAAAAAAAAAAAAATGCCTAAGGCTGGAAAAAGTGTAGAAAATGTTATACCACAAGCAGATCAAACTATGAAAAAAACATTTAATAAATACCACTACACGATAAGAGAAACTAGAGTCCCCTACCTTAGTGCGATGGCTGCCAGTGTGTCAAACTAGTCGTTTAGAATAGTAAACTTGCTTATGAAGCCTGCCATGAAAATCTCTAGGTTCCCGCCATCTGAAGCGCATTGTAACATGAGGGCGAGTTACTTCTTGGAAAAAGTTAATATCTATGCCCTGTTAAGAGAAAATGTGAGTTATTTTGTTAAGGGTGGATTCAGCAATGCAGTTCAGTCAGTTCATTTGTTCTTTGTGCGAAAAGCAATAGTGGGTGAAACCAAGTGGTTCATTTTCTGAAAAGCCAGTTGCGTACAAGTAACAGAGCGCAGTAAGCATCAAGGAAAAAGTGTTACTGAAATGTGAGGGATAGGATTGTCTATTTGCACAACCCAGAAGGTTGTTGGTTGAAAGAAAAAATTACGTAATAACAGATTGTTTGTTTTTGCCAAAGACTACTGACTTTGAAGAGGGGAGGGGGGGGAATGGAGAGTTAGGTTGTGAGGGGTAATTGAGTTAATGTTAAGTGCTTATGGAGCAGTTGAGAATACTAGGACAGGACATGGTGAGCTTGAATTGTTAAGCGGGCTTGTTCAAGACATAACATTTATATTAAATTTCCAAAGGGGCACGTGAAGTTTAAACAGAGGTTTTTACAGTTACACTAAGGTTGTTTCATGTACACAAAAATGATGTATTTGGATGGTGGGTGCACAGGTAGGGGTATGTTCTTGCAGGTGGGTATGTAACCTGTTGCAAGTTGCATGGTGATGGATGATTGTACTTGTAGTAAGAACAGAGTGGCTGGAAGCAGCAATTAGAAGAACTAGAAAAATGATCACAAAGTCACGTCTGGTCTTATGGGGCGGGGATTTGTGACGAAGCTAGAATATATTGCTTTCTAGGGTCTCTAATTTTAGAGTCGTGCTGAAGAATCCTGTTTTTTTTTTTTTTTTTTTTTTGCGCAATTGTATTCATTGCGGCTAAGAGAATTGCACTGCTTTTCTCAACAGTGCTGATGTACTATTGATGGGATAACACTGACACCTTAAGTGCGGCTGCTCCCTGAATGGAACAGAGCTGATACCACTTAAAGCGGCCTTCCCTTTGACACAGACCAGGCACTTTCCAATGAATCTGCTATTCTTAAGCTTTTCTTATATTTGTGCGATCAGCCTCTCCTTTAATCGTGTATTGAACATGGTTAAGTCTTTTTGGAAATTAAATTGGAGATGACTGCAATGTTGATGATCTGATGCATTAGCACCGTTGTACAGTCTCATTTCTTACGCGCCGGATCCGCTCTGGTTCTATTGTTGACAAGAGATTTCCATGCGTACCAATTTTTAACCTTACCCCCCATTTCTTAGGCAAGACTAAATGCACTTTCTTTTGAGGTGCTATCGGAGGTATTGCTTATTGAGGCTGTACCTATACCATCGGAACGTGTTTCTTTGTTTTTGAAGGCAAAATATTATAATTTTCTAACTGGGGTGCATGCTATTTAAAAGGGCAGAACTCCCACTTATCGACATGGGTGCTAAACTTTGGAAAGAGCAACGTTAGCACTTATTGTCTGGTGGTTGCATGAGCATATTCGGAAATCCTTTAATCAATTTTAAGAGATGTAATTCACGCTGGTGAGATGTCTGAAAAGCCTGCGCTGAAGCGCAGGCCTTGAGGAGTCTTCAGGCTGGCACTTTAATGGCTGCTGCCTTTACCGTGGTTCACTCGCCGAACCCTAGTCGTTCCACTGACAGAATACTCCCGGTTTCCGTGAAGGGGCAGCCCTTCCAGACGCTTGTAGGCTTGGAGCACAGCCATCTGCAAGTCAGGAGCACTCCCCACATGTCTAGCTTGGTAGGGCTCTGCAAGTTAATGGTCGTACTGCAGAGACTGATTTCATCTGCACCAGTCCTGGTGCAAGATTGAGGGCTTAATGCTCCTGCTGCACACCTCAGCATCTTTTAAACTTGCAGGTTACTTTGTTAGTTTCAGCTGAGCCTGTGCAGTCTTCCACTTCTGCAGGGCTGTACTACTTTCAGTGCAGCAGTGTCTGCATGCCTCAGTACTCATGTTTTTGATAAGAGTCTACAGCAGCAGACTGGCATTGTAAAGTGCTGCAATACTTTTGACGAGGGTCCCAGCCACTCTCAACAAGCATTTGCAATGCAACGGGTCTCGCGTTTGCTCATGTTAAGAGCTGATAGGTGAAAAGTCGGGTTAGGAGTTTACAACGCTATCGGCAAAAGTGCATTTATGTACGTAACCCGAAAAAGGGCAATTAACTATGTAAAGCGCTCGACTTCTGCCAAGCGAAATCGCGCTAGTAAATTAGAGAAAAAGTAGTCCACAAGCCGGACCGAAAACAGCGAGCCGCGCATGTTTTCTGTACTTGGTCGATGCGCTCGAGGAGGACTAGCCACCAGAAAAGGCATGACATATGCGTGCCTTTGACTAATGAAAACATGCAGATTTTTATTAGGCAGGCCCACGAACCAATGAAAAATACTGACGTGACGTCGACAGGGCTCCGAGCCCTTTTCTAAACACTAAAGTGGCTCGCTGCGATACGCATGCAACGCAGGCTCGACCCTAAAAAGCTGGTTAATATTTTAAATACATCGCACCACTGTGCCAGTGGGTAGAGCTTTGTACTGTCAGAGCTTCTCGGCTATGCATGAATCGACACATCCGTCCCAATATGGTGTATAAATACTCCAGGGATGTTTCTTTCGGTTTCCTTCCTCTGAGTACTAGAGTATTTTGCATCCCTCAGCCCCCGTAGGTTCCTTTCCCATAAAAACAACCTTCCCACCAATTAGCCTAACAAGTTATGAGACTTGTAAAGCTTAAACTTCAACAATAATTTGTGCTGAAGTCAGCAGGTGCTGCTCGTTAAGTGTCATGGTTTACCCCCTCTGATGCACATTCCAGACATTTACCTCTTCTACATAGAACCTTTCATAGATTCAAATGTTTGAATATTCCCTTTTGTCAGTCTGGGAACCCTTAGAAACCAATGTTCAGTGGCAGTAAACCTATACACTGCAACATTGGAAAAGCCACAGAGCACATATAACTTATCCACCTCTATATATGACCTGCCTCTGGCCATTCGAAGGGCTGGGCATCAGTTTCTGCTCCCATCAGAAGTTTCAGTGGCCAGATTCTTCACTGTATGTTATGAAGGGACCTCTCAAACTCTGCTCCAGAAAACGCTCACTACATGCCAGTAGTGGCTGAAAGTTTAAAGAAAATATCACATAAATAAATATAGGTATCATTTTTGACAGGTGTGACCTGCAATAAGGGGAAGCTATGCAGGATGACAGCCATGCCCTCTTTAAACCTGTTTGCATCCATCCCATGATGCCAGACGTTAAAGTTGTGTATATTTCCTGAAAAAAAAGATGCATAAGGGTAGAGACGGGTAATTGGAACCCTCCTTGATGGAGGAGCAAGGTAGATCTGCACATTTCTGTCTTGCCTCGCTGAAACATGCGAAGAGGCCCTTGGAATTTTGGTTGGTACCAATAAGATCCGAGAACACTTCTGCTGCACAGACCAGACCCTTTGGGCTGGCTTTGGAAGCTCTCTTTAGTCCTAAAAAAGGAGGGAGAGTAGCAGAAACATAAGGCGAGAGAGCTGGTAAGGAGCCGCCTTTCTCACACTAGCTTCCTCAAACTGGACAGCCCATATAAATGCTTGCAAAAACCCAGGCATTCGTCTGAAATACCAGTCAAAAAGGCAAAATTGTTACGGTGTCTGGAAGTAATGACCGCTTAATCAATAAATCCTTGTTCTATTGTGATAACAGCTTTCTCTGTTGGTGCAATGTGGGTGAGTGCTGAAATCCACAAGCAATCTATCTAAACAAAAGTAAGTACCTTCATTGACTAAGGGTAGTGCACCTAGCAAACGTCCTTGTTGTCTACGGCCAATCTGGAGGCCCGAGGCCGCCATTTTTTTTTTTTTTTTTTTTTCTCCCTTGACAAAAGCAATGTCTGTGAAGTTGTCACCCCTTGGTTCTTGTTGCTGCAGAATTAGTTTTCCAGATACCAGCACCTACGCCCAACAACCCTGTATCTTTCCTCGTGGGCAAGTCTGCCAATTTCATTGACTGTTCCATCAACCTAATTGTTAGTTGCTTTGAGGTGTTGTGTAGCCATTTTAGTTATAGCTCCATGCAAGTTATTTTAACACACTAGGCCGCTGTGCACTTTAACCTAGATATATTTTATTCGGCTTCACATTATTTTTATAATAACCATTTTTATGGTCTTGTTTTATTTTCATCTATCTAACTGTTTTTGCCTAGCCCAGCACTCTGTTCTGAAACAAGACATTCTTGATCACTCTGTGCTTCATTCAAGGCTACAGTTCGTAACATTGTCGGTGAACCTGGTAGAAGTATAGTCTCCAACATTTGTAGATAATACACATCCTTGTGTAGGGCCATTTTCTCAGAACATAAGCTGTGTTATATAAACACTTTGTTGTCCCTTCCACGTTAGAGGGAGATTCCAGCCAGGGAACCACGACTGTATGCTGATTGCTTCGCTACAGATGCTAACGCAGATCACAGACCATTGCCCAGGTATGGCGGTTGATGTCTTCCCAGGGGAACCGGAAAGGCAGAATTAGAGCTTAATATGCTGTGCTCAAATAACAACCTAGATAGGAAATAGTCCATAGATCATAGTGACAATATGATAGCGTTGTTTTTATGCTTCACTCTTCTTGCCACAATTTTAATACTGTCGTGTTGTGGCGTCCTGGTTATTGCAGCTCACGCTTTGCTATTTAAGATGCAGTTGTTTTATTACACTCATTATTAAAACATATACTGCCTCGGTTTGTGGTTTATATATGAGACTGAATTGAAAATGAGAGAACCGGATGCAACCTGAGTGACCACGACTTCCCTGAGAAGCCTAGTATGTCATGCGCTCGGCTGCCCAATCATCACTATCCTCTGGTGGAGATGAGGCACTGCTAGTTAGCTGGAGCAAAACCCGGATTTAGAGCGACAGGTGTCACCTACAGTGGGTTAGACTCCGTCTCCCACACCGCGGACGATCCTGCTGCTCAAACTAAAATCCAGTAGTCTCATTAGAATAGTGAGAGCCCATGCAACAGAGGACAGCCTTGTGTTCCTTAATACTGTGTACCCATCATTTGGACAAGTCACGTCTATCCATTGCACTGATTTAGTTTGCAGGTCATCTTTCGTATCATTGCATCTACCAGAAAAGATTTAACAATATTTTTCTTTGGGTTTGAGAATGAAGGTCTGAGATACTCCTAAGAAGTGCAGCCTTATTCAAACATGGAACCTAGAAGAAGAGTATGGATATGAAACATTTATAGGGAGCAAGACTGCATCCATTCTCAGAGATTCAAACATTGTCACTATAAAATCAGTTGGTGATGACGTTGAAAAGGAATATAGTAGTCGCAGATACCATGATGAGTCTCAATTGTTGGCCCATAAGAGATTATAGGAGGTACGATACACCATATATGCCCTTGGGGAACATGCTGCTTGAAATGTTAATGTCCTTGCAAAACGTGATACTAGAAGTTTGTAATGCATTACCAAACTCCGATAATGTTTTTCAGGCTGCTGTCAGGACCAGGTTCAAATATGTTAACACCTCAACTATTTACTTTAATTCCTATGACGATTCTATATTTAGCGCCTTGAGACCCGCACGGGTGAGTAGCGCGCTTTATAAATGTTAATGATTTGATATATAATTTTTTTTTTTTTTTTTTTTGGGCTATGCCTCTAGTGCTATCTGATGTAGCTTCACCTATTCCTCTGCCTCCTACCCTTCTGCCACCGCTTGTCTTCTATGCCCAAACACAAGTCTGCATCAAAATAAGGTCGAGGAAGATGGCAGATAATCTGAAAACATTGGTTTAGAAGATAATAGAAGTTGTGAGAATGACAGTGCAATATATCAGCAGCCAGAGTTCTTGAAATGATGGGGATAGCTATATTACCCATCCTGGGCAATCTAAAGTGGGATGAGTTTTATGGCTCTTGAAGACACCATGAACAGTTCTGGTTAACAATTCTAAAACTTACAACTCTAAATCACCTGACTGTTCCCCAGCATGTTTCTTGAACCAAATGAAGACACTCATAGGTGTCATCAGCTGCGCAAAAAAGGTCCAATAATTAAACAACATACTCTCTTCTTCTGAATAAAGAATGTATGAAATAAGATTACATGGACAGGAGAGGCAAAGTGCCAGTTATGGCATAAAAGAGTGTTCATTGAAAAATTGCCAGAGGAAGACAAATACCAATCTTAGTATGTACTAAAAGAGGCACTCTTGTCTTCTGGCCTCATTGATGCTCCAGTGGCTTTGTATACAGATGAATTTAAATGGATGGGCTGTGCTACTGTTGCCAAGCGATACAGGTGGTTGAAAAGCACTTAATTCAGACTGTAATTTTCAGCAATCGACGCAGTTTGGCTCCCAGCAAAAATTAAGTAATCTGTATTGGTAACAGAAATGCCCATGTGCTAAGCCAAATTACAGGCGTATAGGAGTCTATCTTCTTTCCGGGATGCTCGTAGTTGACTTTGCCTGTTGAAAGAGAAGAGGAGGGGGAATCCCAGCAGCATAACAGCAAATTATATCCGGTACAGACAATAACCGGCTGAAGGGTTCTTTTGTGTAATAGTAATAAAAATAAAATATTACAGAACTGGCTTCTGATCCTCTGATACTAGAACACTTTTATAGAAAACCTCTTTTTGGGGGGGGGGGGGGGTGGGTAAGAGGAGAATCACTCTCAATCTATTTTTAAACCTGGAAACAAACCACTTAGCCCCATTAGGTGCTTGTCTCCTAATACTGGTTCTCCTTCTTCTCCAGCAACAACTGGTACTATGTGGGCTCATCCATTTTTTTTTTTTTTTGGATACATGAAGGGTCAGGCATGATATCTGATAATGTATCAAGAATAGGATCAACATCGAGACTTTACTAAAGCTCGATCCTATCTTATGTAAGGTTAAAACCAACTTGAGTGCAGAGACGAAAGGTACTCAATATGATACCCTCCTTATCTATTGTTAGACTGTCAGTATGTTATTGGCCTTCCCAGCATGTGACCTCTGTGCTTTCGTCCAGACCAAACCCATGTGACCCTTCTTGGACTATTTTCTGATTTATTCTTTTTTTCTTGTGCTCTGTTTGGAGATGCATCCAACTTTAGACTTAAGAAAATTAAAAAACACCAGGAAAAGCATGCCTTCCAAATGGTCACATGCAGGAAATTGTTTCATTGAGGAAAATTATTTTCTACGGTCAACTTAGAAGATGCCTATTTCAATGTACCAACTTAAACCATTCGCAGGAAATACCTGTTCATCATGATAGATGGCTTTCATTTATCAGTTTGAAGCTCTTCTGTTTCAGTGGTGTGGAATTCCTGTAGCCCCACGTCCAGGACCTATTGTTTGGGATCAAGGACAACAGGTTTTTATGTTTAAATTTGTCCTTGGGACAAGTAAGCCCAACCCCCTGCAGCACAAACCCTTTGGCTGCCAATGTACAGGGAAGAGAACTGCGTGTATTTGAGGTAATACTTGTGTCCAAATGTCAATGCTATTTGTACTTTTATTGATGCAGAGCCTTTATTATTAGGGTTGGCACTCTAAATGAACGTTGTAAGGTCACACTGCACTACTGACCGTGGTTCCAGTAAAAATAAGTGCACAGACGTTTTAAAGGTTGAACAATATTAGCCTATGTATAATGCACGAAGAATGCTCTCTGATTAGATGCAAATATTTGTAGAAGCTTGTAAGCAAGATTGATGATTATTTGCTTTCAAAATAAAATGTTCTGAAAAAAAATGAAAGTAGGAAAACGTTTTGTTAAATTACTGTGACGTATTAGGAACTATTTCTTTGAAGCATCATTTAGTAAAATATGTTAATGCATGCTAGTATTTATTTTAAAAAAAATGTCATAATAGAAAATCAGTGTAACCATAGTCAACAAGATTATGGGAAACATGAAAATAAAAGAGCTCTGGCAAAGCCAACAGATCCAACATTATTTGTCAGTCTTTTGGTTTTTGTCAATGCGTATCTTGTTTTGACATGGCTTTTGTAACACATTATTGTTGTGGGAGCTGCCAGGCCCTCGCCATCATAACAAACATTGGCAATAACTAAAAAGGGTTTTTGGTCTCAAAAAAGCACACATTGCCACAGTAGTTCCTAGTACTGAACAAAATTATTTTGTGTGCCAATATGCTCCTTGTGGAAGAGCAGAATGGTAATGCTCAGTAAAGCCAGCCGATAGAGAAATAGAATTTTAATAAAAACAAAATGGGTTGTTCACGCCAGACCTAATCAGGGCGCCACTTTTTTAAGAAAGTCACAAAAATGCACCCATGGTATTATGTCTTTGCATTAGTGGCTTTCAGGAGTTCACAAGAATTTACAGGAGTTGGGCAGGAGGTTGTACTCCCAGAGAATATTTGTGAACTGTATTTTAACATGAGCAAATGTGCATGTGTAGATTTGCTCTTGCGAAAATCTATTGAGCCTTTACAAGTTCACTTTCCCTCCAACCACTTTTTCACCCCAACCCTGGAAGAACTTCTTCGCCCCTTGTCAGGAGTAAATTTCCAACCTTTCTCAGTATGGAAAAATGTTAGAGACGAGCTGGTGAAAATCCTTAAAACGCGCAAGGTAGCGGTAGCAGGTTTGCACTGACTCAAAGGCATTCCAGCCCTGGAACTATTACTTACTGCTTCATACTGACCCAGTACATAGATCTGTGGAAAGGTTGCAAATAAAGACATTGCTTTAGGAGCGCTTGAAATTGCTGTTTTTCAGGCCCTCCTATATTAGCCCTGGCATAATCAGAGGCTATAATCAAAGTTCGAACAAAATGAGATTGCAGCGATAATCTGCTCTACAGAACATGGCACCAAAAGGACAAGTAGTAAAATAAAATTATGTACACTAAATTTTTACTTCAGCTAAAATTCTTTTTGAAATTTGCATAAAATGATGTTACTAAAAATGAAATGAGAACTTGTACCTGTTTTTGGTCAACTGGAATTGTAATGGCTAATTCTGGTGTTTTTTAAATATCCAATTTCTTTTCAGTCAGTTACACTTTATTTATTTTTTTAAACGACTTGCCTACACAGCGCATGCCCTGTGCTGCAAGATGTTTACAATTCAGTGGGCTTACTTCTGACCACAGCATACCACTAGTTGTTTTCATTGTCACTCACATTTGCAATCTTTCTGTCTTTTAGCTCCCATAGGCGTCCCTTCCATTCTCATGTCGGTGCATTCCTGGAGCCTGCACCAAGTGTGTTCGTCCTCCTCTTTTTGCAACTCAATTAAATTCCACACCCCTATATATTTTTAATAAAAGATTTACTTGTCCATGAGACAGGTTGCTTCTTAAATCTACTTGTCCTGCGTAAAAAAAAAAAAAAAAAAAATCTACTTGTGCCATGTAGTTCGGTGACAAATTATGGGAGCAATCTCATTATGTAAGAACTCTGATAAAAGCCTCTCTGATTGATTATGCCAGGGCTTCTATTGTAGTAGGGCTTAAATACTTGCAAGTTCAATCCCTATATAGCAGTTTCCTTATTTTGCCACCTTTCCCCTAATTTACATACTGGGGCTGGAGGAAGCAGTAAGCAATAGTTCCAGGGCAGAGTCTGCAGACATACAAATTTGCATGTTTTAAGGATTTTCACCAGCTCTTCTCATTTGTTCCCATAGTGAGAAAGGCTGAAAATATACTCCTGACAATGGCAAAAGTAGATGTTCTTCCAGGGTTGGGGGGGGGGGGGGGGAGTGGTTGGAGGGGTTGGAGGGAACGTGAACTTATAAACGCTCCATAGATTTTCACATGAGCAAATCTACACATGCATATTTGCTTGTGCTAAAATACTATTCACAAATATTTTGTAGGAGTACGATTTCCTGATCTAGTTCTGTAGGTTCTTGTGAATTCATGAAAGCCACTAATTCAAATGCATAAACCCATGGGTGCACTTTTGTGACTTTCTTTAAGAATTGGGTCCCTAATTAAGTCTGGCATGAACAGGCATTTTTGTTTTTTATTCAACTTCTACTTCTCAGTCTATGTATCGGCTGGCTTTACTGAGAGTGATCACATTTGGCTCTTTCACAAGGAGCATATTGGCACCCAAAGTAGTTTTGTTCAGTGCCAGAAACTACTGTGGCAATCAGTGACGTAATGAAACTAGGTTGGCCCCCTGCAAAGAACCTGGATCATGCATGTACTTTTTTTTTTTTTAAAACTTTAACCAGTGTCAGTAGTGCAGTGTGATCATAAAATGTTTTACAGTGCTCACCCTTCTAATGAAGGCTTTTCATTAATGAACCATAAATACAATTTCAAACAGCGTTAACATATGGACATATTACCTCAACTGCAGCCAGTTCCCTTCTCTGCAAACTGGCAGCCAAAGGGTTTGTGCTGCAGGGGTTGGGCCTACTTGTCCCAAGGACAAAATAAACATTGCGCTTTCACCCCATCTGCTGTCTGATTCTTTAGTTACTTACACCCACAACTGTACTTCTCCGTGCCGGGTTGAACTAGCCTACAAGGTAGTCCGGCAGTGCACGATGGTCTGGTCAGACCTATCTGTGTGTGGGCTGAATCTGTTGTTGTTGTTGTTGTTGTTGTTTCTCCTTCTCCTTCTCCTTCTTCTCCTTCTCCTTCTCCTTCTCCTTCTCCTTCGCAGTTGTTGGACATTTTTGTGGCCAGGTGGGGTGGCTTTTAATGTTGTTTTCCCTGATTTCACCACTTTTTAGATACTTGCTTTACCAGTTTTGGGAGGGGGGGTGAGAAGCACTTTTATTTTAATGTCCAGACCTATTTTTTTTCCACAGTCTGACCCTGGCACTGCACTGCTCTGCTCCCTTTTAGCCACGTTGGACCTACAGCCACACTGCTGTGCATTTTGGCCAAAAGACATTAGCAAACCCAACACACCTTACATAGGTGCTTTAACAAAACTTGTTTTTTTGTGTAGCATTTCTCAAATGAGGTTTTGAAAGACCGGCTGTGGATTGAGAAGACTTGATTTTCTCCTTTGCTTATTTTGTGGTAGTGTGGTCGAGCAGTAGGCTTATCAGAGGAGTAGTGTTAAGCATTTGTTGCACATACACACAGGCAATAAATGAGGAACACACACGCCGAGACAAATCCAGCCAATAGGTTTTGTTATAGAAAAATATATTTTCTTAGTTTATTTTAAGAACCACAGGTTCAAATTCTACATGTAAGATCTCATTTGAAAGGTATTGCAGGTAAGTACTTTAGGAACTTTGAATAATTACAGTAGCATATATACTTTTCACATAAAACACCAATAGCTGTTTTAAAAGTGGACACTTAGTGCAATTTTCACAGTTCCTGGGGGAGGTAAGTTATTGTTAGTTTTAGCAGGTAAGTAAATCACTTACAAGTCTCAGGTTTGGGTCCAAGGTAGCCCACCGTTGGGGGTTCAGAGCAACCCCAAAGTTACCACACCAGCAGCTCAGGGCCGGTCAGGTGCAGAGGTCAAAGAGGTGCCCAAAACACATAGGCTTCAATGGAGAGAAGGGGGTGCCCCGGTTCCAGTCTGCCAGCAGGTAAGTACCCGTGTCTTCGGAGGGCAGACCAGGGGGGTTTTGTAGGGCACCGGGGGGGACACAAGTCAGCACAAAAAGTACACCCTCAGCAGCGCGGGGGCGGCCGGGTGCAGTGTGTAAACAAGCGTCTGGTTCTCTGTAGGTTTCAAAGGGAGACCAAGGGGTCTCTTCAGCGGTGCAGGCAGGCAAGGGGGGGGGGGGTCCTCGGGGTAGCCACCACCTGGACAAGGGAGAGGGCCTCCTGGGGGTCACTCCTGCACAGAAGTTCCGTTCCTTCAGGTGCTGGGGGCTGCGGGTGCAGGGTCTTTTCCAGCCGTCGGGACTTTAGGTTCAGGCAGTCGCGGTCAGGGGGAGCCTCGGGATTCCCTCTGCAGGCGTCGCTGTGAGGGCTCAGGGGGGACAACTTTGGTTACTCACGGTCTCGGAGTCGCCGGAGGGTCCTCCCTGAGGTGTTGTTTCTCCACCAGTCGAGTCGGGGTCGCCGGGTGCAGTGTTGCAAGTCTCACGCTTCTGGCGGGGATTGCAGGGGTCTTTAAATCTGCTCCTCTGTAACAAAGTTGCAGTTCTTTTGGAGCAGTGCCGCTGTCCTCGGGAGTTTGTCTTTCTTGAAGCAGGGCAGTCCTCTGAGGATTCAGAGGTCGCTGGTCCTTGGGAAAGCGTCGCTGGAGCAGGTTTCTTTGGAAGGCAGGAGACAGGCCGGTAGGTCTGGGGCCAAAGCAGTTGGTGTCTTCTTTTCTTCCTCTGCAGGGGTCTTTCAGCTCAGCAGTCCTCTTCTTCTTGTAAGTTGCAGGAATCTAAATTCTTAGGTTCAGGGAAGCCCTTAAATACTAAATTTAAGGGCGTGTTTAGGTCTGGGGGGGGTGAGTAGCCAATGGCTACTAGCCCTGAGGGTGGGTACACCCTCTTTGTGCCTCCTCCCAAGGGGAGGGGGTCACATCCCTAATCCTATTGGGGAATCCTCCATCTGCAAGATGGAGGATTTCTAAAAGTTAGTCACTTCAGCTCAGGACACCTTAGGGGCTGTCCTGACTGGCCAGTGACTCCTCCTTGTTATTCTCATTATCTCCTCCGGTCTTGCCGCCAAAAGTGGGGCCGTGGCCGGAGGGGGCGGGCAACTCCACTAGCTGGAGTGCCCTGCGGTGCTGGAACAAAGGGGGTAAGCCTTTGAGGATCACTGCCAGGTGTTACCGCTCCTGCCTGGGGGAGGTGATAGCATCTCCACCCAGTGCAGGCTTTGTAACTGGCCTCAGAGTGACAAAGGGCACTCTCCCTATGGGGCCAGCAACATGTCTCGGTTGTGGCAGGCTGCTGGAACCAGTCAGCCTACACAGATAGTCGGTTAAGGTTTCAGGGGGCACCTCTAAGGTGCCCTCTGGGGTGTATTTCACAATAAAAATGTACACTGGCATCAGTGTGCATTTATTGTGCTGAGAAGTTTTATACCAAACTTCCCAGTTTTCAGTGTAGCCGTTATGGTGCTGTGGAGTCCGTGTTTGACAGACTCCCAGACCATATACTCTTATGGCTACCCTGCACTTACAATGTCTAAGGTTTGGCTTAGACACTGTAGGGGCACAGTACTCATGCACTGGTGCCCTCACCTATGGTATAGTACACCCTGCCTTAGGGCTGTAAGGCCTACTAGAGGTGTGACTTATCTATACTGCATAGGCAGTGTGAGGTTGGCATGGCACCCTGAGGGGAGTGCAATGTCGACTTACTCGTTTTGTTCTCACCAGCACACACAAGCTGGCAAGCAGTGTGTCTGTGCTGAGTGAGGGGTCCCCAGGGTGGCAAAAGATATGCTGCAGCCCTTAGAGACCTTCCCTGGCATCAGGGCCCTTGGTACCAGGGGTACCAGTTACAAGGGACTTACCTGGATGCCAGGGTGTGCCAATTGTGGAATCAAAAGTACAGGTTAGGGAAAGAACACTGGTGCTGGGGCCTGGTTAGCAGGCCTCAGCACACTTTCAATTCAAAACATAGCATCAGCAAAGGCAAAAAGTCAGGGGGTAACCATGCCAAGGAGGCATTTCCTTACAATTATGCATGGTGAAAACAGGAACATTCAAACCACTGGATATGCAGAATTATAAACTGTTAAGAGAATTGCCAAATCACATCCACAAGAACAATGATAAGGATCTAGTTGGAAAAGAAAAAAACTAGTTTTAAAACTAAGCTCAAGGTAATAGTATTTCTGAAGTACCATACAATACAACAGGTTTTGAAATATTTCGAGATTTGTCTGTTCAAATCTGAGCAAAAAGAGGTATAGAGAACAAGACCCAACATAAGATTTCATATTTCATTCTTTACTTCATGCCCACCCTTCCTACAAAAGAAAACAGACACCACTCATTGCACACATCATCCATTCAGGCTTCCTCGTCCCTTCCTCTTTCAGGCTATGTCCTTACCCACACTGATGCAGTGTTTCTCTCACCCACTAAATCCTTGGTCGAAAATTGAGTGCTTTAAGAATCATCGAAGTTTAGGTAGGCTAACTGTGCCTCTTTTGCCCACTGCTTTCTATCATCAAAGGTTAGCTTAAACCTGTTCCCATAAGGGAACTAAATGGCATCAAGCCCAGAACAGGCTTCTTGGGCCTATTGATTCCTCTCTGTTGCCATCATTGGAGTTCACTGTTTTCTTATTCAGCTGCCGAGCAGGAAGCCCATATTTATGCTAGTGTAAGTTCCTGAAAACATTCCGATCCAAATCGAAATTAGTTTGCAAGATTAGAATTGGGCAAAGTTAACATGTTCCTGTACTTAAAAATGTGGATATTCGTATATACTTCTTAGCAACTCCATTCCTCCATCTCCCCTCTCCTCTTAAAAATGTTCAGTTTTTCTTTTCTTTTTCTGTTCATTAAAAACCATTTGGCCTGATTTCCTGGTTTTAGTTAAGTGAATTAAAGTGCCCATACTTAAGGGTCCTGACCCATGTGATAAATTCAGATCACTATATACGAGGGTTTAAACTACTTTTCATTAAAAAACAAATATAAATATCTCTCTCTCTCTCATATATTTGACAGCGCATCTTTTATCACAAGCTACTCTGTTGTGCAATGCTGGCTTATCTTCTTCACTTAGCAGGTACGTTAAGCCTAACCACCATTGTAATGTAGAAATAAAAAACAGACTTTTTTTTTTTTTTCCCTTTTTGTTCTTCTGGGCAATTGGCTTCACTTTGGAAGTGAAGTGGAGCGGCCAGCACAGCAAGACGGTGAAAGCAACTTCTAATAAGAATTGTGCTGCTGAAATAATACTAGTGACGTCTAACTCAATTGCCAATGGTGAGCTGAATTCCTGTCTGGGAGCAAGTACGTGGGGCAACAGTGCTTCTGAAGGGCAGGTAATCTGCACCTAAGGAATGCTCACTTTAGCGGGTCTGTAGCATTCGAAAAAGGTGGTATTCCTAATTAGGTTTTGGGCATGCCCTACGTTGGATTTACTATGTACTCTATTTAGCACCATCTCTGGTGCATTTACTTATCTGAATATTTTATAAACACTTTTTCTTATCATTCTCTGAACACCTGTCTCTTCTGAGACATGGAAATCACCAGTATCACATACTCTAGGCTGCGCTCCTCTGTTAAGAAGTGGCATGAATACAGGCCCCTAAATTACGAGTAGTGCCAATGGGTTGGGTGTATGCTCGCTACAGACTATCCTGGATTATCTCCTGAACTCTGGTTGCATTCATGTTATGCTCACACTTAAATTCGGAGGCAAGGTCCTTGTTCCTTCTTGGTGACTATTTCTTGCATCCGCTATACCAATGTTTTTCCCCTTGTTGGGGTCAGGGTTGTTCCTCTCCTTAGTGCACCATCCAGCAACACTCTTTACAAAGGTTGGATATACAGAATGGTCTCTGCACTAGGCTGACTTGATCCCAACCTGTTTTGCTGGTTACAGGGTACTCTGTCACAAAATAACTTTAGGCACTTGTATATGCATGCTGTATAGCCTACCTGATTATTTTCTTGCCCCCTCTCTTTAGTTATTTGTCAGTTACCTCCACAATCCCTAAATTCACTTGCAGAGACCACCAACGACTCTACCCTTGTAATCTATGTAAGGTACAATTATACTTTGGCAAAAGAAATGCTCTTTCTAAAAGTTAATTTAGAAAGTTTTCTGAATGCAAGTTCTGAGTCTTTAAGAAAATATCAAACAAGAATTACTGAAAGAAGTTGGTCCTCTTGGGGATCCTTTGAACACAGACCCCTGCACTAAATCCTAAATTTCTTATTTTTAGTTTCTTCTATAATAGTAATCCTCTTAACTGTCTTTTACCTTGTGTTACTTAACACAACTTACACAATTTGCCTTTTTTTGCTTTCTTTTTCTAAAACTTCCTCATTCAGATTCAGCCTGGAAGGGCGACCTGAAGAAAGGAGAAACCAAAAACGAGAGGCACCTAGCTAGTACCTTAACCTAAGGGTCTTTGTAATGGGACAAAGTAGCTGAAGCATTGAGTGGCAGTGAGAGAATTATGGTTGAAGTCAAGGTGGGGGAGGTGTGGCGGTGGAAACTGTTTTCCAAGCCCCCAGCTTCCAGAGGACAGTGTCTGGGTTGCTCTTGTTGCAGGCAGTGGGGCCTGGATCCCACTGGTTGTGCTGGCGGAACACCTAGCTCTCTCCTCAGACTGATGGATAAAGCCAAGTGAGCGTCCACAAATTGAACATAGAAGTTACAGCCTGTCATGCATGTGGAGAGTGCTGCCTTCCAATCAGGAGACTGTATCCAGCAGGAAACAGATTTTTTTTTTTTTTAATTAGTTCGCAGTCATCGCACAACCAAAAAACAAATACCAGTTACTCTGGCAGGAAAGATCAGCAGGAAACAGAGGTCTTTAATTTATCAATAGTGTATAGTTAGTCAGCCGCCGTTGTACAAACAATGTTTCTGTTTTCCTTCCAATTGCAAACCTCCCTTTTCCCATAGCTCTTGGTTGTGAAATCTCCTGGAAGTTGACTAGCACATTGGTTGGAGCTAAAGGCAAATTAGGCATTTTATCATAGTGCCCACCAGAGGGACTCCCTTCATGTGTATTTCAGGTCACCAACAAGTTGTGCGTAAATAGGCTTCGTAGACCCCAGTCCTCATTTTGGACTGAGATACTGTTGCCATTCAATCTTTTTCATTGCATAATTATTATTATTTTTTTTCTCTTGACCGTTTCGATCATCAAAAGCACACCACGCTGTATCTGCATAAATAATATTGTTCAGTTAGTATAGATTCTGTGAAGATGGGAAAGAGAACCTTAACGCCACCTTGTGAAGAGACTCCTTTTGTGCCACTCAGCCAAATGAGCCTGCAGAAAAACCTGAAAAGTACATGCTACGCCCTAAGTTTCAGTACATAGATCAGTTACAATGTGTAGGGAGAGAGCGAACACAGACTGTTCCAAGAAACAGAACAGGTTATCTAATGTAGAAGAAGCCGAACAACCCGCCCCTCAGCTCATGGACTGTAGGGCGTCACTTACAAAACAAGATAGAGGCTGAGAAAGAACCTGCATGACTGATATGCCTGCCGGATTGTAATCAGCTATTGTATTCAATGCCTGTTGAAGTGTATAAATATTGAACGCAGTCTGATCTTTGAGTTGAGACCCTTACCTTTTATGTGACTTTGCACGCAGCACTACAGTGTGTCTCCTGGCCGTGAAATGGTCTATCCTGAAGAACCCAAGATGGAAGGCTGTGATAAAAGGGCTTAGTGAGGAAAAATGTCCAGAGTTGACAATTTATATGGTATAGAACGCTGCAATTCTCTTGACTTTGATTTTCTTTTTGTGTTTCCTGTCCAGCTGATTGACTTTAAATTTAGGATTATGAAATTGATGAGGTAATATGAAATCGGAAAATTTTCCTTCCAGTCAGTTTAATTAAAATTGTCCACAAATTCTCATCAAAGTTGTAATAGGCATGCTGTTTAATCTGATACTCCTTTCCCTTTGTCCCGATACTGCTAAACGGAAGAGGACTCATGACCAGCGTACAAAGAATTCAATTTTCTGTGCTGCTCACCCCACCAAATTACCCATGTGTTCTGTGTTGCACCCCCTCCCTAGTGGGCTGCTTCCCTCCCACCAGGTGCTCAGATCATTTTTAAATTTTTTTAAAAGATTTCTTGGTTGGCAGACTGCTTACATTTGCTGCTGGACCGCTTCTCTTGTCGCAATGCTCTATAATTTAATTATTTATTTATTTTAAACTCCTGAGCCACTTAACCTCTATCTTGGATTGGTAAATAAATAATGCACTTATTTCGTTCAATAGGTGCACAAGCATCGTGACACCTTCGTTTACACAAGTCATCATTCATACAAGCACTGCTCTGTGGCACGTTTATCTTTCACCAATGCCTCACAATATTTGCATAAAACATTTTACTTTATACCAATGCTGGGCAGCTCTACCAGAATGAATTGGAAAAGCCAATAGGTCATAAAAGGACGAGACCTGTTGGATTTGTCTTTTTATTTTTTTATTATTTTTATTTTTATTTTTAATAGAAGTCGTCTCCAGCTTTTGTTTTTTTCCTAGGAGTTGGTGATCAATTGTGTCAGAAGGTGTGCTACTTAATAGCTTTTAATTTTCTCTCCAGCTTTGCATGCTTTTTGGTACTTAACCTTAAGTCACATTTTCAAGAGTTCAGGTTACCAATTTGCTAGGTGTTATTTACAAACCTTAAACGAGGGAGTGGAACCATGTGACAATGCCTTATGTATGGAAACGAGATTTATGATTGGTTGGTGTTCGCTAAACTGATTTTGATTTATTGGGTATTGGAATTTACAACTCTCCAGAGTCTTTTGAGAAGGTTTGTCTACTATTGTGAGAAACTCCTCTATTTATTTTTGTTTTGCCTTCCAGATCATTCTTCATTAATTGACATCTCAGAATAACAGTGATGGGCGCTTATGTCTTAAGTTGCATTGACAATGGAGTTTGGCCTGTGAAGGCAACAGTACTTTGCATTTTTGCTATCAGACTTTGTCATTGGCCCCCATGCATACTAAACTGTGCAATATCCATACATCGCTCGAGTATGAGATGATTATTAACTGTGCAGTCATCTAAGGTACTGTATGCCACATCAAAGATCTGAGAAGCACATTTGGCTGAAAAAGTAATCTCTGGTGACATTTCCTGGTGCCAATGTCAATATTTCGAATGTTTAGGGTGGTATGGCTTTACAGCAATAAAAGTATGGACCGTTAGCAACATTGGTTACTTCAGCTCTTTGAAATCTCCACTAATCATCCATATTTGATTATACAGAATCAGGTTGTGCTATTGCAAGCTTTATTCATTCTTTTAAAATTTTGGTAGAAAAGGAAGTGTTGTAAAATAAGTTCCTTTTTTTTCTTCTTTCTTCTTTCAGATAAGTAGGCAGTGGGGAGTGTATGCCTATTGCATGCGACTTTGTCTGGTAGATTGAAAATGTGTATTTGTAAAGCTCACTATCACTCGTGAGGGTGTCCTGACGCTGAGCAGTTTGTGCCTATGCTAGGATGGTTAATTGGAAAGTCATGTCTTCAGCTTCTTGCAGGATTCAAAAAGGAGGGGGCTCTGATATGGAGTCTGGGGCTATTAAGTGCTTTAGGAGCGATGTAAGAACGCCTATGCTTCTGATGTGATTCTGTGTATGCATGTGAGTAGAAGTCGAGAGGAAGTGTCTGGGTGGGTGGTGGGAGGAGATAGGACTGCTCAGGTAGGTTGGGCCAAAGTTGGGTAGTGCCTTGAATGTGTGTGAGGAGATTGAAATCGGTGCATTTGTGTATCAGGAGCCCGTAGAGCTCCCTGAGGTGTAGGTTGGTGTGATGTGATTTCTTTGTAGGAAGTTGATAAGAGTTCCTGTCATACAACTTGCTGTGATTAGAGCATGAGTGACAGTCTTTCTAGTGTTGCTTTTGAGCCATTTAAAGAGCTTTCAGGGTGTGCAAGCAGGTTACAATTATGGTGTTGATTTGCGCAGCCATGTCCAGTTTGCTGTTTAAATATTTTGAGTTTCCTTGCGTCTGTGCTAGGTGCGGGGTCAGAGGTTGGCTTGGCCACCACTTCGAGTCCCACAAGGAGATGTTCTTGCCAGAGATCGCTACTTTTGTCTTGTTGGTGTTGCGCTTCAGACAGTTTGCTTTCATCACATTAGACACTTCAGTTATGCCAGTGGTGAACTGGTTTCTTGTGTTGGGGTCTTTTCCGATATGGAAAGAGTGGAGTGACATCATTGAATGAGTTTGTTGGTCATATACAGGAATGATGTTGGCCAGAAGGATCATGTGTTGAAGAGGCTGGTTTTGAGCAATGACCGTTGAAGCACTCTGCAAATGGGTTAGCGGACTTACTAGGAGTAAGGCGCTAGGCTTTCGGCTTATGTTCAAACTGTAAAGAAGGAACTGATCAGAGGAAAGTGTCCTTGAAAGCAAATTTCATGCAGGTGACTGATTAGAATAGTATATGGGACCATGCCAGATGCTGCAGAGGTCAAGAAAACGAGGGTTGCTGTGTCTCCTCTCCAAGGATCATGCAGATTTTGTCTGTGGTGGTGAGTGCTGTTTCTGTACTGTGGTTGGGCCTGAAACAGTCTGTGAGATATTGATTGATTGGTTTCGCTGTCATTTTCTAGGTATGGTTGGAGGGAGATGGGTCTGTAGTTCGACAGCATGGCCGGGTAGCATATTGTTTCTTGAGCAAGAAAATAACGGTGGCATAGTCCAGGTGTCCGGGAATGTGCCTGAGTCAGTGGAAGAGTTAAGAATGGGATAGTGCTTCATTGATCAGTAGGAGTCCTTTGAAGGTATGGCAGGGCCAAGGGTCAGATGGGGGTTTTCATAGTGGCAGCGATTCTGACGGTAGTGATTCCAGGCCACGAGATTAGGGTTCTTTCTGTGGAGTTGTGACTGGGACAGGTTGAGGGTCAATGCTGCTTTGTATTGAGGCGATTTTGTTTCAGAATAAATTAGAGCTTGTTGCAAAAGTTTTATGAGAAAATAATTTTGCTGGAGGCAGTAGGAGGCACAGGAGTTTTTGCTGCTGTTAATGTCTGTGCGATCTGCAAGTCCTGTGCACTTGATGCTCCACATATGCTGCTGGTAGTTTCGTAGAGCTGACTTGAAGATGTCCTTATCCCTGGTGTCTTGATTTTTTTTTCTTCTTTTTCTCCATTTGCACTCCAGTTGCTTGAAGTTGTTTCCTCATTCTGCGTTTCTCTGTGTGCCCACTGGCCTGTGGCTTTCGGCAAGTTGCTGGTGTGCTTGGGCCAGTGTGCAGAGAGTTTGGAAGCCCACTTCACTTCCTCCCCAAATGATTGCTGGCCAGTCATAAAATAGTACTGGACCACACAAATGGTTCTCGTAGATAAGATGTAGTCATTCGTATAACTTGTTTTATAACTGATCAGGACCCAGGGATTTAGAAGTAGTTCTTCAATTTGCTAAAGAAATTCAGATGCTTGGGCTAAAACTAAAGGTGCACTTGTAAATACCCACCAACATTGAGTTACTATTCCTATTACTTAAGAATCTTTTCTTGAGGAGAAGGCTAGAACATCTTGAAGGCATAAACGTACGGTTATCAAAAACAATTTTCTGTCTTCCCTCCAAGATATACGGCATCCAGAAGAACTCTCCCTTCTGAGGAAACCGAGGGACCCTTCTAGGAAAAAACAAAAAAAGATTGATGAACTGACTCAAGATGAGGTCTTGGAACTGGAGGGGCCATTACTAACTCCTGGATCAGGTGAGATCATATTTGTTTTGTTTGTGTGAAAACTACATAAGATTTGAATTTACTGTTCATAGCACTGTTAGTGTAATTCCCAACTATTTAATACATTTACATCTTCAAATTTTACACTCTTGGTGCCAGAGAAGATGCAAACCTGGTTGGCACCAGTTTGCTTAAAGAACTTGCGTGGGGAAACCTCTTTTGAGTTTCTGTTTAGGAAGTCACTCGTGGTAGGTGACTGACGACAGCGGCTTGTGCAGAAATGTGGATTTTTGTAGGTATGGCTTGATAGTGCAGCTATCCGCAAGATATCGTTACCAATTCTTTAAATGTATTTTGACTGCTCACAGAGGGACATTACTCTAGTCTAGAACATCATGCCATTAGATATTTGATGCATCATCCTGCCTCCTAGGTATTGCTTGCTCTTCGGTGCATGAAGGAATATTTTACAATAGAAAAATACGTTATCACACATCCACCTAGTTCCCTTACATGTATTTTGTCCCAAAAGGAATCTTTTTGTACATTTTATTTGTACGTTTTTGTCCTGGCTCAAGTGCGAGCCTTACCACCACTGAAACATTTGTGCATGCTATTGTATATGATTTATTACTTGAAAGCCAGGCGTATTGGCTTTGCTAGAGTCTTTTTAAGGGACTTTCCCTTCACCAGATCCGAGAGTATGAAAGATCAGGCGGCCACAAAGTGTCAGTCATCTGTATGCTTCCACCCAGATTGCTAATCTAGCGAAAATTAATGTAATCTAATTGATAGTTTTCCCTCGACTTGATGTGCCGCACCGAGAATGTGAAACCGAGAGAATCTTCTTATTTTAGTTATGTTTTTCAGTTTTTCCCTAGTGCACGTTGATGCTAATGTTTTTTGGCTTCTGAAACTTGTTACGCAAAATCCTTTTGCAGCATGAACCCGCTGTCGATTAATTTGCTTTGCATACGCCTGCCATCTAGTGGTTTAATCCAGTATAGTTTTACCGTTTTTGTTTTTTATTTAACGCGCCACACCCTCTATAAATTGACGGAGGGAGGGTGCTCCGAACCAGACCTGGAAGAAACTTCGTCATTAGCTCTGGTTAGACTTCTTTACAGAGGGTAACCCGTAGCTATCAGTGCACATCTAGGCTGCCGTTTTCTCCCCATGTCTTTCCATGTATTGAATCGAACACCACTCCTGCAGTGGTTAACTTTTGTTCGGGAAGTGGGTTCTCAAACGTCTATAATGGTCAATTCCGAGTCACTCTATAATGCCGTACCATACTGTAGCTAATCCAAGCGATTTCCACGATCAGAATTCAGAGCTGAGGCTGCTATGCTGTCTGGAAGTTAGTTCTGACTCTCGCATGGGTAGGGACTCAGGCTCTACAAAATCTGCTCTGCTGTGCTCCGGGCCATCCTCGCAATTAAGAACAAATGCTTCGTAAGCCCCAGTTCGAGCGAACAAGAGCGAAGTATGGTCCGAAACTTTGTCTGGTTCCTGACTCTCCCCTAACCTGTCAGTCAACGGAATGAGACTCTGCCACGTCCAATTTGACCTCAAATGCTACAGGGCATCTCTTCGCTGATCGTCCTTTTAAAAAAAAAACAAAAAAAAAAAAAAAAAAAAACGACCATATCACCTATTCCACCCACACATATTCCAATTTACAATCAACACTCGCCGCCAACGTACCCTTTAAAGCCATACCTAGAAATAATCGCAAATCGTAACCAAACAGAATTCTCCTTTACTATCAAATCATGTTCCACACTCCCTACCACTATACTATATTTGGGCAGAATTGGTTATGGGCGGTACACAAATGTGTATTGATCGCTGTGCAAGCTTTCAACTAATTTGTGTAGATATTTCCTGACTTTTAGGAAGGGAAAATGTTTTCACATATGAATTAGTGGCACAGTATCACAATTACCAAGGAAGGGATGGGTATATTGTTGTCTAATGGAATCGACTGTAAAGTGCACGTTTCCTTGTTTACAGCTAGCTAACTGGGCAATCTATTATATCAATATATCATATTAATATATCTTAAACATTTAAATTGTCTTTTTTTTAGCCTGCACTTTTTTTTTTTTTTTTCCAGAAGAACAGACTTCCAAATAGCTCTCACTGACTTTTCTGACATCATGCTCGTGCTTTCCAATGAGGATGAAATATAGGAATTGAAAGATGAAATTGATATTTTTGCTTGGGTAGGGTTAATTTTCTTCCACTTCTTTATAGAGTGGTTCAAATAAAGGAAAACTTGAAATCCAAATACAACCTGGTGAAACTCTGTGCCCCTTCTGCATCCAGTTGTCTCAGACTTGAAACTGTTGGTTCCTTTAGGATGAAGCTCCGCATGTATTTAGGTGTTTGTATTACAAGAATGTAACCAACGGCAACAGTGCAGTGTACCTGTTCCGTGTCCTAGGTTACAGTCCAAGATCGTTTCCAGCAAGGAGAGGTATAGTTGGATTAGAGGGAAAGGTGGCTTTCAAGGTGTTGAGATGTTTTTTTTTTTTCTTGGACTATGTCTCGTCTGGCAGCAACCTTGATGTGAGTCGAGACCTGCCTGATATGGTTACGTTTGCAGGCCAAATAGACATGAGTGCGGTAGATGATGGGCTTGTGGATGGTGTGGCTGGTCTTGAAGGTCATGCTAGCAGAGGAACCAGTGCAGTTCCAGCAGGGCAGATGTGGTTTGGACAAATTTCTTTAAGCATTGATGAGGTTATTGTAGTCATTTAGCAATTTGCAGTCCGTTTTAAGAAAGAAAAGGGAAGAAGTAAAGAGTTTATCTGGTACAAGAGCTGTCTGATGCCTTCCTCTCACTACTCCAGTCGCAGTTGACACACACAATCGCTTCACCCTATCCCAGTGCGAGCAGGAGCACCAGTTAAAAGCTGATATTCCCTTGCACCGCACTTCTGACTCGACAGTAAAAATATTGTCTAAAGGTTGCTCATGAGTCCAACATCGTAGGTGTAACAACGTTACCTCGGTCAGTGGTGGTATAGCAAAGAAATAGCTTTTTTAAAATTTGGTAATGCTCACACTCTGGAATAGAACTTTGCTTTTGAGAGGCAGGAATTTATCTTGAAGTTTGACTATAATCGTGCTGTTACAGTGCCATTCCTCTGCTATGTCAATGAGACAGGAAAGCATTTCTTGGTTATGACTGAGAATAGTCATGAGACCGTAATAGCCTTTCACCTTTAAGTACAGGCAGCAAACAACACATTTATATGTGCGCCATTCTCTACCATAGTTTGGGTTGTTTTGAGTTTAGAAAAGCTGTGCTGCATTATTCTGAAATGCTTTTTTTTAAATCCCAGGGACTGTTTGTCCCATTGAAGGTTCTTCAGCTTTTATTATGAGAGATCTGAAAAGGTATGCCCATATAGGAGGGTTGAAAATTTGTCTCATGTACCAAGCAATAAGACACACATTTGAGATGAGCAGCATAGGATTTTGTGTGTGCCCCTGATGGGAAGGTTGCCTACTGACCCTCCCCTGTAGAGACAAAACTCCCACCCAACCGGTCTCCCATTACTTGGGGCCTTGCCTTTTCTTAACGAGTTGCTTTTATAGGGTACATGCTTTACCTTTCTAATCAGTGACCCTGATGTGAACATTGTGTGCTAATTGCAGAAGACTGTGGTTGCCCTGGAGTCTTGACACAACTATGATGGGTCATGACATCCTGGCAGTTGGTTGTTTAAGGCCCTTTAAAGTACTGAAGTTGTCAGTTTGTCCAGAAGGAAGTATACCTATCTTACTACCTAGTTTCTCTGTTCTCAACTGAATCTCTCATGACCTGTGTTGTGCAGGTATTCATCTGGCAAGCAGAGCACTGTGGGTCCAAAATGTGTAGCTGAAATAAATCATATTGATTATTCCAACTAGCCTGACCTACGCTGCCTGCTTGGAAAGGCCTGAGAAAGCAACAGGACAAAGAAGAAAAATATTGCTACTTCTGATTGGAATGAAATTTCATAAGAAAGCTAGCTGTAGGTTGTTTCTGACTTCCTGCTATTGTGACCTAATAATTGTGGCTTCTGTGACAAGTTCTTTGGACTTCTTAAGGATTTTGTAGAGACTGCTTACCGGTGTAGGACAAGCGTCTGTCCAGGACAAAACCATAGCTGCTTATCACCGTTCTTCCTAACAGGGTAGGAACAAACACTTGATTTCCTTCTGCTGGGTCCCAACTTGAAGTCGAAGCTACCTTACAAAGTGAAGAACATTGCTTTGACTATAAGGAAAACATGCACCACGCCCGTCTTTATGGCGTTGTAAGGGCTTTGCAGCGCCACAAGCCAGAGCTACCAAGATCTAAAGAACCATCACTAAGGGACAAAACTATCAAAACTCTTCTTTCCAGGGTGACCTCTGTGGTGAAGCTGTACCATCCCTGATAACCTAGTGGCTGCACATATCCAGTCCCTGTAGGACACAAGTTTCCTCTTCACCCCAAACCTCAAAGTAGTCTTTTTGTTTGCAGCCAGTGATTAGGGATCTGGAACAGCTGCACCTTGTCTAGATTTTGAAGCTCCAAGGATAGCCCCAAAAAATGATGTTCATTAATCCTTATTCCAGTTTTCAGCAATGACCACTCCATGCTGTTGGTCCAACGGCCACTGTCTTTTTAAGATATTAACTTAGTTACTCAGAAGGGTGCATTTGGCAATGCTGGCCTTCATCTCCCTTTAAAAAAAAAAAAAAAAAAAAAATGAAATAAAAATCAGAAAGCACTGTAACATGTGAACCCGCTGATCCCAACTCGATTTTACCATGCCTTGCTGGACTCTTGAGTACCAGATTCCGGTAATTGTTAATTTGGATGCGATGGACCCTTGTCACAGTTGAGGGTGATGTTTCTTGCTTTAGATTTTTTTTGTTTTTTTGGTTGGGGTCTGTTTTGCTGGAAATTCAGCTGCTCTGTAAGAAAAGTCCTATTCTAATTTCAATTTACATTGCTCATTGGATAGTCTGTTTACTGTATTGTCTTGCTTTTGAGTTTGTCTCCTACTACGTCCATAAGTAACCCTTAGATGCTTGAGTTTGCTACTCGAAGCGAGACAGACAGCAGAACTGAGTAACTTGATTATCCGTTTGAGTGTAATCGTATTGATGGCTTAGTGCATCACTGGTATTTAGCAGTACCAGCACAGAATACTGTCCAGTATCTCCTGCCTGCTAGAGAGACCCATGAAAATACTTCAAAGTCCCACTCTTGGTAACAATCGGAGGTTATGAGATTTTGTTTTTAACCACAGTGGACACGCATTAAACCACAGAAGTGTTTTCTACACTCACCATGTGAACTTCTATCTCCATGACCACTTTGGCACTTCTTTATTTTTATTTTTTATTTTAGTTTTTTTTTTTTTCCTTTTCCAACTGATGAGGCTGGAATGGACTTTGGGATTATTTTGGGAGCCGTATTTGTTTGTGTGTGTGTGTGTGTTTTTTTTTAATACCCGTTTGTGGTTTCATGTTTGTTTGCTGCCACTTTTAGGTTTGTCCTGATAGCGCAGCTATCGACACAAGTGATGGACAGAGCTTCAGAAGTACAGAGAAAAAGGGGCTTAGGCTCTACTTTCATGTTGGTGTTCTTCAGTACAGCATTTGAATGGGCAGAGATTGTGCTTCTGCTGTAAAAGAACCCTTTTGTTGCACTTTTTCCCTCAGGGGAAAGCTTTTACTCAATACAGCAGGATTGAGTTGGAAATGGGGGAAAGCTAAAGCCCCAGGTCTGATAGGTTTATTAGGAAGTTAACCTAAAGGCAGTAAGCCTGATATTTATGGTTAAAATCGTATATTAAAGTTTCTAGGCAAGGTGTCTTGTGACATGGAATCGCAGAGTTTACTGTAGTTGGCATGCTTTTTTTGTATTGGTTACCACTGTTGACGAACTGCTGGGTTTGAGGGTTTGTGCTGTGACAATCCTTGTTAGACCCTTGTAAAATATAATATTTTGCTTTGCCAACTATTTGTGTGTCGATTTGTAATTTAGTGGCTGACAAGTGCCTGGTGTGAAAGCTTGCACTTAATACAATAGCTGCAGACATGATTAGTTGTGTAAAGTATTTGTTAAAGTCAATAGGCCTTTAAAAGTAGATTATCACTGTTACAGCAGTAGACTGGTATTTTATAACATTGTCTCACAGGTTACCTTAGTAGGCTAGAGTTTTTGATATTGGTCACACCCAGTAACAAACCCTGGCTGTGGAAGATTTTCACTGTGATCTTTATTATTCATGATTGTTGCCAGCTTTTGTGTAATTTTTTATGCCCCTATTAGTTATGGTGTCAAGCCTACGCTAAAAACCTTTTAATGAGCTCATTGGAAAAAGTTGTAATAGGGTTGATCTGTTTAACATGGACAATTGACATACCCAGTTGCCCTGGCTTACTTATTGTAAAAAGTATGTGTTAAAGGCAATAGGTGTTAAAGGATGCCTTGTCAATACTCTGCTGAAGTCTGTAGCTAGTTTGGTACATGGAATCTCATGAGTTAGCATTGTAGGCAAGAGTTTTTATGTTGGTGGCCCCATCAAACAAACAATGGAGATAGAAGTTATGTACTGTTGTTCCTCAGTAGGCCCGTTTAGGGGATTTTTATATTGTTTTGACACTTGTAATTTTTAGTGTTAGTAATTTTATTACTGGATCCCTGATGGCTTCCTTGTCGGAAAGTGTATGCTCTGTACAGTGCATCAGAACTGGCTATGGTGACACGCCAACAATAAAGGCTCTAGGCCTGCTTGGTTCATTGGGAAGTTATTTTTGATGCTGTGTCTGATCAGTTTATTATAAAATGTTCTATCAAAGTCAGTAGGCCTGTATTTATTTATGTAACACATGTTAAAGCCAATACTCCGTCACAAGTGGATTATTAATATACAATGTGAAAGCTTGCAGACATGCATTTTGTTACATGAAATCCGACATACTACCTTTGTTAGAAAGGATTTTGGTATTGATTATTCTCTTTAACAGACACTCCGGGTAGAACAATTGTACTGGAATAATTCTTACTAGAATCTCTTGTGAATGACTGACAGGCTTACATGTCTGCCAGGATCTTGTAATCAAAAACAATTATTAAAAAATACATAGAGGAGCTTTAGACCGTCCCTCTTGCGCCATTGGTCTTTTTGTGTAGGTTACTGTATGGTTCCACCCATGATAGAATACAGAATGAGGCAATCAGTCATACCGCTTCAGCCATTGGCTGTCTTTACCTGTGAATGATGGCATTTGTCTGCTCACGTTCGCATCTGCCTAAAAATGAGTGTGCTATTGAACCGGTCTTTTAGTCTTCCATTTTCTCTTTCTATAGAACCCTTTTTATTTCCTTCCTGTTTTTTCATTCTTGGGGCATGCTACATTCTCTATAGAAAGTGCTAATGGGTAGCTTGCTTGCTGCCACTTTTCTCTTAGGTGCACTGCATCGCATGTGACAACTGCCTGTGGACCCTCATGGAATGGCATTCTCCGTAATGTATCATTTTTTACTGTCCAGTATGGCCAACACATTGGTTGTAAAGGTGGAAGCAATACTGGAACTGTAGAACAACAATACAACATGTGCAATGGAAATGCACGACTAGCGCTTGCTGCTATGCCTAATTGTACTTGTTGTTGCAACCATATGCCTGCAATGTTAGAGGCAGCATCTATTCTTTTTTTTTCTATTATTTTATCTTGTTGCATATGTCATTGAGTTCGTGTTTTGTTGTGGTTGTGCAACTTAGTGGGTAGAAAATAGGTACACGAGTGCAAGGATGTGTGATATTGCATTGAAGATAATCTATTTAGTGCCTAAAGACCTCTTTGATTTGAAGACTTTAATTCATAAGCCAGACCTACTGGCATTGCCAATGCTTGTTTCCCTTTGTGAGTGGATGGAATATTTTATGCATCCCTTGGCTTAAGATCTTTAGCAATGAAGCACCTTTCCTGTTGAGTGGCAGTTTTGTTCCGGAAAGTTGGCCTTAGAGGGCCCAACAGATGAAGATTGTCAGATGTAAAGCAAGTGAGTAATTCATGATTTGCATGAAGATCACCGTTGCTCCCAGAAATGCCAAAGTGGCTGTGGTCACACTAGTTCAGGTTTGCTTCTGTTCATCACAGGTACACGTTCTCTGCTGTGTTATTGGTGCTACTGGGCTGCATATTGCATTTGACTGCTTACTGCAGATATCCACTGCTCTAAATCAGCCTTTCATCAATGGTGTCTTGGATCGAATCTCTCACTACTGTAGGTGATTGGCTTTTGATGAGATTTACTGCATGTAGTGGTATTTCAATGTTGCATAGAGAGTCAAAGTATTAATACAGGGTTATGTTCTAGCAGGGTCAAGGCTGAGTATTGGTTATCAAGAACATACTTTGCCTCATGACATTGGTGCAGTCCAAGCAGACAGTGAGGGTGTGGTGAAAGGTGTGTGGCTGGGCATTCCTGTGGAGTGCAGGCTGGATGAGAAAGACCTCTATCTCTAGGTGGCACTGAAGAGATTTGGCGATAATGTAACTGGACGTTTGAGTGTAGGACACAGATAAAGCTTGAGAAACGAATGAGCAGAGGACGGGCTGTGGACCAGATAGGAAACTGAGGAATTTGTATTTTGCCCTGCTTTGTGCTTGGATCAGGTTGCCTGGTGTCTGTACAACGAGGTAAGAATGGATTGTGGACCATATGTTATGAGGCTTAGGATGAGGCTGTTGATTAGGTCCAAATGGTTAAGGTGAGTGGAAAGTAAAGTCTGGCTACAGCTTGTGGGGTTGGAAAGGGCGGAAGCTTACAGAATTCGTAATTGATGTGATGAAGGTTGCATTCAACTCAGACTTCATCTCATGTAATTACGAAAGACTATACTTGGGTGATAAGTAATTAAGACATCCTCAGTCTTTGCCTGCTTATTTCACAATTGTTCGGTGTATAGCCTCTGATAGGTTCTGTTCAACTTACTCAAGCACCTGAGAGGGGAGAATTCTTTGACCAGCCTGGATGTTTGTTACTGCGGTTGGTTATACTCTTACATAGAAGTATGTGAAACCTAGATCGAGTATCAACATCAGTAACTTGCTATGTTTCATATCTTACATTGCACCAAAATAGAATAGCTTGAGTATGTGATTTATTTTTTCTATTTTCTTATTTAAAAAAAAATAAAAAAAGCAAAGATGTTTCTTTGTTTTCACGCTTTTTGGGGGTATCTACATAGGTGGTCTCTTACTCTTGCCAGGGCAGTGTTAATACATACTCATGAAACCCAGCATTTGTCAATCTTGTCCATTCGTGCCTGTTTAAGAGTTGGGTAAAGGAAGAAGCATGCAGTTTCATATTTGCTTTGTTCATTCTGTCGTTCCATCTGGCTCCTTTTTATTTCCTGTCTGGCCTTCACTTCATTGCTTTCCTTTCTCCTCTGTAGGCACTGATGTTCTTTACATCGGCCCAGTGAAAGGTGAGTTTTTGCTGGGTAGGGTTCCTGCTTTCTGTCTGAGCCTTTAGCTGTTCCTTGCTGTTTCAAAAACTTACCTTTTCTATGCTGAACTATTGCTCTTACAATTTTACTTGAGAATTGCTTGAATTTGATCGTGTCAGCTGAAAAGATGCGCTTCACTGAAAATAACCGCGCTGTTTTTGAATATAGCAGCTTTATAAAGGTGTTCGTGGAAGGAAACCATGTCCAAGTGTTCTGGTTTAGAATATTGAACGTACATTTTACCCTGTCTGTTGAACTCTACACCTAATACTAGGCATATTGGCGTTAGAAAAAATATTAATAATTTTTTTTTTATCACGCTCAGGGAGCATATATTCAAGTCCTGGACTATATAGCAAGACCATGACACCGACTTACGATTCTCGAGATGGAAGTCCACTGTCTCCAACGTCTGCTTGGTTTGGTGATAGTGCACTGTCAGAAGGCAATCCTGGTGTACTTGCTGTCAGCCAGCCCATTGCATCTCTAGACATCTTAACGAAAATGTACAAGCCACAATCACTTCTCGATAAGGCAAAGATCAACCAAGGGTAAGTAAAGAATCATAGTTATGTTTTAAGGTAACTGCAAATGTTTTGGCTTGTAAACTAGCCAGGCAGAAGTAATTTACCCCTATTCATGACTTATTGTCATTCAGCAAGCGAAACATAAGAGTGTGCGCGAATGTTTGTTATGCACATCTAGTGGTACATTTAACATAAAAGCATGTTGAAAGTCCTTAAGATCTGCACATCTCAAAGATGGGGCCAGCAACATAATCAGAAATGCTATGTTGTCACGTGTGTATAATTTATTTTTGTTTCACTGTTGCTTGTTTTTGGGGTCTAACGTTTTCCTGTCTGCCAGAGATCATGTGATAGCAAAACAGAGAATACAGCGAGAGGTTTTTAGTGTTGGTTTAGAGCAGTTATTTATTGAGTGGTTTTTGCATGGACAAATGCGTTAACAGTAAGAAGTTCTTTCCTGTGATCTTCCTAGAAAGCTCAACTGACACAGACAGATCTCCCACAGATCTCCCTGTGGTCTCTGCGTGTGTCCAGAGCAGCATCTAAGGCAGCACCAACATCTACCATGACACCAGGGGTCATAGCCGAAAGAGAAGCTATCATGACCACTGCTATGACGATGCAGGGACAAAAGCCAGCACAGCTGGAGGAACTGTAGTAAACACTGGGATGTGCACGGGGGCTGGGGGGGAACTACGGATCCCACCACATCAGGGACCACAAAAGAGCCGTCCGCTACCTGTAAGGCAGCAGTGACAAATCTTTAGACAAACAGGAAGGTGAGCAGGACGAACTCTAGCAGTAATTACAGCTGTCACAAAGGAACCTCCACAGCTGTAAAAAACAAATTGCTACAGAAGCAACTACTGCCATCACAACTTTGACTGCAAATGTAGTGACCGACCCCACCATGGCAGACACCAGCCGGAACCACATCTACGCACACTGCAAAGATCAACCATGGCAGGAACAGCAGTAGTCACAACAGCCACAAATTAAACCACAGTGTCAACGAGAGCTGCACCCTCCACAGCAGCAAACATAATTGCAATAGTAGTTGCACGCACAGGAAGGACTACACCAGTGACCACTCCTTCCACCACCGCATGGGCCTGTCAACATGTCTGACTCCACAGCGGAGACAGCTGCAGCAAACACAACTGTAACCATAGATTATTCAATAACTGACACAGTAGCATGGACCACAGCCGTTACTTTACACCAAAGATGTTGTCAAGGCACCTGTATGAAATTTGATTCCAGAAGATCTCCAGGTGGCAGTATCCCTCCTAGTAGAATACCTCCATCCTCTTTGAATGATTCAGATTCTTGTATGCCAAGAAAGCATAGGCAAGTTAGATCTATAGCTTCAAGATCTCTTTTGCACTTGGTTAATATACATCTTCCTACATTTCTGTATCACCAACTGGGTCACCGTTGAGAGTATCCCTTGTGGATGACATTGTCACTTTCCTGCTCTATTGTGATGAACCCATAAGCATTACCAAGACCTCTTTTTACTTTTGCTGCCATGTTTACTAGGGTTGGTAAAAGGGGGAGAATAAGTGTTCCAACAGCTATATATTAGTAATATTTGATGAAACTTAGGCAGACATCAAACGCATCAGAGGATATCTATTCATGTTGTACATTTTTAACAAGCATCAAATACTTTGAAATTGTTATGTATGGCGACCAACAATCAATAAGTATCAAGACAATCAGCACATAATAAAAAATGAATAATCATGCAGTATAGAGGACAGTGAATGACCACCCTTTACCAATTTTAAGATGCAGTTTGATATGAAATTAAATAACAATTTGACTTGGGTCAAAAACAGATTTGCTCACTGTAATGCATAAGATCGTATGGGCTTTTTAGTAGCATTGGAACCTTACTGGATAAAAAGACTACACAGACCTAATAAGCAACAGGGGTTCTGTGACTTTCCCCTCAAGGAGGGTTTGTTATGATAGAAGTTTGAGCCAAGCTTTATTTCCCATATCCTGTACAAATCCCGTTGTGATTACAGGGCGTCCTTGAGTTTTTTTTAAATTGGTTTAAGTTATGTATGGTGCTCAACAAAGTGTTCTATGTCTATTTAAAAAAAAAAAAAAAAAGGCAAAACGTGGGTAGATTAATCTCTCATAATGTGGTAGAATTGGCAGTAGACACATTCCTCAGTGACCACAGTAGAAGCAGCTATTTATCTGCTAAAGAAGTACAAGCCATTTCAGGAGTACCAGGACCACAACTCCCAAAAATAAGAGTCTCTGGTAGCTTGACTGGATGCGTTTCCCTGCTGCTCCCCGATAGCTGACAATTCAAAGACATCCAGAAGTCCCCGAAATAAGCTATTTAGAGAAATAAATTCTCCTGCAAAAGGAGGCATAGACTCCATGAAAGAGGCTAAACAGCAGATGTTGATGGCGTGGCCTCCTTGTTTGCCAAAATGGCAGAGTGGGGTGTGGCTGTGATAAAGCTGCACTGGGTTGGATAAAAGATTGGCAAGGCCTCTGAATGTTGCATCGTAGAGGGCACTGATGACTGTTTTGTATTGGTGCCCACCTTGGGGTTAGGAGCAGCACTTGGATCTGTTAACCTTGTTGCCTGGAGACTTCTTTGCAGGGAGGAGGGAGAGGTGCAGCAACAGTCCCTGAGGTGGTTGCAGTCACTTGCAGGTGATCCTTGAGACAAAGGAACAGTTCGCTGCACACCATTTGGTTGAGGCCTGCAACAAATTGGTACATACTAAACAAGAGTTTGGAGTGAAAAAGGTGCCTGTAGAGAGGTCTGGGAAATTTGTTGGCTCTACTTGGATTAGCTTTGGGCTCATGAGAGAGAGGCAGCGGCCCCTGGAAGGAGTGATGCTTGGTACACATTCCTGCAAATGTTTTGAGAATTTACAGGTTTAGTGGTTCTTTTTCGGGGCTGTCTAAATAGGTGGCGAAGTACCATATAAAAGCCTCTTTACCTGGAGTGTCAACTGGGCCTGCTGACTGAATTCTGCCTAACATAACCTCTCAAAAGGGTCTTCTTCCATATCCCTCTGGCCCTTAGTGGCAAATAAAAAACCCTTGTGCAGGGGGGATATGTTTTTTTTTTTTTTTTTTTTTTTTTTTTTTTTTTTTTCTAAACCTCCAGTTTCTGGTATGGCAACTACGGAAGCTGACCTGTGGGACTGACCCCAGGCCTTTAAACAAGAGCTTGGGGAAGTACTTTATGAAAGGCCAACAAGTCTGGAGGAGCTTTCATCTATCCTGGGTATGAAAATTGATCTCCGACTATTTGGCACTAGGATTCTAGACAATGAAGACAGGATGGGGAGTGTAGAGTTTTTAAAGATATCTGCAGCAAGCCACCTGAATGTTGCGGAGGCCTATCTCCAAGCATGTGAGAACTGAAGAGTTTGAAAACTGGTCATGTTGAGATATTCTGCTTTTGACGTCTTAATGGGGGAGCTGAAGGGTCAGAACTCTGTAGGTTCATAGAGGACTGGTTTTCATTAATGCTGGGTAATGGTTAGTGTGAAGTACGACTTGACTTGACCAGTGTACCTACAGGGGCAGAGGAAGTCACCAGAGTCGAGACAGAATTGTGCAAAGTTCCACTATTTCTTTGAGTATAAAAAGGTGCTAAAGGCCTTGAGGCAGATGAATGAAATCTTTTTTGCCCCGATTGCATGTTTGTGGAAACAGAGCAAGGAACTGCAGGCCCTGGAGTTTTAAAGGCTGAGAGGCAGAATATAGTAAGGGCCCTTCAGTGGCCAAATTGTGTAAATTGATGTTATCACGGGTCATCTTAGGGTTCTGTGAACAGAGCTGGGCTAGCATTGATTTACTTGAACTCATTCATATACAATGGGTGATGAAGTTTGGGGCGCATCTGTCAGGGTTGCTGTGAGGAAACCGAAGGAATAATCTAAAGATTGTTGATTTCAAAATGGAGATATACCATTGATTATATTAGCAAATTTGGTGAATTTAGAAGATACTCTGAAGCCTTCTACTCTGCTGATGACCTTTATGGCTATTCGCACTTAGTATGTCTCAGAAGCCTAGCCTTCTGAACTATCAGAGGAGCAGAAGGAGGAACTTGATGCCCCGATTTCAGGCTGAATCAAGAATTCAATCCATTTGTTGAAGAGGAATAAGGCCAGTTTCGGCCTCAGTTGGTTTGTAGCCTGTTTTTTGTTCAAATTGTTAATTGTTCAACTTGCGCCCCAAATTGTAATCCCTAAACCGGATTTAAAATCCAGCAGTAGTCATACGCGCTTCCCAAGACGAATCACGCCAGCGTCACAGGCGGATATGACCTGTCCATGGAGGCACAGGCCTGAATCCTGACTGCTGGATACTTGGCAAATTCGCCACCCTGTAGCTATAGATCATTCTCCTTACTCTGTAGCGCACCAAACTTGTGCATGTATCAACCTTATATTCCTTGACAAATGTTTGTAGCATGCATTTTTAGAGGGTGATCACCTCTCTCAGGCCACAGCCCTTCCATCTTGACTATCTGCTAGGGCGGCAGTGAGCACCCACGATGCGGCTGCTTGCGCCTCAACGACTCCCTCCATCGTGCTACGGTCCTGACGACACTTCAGTCACTCACTAAGTACTTACAGCACAACACTACGGGCAACATAGACATACGTGTGGCCTGGAACATGCTCAAAGCGGTAATTGGGCTCACTTCACTCAGCAGAGAGCAAAACTCGAGTGTGCATGCAACCTCATAAAATTTCAGTTATCCTCAGAATTAACAACTCTTGAACGGCAAGACAAACATTCCTCATCCAGTAAGCTCTGATGCAAAGTCCTAACAGTCTGAGGCTAACTCCGTTCGCTAGAGTTCGACAAGGCCCACTGTTTCCTGATCCCTACAGGTGCATGTTTTCATGATGGGGTCAACAAATCTGGCATCTTCCTAGCTCATAAATTGGGAGCCCAACGGGCACGCTGTCACAGAGGGAAAGTCATGGTGGGTGACGTGACTCACACTACGACAGAGTGCAAGCTGCAGGCCTTCCAGTCTTTCTAACCGTCTCTTTATATGGCTCACTAGTTTGATGTCTCACATATGAAGGCATTACTGGACTCAGTTGCCCTCCTCAGGCTCTCTGAAGATAGTGGCCGCACCACTGACATCCCCGTTAGAGGCCAAAATCCTAACGGCAATTGGCAAACTTGTAACTTCTAAAGTCCCAGAGGAGTCTCCCAGATTAGCCTTCCAGACTTGCACCTGACTTCCCAGGGAGGATGAGTTTGGGGGACCCACACCTATTCGGCTACTATCAAACTTCCCAACTATGTTACGTGATCTAATAGCTTAATTGGAAAAACAAAAAACTCCAGTGTTTAGACCAAAACCTAGCTTCCCGACTGATTGGCGAGATTCTATGTGTTCTTAAACACTTGAGGTTCCTACATCTCCCCAATCACTAGAGCTACCCAGGGTCTTACATTGCCAAACCTCCCCACCCCACATCCTAGACAAAATTCTGAATTTATCCCAGGTCAGGGGACATGGACCTTTTCATATTTGATGAGAAAGGATGCTTTTGTCTCCCCTGTTTCTTCGAGGGAGACCAGATCCAAAGTTCTTGAGGAATCCAAGCTTGTCTACGGACTCCTGGAGACTGAGCGATTTCACTATGTTCAGCTCCATCACTGGATCTCCTATCCTAGTCACGTCAGATGCAAGTAGACCGCTCACCCCCTTCGAGCTCCATCTTCAAAGCCTCACTTCCGCTGAAGCATTTGATCGCCATTATTTACAGCATCCTTAATGCCCGTCCATCACCACCCAAGGTGCTGAACCAGCTACACTGGGACAGACATCCAGCTCACTTTCTACACCAAGCATTGAAGGAGTTATAACTTCTTAACACTAACTTTGCCAGACAGCACAGGGAAGGAAAGCCCTCTCTCAAATCTTGTACCACTGGCATCTCACGTCCCATAGACTACACACCATTAATGCATCCCACTCTGTGGCATGCTGCTGCAGCAACACCAGCACCCTCTTCCACGTTCTATGGTCTTGCCCTCCGTTAGAGACTTTTTGGGATGCTATATTCCAGGCTGTCTCCCAGATCTGGGGTAGCAAACTTGACAGACTCAGACTTTGCTCTCTTGGGAATGTCCACTGAGGACTTTTACCCACTTCATTCCACTGTGGGGTAAGCATATTTTCTACCTCTTTCTGACCTCATAACAGTTGACCCTCTCCTTCTGGGGAAAGCCCATCACTCCTACATACAAATTCTGGCTTCATGACCTGTGGCTCCTATTGATTCATGAGACTAATGCACACAATATGGTAGATAAAAACCCTGCTTGTTCACAAACTCTGGGATCTGGTTCTTCTCTACTTTAACTCTGGCTTTCAGGGCAGGACGTTCCCTCAGAGACTTTATGCCCTGGACACAACACAGCTGTCATGCTGTGGCTTTCCAGACACTCTAATGAATAGGTTGTAATGCTGTAATGCCAGTGCTAATGGTGTGGGTATGGGGCAGAGAGGGCTGTTGCCAATCACGTTGGTCAACAGTTATTACAAGTACTGTGAAACCACAACAAAAAAAAAGAATAAAACAAAGACCTGCAGTAGGGAACCTTTTGTAGGCCCATAGCTCACCACAGCCAATATCTATATGCCAAACGTTATTCTAAGATCTGCACTATTAGGGTTTTAGTTTTAGCTTATCCCATCCGGACCACATGGTACTTATTGCTTCTTGACAAACACAACATCTGTTCAAAGAAGCCTATTGTAAAGGTATAGAGGTTTGATGTCACTTGAGGCAGTAAAACATTTTGTAAAGCTTAATAGGGTTTTAGTGGAGATAAGCATGGACTCGGGCTGTAGCACAATGGTCTGAACAATTTCTCATCTTACTGCAAAAATCTCGTTCAATGAGCGTCTCTCTAGGACCTTCAGTTTGTTAAGGAGCATCCATCGAGGTTCCCTCTTATCACTCCAAATCAAATAGCAGATTACTCAGCTACTCCTGATGCTCCCTGAATTTCTAGGGCCACCTGGACACTGTTGTGGTGTTTACGGAGGTGACCTGAGTATTTTTGCAGTCTTCGGGCTCCCTGTAGCACACCTTTAAGCCACAAGGATCTTTAAGGACCTACAGTCAGGTCATTGCTGGCTGATCTATCCTCTATGAGCTGTTTCAGGTTCACACTGACTCAGATGCCCACTTCTATTCTGGCTCCAAGACCTATGCTGGCCCTTTCATCCATGCTAGGTCCAGCATTGCCAGCACCAGAGGTCGATCTCTTGCTGACCCCAGTGTCTGACCATGAGCCAATTTGGTCTCCACCTTGGCTGAGGTTGTGCATTAACTCTTGTGCACCTGGTTCCTGTATGGTCTAATTTAGACAAAACCCTTCCTCTACTATGGAGTCATTTTCAGAGGCCCAATCTTTTTGGCTCAGGTTCTGACCAGAGCGTATCACCACCTGATGACTGATCGGGATGATTTACCTGACCACTCTCCTTTCCCCACTCTTCCGGCATGTGGCGTTTCATTTTTATAAAATATCTACTAATTCAAGGAGCACAATACTTTAGAAATCGGCTTGTCACTTTTGGTCCAATGCATTGTAGTAACATTATTGCAGTGTTCTCATTTTAGCTTTGCTTTGATAATAGCCTCTCCGGTTATGCTTATATTATGTCAGGGTTTGTGTTTGTAAGTGGGGCCCAGTAGTTCCAAGATTAGAATGCCCTGTGAGTCTGGGCACACCTACTAACTTCTGTATTGAAGGTTATTCACCACCACCTCTCCAGTCTCTTCTCAAACTAGAAAAAGTTGGAAGTTCACTCCAGACCAGTTTTACAGGGTGAGGCGTGCATTCATGCAGCATGCTCAGAATGAGCAACTATAACTTAACATGTATTTGTGAAGCATATGTTTACTTTAGGGTCTATTGGTGCTGAAATTGTTTTTGTTGGCCAACTCAGTAATACGTATTTTACTGTCCTCAAAAGGAGGAAAGGTTAAATGGTCCCAGTGGGGTTAAAAAATGTGCCCATGTTTGTTTTCACATGCAAAAATGAAATTCACAAAATAGCTAGGAGTACTGCTTCCTCAAATACTTCCTAAAAGTCTTACATCTGCCCCTATCCCAGGACATAGATCTGCAGGTGCTCTTTTGTCTTTCATTATGAATTGGGATCCTAACTTATTTTAATTTTGCCTACTATGTTACACTGATTATTCCCTCAATGTATGCATTGACATGAATGAAACACATTTTGCAAACACGTGCACATTTTTTTGCAAATTTTAATTGTACATTTTATTTTGAAAATAAAAAATCACTGCTCTTGCATGGTTCAGCACGTGATAATGGAGAATGTTGTGAGCATTAGAAAGAGCCTCAAATTAACTCTTGCAAACAAATGTCCATGTTTTTGTTCTGGAACCACGTCAGTTATGCATGTTAGGCCCACATCTCACTTTAGTTCCTTACAGTGCTGGCCCTAAAAGTAGATGCTTTGCAATAATGAATCATATGTGCAGGTTTTAACCATTTACTGGTACTAATAGAATTGTCGTTTTAGTAGCAGACATTCTTTCACAGATTGGTACTGTAAACTAGCAACCAAATAGTTTGTGCTTCAGGGGGCTGGGCCTGCTTGTCCGTCATACAAAGTCAACTTGAAAACTTGTTGTCCTTGACTCCCAAAAATATGTCTTAGGTGTAGGGCAATAGGAATGCCATATCCCTGGGACTGTCAGCATTGACGTGGGCTTGATGACTTGTTACAGGGTTAATTTCCCCTTTGGAGGAGAGTGTTTCAATTACTGTAGTCTGTAGATATGTAGCTGAGGTCCTAGAACTACTGCAGCCTTCTATGGAAGTCATGACAAATATCCTTACTGACGTTTTCCACTCTGTACCTGCCTTGTCTGAACCCTTACTTCCATATAATAAAGCCTTTAATGATATCCGTATGGACACTTTGGCCAAGCCTTGCTCTTGTTCACTGGTAGCTAGACAGCGCAGACTGGTACCTGGCGACTTAGATTTTCCTAAACTGTATCTCACCCCTGAGAGTTTAGTAGTCCAGGCTTTCAGCAGCAAAGTGAAACCTAGAGTGTTCCCCACAACAACTGACTGCGATGAAAATGATAGGTCGGTCAATATGGTCTGGTATTAGGGTCTTTAGAAGGACATCCTCTGGGCCTATGAGATCTTACCGACAATACTGGAGGAGTTTTGAGCCTCTTCGGTTCAAACCAGTCAGGATGTCCAGCATGCAACCAATTGGCTAATATAGGCTGGTCTGGATAACTACTAATTGCTTGGAGTGAGCAAAGATACTAGTGTGCTGCCCAGTGGCAGATGTTGATGCGATCCACTGTTTTCTGGAGATGTGCAGATGTCTTACAGGTATGCCTTTTTTATTGCGCCCACTATTTGGTGAAAAGGCTGATTTGGCCCTGGAAGGCTTTAAGGAAAGCCATTACTCATTCCTTGGACCCTTCTTCTCCAGCTCAACACTTTCTTTCAGTTTCGGTCCTTCCCAGGCTACTCCAGAAGGCATTTATACAACACCAGGGACCTGCAACCACTTACATTTTGTGGACAGGGATGAAGTAGATCTCACGGAGGTCACCAGGGACACCACTCCTCTCAGTCTTCTGCCCCTGCGGTATCAGCCCAGGTGACTTTAGTTTGGTATTAGTGGCTTACAGTCACTTTGTGAAAGAAAGGGTCAGACATTTTCTCCAAGGGTGAAGGGTCCTCAGAACATCCAGCAGGGTTGTGGCCTCCTGTTTCTTTTTAAACCATCCCAGCTTCCTTCAACTTCACAGTGGCTTTGAGAGTAGCCACTATGCATCTTGCTGCAAGAGGTGGAGGCTCTACTGGAAAAAAGGGCCATCAAGAGCACGAAGACCTCGGAAATAGGGCTGTTACTCTTCCTATTTCCTTGTGCCAAAGAGGGACCTGATACCTTGGTCCTATTTTAGGTCTTCACGCTCTTAAATCCATTGTTTGGAAGGCTAAAATCAGAATGCTTACACTAGCCCAAGTCCTGTCTGACTTGGATCCTGGCATCTTGATGTTTTCCTTGAACCTGCAGGATGTGTAGCTTCATGTGCCTGTCCTGCACTCCCACGGTGGTGATGGATCTGTTACTCCTGGACTGAGGAGATCTGGAAGACCAGAGAACTCTAGTTTCTGACAGAAAATCGGTTCTACATAATCTTTTGGAGTGGCTGGCCATCTGCCTGGTATTGAAGGCCTTCTTGCTGTCAATCAAGGGAAGGCTGATGCAGGTTCTGACAGACCACAGGACCACCATGTGGTACTGCAACAAGAAAGGTGGAGTAGGGTCCTGTGCAAAGAGGTACTATGCTTCTGGAGTTGGCTAGAGTGTCAGAGCATCTATTTGGTCTTTAAATGCTAGGTAGGACAAGCTCTGCTGGTGGAACTTGGTTGGTCAGGGATGTCGTGGACTCTCAAGGTGTTGTGCGGGACATCTTTCAGCTGTGAGCAGAACCCTGGTTTGGATCATTTTGCCACTGTTGAAAGTACAGTCTCAAAACAGTTTCATATTGGAGTTCCCAAGAACATGCTCTTTCTGAAACGCATTCAGGCTAGAGGGGGGACTCCTGTGGGCCTTTCTGCCTGTTTGATAGAGCCTAAATAATGTCACTGCTCACAAATAGGACATAATGCAGATGTGGGAAAGAATCCTGTTGGTTATTTATCTGCAGCACTGCAGAGAGCCTGGTACACTTCAGGCCAGCAACTCTGCCAAAAGAAATAAACACACAATATAAATATGTTCAAGACACCATTTGTTATAATTGGAACAGGTGAGTCAGGAAACAAAAATATCACAGTAGGTTCCTAACAGACTTACCACTTTTGGACTTCGTAATTTGGACAACTAGGTGTAATTACCTTTTTGTGATCTAGATTTCATAGGTTGGTTTGTCTTCTTCTCGGAACCCAAGCAATAACCATTATACATAATACATTAATAATCCTATAACAAAGAAAGATGTAAGAAATGCATTTATTTTTCTACTGTTGCTGGGAGTTTCAAACATATCCAGCAGTCTGAAACATTTATTTTCTTGTAATAGGCATTCATTGTCTGTATAGGAATATTGTCTTTATATTTCTCATGGTGATGATCATGTAATATAGTAGATGATGTAGGCCATATAACTGGCATCAATAGCTCATAATGAATTTGGCACAGACTGTATAGGAACACATTAAAATGCTAATATCATAATACAAGCAGATTTAGTAAAAATAATTCCTTGTTAGTTCTTTCAACTTCTTTTTTTCTTTTGCCATCCATTATTTCCCAAAAGCATTTAGATATAAGGCTTATAGAGGTTTCTAGCATTTGAGTCCTTTATAATTTTTGTTTAATTCCTTATGGTTCCTTTTCACTTTGACCTTGGTTAACATCAGGGTTTGTCAGTATGCATCGCTTGTAGTTAGTCTGGTCCGCGTTCAGACTGTTCTCGACATGTGGATGCAGATGCTCTCTTCACATGAGCGGCATAAATCCAGTATTTATAATTAGTACATCTTACTCCAGTGTTGTTGACCAGCAGAATCTATACCAGACCTTTCCACCTCTGCTGCAGACAGTTTGTTGTTTGAGAAAGTTTCACTAGGACACACTCACTAGGCTTGAGTTCATGCCCCGGGGTCTGCAGAGGTTCCAGCAAGGCTTCCTTCACTTGCAGGTGCAAAAGTTATACTTGCTTAGTCAGGGCAATACAATAGTCTCTTAGCGATTGATTTGACAAATGTAATGTTGTAGCATTTTGGGGAGCCCTCCAGGCAGACATAAGGCACCCTGTGACGATTTCATGGGGCTCAGTTTGCTGGTTGAACTTGGTAGACTGAGCATACTCACAAGTGCCAGCAGCAGTGCATCCACACGTCTGTGTTCTTCCAGTGCATTTTCACAATTTTGGCTTTCAGTATGCCACCTTGCTTCTTCACTGCACCCGCTGCTTGCGAATGATATACACAACTGAAAGTCTGCTTGATGGCTTTGATCACCCAGTTCTTCACTTTGTGTGGCAATAGACTATTTTTTTAATTATTTTTATTTTTTATTTAACAATCCTACTTCAGGGAGCCTTACCATGGGAAAGATTTCATTCAACGAGTTCTTACCAACACTCATGCCATCATTCAGCTTAATGGTGTTGGCTTCTGTGTAGTCTGAAAACAGACTACCACCACTACATACCGATATTTGTTTGGAGGCTTCCCAATATACTTAGTCTGCAAATGTTCAAAAGGAGCCTCAACTGATACAAAATGTCCTCTTTCCGTTGATATTCCCTTTCCAACATCATGAAGTCTACAAGTCATCCATGATTCAAAAAAAAAATCCGGCACTGTTCCCCTACTTGTTCGGTTTTTGTTTTTGTTTTTGTTCTTGACATTCATCTGGATTTTGAGAAGCATGTCTTCAGATAGCACGACCATTCACATGGGCCAGTTGGGTCTCTATTCTTAGTGATCCTTTGGGATATTCCTGGCACAAGCCTCTTGGCTTCCTCCCACCGGTGTTAATATAATCACACTTGTTTCTACTACTTCCTCAGCCTTATGACATCTCTCTCTTCCCCAGCCTTGAGAAAGCCCTGGCTTACGCGCCTGCGGGGCGAAACACGTGTTGGCTGGCCTAATTCATATATCCTCTTGGATCTCTGTGTGTTCACATTTTCACTACGAATCAAATGTTTTCTAAAATAAAATTGGATTTGGAGCAATATTGACACTATCTCTAGCCCTGTTGATGAACGCGACATATCTTCAGATATTCGGACACTGAGAAATAATAACTGCATTCATAAAGTGGGACCTCATCACTTTTTTTGAATCATGTTTTCCCATGGAGGACTAGGGCCCAATGTCCTCCGGTGAAGTTCCCACGTATTATAATATTAAGGGGCATTTGTATACAGGGAGTTTTGTGGTTTTTTGGACCCCCCTTTTTTTCCTTTGGTACAAGTCATCCATGTTTGACATACAGGTTCTGCATGTTTGTGAAAGTTCTTCTTGTACCAAAACGGAGACGTGCCTGCACATTGCGTCCTGCCCCAAATGGACGGGGCTGTGCATGGTTCGTGCCATATGTCAAACCCATACATCAGGCAATCTTATTCTTCTCCCAGGTCCCTCCCAAGTATCATTAAATAATGTTCCTTTGTTTTTCCATTTTTGTATCTCCTGGTAGGGTTGCTGACTTCTGCAATTCTTGAGGGTTTGGGTGTACAGGATCAGTTGTCAATACATTAACACGATGAGACATATAATTAATGCATTTAACAATTTTACAATGAGGGGTCCATTTTTTTTTTTGTTTTTTTTTTCTCTCATGGATGTGAGAAACCATATTTCTTGCCACAGCGCTTCAAAGCTATAGGCTACTCCGAATACATACTATCGGTATACACATTTACTATCAACCCTTTGCTTAGTTTACATGCTCTAGTTAATGCACTGATCTCTGCTGCTTGTACAGATATTTATACAGTTTTAAAAGTTTCAACAAATGTTTTTACTGCGGTAACTGCATATGCAGCAGTAGCATACCCATTTGGCATTTAAAAACGGGGCACATCTACCCATAGATCCCACCTCTTTCTTGGAAAAGGAACATCTGTTAGATAAATTCGGCCTTTAGCCTGTTCTTCGTTTGAGGACACAATTGTGTGGTATAGCATTTATCCTCTTCAAGTAGGGGCATAAGAGTAGCTGGGTTGAAGGTGGTGCATCAGTGTCAAATAACATTGGGGGCATGCAATTCTAACTCATAATGTGACCATCAAGCATTAATTAAATGATGTCTGTTTTGTTCAAAATCAGATCAACAGCATGTGGAACGTCTTGTATTTGATCATGTATTGTCCCGTCCTCCTTTCTCTCCTTTTTTTAATGTTGCATTATGCCACTTCACCTGTTGGTCCTCTTCATACTTTTTCCATATCTCTGCTGGCCAGTTGATGGAAAACATCTGATCTAAGTCCCTTTGTGTCAGCTGTCCTATCTTTAGTATCCTTTTTGCGTGGGTGTATTCATCTGCATTTTCCCTAATGTTTGGATCGTCTTTAGCGGAAGCTAATAGCTCTGCCTTAGTCCAAGGTGTGTGTCTGTACGTGAAACACAGGCTGCGGAGCATTAAACCCAGGAACCTCTTGCATTGGACAATGGCCATCAATACATACTTGTTTTATCTTTTTAATTGTGGATGCTAAATTAATCAGTAGATGTGGTGCCTCTTCTTCCCTAACTTGGAGGTTGCAAGCCTGGTAATCAGCATCCTGCAGCTCTGTATGCCATATACAAGTTGATTCTATTTTCTTGTCATGTTCCCTAGCCCCATGTTCTTTCAAATCTTGAAATATGTTTGCACACATCTAAAACATGATTTTTCAGGATAAAAGTAACTCTCCAGGGAACTCTCTCTTTTTTTGTTTTTTTTATTTTTGTTTTTGTTTTTTTAATAATCAATGCTGTTGCGTATCACATTGGCTGAGCAGTGAACAACACAGTACCTACTAATCTTTTAGATCTTTATTAGGTTGTTTGGAGAATCAACCGGTATAATTAATTAATGTTGAAGTTTTAGATTGTACAGGTGATTCACTTCCATCTTTCTACTATCTATTTTAGGCTGTTCATATGGAAGGGGATGCATCTGTTCATTTAGTAACCCATCTATGATTTTTTTTTCCTTGCTTTGGCTCTCGCTCCGATGGTGCAGAAGGCCTGGTTGGGTTACATTTTTCTCTTAATTAATCCTATCTTTCTTGTTATTTTCGTTGATCCCTTATTTCCCTGGACACTTTTGTTATTCTTTTTCTTATCTTTTTACCATGGCTTATTTTACCAATCGCTCCCTGGCATAGTCCTCCTGTGTATTCAATATTTCAAATTGTGTTAATCTTGTTTTTTTTCTTCCCTAGTGAATATAATGTCTTGCAAAGGTAATCTAATTTATGAAAGGCAAATGTGCCTGTAGTTGGGATTTTTCCGAGTGTAGTAATTCCATTGTTTCAGAAAAAGTCCAGACTTGAAGTCCCTTGTTCATCATTATTTAAAAAACAGGCAGATCTTTTAGCTAGGTTACCCACAGTCTTACTTCTTAGAAACCCCAGCAGTGTGCACAAATCAAGGAAATTTTACATAGTCCGGTAACTTAACATTTTTCAGGGGAGAGCAGGACTCCTAACCCAGTCTACTAGACTAATTGCTATTAGTTTGTTAGTGACACTAACCCCTGTCTGCTGTACAGACAGCTGACTGACTAATATCCGAACATAAAGGAGAAACCTCTGAGATTTCAATCTTGCCCAATCTCGATGCCTACATTCACAATAGTTCAGAGAGAGCAAGAAATTAGCCTTGTGTCTTGGAGTTACACGGTCAGTTCCTCACTTGACGCTGACTCCAGGAAACTCAATCCCCTCTGGAGGTGTACACATCAGACCTTGGAGGAACAAAACTGTCCCCTTGACTGCGGTGTAGAGAGTCAAACTGGACTGATTCAGTCTAGCTCAGCAGTACACTCCAGTTTGATAGAGCGCAAATAATGTTCCTGCTCACAAATGGAACAGAATGCATATGCGGAAAAGGATCTAGTTTATCTGCAGCGCTGCAAATAGCCTGGTACACTTCAGACCAGCAACTCTGCCGAATGAAACACGCACATGAAATATGTTCAAGACCCCACTGATTATAATAGAAATAGATTAGTCAGAGCACACAAAATATCACAGTTGGTACAAACATCCTTAAAAAGATGTGGCTATACATGTTCCTAACATTTAACACTTTTGGACATCTTAATTTTAGACTTCTTGTCTTTCCTTCATTTTATCAAACATAAATTAGAAAAGGCCTAATCGGAGACTTTCCAGGGTAAGAACACACAACTCCGCAGAATTTTTCCTGCGGCCCTCAGTTGTCCTCTCCTGCAAAACAAGTGTCTGGAACATTTGGAGGTTAGCGGTATGTGAACAGATAATCATTTCTCAGAAAAAGAACAGATCAACTAGTGAACGGGAATAAGTAAAACTTGACTGGCACAAAATAAATAAGAGCTGCATGAAACATAAAAATTACACTTTCTTTTGTAAGCTTAACCCCCACCACCCCCCAATCCCCCCCTCCCCCTTTCCTGCGTTCTGAAGATCAGGAATGAATGGAGACAAGTTATCCTAGTCATTCTGGATTGGGCCAAGAGTGTGGTACCAGAAACTCCTGGCATCTCCCCCTCAGATCTTCTGTTGTAGCAGCAGAGATGGATTCTGCACCATAGGCTGCACAATATACACCTACATGTGTGAAGATGGAACAGTGGCAGTTCATTGCTAAGGGTTGTGTAAGTCATCATGCCTCTACAAAGTCCTGTCCCTTTGGCCACTGGGACAAATATGTCACCTGGTGTGGAGCCAGTCAATATATTGGCTGTTCTCTTGTTTGTTTTGCCTTTGGCCCAGCAAGGTCTTGCAGTGGTTGCCACTAAATGTTATATGCTGGTCCAACCATCATTCTTTTAATCTCCTCTTGTGATCCAGTTTATTTATTTTTATTGCAGCAATATCATAACCAAGAAACAATGTCCAGTAGAGTCAAAACGCGGGACAATTTGCAGCTTTCTCCTATGTAGAGCTTGTAGTAGGTAATAAAGATTGCAAATGTCACCACCATTTCAACAATGTTTTCTGCTCCCAAGGGCAACCACAATTTATGTAGATTTTCTTTTCAGCCACTGTGCAATAGTCTGTGCTCCTGAGCCATTGAGAAGCAGTGCTGCTGTGGGATCCCTCCACTGTCTACTGAAGTCCCATTTGTCCACATCATAACCCAACATCAGGAACAGTTTATGCCCATGAAGACTGTTCCAGTCTTGCTGCATACCCAGTATGTTGCTTCGTTGATTGTGGAAAAGAGAAGCTTATTGCTGTTCTGCAAAGTACAACGGATTTCAGTCCCCTCAATGTGGCTCACAGAGCATTCCCAGATTACCTGCAGAAACATACCATCTGCCATGTTGCACCTCAAACATGAAGGATCATTACTTCGGTCTTGAAGTCTTTCACAGGTTTGAACCTCCATAAAATATTTTCCTCTTATTGGCTTTAAAATACATGTACGTTTGTTAATTTAATAAGCAGCAAGTGTCTGGGATTTGGAATATGTGCAGGCCTGTTCACTGATAATGAGTCAGGTAATGGCCCCTTAATAAGGAGCGAAGATTACCAGTAAATGTGTTTTGTTTTTGTCCCAGTCTATTTAAATTAATGATTGTTAGAACTGACAGCCTTAGGGTGGTCACTCAACTTTTTGCCATATTCCCTCCACTTTTTTGACACTGTTTTTGCCGGTTTTTGGACTCTAGCACTGGCTAGAAGTGGTATAGTGTGCAAAGTGCATATGCTCTCTCCCTTAAAATATGGTGACATTGGCTCGTACCCAATTGGCTTATTTAATTTACTTAAGTCTCTAGTAAAGTGCACTACATGTGCCCAGGGCCTGTAGAATAAATGCTACTAGTGAGCCTGCAGCACTGATTGTGCCTCCCACATAAGTAGCCCCTTAACCATGTCTCAGGCCTGCCATTGCAAGGCCTGTGTGCAGTTTCACTGCCAATTCAATTTGGCATTTAAAAGTACTTTCTTAACACATGGAGAGAGTAAGGGAGAGAAGGATAACTGGGAGGAACACAACCGTACTTATCTCCCTTTGTACATAACCAAAAATCTCTATATATGAATGAACCCCGTACTTTTTGGTGTGGAGTGCTCACAGGAGAAATACACTTAGACCCCCTACCGCTCTTAGTCCTTACTAGGAGAATGCGGATGATGAGATGCTGTGGAGAATTGGAAAGAGGTGGGGGAATTTCCCAGGTAGGACAGTTCCACCTGGGCGGACTCAAACTCACTGTTAAAAGAACAGGAGGGAGTGCGTAAATTTATTCTGGTCTGGAAAGATGTGGGATCCAGCTAACTTAGGGGAATAATAAAAACACCTAACCAGTCACCTATGTAAAGTTAAAATTTAATAATGGTGTCTGTTTGGTGTGGTTAAAAACAAATAATTGGACACCTCCATGAGAACAAGGACTCACAGGGTCACCTATCTAAAAGTCTGGTGCCAACATGTTTCTGCCCTCTGTAAAGAGCCAAGGAAGGTATCTGGGCATTCGTCAGGGCCTCGGATCCCTAATTCTCAACTTAGTGAGAGAGAGCACCTGCTCCAAAACTATGGAGAGTGAGGGAAATAAAATAAAAGGCCTACCTTACACAAGGAAATACCTTGAGGGGGCCTTAGGAAAACGAAGCAAATAAGCAAAGCCAATAAAACAAATGGATTGTAAAACACAACACTGCACAGCAAACCACACACAAACGTGACAGATAAAAAAAATATATATATGTTCATGCTCTGTTATATGTATGGTAAACCAATCTAACGCTAAAGAGAGGTAGAAAATCTTACCCAATCCCTAAAGGCTACTAGCCTCTGACAATAAGGGGACACCCCCCCCTCCTGGATACCAAACACTAAAGATAAACACAATAAAATAGAATGAATTGAGAATGGACTGAGGGGCCATACATATGTGAGAATGACCCAGCGGATACCTACACCTATAAGTAGAAGAGCTGGTTGCAGGGAATTATCTGGGCCTGCAAAAGCTATGTCCCGAGGGCTGGGCAGATTATAGACAAAGAACACAGGCAGAATGACCTGGTAATAATCATAAAGGGAGTAACGCAGCGCAAGGGAGTGCACATATAGTTTCATCACAAAGGGAAAAACGAACAGTACAAGGAGGGTGAGACAACACAGGGAATGTATCTTATCTGTGCATGGAGCTCTCCGATACGGCCACTCACTGCTTCAAAGGGGGTGCTCGGTGTGCGCCCACACCGCCCTCTCCCTGGACCGCTTTCTAGAATGATCCAGAGAAAGGCGGTCTTTTTATTGTAGGCGAAGGTTAGCTGGCGCGTAAAAAGAGCGTCTTTACCGCCGCAAGCCCAGGTTTCTGGTGAAGACCGGTGCGAGGACCGGACGTGCGGCTGCAACGTCGGGTCGAGTGACCCGGCGTTGCTATGGTGAAGCTCTGAGGCTGCTGGGGCGTGTAGTTCCCAGCAGCCGCGTTCGAAAATGGAGCTCCACCGAGAACCAAACTAGAAAGGGAAGGGGGGAAAAGAAAGGCAGGGGAGAGAGGAGAGGGGGAAAGGAAAAGGAGGGAAGAAGGGGATGAATGGAGAGGAGTAAGTGGAGGAGGGGGAAAGAGTAAGCAGGACGATTGGGTAAAGAGGGGAGGAGGGAGAGGGGAAACCAGGAGGATCGGGTAAGGAGGGAAGGGGGGACAGAAAGGGGAGGAGAGTGAAGAAGGCATGAAATGAGAAAGAAAGAGTAGACGGAGGAGAGAAAAAAAGGGAGTAGCAGGATTGGGTGAAATGGGGAGGGGGTTAACTTTAAAAGGGGAGAGAAAGGAGGAAACCAGGAAAGAGGAGGAAACGGGGGGAAAGGGGCTAGAGCAGTGTGGAGGATGCAACCCCTAGGCGTGTTAAAGTCATACCGAGAGAGTGAGCTAATTTTGTGAGCGAAAACCACGGGATCTCCTCATTCAAACCATCAATGTCTGAATGTAATCTCCAGACCCAGCGCTGTTCAAACAAGAATAGTTTCTGTGTCATATTGTTTGTTGTTGGAGGCATTTGCTCAAGGACGGTCCAAGATAAATCTGGGGAATGGTTGCTCATGATGAAATAGTTAGTGAGCTTAGTGGCATCACGTTTACAGTGGATAGTGCTCCTATGTTCGCAAATCCGTGTGCTAACCTTCCTCATTGTCATTCCAACATATTTGAGCTGGCAGGGGCATTTAATCAGATAAATAACATTCTTGCTGTTACAGTTGATAAATGATTTCTGTACCCATGGTGTCTTCAGATCTAGGTTTATCATTGTAGATTTGTTGGTAAACCGACAGACGGCCTGTTGGTGGTGGAAGGTTCCAGAGTGTAGTTTGTTTGGCAGGGGGTTTAACCCTTGGTCTCGTGTGGACCACCATGTTGTGTATATTCTTGGCTCTTTTGGAAGCTTGTAATGGTTGCTGGAAAAGTAGGCATCCAGATGTAAAGATCTTCCAGTCGTCTGATGATTTTCTGGATCCTGTTGGATAGTGGGTTAAAAGTAGTAATGCACACTATTTGTTCTGTATTTGATTTGGTTGTACGTGGTTGCAATAGTTGATCCCTGTTGTTGTTGCATGCTCTTTTATAGGCTCTTTTGACAAGGTGTGTGGGGTAGTCCTTAGCTTGCAACTTAGTGGCCATGTTTGTGATAGTCTGTTAGATTTGAGCAGTTCCGCCATAGACGGAGGAATTGCCCCACTGGAAGGTTCTCCTTCAGGGCCCGGGGATTGAAGCTCTGAAACTGTAACAAGTTGTTGCGATCCGTGGGTTTGTAGTACACCTCTGTAGCCAGGGATCTGTTATTTTCATGTTTGAGTAGATCCAGAAACGGCAGTTGGTTATCGCCTATTGTCATAGTAAAGTTCAGGAAGGGATTGGCTGTGTTAAGCCAATTGGAGAAGGTAAGAACCTCTTCTTTGGTTCCTGTCCAGATCAGTAGAATATAGTCTATATACCGTTTCCATAGCTTGATTTGCTGAAGGAACGGGTTATCTTCGTGGAGGACCACCTATCTCTCAAAATTGTCCACGTAGAGGCATGCCAGACTCGGGGCAAAAGTACAGCCCATCGATGTTCCCCTGTATTTGTAAGAAGAAGCTATCTTCAAATTTGAAATAGTTCCTCATGAGTGCCAGATGTGCTAAATCGAGTACAAATTCAGGGGGGCGTACGTGAATCACCTCTGATTACTTCTAAAAAAATCGCTTATAACCTTCAGTGTTGCTTCCTGGGGAATATTAGTATAGAGCGATTCAATGTCTAGAGTAATCAAAAGTTCTCTAGTTTTGTCAAAGGACACAGAGTTTAGCAATACCAACACATCAGTGGTGTCTTTGAGGTAGGTTGGGATTTTTTTCACTAACGGTTGTAGGAAGACATCCACAAACTGGGCGAGTGGCTCTAAGACAGATCAATGGCAGATACTATTGGTCTGCCTGGTGGAGGGATCTTTCCTTTGTGCACCTTAGGAAGGATGTAGAAATAAGGTATTCTTGGATCTGATTGAATAAGGAAGGCTGCTTCATGGTGGGTGAGCCAGTCATTCTCGACTCCTTTTGTCACAAGGAAGGAGAGTTCTTCCTGGATGTCAGGTGTGGGGTCACGGGACAAGCGTTTATAATGTTGGGAATTTCCCAAACGCTCACATTCGTCTCTGTACATTTTTTGCTGTAAGATTACCGTTGCTTCGCCTTTGTCAGATGGTTTGATAATTATGACAGGGTCAGATGTTAGACGTTTCAGAGCCGTGAGTTCATCCAAGCTCATGTTATGGAATGGTTTATTCAATGTCTCAGTGAGCCCACTTATTTTACGAGACATTTTCGTGTCTCAAAATTCTTTCCTAAAAAAAGTTTTTAGGCGGATTTTGCGGAACAGATCTGCTAATTCTGTTCTGGTTTTGAAAAGATCTATCTTGGGTGTGGGAACAAAGTTAAGACCCTTATTCAGTGCTTTAGATTCAAGATCCTCAATTGTTCGGTCACTCAGGTTGATAATATTGTTGTTACTGCCTGTCATGTTGGTCACTATAGTTTGCTTGTCCCTGGAAGAGTTTCTCGTATCTCGTTCTCTGGGATGTCTTCTCTTGGGACGCCAGTGCACTCCTTTCCTTTTCCCTTTTCCCCTCCCTTGGCCTCTGTCTAAAAAAGGCGGGGGTGGTTCGGGAAATGACCATTGTGCTGGGTATTGGAAAAAGGGTGCCTGATACGGAGTTGGGGGTCCATCCTGAGCTGGCCATCCCCATTGTTGGTTATTGTAGGGGGATACAGAGGTAACACTGGTGGATAATTCCACGTTCCTCGACTTTGTCGTTTGTTGCCTGATGATTCACTATCATTGTCTGAGCTGGTATAATTGCCAGATGAAGTATCGGACATATTGTTGTTTTTAGCCACATAGTCTGGTTTAGTATGGGGTACACTTTCTCCTGGGAAAACCGATTTAGATCTTTCTGGAATTTATAGATTTTTTTGTTGAGTAAGGTATTCCTTATACTCATTCATGTTCTTATTGATCTCCTCTAATTTCTTTTTAAAAGAGAGGCTACTCCAA